>NC_079192.1:307308667-308603667 GCF_029499605.1 Hyla sarda
GAGGCTGAAGCATGAGGACACCATATAGTGGCTGAATGACACAGCGTGGAGGTGTTGGCAGCATGAGGAGACCATATAGTGGCTGAATGGCACAGCGTGGAGGTGTTGGCAGCATGAGGACACCATATAGTGGCTGAATGACACAGTGTGGACATGCTGGCAGCATGAGGAGACCATATAGTGGCTGAATGACACAGCGTGGAGGTGTTGGCAGTATGAGGAGACCATATAGTGGATGAATGGCACAGCCGGAGTTGCCAGCAGCATGAGTAGGCACTAGGCCTTCACAATCCCTAAGATTAAAAGATGAATTAAGAAATTTAAACTGACCCAGGCCCCACAGCGGCATCAGTAAAGAATGACAGATCCTGGGGTTGGCTGATGCACGAGTACACAGCAAGGCTTCAAAATTCCCCCCAAAAAACACCACAATTTTAGAAATTTTTGAAAAAGATTTTGGATAGCGGGTGCTACCTATGAGAAAATTTGAAATTCCCAGGCCCCACAGCGGCGTCAGTAAACCATATATTGCCTAAATGACACAGCCTGGAGTTGGCTGATGCACGAGTACACAGCAGGGCTTCACAATCCCACCCCCCCACCCCCAAAAACAATACAATTTTAGAAAAATTTTTAAAAGATTTTGGATAGCGGGTGCTACCTATTAGAAAATTTGAAATTCCCAGACCCAGGTGCAGCAGCGCCATAATTTTTTTATTTGAAAATTTAAACAAACTTTGAATGTCCCGGACCCCATCGTGTGGGTACGAAGGACCAAATCCAACAAGCCCCCACAGCAACATCAGTAAAGCATATATTGCCTGAATGACACAGCCTGGGATTGGCTGATTCATGAGTATACAGCAGGGCTTCACAATCCCCCCAAAAAACAACACAATTTTAGAAATTTTAGAAAAAGATTTTGGATAGCAGGCACTACCTATGAGAACATTTGAAATTCCCAGACCCAGGCCCCACAGCGGCATTAGTAAACCATATATTGCCTGAATGACACAGGATGGAGTAGGCTGATGCACGAGTACACAGCAGGGCTTCACAATCCCCCCCAAAAAATAACACAATTTTAGAAATTTTTGAAAAAGATTTTGGATAGCGTGTGCTACCTATGAGAAAATTTAAAATTCCCAGACCCAGGCCCAGCAGCGCCATCATTTTTTGATTTGAAATTTAAAACAAACTTTCAGTGTCCCGGACCCCAGCGTGTGGGTACGAAGGACCAAATCCAACAAGCCCCCACAGGGCTCATGTGGCCGTGAGATGTTGGCGCAACGTCTCCATTGTCCTGACCGGCCATTGTTTCCAAGACTTTTCGCCAAGGCAAACCATGTGAAGAACAGCGTGACACCGCCGTGCCCTGCACACATGGTATGCTGAAGGGCCACTGAGACTTGTCCGGGCAGTGGAGGCTTAAGACACAGTGGAGGATGTGGAGGCGGAGTAGCACACTGTCACAGGACCAACGGTCTTACAGAGTGTAACAACCAAAAGACATTCTTCTATAAAATAATTTTTCATGAAATAAAGAAGCAGAGTTCATCCCTCTCTGTATTTTTTTTTGAAAATTTTACTTAAAAGAATGACACGCAACAAGCGTTCAAAGGTGTAATGGTTATTATTCTGAAAAATTCAAGTTTATTACACTACCCAAGAATGTTTAATAACCCCATACAATGCACCATGAATGTTGAAATTGTTTGTATTTCAAAAGTACTAAAATTAAAGGCCCAAGCCCAGAAGCATCATGAAGTCAAGTAGTTCCTGGAAGACACATGAGCAGTTAGGAGTAGGCATCAGCAGTACCCAAGAGGCTTCAATAACCCCTTACATTGCACGATCAATCGCGAGATCGAGCAATAACAGGTGTGTTATGCCCTCAGATGTCCGGGGCTGAACGCGCAAAACACTGAGCGGACCAGCATGTGTCTATATTTCACTGACAGGTGCGGGTAACCCGCTGAACCCCGTTCGCGATAGGGATCAGGGATTGCAATTATTTGCCAGGAAAGAAGAATCACAACTAAGTGCGGGTCATAAGCTTGGGTACATTAAGTCCCTGCCCTTTGTACATGTCTCTACCACCGATTGGATGGTTTAGCCCTGGCGGGGTAGGAGAAGGCCCTGGCAGAGCACCGAGAATTTAAAGATCATTGTTGAAATTTGCATTAAGCATGTATTAGCTACTGCTAAACTTCCAAAAATTAAAGGCCCAAGGCTAGAAGCGTCAGTGAGGCAAGTAGTTCCTGAAAGACACAGGATGAGTTAGGAGCAGGCATTTGCAGTACCCAAGAGGGTTTCATAACCCCTTACATTTAAAGATCAATGTTGACATTTGCATTAAGCATGTATTTAGCTACTGCTAAACTTCAAAAAATTAAAGGCCCAAGGCCAGAAGCATCAGTGAGGCGAGTAGTTCCTGAAAGACACAGAATGAGTCAGGAGCAGTCAGGAGCAGTACCCAAGAGAGTTTCATAACCCTTACATTTAAAGATTAATGTTGAAATTTGCATTAAGCAAGTATTTAGCTACTGCTAAACATCCAAAAATTGAAGGGCCAAGGCCGGAGGCATCAGGGAGGCAAGTAGTTCCCGAAAGACACAGAATGAGTCAGGAGCAGTCATTCGCAGTACCCAAGAGGGTTTCATAACCCCTTACATTTAAAGATCAATGTTGAAATTTGCATTAAGCATGTATTTAGCTACTGCTAAACATCCAAAAATTGAAGGCCCAAGGCCTGAGGCATCAGAGAGGCAAGTAGTTCCTGAAAGACACAGAATGAGTCAGGAGCAGTCATTTGCAGTACCCAAGAGGGTTTCATAACCCCTTACATTTAACCCCTTAAGGACCAGGCCATTTTATACCTTAAGGACCGGACCGTTTTTTGCAATTCTGACCACTGTCACTTTAAACATTAATAACTCTGGAATGCTTTTAGTTATCATTCTGATTCCGAGATTGTTTTTTCGTGACATATTCTACTTTAACTTAGTGGTAAAATTTTATGGTAACTTGCATCCTTTCTTGGTGAAAAATCCCAAAATTTGATGAAAAAAATGAAAATTTTGAATTTTTCTAACTTTGAAGCTCTCTGCTTGTAAGGAAAATGGATATTCAAAATAAAACATTTTTGGGTTCACATATACAATATGTCTACTTTATGTTTGCATCATAAAATTTATGAGTTTTTACTTTTGGAAGACACCAGAGGGCTTCAAAGTTCAGCAGCAATTTGGAAATTTTTCACAAAATTTTCAAACTCGCTATTTTTCATGGACCAGTTCAGGTTTGAAGTGGATTTGAAGGGTCTTCATATTAGAAATACCCCATAAATGACCCCATTATAAAAACTACACCCCCAAAGTATTCAAAATGACATTCAATAAGTGTATTAACCCTTTAGGTGTTTCACAGGAATAGCAGAAAAGTGAAGGAGAAAATTCACAATCTTCATTTTTTACACTCGCATGTTCTTGTAGACCCAATTTTTTAATTTTTGCAAGGGGTAAAAAGGAGAAAATTTTTACTTGTATTTGAAACCCAATTTCTCTCGAGTAAGCACATACCTCATATGTCTATGTTAATTGTTCGGCGGGCGCAGTAGAGGGCTCAGAAGGGAAGGAGCGTCAAATGGTTTTTGGGGGGCATGACACCTTTAGGAAGCCCCTATGGTGCCAGGAGAGCAAAAAAAAACACATGGCATACCATTTTGGAAACTAGACCCCTCAGGGAACGTAACAAGGGGTAAAGTGAACCTTAATACCCCACAAGTGATTCACGACTTTTGTATATGTAAAAAAAAAAAAAAAATGTTTTACCTAAAATGCTTGGTTTCCCAAAAATGTTACATTTTTAAAAAGGATAATAGCAGAAAATACCCCCCAAAATTTGAAGCCCAATTTCTCCCGATTCAGAAAACACCCCATAGGGGGGTGAAAAGTGCTCTGCTGGCGCACTACAGGTCTCAGAAGAGAAGGAGTCACATTTGGCTTTTTGAAAGCAAATTTTGCTCTGGGGGCATGCCGCATTTAGGAAGCCCCTATGGTGCCAGAACCGCCAAAAAGACCCACATGGCATACCATTTTGGAAACCAGACCCCTCGGGGAACGTAAAAAGGGGTAAAGTGAACCTTAATACCCTACAGGTGTTTCACGACTTTTGCATATGTAAAAAAAAAAATAAAATTTTACCTAAAATGCTTGGTTTCCCAAAATTTTTACATTTTTAAAAAGGGTAATAGCAGAAAATACCCCCCAACATTTGAAGCCCAATTTCTCCCGATTCAGAAAACACCCCATATGGGGATGAGAAGTGCTCTGCTGGCGCACTACAGGTCTCAGAAGAGAAGGAGTCACATTTGGCTTTTTGAAAGCAAATTTTGCTCTGGGGGCATGCCACATTTAGGAAGCCCCTATGGTGCCAGGACAGCAAAAAAAAAACACATGGCATACCATTTTGGAAACTAGACCCTTCGGGGAACGTAACAAGGGGTAATGTGAACCTTAATACCCCATAGGTGATTCACAACTTTTGCATATGTAAAAAAAAAAAAAATTTACCTAAAATGTTGGTTTTCCAAAAATTTTAGATTTTTAAAAAGGGTAATAGCAGAAAATACCCCCCAGAATTTGTAACACAATTTCTCCCGAGTACGGCGATACTCCATATGTGACCCTAAAATGTTGCCTTGAAATACGACAGGGCTCCAAAGTGAGAGCGCCATGCGCATTTGAGGCCTAAATTAGGGATTGCATAGGGGTGGACATAGGGGTATTCTACGCCAGTGATTCCCAAATAGGGTGCCTCCAGCTGTTGTAAAAGTCCCAGCATGCCTGGACAGTCAGTGGCTATCTGGTAATACTGGGAGTAGTTGTTTTGCAACAGCTGGAGGCTCCGTTTTGGAAACAGTGGCGTACCAGACGTTTTTCATTTTTATTGGGGAGGGGAGGGGGGCTGTGTAGGGGTATGTGTATATGTAGTGTTTTTTACTTTTTATTTTATTGTGTGTTAGTGTAGTGTAGTGTTTTTAGGGTACAGTCGCACGGGCGGGGGTTCACAGTAGTTTCTCGCTGGCAGTTTGAGCAGCGGCAGAAAATTTGCCTCAGCTCAAACTTGCAGCCGGATACTTACTGTAATCCTCCGCCCATGTGAGTGTACCCTGTACGTTCACATTGGGGGGGGGGGAACATCCAGCTGTTGCAAAACTACAACTCCCAGCATGTACGGTCTATCAGTGCATGCTGGGAGTTGTAGTTTTGCAACAGCTGGAGGCTCCGTTTTGGAAACGGTGGCGTACCAGACGTTTTTCATTTTTAATGTAGGGGTATATGTAGTGTTTTTTACTTTTTATTTTATTGTGTGTTAGTGTAGTGTTTTTAGGGTACAGTCGCACGGGCGGGGGTTCACAGTAGTTTCTCGCTGGCAGCTTGAGCTGCAGCAGAAAATTTGCTGCAGCTCAAACTTGCAGCCGGATACTTACTGTAATCCTCCGCCCATGTGAGTGTACCCTGTACATTCACATTGGGGGGGGGGAACATCCAGCTGTTGCAAAACTACAACTCCCAGCATGTACGGTCTATCAGTGCATGCTGGGAGTTGTAGTTTTGCAACAGCTGGAGACACACAGGTTGTGAAACACCGAGTTTGACAACAAACTCAGTGTTTTGCAACCAGTGTGCCTTCAGCTGTTGCAAAAGCTACAACCCCCAGCATGTACGGACAGCGGAAGGGCATGCTGGGTGTTGTAGTTATGCAACAGCCGGAGGCATACTACTTTGGCTGGGGATGCTGGGGATTGTAGTTATGCAACAGCTGGAGACACACTGGTTTGCTACTTAACTCAGTGTGCCTTCAGCTGTTGCAAAACTACAACTCTCAGCAGTCACCGACAGCCAACGGGCATGCTGGAAGTTGTAGTTATGCAACCAGCAGATGCACCACTATAACTCCCAGCATGCACTTAAGCTGTTTGTGCAAGCTGGGAGTTGTAGTTACACAACAGCTGAAGGTACACTTTCCATAGAAAGAATGTGCCTCCAGCTGTTGCAAAACCATAAGTCCCAGCATGCCCATAAGTGCATGCTGGGAGTTGTGGTGGTCTGCCTCCTGCTGTTGCATAACTACAGCTCCCAGCATGCCCTTTTTGCATGCTGGGAGCTGTTGCTAAGCAACAGCAGGAGGCTGTCACTCACCTCCTGCTGCTGCTTGATCGCCGCACAGGTCAGTCCCGCCGCCGCCGCCGTCGTCGCTCCTGGGGCCCCGATCCCAACATTAACGCCGGGGATCGGGGTCCCCAGCACCAGGGGTGCACGTCCCGCACCCGCTCACGTCCTCCGGAAGAGGGGCGGAGCGGGTGCGGAAGTGCCACCTCACCCATGCAGGCTCTGGCTGTTCGGGGCCATCTCCGACTGCCCCGATCAGCCAGTAATTCCGGGTCACCGGGTCACTGGAGACCCGATTGACCCGGAATCGCCGCAGATCGCTGGACTGAATTGTCCAGCGATCTGCGGCCATCGCCGACATGGGGGGGCATAATGACCCCCCTGGGCGATATGCCGTGATGCCTGCTGAACGATTTCAGCAGGCATCGGGCACCGGCTCCCCTCCGGCTAGCGGCAGGGGGCCGGGAAAGGACAGGACGTACTCCTACGTCCTCGGTCCTTAAGGACTCGGAAACGGGGGCGTAGGAGTACGTCCATTGTCCTTAAGGGGTTAAAGATCAATGTTGACATTTGCATTAAGCATGTATTTAGCTACTGCTAAACATACAAAAATTGAAAGGCTAAGGCCGGAGGCATCAGGGAAGCAAGTAGTTCCTGAAAGACACAGAATGAGTCAGGAGCATCATTCGCAGTACCCAAGAGGGTTTCATAACCCCTTACATTTAAAGATCAATGTTGAAAGGTGCATTAAGCATGTATTTAGCTACTGCTAAACATTCAAAAATTAAAGGCCCAAGGCCAGAAGCATCAGTGAGGCAAATAATTCCTGAAAGACACAGGATGAGTCAAGAGCAGGCATTCGCAGTACCTAAGAGAGTTTCATAACCCTTTACATTTAAAGATCAATGTTGACATTTGCATTAAGCATGTATTTAGCTACTGCTAAGCATCCAAAAATTGAAGGGCCAAGGCCGGAGGCATCAGGGAGACAAGTAGTTCCTGAGAGACACAGAATTAGTCAGGAGCAGTCATTCACAGTACCCAAGAGGGTTTCATAACCCCTTACATTTAAAGATGAATGTTGAAATTTGCATTAAGCATGTATTTAGCTACTGCTAAACATCCGAAAATTGAAGCCCCAAGGCCTGAGGCATCAGAGAGGCAAGTAGTTCCTGAAAGACACAGAATGAGTCAGGAGCAGTCATTCGCAGTAACCAAGAGGGTTTCATAACCGCTTACATTTAAAGATCAATGTAAAAATTTGCATTAAGCATGTATTTAGCTACTGCTAAACATCCAAAAATTAAAGGCCCAAGGCCAGAAGCGTCAGTGAGGCAGGTAGTTCCTGAAAGACACAGGATGAGTGTCAGGATCCAGACTGGTATGCAGCGAGGACACTGGAGGTGGATCCTCTGTGTCAGTGGGGTGATGGCGTGGGCCGTACCAGGGGAACGGAATCTAAGGGGTTACTGGTTTTCTCCAGAGCCCGCTGCAAAGCGAGATGGACTTGCAGCGGCAGGTATCCCCCATGTCGTTCCACCCGATAGCGACTCAACCCCAACTGACAGCTGAGACAGGCACGGTACACAGGGACAAGGCAAGAGCAAGGTCGGACGTAGCAGAAGGTCAGGGCAGGAGGCAAGAGTTGTAGTCAGGGGCAACAACAGATGGTCTGGGTACACAGGCTTGGGAATACACTAAACGCTTTCTCAGGGCACTAAAGCAACAAGATCCGGCAAGGACAGGAAAGGGAAGTGAGATTTTATAGGGAACACGGTAAATTTAAGAGAGCCAGCGCGCGCGCCCTAGAGAGCAGGGTTGCGTGCACCGGGAGGACACAGAGGGCAGAGGGAGGTAAGAGGAATGGGATGCGACCCGCGAGCGGACTTGTGCCGCCACGCGGATCGCATCCCCGCCGGCGGCACTGTGACAGCGCTCCCAGAGGGACAGACCGGGGGGCTGCAGGAGGAGATATGCCGTGAGCGCTCCGGGATGGATGCGGGATCCGGAGCGCTCGGCGTTACAATGAGTCAGGAGCAGGCATTCGCAGTACCCAAGAGGGTTTCATAACCCCTTACATTTAAAGATCAATGTTGACATTTGCATTAAGCATGTATTTAGTTACTGCTAAACTTCAAAAAATTAAGCCAGAAGCATCAGTGAGGCAAGTAGTTCCTGACAGACACAGGATGAGCCAGGAGCAGGCAATGGCAGTACCACAGAGGGTTTCATAACCCTAATTGATAACCCAAGAGGGTTTCATAACCAGCCATAATTGGGAAATGTTGGTGTAGCAGCATGGTCAATCTACTCTGAGGCATCTGGCATTGGTGGCTTGTAGTGTTGCTCGCGAATATTCGCAATTCGAATATTATTCGCGAATATCGCATATTCGCGAATTCGCGAATTTCGCGAATATAGCGCTATATATTCGTAATTACGAATATTCGTTTTTTTGGGGTTTTTTTTTTCTTCACAGTACACATCACAGTGATCACCCCTCTCTGCTTCCAGCTTGTGTGGTGTAAAGAAGGCTGTAATACTACTGTGTGAGACTGGCGTGCAAAAATTCGCATATGCGAACATTAGCATATGCTAATTTTCGCATATGCGAATGCTTACGTATGTTGATTTTGTATATGCTAATTTTCACATATGTTAATTTTCGCATACGCGAATTTTCGCATATGCGAAAATAAAACGAGAATATAACGAATATGCGAATATTCGCGAATATATGACGAATATTCGTCCATATATTCGCGAATATTCGCGAATTCGAATATGGCCTATGCCGCTCAACACTAGTGGCTTGAAATCCTGACTGATCCATCCCTGATTCATCTTGACAAGCGTCAGTCTCTCCACATTTTTAGTGGACAGACGAGTTCGCTTTTCCAGGGCAAACTCTGCTAGTCGCGGCCATAAATCAAGTTTGGCTGCCCAGAAGTCCAGCGGATCATCAATGGTTGTCGGCATGGTCATGTCAAGGTATGCCACCACCTGCTGGTTTCGGTCCTGCTCCATGTGTACCTGCTGCTGATGAGTTGCTTCACTATGCAGGTGAAGAAGGCTACTCATCAGCGACTGTAGACTCAGGCTGCTGCTGATTGAGTTGGTTCTGCTCCTTCCACCCCTCCCCAGCAGCCATGGCAGTGGAAGGTGAGCGCAGAGGGCCCCCGAGTCAGACCTGCGAGTGGATGGACCATGTGGCCGATAGGCATCAGCCAACTGACTACGTAGAATCTCTCTGTAGTAGGTCAGTTTGTCCTCCCTCTCAGTGGGTGTAAAAAAGGCCCCCATTCTGGGACAGTAGCGAGGGTCAAATAAGGTGGAGATCCAGAAGTCATCCCACTGATGAATTTTGACATTTTGGGGGTCACTACGCAAGCAACTGAGCCATTTGCGCCAGTGACTCGGAGAGACTACCTGCCTCCATCTCCACTGCATACTGCCACGGTGTGTCTGGGTCCTCTGTCTCGCCTTCCTCTTAACCCTCCAGCTCCTTTGGCTGCTCCTGCTCCTCCTCTCCTGTCCGATGACTAGTGATGTCGCGAACATAAAATTTTCTGTTGGCGAACGTGAATTTCCGCAAATGTTCGCGGACGTGCGAACAGGGCGAACTGCCATAGACTTCAATAGGCAGGAAAATTTTTAAACCCACAGGGTCTCTTTCTGGCCACAATAGTGATGGAAAAGTTGTTTCAAGGGGACTAACTCCTGGACTGTGGCGTACTGGAGGGGGATCCATGGTAAAACTCCCATGGAAAATTGCATAGTTGATGCAGAGTCTGGTTTTAATCCATAAAGGGCATAAATCACCTAACATTCCTAAATTGTTTGGAATAACGTGCTTTAAAACATCAGGTATTGTGTTGTATCGATCAGGTAGTGTAGGTCTCCAGGGCAACCCCCGCTCCTCCAGCTGCTGGGACGGTGGGGCTCTCGTGCTGAGGAAGTGTCCTGGCTGCAGGACTTGCTGGAGCCTGAGTGGTGCTGACAGTTGATCCTGCTGCTGCTCCATTTACCCCCCCTCTGCTGGCCTGTGCTGAGACTTCAGCTCAACATCTCTGCAGCGGAGGAGAGTGTCTCCCCTGGTTACGTGGTCAGCCTGGATATCTAAAAGGCTTTTGATTCCATTGAGTTGCACTATATTTGGTGCCTGATGCGTATCCTCCGCTTCGGACCTGTTTTTTGGAAATGACCCCCCCCCCCCCTTGCCACTGTTTGCAGGGCCATCACCCGGACCGTGTTTCGCTTCATCTGGGGCAAAATGGACAGAGTTAAATAGACTGTTATGCACAAGGAGCCCAGCAAGAGTGGGAAGGTCCTGCCGGCCCAAAAACTCCCAAGTGTTTTGTAAACTGACTGATTTTATTTCGCAGCCAAAAATGTTTTGTTTTTTTCCAAATTTACACTACTGTTACACCAAATATGACTTGCACTAGTGTGACACAGAGCCCTGCAGGCCCAAAAACTCCCAAGTGTGAAGTGAACTGGCTGATTTTATTTCACAGCCAAAAAAGTTTTTTTTTCTTCAAATTTACAATACTGTAACACCAAATATGACTTGCACTAGTGTGACAATGAGCCCTGCAGGCCCAAAAACTCCCAAGTGTTTTGTAAACTGACTGATTTTAATTCACAGCCCAAAAAGTTTTGTTTTTTTCAAATTTACATTACTGTTACACCAAATATGACTTGCACTAGTGTGACACAAAGCCCTGCAGGCCCAAAAACTCCCAAGTGTGAAGTGAACTGACTGATTTTATTTTACAGCCAAAAAAGTTTTTTATTTTCAAATTTACACTTCTGTTACACCAAATATAACTTGCACTAGTGTGACACAGAGCCCTGCAGGCCCAAAAACTCCCAAGTGTGAAGTGAACTGACTGATTTTATTTCACAGCCAAAAAAGTTTTTTATTTTCAAATTTACACTATTGTTACACCAAATATGACTTGCACTAGTGTGACAATGAGCCCTGTAGGCCCAAAAACTCCCAAGTGTTTTGTAAACTGACTGATTTTATTTCACAGCCAAAAAAGTTTTTTTTTTCAAATTTACATTACTGTTACACCAAATATGACTTGCACTAGTGTGACACAGAGCCCTGCAGGCCCAAAAACTCCCAAGTGTTTTGTAAACTGACTGATTTTATTTCACAGCCAAAAAAGTTTTTAGTTTTTTTTTCAAATTTACATTACTGTTACCCCAAATATGATTTGCACTAGTGTGACAATGAGCCCTGCAGGCCCAAAAACTCCCAAGTGTGACGTGAACGTACTGATTTTATTTCACAGCCCAAAAAGTTTTTTTTTTCTTTTCAAATTTACACTACTGTAACACCAAATATGACTTGCACTAGTGTGACACAGAGCCCTGCAGGCCCCAAAACTCCCAAGGGTGAAGTGAACTGACTGATTTTATTTCACAGTCAAAAGTTTTTTATTTTCAAATTTACACTATTGTAACACCAAATATAACTTGCACTAGTGTGACAATGAGCCCTGTAGGCCCAAAAACTCCCAAGTGTTTTGTAAACTGACTGATTTTATTTCACAGCCCAAAAAGTTTTTTTTCTTCAAATTTACAATACTGTTACACCAAATATGACTTGCACTAGTGTGACACAGAGCCCTGCCGGCCCAAAAACTCCCAAGTGTTTTGTAAACTGACTGATTTTATTTCACAGCCCAAAAAGTTTTTTTTTTTCAAATTTACATTACTGTTACACCAAATATGACTTGCACTAGTGTGACACAAAGCCCTGCAGGCCCAAAAACTCCCAAGTGTGAAGTGAACCGACTGATTTTATTTTACAGCCAAAAAAGTTTTTTATTTTCAAATTTACACTACTGTTACACCAAATATGACTTGCACTAGTGTGACACAGAGCCCTGCAAGCCCCAAAACTCCCAAGTGTGAATTGAACTGACTGATTTTATTTCACAGCCAAAAAAGTTTTTTATTTTCAAATTTACACTATTGTTACACCAAATATGACTTGCACTAGTGTGACAATGAGCCCTGCAGGCCCAAAAACTCCCAAGTGTTTTGTAAACTGACTGATTTTATTTCACAGCCAAAACATTTTTTTTTTTTTTCAAATTTACATTACTGTTACACCAAATATGATTTCCTCTAGTGTGACAATGAGTCCTGCAGGCCCAAAAACTCCCAAGTGTTTTGTAAACTGACTGATTTGATTTCACAGCCAAAAAAGTAATTTTTTTTTCAAATTTACACTACTGCTACACATAATATGACTTGCACTAGTGTGACACAGAGCCCTGCAGGCCCCAAAACTCCCAAGTGTGAAGTGAACTGACTGATTTTATTTCACAGCCAAAAATGTATTTATTTTTTTCAAATTTACACTACTGCTACACCATATATGAGCAGCACTGGTGTAACACTGTGCCCTTGCAGGCCCTGAAACGCACTTGTGTGATGGAAACTGACTGTTATTATTTCACAGTCAAAAAAGTGTTTTTGGGAAAAAAAATGCAGACTGATGTTTAAGCCCTAAAAAGGGCTTTTTTTGGGTGCTGTCCTTACAGCAGAGATCAGATGAATCCTTCAGGTATTTGTGAAAACTGAATACTGTAGTTGCTTGAAAGAAAAAAGTTTTCCACCAGAGTACACCTTTTAACTAGTGGTTCCCAACCAGGGTGCCTCCAGCTGTTGCAAAACACACGTGTGAAAGAAACTGACTGCTATATTACTGCTATATTGCAAGCTATTGTGACAGCAGATATGAGTGGTGCTACTGGGCAAGTGGGCACAATATATTTTGTGAGCGAGCTTGCCACACACGCTGCCAGGCAGACAAATGCTATTAGAGTACACAGGGGGGAAAAAATGCAGACTGATGTTTGAGCCCTAAAAAGGGCTTTTTTGGGTGCTTTCCTTAAAGCAGAGATAAGATGAGTCCTTCCAGACTTTTGTGGACACTGAATACTGTAGTTGCTTGAAAGAAAAAAAGTTTTCCACTGGAGTACCCCTTTTAACCAGTGGTTCCCAACCAGGGTGCCTCCAGCTGTTGCAAAAAACATGTGTGAAAGAAACTGACTGCTATACTACTGCTATTTTGCAAGCTATTGTGACAGCAGATATGAGTGGTGCCACTGGGCAAGTGGGCACAATATACCCTGTGAGCCTGCCAATCACGCTGCCCGGCAGGCAAATGCTATAAGAGTACACAGGGGGAAAACAAAAAAATGCAGACTGATGTTTGAGCCCTAAAAAAAGCTTTTTTGGGTGCTTTCCTTACAGCAGAGATTAGATTAGTGCTTCAGGAGTGTAGTGGACCCTGAATAAACCACCTAGCTATCGCTTTCCCTTTTAAATCAGGAGCAGGTTCACTATCCCTCCTCTCTCTAACCATGCAGCTTCAGAATGAAGCTAAAATTGAGTCCGTGCAGGAGGTGGAGGGTCTGGAAGGGAGGGTCTGCTGCTGATTGGCTGTAATGTGTCTGCTGACTGTGACACACAGGGTCAAAGTTTACTTCAATGATGACAAATAGGGGGCGGATCGAACATCGCATATGTTCGCACGGCGCAGCGAATGCGAACAAGCTATGTTCGCAGGGAACCGTTCGCCAGCGAACAATTCACGACATCTCTACCAATGACTAGAAACACCGGCCATCTTATCCAACCTAAACTGTGCTCCTCATCATCCTCCTCCTCCAGTTTAGCCCCCACAGGGCTCATGTAGCCTTGAGATGTAGGCGCAACGTCTCCATTGCCGTGACCAGCCATGGTTTCAATCGTTTGTTGTAGGAAATGTAGGAGTGGAATTACGTTGTTCATGGCGTAATCAAGGCGACTTACAAATAATGTGGCTTCCTCAAAGGGCCTCAGCAAACGGCAGGTGTCACGTATGATCTGCCACTGTTTCACATTGAAGTTACACAGGGGAGTACTCCTATCTGCTTGGATCATCAAGAAATCGGTGATGGCTTTTCTTTGTTTGTTTAGTGTGTCTAACATATGGAGGGTGGAATTCCAACGTGTGGCAACGTCACAAATAAGACTATGTTGTGGGATACCGTTCTGACGCTGCAGCTCAAGGAAGGTGTGCTTTGCGGTGTACGAGTGGCTGAAGTGCATGCACAGTTTCCTTGCCATTTTCAGGATGTTTTGCAAATGGGGTGAAGACTTGAGGAAATGCTTGACAACCAGATTCAACACGTGTGCCATGCAGGGAGCATGATTCACACTTCCTTGTCGCAGCGCGGACACGATGTTCTTCCCGTTGTCGGTCACCATGGTTCCCATTTCCAGATTTCGTGGAGTAAGCCATAATCGGATTTCTTTACGAATGAACTTTAGCAGTTCCTCCCCTGTGTGACTCTGTTTGCCAAGGTAAACCATGTGAAGAACAGCTTGACACCGCCATGCCCAAACACATGGTACGATGAAAGGCCACCGAGATTTGGATGTGCAGTGGAGGCCGAGGACACGTGGAGGATGAGGAGGCGGCGTCTCACACTGTAACAGGACCAAGTTCCTGAGAGCGAGAGCGTGGAGGAGGAAGCGGTGTGACCTGTCCAAGTTGCTGTTGTGGCTGTGCAGGAACCACATTTACCCAGTGGGCCGTAAAAGAAAAGTATTGTCCTTGCCCGTAGTTACAGCTACACACGTCGGCACTGCCGTGCACTTTTGAACACACCAACAGGCTCAAGGACTGGCCTACCTTCTCTTGTATAAACTTATGCAGGGCTGGTACTGCCTTCTTCGCAAAGAAATGACAGCTTGGGACTCTCCACCTCGGCTCGGCGCAAGCCGTCAATTCTCTGAAAGGTGCAGAGTCCACCACTTGAAAAGGGAGGGACTGCAACACCAGCAACTTGGACAGGAGCACATTCAACTTCTGTGCCGTTGGATGAGTGGGCACATACTGTTGTCCCTTGGACATGGCTTCGCCGATGGATTGTTGGCGGAATGGCTGACTAAAAGCAGGAGAAACAGGAGCGACAGAAGGAGGGTTTGAAACACAGCTTCCTTCGGCTGAGGTGGTGGAGCCTTGGCTGGATGAAGGAGGGAGCGGATGGCCACTGGGTGATGCAGCAGGCTGGACCACTACATCGGAGCCACGGTTCTCCCAGGCCGCTTTATGGTGGCGAAGCATGTGTTGACGCAGGGCCGTGGTGCATGTGACTAAGTGAACCTCCTCCGGATGCCTTATGAAAAACTTCCACACCGCTGAGAAGCTGATTTTCCCACCTGATGATCGCACTAATTGACTGCTACTGGCAACATCTCCAGGAACCCCTGTTCCACTACCTCCCGGAAAGGTAGGCTGCCGCGAAGCAGGTGGTCTCTCCGGGCACGTTTGGCTCCTGAATTTCCACTCCTGCCACCATGCTGACTGCCAACCATGCTACCGCCTTGCTGCCTCAAGGGCAACCTGCAACTCTCTTCTCCTTATGATGATGAAGCCCCTTCTGCACCCGGCTCCCAATTGCGATCGGCTTCATCATCATCAACAGGTGTGTGCACGTCACTGATGTTCTCCTCAGGTTCCCCAACAGTGTCTGCTTTAGGACCCTGAACCATTGCAACACCCCCTCTCACCTCACTCTCCGCATCACTACTTGGCCGCCTAGTGGAACAAGCGGTGCATGTCTCCTCCCCTTCTTGGCTGGCCAGTAACTGCGGACTGTCCTCTATTAGATCGTCCTCAGTAAATAGTGGAGCTGAACCCACAGCATAAGATACTTCTTTAGAAGAGGGAACAGCATAGGACAAAGGCAATGGGAGGACAGGGGCTGCTCCCGGGCCATGCCAACTGAGGGTTGTGTCTGAGGAACCCACCGACTGTTGACTTGGGGTGTCAGATGTCACTTGTGATGATGTGGATGAGCGTGTTAGCCAATCGACGACGGCAGATGGGTTGCTGGTTGAGACACGACAGCTGGCTGATAACGGGAGCTCAGGCCTCTCGCTGCGATTTCTGCTGCCACTCGCCCCAAGTCTGCTGCCAGTATTTAGGCCTATGCCACTCCTCTGTGAATGTCCTGGCACTTCTATGCCTGACATACTGCATTTATGAGGGTATTACAATACGCTACACCACTCTTTAAACAGTATTTGTCCAGCAGCAGGTGATTACTTATGTCTGTCCTTTCACAGTATGTAGGCCCTTTACAGATTAACAGGTACAAGATGGTACACTACTGGGATGTACGTATGCGGTATGCACTGATGAGGGCAGTAATATGCGCAACTATAGGCAGAAAAAACTCTGTATTTCTTAAAAACACCAGCCGGTGAATACTATTGTTTGGACTTTGACGGTATGGAGAACCTTGACAGATTAACAGGTACTAAATGGTACAATACTTTAATGTACCTATGCGGTATGCACTGATGAGAGCAGTAATATGCGCAACTATATGTAGAAAAAAACTCTGTATTTTTTTAAAACACCAGCCGGTGAATACTATTGTTTGGACTTTGACGGTATGGAGCACCTTGACAGATTAACAGGTACTAAATCGTACAATACTTGGATGTACCTATGTGGTATGCACTGATGAGGGCAGTAATATGCTCAACAATAGGCAGAAAAAAACTTTGTATTTTTTTAAAACACCAGCCCGTGAATACTATTGTTTGAACTTTGACAGTATGGAGCACCTTGACAGAGTAACAGGTACTAAATGGTACAATATTTGGATGTACCTATGTGGTATGCACTGATGAGGGCAGTAATATGTGCAACTATACGGAGAAAAAATAAGTATTTTTTAAAAACACCAGCAGGTGATTACTTTTGCCAGGAGTCAGGACTTTCCCTGTATCTAGACTTGTTACAGATACAGAATAGTAGACTGCTTCGATGTAGGCATGTGTTATGCACGTATGAGGGCAGACAAATGCACTACAGTCTGCTGAAAAAGATCGTATTTGTGAAGAGCAGCAGGACCCAACAGTGCAGCATCACAATAAAAAAAATACAGGGATTAAACCCTAAATGGCACTTGACACACAATTCTAAGCAGCAGATTATTTCTGGAGCAAAAAAATAATAATACTGAATTGCGCTGAAAAATGAGGTGGTAAGATGGTTGATAAAGTTCAGGTAGCTTGTTGATCTGTATGAGTCAGCCAACAGCTATCTGCCCCTCTCTGCTACAATGCACAATAATGTGAATATGAGGTTCATATATCAATGATCCTTCTCAGTGTAACAGCACAGCACTCTGCACTCCTGTCTTTCCCTAATGCTGATGTGACTAGCAGTTGCAGTGTAACGCTGTGTTATAAGCTAGTCAGACACACGCAGTTCCGTTCTCTCTATCTTTGAGTGCATAGACGAAATGAAGAGAGGCAAGATGGCTGCCGATTATATAGGGCTGTGACATCACAGGGGTCAATGAATGCTGATAGGCTGCATCTCACATGTGATTCAGGGTCATCCCGCCTACCTTCATTCCCGCTGCTGTTTCCCGCCCTCCCACAATCCCCTGCCCCATGTACTCACACGTGGATCCGCCATTTTAGGTCTCCAATAGCCTGGAGCGCTGTAAAATGAAGTTTAATGAAGCGATTTGCGCAATCGAATTACGGCGATATTCGCATTCATCGCAAATCAAATTCTTCAGGAAATTCGTAACGAATTTGGGTTTGTCAGCTTCGATTCACTCATCTCTAGTCATTTTGTATGCTGTTAAAAATAAATATTGGGGTGAAAATCACATAAGAATTGTGAGAAAACCATCACACACAAGTAAAGACACTATATTATGAACTACGCTAACTTTACAGCCTCTGTAGCATAGTAAAATAAAATGAAAATCCTGGAATGACTGATATGGGGCAATGTCATGGTATACATCACCATAATGTTCTGCAAGTTTGCTGACATATACCCCGAAAATAGTGTAAAATTGAATGCCAACATACCCTAAATGTAATCATAAGACAGATGATAAACAGATCATGTATCTATATATATAAAACTCAACGTGTGTATGTGTGTATGTGTGTGTGTGTGTGTGTGTGTGTGTATGTTCCAGCATCACGTCCAAACGGCTAAAGATATTAACATAAAACTTGGCACACATGTTACTTATATGTCAACAACAAACATAGGATAGGTAATTTAACCCTTACTCACCCCCATTTGCCAGGGGCGGGGTTTATGTTTAAAGTCCCATACAAGTCTATGGGAAATATATGTTACTGCATAACTTCCAAACAGCTGGAGATATTTTGATAATACTTGGTCACATTTTACTTATATGTCCACTTAAAAAAAAGGAAAGTTAATTTAACCCTTAACTACCCCCATTTGTGAGTGTCAGGGTTTTTGTTTAAAGTCCCATGCAAATCAATGGGAAATGTATGTTCCCACATAACTTCCGTACTGCTGGAGATGTTTCAATACCTGATACACATATTACGGATCGGGATATGAGGACGGGATAGGAGGACGGGATAGGAGGTCGGGATAGGAAGTCAGGATAGGAGGTCGGGAAAGGAGGTTGGGATAGGAGGTCGAGATGGGAGGTCAAGACAGGAGGACGGGATAGGAGGACGGGATAGGAGGTCGAGATAGGAGGTCAAGATAGGAGGACGGGATAGGAGGTCAAGATAGGAGGTTGAGATAGGAGTACGGGAAAGGAGGACGGGATAGGAGGTCGGGAAAGGAGGACGGGATATGAGGACTGGATATGAGGTCAAGATATGATGACGGGATAGGAAGTCGGGATATGAGAACGGGATATGGGGTTGGGATATGACAACAATATATGGGGATGGGATATGAAGTCAAAAGCTTCCTCTTTTGTTTATTTTTCTCCCCAACAAGGATTAGGAAGGAAAAACCGGGCAGCGCCGGGTATTAAACTAGTAGAAAATAAATCACAGTACATTATGTTTAAGACAAACTTATCTGCATCACTAGACAGACCCAGTTCTGCTACATTTATATATTGTTAAAATTACACAGTGTTGTTCACAAAGTGTTGTCACAAAAAGTCCTTTTGCAATCTATACAGGCTGCAGGCTGCTATTTCTGTCTTTTAGCTTCTCACTGTAGTCTGTAGATTTCAAGTCTATTACTGGGTCAGTTCCAAAGTTAAATGAATCACTTCCAGTAATGTTATGTGAAAATCCACCTAACTAAAATAATGTGATATGCATACCTGCAGTTCTGTGTAAAAGCACAAAATATGTAGAGCAATATTGTGATATATTGTATTAATTACAAATACAGCTTTGTTACTTTTGAGGCAAGCAATGGCAGTACTGAAAAAAAAAATCAGGGTTGTAAAAAAGTCTTGGTTTGTGGAAAACAGGTAATGCTGGGGTTAATGTAGAATAGAACTTAATCTGAACAGCTTTGTTTTCAGTACTGACAGGTACGCTTGTGACGCATGAAATGATTACTGTGTATAGTTTCCCTTAAGTAGTGTTAATGCAGTGTGACATCATCACTATGGAAAGATCACAAGACGCATAGTGGAACACTTCAATTACAATATTTGCCATATGCTGTATTCAGCACTGCTAAATTTTTCTATATAATAATCTGTTTTACAAATGTGATAAATTAAATTAGTAAAAGACAAAGGGAGTATTGTGCAAGTAAACTAAGAAAACTGGTTTCCCCACACCCTGGAGTCGACAGATTAAATTGTGTAACATTTTTTTTATTTTTTATGTTTGAGAAAATATGTCTTTTGGGTCACAGCACCTAACATGTCTACAGTGAGACACAACGCAAGACAAGTCAACCTATTTGGGGGTGTGGAATATTTTTCATGGGTTTTGATAAAATGATGTCATAACATTGTTATAAAATGATGTTCCTATCACATACTCCGGGGATGGGCAGACATTAGGACACATGTTCACAATGAACGGTGGAGGGAAACCCAACTTAAATTGATCCATTCAGCTATTTATGCTTTCACCATTCCCCCGTCCTCGTCAACCCGAATAGACTTACCCAGTGCCCGAAGTGTAAACAACAGAAGTCAGACCTGTATCACTGCATGTGGCTTTGTCTACACATATGAGATTTTTGGGAACAAGCTTTTAAAATGATAAAAGACACTTGTACTATAACTTTGCCACTTGGCCCCTATGAAGTGCTCTTTCGTACTATAGTTTCCCGATCTGATGACTGCATCTCCTATGCTCACTTACCTCCACTTGCACACACAACTCTTGCCCTGGCTAAGTTACAATTGTTAAGAGAATGGCTGTCACCAACTCCGCCTACTAGGTCACATTTACTTGAAGCGCTTAAACACATGTTTATTCTTGAGAGAAGTGAGGCACTCCACAACAGGGAACGTAAAGCGAAAGCCTTATTCCATGAGTGGAAACAATTTTTTATTCAATATTATCTTCCCTCGGACATTGTAACTATAGGTCGACCTTTTGCGTCTACGCAATGGTACACTATGGCATCCTTGGCCGGGTCTCTATACTTATATACACACATATATACACATGCGTATAAATCTAAGTAATATGTACTGGTAAGTGTGGTGTAAAAAAGTGAAGATTGGTAAATAAGTGAATGATTGAAATGATAAATAAATCCAACTACGGTATTTAGCGTGTGATGTACATGACAAAATAAATATAGTAATAAATTAGTGTATAATTATATTGTGACAAATGAAGAATTTTTTTTTATATTTACATATATATGAAACCATAATACAACCAATACATAAAAATATATATATTATAAATTCATAATAATTGTGAAGAAAATAATTATATATACATATACCGTATATGAAACCATAATACAACCAATAAATACATAAAAATATATATTATCAATTCATAATAATGTGTAAAAAACAAAATAATGAAAAAAATATATATACAACTCGTGAAAGATAAAGTGCACGTGCAATTAAAATGGGGGGCCCCCCAGTGCAAAAAAATTGTGAGAATAAGGAATATGATATATCTATGAGTAGACACAATACCAGATCTTATTGAAATACTGTCCCATATTTCAAGCCCTATGTAATTATAAATAAATAAAAATGTATATGTATAATTATGATGACTCCTGTATGGAATGGATACTCGACTATCCAAGGGATGTCAATCATAACTGCTGATCAGGCAGCCTGCAATACAAAAAGACGAAAGGAAATAAAAGAAACCAATCCTACCATTAAGAAAAAAAAAATTTTGTGTGGGTTGATAGGTCTCTCCACTTGTCACATGCCCTATTCTGCACAGTCACTCACTTGGCACCAAACATACACTTTTATAGACATGTTTTTTCCCACCCACCAAATGCTATGGTACAATATTGTCAAAATCACATCTTTCATCAAGTGCGGAATGCCAAGACATTGACAGCCACTGCAGTATGGCACCCATGACTCTGATTCCCATTGTGATTGACCTAAATAGAAAATAAATGTGAAAGCAAAGGGCCATTATTTTTTACACATAATTTTTTAATAAATTGACCTAACAGAAGACAGGATTTAACAGTTCATAAATGTTATTGCTGGCCACCTGTTGTGTAAGTTGTGCTTGGCACCGTGGAACATATAAGTAACTATATTATCATCTGCACCCACTGAAATGCAGAGGAATGTATGAATGCGTGAAGTTAATGTGCTGACGCCCTGGAATTACTGTTAATATAGGAATGTATAGAAAATGAAAGACATGTATTAGGGAGAAACTGTAAAAGCTTCTTAGACATTGATATAATAAATCAATGTCATTGCTTTCAGTGTACATGTGGAATAACCTACTCATCCAAAGGGAAAGTAATTTTGAATTAGAATGTTTTGTAGCATTGTATATGATTCAGGATCCGGATGAGACACATATCTTGCCTTCATGTGGTGCCGCAGGTGAAATGTGGTTGGGATGCAAAATTTGTGATACCAGGGTAACGTTAACCTACAGGTTATGAGGTTGAGATAGCTCTCCTTGGTCAAGCGCGGGGACAATGATGACCATAATGCAAGATTATGGAAAACTATCTTTAATGAGGCAGATATGTTGTTACAACCTTCACAGTATAGACTTATGCAGAGGGAACTAGAGCTGGACTGGACTCTAACTCCTCAGTAACTAAACTGGCTAGCTCCTCCCCCCTACTCTATACTGGGAATAATGTTGGGAGGCTCCCGTTGGGGCGTCAGGGTCACCTTGGTCACTTTGCAGCATTCCCATTAATAAGACAGTCACATAATTAATTATAACTTAACACAAGATCACACTTAGGTATAACAGAATACACCATTGAACAGTGGGCCCAGAACAGAGATATAAGGGATGCCTAAGGCAAGCTAGAGCCCACAAGACAACACAGGACAACAGCTATTTTATGTCCAACTAAGGTTTCGTCGAGGTGACCCCAGTGATTTTTAAGTTTAAGTAATCTTAAGTAACTTTAGTGTCATACAGTGAAGGACATACTTACCAAGGATCTGTGCTTCTGTTGGAGGTAAATTGTCCTGTCCTGTGTCCCCCATCATGCTGCTGACTTGTTTTTGGGAACTGGCTCCTTCCTGTTTCTGTGGCCTTCCTCGACTACAATCCCTAGGATCCTTTGTTTTAAGGAAGAAGGTGATTTATTTCCTTCCCACACATTGGTCGCCCCACCAATTGATGTATTATGTCAGGCCGCAGACCTAGTTGTTAAAGGTCTGAGATATCACCAATTTTGTAGGCTGGCAAAAATGTACTTTCTGGAAATAGAAGGACAAAGAAATTTGACACCAGCCTTTAACACAAAATTATGTGCATGAACAATGGGATACGAATATGCTATGTCTTAGCACCAGACATTTTTTTAACTGACACTGGCTCCTGTGTTGGTGAGCCCACTCATTGCAAGTTCACATTATAAAAAAAGGTGTTGTGTACTATATTTATGAAAGATATTGCCTTTCCAATTTTGCTCTGTAACTCATATGACAAATTTGATGACGAACAAACTTGAAAACTGTGAATTTGGCCCAAAAAAATTAATGATTCAATTATATTAAAGGGGTACTCCGCCCCTCAACATCTTATCCCCTATCCAAAGGACAGGGGGATAAGATGCCTGATCGCAGGAGTCCCGCTGCTGGGACCCCCCCACTGTCTCCGTGCAGCAACTGATGTTCTAAACATTATGTTTAGAATGCTGGGTGCCTGCGGTGGGGGTCGTGACGTCACACCACGCCCCCTCGGGACATCACGCCATGCCCCCCCCATTAATGAATGTCCATTCATTAATGGAGTGAGCGTGGCATGATGTCACGACCCCTGCCGCGGGAACCCAGCATTCTAAACATACTGTTTAGAACACCAGGTGCGCATAGAGATCTTATACCCTATCTCCTGTTGATCAGACATCTTATCCCCTATCCTTTGGAGAGGGCCACAGCCGCATGTACATAAACACTTTGATGGGGGGGGGGGGGGAATGTATGTGTAATATGACCCTGTCTAAATGAACACATCATTCATCCATGAGGAAACACAACATGCAACCCCCCAAGAAAGGAACATAAATGGCCAAGACATACACACCTATGACTTAAAGCGTACCTGTCATAGTGCAAAAAAAAGAAAAAAAGTGATATGTTGCTCAGGACCCAATCCTGATCATGTACATATAAATTGTACGTGTCCATGACCTATATATCCAGAGATATAAGCATTTATCTGCTGGTGAGTTACTTTTTTATTGTGCAGGCTGGAGGGGGCGTGTCAGTCTGTCTCCCTCACAGGAGCAAGCCTGTGCAGTCAGCCAATCAGTACTCTCTACTCTGTAACGCTTTCCTTTCTGGTTTCATGTTGTACATGTTAAACAGAAGAAGATGCTTGGATAAAATGTATAAATATAAGAATAGATCTTTATAAAATTAGTGCAAGGATTTTTAAGATAAAAATACAGCAATTTTATGAATACATTTTCTACCTGTTTTATCTTCTCCTAGTAAAGCTGGATGCTAATCAACATAGCTGTCACTATGTGTGTCATTCATCTTTCATAGACTGAATGTCTATAGAGGATGTGCATAAGTTACAGGATGACTTGGATAGACTAAGTGTCTGGGCATCCACTTGGCAAATGAGGTTCAATGTGGATAAATGTAAAGTTATGCATCTGGGTACTAATAACATGCATACATCGTATGTCTTAGGGGGGATTAACCTGTCAGAGTCACTGGTAGAGAAGGATCTGGGTGTACTTGTAGATCACAGATTACAGAATAGCATGCAATGTCAGGCTGCTGCTTCCAAAGCCGGCAGGATATTGTCATGTATCAAAAGAGGCATGGACTCAAGGGACAGGGACATAAAACTCCCCTTTATAAAGCATTGGTACGGCCTCACCTGGAATATGCTGTTCAGTTTTGGGCACCTGTCCATAAAAGGGACACTGCAGAGTTGGAAAGGGTGCAGAGACGCGCGACTAAACTAATATGGGGCATGGATCATCTTAGCTATGAGGAGCGATTAAAGGAGTTACAATTGTTTAGTCTTGAGAAGAGACGTTTAAGGGGGGATAAGTATATTAATGGCCCATACAAAAAATATGGAGAAAAACTGTTCCAGGTTAAACCCCCCCAAAGGACGAGGGGGCACTCCCTCCGTCTGGAGAAGAAAAAATTTAGTCTCAAGGGGCGACACGCCTTCTTTACCGTGAGGACTGTGAATTTATGGAACGGTCTACCTCAGGAACTGGTCACAGCAGGAACAATTAACAGCTTTAAAACAGGATTAGATACATTCCTGGAACAAAATAACATTAATGCTTATGAAGAAATATAAAATCCCATCCCTTCCCCAATATCGCGCCACACCCCTTCCCCTTAATTCCCTGGTTGAACTTGATGGACATATGTCTTTTCGACCGTACTAACTATGTAATGTCTGATCAACTTCTTTGTCATTCAGGAGTCTGAGAAAGCTTTGACTATTTCAGCATGCTGGGAGTTGTAGTTTAGTAACAACTGAAGCTGCAGTGTTTGTAAATAACTGTGTTAGAGCAGTTTTGCCTCCAGCTGTTGTAAAACTACAGCTCCCAGCATTTCCACACATCCTTTATCTGTAGTTTTGCATATACTCAATAGAAATCTCCTATACTGGATACCGGTATGCTTTACGGCTGGTATCCAGTATGCTGTAAAATCTAGACTAGTCTATCTGGCTAAAAGACAGGCGACCCCTAGTGGCGGCTATTTTGAGCTTGAATTTCAGGTGAAAATGCAAATTTTTTTTAACAGGTAGATATTGTGAAATGTCATATTATAATGAGTCCTGCAATATATGAAAAGTTTTTAACAATGACAGTGCCTCTTTAAATAAACACTAAAAAAATGGAGCCATTTGAAAAAACTCGTGAAAATATAATGTCTTTATCGAAGAGAAAAATCAACAAACATTTAAAATTAATGTCAATAAAAATGAGGAATGGATATCAAAAAATAGGTGGAATCACCAGGATATACTAGAGATGAGTGAATTTTTGAAAAATGCAATTCGGCCGATTCGCTGAATTTTCTTAAAAAATTTGGTTGGGTCAGAGTTAATTTGAGGTATTAAAAATGGCTAATTCTGGCATACAGAAAGTCTCAACAGGCGTGTAAAAAAGGCCCCCATTTTGTGCCGGTAGCGAGGGTACAAAAAGGTGGAAAGCTAGAATTTAGATGGGTATGATACACAGCTCTCTTCGGCTGAGGTGGTGGAGCCTTGGCTGGCTGAAACCGGGAGCGGCGCGCCACTGGGTGATGCAGCAGGCTGGACCACCACATCGGAGCCACAGTTCTCCCAGGCCGCTTTATGGTAATCCTGCATATGTTGACACAGGGCCGTGATGCCAACAATGGGACCCTGGCCACGCTTCACCTTCTGCCGACACATCTTGCATGAGGCCAGGTTAACATCCGGATGCCTGAGGAAAAACTGCCATAACGCCGAGTAACTGATTTTCCCACCAACAGTCCACGTATAAACAGTATGAATGACATGTGTGTATGCACAATGAAAGCCACAAGCGAATCATAGTATGGATGCCATTGGTGTATAAATAGTGTAAATGTCATGATAATCTATGATCAGTATAATGCCATGAGTGTATGCACGATATGAGTACCATGGATGTATCAACAGTCTAGCTGCCATGAGCGTATAAACAGTATAGATGTCAAGCGTGCATGAACAGTATGAATGCCATGAGAGCATGCCATGAACATAAACGCTATGACATAATACAGTAAAAGCTATGAAACAAAAAACTTTATCACCTACACATTATGAACCGCTACCATGTGTACCTATTTTTAACTCAACACCTATACCCACTGAAAACGCTATAAAGATTACACAATGCAAATTCTATGAAACGCATACGCACTGACCTCAACAGACGTATCACTAATAATGCAAAGAACGTATGTGCCCAAAATGCTGTGAACGTATACGCACTGCAGACGCTATAATGTGTCTACAAAAGTGTATGCACTGTAAACACTGTAGCGTATGAAAATGAAATGACCGTTTAACCCCTTAAGGACGCAGGACGTAAATGTACGTCCTGGTGAGGTGGTACTTAACGCACCAGGACGTACATTTACGTCCTAAGCATAACCGCGGGCATCGGAGCGATGCCCGTGTCATGCGCGGCTGATCCCGGCTGCTGATCGCAGCCAGGGACCCGCCGGCAATGGCCGACGCCCGCGATCTCGCGGGCGTCCGCCATTAACCCCTCAGGTGCCGGGATCAATACAGATCCCGGCATCTGCGGGAGTTCGCGATTAAAATGAACGATCGGATCGCCCGCAGCGCTGCTGCGGGGATCCGATCATTCATAACGCCGCACGGAGGTCCCCTCACCTTCCTCCGTGCGGCTCCCGGCGTCTCCTGCTCTGGTCTGTGATCGAGCAGACCAGAGCAGAAGATGACCGATAATACTGATCTGTTCTATGTCCTATACATAGAACAGATCAGTATTAGCAATCATGGTATTGCTATGAATAGTCCCCTATGGGGACTATTCAAGTGTAAAAAAAAATGTAAAAAAATGTAAAAGTAAAAGTAAAAAAAAAGTGAAAAATCCCCTCCCCCAATAAAAAAGTAAAACGTCCGTTTTTTCCTATTTTACCCCCAAAAAGCGTAAAAAACATTTTTTATAGACATATTTGGTATCGCCGCGTGCGTAAATGTCCGAACTATTAAAATAAAATGTTAATGATCCCGTACGGTGAACGGCGTGAACGAAAAAAAATTTAAAAAGTCCAAAATTCCTACTTTTTTAATACATTTTATTAAAAAAAAAAATTATAAAAAATGTATTAAAAGTTTTTTATATACAAATGTGGTATCAAAAAAAAGTACAGATCATGGCGCAAAAAATGAGCCCCCATACCGCCGCTTATACGGAAAAATAAAAAAGTTATAGGTCATCAAAATAAAGGGATTATAAACGTACTAATTTGGTTAAAAAGTTTGTGATTTTTTTTAAGCGCAACAATAATATAAAAGTATATAATAATGGGTATCATTTTAATCGTATTGACCCTCAGAATAAAGAACACACGTCATTTTTACCAGAAATTGTACGGCGTGAAAACAAAACCTTCCAAAATTAGCAAAATTGCGTTTTTCGTTTTAATTTCCCCACAAAAATAGTGTTTTTTGGTTGCGCCATACATTTTATGATATAATGAGTGATGTCATTACAAAGGACAACTGGTCGCACAAAAAACAAGCCCTCATACTAGTCTGTGGATGAAAATATAAAAGAGTTATGATTTTTAGAAGGCGAGGAGGAAAAAATGAAAACGTAAAAATTAAATTGTCTGAGTCCTTAAGGCCAAAATGGGCTGAGTCCTTAAGGGGTTAAATGAAAATGTATACACCTTATAAATGCTATGAAAGCTAAATGCATATAAATAACCATATGTACTGCAGCTAAATATGATACTGCATGCACTGCATATAACACAATAACTGTGTGAACTGCATATAACACTATGCGTATGTACGGTATACATACACTATGAGTGCATGTACTGTATACAACACTATAACTGTTCGCACTGCATGTAACACTGAGCGTGTGTACTGTATACAACAATATAACTGTATCCACTGCATATAACACTATGAGTGTGTGTACTGTATACAACACTATAACTGTATGCACTGTATGTAACACTAAGCATGTGTACTGTATAAGACAGTATGACTACCTACACATTATAAACTCTATAACCGGATACACCTTAACCATGCTATGAACGTATGAACATTATCGTCCTGACGCCCTGGTACTTAAAGGGTACTCCGGTGGAAAACTTTTTTTTTTTTTTTTAAATCAACTGGTGCCAGAAAGTTAAAGAGATTTGTAAATTACTTCTATTAAAAAATCTTAATCCTTCCAGTACTTATTATTTGCTGAATACTACAGGGGAAAATCCTTTTCTTTTTGGAACACAGAGCTCTCTGCTGACATCTCTGTCCATTTTAGGAACTGTCCAGCGTAGGAGAAAATCCCCATAGCAAACATATGCTGCTCTGGACAGTTCCTTAAATTGACAGAGATGTCAGCAGAGAGTACTGTGCTCGTGATGTCAGCAGAGAGCTCTGAGTTCCAAAAAGAAAAGAATTTCCTCTGTAGTATTCAGCAGCTAAGAAGTACTGGATTAAGATTTTTTTAATAGAAAAAATTTACAAATCTGTTTAACTTTATCAAAAAAAAAAAAAAAAAATCTGTTTTGATTTAAAAAAAAAAGTTTTCCACCGGAGTACCCCTTTAAGGACCAAGGGCGTACCTTTACGCCTGTGGGAATTCCGGTGCCCAACGCTCATCGGGCGGGGACCGGACTGGGATGTCTGCTGAAATCATTCAGCAGGCACCCGGTGCAAAGCCCCCCCATGTCGGCGATGGCTGCAAATCACCGATCAATTTAGATTGAGCATTTGTGGCGATTTCGGGTCAATCGGGTCAACAGTGACCCGGAAAAAAAGGGTGATTGTTGCAGTCCGAGTCGGCACCAATCACCCTTGCCCAGCAAAAGTGAGGTGGCACTAGTGCCACCTCATGATCGGCGTGATTAGTCGGCCGGAACAGCCGACCAATCACTTGTCCTGCTGGGTGGCATCGGCGGGGCATCTACGGTGGAGAGAGTGATCGGCGGTGGGGGTGGGGGGGGGGAGGCTTACCCGGGGTCTGGGGTGGCGGCGGTCCCAAGTGGCGACGTCCCCAGCGGCGACATGGTCCCCAGTGGCGGCGGTTCTGGCGGTCTTCGGCAGAAGGATCTAACAACAGCAGGTAAGCGCTGTTTGCCTCCTGCTGTTGCCTAACAACAACTACTCAGAACATACACAGCCAAAGTAGTTTTGCAACAGCTGGAGGCACAACTGCAACTCCCAACATGCCCTTTGGCTGTCTGGGCATGCTGGGAGTTATAGCTATGAAAATTTTGCCTCCAGCTGTTGCATAACTACAACGCCCACCATACATGGACAGCCAAAGGCATGCTGGGAGCTGTAGTAGCGTGCCTCCAGCTGTTGCAAGACTACAATGGTCAGCATGCCCTTCAGCTGTCGGTGCATGCTGAGAGTTGTAGTTTTGCAACAGCTGAAGGCACACTGGTTGTGAAACACAGAGTTTGTTACCTAACTCAGTGATTCGCAACCAGTGTGCCTCCAGCTGTTGCAAAACTACAACTCCCAGCATGCATTGACCAACCGTACATGCTGGGAGTTATAGTTTTGCAACAGCTGGAGGCACATTGTTTGTGAAACACTGAATCAAGTAACGAACTCTGAGTGTTTTGCAACCAGTGTGCCTCCAGCTGTTACATAGCTACAACCCCCAGCATGCACGGACAGCCATTGGGCATGCTGGAAGTTGTAGTAGTATGTCTCCAGTTGTTGCTTAACTACAACTCCCAGCATGCCCTTCGGCTGCACGTAAAGCCAAAGGGCATGCAGGGAGTTGTAGTTTTGCAACAGCGGGAGGTTTGCCCTCCCCCCTATGTGAATGTACAGGGTATATTCAAACGGGCAGGAGTTTACAGCGAGTTTCTCGCTGCAAGTTTGAGATGGCGCAAATTTTCCACTGCAGCTCAAACGCCTAGCGGAAAACTCGCTGTGAATCCAGCCCGTGTGAATGTACCCTAAAAATACTACACTACACTGCACAAAATAAAAAGTAAAAACCACTATATATCTAGACATACGCCTACACAGTTAGTTACCCCCCCCAATAAAAATGAAAAAGTCTGGTACGGCAGTGTTACCAAAACGGAGCCACCAGCTGTTGCAAAACAACAACTCCAAGTATTGACTAACAGCCATTGACTGTCCTGGCATTGACTGTTTTGCAACAGCTGGAGGCACCCTGTTTGGGAATCACTGGCATAGAATACCATATGTCCACCCCTATGCAATCCCTAATTTAGGCCTCAAATGCGCATGGAGCTCTCTCCCTTTGGAGCTGTGTCGCATTTCAAGACAACAGTTTAGGGCCACAGATGGGGTATTTCTGTACTCGGGAGAAATTGCCTAACAATAATTATTTTCTCCTTTCACCCCTTATGAAAAGGTAAAGTTGGGGTCTACTCCAGCTGTGTTGTCCCATACTTTTCATTTTTCAATAAAGACTCCCAAAATTTGTAATGCAATTTCTCCTGAGTACGAAAATCCCCCATATGTGGACATAAAATGCTCTGCGGGCGTGCAACAAAGCTCAGGAGTGGGAGCGCCATGTACATTTGAGATGATTTGCACAGGGGTGGCTGATCGTTACAGCGGTTCTGACAAAAAAACACCCACATATGACCCCATTTTGGAAACTACACCCCTCACGTAACGCAACATGGGGTATAGTGAGCCTTAACATCCCACAGTAGTTTGAAGAATTTTTGTTAAAGTTGGACGTGAAAATGAAAATGTTTTATTCTTTCACTAAAATGCTGGTGTTATCCCAAATTTTTCATTTTCACAAGAGGTAATAGGAAGAAAGCCCCCCATAATTTGTAACACCATTTCTTCTGAGCATATAAATACCCCATGTATGGACGTAAAGTGCTCTGCTGGCACACTACCGGGCTCAGAAGAGAAGGGGTGCCATTGGGCTTTTGGAGAGAGAATTTGGCTTGAATTGAAGGCCATGTGCGTTTACAAACAGTGGACCCCCTACATGTGACCCCATTTTGGAAACTAAACCCCTCATGGAATGTAATAAGGGGTGCAGTGAGCATTTATACCCCACTGGTGTCTGACAAATATTTTGAACAGTGCTTCATGGAAATGAAAACTAAAATCTTTCATTTGCACAGCCCACTGTTCCAAAGATCTGGGGTGTAAATGCTCACTGCACCCATTAATACATTCTGTGAGGGGTGTAGTTTCCGAAATAGGGTCACATGTGGGAGGGTCCACTGTTCTGGCACCATGGGGCTTTGTAAATGCACATGCCCCCCCCCCCCCCCCCGATTTGAATTCCAGCCAAATTCTCTCTCCAACAGCCCAATAGCGCTCCTTCTCTTCTGAGCATTGTAGTTTGCCCGCAGAGCACTTTACATCCCCAAATGGGATATTTCCATACTCAGAAGAAACGGGGTTACAAATATTGGGGGGCATTTTCTCCTATTACCTCTTGTAAAAATGGTAAATTTGGGGGAAAACCCTGCATTTTTGTGGAAATTTGTTTTTTTTTCATTTACACATTCAACTTTAACGAAAAGTAGTCAAACACCTGTGGGGTGTTAAGGCTCACTGTACCCCTTGTTATGTTGCTTGAGGGGTGTAGTTTTCAAAATAGTATGCCATGTGCTTTCCAAAAGCCAAATGTGACTCCTTCTCTACTGAGCATTGTAGTGTGCCCACAGTGCACTTGATGTCCACACATGGGGTATTTCCATACTCAGAAGAGATGGGTTATACATTTTGGGGGGGGCATTTTCTCCTGTTAAAATTTAAAATTTTGGGGAAAACCAGAATTTTTGTGAAAAAAAATTTAATTTACACATTTGACTTTAATGAAAAGTTGTCAAACACTTGTGGGGTGTTAAGGCTCACTGTACCCCTTGTTATGTTCCTTGAGGGGTGTAGTTTCCAAAAAAGAATGCCACACTGTTTTTTTTTTTTTTGCTGTTCTGGCACCAAAGGAGCTTCCTAAATGTGACATGCCCCCCAAAAACCATTTCAGAAAAACTCACTCTCCAAAATCCCATTGTCACTCCTTCCCTTCTGAGCCCTCTACAGCGCCTGCCAAACACTTTACATCCACATATGAAGTATTTTGGTGCATTTCTTTCCTTTTACCTTTTTGGGGGGATTTCTCTCTTTTCCTTTTAAAAAATCAAAAACTGGGTCTACAAGAACATGCGAGTATAAAAAATTAAGATTTTGAATTTACTCCTTCACTTTGCTGCTATTCCTGTGAAACACCTAAAGGTTTAACACACTTTCTGAATGTCATTTTGAATACTTTGAGGGATGAAGTTTTTATATTGGGGTAATTTATGGGATATTTCTAATATGAAGGCCCTTCAAATCCACTTCAAAACTGAACTGTTCCCTGAAAAATTCACATGTTGGGAAAAATTGTAAAATTGCTGCTGAACTTTGAAGCCCTCTGTCTTCCAAAAGTAAAATCATGTCAACTTTATGATGCAAACATAAAGTAGACATATTGTTTATGTGAATCAATATATAATTTATTTGGTATGTCTATTTTCCTTACAAGCAGAGAGCTTCGAAGTTAGAAAAATGTTTACATTTTTCATGAAATTTTGGAATTTTTCCCCAAGAAATGATGCAAGCATCAGCGAAAATGTACTCCTAAGTAAAATTCATAAGTAAAAGCATCCTAGAGTTATTAATGCTTAAATTGACAGTGGTCAGATATGCAAAAAATACTCTGGTCCTTAAGGTGAAAATGGGCTTGGTCCTTAAGGGTTTAACAATGCTATGAACATAAACATAATGATGCCATGAAGATGTATGCACGTTCTAAATACTATGAATGTATACACCTTATACACTTCTGAAAAAAATAAAGGGAACACTTAAACAACACAATGTAACTCCAAGTCAATCACACTTCTGTGAAATCACACTGTACACTCAGGAAGCAACACCGATTGACAATCAATTTCACATGCTGTTGTGCAAATGGAACAGACAACAAGTAGAATTTATAGGCAATTAGCAAGACACCCCCAATAAAGGAGTGGTTCTGTAGGTGGTGATCACAGACCACTTCTCAGTTCCTATGCTTTCTGGCTGATGTTTTGGTCACTTTTGAATGCTGGCGGTGCTTTCACTCTAGTGGTAGCATGAGACGGAGTCTGCAACCCACACAAGTGGCTCAGGTAGTGCAGCTCATCCAGGATGGCGCATCAATGCAAGCTGTGGTAAAAAAGTTTGCTGTGTCTGTCAGCGTAGTGTCCACAGCATGGAGGTGCTATCAGGAGACAGGCCAGTTGTCACAGCGTGCGCTCCGGTCTCCTTCCCTCCCTCGGGATCCCGGCGTCTCCCGGTCAGACGCGCTGACCAGAAACACGGGTTCCCTTGTGTCGGGGACACGGCTGCCGTGACGGCTGGTCCCCGTTCACGCGCCGCGTCCCTATCTCACTCACCTGCTTCCCCGCTCCCTGCGCCGTCTGTCTCGGCCTCCCGGCATGCACGGCCCCGCCTTCAGGAAATTTAAAGGGCCAGCGCTCCATTGATTGGTGCGCTGGTCCCTGACCTCTGGCCACCTCCATATAAATGTAACCTGCCCCTTCCTGCCCTTGTCGGATCTTTGTGCCCTAGTGCCTTTGAGAAAGCATTCCCTATAGTGTATATTGCCTTGCCTGTTGCTGAACCCGTTGCTACCGTCTACTCGCCCGTGAACCTTTGCTGCCTGCCCTGACCTCTGCTACGTCCGACTACGCTCCTGCCTGCTCCCTGTGTACCAGGCCATATCAGCTGCCAGAGAGGTCGAGTTGCTACTGGAGGATACGACCTGGTAGTTACCGCCGCAGCAAGTCCATCCCGCCTTGCGGCGGGCTCTGGTGAAAACCAGTAACTACTTAGAACCGGTCCTCTAGTACAACCCGCGCCATCGCCTCTCTGGTCCAGAGGATCCACTACTAGTCCTGCCGGTTCGTGTCAGTAAGATCCGGCCATGGATTTCGCTGATGTTCCCCTGCCAAGCCTAGCGGACCTCACCTCCATTGTGGCCCAGCAGGGTCAACAGCTGGCCCAGTTGATTGCTATGATGCAACAGCTCCTGCCTTCTCAGCAACAGCCAGTCCCTCCGTCTGCACCTGCCATTGCACCTCCTTCTGCAGTTGCCTCCGGTTCCAGAATCCGTTTGTCCCTGCTAGACAAATATGACGGAGATCCGAAGCAATGCCATGGGTTCATGTCACAGTGCTCTCTCCACCTCGAGCTACTGTCCAACCAGTTTCCTTCTGAGCGAGCCAAGGTAGCCTTCATCCTCAGTTTATTGTCTGGGAAGGCCCTGGCCTGGGCTACACCTCTATGGGACCGTGCAGATCCAGCCACCTCTTCCATCCAGAATTTCTGCATAGAGTTCCAGAATGTTTTTGAAGAGCCTGCCTGGGTTACCTCCGCAGAAACTGCTCTACTTAACTTGACCCAAGGAGGTTCTTCCGTGGGTGACTATGCTATCCAGTTCCGCACCCTGGCCTCTGAACTGAACTGGAACAATGAAGCCCTCTTTGCCACTTTCAAGAAGGGTCTCAACAGCGAGATAAAGGACATTCTGGCTGCATGTGAGCTACCTACCATCCTTAGTGACCTCATTTTGTTGGCCACTAGGATTGATAAACGTTTTGCCGAGAGACAAGAGGAACTCCTCCTTGAAAAGGGAAAAGCTCATCCTAGACGCTACCCTCGTCTGGCTCCCGTTTTTCTGCGTCCACCTCAACCCGCTATCGGGCCTCCCGCCGTGGAAGCCATGCCGGTGGATCGGTCACGCCTGACTCCGCAAGAATGAAGCCGCCGCAGAGACGAGAACCTGTGTCTGTACTGTGCCAGTACTGAGCACTTCCTTAAGGATTGTCCTCTCCGTCCACCGCATTCGGGAAACGCTCGCACCTAGTAAACGTGGGAGAGGCGTTGCTAGGTGTGGATTCATCCTCTCCACGTCTCATCATACCCGTGCAGTTGTTCATCTCTTCCACCTTCTTGGATTCCGGTCGTGCTGGCAATTTCATTAACGCCTCGTTGGTTGACAAGTACCGTATTCCTGTAACCCGTCTACCTAAGCCGTTCCTCATCTCTACAGTTAACGGTGAGAAACTCTCTACCACTGTGCAGTTCCGTACTCAACCTCTGCAGATGGACATTGGAATATTTCATACCGAAACTTTAGAGTTCTTTGTCCTCCCTCTCTGCTCCTCCGAACTCCTCCTGGGCCTGCCGTGGCTTCAACGTCATTGTCCTGTCCTGAATTGGACCACCGGTGAGATCCTGCATTGGGGTCCCTCCTGTTCTGACTGCTGTCTCAATCCTCCTCCTGTCAAACGGGTCCCGCAATTTACTCCGCCTCCTGGTCTGCCCAAGCCATACCATTCTTCTGCGGATGTCTTTTGCAAGAAACAGGCTGAGATCCTTCCTTCTCACAGACCCTATGATTGTCCAATCGACCTGGCGCCCGGTTCGACCCCACCTCGGGACAGGATTTATCCTTTCTCACCTCCTGAGACTCTTGCCATGTCCGACTACATACGTGACAACCTACAGAGAGGATTCATTAGAAAGTTTTTTCTTCGTGACTAAGAACGGTTCTCTCCTCCCCTGCATTGACTACAGAGGACTTAATAAAATTACCATCAAGAACCGTTACCCTTTGCCCCTAATCTCTGAGCTATTTGATCGCCTTCGAGGGGCAAAAATCTTCACCAAATTGGACCTTCGAGGAGCCTATAATTTGATCCACATCCGAGAGGGAGACGAGTGGAAGACCGCCTTTAACACAAGGAACCGGCACTTTGAATATCTAGTGATGCCCTTCGGCCTTTGTAATGCACCTGCCGTCTTCCAGGAATTTGTCAACGACATCTTCAGGAACCTACTTTATACCTGCGTGGTCGTATACTTGGACGACATCCTCATCTTTTCCTCCAATTTGGTACAACATCGGATCCATGTGCGACAAGTCCTCACTTGTCTTAGGAGTAATCGCTTATACGCTAAACTTGAAAAATGTCTTTTTGAACGGTCCTCCCTGCCTTTCCTGGGATACATTATCTCAGCCCAAGGACTTCAAATGGATCCAGCCAAGCTCTCCGCGGTACTGGATTGGCCACGCCCCTCTGGTCTCCGAGCCATACAAAGATTTCTGGGCTTTGCTAATTACTACAGGCAATTTATCCCTCAGTATTCCACTCTGGTAGCTCCTATCGTGGCTTTAACAAGAAAAGGAGCTAACCCCAACTCTTGGCCTTCCCAAGCCGAAGAAGCCTTCCAGTCACTTAAAGCCACCTTTGCTTCAGCACCTGTTCTCTCTAGACCAGATGCCACCAAGCCCATCTCTCTCGAAGTGGATGCCTCCTCGGTGGGGGCCAGAGCTGTCCTCACCCAGAAGTCTTCCGGGGGCAAGACTGTCACTTGTGGCTTCTTTTCTAAAACATTCTCCTCCTCAGAGAGAAACTATTCCATTGGAGACAGAGAACTGTTGGCCATTAAGTTGGCACTGGAGAAATGGAGGCATTTACTCGAGGGCACCACACATCTTGTGAACATCTTCACGGACCACAAGAACTTGGCTTATCTCCAGTCTGCCCAGAGACTAAATCCCTGTCAGGCTCGTTGGTCTCTGTTCTTCGCCCGCTTTAATTTTGAAATCCATTTCTGTCCGACTTGTAAGAACATTAGGGCAGACGCTCTGTCTCGCTCTTCAGGTGTGGTGGGCGATGAGCTAACTCCTCAACATATCATCCCACCAGAACACCTTATTGCCGTCGCTCCAGTGGACCTACGCCTTCTTCCTTCTGGCAAATCCTACGTACCTCCACGCCAGCGGTTGCATGTTCTCAAGTGGGGCCACGCTTCCCTTTTTGCCGGACATCCAGGGGTACAGAAATCTCTTCAACTGCTCTCCCAAAGGTATTGGTGGCCTTCTCTGGAGAAGGATGTCTCGGACTTCGTCCAGGCCTGTATGATTTGCACCCGGGATAAATCGCCTTGACAGAAACCAGCGGGTCTTCTCTTGCTTCTATCTGTTCCTGTAAGTCCCTGGTCTCACATCGCTATGGACTATGGATGTTACAGATCTTCCCTCCTCCCATGGCATGTCCGTTATCTAGGTCGTGGTAGATCGCTTCTCCAAAATGGCTCACTTTGTACCTCTGCCCAGCCTACCCTCTGCACCCATGTTAGCCAAACAATTCTTCCAACACATCTTCCGTTTCCATGGCCTCCCCAAACATATTGTCTCGGATCGTGGGGTACAATTTGTCTCCAAGTTCTGGAGGGCTCTTTGTGGTCAGTTCGGGATCAAATTGGACTTTTCTTCTTCATACCACCCTCAGTCCAACGGCCAGGTAGAACGGGTGAACCATATTTTGGGCGACTATCTGCGCCACTTTGTATCCTCTCGCCATGACAATTGGGTGGATCTACTCCCCTGGGCCGAGTTCTCCTACAACTACAAACAATCCTCTGCTTCTAACAAGTCTCCTTTCTTTGTAGTTTTTGGCCATCATCCTCTTCCACCTCTGCCGCAGTCTCCCACTACCTCTTCTGTACCTGATGTTGACAATCTTGTACTGGACTTTTCCACCATCTGGCATGATACTCATGCTGCCCTCCTTTGAGAAAGCATTCCCTATAGTGTATATTGCCTTGCCTGTTGCTGAACCCGTTTCTACCGTCTACTCGGACCTTTGCTGCCTGCCCTGACCTCTGCTACGCCCGACTACGCTCCAGCCTGCTCCCTGTGTACCACGCCATATCAGCTGCCAGAGAGTTCGAGTTGCTACTGGAGGATACGACCTGGTAGTTACCGCCGCAGCAAGTCCATCCCGCCTTGCGGCGGGCTCTGGTGAAAACCATTAACTACTTAGAGAGGATCCACTACTAGTCCTGCCGGTTCGTGACACCAGTACATCAGGAGACGTGAAGGAGGCCATTGGAGGGCAACAACGCAGCAGGACCGCTACCTCCACCTTTGTGTAAGGAAGCGCAGGAGACGCACTGCCAGAGCCCTACAAAATTACCTCCAGCAGGCCACAAAGGTGTATGTGCCCACTCAAACAGTCACAAACAGACTCCATGAGGGTGGTATGAGGGCTGGATGTCCACAGGTGGGGGTTGTGCTTACAGCCCAACACCGTGCAGGATCTTTGCCATTTGCCAAAGAACATCAAGATTGGCAAATTCGCCACTGGCGCCCTGTGCTCTTTACGGATGAAAGCAAGTTCACACTGAGCACATGTGACAGATGTGACAGAGTATGGAGACGATGTGGAGAAAATTCTGCTGCCTGCAACATCCTCCAGCATGATCGGTTTGGTGGTGGGTCAGTAATGATGTGGGGTGGCATTTCTTTGGGGGGGCCACACAGCCCTCCATGTGCTTGCTAGAGGTAGCCTGACTGCCATTAGGTACCGAGATGAGATCCTCAGACCCATTGTGAGACCATATGCTGGTGTGGTTGGCCCTGGGTTCCTCCTAATGCAAGACAATGCTAGACCTCATGTGGCTGACGTGTGTCAGCAGTTCCGGCAAGAGCATGGCATTGATGCTATGGACTGGCCCACCAGTTCCCCAGACCTGGATCCGATTAAGCACATCTGGGCCATCATGTATCGCTCCATCCACCAACACCACTTTGCACCACAGACTGTCCAGGAGTTGAGGATGCTTTAGTCCAGGTCTGCCACCTCATCAGGAGCATGCCCAGGCATTGTAGGGAGGTCATACGGGCACGTGGAAGCCACACACTCTACTGAGCCTCATTTTGACTTGTTTTAAGGACATTACATCAAAGTTGGATCAGCCTGTAGTGTGGTTTTCCACTTTGATGTTGAGTCTGACTCCATATCCAGACTTCCATGGGTTGATACATTTGATTTCTATTTATAATTTTTGTGTGATTTTGTTTTCAGCACATTCAACTATGTATTGAATGTATTTCATATGATTAGTTTATTCCTTCACATCTAAGATGTGTCATCTTAGTGTTCCCTTTATTTTTTTGAGCAGTGTATATGTTATGAACTAATAAATGTGTAAATGCTATGGTACATAAAGAAATATGTATATACATAATATAACCATATGTACTGCAACTGAATAAATATGATAACCACATGCACTGCATCTAATACTGTAACCGTATGCACTGCATATGACACTATGAACACATGTACTGTATACGACCCTATAAAAGTGCACACTACATATAGTACTATAAAAACTATGACCGTATGTGCTGCATCTATATACTTTGAGTGTTCACTGTATGAAATACTATGACCATATGTACCGACTACACACTAAAACCGTATGCATCATGCCAAACTAATGACCGTATAAGTACGTGTGCCCTGGACGTAATGTTACCGCTTGTGCTGTGTATACTATGCCCGCGTATAACTGAAAACGCCATGATCGAAAATGAACATCTATCACTGAACATAGGCCTGACCGTAACCCCGCTGGATAACTGCAGCCAAGACAGCCGACGGCTGTGCGAGATGCCGAAACTGCTTCGCCTGGTGCAAACATAACTACAGCAAAGCACAAGGAATGAACAGCTGCATGGGTTCTGAACATTGCAGGGAAAACAAATGCCTGCCTCAGGACTTGGGCGCAAGACATCACCACAGAACAGGTACGGGAACAGAGCAGCCCAGAACTTACCCTTATCCAAACACTGCCGCTCACAACACATACCTTACCCTGAGTGATCCGACAGCAGCAGCGGCCACATTATTCGTATAGACATGAGAGGGCAATCACTGTGTCACCTGCAACCTGCTGTAGTAAGTGCAGTCAGCCACCAGGGATGCGCCTGATGGAGCGGGCCGTGGGAACTCAGACATGGCGGGAAAATTCAAATGCAGGTGCCAAACATATAACCTACCCCCTGCCAACAACACCTATATGCCCTGCCTAGTAGTTTAGGTGTAGAATATTCCAGCCCCATGCACAAATACAGCCTGATAGGCTTAACACGATCACGTCAGTGCAGCCTCTCTTGGCCTCTACCAGTGACGGACAAATTCTAACAGCTGAACTTTTACTCACAACTCAAACACTCCAGCAACACTAAGCAAGAAGAACATTACTTATGCCGGCTATTAAGATTAAGGAAGCAACACAATTGAACAGTAATGAGGACATTAGATTCCCGTCCACTGTTCAGGGTAAGTGCACTGGAAATAGATCTGCCATCAGTGGAACAAATATTGGAATTTCACCCACAGCCTGAGCAAGAGGTACAGTATGCAGACTCATTCCTAAAGGCACCAAGTTATACGTGGGCAGCTTTTAATCTCTCAGTTACTGAAAGCCATGACTAGAATGTAACTATGTAATAATTTCTCGTAAAATGGACCTGATGGACTTGATCTCAGCTGCCTTTTAAGGTGATGGTCAGAAAAGAGTTTTACTGGAAGCTAACTTTAAAGGAGTATTTAGCTGGAAAAAAAATTTTTTTCAAATAAACTGGTGCCAGAAAGTTAAACATATTTGTAAATTACTATGTCTGACCACAGTGCTCTGTGCTGACACCTCTGTCCATGTCAGGAACTGTCATGGACAGAGGTGTCAGCACAGAACACTGTGGTCAGACTGGAAAGAACTACACAACTTCCTCTGTAGTATATAGCAACTGAAGTACTGAAAGTCTTAAGATTTTTAAATATAAGTAATCCACAAATCTGTATAACTTAATGGTACCAGTTGATTTGAAAACATTTTTTTTCCACCGGAGTACCCCTTTAATTCAGGTTTTGAATTACTGTGTTCTTTCTATACTATAAATTGTGCAGTGTACAGTATTGCTCTTAGTACTCTGTTATAGTCTTAGTGATTTGAGACTTTATGGAAAGATTATTGTACATTTTGCTTCCTTAACCCCGCTGCTTAATCTTACATTTACATGAATGCAAGAGCTGGGCTTGTTTCATAGACTGTCAGTGATGGCTGCTGTCAGCAACCGTGAACTCACAGTCAATAGCAGACATCGGCAATCCCACTAATGTCCATCATTAACCCCTTAGGTGCCATTATTAATAGTGATCATGGCACGAAAGAGCTTCAATGACTGTCCCCCTGCCCAGTTTCCATGCCCGCTGGAGGTTTCCTTACCTGCTCTGCAGGGATCCTTGGGACAACCTGCCGATAGAGTCTACCCTTGGCAGCCTCCGCACTTTAACCCAGTGTATTGGATTTCATGCGAGTGAACAGCTCATGAGTTTCCCTTTATATGCATTCCCATAAGCTGTTATTCACAGGATCCGTTAAAAAAAATTTTTTACAATTAACTTGTGTACTTTTTTACACCGGGGACATTTCCCCAATTTATGCCACGAAGCTATCTTCTCTTCGGGTATGTTCACACATGTTGAAAAATTGGCAAAATGCGTTTGGGAAAAATAAAACCCATTTTTGTAGACAAAATTATGAGCCTAAAATAAAATATGCTACAAAAATGTTTCTGTCACGATGCCGGCTGGCAGGTAGTGGATCCTCTGTGCCAGAGAGGGATTGGCGTGGACCGTGCTAGTGGATCGGTTCTAAGTCACTACTGGTTTTCACCAGAGCCCGCCGCAAAGCGGGATGGTCTTGCTGCGGCGGTAGTGACCAGGTCGTATCCACTAGCAACGGCTCAACCTCTCTGACTGCTGAAGATAGGCGCGGTACAAGGGAGTAGACAGAAGCAAGGTCGGACGTAGCAGAAGGTCGGGGCAGGCAGCAAGGATCGTAGTCAGGGGCAACGGCAGGAGGTCTGGAACACAGGCTAGGAACACACAAGGAAACGCTTTCACTGGCACAATGGCAACAAGATCCGGCGAGGGAGTGCAGGGGAAGTGAGGTATAAATAAGGAGTGCACAGGTGAACACACTAATTAGAACCACTGCGCCAATCAGCGGCGCAGTGGCCCTTTAAATCGCAAAGACCCGGCGCGCGCGCGCCCTAGGGAGCGGGGCCGCGCGCGCCGGGACAGGACCGACGGAGAGCGAGTCAGGTACGGGAGCCGGGGTGCGCATCACGAGCGGGCGCCACCCGCATCGCGAATCGCATCCCGGCTGGAGGCGGTATCGCAGCGCCCCGGGTCAGTGGATCTGACCGGAGCGCTGCAGTGACGAGAGTGTAGCGAGCGCTCCGGGGAGGAGCGGGGACCCGGAGCGCTCGGCGTAACAGTACCCCCCCCCCTTGGGTCTCCCCCTCTTCTTAGAGCCTGAGAACCTGAGGAGCAGACTTTTGTCTAGAATATTGTCCTCAGGTTCCCAGGATCTCTCTTCTGGACCACAACCCTCCCAATCAACTAAAAAAAAAGTTTTCCCTCTGACCTTCTTGGATGCCAGAATCTCTTTGACGGAGAAGATGTCCGAGGAGCCGGAAACAGGAGTGGGGGAAACAAGTTTGGGAGAGAAACGGTTGATGATAAGTGGTTTAAGAAGAGAAACGTGAAAGGCATTAGGAATACGAAGAGAAGGAGGAAGAAGAAGTTTGTAAGAGACAGGATTAATCTGGCACAAAATTTTGAAAAGACCAAGATAGCGTGGTCCCAACTTGTAGCTAGGGACACGGAAGCGGACATATTTAGCGGAGAGCCATACCTTGTCTCCAGGAGAAAAAATGGGAGGAGCTCTTCTTTTCTTATCAGCAAACTTCTTCATGCGTGATGAAGCCTGTAAGAGAGAATTTTGGGTCTCTCTCCATATGGTGGAAAGATCACGAGAAATTTCATCCACAGCGGGCAGACCAGAGGGCAAGGGGGTAGGGAGGGGAGGAAGAGGGTGACGGCCGTACACCACGAAAAATGGGGATTTGGAGGAAGATTCAGAGACTCTGAAGTTATACGAGAATTCGGCCCATGGTAGAAGATCTGCCCAATCATCCTGGCGGGAGGAAACAAAATGTCGTAAATAATCACCCAAGACCTGGTTAATTCTTTCTACTTGTCCATTGGATTGAGGATGATATGCAGAAGAAAAGTTTAATTTAATCTTGAGTTGTTTACAGAGAGCCCTCCAGAATTTTGACACGAATTGGACGCCTCTATCCGAGACGATCTGCGTGGGCAACCCGTGAAGACGAAAAATGTGTACAAAAAATTGTTTAGCCAACTGAGGCGCTGAAGGAAGACCAGGAAGAGGGATGAAATGTGCCATTTTGGAGAATCGATCAACGACCACCCAAACAACAGTGTTGCCACGGGATGGGGGTAAGTCTGTAATAAAATCCATACCAATCAGAGACCAAGGCTGTTCGGGGACAGGCAGAGGATGAAGAAAACCAGCGGGCTTCTGGCGAGGAGTCTTATCCCGGGCACAGACAGTGCAGGCTCGCACAAAGTCCACGACATCCGTCTCCAGAGTCGGCCACCAATAGAAGCGAGAGATGAGTTGCACGGATTTCTTGATGCCTGCATGACCTGCGAGATGGGAGGAGTGACCCCATTTGAGGATTCCGAGGCGTTGGCGTGGAGAGACGAAGGTCTTTCCTGGAGGAGTTTGCCTGATGGAGGCTGGAGAAGTGGAAATCAGGCAGTCAGGAGGAATGATGTGTTGCGGAGAGAGTTCAACTTCCGAGGCATCCGAGGAACGAGAGAGAGCATCGGCCCTAATGTTCTTATCGGCAGGCCGAAAGTGAATTTCAAAATTAAATCGGGCAAAGAACAGAGACCACCTGGCCTGGCGAGGATTCAGCCGTTGGGCAGACTGGAGATAGGAGAGGTTCTTGTGATCGGTGTAAATAATAACTGGAAATCTTGATCCCTCCAGCAGATGCCTCCATTCCTCAAGTGCTAATTTAATGGCTAGAAGCTCTCGATCCCCGATGGAGTAGTTCCTCTCCGCCGGAGAGAAGGTCCTAGAAAAAAAACCACAAGTAACAGCATGCCCGGAAGAATTTTTTTGTAGAAGGACCGCTCCAGCTCCTACAGAGGAGGCATCAACCTCCAATAGGAAGGGTTTAGATGGGTCAGGTCTGGAGAGCACGGGAGCCGAAGAAAAGGCAGACTTGAGCCGTTTAAAGGCGTCTTCCGCTTGAGGAGGCCAAGACTTGGGATTGGCATTTTTTTGGGTTAAAGCCACGATAGGAGCCACAACGGTAGAAAAATGTGGAATAAATTGCCTGTAATAATTGGCGAACCCCAAAAAACGTTGGATAGCACGGAGTCCGGAGGGGCGTGGCCAATCTAAGACGGCAGAGAGTTTGTCTGGATCCATTTGTAGTCCCTGGCTAGAGACCAAGTATCCTAGGAAAGGAATAGATTGGCATTCAAACAGACATTTCTCTATCTTGGCATAAAGTTGATTGTCACGAAGTCTCTGAAGAACCATACGGACATGCTGGCGGTGTTCTTCTAGATTGGCAGAAAAAATCAGGATATCGTCCAGATATACAACAACACAGGAGTATAAGAGATCACGAAAAATTTCATTAACAAAGTCTTGGAAGACGGCAGGGGCGTTGCACAGGCCAAAGGGCATGACCAGATACTCAAAGTGTCCATCTCTAGTGTTAAATGTCGTTTTCCATTCATCCCCCTCTCTGATGCGGATGAGATTATAAGCACCTCTTAAGTCCAGTTTGGTAAAGATGTGGGCACCTTGGAGGCGATCAAAGAGTTCAGAGATGAGAGGTAGGGGGTAGCGGTTCTTTACCGTGATTTTATTAAGACCGCGGTAGTCAATGCAAGGACGTAGAGAGCCATCTTTTTTGGACACAAAGAAAAATCCGGCTCCGGCAGGAGAGGAGGATTTACGGATAAAGCCCTTTTTTAAATTTTCCTGGATGTACTCAGACATAGCAAGAGTCTCTGGGGCGGACAGAGGATAAATTCTGCCCCGGGGTGGAGTAGTGCCCGGGAGGAGGTCAATAGGACAATCATAAGGCCTGTGAGGAGGTAGAGTCTCAGCTTGTTTTTTGCAAAAAACATCCGCAAAGTCCATATAGGCCTTAGGGAGACCGGTTACAGGGGGAACCACAGAGTCACGGCAAGGGGTACTGGGAACCGGTTTTAGGCAGTCCTTGAAACAAGAGGGCCCCCAACTCTTGATCTCCCCAGTGGACCAATCCAGGGTTGGGGAATGGAGTTGAAGCCAGGGTAGTCCAAGGAGAATTTCGGAAGTGCAATTGGGGAGGACCAAAAATTCAATCTTCTCGTGATGAGGTCCGATGCACATTAGAAGGGGCTCTGTGCGGAAACGTATGGTACAGTCCAATCTTTCATTGTTTACACAATTGATGTAGAGGGGTCTGGTGAGACTGGTCACCGGGATGTTGAACCTGTTGACGAGAGAGGCCAAAATAAAATTTCCTGCAGATCCGGAATCCAAGAAGGCCATAGTAGAGAAGGAGAAGGCAGAGGCAGATATCCGCACAGGCACAGTAAGACGTGGAGAAGCAGAGTAGACATCAAGGACTGTCTCACCTTTGTGCGGAGTCAGCGTACGTCTTTCCAGGCGGGGAGGACGGATAGGACAATCCTTCAGGAAGTGTTCGGTACTGGCACAGTACAGGCAGAGATTCTCCATGCGGCGTCGTGTCCTCTCTTGAGGTGTCAGGCGAGACCGGTCGACCTGCATAGCCTCCACGGCGGGAGGCACAGGAACGGATTGCAGGGGACCAGAGGAGAGAGGAGCCGGGGAGAAAAAACGCCTCGTGCGAACAAAGTCCATATCCTGGCGGAGCTCCTGACGCCTTTCGGAAAAACGCATGTCAATGCGAGTGGCTAGATGAATGAGTTCATGTAGGTTAGCAGGGATTTCTCGTGCGGCCAGAACATCTTTAATGTTGCTGGATAGGCCTTTTTTAAAGGTCGCGCAGAGGGCCTCATTATTCCAGGATAGTTCTGAAGCAAGAGTACGGAATTGTACGGCGTACTCGCCAACGGAAGAATTACCCTGGACCAGGTTCAACAGGGCAGTCTCAGCAGAAGAGGCTCGGGCAGGTTCCTCAAAGACACTTCGAATTTCCGAGAAGAAGGAGTGTATAGAGGCAGTGACGGGGTCATTGCGGTCCCAGAGCGGTGTGGCCCATGACAGAGCTTTTCCAGACAGAAGGCTGACTACGAAAGCCACCTTAGACCTTTCAGTAGGAAACTGGTCCGACATCATCTCCAAGTGCAGGGAACATTGGGAAAGAAAGCCACGGCAGAATTTAGAGTCCCCATCAAATTTATCCGGCAAGGATAGTCGTAGACCAGAAGCGGCCACTCGCTGCGGAGGAGGTGCAGGAGCTGGCGGAGGAGATGATTGCTGAAGCTGTGGTAGTAGCTGCTGTAGCATCACGGTCAGTTGAGACAGCTGTTGGCCTTGTTGCGCTATCTGTTGTGACTGCTGGGCGACCACCGTGGTGAGGTCGGCGACAACTGGCAGAGGAACTTCAGCGGGATCCATGGCCGGATCTACTGTCACGATGCCGGCTGGCAGGTAGTGGATCCTCTGTGCCAGAGAGGGATTGGCGTGGACCGTGCTAGTGGATCGGTTCTAAGTCACTACTGGTTTTCACCAGAGCCCGCCGCAAAGCGGGATGGTCTTGCTGCGGCGGTAGTGACCAGGTCGTATCCACTAGCAACGGCTCAACCTCTCTGACTGCTGAAGATAGGCGCGGTACAAGGGAGTAGACAGAAGCAAGGTCGGACGTAGCAGAAGGTCGGGGCAGGCAGCAAGGATCGTAGTCAGGGGCAACGGCAGGAGGTCTGGAACACAGGCTAGGAACACACAAGGAAACGCTTTCACTGGCACAATGGCAACAAGATCCGGCGAGGGAGTGCAGGGGAAGTGAGGTATAAATAAGGAGTGCACAGGTGAACACACTAATTAGAACCACTGCGCCAATCAGCGGCGCAGTGGCCCTTTAAATCGCAAAGACCCGGCGCGCGCGCGCCCTAGGGAGCGGGGCCGCGCGCGCCGGGACAGGACCGACGGAGAGCGAGTCAGGTACGGGAGCCGGGGTGCGCATCGCGAGCGGGCGCCACCCGCATCGCGAATCGCATCCCGGCTGGAGGCGGTATCGCAGCGCCCCGGGTCAGTGGATCTGACCGGAGCGCTGCAGTGACGAGAGTGTAGCGAGCGCTCCGGGGAGGAGCGGGGACCCGGAGCGCTCGGCGTAACAGTTTCTATGTATGAAAAAAAAACTCTTAGTTGTTGAGGGCCTAGTTAAAGTCCCAAATAATAATTACTTTGTTTTGCTTTGCATCCATTTACCTTATTAGAGTAGGTATCCTGTTATTTCCATTATATATGAAGATACAAACCTCTATATTTTTCCCCTTCTTTTATTTCCATCTATAGGGCCTTTACAAAATCATTTTTCTAAGATATGTAACCACATAGAGTAAGGGGTATTCAGAAAACTGCTGCAATCAATGATTGGCTGAGGGGGCTGTCAATCCCAAACCGTAATGTGTTGAACTGGAATGCCAAGAAGAGAACATACTGTTCGATGCCCCTGGTCTTTGTGGCAGTGTCTATTCCCCTAATACTTGAGTCCCCCAACTACCAGAACCTTTCTGGCCTGCATTGAACCCCTATTTCCCCAGATAATAGTTGGTGACCCAGTAAGGAATACCTTATTCTGCCCATCCTGTCGTTCAGATGTTGTCTTCAGTGTCTGTCTTGGGCCCACTGCTCAGGACTCAATATATTATATTGTCATGCCATTGTTGTTATTCTAGAATTTTCTATGTCACTGTTTCTTAAGTCTGTTAGCAGAGAAGGTGCAGAGTGGATCAGGTGATCTGTCTGCCCCTATAGGAATCCTCCAAATTGCCCTGTATGTAATGTAGGGTGGAGGAGCTGCCCAGACTATTTCCAATCTAGCTCCAGTGCTAGTTGTGAGCTGAACTCCTGAGGTACAGTGTTGAAAAGTCAGAGAGATGTGTGAGGTGATCTGAGGAGGCCTCAAGCTGATCAGAAGTCTAATCCAGCAACCACGCATCTTCTAAGGAAAATCCCCTACGCTCAGGTGAACGTCAAAGCCTAGTGGTAAGAGCAAGAAGCCCTGGGGAAGAAAAGTAATAGTCTTCAGTCAGTCAGTTTGCAGCACCAAAGTCAGCATGGGTTGCCGTTCATCACAAGTCAGTCAACATACAGCACAGCATAAGCAACTACAAGTCCCAGCAAGGCTATAGGCTTTACTCTGCACCTCCTTTCGCACCAATCTATGATGTAAAGTGATTACCTTCTATCCTGCCTCAGTAAAGATAGTTATCCGTAACAGTGTATCGGGGTATTTATTGCCCCATGCCTAGTCCAGGACAAGCTGTCTCAAACCTTGGACCGTGTATAGGCTAATGGTGCCCTGGCGTCACGAGGAGGTTAATTTCACATTATCCCACCTGTAGACACTACAATATAGCAAACATTCCCCTGGCTTTCAGGGGACACATTTTGCTTCAGAAGCGCTACCCTGAAACTGACATCCTGACCTTTAGCCAAAATGGAAAACTTGTTGGAGTGTTCCAGATCTGGATTAGTCTCCTTGACACTCTTCCTTATACCTTGCCTTCTAACTGTCCCACAGATAGCTGCCTCTTTCTCCCGAATCTCCACACGACCATCCTCCCCCACATCTGCCCCAGCGAGGGCTTGCTTAGTGAGCTGCAGATTCCTTTCCATGTTATCAATAGATTTCAGTGTGGCAAGTTACTCATGTAAATCCAGTATTTGGGCTTCCATAGGTGCAAAGTGCACACATCTTCCAAGTTGCTGTCCAAAGATTTTGTACTTTAACCAGGATGTACACTGGATGGCATTACAGAGTGCATTTTTTTTTACTAATGGGGGATAGCTAAATACCTAAAAATGCTGTAAATTATACAGAACAGACAGGTAGAAATACAGTAAATATTTACAAGTGACTCTCCTCTAAACTTCTTGAATCTTAAGTTGCTTCATCACAAGTCACATACATAAAGCTTAGTCCTGTCAGCTAGGTTATACTATGTTTACTATTTTCAGTGGTCTGGACCTTATGCCAGGTTATACTGTAGGTTCGAATAGTCTACGTCCAAAAGCAGGCAACACATTGCCAGAAAAGAGTCACTGCTGCCCCTAGCAAACCACTTGCCCAACTACTGATGACTGGCAGGTGTCTCTCTATCACTGCACTGTCATTCTGTCAATCATCTCAGACCTACCTCAGACATTGTACCATTATGTAGACAAAAGTCTACATCATTTTAAAGAGCTACCTCTACTTTACTATATAACCCCATCACTGATTCTGTACTCTCTTTTTTTCTCACTGTTCTACAAACTATAGTCAGTAACATATAGAAAATTCTGTAAACTGTTGTGTTTTCCTGCATTTTGTTTAGATTGGTTTAATCAAAAATTATAATAGATAGATACACTTGCAGGGATATTCCAGGAAGCGTTACGAGCATATTATTTTACTAAATTAGGAAATATTAAGAAAAACTGCAGAAAGCACTGAGGCAATAACATAAAAAGGAAAAGGGACTTTAAAGGCATTTCAGATATGTTTTTTTTAAATCAGGCAATGATAAAGGAAGTTCTAGATTAGATCTATTCAGACTGTGATTTGGTGCATTGTGATGGGTGGAAGGAATCAACAGGGGTTCTTTGAAAAGCTTTTGCTAGTATCTTTCCTGTTTTGAAGAAAACTTATAGGCCCACATTTATCATTGTCTTTAGACTGTTTTTTTGTGTCTAAAAAAGGGGCAAAAAAGCGCAAGCAGGGTTTTTTGCGCCTTTTTTTGCCCCTTTTTGTTTACACATTTCTGCTGATTTTGAGTTGCAATCCACTGATTTTGAGTTGTAATCCACAGATTTTGGCAATAGACATGATATGGAAGGGATTTACAATTGCGCCTTTTTGTAAAAAGGAGCAAAAAAAGATGCAAAGCCACTGAAAAGTCTCTAAAACTACACCAGCCCAGACATGGTGTAGCTTTTTGGTGTAGGTGTAGACAGAAATTTCAGAAAATGTGACCTGCACAAAATTTATCAAAGCTCTTTTACCTTTTAATAAATTTGGTGCTCCTACACATTATCAGCACACAAAAAAAAGGTGTTAAAAAATGCTTCACTTGCACTGCAATTATAAATGTGGGCCATAGCGTTGAAATCACAGCAATACCCCCATCCCTCTATCTTAAGTACTATTACTAAATGACTTCCACTCCATTATAACAAAATATGCTTATAACAATAAGTCTGCATAGTACATTGAGTCATACTAACCTTTAAGTAATCTTTAGGGATCACAAGGATTGTTCAGTGAAACTCTTGAGACAATAATGGGGGACTTTAGTCAATAGAGTAAATAGTGATCTGTTGTAACAAAACCAATTATAATAAGGAACATATATATATATATATATATATATATATATATATATATATAGTCCAAAGGCTCCTTTCAAGGGGTGTCATATTCTATGCAGAGTGTAAGCATTCCGTTCTGGAAAAATGAATATGCTGTAACCCCTTAAGGACCCGGGGTTTTTCCATTTTTGCATTTTCGTTTTTTACTCCTTACCTTTAAAAAATCATAACTACAATTAGTTATTGTACCCAAAAATCTACGCAAAATGGAAAAAAAATCATTTTGTGACAAAATTGAAAAAAAAAACCCATTTTGTAACTTTTGGGGGCTTCCGTTTCTACACAGTAAAATTTTCGGTAAAATTGACACCTTATCTTTATTCTGATTTTGTCCTATTTCTGAAAAAAATCATAACTACATGCAGGAAAATGTATACTTTTAAAATTGTCATCTACCTGACCCCTATAACTTTTTTATTTTTCTACATATGGGGCAGTATGAGGGCTAATTTTTTGTGCCATGATCTGAAGTTTTTATCAGTACCATTTTTGTATTGATCGGACTTACTGATCACTTTTTATTCATTTTTTCATTATATAAAAAGTGACCAAAAATACGTTATTTTGGACTTTGGAATTTTTTTGCGCATACGCCATTGACAGTGCGGATTAACTAATGATATATTTTTATAATTCAGACATTTCTGCACGTGATGATACCACATAGGTTTATTTTTATTTACACTGTTTTTTTTTTTTATGGGAAAAGGGGGGTGATTCAAATTTTTATTAGGGAAGGGGTTAAATGAGCTTTATTAACTTTTTTCAATTTTTTTTGCAATGTTATAGCTCCCATATATAACACTGCACACACTGATCTTTTACATTGATCAGTGGTTTCTCATAGGAAACCATTGATGGATGATTCTGCTGCTTGATTGCTCATGCCTGGATCTCAGGCACTGAGCAGTCATTCGGTGATTGAACAGCAGGCGGAAAGGTAAGGGACCCTCCTGCTGTCCTACAGCTGTTCGGGATGCCATGATTTTGTCGTGGCGATCCCAAACAGCCCGCTGAGCTAGCCGGGGGCAGTTTACTTTCACTGTAGACGTGGCGCATCTAAAGGGTTAATAGCACACGGCACAGCGATCAGTGCCGCGTGCTATTAGCCACGTGGCCGGGCCTGACCGCTATGGCCCCACCGTGGCCCCGCGTTATAGAACGGGAGTGGGCTCAGGATGTACAGATACGCCCTGGGTCTTTAAGAAGTTAAGGACCTGAATGACTTTGACAAGAACCAAATTATAATGGCCAAATGATTTTGTGGGGTGTTCTCAGTATGTAATGGTTAGTATGTACCAAAAATAATTCAAAGAGCATAGACTAACTGTACCATGGACACTAGAAGTACAGTCAAAACTAAAAATGATACAGTAGTTATTCATAATACAATATAAAAACACAACACACAGTGTTTTTTCAAGCAGTGTTTTTTCAGACACATTACATCAGTATATTTATCATTAAAAATGCTGGTCTTCTTCCTGGTACTGGGGCTCAATACATCACACTGCCACTTAGCCATTCACCTGCCGAGGCAGGATATCACTACTGCCAATAATAAATTAAGCTCAGTTTGATGTGTCAATCACCGTCACTAAGGAAGAAGACAGGGCCAGAGGATGGGAACAGCGATACTGGGGCACCGTGGGAGCAGTGGCAAGTCCAGGTTTTAGTTTTACATGCCCACAGCCTGGGGATGATGTTTAAAAAATGTTTGACTACAGAGTACCCCTTTATTGTTCTCTGTATTCTATTTTAAGTCTATTGGAAAGTGGCTTTCTGTGCACAAAAAATAAAAAAATACAATGGGGGAGATTTTTAAAAACCTGCCCAGAGGAAAAGTTGCTGAGTTGCCCATAGAAACCAATCAGGTCGCTTCTTTCATTTTTCACAGGCCTTTTCAAAAATTAAAGACGCAATCTCAGCTGCAATTCAGCAACTTTTCCACTAGGCATGTTTTGACAAATCTCCCCCAATGTTTCTACATTTTTTGCATATTGTGTTCACAGACAACCACTTTTCCATAGAGTTACATAGAGTATATTAATGTTAAAATGTGGACCAGGTTTTGTGGACACATTTTTACAAATTAAATATGCTTGAAAAAACACTGTAATCATAGCCCCAGGCAGATTCTATCTTCCTGCAAGGAAACCTTCCCCATTGGTGCTGCTGCTGCAAGATGTAAAGGAAAGATTAATTTTACTTTTTTACTTGTATAGCTAAAAATACTCATGTGATACATTATTTGTCATCTGGCCTTTGACATGTATACTAACATTTTAATTCAGTCAATGCCAGGACTTCCAGTTCACTCTTACATACAGACTTAGACAAAATTGTGAGTTTTTCTGTATTTAACGGAAGGGTACCAACAATGCTCCCTGAAATAACTTGAAACTAAGAAAAGTAATAATAAATAAAAAATTACTAAAATTTACTGATAAAATCAGATATTACTTTTGAATTGTGGTTCAACAGAATCATAAAAAAAATAAAAAATAAAAAAATAATAAAATGATGGTCCCTTGTACGTTGTATTTTGTTGCACCACCTTTAGGGACAGTCACTGCTATCAAGTGATTTCTGTATCTCTCAATGAGACTTCTGCCCTTGTCTCCAGGTATCTTGGCCCATTCCTCATAAGATACTGCTCCAGCTGTCTCAGGTGTAAAGGGTGTCTTCTCCAGACTGCAGGTTTCAGCTCTTCCCCCAGATGTTCAATAGGATTAATATCAGGGTTCATAGAAGGCCACTTCAGAATAGTCCAATGTTTTGCTGTTCTCCTGTTAGAGGACCCATGACATGTGACTGAGATCAAGCTTCCTGATACTGGGCAGTATATTCCCCTTCAGAATGCATTGAAAGTCTTGAGATTTAATTGTACTCTGCACAGATTCAAAACACTCTGTGCCAGATGCAGTAAACCAGACCCAAAACATAACCGATTCTCCTTCATGTTTCACAGTAGGTACAGTGTTCTTTTCTTTTTAGGCTTCATTTATGTGTCTGTAAATATAGAGCTGATGTGACTTCCCAAAAAAGCACCAGTTTTGTCCCATCTATCCAACTGACATTCACCCAGAAGCTTTGTGGCTTGTTTATATGGATTTTGGAAAAGTTCCAGTCTTGTTTCTTTTATGATTTGTTTTCAACAGTGGTGTCCTTTTTGATCGTCCTCTATTAAGTTCAATTTGGGTACAACAGTGATGAATGATGTGACCTGAAACGGATGTACCTTGACCTTAAAGTTCCCCTCTAAAGTCTTTGGCAGTTGTTTTTTGTTGCTATTTTTATTATCCATCTCTTCCATTTGTCACCATTTTCTCTCTTGCGGCCATGCCCAGGGTGGACTGTAAACTGTTGAAAAATATGTGCAACTTTTCTTTTTAATCTCCTGAGACCATTCTCACCTTATCTTTCTGTGGTCAATGTTTAAGGTTGCACATGATACCAAGCAGCACAGTGACTGTAAATAAGCCGACTGACTGATAACAAGTTTGGTATCTCCTATGATGCTAATTGCGTGAGACACCCTAGTTTAACATGTCCCTATTGTCTTATTATTTCCTATCTTTTCTAGGGGTACGATCATTTTGCCAGTTTAATTATTTTGTCAGAATGCAAAAGCTTGAGAAGCCAAGGACACATTAGAGAAGTTGCAGACAGTGCACCGATGCAGCCCCTAGAGGGCAAACCAGGAACTGCATCCATGGGGGAAGTAGCAAAAGAGAGGCAAGAAGAAGCCTGGAACAGACAGTGGGGAGAGCAAAGAATTTGGGCTAGCATCGCAGAGTGATTGTACACACTGCATTTTGGCAGGGACCAATTGGCAACATTACACACTGCAATGCATGTAGCTATGAACATCTTTTCTTTTTTTTTCTTCACAATAATACAGAAAAACTATATGGACAATGCAATTTAACATGAATAAGGTCAATATGTTTTCACCTTTTGAAATTGTGAAGTTCAGGATTTCAAAGAGGATTGGACGTAAAATTATTAAATCAAGACATGAATATATAAAAGCATAACAAAAGATACAATTTTTCAGTGTCATTTAAAAGGACTCCATAAATATGTATATGAATTTCCAACTTACAAAAGCATGTTGTTTCTGCCTTATCTTCTTGAAATCTGAATAATAATGTTCTGTTAAAAAAGAAAAATGGCAAATGGTAACACTACAACAAACTTTTATTCAGCATAGTAAAAGGTAAACGTTCAGCACTACTATATATTTTATTAAAGGGGTTATCCAGGAATAGAAACACAGAGCTTATTTCTTTCAAAAACAGCTCCACGTCTGTCTCCAGGTTTGGTGTGGTATTACAACTTGGCTCCATTCACTTCAATCAAACTGAGCTACAGAACCACACCCAACCTGGAGACAGACAGGGAGTGGTTCTTGAAAGAAAATCTGTTTTTCTATTCCTTGATAGCCCCTTTAAATGTTTATGAACATAATTCAAAATGATACATTTTAACCCCTTAAGGACGCTGCGTGTTTTCACCTTAATGACCAAGCCTAATTTTTTTAAATCTTTGTTGATTCATTTTTTATGGAAAAACTCCAAAATATTGCGAAAAATGATGGCAATACCTAATTTATATAGATTTTTGTGTTCATTTTCCTTTTCTCAACAATTTTTTTTCCTTTGTGTTGTCATGTTCTGACAGCCATAACTTTTTCATTTTTTGTCCGATGCCATTGTTTGAGGGCTTATATTTTGCAGGACGAGCTGTTCTTTTAATTGGTACCTTTTTTGCCATTCATCATCTTTTTTTTGTCCCCGTTTTGGATCAAAAGTTTCATTTTTTTGTGTTTTTTGTTTTTTCTTTACGGCGTACACCATGCAGGATACATACCATTATGGTTGTATTGTACAAGTCATTACAAGTGTAGAAATACCTATTATGTATAGGTTTGGGCATTTTTTTGGGGGGTGATAATATAAGGTTTTATTATAATATAGGGCCTATGGCTGGACCTCACAGGCTATAATACTATGCAGACAGGAGGCCATCAGCTGGCCTCCTGCTGTCATGGCAACCAACGGCATCGCAGGACCGCCCTTGGTGAACATCCCTGTAAATCCCATGGATGTCATGATCAGGACTGATTACGGCATCTATGGGGTTAATGCTGCCGAGACCGGCGCAATCCCGGTCTTGGCAGCTGTGCCAGGCCCTTGGCTGTGATTGAAAGCCGGGTCCCACCGGCGATCTCCTAAAGTGCATCACGCTGAGCAGGATATTGCCAGGACGTATGCATACGTCCTAGGGTGGAAAGGGGTTAAAAATGAGCAAACTTCTTTATACATTTGTCAAAAAAGAATTAACCTCTTTAGTCTTCGGTTTATTGTGTATAGACTGTGCTGGTCAGAGGTGGAATACAGATGCAAATAATTTTGATCAATTTTTAGAAATTTTATTGCAAGGCATCACTCAAAAACACAAGCTAATGAGAAACAATGCCCCAAAAGGAGAAAAATGTATACTGTGGGCATAGAGCCAAAAAACTAAATTTGTTAGGTAATATATAAATTAAAGTATATACAATCTATTTAAACCATTCATTCAATTTAGCATATTTTTCAACTGTAAATTCGAAATGTTTCTTTTAATAGTTCTCTCCCAATAGATCTAATACATCGAAGTAAAATTAAAAATATAATAACTTTGCAGTTAATAACAGCTAATTCGAGTTCGACTTTCATTATCTCAAAGTAAGTAATAAACAATGACTTTTGACCATTTAGAGCAACAAGTTCATTCTTCTCTAAGGTCATTTAAACCTGTGGTCTCTTATAACATTTTTAGTCTTAGGTGCCCTAATTCCTATGCTTTTTTTTTTTTGCATTGCTTATCCCCCTATGCCCTGTCTATTAACTATGTGACTGACTGTCTGCACTTTTTCCTGAATAGTCAGATGGGTGTGAAAATAATTTTAAAAGGGTGTGAATGATAGGGTCAGTCGTGGAGAATATAAGCCTTATTGAGTGTTATGTATGTTCGGGGCATGGAGCCTAGTATTTTCACCCATTTTTTATAATAAAGTATCATGTTCTTCTTTAAGAAACCCAAGATTTAATAAGGTCCATTTAAGTGGGGAAATCCTGCAGGCTAAAAAAAAATGTTTTTTGCACCCCTGTTGTCAATGAATGACCTTATAGATCCTTCCAAATAACTGATTACTTTCTCTTCTCTAATCCATTGGTGGATGAATGATGTATTGTTCTAAAAAGCCTTATGCAATATCATCCAAAATAAACAATTATCCTTAAATCAACATTGAGAAATCTCATACAAAAATGTGCTTCCACTTCTTGGGTCATGGGGGTTACACACATAGGAGGCTTTTCAAGCAGATAGCAATACTCATTTTCACACAGAAAGGTTAGATGACATCATGTTTATTGAAAAAACATAGTCATTGACAAGGGAATACTTTCTTGGCAATTTGACATGTATCCTGACTTAAAAACATTAGAGAGAGATTTTGCAGACTGTGATTTACATCGTACATAAATAATGGTCTATCATGCCAGGACTTCCAGTTAATTTTTACATATGTATATATGACTGTTGACCTCTTAGTTCAGCTGTCTATAAATACATATGTTGTTGATATGTTTAACCCCCTAATGTAATACATTCTTTGTATTATTGTCACCTTACAGTGGATACCCCCTTTAAAAACTATTATTATTATTATACACTTAGCTCACCATGACATAAGTGTCTATCGTGCTTTGGCTCTCCTAAAGGCTTCATGATATACAACTATACTACAGTGACTGTGGAGGCATGGTTGTGCCCATACCCGAAGCTATGCCTTAAAGGGGTACTCTGCTGGGAAAAAAAATGTAATCAACTGGTGCCAGAAAGTTAAACAGATTTATAAATTACTTCTATAAATTTTTTTTTTTTAAATCTTTGCAGTACTTATCAGCTGCTGTATGCTCCACAGGAAGCTCTTTTCTTTTTGAATTTCCTTTCTGCCTGACTACAGTGCTCTCTGTTGACACCTCTGTCCATTTAAGGAACTGTCCAGAGTAGAAACAAATCCCCATAGCAAATCTATCCTGCTCTGGACAGTTCCTGATATGGACAGAGGTGTCAGCAGAGAGCCCTGTGGTCAGACAGAAAGAAAATTCTAAAAGAAAAGAGCTTCCTCTGAAGTATACAGAATCTGATAAGTTCTGGAAGGATTAAGATTTTTTTTAATAGAAGTAATTAAAAAATCTGTTTAACTTTCTGCCACCAGTTGATTACATTTTTTTTCAAGCAGAGTACCCCTTTAAGAGATCTAAAACTATTCCAATACATATAAACTCCTAGTGTGACTAAACATGTTATGTTTTAAATAAAATAAAATTAAATATACATATTGGAAATAAAATACATACATCAAAATATAAAGTTGGCTTTCTGTCTCTGACTGGGTCCCATATGAAGAGGAATGGAGATGCTAAACTAAGATCTTCTCCTCAGATGTTTCAGATACATCCATATAAAGATACAAGTTTGCTCCCCACTTTCTTGGGATATTTTAAGTCTTGAAGCGGATAAAACCTAATTTCCTACTAACTCTTGCTGCCTATACTGCGGATCACCAAATATTTGTCACTTCTGAAGTCTCTAATCCTCAATAGATATTCCATGTCTCATTCATCCTCTACATCTCAATATGTAGGAGGTGAGTCTGAACTTGAGGTCAAAAGCATACTCAACGGCAAGTGAGTTGGTGGAAAAAGGTATTTCCTAATGGAATGGATTAATTATTGTCCTGAAGAGGGATCATGGCAGCAAGAGTGCAATATTTATGCCCTTGCCTTCCTAAATAAACCATTTTCTTGTTTCAGATCTGAGAAGAGTGGAAGTAAGGAAGGGGGTGGAGGTGCTGTAACTCTGGCTTATGGTCTGCCCCAGCACCCATCACCACCTGGTCTCAGGTGCAGCTCCACATCGGTAGGGTGTGTGCATGCTTTTCCTGCAACTTAAAGGCAATTGTGTATATTCCTACTGTGCCCTTTGCCTATCCATACCTTCTTAAAAGGAAGGTGTATTTAGAAAGTGACCTATTGTTTATTGTTTAACACATTTTTTCAAGAATCATTTAAAATTTTCTCTCTATATTATCAAAATAACTCTTCACTCCTGAGACCCGCTGCAACGAAAAAATAAGTCAAGTGCAAGCCAGATATACAAATATCACACATATTTTACCCACAATAGATGTTAAACTTCCAGAGCAGACCAATAATTTCCGGGTTCACTTTTTGACCCCTTTTTAAATACTTGCAGCACATTTGATATGTGTCAGTCCTGTGTAACCAATACAGCCATTATAAAATCTTTATACATTAGGAATAAGGATCTATCACAGTGTCTAATTCCTACAGAACTTGGGCATGGGTGCCATCTGGACTAGGTATTTCTGTATTTTAATGTTTTATTGGTAATGTTATTCCTGCTCATCTCATCAGTCATTGGATTTTGCTGTGTGAATACAGTAGAAAAGAAGGTATGTCATAGATTGGTCTTTTCCTCATCCTTTGGACGATCCCAGTTTCAAGTTTCAACATTATGTAGGTTAAAAATATTTTTGGGTTCTCTCACCTCACAGTCTCTCCGGCTGCAAACAACAAATTGATATAGTCATATATCATATGGACGCCCCCCAATGCCTGCCATAGGTGCCATACCCCAAGGTCTGATTTTTCACACATGATTTGGATGTGCTCCTCCCTTCAATCCTATTGGCAGGGTATTGTTGACTTCTTTTTTTCTCTTATCTCTATCCTAGTTCCATTAGATCCTATGATCAGTCTCTTTGAGGTTCTTCCGGAGGAGTCCTGGCAGTATCACAGGAGGATTTTTGTCCAGGAGGTATTGTTCCTGGCTAGGAAGGTGGTGGCTTTAAGATGGATGGACTCCTCCCTCTCACAGTGGAAAATATTGTTCAATGCTGTTATCCCTTTTGAGCAGCAAGTCTTTAAGAATAGAAAATGCCCTAATAAGTTGCATAAGGTATGGGGGCCTGGTGTAGCTCTCCCTTAACTTGGTACTCAACCTCGGCTTTTAGCTGTCCTCAGACACTCCTAGTTCTCCCTGTTAACCCCTCTTTATTTCTTCTTTTTCCCCCTTTTTCTCTTCTCTTCCTCCTTCATTTCTGGTACATGATGTGGTGGATCCCTCTACCTGTGAGAGGGAATTCATGTACACTCAATCTAGGGTCTCACCTGATTTCTTTTTATTATTTATCATGACCCTTTGTGTAAGTTAACCAGTTATTCTAAAACATTCATTCAATAATGTATATAAAGTTTAGAAGATCTATAAATGATGCATTATAAAATGTCAATTTTCCCTTGTATAATTCTATTTTGGAGAACACTGGCCCAAATTTATCAAATTTGTGAGAGAAAAAAATTAGAGTGATTTTCCCACAGCAACCAATCACAGCTCAGCTTTCACTTTAGCAGAGCTTATTAGCTGAGCTACAATTGGTTGCTGTGGGAAAATCACAATTTTTTTTCTCTCATACAGTTTCATAAATCTGGGCCAATGTTCCAATTTATGCCTCTAAGTTTTTCTCTTGGTTGGCATAAAATTGGCCTTTCTGACATTGTGTTTTTGTAGCTCCACAACTAAACATCTTCTTAAAAGATAAATTAAAACGTATTATATTATGTTAACTATTTACCTAGGTGAACACCACTAGAAATGAGCTAGCCAAACCTGTAAAAGCTTGTTTGCCGAACATTAGAACTTTCCTAGATTTGGTATTATTGTGGCGACCACTGGGTGCTAGTAGACATGCACGGTTTTTCTGATCCACGGTCCGAAGATAGGGAGACAGCTTCTCCTGGGCCAGACACGATGAGCGAATAAACACACCGACGTCAGGTTACGGATAACTGTTTTTACTGAGCTTGTGCAGATATTAATACACAGACAGCTGGCCTTTGGTGTGAGAGTGCAGGGTACCCCTTGCGAGCCTTGTTGCCATTCTGAGACTCATGGTGCTTTTCAGGAGTCTCATTAGGTTGGAAACTAACTGTGGACCCACTAACTCCTCCCCTGTACCTCACTATACATAGGGAGACTTTTGGGGTCTCATTGGCTCACATGGTCACATGGGGTTCACTGCTCACATTTTAAAGGCACAATAACATGTTGAACACACATACATGGAACCATAGCAAATTAATTTAGGAAAAATATATTATTCTTATATTACAATATTCACATAATTAATAGAACAGTAGGACTCTAGTGGGCCCAACACCTAGTACTATCAGGCTGTCTGAGACAGTCCAAAACCACTGGACAGTCACTGGTGCTGGGACACCACACTGGCCCTGATTTACTAAGAATGGAATGTAGTTTTCTTTGTGGGTTTTAATTCCCTACAATTTTTTTCCACGTTATTTACTAAGTTTTCCCTACATTTTGCACTTTTCCCTACATTTTCCTTTTTTTTACACATGCTCTTATCTGTAGGGTTTTCCTCAGCTCAAATCCATTACATATTCTGTGGAAACCTAAGTAAATATGTGGGTTATTTGTGAAAATGTTGGAGGGACACGCCCCTCTTTGGCGGCCACTCCCCCAGGGAGCAGAGTAGCCGTGGTGCTAACCCACACCACCGTCCTTACCTACTTGGATGAGCAGCCCTAAACTTTGGTCCCCAACACTGGATAAAGGTGCAGGAGCATAAATAATAGTCAGTCAGTCCTAGTCAACAAGAGTCAGGCAAAAGGGTGCCAAATCTGCAAACAAAGGTTTAATCAACAACAGGCCAAGAGTCAAAAGCCAACAGGATAGCTAAAGTATAGAACATAAGGCAAGGGATGGTCAGGTCACAGGCAAAAGGTCAGATACACCTAAAGCCGAGCAGAAAATACAATAAAAATGCGAGTACAGGGAAAATTCACCTAACAAGGACAGGGACTGAGAAAAAGAACAGATTTTAACTAGCCCTCCACTGGGAGGCATGGCCGCCAGCAGAACCCACACCTCCTCATCGTCCGAGGCCTAGCACATCATTTAGTGATGATTGGTGCTAAGACAGGAACGCTGTGACTACACAAAGCGATGCTATGGCCGGAACGAACAGGGGAGGGAGCCAGCACTGCAAGTTTGGTAGTGAGTTTGACAACTGTGTTATTACTGTATATGAGAAGGGTGTTTTGGTGCCATTTTAGCTTATGATGAGGAATTGGGAAAACTGAAATAACGTCAGGGTAGTCTAACATACTTTACAGCTAGCAGCAAGATCACATGACCACCGGCTAATCAGTAGACAGGAAAGGGGTGAGTCTAAGAGATAAAAACCCTATGCACCGCGTTGTGGCCGCCATCTTGGAGAAAATGCTGACCTGTGAATGGTTTACAAAAGAACTCACTGTGGAGATACTAATCCAAAAAAGGTTTCTCAAATACATTGCAAAGTAATTTGAGCAAAGCATTGTGCAATGGGCTGACCTCAGTGACCTGCATTTCTGTGTTCATTTGGTATACTACAAATCCCAGCAGTGTGACTGCAGAACAAGTCCATACAAAAGCTCCCACACTACAACACAAATATATTTACTTGTCCCCAACTACCACTGTCTGGAAGAATTGTTGGACAACCTATGACCAGAAAAAAGGGATAGCTTTTTGGGCTCCTCATACAAAAGCTATTTCTTCTTCACCATTTTAGGACACCAATCCTGTTGCAACTCATAAAATGAAGAAATTTTGGAACACTTAGAAAAAAACATTGAGTCCAATACCTCCATGTGTATTTTAGTATCAGCAGGTAACAAAAAGGGATACTTTACGCACCTTTATTTATTGTAAAAAAGCATACAAAATCCATAAGTGCAGGGTGTTTTTAAAGAAGCTGTTACTTTTCATGGGTTACTTCATGTCCAAATAACTTTTACATTAACTTAGCCTTACAACCTTTTTTAAACTGCGTGAGTACATTTGTAGGTGAGCCTAGCAGTATTGTACAGTGTTTTGAGAATTATTGCATTGTCGGTCATATAGACCTTGTTTGCTGCAAGCCAAAGTTTTTGGAAAAGTCCTGTGTGTGCAGCAAGCTAAACTTTTCTAAAGCTGGTTCAACTCTACCCCTACATTTGATATCTTGCATGTCACATCGGTTAAAAAATTTGGTTCAGAAGTGCCCCCCTCCATCTTTTTGTGTCCTGTACTAGTGGGGAAAGGTAATTGTCTTCCTTTATTACCAAAAACCTGTTTCCTTGGCTGGACTTGCAGGTTTCGGCATCCTAGCATATTTAAGTCTCCTATAATAATAACTTTGTTTTGCTTCACTGACTCATCTATTTGTCTTATTAGCAGATTTTCTGCTGCTTCAATTATACATGAAGACTAATAACAATCCCCATAAGTGTTTTATTTATTCTTTCACCTTAATTTCACCAACACTCCACATTTTCTTACATATGTCATCACGCAGAACAAGCTTAATGTTGTACTCTGCCCCCAGACATCTTATCCCCTATCCAAAGAATAGGGAATAAGATGTCTGATTGCGGGGGTCTGGACATCTGGACCCCCGTGATTTACAGCCCGCCACCCAAGTAATCTGCATGCACAAGCAAACTTCACTCCATGTCAGATTACGAGTGACCACAGCCATCACGCCCTCTCCATATATCTCCCATAGACATTAATGGAGGGGGCATGACGACCATGTGATCAGTCATCTGATGTATAGGGGCTGAATACCACTTTAACCCCTTAATGACCAAGCCCATTTTCACCTTAAGGACCAGGCAATTTTATTTCTGCATTTTTGTTTTTTCCTCCTCACCTTCTAAAATCCATAACTTTTTTATATTTCCATATACAGACCCATATAAGGGCTTGTTTTTTGCATGGCCATTTTTAATTTGTAATGAAACCTCTCATTTTACCATAAAATGTACGGCAAACCCCAAAAAACATTTTTTAGGGAGGAAATTTAAATGAAAACCAAAATTTTGGACATTTTGGAGGGGTTCGTTTTCACACTGTACAATTTACGGTAAAAATGACATGTGTTCTTTATTCTGTGGGTCAATACAATTAAAATGATACCTATGAATAGATACTTTTATATTTTTGTACCGCTTAAAAAAAATCTAAAACTTTTTGTACAAAATCAGTAATCTAAAATCGCCCTATTTTGACCACCAATAACTTTTTCATTTTTCCGTATATAAGGCAATATGAGGGCTCATTTTGTGCGCCGTCATCTATAATTTTTTTTAGATATCACATTTGCATATATACAACTTTTAGATCATTTTTTATAAATGTTTTTAATAAAATGTGACAAAAAAGCAGAATTTTTGGAATTTTTTTATTTTTTACGTTTACGCCATTCACCGTACGGGATCATTAACATTATATTTTGATAGTTCAGACATTTGCGCACGTGGCGATACCAAATATGTTTATTAAAGAAATATTTTACGCTTTTTGGGGATAAAATGGGAAAAACTGACAATTTTCATTTTTATTGGGGGAGGGGACTTTTCACATTTTTTTTACTTTTTAATTTTACATTTTTCAACTTTTTTTGTTAACACTTTTTATGTCCCCATAGGGGACTATCTATAGCAATCCTTTGATTGCTAATACTGTGCAGTGCTATGCATGGGACACAGCACTGCTCAGTATTATCGGTCATCTTCTGCTCTGGTCTGCTCAATCGCAGACCAGAGCAGAAGACCCCGGGAGACGGCCGGAGCTAGGTAAGGGGACCTCCAGCCGCCATGCTGGATGATCGGATTGCCGCGGCAGCGCTGCGGGCGATCCGATCATCCAATCCAAGTACAGCAATGCCGCAGATGCCGTGATCAGTATTGATCACGGCATCTGAGGAGTTAATGGCGGACATCAGCGCGATCGCGGATGTCGACCATTACGGGCGGTTCCCCGGAACCTGCCGTGTATGATGCGAGCACCGTTCCGATGCTCGCGGTCATACACAGGACGTAAATGTACGTCCTGGTGCGGGAAGTCCCGCCAAGCCAGGACGTACATTTACGTCCGTGGTCGTGAAGGGGTTAAGGCAAAATATTACAGAGTTCTTTATTTTCTTTATTTTTTTCATTTGAATGCATTTAATCCTGTAAATTAAAGGGGTATTTCCATTTCAGCTGGGTTACAGTGCAGGAGAAGAGCTTTAAAAAATGTTTTGACAGTAGGTATATCAATAGTTCTGCCATCTTACATTTTGATGTTAGGTATTCCCATAGTTCTGCCTGTTACAAAGTCCTTAATACATACATTTAGGTGCACTACTGTGGTAGATATAGACAGTGACATGTGGCTAACCCTCAAACTGATTTTAAAATTGAGACATTAACTAGTATATTCTTATATGAAGGACATACCTGAGCCCGCACATCAACGCCAAGGTATTTCAAGTGGCACGGGACCTAACACTAAACCTACCTGTGCTGTATGGGCAATACCAGGGGACAGTGGGCAATTACAGCAGCATTAGGTTAACTCCAGTGTGGCTGGGCACACATACAATGGGAGAAGGGAGGCAGGCTATAAGCCACACTCAAGTTGGCTAATGTGTGAACCCTAATGCTACCTAGAAAGTGATCAAGGTGCATTAAATGTGGAGTTTATACACCTCCAAGTATAAGATTTAAACAACAAGAAGAAAAAATGTGGTCTCAAAAAGCAGGAGGTGCTCAACCCCAAATGCAGTTGTGAATTTATGCTGGGGGAGCAGATCCTGCGCTTGTGGTCCATTGCTAAGGGCAATCCCCAGCATGAAATGCATACAATGGGGGATGCCTGTAGCAGACTACAAGTGCCTCAATGGCATCCTACACCAGATGAAAGGTGTGGATGTGTAACATATAGAGTAATACATACCTTTAGGTGCCCTTCTGTGGTAGATGTAAACAGTGACATATGGCTAACCCTCAAACATTAAAATTGAGACATTAGCCAGGTCCTTGCCATTGTGCTCCAGCTTTCAATGGAGGCGGGGAGCCGGCTCACGCAGCTCCCTTGCCTCATCAATATTCCGCAACCAGCCCGCCCTTTCCATGATGTGAGAGCCAGGTGTAACGAAGAGTAGATTGCTCATCCCCCTCCATCTCTGACATCACGGAAGGGAGGGACCGGGGCAGAATATTGATATGGAAGGGGAACTGCGTGAGCTGGCTACCCTCCTTCATTGCCTCCTTCTCCTGATATTCCTGCGCTATTCCACCCCTTATTGAAGGCATAATCTGTAGGTTACCAACCATTGCTCCACTCTAAAAGTGGTGGTTTGGTTAATTTGTGTATGTGTGTATATATACACAAACACCAGCCTGACCACCTCTTCTAGAGTGGTGGTCTTTAGCCTAGGGTCTCAGTTGTCAACAAGGGGAGGGAAAGAGCAGAAATATCAGAAGCAGGAGACAAATTTACAAAAAAAAGTTTTCTTTTAAGTATTTAACTTGATGTGCCCAACAAATTTAACTACATTAGGTGGGATTGGAATACCCCTTTAAAGCGTTACTGTTGTTAGAAAAAACTTTTTACCATTTAATACTTCCTCAACCTTTTAGGGACTCAGCCTATTTTCATCTTAAAGGAAAACTGTCACTAAACTCCCCCTGCTCTAACCAGAGGTACTGACTGGTAGTGTGGGGGACGCTCATCAATATGCTGCCTATCATGTCCAGATCCGTCCAGCCATTCCCCCGTTATATTCATTATTCCTGATATGCAAATGATCTTCTAACAGGCATGGGCGGGGTAACATGCCTTCATCTGGCACTGTGACGTCAGTGCCGCTTGTCCGCATCACCGCCCGGCTTATGAATATTCATCCCCTCCCGGTGCCTCTCCCTCTCCTCCCCGCACTGTACAGGACTCCACTGCATTAAGGCCACTTCCGGTTGTACACAGGAAGCGGCACATGTGCAGTGCAATCTTCTGATTGCATACAGTGTTCAATGCTATGCCATTGCATAGCATTGATCAGTGTAACCTGCACTCTGCTTCTCTAGCCTGCTGTGCAGGAATGAGGCAGTAGATCGCCAATTGGATGACGGAGAGGTAGATGAGGACCCTCCCATCATCCGGTAAGCTGATCGGGACATCGCAATTTTGTTGTGATAGTCCCGACCAGCTCCGCCAAGCTGCTGAGATTCTTTTACTTTCGCTTTAGACGCCACAATCAAATTTGATCATGGCGTCTAAAGGGTTAATGCCAGGTATTGGCCTGATCGGCCGTGTCCAGTATTAGCCATGGGTCCTGGCTGCCCGTAGCGACCGGGACCCATCGGGTTTAACCCGTTCTCTGCAGGTGAGAAACCCATTAAACCTCTTAAAGGGGTACTCCACCCCTAGACATCTTATCCCCTATCCAAATGATAGGGGATAAGATGTCTGATCATGGGGGGTCCCGCCGCTGGGGACCCCCGCAATATAGCATGCGGCACCCACCTGTTTCTTGTCTGGAAGCGCTGGAGGGTCTGGGTCCTGACCACGGGAGCGGAAATCCATGATGGAAGTCTGGTGGGACCCCCGCAATCAGACATCTTATACCCTATCCTTTGGATAGGGGATAAGATGTCTAGGGGTGGAGTACCCCTTTAAGGACCAGGATTTTTTCCATTTTTGCACTTTCATTTTTTCCTTCTTACCTTTAAAAAATCATAAATCTTTCAATTTTGCACCTAAAAATTCATACGATGGCTTATTTTTTGCGCCACCAATTCTACTTTGTAATGACATCAGTCATTTTACCCCCAAATCTTCGGCGAAACGGAAAAAAAAATCTCTGTGATACAAAAATTGAAAAAAAACCCTACCATTTTGCTAATTTTGGGGGCTACCGTTTCTACGCCGTACATTTTTCGGTAAAAATGACACATTCTCTTTATTCTGTAGGTCCATACGGTTAAAATGATACTCTACTTATACAGGTTTGATTTTGTATTACTTCTGAAAAAAATCATAACTACATGCAGGAAAATTTATACGTTTAAAATTGTCATCTTTTGACCCCTATAACTTTTTAATTTTTTCGTGTATGGGGCAGTATGAGGGCTAATTTTTTGCGCCGTGATCTGAAGATTTTACTATTTTTGTATTAATCGGACTTATTGATCGTTTTTTATTCATTTTTTCATGATAGAAAAAGTGACTAAAAATACATTATTTTGGACTTTGAAATTTGTTTGCGCGTACGCCATTGACCATGCGGTTTAATTAATTATATATTTTTATAATTCGGACATTTCCGCACGCGGCGATACCACATATGTTTATTTTTATTTACACAGTTTTTTTTTTTTATGGGAAAAGGGAGGTGATTCAAACTTTTATTAGGGGAGGGGTTAAGTGATCTTTATTCATTATTATTATTTTTTTCACTTTTTTTTGCAATGTTATAGCTTCCATAGGGGCAATAACATGGCACACACTGATCTTTTACATTGATCACTGGTGATCAATGATTCTGCCGCTTGACTGCTCATGCCTGTTTCTCAGGCATTGAGCAGTCATTCGGCAATCGGACTGCATGGAGGCAGATAGGGAGCCTCTGGCTGTCTTGTAAGCTGTTCGGGATGCCGTAATTTCGCCGCGGCGATCCCGAACAGCTCCCTGAGCTAACCGTCATTGTTTTACTTTCACTTTCATGGGTTAATAGCACGCGGCACCGCGATCAGTGCGCGTTATTAGCCACGGGTCCCAGACATTGTTAGAGGCCGGGCCTAACCCGCTATGACAGACGCTATTATAGAAAGGGAAAGGACTCAGGACGTACCGGTACGTCCTTGGTCCTTAAGAGGTTAAGGATCGGGGATGCGGGGTATATGTGTTACGCCGAGCGCTCCGAGTCCCCGCTCCTCCCCGGAGCGCTCGCTACACTCTCCTCACTGCAGCGCTCCGGTCAGATCCACTGACCCGGGGCGCTGCGATACCGCCTCCAGCCGGGATGCGATTCGCGATGCGGGTAGCGCCCGCTCGCGATGCGCACCCCGGCTCCCGTACCTGACTCGCTCTCCGTCGGTCCTGTCCCGGCGCGCGCGGCCCCGCTCCCTAGGGCGCGCGCGCGCCGGGTCTTTGCGATTTAAAGGGCCACTGCGCCGCTGATTGGCGCAGTGGTTCCAATTAGTGTGTTCACCTGTGCACTCCTTATTTATACCTCACTCCCCCTGCACTCCCTCGCCGGATCTTGTTGCCATTGTGCCAGTGAAAGCGTTTCCTTGTGTGTTCCTAGCCTGTGTTCCAGACCTCCTGCCGTTGCCCCTGACTACGATCCTTGCTGCCTGCCCCGACCTTCTGCTACGTCCGACCTTGCTTCTGTCTACTCCCTTGTACCGCGCCTATCTTCAGCAGTCAGAGAGGTTGAGCCGTTGCTAGTGGATACGACCTGGTCACTACCGCCGCAGCAAGACCATCCCGCTTTGCGGCGGGCTCTGGTGAAAACCAGTAGTGACTTAGAACCGATCCACTAGCACGGTCCACGCCAATCCCTCTCTGGCACAGAGGATCCACTACCTGCCAGCCGGCATCGTGACAGTAGATCTGGCCATGGATCCCGCTGAAGTTCCTCTGCCAGTTGTCGCTGACCTCATCACGGTGGTCGCCCAGCAGTCACAACAGATAGCGCAACAAGGCCAACAGCTGTCTCAACTGACCGTGATGCTACAGCAGCTACTACCACAGCTTCAGCAATCATCTCCTCCGCCAGCTCCTGCACCCCCTCCGCATCGAGTGGCCGCTTCTGGTCTACGACTATCCTTGCCGGATAAATTTGATGGGGACTCTAAGTTTTGCTGTGGCTTTCTTTCCCAATGTTCCCTGCACTTGGAGATGATGTCGGACCAGTTTCCTACTGAAAAGTCTAAGGTGGCTTTCGTAGTCAGCCTTCTGTCTGGAAAAGCTCTGTCATGGGCCACACCGCTCTGGGACCGCAATGACCCCGTCACTGCCTCTGTACACTCCTTCTTCTCGGAAATTCGAAGTGTCTTTGAGGAACCTGCCCGAGCCTCTTCTGCTGAGACTGCCCTGTTGAACCTGGTCCAGGGTAATTCTTCCGTTGGCGAGTACGCCGTACAATTCCGAACTCTTGCTTCAGAATTATCCTGGAATAATGAGGCCCTCTGCGCGACCTTTAAAAAAGGCCTATCCAGCAACATTAAAGATTTTCTGGCCGCACGAGAAATTCCTGCTAACCTACATGAACTCATTCATCTAGCCACTCGCATTGACATGCGTTTTTCCGAAAGGCGTCAGGAGCTCCGCCAGGATATGGACTTTGTTCGCACGAGGCGTTTTTTCTCCCCGGCTCCTCTCTCCTCTGGTCCCCTGCAATCCGTTCCTGTGCCTCCCGCCGTGGAGGCTATGCAGGTCGACCGGTCTCGCCTGACACCTCAAGAGAGGACACGACGCCGCATGGAGAATCTCTGCCTGTACTGTGCCAGTACCGAACACTTCCTGAAGGATTGTCCTATCCGTCCTCCCCGCCTGGAAAGACGTACGCTGACTCCGCACAAAGGTGAGACAGTCCTTGATGTCTACTCTGCTTCTCCACGTCTTACTGTGCCTGTGCGGATATCTGCCTCTGCCTTCTCCTTCTCTACTATGGCCTTCTTGGATTCCGGATCTGCAGGAAATTTTATTTTGGCCTCTCTCGTCAACAGGTTCAACATCCCGGTGACCAGTCTCGCCAGACCCCTCTACATCAATTGTGTAAACAATGAAAGATTGGACTGTACCATACGTTTCCGCACGGAGCCCCTTCTAATGTGCATCGGACCTCATCACGAGAAGATTGAATTTTTGGTCCTCCCCAATTGCACTTCCGAAATTCTCCTTGGACTACCCTGGCTTCAACTTCATTCCCCAACCCTGGATTGGTCCACTGGGGAGATCAAGAGTTGGGGGCCCTCTTGTTTCAAGGACTGCCTAAAACCGGTTCCCAGTACCCCTTGCCGTGACTCTGTGGTTCCCCCTGTAACCGGTCTCCCTAAGGCCTATATGGACTTTGCGGATGTTTTTTGCAAAAAACAAGCTGAGACTCTACCTCCTCACAGGCCTTATGATTGTCCTATTGACCTCCTCCCGGGCACTACTCCACCCCGGGGCAGAATTTATCCTCTGTCCGCCCCAGAGACTCTTGCCATGTCTGAATACATCCAGGAAAATTTAAAAAAGGGCTTTATCCGTAAATCCTCCTCTCCTGCTGGAGCCGGATTTTTCTTTGTGTCCAAAAAAGATGGCTCTCTACGTCCTTGCATTGACTACCGCGGTCTTAATAAAATCACGGTAAAGAACCGCTACCCCCTACCCCTCATCTCTGAACTCTTTGATCGCCTCCAAGGTGCCCACATCTTTACCAAACTGGACTTAAGAGGTGCTTATAATCTCATCCGCATCAGAGAGGGGGATGAATGGAAAACGGCATTTAACACTAGAGATGGACACTTTGAGTATCTGGTCATGCCCTTTGGCCTGTGCAACGCCCCTGCCGTCTTCCAAGACTTTGTTAATGAAATTTTTCGTGATCTCTTATACTCCTGTGTTGTTGTATATCTGGACGATATCCTGATTTTTTCTGCCAATCTAGAAGAACACCGCCAGCATGTCCGTATGGTTCTTCAGAGACTTCGTGACAATCAACTTTATGCCAAGATAGAGAAATGTCTGTTTGAATGCCAATCTCTTCCTTTCCTAGGATACTTGGTCTCTGGCCAGGGACTACAAATGGATCCAGACAAACTCTCTGCCGTCTTAGATTGGCCACGCCCCTCCGGACTCCGTGCTATCCAACGTTTTTTGGGGTTCGCCAATTATTACAGGCAATTTATTCCACATTTTTCTACCGTTGTGGCTCCTATCGTGGCTTTAACCAAAAAAAATGCCGATCCCAAGTCTTGGCCTCCTCAAGCGGAAGACGCCTTTAAACGGCTCAAGTCTGCCTTTTCTTCGGCTCCCGTGCTCTCCAGACCTGACCCATCTAAACCCTTCCTATTGGAGGTTGATGCCTCCTCTGTAGGAGCTGGAGCGGTCCTTCTACAAAAAAATTCTTCCGGGCATGCTGTTACTTGTGGTTTTTTTTCTAGGACCTTCTCTCCGGCGGAGAGGAACTACTCCATCGGGGATCGAGAGCTTCTAGCCATTAAATTAGCACTTGAGGAATGGAGGCATCTGCTGGAGGGATCAAGATTTCCAGTTATTATTTACACCGATCACAAGAACCTCTCCTATCTCCAGTCTGCCCAACGGCTGAATCCTCGCCAGGCCAGGTGGTCTCTGTTCTTTGCCCGATTTAATTTTGAAATTCACTTTCGGCCTGCCGATAAGAACATTAGGGCCGATGCTCTCTCTCGTTCCTCGGATGCTTCGGAAGTTGAACTCTCTCCGCAACACATCATTCCTCCTGACTGCCTGATTTCCACTTCTCCAGCCTCCATCAGGCAAACTCCTCCAGGAAAGACCTTCGTCTCTCCACGCCAACGCCTCGGAATCCTCAAATGGGGTCACTCCTCCCATCTCGCAGGTCATGCAGGCATCAAGAAATCTGTGCAACTCATCTCTCGCTTCTATTGGTGGCCGACTCTGGAGACGGATGTCGTGGACTTTGTGCGAGCCTGCACTGTCTGTGCCCGGGATAAGACTCCTCGCCAGAAGCCCGCTGGTTTTCTTCATCCTCTGCCTGTCCCCGAACAGCCTTGGTCTCTGATTGGTATGGATTTTATTACTGACTTACCCCCATCCCGTGGCAACACTGTTGTTTGGGTGGTCGTTGATCGATTCTCCAAAATGGCACATTTCATCCCTCTTCCTGGTCTTCCTTCAGCGCCTCAGTTGGCTAAACAATTTTTTGTACACATTTTTCGTCTTCACGGGTTGCCCACACAGATCGTCTCGGATAGAGGCGTCCAATTCGTGTCAAAATTCTGGAGGGCTCTCTGTAAACAACTCAAGATTAAATTAAACTTTTCTTCTGCATATCATCCTCAGTCCAATGGACAAGTAGAAAGAATTAACCAGGTCTTGGGTGATTATTTACGACATTTTGTTTCCTCCCGCCAGGATGATTGGGCAGATCTTCTACCATGGGCCGAATTCTCGTATAACTTCAGAGTCTCTGAATCTTCCTCCAAATCCCCATTTTTCGTGGTGTACGGCCGTCACCCTCTTCCCCCCCTCCCTACCCCCTTGCCCTCTGGTCTGCCCGCTGTGGATGAAATTTCTCGTGATCTTTCCACCATATGGAGAGAGACCCAAAATTCTCTCTTACAGGCTTCATCACGCATGAAGAAGTTTGCGGATAAGAAAAGAAGAGCTCCTCCCATTTTTTCTCCTGGAGACAAGGTATGGCTCTCCGCTAAATATGTCCGCTTCCGTGTCCCTAGCTACAAGTTGGGACCACGCTATCTTGGTCCTTTCAAAATTTTGTGCCAGATTAATCCTGTCTCTTACAAACTTCTTCTTCCTCCTTCTCTCCGTATTCCTAATGCCTTTCACGTTTCTCTTCTTAAACCACTTATCATCAACCGTTTCTCTCTCAAACTTGTTTCCCCCACTCCTGTTTCCGGCTCCTCGGACATCTTCTCCGTCAAAGAGATTCTGGCATCCAAGAAGGTCAGAGGGAAAACTTTTTTTTTAGTTGATTGGGAGGGTTGTGGTCCAGAAGAGAGATCCTGGGAACCTGAGGACAATATTCTAGACAAAAGTCTGGTCCTCAGGTTCTCAGGCTCTAAGAAGAGGGTGAGACCCAAGGGGGGGGGTACTGTTACGCCGAGCGCTCCGGGTCCCCGCTCCTCCCCGGAGCGCTCGCTACACTCTCCTCACTGCAGCGCTCCGGTCAGATCCACTGACCCGGGGCGCTGCGATACCGCCTCCAGCCGGGATGCGATTCGCGATGCGGGTAGCGCCCGCTCGCGATGCGCACCCCGGCTCCCGTACCTGACTCGCTCTCCGTCGGTCCTGTCCCGGCGCGCGCGGACCCGCTCCCTAGGGCGCGCGCGCGCGCCGGGTCTTTGCGATTTAAAGGGCCACTGCGCCGCTGATTGGCGCAGTGGTTCCAATTAGTGTGTTCACCTGTGCACTCCTTATTTATACCTCACTCCCCCTGCACTCCCTCGCCGGATCTTGTTGCCATTGTGCCAGTGAAAGCGTTTCCTTGTGTGTTCCTAGCCTGTGTTCCAGACCTCCTGCCGTTGCCCCTGACTACGATCCTTGCTGCCTGCCCCGACCTTCTGCTACGTCCGACCTTGCTTCTGTCTACTCCCTTGTACCACGCCTATCTTCAGCAGTCAGAGAGGTTGAGCCGTTGCTAGTGGATACGACCTGGTCACTACCGCCGCAGCAAGACCATCCCGCTTTGCGGCGGGCTCTGCTGAAAACCAGTAGTGACTTAGAACCGATCCACTAGCACGGTCCACGCCAATCCCTCTCTGGCACAGAGGATCCACTACCTGCCAGCCGGCATCGTGACAATATGCATATGCCCTGCGTCCCCAAGAGGTTGAAAACAAAGCAATTTCCTAATATAGTTCATTAAAAATTTGATTCCTAAAGATGGGAAAAATTGGTTTAAAAAATGGCCACTAGGGGTCTCAGTCTCTTTAATTTTGCAAACAAAACCCTGAAAATCCAGCCTTTTTGGTTCCACCAAAAAAAGGACCAACATATCTTAAGGGAGGGGAAGGGAGGCGTGGTTATCTCCATGCTATGCCTCAGATCAGTGTATAATCCAGCTTTCAACAACATGAGATGAACACCTGTGAGATCAAGACAGCTTGCAGATACTGATAAGCAATATAAGGTGCTTTGGTCATTTTTTGGCCAAGGAAAACTTCTTTGGTCATTTTATGAACTTATTTCTTCTGTATTTGCACCACATGGCTGCTTTAGGGTTATAAAAAGTATGCACTTTGGTCACAAAGCTGTGAGAATGTAAAAATGTTTATTTTTTGGCACACAAAGCAGGTTTTTCTTCTGTCCTTGCATCATATAGTTTCACATGGCTGCATTAGAGTTATATAGAGCATGCATTTAGGCAGAATTTTTTTGCAGACCTCAGGACAGGGGAGAGGTAAAGGGAGCAGAGGAGATCATCATACTCCAGGGGAAACACCCCCAGCCTCTCAGAAAAATAAAGAAAGACTCATCACAGTAATACATAGATGAAAAGTTATTTTATATATCAACACATGCATATTATTATGCATACAGATCTTTGGGCACATTACTACACTTACTTAAGCATTTTTTAAATGTTCCAACTAATGACAGTAAAGCTTTAACTACCCAGTTACAGCTATCGTGTTCCACTTATCCCCCACTATATGATATTTTTCTTCCAACAATATTGATTCTAATTTCTTTAGTATCTATGCACTTTATGTTGTTTTTTTAGTTGTTGTTGTTCAAATTATTGTCACCTCATTTTGTAAATTAACATGAAAGTATCAGATAATAATATTTAGTGCCCTCATAGTTTATCATTGATAATATAACCACTAGTATTTTCTTTTGTGCATCATAATAATCTGGGAGTTGTACTTGCATTCAAACGGAAAGCCAAGTCAAATGTGTACCAGTCTGTGTTCTGCCTTCAAGTGGCACCTAAACTAGGAAAAGACTTCAATCTGAAAGATTTTCAAATGTTTTCAAAAGTCATATACTGTGCTTTCTTTCTGCTTATGCTCTGCTCTTTAACTTCTTGACATTATAATGGATGCCTGCCAATAAGTAGCGATGTATCTACTGTTTCTTTGTGCAATCTAAACAGAGAACGTGCACAATTTCTAAGCATTCACCATGGCAACCTGTAAGAGCATCACATCACTTAAATAAGCACTATTATTAAAACATAATGTGCTCATTTCACTACAGCACGAATGCAGTTCTTAAAAAAAATAAAAAATTAATGAGCGCATCCAGTGATCATTTTATTAACAACCCCCTATTTAGACTAAATATGACTTCAATAGCTTGGATTCATCAAGTTGCTCGACATGTTCCATAGATATTGTGATGAACACTGGTCTAACAGCATAAATTTCCCTGTACCACATCCCAAAGGTGGATTGAGACCAGGTGATGGTGCAGGTCATTGCAGTACACTGTAAATTCCAAAACCCTTTGGAGGGCTAACCCTCCTCAGGGACTAATACCCTTATTAAGGGTCCCACTAAAAGTATTTTTTATTGATATGCTCTAAAATCAATATAAATTGTGAATGGATTTATGAACAGTGATTAAAACTCAGAGACTCTCTCTTATACTAGCTAGTAGGAATGTATTATTATTAGCCAATGGACACACTCCTGATCCTTATTCCAGCATCCGCTGGTTAATTTTTTTAAATGATTTTTTATGACAAGGGGGACATTAATAGGTCTCTCACACCTTATGTACAAATCAGGGGTCTCACACACCCTCTGCTATGTCCCTGAATGGGCTTTACGCCCCCTCTGTCATCCACCCCTGGTGCCAGGAGCTCTTATAGGGTCCAATATAGGCTCATCCTTTTCATTTGTGTTCTACTTCCTATAGAGAGTCTCTGTCTAAAATGTTCACCAGCCTCCCCAGCGTTTTGCCAGAGAACTGGCTTTGTCAAGGGCAGTAGGCTAATGGAGAAAATTTCCCACGGTTGTCTATTTATAGATTTTTATCGTGACGTCACTTCCATTACTTCCGTCACATCACTTCCGGTCCACTGCAGCAATCACTGAGTGCCACTTCACTTGCCACGTGTTCTTTTGTTGTGATCATGTGTCAAACCGGTCACATGACCACACGTCCTTTCCATGTGATCTATATCCCGACACCTGTGTCATCGCGCATTCTCGCGCTATTCTATGTATTCGCGCATGCGCGCAGACTTTATCTTTCTCCATATTTGCGCATGCTCAGGGTTTCTAGCTATAGGTTTGTTTCATCTCTATTATATTCTGTTATTATTCTATTACATTATTACTATAAGATTCCTTTCTAGATTGGGGATCATTGTTTCTGCATTATACAGTGGCGATCAAAAGTTTGGGCACCCTAGGTAAAAATTTGTATTACTGTGCATAAAGAAGCCAAGGAAAGATGGAAAAATCTCTAAAAGGCATCAAATTACAGATTAGACATTGTTATAATAAGTCAACAAAAGTTAGATTTTATTTCCATCATTTACACTTTCTAAATAACAGAAAACAAAAAATTGGCGTCTGCAAAAGTTTGGGCACCCTGCAGAGTTAATATCTTGTACTGCCCCCTTTGGCAAGTATCACAGCTTGTAAACACTTTTTGTAGCCAGCCAAGAGTCTTTCAATTCTTGTTTTAGGTATCTTTTCCCATTCTTCCTTACAAAAGTCTTCCAATTCTTTGAGATTTCTGGGCTGTCTGTCACGCACTGCTCTTTTAAGGTCTATCCATAGATTTTCAATTATGTTGAGGTCAGGAGATTGTGAAGGCCATGGCAAAACCTTCAGTTTACGCCTCTTGATGTAATCCCCCGTGGATTTCGAGGTGTGTTTAGGATCATTATCCATTTGTAGAAGCCATCCTCTCTTTAACTTCAGCTTTTTCACAGATGGCATCAAGTTAGCATCCAAAATTTGCTGGAATTTTATTGAATCTATTTTTCCTTCTACTCGTGAGATGTTCCCTGTGCCACTGGCTGCAATACAACCCCAAAGCATGATTGATCCACCCCCATGCTTAACAGTTGGACAGAGGTTCTTTTCATTAAATTCTGTTCCCCTTCTTCTCCAAATGTACCTTTGCTCATTCCGGCCAAAAAGTAAAATTTTAAACCTCATCGGTCCACAAGGCTTGTCTATATGTTCATTTGCAAAGTTCAAACTCTGATTTTTGTGGTGAGGACGTAGAAGAGGTTTTCTTCTGATGACTCTTCCATGAAGACCACATTTGTACAAGCATCTCTTTACAGTGGAATAGTGTACCACAACTCCAGTGCCTGCCAGATCTTTCTGAAGAGATTGTGCAGTCAAACGTGGTTTTTGAATTGTTTTTCTCACAATCCTGCGAGCTGTTCTGTCTGATATTTTTCTTGGTCTTCCAGATCTTGCTTTAACTTCCACTGTTTCTGTTTACTGCCATTTCTTAATTACATTCCGAACAGAGGATATGTATCTTCTTATAGCCTTCTCCAGCTTTGTGAGCGTCAACTATTTTCAGTTTCAGATTTCTAGACAACTGCTTAGAAGAACCCATGGTGCTGATTGTTGGGGCAAGATCAGATGAGTCTGAGAATTTAAAACCTTTGAGATTGACATTGCCTGGTCTTCCCAGATGATGATTGAGAACAATCCATGACACTGGCAGGTCTCAGCTTTGCAAAGGGGGCAGTGCATGTTATACATTCTGCAGGGTGCTCAAACTTTTGCAGACACCATTTTTTTGTTTTCTGTTATTTTGAAAGTGTAAATGATGGAAATAAAATCTAACTTTTGTTGACATATTATAAGAATGTTTAAACTGTAATTTGATGCCTTTTAGAGATTTTTCCATCTCTCCTTGGCTTCTTTATGCTCATTAATACAAATTTTTACCTGGGGTGCCTGGGGTGCCCAAACTTTTGATCCCCACTGTACACTTTCTGGGATGGCTGTTAGGATGGACAATTTACTCCATATAATATAGTATAATGTAACTGAGCATGAAAGTCCTATTAATAGCCCCCTGTAGAATACTATTGTTCATATATTATTAGGTTTAATTAAAGGTACTCAATATATCAATTAGTCTATGGGGAATGGTCCTCCTCCTATTATATATATATTTTTATAGCTTACTTTTCAGATGTAGCTCGCATATAAATACTTGTGTTCTCCCATATCATTTTTGTTGATCAGGGTAGATCTCATTGGTTGGTTAGGGACTATTGTCTTTATATCTGGGAAAAATTGGTCATACATTTGTGGTCCTCATAACATTATTTTCCCACATAGTGCTCATATGACCATTATTGTCCCCTTATTGCTTTATACTTTGGTTCTTGACTTCTTTTTTTCTTTTTTTTGTTTTAGATGTTTATTCTTTCTCATGGATATTTCCATCATATGTTTATTTATATAAAGGATATATATTATTTCACAAGTGTTTTATTCTTTCCCATAGATATTCTCATCAGTCCAGCCTCTCACTACCATCCTTCAAACACCTCATCCTTCTTTTCTTCTTCAGGTAAGTACGACTGGAATTTTATTCTTTTGTGATAGTGTGTCCTTACTGTCATTCTGTCTCCATTTACTGTGTTTACTTTACAATTTTTCTAGATATCTTCTGTCTCAGGTTAAGAAGGCAGAGTAGGAAAATCCCTCATTTAAGCCTATAGGGTATCTATTGTTCAACCTAAATATCCATTTAGCCTCTTCTTTCAATAATAATTTGTCAATATCGCCCTCTCTCGGGCCTAATTTCAATTGACACCACCCCCCAAAATGTTATTGTGTCTATGTTGCCTCCATGGGCCATATTCACATGCCTAGCCAATGGCGTGTCTGTTTTTATTCGTATTGTGCTTAAATGTTTCCCAATCCTCTTCTGTAGTTGTTGGGTAGTTTTCCCCACATACAGCTTCGGACAGGGGCATTGCGCTATATAGATGACATTGCGGCTGCTGCAGTTGATAAACTGTCTGATCAGGTATTTTCGTTTATCTGGAGCATTTTCAAAGACTTTTGTCTTGGGCATCACTTTACATACAAAGCAATGCCCACATGGGTATGACCCCTCCTGTGGTTTGGAGAGCCATGTTTTGGCTCTTTCCTCTATTGGTTCATAATAACTATGAACCAATAGGTCCCTCAAATTGGATCCCCTCCTATATGTAACATCAGGATACTCTCCCAGTACCTCCTTCAAATCAGGGTCTACTCTTAAGATCTTCCAGTGAGATCTCAAAATTCTCATTACTTGTGATGTGCATGCATCATAGTTCCGATGCATCTGATTTCTTTAGGTTCTTGTTGTTTAATAGCTTTATCAGCTAATAGTGCATCACTATGCCGGGCCCTATTATAAGCTTTCCTCATCCATTTTTTTTTTTTGGTGTACCCTCTATTTGAAAAGTGTTCCATCAGATTCTTACTCTCTGCTAAAAAGGTGGTATCTTCGGAGCAGTTCCTTCTAGCTTTTAGATATTAGATATAGCCTGTTGGTATACTGAGTTTCAAGGGGACTGGATGCCAGCTTGTCCAATTCAAAAAACTGTTTGTAGCTGGCAGCTTACGATATATTAGTTTGTACATCGTTGTCTGAATCTATATACAGTGAGGTCCAGAAAATTGAGTGATCAACCACCTACTTCTGCTTTAAACTTAATCCCTATATCATTGGTGTTCAATTTCTCCACAAATTCATGAAATAAAGTGTGACCCCCGTCCCAAAAATCAAAACATCATCTATGCATCTACCCCAATATAAAATGTGCTGTGTATAATCAGAAAAATCACAAAAACAATAGTGCTCTCCCACCCCCCCCAAAAATAAATTTACAAAAGTAGGTGCACTAGCTGTCCCCATTGCTGTTCCTTTTATCTGCCGATAAAAGGTACCATAATGCAGTACACTGAACCTATTTTTGGAATCAGTCTGAGATTACGTAGTTTGTGACATAGCATGCTATCCTACTGGAAACAGGGCCAGACTCTCCTACTGGGATACCAGGAAAATTCCCTGTAGGCCACTCACCTTGGGGCTGGCAGTGGCCAGCCTCTGCTCAGTCACCTGACCCGTTCTTGTAGATTGGAGTGCGGCCGGGTTGCCCATGCACACTAACATACAAGGGCCTGATACTAGTATCAGGACCTTGTATGCAGCGGCCGCAGAGTGGCGGAATTGGGAGCTATAAGCTCCCGGCCCCGCCTCTCACTCTACTCACCTGCTCAGAGGAGGCCGCGCAGGACGTCTGCTGCGTTCAGTGGCGAATCAGGGGGGGACAACGGGGCAATTGCCCCCCCGAGATTATTGCCCCTCCTCCCGTACTATAGCATGGTGAAGAGGGAGCTGTCAGCTGGCTGCTCCGTTCTTGCAGTGTGAGTGAGAGTCGCAGGGACGCCATCCACGGCAGGCCGGTGCGACGACTTCACATCATTGCGCCGGCGCCCGGAGATCACGTCCCCGCGGCTCTCACTCCCACTGCAAGAATGAAGCAGCTGCAGAGTGTGAGAAGGGGGGGGGGGGGTTTGGGGGATAGCAAATTATAAGTGAGGGGCACATGTCAGGGGGGCATTATATTGTGAGGGGAGCAGGACATGGGGTGTTATATATGAGGGGCACATGGCAGGGGGGCATTATATGTGGGGGAACATGACAGCCTATATAATGTGCCCATATAATGCCCCCTGTCATGTGACCCTTATATATAATACCCCACGTCCGGTGCCCCTTACAATATAGTGTCCCCCTGACATGTGCCCCCACATATAATTCCCTCTGTCATGTGCCCCCACATATAATGCCCCCTGACATGTGCCCCTCACATATAATGCCCCCTGTCATGTGCCCCTCATATATAATGCCCCATGTCCTGCGCCCCTCACATATAATGCCCCCTGTCCTGCCCCCTCAGGGGGCATTATATGTGAGGGGCACAGGACATGGGTCATTATATATGAGGGGCACATGACAGGGGGGCATTATATGTGAGGGGCACAGGACAGGGGGCATTATAAGTCAGGGGCATATGTAAGGGGGGCATTATATGTGTACATGATGGGGGGCCGTCCTGTGCCCCCACATATAATGCCCAATGTCCTGTGCCCCCCACATATAATGAAGGGGCAGGACAGGGGGCATTATATGTGAGGGGAACATGACAAGGGCATTATATGTGAGGGGCACAGGACAGGGTGCATTATATGTGAGGGGCACAGGACAGTGGCCATTATATGTGAGGGGCACAGGGCAGGGTGCATTATATGCGAGGGGCACAGAACAGGGTGCATTACATGTAAGAGGCACAGGAGAGGGTGCATTATATGCGAGGGGCACAGGACAGAGGGCATTATTATTATGTAGGGGGAACAGGGCAGGTTATAATTATTATATGTGGGGGCACAAGATGGGGCATTATTACTACATATGAGGGGCACAGAGTGTTTTGCATTTCAAAGGTATAGGCCGGCATTTATCATTGTAGGTGTAAGCAAAGTATTTTTCTACACCTTTTTTTCATGTGTTGGTAATGTGTAGCAGCACCAAATTTATTAAAAGGTAGCAGACCATTTGATACATTTTGTGCAGGTCACATTTTCTAAAATGTCTATCATGTGTATTGCCAAAATCAGTGGATTGCAACTCAAGTGCAGAAAAGGCGCAAATAAACCCTGCTTGCGCTTTTTTGCACCATTTTTAGACACAAAAAAACAGTCTAAAGACAATTATACATGTCGGCCATAGTGTATATTATAAGGAATTTTTGGGGTAATATGGTTTTAATGGGCCAAAATACATTACGGTATTGTATTCAGAGGGTGCATGGCCAGGTTATATTCAGAGAGCACAGTATGTGGTAGTATTATATTCAGAGGGTTCAGTGTGTTGTAGTAATATATTCAGAGGTTACGGTGTGTGGCGGTTTTATATACAGAGGATACGGTGTGTGGCGGCTTTATATTCAGAGGTTAAGGTGTGTGGCGGTTTTATATACAGAGGGTATGGTGTGTGGCGGTTTTATATTCAGAGGTTATGGTGTGTGGCGGTTTTATATACAGAGGGTACGGTGTGTGGTGGTTTTACATTCAGAGGTTACGGTGTGTGGTGGTTTTATATACAGAGGGTACGGTGTGTGGAGGTTTTATATTCAGAGGTTACGGTGTGTGGTGGTTTTATATACAGAGGGTACGGTGTGTGGTGGTTTTATATTCAGAGGTTACGGTGTGTGGTGGTTTTATATACAGAGGGTACGGTGTGTGGCGGTTTTATATTCAGAGGTTACGGTGTGTGGCGGTTTTATATACAGAGGGTACGGTGTATGGCGGTTTTATATACAGAGGGTACGGTGTGTGGCGGTATTATATTCAGAGGGTACAGTGTGTAGTAGTATCATATTCAGAGGGTACGGTGTGTGCCAGTATTATATTCAAAGGATACAGTGTTTGGTAGTATTATAATAATTATTGTTTTCATATAGAGGATCAGTATCTGCTGACATAGTGAGGAACCATCTGGGCGTCAAGTTCTGCTGAGTGAACACTTAGCTGGAAAAAGTCCTGGCGGTAGGTGGTGACACTATTTTATACCGCACCGGGTGACACCAACCCTAGCAATACCAGAGAGAGAGAGAGAAGGAATCACTGCAGCACATCTGTGTTTCTTGCAAAAATAAAAAAGTGGGTTTTATTCCAACATGTGTATAGTTACAGGCAACGTTTCTGCTGGTTCACCCAGACATTGGGGGAGATTTATCAAAATCTGTCATGTGGAAAAGTTGCCCAGTTGCCCATAGCAACCAATCAGATTGCTTCTTTCATTTCAAGGGCCTTTGCAAAATAAAAGAAGCAATCTGATTGGTTGCTATGGGCAACTGGGCAATTTTTTTGGATTCCTACACTTGCTTGCACTCTTCAATGCATTCAGGTACACATGCATACACACACATAAATAATGGCACAATGACACAGTGCTGTGGGGCTGGTATGCAATAATTTCCAGTGCTGTTTTTTGTCCCCAGTCAGGACCTGACTGGAAATACCAGATTGATAAAATATGGCGGAATGTGATATTTAAACAACATTCAATTTTAAGGGAGTTGTATGGCCCGAGGGTTGCAACATATTTACCCTTTGAATTCTTTTATTGTAGGTTACTACTATTCTTAACCTCTTAAGGACCCAGGACGTACGGGGACGTCCCCGCACCCTGGGCTTTAAGGACCCAGGACGTCCCCGTACGTCCTGGCGTTTTCCGGTCCCTGCCACGCGCCGGGCAGAGATCGGAACCGGATGCCTGCTGAATGCTTCAGCAGGCATCCAGGGCAAACGCCGAGGGGGGCCATGTTGGCCCCCCATGTCGGTGATCGCCGCAAATTGCAAGGGAAATCACAGACAGCCAGGACCATGCTAAAGAATAGGAGCGAGGTGGCAAGCCTGCCACCTCCTCCGATCCCCTGCGATTCTTCGGTTAGTTAACCGACCAATCGCAGGGGGGGGGGGGGGTTACTTCCTCCCGCCCTGCCCGGCTCCTTGAAGTCCGGAGAGGACGGGAGGAAGACCGGAGGACGCGGTGGGGGACGGGGGAGTGCTGGGGCCCGGCCCCGGTACTTACCTCTTCCCTGAAGACCCGGATCCAGACGATGAAGACGGCGGCGGTGACAGGTGAGTAGATCTTCAGCCGCGGTCGGGCCCTTTACAGCAATGCACGTCGCCGTAAAGCGACATGCATTGCTATATTGGGACCCTGTATACTACAACTCCCAGCATGCCCAGACATGCTGGGAGTTGCAGTTTTGCAACTTCTGGAGGTCCACAGTTTTTGGACCACTGTGCCCTTCCAGATGTTGCAAAACTACACATTCTCAGCATGCCCTTACTGTCCAGGCATGCTGGAAGTTGTAGTTCTGTAACATCTGGCCCTTCAGATGTTGCAGAACTACAACTCCCAGCATGCCTGGACAGTTTTGGCATACTGGGAGTTGTAGTTTTGCAACATCTGGAAGGGCACAAATTGGGAACCACTGTATTAGTGGTCTGCAAACTGTAGTCCTCCAGATGTTGCAAAACTACAACTCCAAGCATGCTGGGAGTTGTAGTTCGGCAACATCTGGCTCTAAAGATGTTGCCGAACTACTACTCCCAGCATGCCTGAGAATGTTTGGGAGTTGTGGTTTTGCAACAGCTGGAGGCACACTGGTTGGGAAACATTGTCTGTTTCCTAACTCAGTGTTTCCCAACCCGTGTGCCTCCAGCTGTTGCAAAACTATAACTACCAGCATGCACTGAGACTGTGTATGCTGGGAGTTGTAGTTTTGCAACAGCTGGAGGTCCCCCCCTGTGAATGTACAGGGTACATTCACATGGGCAGGGGGCTTACAGTGAGTATCAGGCTGCAAGTTTGCAATGCAGCAAATTTTGCGCAGCAGCTCAAACTCGCAGCGGGAAACTCGCTGTAATCCCCCGCCCGTGTGACTGTACCCTAAAAACACTACACTACACTACACTTACACAAAATAAAATAAAAAGTAAAAAACACTACATATACACATACCCCTACACAGCCCCCCTCCCTTCCCAATAAAAATGAAAAACGCCTGGTACGCCACTCTTTCCAAAATGGAGCCTCCAGCTGTTGCAAAACAACAACTCCCAGTATTGCCGGACAGCCGTTGACTGTTCAGGCATGCTGGGAGTTTTGCAACAGCTGGAGGCACCCTGTTTGGGAATCACTGGCGTAGAATACCCCTATGTCCACCCCTATGCAAATCCCTAATTCAGGCCCCAAATGCACATGGCGTTCTCAATTCGAAGCCCTGTCGTATTTCAAGGCAACAGTTTAGGATCACATATGGGGTATCGCCGTACTCGGGAGAAATTGCCTAACACATTTTGGTGGGCTTTTTCTCCTTTCACCCCTTATGAAAAGGGGAAGTTGGGGTCTACACCAGCATGTTAGTGTAAAAAAATAAAGTTTTTACACTAACATGCTGGTGTTGCCCTATACTTTTCATTTTAACAAGAGGTAAAGGGGAAAAAAGCCCCCCAAAATTTGTAACGCAATTTCTCCTGAGTACGGAGATACCCCATCTGTGGGCGCAAAGTGCTCTGGGGGCGCACAACAAGGCCCAGAAGGGAGAGTGCGCCATGTACATTTGAAGTGATTGGCACAGGGGTGGCTGATTGTTACAGCGGTTTTGACAAACGCAAAAAAAACAAAACCCCACATGTGACCCCATTTCGGAAACTACACCCCTCACGGAATGTAATGAGGGGTGCAGTGAGAATTTACACCCCACAGGTGTCTGACAGATCTTTGGAACAGTGGGCAGTGCAAATTAAAAATTTTGTACAGCCCACTGTTCCAAACATATGACAGACACCAGTGGGGGGTAAATGCTCACTTTACACCTTGTTACGTTCCTCAAGGGGTCTAGTTTCCAAAATGGTGTGCCATTTGGGGGTTATTTTGCTGTCCTGGCACCATATGGGCTTCCTAAATGTGACATGCCCCCCGAGCAAAATTTGCTCTCAAAAAGCCAAATATGACTCCTTCTCTTCTGAGCATTGTAGTTCGCCCGTAGTGCACTTCAGGTCAACATATGGGGTACCTCCATACTCAGAAGAGATGGGGTTACAAATTTTGGGGAGTATTTTCTGCTATTAACCCTTGCAAAAATGTGAAATTTGGGGGGGAAGCACACCTTTTAGTGAATTTTTTTTTCTTAACGTATGCAAAAGTCGTGAAACCCCTGTGGGGTATTAAGGCTCACTTTATTTCTTGTTACGTTCCACAAGGGGTCTAGTTTCCAAAATGGTATGCCATGTGTTTTTTTTTTTTTGCTGTCCTGGCACCATAGGGGCTTCCTAAATGCGACATGCCCCCCAAGCAAAATTTGCTCTCAAAAAGCCAAATATGACTCCTTCTCTTCTGAGCATTGTAGTTCGCCCATAGTACACTTCAGGCCAACTTATGTGGTACCTCCATACTCAGAAGAGATGGGGTTACAATATTTGGGGGGTATTTTCTGCTATTAACCCTTGCAAAAATGTGAAATTTGGGGGGAAACACACATTTTAGTGAAATGTTATTTTTATTTTTTTACATACGCAAAAGTCGTGAAACTCCTGTGCGGTATTAAGGCTCACTTTATTCCTTGTTACGTACCTCAAGGGGTCTATTTTCCAAAATGGTATGCCATGTAGGGGATTTTTGCTGTTCTGGCACCATAGGGGCTTCCTAAATGCAACATGCCCCCCAAAAACCATTAAAAAAAAAAACGTACTCTCCAAATTCCCCTTGTCGCTCCTTCCCTTCTGAGCCCTCTACTGCGCCCGCCGAACACTTTACATAGACATATGAGGTATGTGCTTACTTGAGAGAAATTGGGCCACAAATATAAGTATACATTTTCTCCTTTTACCCCTTGTAAAAATTCAAAAATTGGGTCTACAAGAACATGCGAGTGTAAAAAATGGAGATTGTGAATTTTCTCCTTCACTTTGCTGTTATTCCTGTGAAACACCTAAACGGTTAAAATGCTGACTGAATGTCATTTTGAATACTTTGGGGGGGGTGCAGTTTTTATAATGGGGTCATTTGTGGGGTATTTCTAATATGAAGACCCTTCAAATCCACTTCAAATCTGAACTGGTCCCTGAAAAATAGTGAGTTTGGAAATTTTGTGAAAAATTGGAAAATTGCTGCTGAACTTTGAAGCCCTCTGGTGTCTTCCAAAAGTAAAAACACGTCGCCATTACCACAGATGGGTGAGTGTTTGACCTCGTGGCATGTTCCCCTGATTACTTTTAATGTCCACACACCTGTACACTAATTGTCACTTACACATGATGCGATATATGTCAGATTGTATATACTGTACAGCACCGATTACACTGCCTTGTTAAAAATATGCATTTTTTCTATGTACCATTATGTTCATTTTCCACGCAATTGTCACATCATCCATTGTATTGCATGTTTTTTCTTTATTGAACACAATCACTTTTGATATTGTACCCCATATAAATATGGGAGGAGTGTGTCACTTGCTTATGCTTGAAAAAGACCGTGGTGACGGTCGAAACGTTGTATCTTACCTTGAGGTAATAAACCTATTTTGATCACTATTGGAGTGCTGCGGGACGCTTTATTCTACTATACATCACTGCTGCTGCCAGTGACCCGGGCTGCGATTGGGCCCGCTTGCACCCGCTACACCTTTGCATCCCTGGTGTGCTGCTCCTCCTTGCTATCTGGACATATATATATATATATATATATATATATATATATATATATATATACACACATACAGGAATAAAAGGATGACCGCAGCGCTTCAAAGTATCAAAAATAAAAAGTGACTTTTATTCCATGAACAGGCAAGTGCGACATTTCAGTGTTCTCACAACACCATTCTCAAACCACCATATACCAAAAATAGAGTACGTTGGAAACCTTAAAGCTTCACTTTTATTATATATTTTTATATATGTCAATTTAAGCATTAATAACTCAAAGATGCTTTTACCGATTATTCTGATTCTGAGATAGTTTTCTCGTAACATATTTTATTTTAGAGGTACATTTTTGTCGTTACTTGCATCTTTTCTTGGTGAAAAACCCCAAAATGTCATGAAAATGTAGCATTTTTCTAACTTTGAAACTCTCTGCTTGTAAGGAAAATTGATATTCCAAATACATTTTATATTGATTCACCAATACAATATGTTTACTTTATGTTGTCATCATAAAATGGACATATTTTTACTTTTTGAAAAAATTAGAGGGCTTCAAAGTATAGCAGCAATTTTCAAAATTTGCATGAAAATTGCAAAATCTGAAGGGACAGATGTTACAGAACTACAACTCCCAGCATGCCTGGGCAGTCTAGGCATGCTGAGAGTTGTAGTTTGGCCACATCTGAAGGTCTACCGTTTGGGCACCACTGTTATAGTGGTCTCCAAACTGTCAACCTCTAGATGTTGGAAAACTAGTCTTTGGCTGTCTGAGCATGCTAGGAGTTGCAGTTTGGCAATCACTAGGAATGCAGCAGTAAAGATCGCTTTGCTGCCCCCTTCCTTGATGCTCCACGCCGTTGCCTCCCTACCTGCGCCGCTGATCTCCGCTGATGTCACTGAAGATCGGCGGTCCCCGCGGCATCTTCTTTGCAGGTACCGGCCGCCATCTTCTCCCCCCGTTCTGCCCGACATCCAGGGGTGGGCAGAGCAGGGGGTTTCCATGGCAACCCCCCATCTTCAAGTGCCATTGGTCAGCACTCATTGCTGACTAATGGCAGGGGATAGGAGGAGGCTGCAGCACTGCAACCTCGCTCCTATCCCTCAGGATCATTGGGGCTGTCACTGACAGCTCCGATCATCCCTATTTTCCGGGCGATCGGGTCACCAGAGACCGGATCAGCCAGGAAGAGCAAAAAATCGCTTGTCTGAATTGACATGCGATTTCCTTCTATCGCAGACATGGGGGGGGGGGTCTCAGGACCCCCCTCGGCAATGTGCTGGGATGCCTGCTGAATGATTTCAGCAGGCATCCTGGTCCGGCCCCCACCGGCTAGTGGCGGGTACCGGAATTCCCACGGGCGTATCCATACGCCCTATGTCCTTAAGGACTCGGGATGCAGGACGTATGCATACACCCTGCGTCCTGAACAGGTTAAAAAATAGCAATGGCCGCCACCAGCTGCCGCTCTTACCCACTTGTATTTTTCTCTACAGTGCTGCTTCTCTTGGAGTCACAATTCGCAGTGTTACTTCACACTAATAAAATTGGACGCATTCATATAGAAACACTTCATGCATTATATATATATATATATATATATATATATATATATATATATACGATAATTTTTGTTGTAGTCCGTCTTTGTGGATTACTGTTGCTCAAAACGCAGTGAAAAAACGATATATTCAAGGTGCAATATACCAGGTGCAACTGTGCATATGTATATATAAAGGGGGCAATGATATATACTGTATGAGACCTCCACTCCTCTGTTTTCAAGGCCCTTATGTAGTTATTGCACAAGTCCCATCTATTTCTTTAGGTCCCATGTAGCAGCAACCAGTGATATATTTACAGTTCACCTATTGCAAATGCCCCGATCACTGTACAATGAACAAATCCTGTCTATTGCACTTGTTGTCATAAACCAGCAGCAGATGATTTGTTCCAGTTCACTTTTTGCAAATGTCCCGATCACTGCACAGTTGCACAAGTCCCATCTTTTGCATTAGATCTTACAAACTAGCAGCCGATAACATTAGTTACAGTTCACTCATTGCAACAGTCCTAATCAATCACCTAATCATTTATTCTTGTCAATTTTATCTTGTTATCCCCACTAAAGCAGCTTTTCGCATTTGCCATTCACTGCACTTTATGTAAACATCATTTATATTGCACTTAGCTGTGTCCACAAGGCAATTGCTGGTTTTTAATTCTCAGGCTCCATTCACATTGTCCTAAACGATCCTATGCGCTTCATCGGCTTGGACTCTTCAGGGATCATCTTTTAGCATATTTTCATAACATCTTGCTTCATGTGTGCAGCACTGATAGAAATGTTACTTTCTAGCCTCCATTCTAAGTGTAAGTCTAGAGGAAACCAAGGTCTTCTCTTCACCTGCCCAACCCCCCCTTCTACAGTGAAGCCTGGTGGTGGCAGCATCATGCTGTGGGGTGTTTGTCACTGGTAGGAACAGGGAGACCGGTCAGGGTTGATGGAAAGCTGAATAGAGCAAAGACATTCACAAGAAAAAAACTGATCCAGAGTGGTCTGGACCTCAGACTGGGCTGAAGTTTCACCTTTCACCAAGACAATGGGGCAGATTTTTCAAACCCTGCCCACAAGTTGACCAGTTGGTTGCTCATAGCAACCAATCATAGCACTTCTTTCATTTTTAAATAAGGTCTCTGAAAAATAAAAGAAATCTAGTCAACTTTTCCTCTGCACCGGTTTTAACAAATCTCCCTAATGGTCTATTCACATGTACAGTATTCTGTGCAGATTTGATGCACAGAATTTTCTGCTGCAGATTTCAATGTAAAATGAACACAGCTCGAAATCCTGTGCATCAAATCTGTGCAGAATACTGTACATGTGAATAGACCCTAAATGACCCTAAGCACAAAGCTATCTATCTATTGTTACGCCGAGCGCTCCGGGTCCCCGTTCCTCCCCGGAGCGCTCGCCTCATCCTCGTTGCTGCAGCGCCCCGGTCAGATCCACTGACCGGGTGCGCTGCGGTCCCGCCTCCAGCCGGGATGCGATTCGCGATGCGGGTGGCGCCCGCTCGCGATGCGCACCCCGGTCCCCGTACCTGACTCGCTCTCCGTCGGTCCTGTCCCGGCGCACGCGGCCCCGCTCCCTAGGGCGCGCGCGCGCCGGGTCTCTGCGATTTAAAGGGCCAGTGCACCTATGATGGTGCCTGGCCCAATCTTCCAATTAGCTATTAGTTTCACCTGTGCACTTCCCTATATCACCTCACTTCCCCTGCACTTCCTTGCCGGATCTTGTTGCACTTGTGCCTAGTGAAAGCGTTCCCTTGTTTGTTCCTAGCCCGTGTTCCTGACCTCCTGCCGTTGCCCCTGACTACGATCCTTGCCGCCTGCCCCCGACCTTCTGCTACGTCCGACCTTGCTTCTGCCTACTCCCTTGTACCTCGCCTATCTTCAGCAGTCAGAGAGGTGAGCCGTTGCTAGTGGATACGACCTGGTCACTACCGCCGCAGCAAGACCATCCCGCTTTGCGGCGGGCTCTGGTGAAAACCTGTAGTGGCTTAGAACCGGTCCACTAGCGCGGTCCTCGCCAATCCCTCTCTGGCACAGAGGATCCACTACCTGCCAGCCGGCATCGTGACATCTATTATCTATCTGTCTATCTATCTATCTATCTATCTATCTACAAGGAAGAGGATAACAGCACTCCACTAAGCAAGGTGTACGGGTGCCTCCCGTTGTTGATCCGGGTCAGGGATCCAGGTTAGATATCAAAGTAGAAGCAGTGGCACTGCATGATGTCTTTATTCACTCCATAGTGAGCTACTTTGATATCTATCTATCTATCTATTTATTATCTATCTATCTATCTATCTGTCTGTCTATGTATCTATCTCCATCTAGTTATCATGATGAAGACATTTGAAAGATTGTAGAGGCTTTTAATTTATAAATTTCTTATTCGATTGACTACATAATGGCACAGATTTAATAATCTGTCTGAGACAAAAAACATTTAGATTTTTGTCTCAGATAGCGACCAATCACAGCTTATCTTTCATTTTACAAGAGCAATTTGAGAAATAAAACCTGAGTTGTGATTAGCTTCCATCAGTCAAACACATTTTTGCCTTCGATAGTTTGGAAAATCTGAGCCAATGTATGCACTTGACTGAGCTTCTATAATCACAATGCAATGTCTAACTTTTAAGGTAAAACTTCTTAAGTGTATGTGTGTGAATTTCTTAATTCCCAATTATTCTGATTACCTCATTTAGATAGAACATTTTGTTCTTATTACAGACTTGCAGACACCAGAATCAAAATCAGGCATTTACTATGAACCTACAAAGTTAGATACGGTAAGTATTCTATTTCAGAAGTGCAGTTTCTTCCTTTTGGACAGTGTTAACTTGTTATTAAAGGGGAGCTCCCTTGGAAAACATTTTTTAAATCAATTGGTGCCAGAAAGTTAAACATATTTGCAAATTACTTCTGTTTAAAAATAGTAATCCTTCCTGTACTTATCAGCTGCTGTATGCTCCACAGGAGTTCTTTTCATTTTGGAATTTCCTTTTTGTCTGAACAATCTGCTCTCTGCTGACACTTCTATATATTTTAGGAACTGTCCAGAGTAGGAGAAAATTTCCATAGCAAACCCACCCTGCTCCAGACAGTTCCTAAAATGGACAGAGATGTCATCAGAGAGCACTGTGGTCAGACAGAAAGGAAATTCAAAAAGAAAAGAACTTCCTGTGGAGCATACAGGAGCTGATAAGTACAGGAAGGATTAAGATTTTTAAATAGAAGTCATTTACAAATCTGTTTAACTGTTAACTGTTTAACAGTTGATTTAAAAAAAATCTTTTCCAGGGGAGTACCCCTTTAACCACTTAAGGACCCAGCTTGTACAGGTACGCCCTGATGACCTGGTACTTAAGGACCCAGGGCTTACATGTACAACTGTGGGAATTCCGGTCCCCGCCGCTCGCCAAGTGGAGACCGGACCGGGAGGCCTGCTAAAATCATTCAGCAGGCACCCTGTACAAACCTCTGGGGGGGGGGTCCTGAGCCCTCCATGTCGGCGATTGTCACAAATCGCCAGTCAATTCAGACCGGTAATTAGCAGCGATTCCGGGTCAATCGGGTCTCCGATGACCCGGAAAAAAAAAAGGGTGATAGGTGTTGTCTGAGATGCCACCTATCACCCTTTACCAGCAGGAGTGAGGTGGTGCGGTTGCCACCTCACGATCGCATGATTGATCGGTCCAGACGACCAATCAATCACCGAGCCTGCTGGGAGGGGATCAGGCAGCGATCGCCCCCGCCTGTGTAAATTTACTCTAAAAACACTAAACTACACTACACAAAACAAAAAGTAAAACACTACATATACACATACCCCTACACAGTTACCCCCTCCCTCCCTCCAATAAAAAAAAAACCTCTCGTATGGCACAGTTTCCAAAACGGAGCCTTCAGCTGTTGAAAATCAACAACTCCCAGTATTGCCGGACAGCCACTGACTGTCAAGGCATGCTGGGAGTTTTGCAACAGCTGGAGACACTTTGTTTGGAAAACACTGCCGTAGGGTATTTTGGTGGCGGATGCAAATCCCCAATTTAGGGCGCTCTCTCGCTTTGGAGCCCTGCTGTATTTTAAGGCAACAGTTTAGTGCCACATGTGGGGTATTCCTGTACACGAGAGAAATTGTGTTACAAATTTTGGGGGGCTTTTTCTTCTTTTACCCCTTATGAAAAGGTAAAGTTGGAGTCTACACCAGCATGTTAGTGTGGCCCCATACTTGCTGGTGTGGCCCCATACTTTAAATTTTCACAAGCAGTAAAAGGAAAAAAAGATGCCGAAAATTTGTAACACAATTTCTCCTGAGTACGGAAATAACCCACATGTGGATGCAAAGTGCTCTGTTGGCGCACAAAATGGCTCAGAAGTGAGAGTGTGCCATGTACATTTGAGGTCTAAATTGGTGATTTGCACAGGGGTGGCCGATTTTACAGCGGTTCTGACATAAACGCAAAACAATAAATACCCATAGAACATTGCAAGGGGTATAGTGAGCCTTAGCACCCCACAGGTGTTTGACGAATTTTCGTTAAGGTTGGATGGGAAAATAAAAAAAAAATAGAAAATTTCACTAAAATGCTTGTGTTATCCTACATTTTTCATTTTCACAAGGGAAATACCCCATATGTGGATGTAAAGTTCTCTGCGGGCAAACTACAATGCTCAGAAGAGAAGGAGCTCCATTGGGCTTTTAGCGAGAGAATGTGTCCGAAATTGAAGGCCATGAGTGTTTACAAAGCCCCTATGGTTTCAGAACAGTGGACCCCCCCCCACATGTGACCCCATTTTGAAAACTACACTCCTCACATAATTTAATAAGGGGTGCAGTGAGCATTTACACCCCACTGGTGTCTGACAGATTTTTTGGAACAGTGGTCCATGAAAATGAAAAATTTTATTTTTAATTTGCATAGCCCACTGTTTAAAGATCTGTCAAATGTCAGTGGGGTGTAAAGTGGGGTGTAAATGCTAACTAATTCTGTGAGGGGTGTAGTTTCCAAAATGGGTTCCATGGTTCTGGCACCAAGGGGGGCTTTGTAAATGCACATGGCCCCCAACTTCTATTCCAACCAAATTCTCTCTCCAAAAACTCAATGGTGCTCCTTCTCTTTTGAGCATTGTAGTTCACCCGCAGAGCACTTTACATCCACATTTAAGGTATTTCCTTACTCAGAAGAAATGGTGTTATGTACCCTGAGGGGTTTAGTTTCCAAAATAGTATGCCATGTTTTTGTTTTTTAATTTATTTATTTATTTATTTTTTTTAACTGTTCTGGCACCATAGGGGCTTCCTAAATGCGACATGCCCCCCAAAAACCATTTCAGCAAAATTTGCTTTCCAAAAGCCAAATGTGACTCCTTCTCTTGCATTGTATTGCGCTCACAGTGCACTTGACATCCACCCATAGGGTATTTCCATACTGAGAAGAAATGGGGTTACAATTTTGGGGGGCATTTCCTCTTATTACCCCTTTGGGGAAAAAATGCATTTTATTGAAAAAAATGATAATTTGCACATCCAACTTTAACAAAAAGTTGTCAAACCCCTGTGGGGTGTAAAGGCTCACTGAACCTTTTTTTTTTTTTTTTTTTGCTGTTCTGGCAACATAGGGGCTTCCTAAATGTGATATGCCCCCCAAAAACCATTTCAGAAAAACTCACTCACCAAAATCCCATTGTCGCTCCTTCCCTTCTGAGCCCTCTAGTGCACCCACAGAGCACTTAACATCCACATATTAGGTATTTCCTTGCAGTATTTCTAATATGAAGGCCCTTCAAATCCACTTCAAAACAATGTTTTACACTGCAGCACTTTTTATCTTTATTTTATGAGGATCCCAGAAAAAAATGGTGTATATATATATATATATATATATATATATACACACACACATAATTAAATGATTGATTGATTGATTAATTAATTACTGGAATTTGTGGGAGGGGCCTAGGCAATTTAAACCCCTTTTCTGCCAACCGGGTTTGCATACAGCACTCAATTCATCCAAGGCACATATCAGGCAGCTGTAGGCAGTATATATATATATATATATATATATATATATATATATATATATATATTTATTATTTGTATGCATTTTATGCATTTACAATATTACTAAAGGAAAAGTGAGGGGGAGATATGGAGAGGAAATAAGGCAAAAGAGGACCAGTAACTGTGTACTGTAGATGCAGTGATGGGATGAGACTCCAAATTTGACTCTTTTTTTTTTTAGCACAATTTTTTTTTTTTATTAAGCTTTAGCTTTTTTTTTCAATGGAACAATTTTGGGGTACACTTGTGGTATGTCATTTCAGGATAAGCTGTAATGTTTGTGTACATAATGAGTAGCACCATTTCTGTCCATTATATAACTACATGGCATGTTTGGCACATTAATTTTCTGTGTATAAATATAGCCTTATTGGTAAATATCTGATATCTTCTATCAGTTTGTAAGCTACTCCTATATACACACTCATCTAATGTGTGTATATAATGACTCCTTAGACCAATACTGTAAGTGATTTTGTTGCTGAACCATCTATATCTAAGTGACCTATTGTCAGGACCGACTGGGGGAGACAGGGAGAGTGAGCCCTAAACTGACCCTAAAACCACTCTCCCTGCCTACTTGCCCATCCATCCTAAACGATGGATCGACAACTGGGCGCCGGTCACTTCCTGCACTAAAGTGCAGTGGAGTAAAAACACACATACATAGTCGGTCACAGACCAGAAACAGAAAACTACTAGACAACCAGAAATACAAGACATGATATAAATACTAACAGGACACTGTTCACAAACAGGTACAAGTACAAAGGACAAAGATCAGATCAACAAAACAGGATATAAATATAGGTCACTGTTCACACTGGACACAAGACTAGGAAACGGATGAGTCAGAATAGACTCCATGAACAAACAGGAATTATAACATACAGAGCAGAGGCAATACTAGACCAGAACAGGATGAGTCTGAATAGACTCCAAGAACAAAACAGGAATAAACTCAATCCCGCAGATAACCTTCGGTAGACAAAGGGAATAATCCATACCCCCAGAGTCCCCTAGACAAAGGTAAAAGAGATCTATTGCTAAACAGGAATAAACGCAATCCCACAGAAGACCTTCGGTAGACAAAGGAATAATCAATACCCCAGAGTCCCCTACGCAAAGGTAAAATGGATCAATTGTTACACAAACACAGAAAACAGACACAAGAGAAAACACAGTGTGAAGAGATACATAGGAGAAAGGATATGTTAATCCTAAAAACTGATTTATCAAACACAGATTAAAATCTACTATGAGCATACTACATAACAATGGCTAAATCCCAGAAAATACAAAGAGCATGCTAAAGCAAAAATAGTTGATTTCAAAGTTCAGACAAAGAGTGTTTCACCAAGAGCTCCATAGCAGCATGTCAAGCATGAAAGTATGTCAATCACCAGCCCAGAAGCTAGACTGAGCTGGCTATATCAATCTACAATCATTCTACCATACCCTCAAAACACCTCACTTTTTGATATCACTTACACCTATATTATTTCTGATTTAGATTATTTGTGTCTATAGGTGACTGATCATTCAATCCTGTTGGTACCTTTTTGGTTGAAATTAATAAAAGTAATTTTTTACCTTCTATTTGTTCCTAAAGGGTAGATACCATATTCTGTGACTCTATATGACATGTTTACAACATTTCTGCTCTGCAGGTTTTATCTCATAATTTTTGGTTGTCCCTTAGCTAGTGGATGGACACAAGCCTCTGATGTTGTTCCATACACTGTGCGTGCACACAAACACACACACACACACACACACAAAATCAGGAGAGGAGCTGCTTTCCTTTATCTCTATAGCTCTCCCTCAGTAGCAGCAGCATGAAAAATACTATAGAGCAGTAATGAGCAGTGTAAGCTGTGCATCCAAAATATACCCCTGAAACAGCTTGAGGAAATAAACTTGCATCTCACATCCAAATAAAGTATAAAACAAAACAAGACTTTTATTAAAGGAAAAAACACACACATGCGAAGTCAGAGTCATACATTGTTTATCGTACATATGAATTTTGGCGTTTATTTTCTTGAAAATATGTTTGTAGGTCTTTAGTGTTCAGTTTTTAATCTCAATGGTGCATTTAAACAAGATAACCTTCTGGTTGTGTAGGTGTTAAATTGGATATACAATATCAGGTTTTATTATTTTGTTTGTATGTGAAGTGCTATTCTCATTATACTTATCCTTTAAGATACTGGCTTTCTGAGCAGTCAAACAATGCATAGATGGATAGACCCTGTATTGGGTATACAGAGAGGGAACATAGCCAAAAAGTTAGCTCATTCAAAGAAAATGTTTCAGTGCTGCAGAACATGAGGCAACAGAGCCACAGATCTCTCGACAGGAAGGAAAACACTCTTATCTCTACATTTACTTTAAGAAAAGATAAACTACATATTTTTTTTGTTTTAGTGAACACAGCTAAGTAAACTAAAGAGAGGAAAAACTATCAGTCTTCCAAGTGCTTTGAAGGATACTACAGGATAGAGCTATCTTTTATAATAGGATGGATTCTTATGTGGCAGTTTCTGCTGCAGAAATTTCGGTAACTGTCCCATCCCTTTCATCTGTATGGAGTTAGTAAAATAATAAGATGAATGGAAGTGATTATCAGTCCCCGACGTTCTCTCTTAGAAGGACACATGACCTTGATATTGCAATGACAAAGTTAGCTGTTAGCTTATTTATAAAGTATGGCTGTGGTATATCTATCAGCTTATACTAGAAACAGGAGGAAAACTTGTATGAGTATTTTCTCTACAATGTTAATTGCTCAACTCCATTGTCAGGTAGTCAGCTTTCCATTGTTTATATGAATGGGTTTCCAAACCTAGTCTCAAGGGTGAAAGTACATTTCATTTTCTCACAATTATGTTCAAAGCAGAAACTTGCCCAAAACTGGTTCTAGCTTCCCCTTTCCCTGTTTCTGATCAACCTTAAAGGGGTACTCCGGTGAAAAACTTTTTTCTTTTAAATTAACTGGTGGCAGAAAGTTAAACATATTTGTAAATTACTTCTATTAAAAAATCTTAATCCTTCCTGTACTTATTAGCTGCCGAATACTACAGAGGGAATTCTTTTCTTTTTGGAATGCTCTCTGATGACATCACGACCACAGTTCTCTCTGCTGACGTTATTATAATAATAAGAACGCTTTATTTATTGTTGTCCTTAGTGGGATTTGAACTGCAAGGCAGCAGTGCCAACCACTGAGCCACCATGCTGTCCTTAGCATACATCTGCTAAGCATCTGCTATGCATGGTTGCTAAAATGGACAGAGATGTCAGCAGAGAGCACTGTGTTCGTGATGTCATCAGTGTTCCAAAAAGAAAGGAATTTCCTCTGTAGCATTCAGCAGCTATATAAGTACTTGAAGGATTAAGATTTTTTAATAGAAGTAATTTACAAATATGTTTAACTTTCTGCCACCAGTTGATTTAAGAGAAAAAAGGTTTTCACTAGAGTACCTCTTTAAAGAAAAACTTCCCCTCCACACCACATACAGTGGCCTGCTGGCCATCCCTGTAACTATAAAAAGCAGCGCTACATGTGGAACACACAGGGGCCGCAGTGAGGACAAATCATGGGGCAACAATAAATATAAGATAAAAATGTTACAAGAAGAGATGAGGGTAACCCCTTCCTGCAAGGTAACTGAGGAGACCTGTTTGTATTTGGAGTTCCCTTACTATTATTGTGTGTTTGCCTCCTATATTTTGTTATCCTATGTAAGTGATCTCCAAACTGTGGACCTCCAGCTGTTGCAAACTAACAACCCCCAGTATGTCCAGACAGCCAAAGGCTGTGCACAATTGTACAAAAGCACGGATAGATAGGAGACTCCCACCATCCTTTGGCTGCAGAGCTGTCTCTTTAAGGGTAGGGTCACACGTATTTTACGCTACGGATCCGATGATGACGGACCGTACAGGGTGCCTTCAGCTGTGCCTGCCTGCATGTATATTTATCAAAACCTGTTAAGAACAAATGTTACTGAGTTGCCCATAGCAACCAATCAGATCGCTTCTTTCATTTTTGAAAAGGCCTGTGAAAAATAAAAGAAGACATCTGGTTGCTATGGGCAACTCAGCAACTTTTTCTCTGGACAGGTTTTGATAAATCTCCCCAATAGTGTTCTGTGAGTCGCTTTGCGCATGTGCAGTGTACTCGCAGGCATCACATCCACTCCCCTGCTCCCTGAGCTAGGCCGAGAGCAGCCGCGATGTGTGCGAGTACATTGTACATGCGCACAGTGACTCGCAGAACACAATGGGGGAGATTTATCAAAACCTGTCCAGAGGAAAAGTTGCTGAGTTGCCCATAGCAACCAATCAGCTCGCTTCTTTCATTTTTGAAAAATGAAAGAAGCAATCTGATTGGTTGCTATGGGCAACTCAGCAACTTTTCCTTTGAACAATCCTTGATAAATCTCCCCCTGTTTGTCTGCTCGTAGTGGTGGATTGCCACTTCGAACAGGCAGACAGAGTTGAAAGCACACTGTAGGGTACGTCATTGGGTTGTCCCTGAGGTTACTAAGGTATGCACCTGACATGGGGGGTAGCACTTAGATAAATTAAAAGGGAAACCAAGCAAGGAGGAGTTGGCTTTTGCTTTTGCTAAAAAGAATATGCACCACATGCCTTCACACACTTCTTGATGCCACAAACTCCTACACCTGCTATTCCTGGCCCTTAGACATTGGTCAGCCAATAGGAATAATCTAGGAAAGACATGACTAGACTGCTGCGCTGCTAAAGGACCATATGGAATGGTGCATGAGAAGTGCTTCTCACAGCTACATCTTTGGGGTACTTAAAGGGGTACTCCACTGGCCGGCATTCGGCAGTAAGTGTTCCGAACGCTGTTTTTGTGCTGCGGGGGTCGGCCACGCCCCTCGTGATTGTCACTAGTGATGAGCGGCAGGGGCCATATTCGAATTTGCAATATTTCGCAAATATATGGATGAATATTCGTGTTGTGCTCGCGAAATTTGGATATTCACTATGGGGGGCATTTATCAAAGGATTTATGTGTTTTTTTTTTCATGTAACTTTGGCGCAATGTTTTGGCTTTGATGTGTCTTTTGTGCGCCAAAGTTTGGCACATTCTCTCCACTATCATTTTTACAACTTTCTCAAAATCACACGGTCATGTGATTTTAACTTTAGTCAGTAATTCACAATTTGCGCCAATCGATCAATTTTGCGCCTTAATTTTTTTTTTGCCGCCATTCACCGCCAAGAAATTTTGCACATGGAAAACACACTTAGCAATGTCAGAAAATGTAAAGGCGTCAAAATACATTAAAAATTTTTTTGCGAAAGCAGCGACGCCTCCAGGGCTGCTCAATACTATCCTGCGACATAGCTGTTTCTGAGGGACCTTCACCCTCCGTTGAGCCAGCATTGGACATGGCCACAAAGGTTCAGGAAAGTTAAACACTAAAGTAACCAAAAAAATAAAAAAAAACTACTCAAGTTGAAAATAAAATCCATTTCACATGGTGGCTGTAAACCCAACAAAAAAAAATAACACGTCGCTTGCTGAAATACTGCAGGAGGGACTCCGAAATGGCCGCTCTACAGGGTAAAATACACGTCCTCTGTGGAGGTAAGTTCTGTGTAAAAGGCGCTGTGAACAGCAGATTTCAACATTTGAGCCAAAATTACTAACAACTTGCACCAAATGATAAATTTGGTGCCTGTCCACGAAAACCAAAGTGAAAAAAAAGGGTAAAAAGAAACTATCAACAGGCAAAATTGATAAATTTCTCTTTTTTTTACATGTGAAAATTTGTAATGAAATTTGCATAGTGCGCATGCGCAATTATATCTTTCACCAAAAATAAGGTGTCCAGTCTGGAAGTGCCGATATTCGCATAAATCTTTGCATAAATTTGCATTAAAAAACGTCATTATGAATATATATCACTATATTCTAAATATTCACGAAATCGCAAAGTGACGATATTCACAGTAAAAATTAGCATTTTCGAATATTTACGCTCAACACTAATGGTCACGGCCCCTCAATGCAAATCAATGGGAGGGGGCGTGACGCTGGCCAGTGGAGTACCCCTTTAACCCCTTAGCCCCTTAAGGACCCAGCCAATTTTCAGTGTAGGACCCGGCCATTTTTTGCACATCTTACCACTGTCACTTTAAAGGGGTTCTCCGGTGCTTAGACATCTTATCCCCTATCCAAACGATAGGGGATAAGATGCCTGATCGTGGTAGTTCCACCGCTGGGGACCCCCGTGATCTTGTAAGCGAACACGCTCCGGGGACTGATTACAAACGGGGTGCCGCGTGCAAGATCACGGGGGTCCCCAGCGGCGGGACTCCGACGATCAGGCATCTTATCCCCTATCCTTTGGATAGGGGATAAGATGTCTAAGCACTGGAGAACCCCTTTAAGCATTAATAACTCCGGGATGCTTTTACCTTTCATTCTGATTCCGAGTCTGTTTTTTCATGACACATTCTACTTTATGTTAGTGGTAAATTTTCGTTGATATTTGCATTTCTTGGTGAAAAATTCCAAAATGTTTTGTTATGAAAAAATTGAAAATGTTGCATTTTTCTAACTTTGAAGCTCTCTGCCTGTAAGGAAAATGAACATTCCAAATTAATTATGTATTGGTTCACATATACAATATGTCTACTTTATGTTTACATCATAAAGTTGACATGTTTTTACTTTTGAAAGACATCAGAGAGCTTCAAAGTTCAGCAGCAATTTTCAAATTTTTTCACAAAATTTTCAAAATCGGAATTTTTCAGGGACCAGTTGAGTTTTGAAGGGGATTTGAAGGGCCTTCATATTAGAAATACCCCATAAATGACCCCATTATAAAAACTGCACCCCACAAAGTATTCAAAATGACATTCAGTAAGTGTGTTAACCCTTTAGGTGTTTCACAGGAATAGCAGCAAAGTGAAGGAGAAAATTCAAAATCTTCCTTTTTTACACTCGCATGTTCTTGTAGACCCAGTTTTTGAATTTTTGCAAGGGGTAATAGGAGAAAAAGTCCCCAAAAATTTGTAACCCAATTTCTCTCGAGTAAGGAAATACCTCATATGTGTATGTCAAGTGTTCAGCGGGCGCAGTAGAGGGCCCAGAAGGGAAGGGGTAATAGTGGGATTTTGGAAAGGGAATTTGGCGGGCGAACTGCAATGCGGGCGAACTACAATGCTCAGAAGAGAAGGAGTCACATTTGGCCTTTGGAAAGCAAATTTTGCTAAAATGGTTTTTGGTGGGCATGTCACATTTAGGAAGCCCTTATGGTGCCAGCACAGCAAAAAACAACCCATATGGCATACTATTTTGGAAACTACACCCCTTGAGGAATGTTCACCCCAATAGAATCAGTCTCCTGCCCCTGTGATCGCCAGTAATCAGACCCGGAGCGAACGTGCTTTGGGGACTGATTCTAACTGAGTGCTGTGTGCAAGATCACGGAGGTCCACAGCGGCTGGACCCCAGCCATCAGGCATCTTATCCCCTATCCTTTACATAGGGTATAAGATGTCTTAGCGCCGGAGTACCCCTTTAACACCTCAGAGGTGTTTTACGTCTTTTTGTTACAGTTGGGGGTGTAAACGAAAAAAACATTTTTTCACTAAAACTGCTCATTTTTCCCCAATTTTTTTCATTTTTACAAGTGGTAATAGGAGAAAATGACCCCCAAAATTTTTAACTCAATTTCTTCTGGGTATGGAAATACCCCATGTGTGGACATCAAGGGCTCTGCTGGCGAACTACAATGCTCGGAAGAGAAGAAGCGCCATTGAGCTTTTGGAGATTGAATTTGTTTTGAATGGAAGTCAGGGGCCATGTGCGTTTACAAGGCCCCCCGTGGTGCCAGAACAGTGGACCCCCCATATGTGACCCCCTTTTGGAAACTACACCCCTCACAGACGTGAGGGGTGTAGTTTCCAAAATGGGGTCAGTGATTCCCAAACAGGGTGCCTCCAACTGTAGCTATACTCCCAGCATGCCTGGACAGTCAGTGGCTGTCCGGAAATGCTGGGAGATGTTGTTTTGCAACAGCTGGAGGCTCCGTTTTGGAAACACTGCCGTACAATATGTTTTTCATTTATATTCGGGGGGGGGGGGGGACAGTGTAAGGGGGTGTATATGTAGTGTTTTACCCTTTATTATGTATTAGTGTAGTGTACTGTCTTGTTTTTAGGGTACATTCGTACTGGTGCAGGTTTACGGTGAGTTTCCCGCTAGGAGTTTGCGCTGCCGCGAAAAATTTGCTGCAGCTCAAACTTCAAGCAGGATTCTTATTGTAAACCCGTCCGTGTGAATGTACCCTGTACATTCATATGGGGGGGGGCAAACCTCCAGCTGTTTCAAAACTACAACTCCCAGCATGCACTGACAGACCGTTACCTAACTCAGTATTTTCCAACCAGTGTGCCTCCAGCTGTTGCAAAAGTACAACTCCCAGCATGTACTGATCGCCGAAGGGCATGCTGGGAGATGTAGTTCTGCAATAGCTGGAGGTACGCGGCTACAACTCCCAGCAGGCCCTCCAGATGTTGCAAAACTGCAAATCCCAGCATGCCCAGACAGCAAACAGCTGTGTGGGCATGTTAGGAGTTATAGTTTTGCAAGATCTGGAGGGCTACAGTTTAGAGACCACTGTATAGTGGTCTCAAACTGTAGCCCTCCAGCTGTTGCAAAACTACAAATCCCAGCATTCCTAAACAGCTGTCTGGGCATGCTGGGAGTTGTAGTTTTGCAACATCTGGAGGGCTACAGTTTAGAGACCACTGTATAGTGGTCTCAAACTGTAGCCCTCCAGATGTTGCTAGGCAACTCACCAGCTTCCGTAGGATCCAGGGATCCAGCCGCGTCTATTGTGGGTGGGCAGAACAGGGAAACCAAAAGTTAACCCTCCCCTGCCCCCGATCTGCTATTGGTTGTCGTTTCTATACGAGCAATAGCAGGGATAGGAGGGATGCACCCCTGCCTCCTCACTCCTATCCCTTCATGAGGATCGAGTGTGTCTTGGACAACCCCGATCCCCCTTATTTTCTGGGTCACCGAGTCACCATAGACCCGTATGACCCGGAATTGTGCAAATCGCCGGCAATTTGCCATGATCACCGACATTCTGGGGGTCTGATGACCCCCCAGGGCATTTGCGCGGGGTGCCTGCTGATCGATATCAAATTCCCACGGCCGTACATGTACGTCATGGGTCCTTAACTACCAGGGTTCCATGACGTACCAGTACGACATGGGTCCTGAACAGGTTAATGACTCAGGGCATACCTGTACGTCCTAAGTCCGCTCCTGTTCTATAACACGGGGCCACAGCCTCTAACAATAGCCGGGACCCGTGGCTAATAGCGCTGCATCTATTAACCCTTTAGACGCAGCGTTCAAAGTTGATCGCTGCATCTAAAGTGAAACTAAAGTGCTGCCGGTAAGCTCAGGGGGCTGTTCGGGACTGCCGCGGTGAAATTGCGACATCCTGAATAGCGGTAGGACACGAGGAGGGTCCCCTTACCTGCCTCCTGGTGTCAGATCGCCGAATGACTGCTCAGTGCCTGAGATCCAGGCATGAGCAGTCAAGCGGCAGAATCATTGATCAATGGTTTCCTATGAGAAACCATTGATCAATGTAAAAGATCAGTGTGTGCAGAGTTATAGTCCCCAATGGGAGCTATAACATTGCAAAAAAAAAAGGGGGGGAGAAAGTGAATAAAGAACATTTAACCCCTTTCCTAACAAAAGTTTGAATCACCCCCCTTTTTCCACTTAAAAAAACAAAACTGTGTAAACATAAACATATGGGGTAGTGCTGTATGCAGAAATGTCTGAATTATAAAAATATATAGTTAATTAAACTGCACGATCAATGGTGTGTGTGCAAAAATATTCCTGAATCCAAAATAGCGTATTTTTGGTCACTTTTTATATCATGAAAAAAATAATAAAAAGCTATCAGTACGTCCGATCAATGCAAAAAATGGTACTGCTAAAAACTTCAGGTCACAGTGCAAAAAATGAGCCCTTATACCACCCCATACGCGGAAAATTTAATAAGTTATAGGGGTCAGAAGATGACAATTTTAAATGTATACCGTAAATTGTCCTGCATGTAGTTATGATTTTTTTAAGAAGTACGACAAAATCAAACCTATATAAGTAGGGTATCATTTTAATCGTATGGACCTACAGATTAAAGATAAGGTGTTATTTTTACTGAAAAATGTACTGTGTAGAAACGGCAGCCCCCAAAATGTACAAAATTGCGTTTTTTCTTCAATTTTGTCGTACAATGAGTTTTCTTTCCGTTTCGCACTAGATTTTTGGGTAAAATGACTGATGTCATTACAAAGTAGAATTGGTGGCACAAAAAAATAAGCTATCATTTGGATTTTTAGGTGCAAAATTGAAAGAATTATGATTTTTTAAAGGTAAGGAGGAAAAAATGAAAGTGCAAAAACGGAAAAAGGGGTTAAGGAGCTTATTCTGCTCAGAGCATCCTTTTCCATTATCTGAGATGGAGTGAGTGCCAAGATATAGCAGTACAATAGCAGTGTTTTCCGCCATTAGAGTGCCTTTGTACAACAGAATTTCCCCATTGAAAACAATCCTCATCAAGAACTTCCAATTTTCATCAATGGGGCTTTGATTCTAGTCAAAGAGGTTAAATATATACAGTAAGGGAAATCACATCTGATTTTTAAAGAATTTATTAGCAAATTATGGTTGAACCTACAAACAAGCTAGATTTCTGGCTCTCACAGACCTGTAACTTCTTTAAGAGTCTCTTCTGTCCTCCACTCATTACCTGTATTAAAGGGGTATTCCAGGAAAAAAAAAACTTTATATCAACTTGCTCTAGAAACTTAAAAAGATTTGTAAATTACTTCTATTAAAAAATCTTAAGCCTTCCAATAATTATCGGCTGCTGAAGTTGAGTTGTTCTTTTCTGTCTGGCAACAGTGCTCTCTGCTGACATCTCCGCTTGTCTCAGGAACTGCGCAGAGTAGAAGATGTTTGCTATGGGGATTTGCTTCTACTCTGGACAGTTCCCAAGACAGGTGTCATCAGAGAGCACACAGAAAAGAACCACTCAACTTCAGTAGCTCATCAGTACTGAAAGGATGAAGATTTTTTAATAGAAGTCATTTACAAATCTGTTTAACTTTCTGTAGCCAGTTGATATTTGTGCTCAGGGCTTAAATTTTAGCTTGTGGTAGCAAGTGCTGAATACACAACTATGCAAACCATACATTGACTTACCAAGTGGTTAGAGTTGTTCCGTACTTGAGATTGCACCTACAAATAAACCTATGTACCTATATAAATAAGAATGACTGACGAAGCGGTTGAGTTGTGCCCATAACCGCGTATGAGGGCACGCCTATAGAGGGCAAAAAATCAAGAAGTAGAATTAATAACAATAACAACATAATAACCAACACCACAACTAGTCATGTCTATCTTCCCCTAAACTGTTCTTGCTAGATTCAAGAAACCAAGAGAGTTGTGCCTGCCGGCTGGCGACCACATGGGGCAGTACCTGACATTGAGAAGGTATGGTGGTGACGCCTACTGCGTTCGTCCTGGCACTGGAACGGGACCTGTCTACGTGCTAGCTGATTTGTTCATATTGACATGCTCACTGTGGTAATTGCAGAAAAGGGAAAACCGATAGAGCTTGCCGGACTGTACCGTGAGCCATACCCTAACCTGCCAACATACCGTCACAAATAGGGTCTCGGGAGTAACGACCTGCAGCGAACGACGGGCCTCCTCATCCTGATCATGCCTACAGACTCGACAGATCTCACTAACAAATAAGCCTAAGGACTATCATACCTGCAGACAGGCATCAGCAGAGCCACTGTGGCTGCAGACATGACCGACCCCTCCATGACTAACATACCTGTAGATTTTGGCAGGTCTTACATGCCCTCGTGCTTGTGGATGTGACAGGCCTCTATGTGACTATCGTACCTGTAGACTGACAGGTCTCACATACCCTCGTGCCTGTGGATGTGACAGGTCTTTGCGTGATCGCTGTGCCTGGAAAGGCAATCTGACTCGAACCTCGTACCTGTAGGCGTGACAGGTCTTTGAGTAACCCTCGTGTCTGTGGAAGTGATGGCTGTTAGCGTGATGCTGACATGAGTGGACAAGACAGATTAATGCATGAAATAACCACCTATGAGTCGTGAAATTGTAACTCTATGACCTGTGTTAAGGAAACATTGACTGAGCTGTGAATCTCTCTGCCGGCGTGGCAGGTGGAGAATGGTATGCGACCCCTGAGTTTTTTTTTTTTTTAGTAATGCAGGAGTGAATGGCAGCTGAGTGCCTGACGTGATGTATGCATGGAGAAATGAAATGAGACTAAGTGTATGCTGTGACGCTGAAGAAGAGTCAGAACAGCATACGCAGGGGCCCCACTGAAGACGTGTCAGGCAGACGGTTGACCCACTGCCTATGTGTGTCGAGTCATATTGCACTGAAGCAGAGTCAGGAACAACAGACTTCACCAGGACCCCTACTGAAGCGAGTCAGACCTGAGGAACTTGGTGGGTGAGAGGACGCGCAAGGCTCTGAAGACATGTCAGTAGCAGCGTCAGTGTGTGAAGCGAGTAACTGTGGTAAGCAAACAAGAGTGGTGAAAATAACATGGATCAGTGGGTACGTGTTGTGAAGTACATACTTTCCTTAATTTTTTTTTTCCTGTACCTTGAGCTGAAAGCTGAAAAGGAAAGCCACTTGTGGGACTTTGGTAACCCAACAAATAAGTAGCGCGTTTTCCTGCAGAACGTGGCAGGTGAAGTGGGTGTACATTACTTGTGTCGTGGTATGAATGTGCAGAATAACGTGTCAACGACAACAATTCTAGTGCATGCTGTAGGACAAGTTAGAAGATGACTGGTGAGCGTGTGACAGATACGGATGCTTAATCTGTGACTGAGCAATTACTATGGTAACGTGAGTGTGGTATGTCAGCTACAAGGACCAATAGACGGTACCGACGTGTGTGCAGAGTAACTATTTGTGATTGTACCGTACAACCTGAGAATATCTGAACTGTATGGAGCTACGAGCGTGTGTATGGTATATGCCGAGTGAGGTTATGCGTATGGACAGTACTAGCTATGAGCATGTGTGCGGTAACACAGTGAGGAGCTGGACACAGCAGCAGTAATGAGCTTACGTTCAGTGCAGGCCGTATGCGCACGTGTATGGATGCAGCGGCACACGTGAGTGCTGTATGACCATGACGGGTACATTGCGGTGCTAATGGTATGAGCATTTGGCACTATGACTGTACTCACTGTATGTGGCGTGATGAGCGTATGTACTGTGTGCAACGGTATAATGCTATGAGTGACTGCACGGTATAATGCTATGAGTGACTGCACGATATGAAATGCTATTATAAACTGTACGGTATGAAAGCTGTGGGTGACTGCACGATATGATGCTACGGGTGACAAATGCTGAGTGACTGTACTGTGTAAATGCTGAGTGACTGCACATTATGAACACCTAGATGACAGCACGGACTGACTAACTCATGAAATAGCGCATGACATGAATGTTCTGAATGACACCAAGGAAATGCAACAAGCAGTATGAGGTTAACTAGAATAGTGTGTGAGAAACAGCTGCAGGCAGAGCATGGACCTTACAGCAATGAAGAAGGTAAATGGCACTCACCAGTATCGTGGTATAACAAACTTGTTTATTCCATAAAGTGCAGCATAATGACAGACAAGGCAAGGGAGGACTTGGACGCCGTCCACGTAGCGGTGATAGCTATTTCGTGTGCGAGGCACACTTCCTCAGACCACTCTTCCTCAGTGGTCTGAGGAAGTGTGCCTCGCACACGAAATAGCTATCACCGCTACGTGGACGGCGTCCAAGTCCTCCCTTGCCTTGTCTGTCATTATGCTGCACTTTATGGAATAAACAAGTTTGTTATACCACGATACTGGTGAGTGCCATTTACCTTCTTCATTGCTGTATTCACATGGACTGTTTTCAAATAAATTGAGCACCCCAGTTCGGATTTACTGCAGTTGCCATCTCCAGCACAGGTGCATATGAACTTGCCAAAAGCCACAACAAGCAGTGCTGTGCCGAACGCTATTTCTGCATTTAGAGCATGGACCTTGATGGTCTGATCACAGCTGGGGAGCTTGTTGCAGTGTGTCAGCACAGGAGTGAGGGAAGTGTACTGCGCATGGGTGTTGGGTGGGTTGGGGGTTTATTGCCGGGGCGTGCCAAGTTGAGGCCAGCTACCCCCTGTGGTAATGTACCTGGCGACCACCAGTCGAAACCCCACCAACCTGGGGTTTAAGGTTTGCCCACTAGCAGCCTTACAGTGCCCGGCCAGTTGCAACGTTTTTTTTATGCCCGAAGTGGCGCTGGTGATACGCCCTCCGACCACCGGAGCCCCGAAGCCCGCCCCCTCCCGGCACCCGGTCGCGTCACGCCGAGTACCCGTGAGGGCACGCCGAGTACCCGCGAGGCAAGGCGGGAGGACGAACACTCAGCGCCGTGCCCAGACCTGCTGCTTACGGCAAATGAGGAGAGGCGGTGTCAGGGACTGACGCCATCCACCGGGGCCGTGAAACCCCGCCCCCACAGCCCTGCCGCCGCGCGAACGCAGCAAACAGAGTGAGGGACGGAGCATCGGGCCCGGTGCGAGGACACCCCACCCCAGGCCGGGCCTACAGACTGGAGCGGGAGAGGTGAGAAGAGCGGGAGAGGTGAGAGGGGCGGGACCACCAATTGCCCGAGTGAAACCGGACTCTCGGGAGCGGCAGCAGAGGCTGGCGGGAGGGAGCAGGACCCCGGGAGTGCAGGGAGGAGGTGACCCCAGCATGGGGGGTGAGCAATACCCTGCACTACAGAAACAAATACAATGAGAGAGCATGAAGGGAAGGGGCTGAGGCTGAGCCTGTGCGCCCGTGCGCATCGCGTGACCCGGCGGCGCTGCCTCGGCCGCTGGGAAAGTCACGGGATGCTGACGGGGGAGGCAGGAGACCACATCCCCAAGAACCGGGGGGGATTTAAGAGAGTCGGGCCGCTGCTGGGCCAGGGAACCTGACCGAAGTCTCGTCACCTGGCCGGCTCATGGAGCGGAGCCCGCGGGAGCAATTCAGGTGACCGACTCTGCCCTGATACACCAATGAACACAATACCTGCTGTGGGGACCGGGTGGCGACTGCAAAAGCCGGCAGGACCAGTATAATAGTGCACGGTAGTGTGCCGGGATAAACCGGGCCTACCGCAAATCAGAGCTGCTGCTTCTACACGCCGTCTTCCTGATTTAACCTTGTGTGCTACCTAGAAACCACGTATGCCCTGCCTGTATGTTGCGGGGGCGTTTTATAGTGGTGCCCCCTGCATGGCCCCGCCTGTAGGTGCGGGGGGCGTGGGAATTCACGCCCCCTCGCACAAATTCAGCCTAAAAGGCTTCCTACATATAAAAAAAAAATTTTTCCTGGATAACCCCTTTAATGGCACCTGTTTGAACTTCTCTGCCCTGCCTAAGGACAACAGAAATAAAATTGTAGACTTAAACTAGGCTGGGAAGACTGAATATGCAACAGGGAAGCAGCTTGATGTGAAGAAATCAACTGTGGGAGCAATTATTAGAAAATGGAAGACATACAAGACCACTGATAATCTCCCTTGATCTTGGGCTTCACACAAGCTCTCACCCCGTGGTGTCAAAATAATCACAAGAATGGTGAGCAAAAATCCAAGAACCACATGGGGGGGGGGGGGGACCTAGTGAATGACCTGCAGAGAGCTGGGAACAAAGTAACAAAGGCTACCATCAGTAACACACTACGCCGCCAGGGACTCAAATCATGCCGTGCCAGACGTGTCCCCCTGCTTAAGCTAGTACATGTCCGGGCCCATCTGAAGTTTACTAGAGAACATTTGGATGATCCGGAAGAGTATTGGGAGAATGTCATATGGTCAGATAAAATCAAAGTAGAACCTTTTTTGGTAAAAACTCAACTCATCGTGTTTGAAGGAGAAAGAATGATGAGTTGCATCCAAAGAACACCATACCTACTATGAAGCATGGGGGTGGAAACATATTGCTTTGGGGCTGTTTTTCTGCTAAGGGACCAGGACGACTGATCTGTGTAAGGGAATTAATGAATGGGGCCATGTATCATGAGATTTTTAGTGAAAACCTCCTTCCATCAGCAAGGGCATTGAAGATGAAACGTGGCTGGGTCTTTCAGCATGACAATGATCCCAAAGACACCACCCGGGCAACGAAGAAGCATTTCAAGGTCCTGGAGTAGCCTAGCCAGTCTCCAGATCTCAACCCCATAGAAAACCTTTGGAGGGAGTTGAAAGTCCGTGTTGCCCAGCGACAACCCCAAAACATCACTGCTCTAGAGGAGATCTGCATGGAGAAATGGGCCAAAATACCAGCAACAGTGCGTGAAAACCTTGTGAAGACTTACAGAAAACGTTTCACCTCTGTCATTGCCAACAAAGGGGATATAACAAAGTATTGAGATGAACTTTTGTTATTGACCAAATACTTATTTTCCACCATTATTTGCTAATAAATTCTTTAAAAATCAGACAATATGATTTTATGGAGTTTTTTCTCATTATGTCTCTCATAGTTGAAGTATACCTATGATGAAAATTACAGGCCTCTCTTATCTTTTTAAGTGGGAGATCTTGCAAAATTGGTGGGTGACTAAATACTTTTTAACCCCACTGTACAGTGCTGTACATGCTAGGTCAAAGTTCACATATCAGCATCATCATACAACAGTGGTCTCAAACTGTTGCCCTCCAGATGCTGCAAAACTTCAACTCCCAGCATGACCGGACAGCCAACGGCTGTCCGGGAATGCTGGGAGTTGAAGTTCTGAAACATCTGGAGGGCCACAGTTTGAGACCACTGCCATACAAGAACATCTAAAGTAAAAGTAAGACACAACATCAATGTCAATTACCACATACTTTTGTTTTACTCCCAGTATACGTTCCTTTTTTTCTGTTAATATGAAAGATGATGTTAGCCCCAGAACACAAGGGACAGACAGTAAATGAAATTGTTATCTCTTCATTTCTCTGTTCTTTGAGTTTTCCCTTATCACATTAGAATTGAATAACATAACCTTAATACATATTTGACTTCATTTCTTACATGACTCATTCCTTTATATATCTTAGTGGAGATTCCCTGGAATGTATAAACAGTATAATTCCTACGCACAAAATTCTTCCGGTATGTGGACTATCATCACATGCCCTCCCTGGCATCCTTCACAATTTTTTTCCTTTTCAATTCACAATTTTTTTTCTTTACTTTTCATTTTTGTTTTGGGAGTAGCATTTTCTATACATTTATTTTTACTATTGTTTATGCATGTTGCGGTTTGAAAAGAAACCTTAAATGTTCACACAGTGTATTTTCAGGCACATTTTATTTTTAAAAAAATAACGGAAAATTTTAATGTCAAAACATGTCACTTATTTCTACTCATTCAAAAAATACATTTATAATATGTGCGTACAAACAACGACTTTTTCATTGATTTACAGCACACTCATTTGCCAAATACGAATGCAAATTTTCATTTACATTGTACAGATGCATGTTCACACAGTGTATTTTTAGGCACATTTTATTTAAACAAAATGCATCTGTAAAATGACAGAAAATTTGCATTCGTATTTGGCAAATGATTGTGATTTAAGTCAATGGAAAAGTAGTTGTTTGTACATGCAGATTATAAATGTATTTTTTGAATGAGTAGAAATAAGTGACATGTTTGACATTGAAATGGATTACCACTATTAATATATGTTTAGTGCCATATTGTCCTGATTTCCTGCTATAAACAACACCGGCACTGCTCCACTACTAGGTTTGTTTCGACACATAAAGGGAACTTGCCTTTGTCCTTTTCTGTGTCACTAAGTAAATAGTGGTGTGCTTGAAGGGGGCAGGCTGTTTAGCTCAGTTCACAATGTAAACCAGACCCTTTATCTGTTACATTTAAAGGGGCACTCCGCTGTAAGACATCTTATCTCCTATCCTAAAAATACAGGATAAGATGTCTGATCGCGAGTGTCCCCCTGCGATCTCCCACAGCACCCGACGTTGTTTTGAACTGCAGCAGTGGTCGTGCTGTCATGGCCACACCCCCTCATGACATCACGCCACACCCCCTCCATTCATGTCTATGGGAGGGGGCAAGTCGGCGGTCATGCCCCCTACCATAGACATGAATAGAGGGGGTGTGGTGTGACATCACGAGGGGCGTGGCTGTAACATCACAATTACGGCCTTCGGCTCAGAGCGTTACAAAATGTTTAGAATGCTGGAGCACCGGAGTGCCCCTCTAATGTGGAAACAGAGAAGTGAGCTGTTTTGTTTTGGGATTTGTGTACCATAATTTTTTGTGAGTTTTGCAAAAGTAACAAAAGCAAGTGTACAAATACACAACAGAAATGTGTAAACAAATCAATGTAAATAACAATTCATGATGACTGTTTAACTGAGTAACACAGCATTGCTTGGAAGAAGTATAACACTAGTGATGCTATGAGCAGGCCCTGTTTCTGCACCACTTCAGGTTTCTTCTGACACAAAAGGGAAGCTGACTCTGCCTCCAGGCAGAGTCAGCTTCCCTTTTGTGTCAGAAGAAACCTGAAGTGGTGCAGAACCAGGGCCTGCTCATAGCATCAGTGCACACTGAACATATAATAGATTTTATCAATCTCCACATCAAAAACTTAAAACAACTATTCATCTGCCTTAAAAAAATCTATTAAATATTACCTTGTTAAAAAAAATGCACATAGTCCGTGTATATCAGTATTCTAAATGAATTTAACAAGGGCATGAAAGCATTTATAGTGCTTGGCTTCTTATATGGGGCCCATATTGGGCCCTAAAGCTTAAGTTTGTCCTCAACCCCTTCACCCCTAATTGTAAATGACAAAGCTTTGGCATCCTTCCAGTTTGGTGTGGTGTTTCCATAAAAACTGCAGGTACATAACATGTAATGCCAACATATTTCTTTGCAGCTTTTAGTTTTGGCTAGATATGAGCGAACTTACAGTGATTCGATTCGTCACGAACTTCTCGGCTTGGCGGTTGCTGACTTTAGTCTGCATAAATTAGTTCAGCTTTCAGGTGCTACGGTGGGCTGGAAAAGGTGGATACAGTCCTAGGAGACTCTCTGCTAGGACTGTACCCACCTTTTCCAGCCCACCGGAGCACCTGAAAGCTGAACTCGTTTATGCAGGTTAAAGTCAGCAACCGCCGAGCCGCGAGGTTCGTGATAAATCGAATCACTGTAAGTTTTCTCACCTCTAGTTTTGGCTAACATCAGGCATAGAAAAAGGTGTATAAAAGGACAACCATGCAGAAAGAAAGATACCATGTGATCACAAGAGCTCTTCTATCACTTAACAATACAAAAAGAGCAATTAGCATGTACAAGAAGACATTAACCCCTTAAGGACTCAGCCCATTTTGGCCTTAAGGACTCAGACAATTTAATTTTTACGTTTTCATTTTTTCCTCCTCGCCTTCTAAAAATCATAACTCTTTTATATTTTCATCCACAGACTAGTATGAGGGCTTGTTTTTTGCGCGACCAGTTGTCCTTTGTAATGACATCACTCATTATATCATAAAATGTATGGCGCAACCAAAAAACACTATTTTTGTGGGGAAATTAAAACGAAAAACGCAATTTTGCTAATTTTGGAAGGTTTTGTTTTCACGCCGTACAATTTCTGGTAAAAATGACATGTGTTCTTTATTCTGAGGGTCAATACGATTAAAATGATACCCATTATTATATACTTTTATATTATTGTTGCGCTTAAAAAAAATCACAAACTTTTTAACCAAATTAGTACGTTTATAATCCCTTTATTTTGATGACCTATAACTTTTTTATTTTTCCGTATAAGCGGCGGTATGGGGGCTCATTTTTTGCGCCATGATCTGTACTTTTTTTTTATACCACATTTGCATATAAAAAACTTTTAATACATGTTTTATAATTTTTTTTTTAATAAAATGTATTAAAAAAGTAGGAATTTTGGACTTTTTAAATTTTTTTTCGTTCACGCCGTTCACTGTATGGGATCATTAACATTTTATTTTAATAGTTTGGACATTTACGCACGCGGCGATACCAAATATGTCTATAAAAAATGTTTTTTTACGCTTTTTGGGGGTAAAATAGGAAAAAACGGACGTTTTACTTTTTTATTGGGGGAGGGGATTTTTCACTTTTTTTTTACTTTTACTTTTACATTTTTTTACATTTTTTTTTACACTTGAATAGTCCCCATAGGGGACTATTCATAGCAATACCATGATTGCTAATACTGATCTGTTCTATGTATAGGACATAGAACAGATCAGTGTTTTCGGTCATCTTCTGCTCTGGTCTGCTCGATCACAGACCAGAGCAGGAGATGCCGGGAGCCGCACAGAGGAAGGTGAGGGGACCTCCGTGCGGCGTTATGAATGATCGGATCCCCGCAGCAGCGCTGCGGGCGATCCGATCGTTCATTTTAATCGCGAACTGCCGCAGATGCCGGGATCTGTATTGATCCCGGCACCTGAGGGGTTAATGGCGGACGCCCGCGAGATCGCGGGCGTCGGCCATTGCCGGCGGGTCCCTGGCTGCGATCAGCAGCCGGGATCAGCCGCGCATGACACGGGCATCGCTCCGATGCCCGCGGTTATGCTTAGGACGTAAATGTACGTCCTGGCGCGTTAAGTACCACCTCACCAGGACGTACATTTACGTCCTGCGTCCTTAAGGGGTTAAGCAATAGGGCACAAAAACAAAACACTTGTATGGCATACATATCTATTCCTTATATAAACTCATTGTCATAAGAAACTTTTTCGATACAGCCTATAAATCATATATTTGAACGAGCATAAATATAAACAGAAAGGGGGAGATTTATCAAAACCTGTCCAGAGGAAAAGTTGCTGATCGCTTCTTTCATTTTTCAGAGGCCTTTTCAAAAATAAAAGAAGCAATCTAATTGGTTGCTATGGGCAACTCAGCAACTTTTCCTCTGGACAGGTTTTGATAAATCTCCCCCAAAGTGATGTACGTGCAAGGGGTACCCACGGACAAAATAAGTAATAAAAGTACTTAATCTCATAATGGTGTGTGCTTACCTTTCTAATGCGATACTAATGCGAGACTTAATGCCCTTGTGCCATTATTCCCCCCTCCCTCTGATCCCCATTAGCTATAATCGGATAATGGCAAAAGGGAATCAGAGGGAGAGGAGAATAATGGCACAAGGGGATTAAGATGGAGGGGGAGGGGGGGGGGGGAGATAATGATTACCCCTGGTTGAGAACCCCTAATCTAGAGCATAACTTGTTCAATTTCGCTACAGAAGATTTTAAGCATTACAGTATTCTATGCAGATTTGACGTGCAGATTTCTTGCGCAGGATTTTCTGCGGCAGATTTCAATGTAAACTGGACACAGCTTGAAATCCTGTGCATCAAATCTGTGCAGAACATTGTATGTGTGAATAGACCATAAAGGGGTATTCCAGCCTTAGTCTGATCACGGGGGTCCTGCCGCAAATCTCAGTGCAGCACCCGGCATTCTGTGGTGGGTGCTGCTTCAGTCTTGGAAATACTGGTGTTCTGAGATGGAGACGTGATGTTGCGCCATGCCCCTTACATTCATGTCTATGGGAGGGGGTGTGATGGCCACCACACCCCTCCCATAGACATGAATTTGACATCATGTCTCCGTCTCGGAAAACTAGCATTTCCATGACTGGAGCAGCACCCACCACAGAATGCCCTATGCTATACGGAGATTGCGGGGATGGGTTATTGTCCCCGCGATCAGACATCTTACCCCTTATGCGTTGGACAGGGGATAGGATGTCTACAGAATACCACTTTAATTTGGTTTCAATAACAAATGACTAAATATTTTTATAAGCAAATATTAAAAAAAAAATTTTAAACGGTTAAACTAAGAGTTAAATGATGTGAAATTCATGAAACTTTAATATTGAAATTCATGAAACTTTAATATTAACAAAGTCTTTATATAGCAGCACTGTTTTTTATTGTTAAGATGATTATCTGTTGTACAAGTCGGCAACTATTTTGAGTTATTATCTGGGCTGCAAATGGTGGTCTATTTAAACAAGGAATACTGTAGGTCATTGCTTTATATGGAAGACTTGGATGCAGTGAGAATATTCCTTGTCATATCAGCACCATGAGCCAATTTGGAACCAGTATAAGGATTTAACGCTTCTCTTTTATCTGTACTAGTAAAATCCACACATGTTTAGGACAAGGTAGATTTGCAGCAAATTGGCAAAATGCTGACATGTTACAAATTAGTTAGAGACTCGATAGGATTTTCTACTGAATAAACAACTTTATATCATCTGTCCCGAGATATGTTTGTTTATAAAGGGTTTCTTGGAAACTGTCAGTGTTTTTACAACAGGAACCCAGAGGAAGAAACTTAAAGGGGTACTCCGCCCCTAGACATCTTATCCCCTATCCAAAGAATAGGGGATAAAATGTCTCATCGTGGGGATCCGACCGCTCCGACCCCTGGGATCTACGGCCCGGTAACCCAGTGTTCTGAACAGTTATGTTCAGAACACTGGCTGGGCTAGGCTTCAGGTGGCCATGATCATCATGCACTCCTCCATAAATGTCTATGGGAGGGGGCGTGATGGCTGTGCTCTCTCGTAATCCGTCAAGGAGTGGAATTCGCTCCGTGCAGCAGATTACTTAGGTGCCTGGCCGTAGATTGTGGGAGTCACAGCGTCCCCCCCCGGAGATCAGACATCTTATCCCCTAACTATTGGATAGGGAATGAGACGTCTAGGGGTGGAGTACCCCATTAAACAGTTACCCACCCTTTGAAGATCAGCTAATCTCCATGAGTATACATTGAAATTCCAGGTGGTTAGATGGTACCATAACCCTACAGGTGAACTAAAGCCTAAGACTGGTTTTACATGGGTGTAACTTATGCACTTTTTGCATCTGTAGTCCATGCCTTACTGCTTTGGGTAGTTAGTAACTTGTTTGAGCCATGACTTGCAGCCGTAATATAGACATAAATAGGTGGCTGTAATGCGTCTGTGTAAAAGTGGCCCAAGACTATCGGGGACATTTATCATCGTTGCTTTGGTAAGCAAGTTCTGTAGGCATTTGTATTTTTCAGTTTTTTTTGCTTTAGTTTTGCTTATGTATGACACATTTATTATAATATCACAGGGGGTTGATAAATGTGGCTCACATAAGCAAAAACCAATAAATCACTTTTGAATACCATTTTTTTTAGCACACATAAGCAAAAAACAATAAATGACTTTAGAACACCAATTTGTAGCTTTGAAAAACATTTGTGATATATTTGTGTGTTTATTACATTTTTTTTTACCACTTTTTCTTTCCCATAAATGTACTAACTCATTTTTTTTTTACTTCTCATTTCAGATCCGTGTATCCTGTGGATTACTTTGGATTCAGGGGAGTACGGTGACCAGCATTTTTTTGTTTAATGTTAATAAAATGGTTAACAAGGGCTTTTGGGGAAGTGTTTTTTTGGAATAATTTTTTTTTTAAACGTGTTGTGTTTTTTAAAAATTTACTTTACAGTCTTAGAAGTGGAAGCCGTCTTATGGAAGGAGTCCATTACTAACTCGGGCTTAGCGTTAGCCACAAAAACAGCTAGTGCTAACCTCCAATTATTACCCCGATACCCACCGCCACAGGGGTGCCGGTACCAACAGGTCCGGAGCCTCAAAAATGGTGCTCCTGGGCCTAGGTGGTAACAGGCTAGCATTATTTAGCCTGGGGAGGGTCACCCTGGTAACATTAAGCTGTTGCTGCTTGGTTGGCATTTGGCTGAGAATAAAAATAGGGGGAACCTTATGCTTTTTTTTTGCATAAATAATTAAATATTTAAAAAAACACATAGGGTTCCCCCTATTTTTATTTTCAGCCAAAAACCAACCAAGCAGTAACAAACTGACGTTACCAGGGTGGTCGAGAACCATTGTTACTGGCCCTCCCCAGCCTAAATAACACCAGCCTGTTACCGCCTAGGCCCAGGAGTACCATTTTTTATGCACCAGGCCTGTTGGTACTGGCTCTTCCCGGCACCCCTGGGGCGGTGGGTACCAGGGTAATAATCGAGGGTTAGCGCTAGCTGTTTTTGTGGCTAACACTAAGCCCGGCTTTGTAATGGACTCCGTCTATAAGATGGCTTCCACTGCTAAGCCTGTCAAGTAAATTAACCCCTTAAGGACTCAGGGCGTACCTGTATGTCCTGAGTCCGCTCCCGTTCTATAACGCGGGGCCACAGCCTCTAACAACGGCCGGGACCCGTGGCTAATAGAGCACTGCACTGATCGCGTCTAAAGTGAAAGTAAAGTGAAAGTAAAACATTGCTGGTTAGCTCAGGGGGCTGTTCGGGATCACCGCGGCGAAATTGTGGCATCCCGAACAGCTGTAAGACACGAGGAGGGTGTCCTACCTTGCCTCCTGGTGTCCAATTGCCGAATGACTGCTCAGTGTCTGAGATCCATGCATGAGCAGTCAAGCGGCAGAATAATTGATTAATGGTTTCCTATGAAACCATAGGCATGCAGTTTTATAGCCACTAGATCGGGCTATAACACTGCAAAAAAAAGTGAAAAAAAAAAGTTAACCCCTTCCCTAATAAAAGTTTGAATCACCCCCCTTTTCCCATTTAAAAAAAAACTGTGTAAATAAAAATAAACATATGTGGTATCGCTGCATGCAGAAATATCCAAATTATAAAAATATATTGTTAATTGAACCACGCGGTCAATGGCGTGCACGCAAAGAAAATTCCAAAGTCCAAAATTGCATATTTTTGGTCACTTTTTATATCATGAAAAATGAATAAAAAGCAATCAAAAAGTGCGATCAATACAAAAATGATACCGCTAAAAACTTCAGATCACGGCGCAAAAAATGAGCCCCATACTGCCCCATACGCAGTAAAATAAAAAAAGTTACAGGGGTCAGAAGATGACAATTTTAAACGTATACATTTTCCTGCATGCAGTTATTATTTTTTCCAGAACTACGACAAAATCAAACCTATATAAGTAGGGTATAATTTTAATCGTATGGACCAACAGAATAAAGATAAGGTGCTATTTTTACTGAAAAATGTACTGCCTAGAAATGGAAGCCCCCAAAAATAACAAAATGGTGTTTTTTCTTCAATTTTGTCGCACAAGGATTTTTTTTCCGTTTCGCCGTAGATTTTTGGGTAACATGGCTGATGTCATTACAGAGTAGAATTGGTGGCACAAAAAAAAGCTATCAAATGGATTTTTAGGTGCAAAATTGAAAGGGTTATGATTTTTTAAAGTAAGGAGGAAAAAATGAAAGTGCAAAAATGGAAAAACGCTGAGTCCTTAAGGGGTTAAAAAAAACATTTTACTAGCATTAAACAGAAAAAATGTTTTTGTTCATAGATGCAGTCCACTGAATGAGGTTACATGGATCTGAAATGAGAAAAAAAAAAAAATAGGTTAACATATTTATTGTCACCCGCCGTACATCTTCCGTGCCACACGTCCTCAACTCCCAGCATGCCCTTACAGTAAGGACATTCTGGAAGCTGTAGTCATGTGGTGAGGGAGATGTGCGGGCAAGTGACAAGCTTGTCAACTTCCCCTTGTTGCACAACTACAACTCCCAGCATGCTCTTACAGTAAGGACATGCTGGGAGTTGTAGTTGTGCAGCAGGTGACAGGCTTGTCACCCTCCCCACAACTCCCAGCATGTCCTTACAGTAAGGGCATGCTGGGAGTTGTAGTTGTGCAGCAGAGAGCAGGTGACAAGCTTGTTGTAGTGGGAGTTGTAGTCGTGCAAGCAAAGGAAGCAGGCGGTAATGCGCTACTCTCCCTTGCCGGCAGTGATCAGAAAATCACTGTAATTTCATATTTCCCGCCGGGTCCTGTGATATGGGACCTGGCGGGAAATTTGAAATGACAGTAAACTCCGCGGCGCTGTAGCAAAGGGTGTCCGGGCTGACATAGCACTGCAGCCGCCAAGGACTCTCGCAGCCAGGCCGGGAGATGTGCAGAAGCCGTCCCTGCCATCTCTCAGCGTGTACCGCAGTGCTTAGGGATGGCAAGGATGGCTCCTGCACATCTCCCAGCCCATCTGCAGAAGTCCAGGGCAGCTGCAGTGAGGCCACCCCGGGCTCCTTTTAACATATAACGGAGCCGCAGAGTTTTAGTCCCTACTGTAAGATAACATTTCCCGCCAGGTTCCATGATTGGCTGCTCAGTCCTGGGCAATCACAGGACCCAGGGGGAATTGTGAAATTACATTAGGGACTCCAAAAACTCTGTGGTGCTGTGGTATGTTAAAAGGAGCCCGGGCTGGCCTCACTCTGCAGCCGCCCGAGCTCCATCTGATTTTATCTCCCTACTCTATGTAACTTAATGAGGGTACAGGGACACTGCTTTACATCCCCCGTTGACTCCCACCCACCCGCACCGCACATCTCCCATTTGCAACAAGACTACAACTCACAGAATGCCATCACTGTAAGGGCATGCTGGGAGTTCTAGTCTTGTAGCAGGCGGAAGATGTGCGGCGCGGGCGGGTGGGAGACAGGGGTGGGGGGGGATGTAAAGCAGTGTCCCCGTCCCCTCATTAAGTTATATAGAGTAGGGGGATAGAATCAGATGGAGTGCAGGCGGCTGCAGAGTGATGCCAGCCCGGCTCCTTTTAACAAGGAGCAGCAGAGTTTTAGTCCCAACTGTAAGATCAAATTTACCGCCGGGTCCAGTGATTGGCTGCCCGGTCCTGGCCAATCATGGGACCCAGCGGGAAATTTGAAATTACATTAGGGACTAGAAAAACTCCATGGCGCCGAGGTATGCTAAAAGGAGCCCTAGCTGGCCTCACTCTGCAGCCTCCCCGGCTCTGTCTGATTCTATCCCCACTACCCTAACTTAATGATGGGGACATTGATTTATATTCCCTTCTTGTCTCCCACCCGCCCTCGCCGCACATCTCCCGCACACTACCTTCTACAGCACTACAACTCCCAGCATTCCCTCACAGTAAGGGCATGCTGGGAGTTGCAACAGGTAGCAGACAGATGGGAGATGTGCGGCTCGGGCGGGTGGGAGATAAGGGGGATGTAAATCAGTGTCCCCATCATTAAGTTATGGTAGCGGGGATAGAATCAGAGGGAGTCCAGTCTAGCTCCTTTTTACAGATGTTATACCATATTTCCCACTGGAACCGCGATCGGCTGCCAGCGGGAAATATAAAAATTTGCTCTCCAAAGCCATTTTGTAAGCCAGCTGTTTTGGAGAGCTTGCGACTTTTTGTGCGACTTTCGCACTTGATAAATCCCTGACCACTGCAAAGTGAAAAATAAAATTCACTTCTATAAGCTCTTTTGTAGCTTTTTGCTTACAGCCAAAAATCACACAAAAATTTGCTTAGGTGCCAATGCGACTTTTTGTGTGACTTTTGTAAGCAAAAAAAAAAAGAGCCCTAAATCCATTGATAAATGTCCCCCTATGTTCTCACTATGGAATCTCCACCCTAATCCATCGGAAAACCTTCGGCGCTAGGACCATGTGGACATCTCTAGTTAAAACTGATGGTAATGCAGTCCATCTGGAATTCCATGGAAAGAATGAACATGTCATACTGTGGTAGAGGGTGTGATGCAGGGCAGATGGAATTACCCTAGGGGCAGATGGCATAACCCCCTTGTATTCATGATGCCAGGGCGTGGTTTATCCTCAATACCACCCAAAGGTATACCGCTGGATCCTGGGATAGGCACGGGGGCAATAATGACTCTGATGCCAAGTTACGGACAACGGTAGCTTTACTGAGGTTAGACAGGTGGAAAAGTCTATACAGTTCAGCCAGGGCCCACGGAGGTGACCAGTGACTCAGAGACCTTAAGGGCTTGCTGAGACTTATAGTAGATGGGGTCAATTTTATGCAGGCCACGTTGACTTGACAAATGATGACTGTGACTGACTTGACTGGTGACGGACAATACTTATGGCTGCTTGTGGCTACAGACTGGACTTGAGGCCTCCTATGACACTGGGCACACACCTAGTCTCGACTGCACTGGACCTCAGCTTAGCAGAAAGAGAGAGAGCTGGCTCCTCCCAGGGCTTATATGGGGGAGACTAGCAGGGAGACCACAGGCCACCCTTGGGTCATCTGGTCACTGATACCTCCTGAGTAACAATCACATGACATCTCACATGACAACCTTCTTAAAGTTATAACACCTCTTTACTCATTTTATAATGCAACAATTGGTAAAATATATGTACATGAGGGTGCCAAGTGCAAGGGAGGCCCAGGGGACACCGGAGGAGGCTGACCGACCTTCCGCACTGGGACACCACAATACTACATATAATACTGCTGTCATACTAAACCCACTGAAATTTGAGCAGCTCCTTTCAATGTTTTTTTGCTCTGGTTATAGTTTTGTGGGAGAAGATTTAGGACAACTTGACCTTTATTTATGGAATTGTCTGGTCATTTTGTGCTAAAGAGTCATGTATGCAGACCTATTTAGTGATTGACAGCTATCTGTGCATAGGTGTGCATATAAAGAGCAAGCTGCCAATCACTGAGTGAGAAGGACCAGCCACTACTTAACCCAGTATGAGCAGAGATTTACCAGAATAAATTGTTAGTTATAGTTACATAGTTCATAAGGTTGAAAAAAGACCTTATGAACTACCTTATGAACTAAGTTCAATCTATATCCCTAATGAGTCCCTACTGAGTTGATTCAGAGGAAGGCAAAAAAAAAAAAAAAAAACTCATACTAGAGGTAAAAATTCCTTCCCGATTCCAAATATGGCAATCAGAATAAATCCTTGTGTCAGCCTTCTGTCCCTATAAATCTAGAATCCATAACCTGTAATGTTATTACTCTTAAAAAATGCATCCAGACACCTTTTGAACTCTTCTACCAAGTTCACCATGACCACCTCCTCCGGGAGAGAATTCCACAGTCTCACTGCTCTTACAGTAAAGAACCCCCGTCTTTGCTGGTGTAGAGACCTTCTTTCCTCTAAACGTAGAGGATGCCCCCTTGTTATAGATACAGTCCTGGGAATAAATAGATCATGGGAGAGATCTTTGTACCGTCCCCTGATATATTTATACATAGTTATTAGGTTGCCCCTAAGCCTTCTCTTTTCTAAACTAAATAACCCTAATTCTGATAATCTTTCTGGGTACTGTAGTTCTCCCATTCCCCGTATTACCCTGGTTGCCCGTCTTTGAACCCTCTCCAGCTCCACTATATCTTTCTTGTACGCTGGTGCCCAGTACTGTACACAGTATTCTGTGTGGTCTGACTAGTGATTTGTACAGCAGTAGAATTATTTCCTTGTCGTGGGCATCCATGCCCCTATTGATGCCCGACAGTGGTCACTACAGCTAATATTACTGTTAACTAAGACTTCTAAGTCTGTTTCCATGTCAGCCATCCCAAATTTTCTCCCATTTAATACATAATCAAAGCCTAGATTTTCCCTCCCCATGTGCATAACCCGGTGTTTCCCAACCTTTTTCGTAAAAATGTTTTCGCGGGCAACCCCTACAGAAGTTGGAGAGCAAAAAAAAAAATGCACAATATCTATTTATTTGTGGGTATGTAGAATACAGTTCTGCTTTATACAGCAAAAACAAATGATATCTTCTAAAATCTGCTTCATTCCCTTCTCTTCTCCATCTGGTCCGGGCGATCATGACAATTTCTTCCAGTCACAATACTTCTCCATTAAACCTGCAAATCAGACCTATCAGGCTCTGCACTTTTCAAGCATCAGCCTCCAAATTCCCATTTTACAATTGAGGAGGAATACAGGGGCATATAGATGTGAAGGGGTAACAGAGGGATGCAAAAAGGTGTACACGGGTGACCGGTGTATGGAGAGGTGTACATGGGTGACAGATGGGTGTACATGGGTGACAGATGGGTGTTGGGGGTGTAGAGGAGCGTACATGGGTGACCGAGGTGTGTACATGGGTGACCGAGGGGTGTACATGGTTGACCAAGCGGTGTACATGGTTGACAGAGGGGTATACATGGGTAAAAAAGGGTGTTGGTGGTGTAGAGGAATGTACATGGGTAACAGAGGGGTGTACATGAGTGACGAGGGTTGTTGGGGGTGTACATGGGTGATGAGAGGTGTTGGGGTGTAATTAGGTGACAAGAGGTGTTGGGGTGTACGTCGGTGACAGAGGGGTGCACATGGGTGACAGAGGGGTGTAGAAGAGTGTACATGGGTGACAGGGGGGCGTAGGGGTGAAAGAGGGGTGGACAGGAGTGACAAAGGGACAGAGGGGTAAATAGTGGGGGTTGGACATTGTTGATAGGGTGGTAAATTGTGGGTTGGTCAGAGGGGTGGTGAACATGGTTGACAGGGCAGACAAGGTGAACATGGATGACAGGAGAGTGGAAAAGGGTGAAAGAGGGTAACAGAGGAGAAGAGGGTGCATTACCTTAATTAAGATGAGCTGAGCCGTTCTTCTGCGGGGGGCCAGGAAGAATCGGTGGGCTGAGAAGAATCAGGCGGGCTGGGAAGATAATCCGGGGGGGCGGCAACATAGTCCGTGGGGGCTGGCGAGAACATAGTCCAAAGGCTGGCGCACCTTCCTCTGCATTTATCCCCTCCCGGCTTGCGCACCTGTGAGTTACGAAGCCGCAGGGGGGATGGGGACGCTGTGTGCGCAGTGTGCAACTACACGCAATGCGCACACAGGCTTCCCTTTCCCTCTGCACCGCCGTTATTCACAGGCACAAGGGCCAGGGCGGGAGATTTAAGAAAAATAATAAATTACCTGTTGGAGCCCACGGAACCCCAGGCAGTTCTACAGATTACAGAGTAATCGGCAAAGATTGCTACTTTACTATACAATCCCTTGATAAGGTCATTAATAAATATATTAAATAGAATAGGACCCAAAACTGACCCCTGTGGTACCCCACTTGTAACAGTCACCCAATCAGAATAATAATTAATTAATAACCACCCTCTGTTTCCCATCACTGAGCCTATTAATTACCCATTTGCACACATTTTCCCCCAGCCCAATCCTTCTTGTTTTAGGCACCAACCTTTTATGTGACACCATTTCAAATGCTTTGGAAAAATCAAGATATACAAAATCCAGCGATTCCCCTTGGTCCAGTCTGGAGCTCACCTCCTCATAAAAGCTGATCAGGTTAGTTTGACAGGACTGATGTCTCCTGATATGCTGATACGGGGTCATACATTTATTTTTTATTAAGATACTCCGAAATAGTCCCCTTAGAAAACCCTCAAACAATTTACATACAATGCAAGTTAAACTGACAGGCCTATAATTCCCGGGGTCACTTTTTTTTTTTACCCCTTTTTAAATATTGGCACCACATTTGCTATGCGCCAGTCCTGGGAAACCAATACGTTTTGTCACAAAGCTATATCAATCTGCTCAGCTTCTTCTGTTCTGTTACATGATGCCCTCACATTGGACGGTATTTTCAATGGGACAGGTTTCCTTTAATAGTAAATTATTGCTGCCAAAGTAGTCAATTTTGGCACAAAAAAAACAATAGTGCCTCGAAAAGGAACTCTTAATTATTTTGATATTTTCGAAGACCTTTGAAAATGTGAGGAGAAAAAAAGTGTGATTAATATCCCTGTAACGGAAATTACAGTAGTTTTTCAATATGTCCCCCCATGTTTTTTCATGTGTAGTTTGTTTGTTAAAAATAAGGCTGCAAAATTGCATCTGCATTTTTTACATGAATGTGCTCTGTGGGAAAGTGGTTGTCTGGGCACACAAAATGTAAAAATATAGATGCATTTCTTTTAGCCATATAAATAACATGTCACTTATTTACCTTATTTACTTATAATAACAGTAACTGGTGTGACCCTGTGGCAAGGGAAGGGTGTATTTCCCTAACTAACCCTGGATAAACCTCCACCAATGGCCTAATTAAGGAGGTAGCAGAAAGGGAAAGTGTGTTTAACCCCTTAAGGACCGGGGGTTTTCCGTTTTTGCACTTTCATTTTTTCCTCCTTACCTTTAAAAAATCATAACTCTTTCAATGTTGCACCTAAAATTACATATTATAGCTTATTTTTTGTGCCGCCAATTCTACTTTGTAATGACATCAGTCATTTTACCCAAAAATCTACGGCGAAACGGAAAAAAAAATGATTGTGAGACAAAAAATTTTAACTTTTGGGGGCTTCTGTTTCTATGCAGTAAATTTTTCGGTAAAAATGACTAGTGTTGCTCGCGAATATTCGCAATTCGAATTTTATTCGCGAATATCGCATATTCGCGAATTCGCGAATATTCGCGAATATAGCGCTATATTCGTAATTACGAATATTCGTTTTTTTTTTTTTTTTTTTTTTTTTTCACAGTACACATCACAGTGATCCTCCCTCTCTGCTTCCAGCTTATGTGGTGTAAGAAGGCTCTAATACTACTGTGTGAGACCGGTGTGCGAATTTTCACTTATGCTAATTTCTGAATATGCGAATTTCGCATATGTTAATTTTCGCACTCGCGAATATTCGCATATGCGAAAATAAAACGAGGACGTTACGAATATGCGAATATTCGCGAATATGACGAATATTCGTCCATATATTCGCGAATATTCGCGAATTCGAATATGGCCTATGCCGCTCAACACTAAAAATGACACCTTATCTTTATTCTGTAGGTCCATACGGTTAAAAAAAGATACCCTACTTATATAGGTTTGATTTTGTCGTACTTCTGAAAAAAATCATAATTACATGCAGGAAAATGTATATGTTTAAAATTGTCATCTTCTGACCCCTATAACTTTTTTATTTTTCCGCATACTGGGCAGTATGAGGGCTCATTTTTTTGCGCCGTGATCAGAAGGTTTTAGCAGTACCATTTTTGTATTGATCGGACTTGTTGATTACTTTTTATTCATTTTTTCATGACATAAAAAGTGACCATAAATACACAATTTTACACTTTTGAATGTTTTAGCACGTACGCCATTGACTGTGCGGTTTAATTAATGATATTTTTTTATAATTTGGACATTTCCGTACGCGGATATACCACATATGTTTATTTTTATTTACTCTGCTTTTTTTTTTTATGGGAAAAGGGGGGTGATTCAAACTTTTATTAGGGGAGAGGTTATATGATCTTTATTCACTTTTTTTTCCACTTTTTTTTTTTTGCAATGTTATAGCTCCCATAGGGGGCTATAACACTGCACACAGTGATCTTTTACGTTGATCACTGGTTTCTCTTAGGAAACCAGTGATCAATGATTCTGCCGCTTGACTGCTCATGCCTGAATCTCAGGCACTGAGCAGTCATTAGGCGATCGGACACCAGGAGGCAAGGTTGGAGACCCTCCTTGTGTCCCAGAGCTGTTGGGAATGCCACGATTTTGATGCGGACATCCCGAACAGCCCCCTGAGCTAACCGGCAGTGATTTACTTTCACTTTAGATGCAGCGTTCAACTTTGAACGCCGCATCTAAAGGGTTAATAGCGCGCAGAACCGCGATCATTGCCGCGCGCTATTAGCCCCGACCCGCTATGACGCGGGGCCACATAATAGAAAGGGAAAGGACTCAGTACGTATCGGTACGTCCTTGGTCCTTAAGAGGTTAAAAGGAAGTCAAACAGAATAGTTGGGGCTCTCCCTAGAAGACAGCAAGGTGGCTGTGGGGGGAGGCAGGCATCCTGGTGAAGAACACACAGCCCGAGCTGTCAGTGGCCCCAAGTGTGGATGAGACACACAGCAAGATGTTGCAAATGCTGTGTGTGAACAGTGAGTAGAAGGTTGCAGGAGGCATAAGTTTAACTGGCCCGGAAAAAGCCCACCAGTTGATAGGCAGGGTATGCTGGATTGTTTAGTTAGTGACTAGACGGTCTAGGTTTTTTTTGTTCCTGTCATATGGTCCGTTGAAGTTCCTTTGGGAAGGAAACAGCTGTCACCAGCAATCTTACACACTGGCGTCCTGCGCTGCCACCGCTATCCTGCCATGTTTTGTACCATATGAATTAAAAGAAGTTTTATTCACAGCGATGGGTGAGTGCCTTTGTCCTTCTATACGTTGATATGTTTTTATTTATCCTGCAACCTGTCTAATAAAGCTGGTGATGGGCCAGACTTGCATAAAGTACTGATATTTGCCTGCTGATTGAAGTGGAAACGTGTCCTGTGGCGGTGTCAAGGACGATCCCAGAGCTATCCCCCCAGCTATCCCAGAGAAATCCTTACACTAGGAATGAGCGAGATGAACCTGGATTAGAACTGAATTTTAGGATTTTTTCCGCTCGGCGGATACCGAACTTTTACCGATTCGGCATGAGTGACCCGGTAAATAGCGCGAAAAACCTGAAGGCATAGTTTTTTGGCAGACTGAAGAAGCAGGGCGGGCAGGGGCCAGTGAGGTCATGTAGGGACATCAGCAGATCACATGATAACTCTGGTCTATGATGTGATTTGCTGTTAACTGTGTCAATCAGGACAAAGGCCAAAGGCCAAGGGACACAGCTAAAAGAGCGGTGACGTTACCCACAACGCTCAGAGCGCTGGAACTTCTGCAGAGAGCCAGACATAGGGACAGTTAGTGGTTAGAAAGACAGAGACTGAGATACAGATTACAAAGAGAGGAGAAATAGGGACAGTTAGTGGTTAGAAAGTGAGAGATAAAGATTAGAAAGAGAGACCTTGTGTGTGTGAACAGGATTCAATCCCCATACAAGAATCCTATAGGGGCTTCTATACATCGAACAGCATATAATCACAGCCTCTGAAGGACTTGTCTTTTGCTACTGCAAATCCAATACCTGCATATACCTGAATTGAATAGTGTTCCTGAACCAGCTACAGTAGCCAGTGAGGTGCAATGATCTGTGCCACTCATCCACAAAGCGTATTCAAGTGGCACCTATATACTATAGGGCCTGTCAACACAATAGTGACTATAATAGATTTCTGCAAACATCTTCAGTACTCATTGTGCTGTCATCTCTGCCACGCAAAAAGCATGTTGAAGTTACACGTATCTAACCTGTAGTGGTATATGGTTCTGGTGCATTTAATATTGTTCCACAAAACACCTACAATACTCATTGTGCCTTCATCTCTGCTACGCAAAAAGCGTTAAAAGCATTGGAACTTAGATTTTACAAGTAGGTTGGTGAAAATTCACCCAAAAAGTATAAAAGTTACAAACAAAAAGAAACATGTCTGGAATCAGGTAGAGTCAGTGGGCGAGCCCAGCACAAATGGGACTGGTGGTGGTAGGCATGGTGGGGATACTGTAAGGTGACAAGGTGGCTATACTGAGGGAGCAAGGAGCCCAAGAAGTCCATGCAGAGAGGAGTGGCCTAGACGATGAGGAGTTTGATGTTGACAATGATGTGGTGTTGGACAGGACGTGGGGACCGCCTGGGCATGATCCGAAGTGTTCAGAGCAGGAGGGTAGTGACAGTGTCATCGAAGAAGAGCGTAGCCGAGGTAAGGGAAGAAAACCTGTGAAACGTAACAGGCGTAGGGCTGCTGGTCTGATGAGCTCAGGTGATGGCGACACTGTCCAATAAACCACTGTGACATGCTGTTGCAACCTCCCTCCCTACAGCCAGCCAGGCCTGAGTCACCTGGCTGTACACAGGCTGCTACACTTTCTCCAGTAATCCACCATGACATGTTCTACTGGTAGTTTCAGCCAGGTCTACGCATACACAACCCATGCATGTCAGCATCACCAGTCCAGGAACAATATCATAGAATTTTTATTTCAAAATTAAAAAACTTCATTGAAACATTTTCAAATTTGATTAAAAAAAACACCACCTTCCTGCGATTACCAGTCCGCCATCTCCTGCTATATGCTATTGACAAAACCCCACCATCTCATGCTGTATACTAGTAACATCAGTCAGCCACCAGCTGCTGTACGCTGGCTAGTACTAATAATACCAATCCACCATCACCCTACTTCCATCCAGGCCTACATGTACACAACCCATCATTACAAAATAAGGGATACTTTTTGGCATGCTGGGATAAAGCCACTGCGTCTTCCTATGCCTCCATGTGCATATTAACACCAGTAGGCATCTACTGACAACCGGGGATGGTTTATGCCGCTTTATTTTGGTGGGAATAAGCCTAAAAAATGGCTGAGCTGTAATAGTTACCAGGGGTTACCGCATGTCAACACTTTAAAATTACTTGAATACATTACTTACAGTGTTAGACAGGGGTTTAGAGGGGTTAGGCAGTGTTATAAATGTGTTTAGTGGCTTTTTTCATCGCTGGGTTGAATCAAACCGAGCTGAACCAAATTTGTGATTTCTGAAAAAGTTTGCTCATCTCTAATGGTAACATAGTGTGTAAGGTTGAAAAAAAAAAAAAGTCCATCAAGTTCAACCTAAACCTAATGTTGATCCATTTGTTGTAAAAAAATGAGTCCACATTTTTACATATTGTGTGCACAGACAGCTATTTTCCTATAAACTTACATAGAGCACATTATTGTCAAAAATGCAGATGCAATTTGTTCATGATTTTGCATGGGTAGGTTTGCTATGGGGATTTGCTTCTACTCTGGATAGTTTTTGACACGGGCAGAGGTGGCAGCAGAGAGCACTGAGGTCAGAGTGGAAAGAACTACGCAACTTACTCTGTAGTATACAGCAGCTGATAAGCACTGGAAGGGATAAGATTTTCAAATTCGAAGTAATTTACAAATCTGTTTAACTTTCTGGCACCAGCTGATTTAAAAACATTTGTTTTCTACCGGAGTACTATGCATACAGCATTATTGCTTTTAATGTCTGTACCTCAGTTGGTTTTCATTTATTTTTCTATTGAATTACTTTGTGTTTTTGCATCTTGTCTCTTGATAGTTTGGACCTTGTAGTTGTTTGTATTTCACCCAGTTTTTGCTAAAATTTAATAAAAGTTAAGTTTTATTGCCAGTTACAATTCACTGATATTGCAGTACTTCCTGTACCCTGTAATTTAATTTTAGAACAATTTTTTTCTGGTTTTACTATATTTAATTGAAAGCTTATACTATACTTTACTATATTTAACAGAATAGCATGTATTTTTAGTATAAATGTCAGCAACACAGCACATTATCACATACAAGTCACTATGTCACAACTGTACATAGGATTCCACACATGTATCGTTGATTATTGGGTACACATCGGATAGGTCACATATCACACTATTACACACTACATTCATCACACTCAGTTTTATCACATAGTATATCACACATACATATAGTTTCTTCACATTGTAATTTACACACATAACACCCATTCACGTTAATTATAGTCATCACATTTATTTCGTACACTTATATCGTCTACAGTTATTACATATTATGTACACTAATTTGGATATCACATTTCATCACACATAGGGGTATGGGTTCACATGTATGTGCATAGGGTATGTAATTGTAGTAGGTGTTGACGCCAGTCTGGTCATCTCACTAAGACACATATTCACACATAAGAACTATTGATGCTAAAATGTATATGTTTCTTGTATAGGCACACTTATATATGATGAAGCTCACTAGTATATGTGAACTCCTTTTGATGGACCATTGGCCTGGGTTCCTCTTCCATAATCACCTGACTCCCGAGGATCCTAATGCTTCTTGACACATATACAGAGGATGATGTTACATAATACAGGGAAACCATTCCTGATGGAGTATTGGTTCGGGCCTGGTTTCTTAGGATTGTTGGACCTTCTCCCCTTGATCTTCTCCTTTTCTCTTGGAGATAATATTTCGAGATGACGGTTTTGGTGGACATCATACTGAATAGAATAGGAGATGATTGGTAAAATAAATCATGTTGGACATAGACTTACCCTAAGAGTCTTTCCCTTATTGGAATAATGGACTCCTGATGCGGAGCCACGATTGGGAGGTGTTTACTAACATGCTTGAAGCTTGGAGGAAAATTTACTAACCTCCCTTGTGTGTATATATATATATATATATATATATATATATATCTTCAATTGTACTTTTTCTGGACTGCACATGAAATTCCCTTCCCTGGGTTCATTTAGAAATGTTCACACAGGATCCCATGAATATGTATGGGCACCTTATTGCCTCTTCTAGCTGTTGTATCTTTGCAAAGATGAATTTTTGATGTATTCTACATCGTTAAGTGATAATAACATTAGTTAAGTCTTGATAATGCATATCTTATATACATGAGTAATGTACGATTGACAACCTTGCAGATGGAAAGCTTCTTAAGGAGCTGGTGTGTCATTATAGGTGGGACTCTTCTTACTTATATGTCATTAAGAATTCGCGCATAGAGCTTGTTGACATGGTCGCATAGGTGTGTGATATAAATTATGTCTACCTTACATATTAGGCACAGAGTGTTTTATGGTGGAAGTTATTGCTTACCACCACCAGTCCCACTTGTGCTGGGCTCGCCCACTGACTCTACCTGATTCCAGACATTTATAAGTTTGCTACCCCAGTGCACCATTATTTCATGGCGCCTGTGGTGACTAATGTATAAAAATAGAATTAGACGAGGACAGCAGGTGAGTGTGTCATTGAGTGGGTGACGTGCATCGCTGGGTCACGTGTGCGTTCCACTGATCAGGTGATGCGCACTGTTTGATTGTGCATGCATTCCAATGTACGCGTGTCATTCTGGTGCTCATGCCGTGTCATCATGTCGCTCAATGCATGCATTCATTATGTGGTGCTGACGGGATGTGGCGTGAAAAATCGGAATCCGGAAGTTACTCCGGTGTCTCACTGCCGCCAGCATGTATGACCATCTGGCTTCCATCTGCAAGGTATGTTTAGATGATTGTGGCGCATAGATAAACTCTGGAGGGTGATTCATGAGCCCCTGAGGAAGTTGCCAGGTGGCGACAAAACATGTGGGGTCCTTTGTGGCCCCATCCCCAACTCTTGCTACTACTATCATCAATTAATCCTCCAGTCTGGGATGCGTGCCTCATGTAGGGTTTATTATCCAACAGAATTATGTGGACTAAGTGACTATTTCAGATTTTATGCACTTGATATTGGGAAATTGTAACTTCTTTGCACATACTCATCATATATATTTTTTTAATTTCTTAAATTTTTTTTTATATATGACCAATACCATATATACTCGAGTATAAGCCGACCCGAGTATAAGCCGAGACCCCTAATTTCAACCCAAAATCCCAGGAAAAGTTATTGACGCGAGTATAAGCCTAGGGTGGGAAATACATCATCCCCCCCTGTCATCATCCAGACCCGTCATTAACATCCTCATCATCATCACCGCCTGTCATCATCCAGACCCTCATCATCATCACCTGTCATCATCCCCTTGTCATCATCCCACACATCCCCCCTTCATCATCCCCTTGTCATCATCCCCACCCCCCTTCATCATCCCCTTGTCATCATCCCCACCCCCCTTCATCATCCCCTTGTAATCATCCCACACCCCCCCCTTCATCATCCCCTTGTCATCATCCCCACCCCCCTTCATCATCCCACACCCCCCCTTCATCATCCTCTTGTCATCATCCCACACCCCCCCTTCATCATCCTCTTCTCATCATCCGCCCTCAGTGGTCTTTAACCTGCGGACCTCCAGAGGTTTCAAAACTACAACTCCCAGCAAGCCCGGGCAGCCATTGGCTGTCCGGGCTTGCTGGGAGTTGTAGTTTTGAAACCTCCGGAGGTCCGCAGGTTGAAGACCACTGCGGCTTTCGACATCATCCAGCCCCCTCTCACCCCCTTTAGTTCTGTACAGTACTCACCTCCGCTCGGCGCTGGTCCGGTGCTGCAGGACTGTCCGGAGAGGAGGTGGTCCGGTGGGATAGTGGTTCCGGGCTGCTATCTTCACCGGGGGCGCCTCTTCTCCGCGCTTCCGGCCCGGAATAGAGGCGTTGCCTTGACAATGACGCAGAAGTACGTTGGCAATGAACGTACCTCTGCGTCGTTGTCAAGGCAACGTGACTATTCTGGGGCCGGGCCCGAAGCGCTTAGAAGAGGCCTCCCCAGTGAAGATAGCAGCCCGGAACAACTATCCCACCGGACCACCTCCTCTCCGGACAGTCCTGCAGCACCGGACCAGCGCCGAGCGGGGTGAGAGGGGGCTGGATGATGTCGAAGGCCGCAGTGGTCTTCAACCTGCGGACCTCCGGAGGTTTCAAAACTACAACTCCCAGCAAGCCCGGACAGCCGATGGCTGCCCGGGCTTGCTTGGAGTTGTAGTTTTGAAACCTCTGGAGGTCCGCAGGTTGAAGACTACTGCGGGTGGAGAGTTCACTCGAGTATAAGCCGAGGGGGGTGTTTTCAGCACGAAAAATCGTGCTGAAAAACTTGGCTTATACTCGAGTATATACGGTATTTAGGGGTAGGTGCAATACATGTGTGAATGCACTGTTTTTTTTTTACCCCCATTAGTGCATTATATATATACTTTTCTGTACCACATATTATTTATTGCTTGGTCCTGATATTAACTGGAGTGTGTAGACTTATGTGTATGGACTTTCTTGGGACGGGTGCTTTGGCCCTTGTGAGCCAGTTTTACTTGTTTTAAATACCCTCTGTGTTTGTGTTTATCATATGTATATAAGACATTTGTGCAATAAAGATTACTTGAATTGGATATTATATTTTTTTTGGTGTGCTACTATATTTCAGTGTTGCTTTTTTTCTTTTTTCCGACGTGTTTAACATTAATATGAATGTGAGTATGCATAGAAGGCAGAGGTCTGCAAGTGGAATATTTCATTAAACATTTACATTTTAGTTGAGTTTGGGACTCTATTTACTGATCTAAAATTGGAAACTAGGATATTGTCATAGAATGAGTATGTGGTAAATTGCAAATGCCACAGTAATATTCTGGCAATTTTTCTTGCTCATCTTAGTGCCACTCTAAGATATCTTCATATAGTAATATTGAGAGAGACAGCGCAACAGTGATTTCATTTAGTTAGAGGCATAATCCTGTTTACAGTAACTGATGTACATTCCAAGAGGGAATGGTTTTGTATTTGTGTAATAGATTCATTGATCTCCCAGACTGTGAGGCCACAACTAAGAGCCACATCTGGCTTGAAACTCGTTGGTGTTCTTTTCTTGTTTGAATATTTGTTGGGTATATTGTTTTTTAACGCACATGGAATAAAAGTGAAGTTTTAATCATTTTTGCTTTGAAGCAGCTGGAGGCCCCTGCATTTTTGCCCTCTTCACAATGTAAGCTGAAATGAATCTAAATAAATACAATGATTAAATCATATTTTACTGTCCATAGCCCCAAGATATTGAAAAAAATAAAATAAAGAAAAACACATAAATGCAATACAATTAAAGGGACGCTAAATCAAACTGTTCTGAAAACTTTTCTTAATAAATAGTTTTCAATGTGTTTATCTCTCCACATCTTTTAACATCTAATAAATATTACTCAACACTTACTGTGTATTACTGACATGCACTGATTGACATTGAATGTTTGTGGTCTTATTGCTTCATATTGATTTGTACTTTTGAACAATGTTATACTATTTTCTTCATATGTAGTGCTATCAATATGGGGGCCTTACTACTATATGGGGGCAGTGTGGGTGTTCTAACTAATATATGGGGGCAGTGTGAGGGGCAGTATGGGGTTTCTTACTAATATATGGGGGGTGTTAGGGGCTTAAAGGTTTTCTTTTTTATTTGACTATGCTACAGGGGTTGTAAAGTTAATGTAGTTCATAATATAGTGTATGTACCTGTGTGTGATGGTTTTCTCACAATTTTTATATGATTTTCACCCCAATATTTATTTTTAACAGCATACAAAATGACTGTTAACTCTGATTTTTCCCTGGTTGCAATGCGACCGAGACCTGACTCACTAGTCAGCTGATGACAGGGAGCCTGTCTGCTTTAATGGGTGGAGAGATCAATCTGCAACTAATGCAATACCTGTAGGCACCCTAATTGAAAACCACAGGTCTTGTGAATGGATGCAGCTCATTTATGTTTCAATGAATGGGGTAGCTGATGTGTGGTAGGGAGTAAAATGGAATTGTGAGATTTGCAGTAAAAAAAAGGAAAAATCGAACAGGAAATACCAGTTCACAAAAAGCTAGCCACAGTGTTATGGTAATCTCACAACATTGCCATTTAGCCCCAAGACAAGCACAGATCCTTCATAAGCATGTCCATTGCTGTCTGCCAGGTACGTACTAAAATCACCTTATGGTGGATAACCCCTTTAACTACTATATAAAGGCAGTTTGAGAAGCCTGATTACTATATGGGGAAGTGTAATCAGGTTGGGGAGATGGTATAGCGCAGGGGTACTCAACTATTTTTAGTGAGGGTCTGCTTATCCAGGTCTGCCATCCGGTGAAGGTCCGAGCTGAACTCTAAGGCCTGTTCACAAATAGTGGCCTCAGTGCCAAACAAGCAACTGAAGTGTGGAGGATGTATGACCTGAATACTGCCACACACTGTACCCCTGAATATAATACTGCCACACACTGTACCCCTGAATACTGCCACACACTGTACCCCTGAATATAATACTGCCACACACTGTACCCCTGAATATAATACTGCCACACACTGTACCCCTGAATATAATACTGCCACACACTGTACCCCTGAATATAATACTGCCACACACTGTACCCCTGAATATAATACTGCCACATACTGTACCCCTGAATATAATGCTACCACACACTGTACCCTCTGAATATAATACTGCCAAACACCACTGTACCTCTGAATATAATACTGCCACACACTGTACCCCTGCATATAATACTGCCACACACTGTACCCCTGAATATAATGCTACCACACACTGTACCCTCTGAATATAATACTGCCACACACTGTACCCCTGAATATAATACTGCCACACACTGGGCCCCTGGTATATTACTGCCATATACTATGCCCCTGGTATATTATTCCCACACACTATTCCCCTGCAATATTACTGCCGCATGCTATGCCCCCAAATACATTTTCGACAAACACTGTGCCCTGTACCGACTAATTGTACCTCTGTACCCCAAATAATTGATGCCACTGTGCCCCAAATAATTGATGCCAATGTGCCCCCAGAATTAATTATGCAACTGTGCCCCAGAGTTATTTATGCCACTGTGCCCCCATAATTAATTATGCCACTATGCCCCCAGATTTAAGGATGCCACTGTGCCGAACAAAATTAATGATGCCGCTGTGCCCCCAGAATTAGTGATGCCACTGTGCCCCCAGACTTAGTGATGCCGCTGTGCCCCCAGAATTAGTAATGCCACTGTGCCCCCAGAAGTAGTGATACCACTGTGCCCTCAGAAGTAGTGATGCCACTGTGCCCCCAGAAGTAGTTATGCCACTGTGCCCCCAGAATTAGTGACGCCACTGTGCCCCCAGAATTAGTGATGCCACTGTGCCCCCAGAATTAGTGATGCCGCTGTGCCCCCAGAATTAATTATGCTTCTGTGCCCCAGAATTGCATGAATTGCGGCCACGGTCTGGATCTGGACTGCGGTCCGCCAATTGAGTACACCTGGTATAGAGGTTAGAAGGTGCCAAAGTAAGAAGCAAAAATATTTGTCAGATACAGATTCTGCAGATGATGGGTTAAAGTCTTCATGCGTCGGACTGGATAGAGAACAAAAGGGAAACTGACTGCAATCAGAAAAGGTGTCACCTATGAACTATTACATGTAACTGTGAGTCGGGAAGGCCTTGGAATGGCCTCAGGACTGGGCTTGTCTATGAGCTGGAGGTCAGATTAGCTTGTTTGTTAGAAAATGTTGGTGGGGCGGAGCCTGTGAATTATGAGGAACCTGTAGAAATGCTGCATATTGGGTCAGAGTGCTTTGGGGGACCCACAGGTGAGAAAGGTCAACATGAAATTGATAAGCAAGGATTGGCAATTATCAATGGAAAGTAGACAGCTGATTAAGAATATTGTCTAGCTCTGGGAAGGGACAGTTTGCAAAGCTCAAAGAACTACTAGGGGGGATGAAAATGCTGTGAGCCTGGGGAAGAGTCAGTTCCGAAGAGTATGCTGGAAGGTGCCAGAGCCTGGAGGTTACCAAGAAGGCTTGAGTTGTCGGAGAACTCAATCAAGGAGGCAGGCCATTGCTGAATCTGGAAAGAGCTTTGTTAGGTACTAGTCCGAGTGGGACTTTAGGTCAAACATATAGATGGGAACTGGCTGCCCTAATAATATGGCCCTAAGGTCTAGGAAGTCTGGTAAAATAGACTTGATAAGAGTTGTTGGTGTGCTATACCTTCACAAATGTGTTTTAGATGGCTGGTAAACAGTGGAGTTAATATTTCAACCTGGGGATCTAGAAAACATGTCCCAGCTTTTAGCTATGTGTGCGTCTTTATATTGGGACAGTGTGGGGGCGTAACTACTATATGGAGCAAGTGGTAAACTTTAATGCTATATGGGGCAGTTTGGTGGCCTAAATGCTATATGGGGGTTGTGTGGGTGCCTAACTATAATATGGGGGGCAGTTTGGAGGACCTAACTACTATATGGGGGATGGTATGGGGCCTTACTACATATAAGGATAATGTGGGGGCCTAACTACTATTTAGAGCTAGGGTTCTCAACCAGGGGTATGCGTGACCCTAGGGGTACGCAAAAGGTAATGTGGGGGTATGACAATTCGTGGAAAAATACTGGCCATTCATTGGCTAGTATTTATCAGCGCAGAGCGGGCATTGGACATCCCAGTCACTGCGGCAGCTCCCTTTATTGTACTGTGGCCGCAGCCACTTTACGCGAGCTGCAGTGGCTGCTGGGCCTGACGTGTGATGTCCCTGATGTTGCGCGGAGGTGCCGGCACTGCGCAGAAGGACGTCACCGTCAGTGCGGCCCTCTGACTCCCACCAAACGGGATAGACACTGGCCTGGTAAGCATGTTAAACTAAGTGTAACACTGCAGTGTGGGAGGGTGTTATTGTATGTATCTCATATTGGCCCAGGGGGATTGGAGGGGGGAAGAATGGCACAAGGTAATAAAGATGGAGGGGGGATAATGGCAAAAGTGGATTAAGATGGAGGGGGAGATAATGGCAAAGGGGATCAGAGGGAGGGGGAATAATGGCACAAGGGGATTAATATGGAGGGGGGTAATCATTATCCCCCGACCCCATCTTAATCCCCTTGTACCATTATCTGACTATGGCAAAAGGGGATTAAGATGGAGGGGGAATAATGGCACAAGGGGATTAAGATGGAGGAAGGAATAATGGCACAAGGGGAGTTAAGTATTGCATTAGTATCACATATGAAAGGTAAGCACACACCATTATGAAATTAAGTACTTTTATTTCTTATCTTGTCCGTGGGTACCCCTTGCGCGTAAGTTTTGCAGGAACTTGCGCGCGAGGGGTACCCACGGATATACTTTCACCCTTTGAGGGTACAGTCGCGAAAAAGGTTGAGAACCACTGATTTAGAGGCAGTGTGGGGGGCATAGCAACTATATGGTGGCAGTGTGGGGACCTAACTACTAAATGGAGACAGTATGGTGGCATAACTACTATACGGGGTCAGTGTTGGGCTTTACTACCATATGGGGGCAGTGTGTTGAGCATGGCTTCTATTTTGGGCAGTGTAGTACAGATAGGGAATTTGTATAGAGGTGACATGGTGCCGAAGCAAGGAGCCAAAAATATTGGTCTGCCAGATTCTGCAGAAACAAGTTGTGGTAGGAAAAAGTCTTCATGTGCCAAATGGATGGAGAAGAAAAGAAAAACTGAATGACCCCAATTAGAGAAAATGACACCTGTGAACTACTACATGTAACCATATGTGATCACTTATATGGTCTTCAGAGCCTGTGCAGAGCTAATATATAAAGTACATTTATATAGTCACTGTATATATTGGTAAGTATGTAGTGGATTTTATTCAATAACAGTATGGTGGTAATATACAGTCACTATGTGGTGGTAATGCTAGTGGTCATGGTGTGACGGTATTATGTCTCTTGTATACTGGTATTATTAGTAATGTTGTTCTTAATATACTGGACTTGGCCAGTCACTGTATACTGGTTAAGAGGATATATGCTTCTTGAATATTTGGTAACTGTATGACAATATTCAGGTATTCATTATCTGTATTTTTTGTTATATACCCTATTAGTGGTGGGCATGGCGGTCTTAAATTAGCACTGGGGCACCGGACTCTAGTTATGCCTCTGCTAGCAAATGCTAATGTTACACTGATAAAGAGGGAAATAGAGTCACACAAAGTAATGCAAGTAAGGAAGTTTGTGTTAATGTGTCCTATTGTGTTATGTCATAGGCATGAGTGGACCTATCCCAGTTTCAGCTATTTGAAGTATGAGACTGTGAAGTACCGGCTTTGGCACAAGTTTTGATTCATGAACAATATCAGTTGCATGGATCTGCAGGATTTCTTTTGTTTAGTTTTAGGAACAAAACAAGATGTTTCCTTTGGAATTCATAGGTCCTTTCTCACAATTTATCCAACTTTCTAATTTAGTAATATCAGAGCAGCGATAAAGCTGTTTTATATAAATATTTGGAAAGCTCGGCCAAACGAGAACATTTAATATCACATTCTGTTTACAAAATATCTTTTTGAAACTATGAAGCTTTAGAACTTGATATAAAATTATAAAGTAATTTTTTGGTTAAAATATAGTAATATAATAATACCGTATATTAGATTAAATGTGCAGAACACAGTTAAAATACAGTCAAATGTGGGTCTGCATGTTACAGAGTAAGTGAATTTGCATAGACTTTGTAGCATCTTATTATATATTCTAGAAACAAAATGGCGTACCTAACACAAGGACAGATCACGTCACTGCTATTAGTCCGGTGCTGAGGAGAAGCCCAGCAATGATCTCTTCCTGCTGCTCATCTTTGGATTTGCCAGCTGTCACCACTAGGGGTGAATTTTGTGTAAAGCAGTTGTTCAGGGTTTTATATCTTTCTTAAAAGTGGTAAGACTGGGATGGGGGGAAAAAAAGCTATTTTATTCTGCCTGATTGCTTCATCTTCATGTATGCAGCAAATTGGTTGAAGAAAAGAACAGGGCCCATTGACATAAATTCTTCAGTTAACCCCTTAAGGACCAAACGTTTTTCTGTTTCTGCACTTTCGTTTTTTACCCCTTACATTTTAAAAATTATAACCATTTAAATTTTGCACCTTTTTTTTGTACCATCAATTCTACTTTGTAATGATGTCAGTCATTTTACCCAAAAATATACGGCGAAACAGGAGAGAAAAATTAATGTACGACAAAATAGAAGAAAAAATGCCATTTTGTACATTTTTGGGGGGTTCCGTTTCTACGCAGTAAATTTTTTGGTAAAAATGACATTTTATCTTTATTCTGTAGGGTCATATGTATGAATTGATACCCTACTTATATAGGTTTGATTTTGTCGTAGTTCTGGGAAAAATCATAACTGCCTGCACAAAAATGTATACATTTAAAATTGCCCTCTTCTGACTCCTATCATTTTTTTTTCACGTACGGGGCGGTATGAGGGCTCATTTCTTTCGCCGTGATCTGAAGTTTTTATCGGTACCATTGTTGCTTTGATCAGTATAAAAAGTGACCAAAATAACGCATTTTTTTGCACGTATGCCATTAACCGTGTAGTTTAATTAATGATATATTTTTATAGTTCGGACATTTACGCATGCGGCGATACCACATATGTTTATTTTTATTATGGTTATATGTTTTTTATATGGAATTTGGGAAAAGGGGGGTGATTTAAGCTATTAATAAGGAAGGGGTTAATGTGTGTGTTTTTAAACTTTTTTAAACTTTTTTTTACACTTTTAGTGCACTTAGGGGACTTTAAGGAGGAATCATTTGATTCCTCATACAGATCAATGTGGTTCCATATAACCACATTCATCTGTGTGCTCTGCGCTCGAATGATAAAGCCTTGCCCTACAAGGCTTTATCATTCTGAGCACAGGAGCCAACACTACAGGTAGCCCTCAGGCTACCTAAGCAGTGGATTTCTTTGACAGTGGCGATCTAAAGGGTTAATAGCTGCCCGCAGCGATCGCTGCATGTCGGCTATAAACGCCGGCCCCCAGCTACAGGAATCGGCTGGTATGATGCGGGCTCGAGTCGGGAGCCTGCATCATACCGCATTAACGGTACATGGACAAGTATAGACGTCCATGGTCGTTAAGGGGATAAAGGGGAACTCAGCTGGAAAATAAGTGGGAAACAAATGTTTTCAAATCAACTGGTGCCAGAAAGTTAAACATAGTTGTGAATTAGGTAGAAAAAAGGTTGAAAACATCACCTTTATTTCATTACGTTAAAATCATTGACATGGAAAACCTTCAGTGAACAACATGGATAAAATCTTTGGAAAAAATGCCCAGCATTACGCGTTTCAGGTCATGTGACCTTTCATCAGATGCATGGTGGGAAGCCGGGAGGTGAGGAATATATAGAGGCAAAAAAGAAAATTGGAATAGGTGAGTGAAACACTGACCTGGGATTAACCCTATACTTTCCAAATTTATATAGACCATTCGGCTGGACACCATGACATTAGGAGAATAGAATCCATAAATGTGACAACAATATTACAAAAACTAAAATAAAAAATCTTGTACATGAAAAACAAACCAACCTATAAAGTGACAAAAACAACATACCAAAAATGTTTACCATACAATATGGTGATAATGCAAAAATGTAGAACCATAATAATAGTGTAATCGCATGTGACACAATACAGCTGAAGCATCTAGTAGTGCAAAATAACCTCTGACCTTAAATTAAGACCATAGGGTTGGAAGGTACTCAAAGAATAAATCCAAAAAAACTCCCTATTGTGTAAGATTTGGATGCAGTTACCTCCTCTGTCTGGTAAATTAACAATTTTGATGCCAGAAAACAAAAAATCTAAAGTGTCACCTGCATGGACGTTTTTAAAATGTTTTGATACATTGGATGCGTTTGTGTATGCAATGATGTTAACTCCTCTCAAATGTTCCTGAATCCTCTTTTTTAATGGTCTTTTAGTGCTGCCAATATAAGAAATATTGCAGCTTTTGCAGTGAATCCTATAGACAACAAAAGTAGATTGGCAGTTAATAAACTGCTTCATGAAAACAGGTTTTGCCTCAGTGATATTTATAGTGGAGGTCTTAACAGCATGTTCACACACAACGCATCTTGGCAAACCGCATCTAAAAAATCCCTTTAAATTTAGCCATGAGGTGCGGGAGCAAAAGCTAGATGAAGAAGGTAATGCACTGGGAGACAGCAAGTTGCCTAAATTAGGAGCACGTCTGCTAGAAAAATTAACACAGTTTAAAAAAATATTTATCCAAGATTGGATCTTGCCGTAAAATGAGCAAAAACGTATTAATAATATGCTTAACCCCTTAACGACGCTGGATGTAAATGTACGTCATGGTGAGCTGGTACTTAACGCACCAGAACGTACATTTACGTCCTAATCATTACCGCGAGCATCGGAGCGATGCTCGGGTCATGCGTGGCAAGTCCCGGCTTCTGATAGCAGTCAGGGACCCGCCGGTAATGGCGGACATCCGCAATCGCGTGGATGTTCTCCATTAACCCCTCAGATGCCGTGATCAATACAGATCGCTGCATCTGCAGCATCGTGGTCACTAAAATGGATGATCGGGTCGCCCACGGCACTGCCGCGGCGATCCGATCATCCAGAGCGGCAGACGGAGGTCCCCTCACCTGCCTCCGCTGCCTTCCACGGGTCTTCTGCTCTGGTTTGCAATCGAGCAGACCAGAGCAGAAGATGACCGATAATACTGATCAGTGCTATGTCCTACGCATAGCACTGAACAGTATTAGCAATCAAATGATTGCTATAAATAGTCCCCTGTGGGGACTATTAAAGTGTAAAAATAAAAGTAAAAAAGTAAAACATTTTGAAAACCTCCTCCCCAATAAAAACAAAAATTGTCCCATTTTCACTATTTCTCCCCCAAAAAGTGTAAAAAAAATATTTTATTTTAAGCACAACAGTAACAGAAAAGTATGTAATTATGGGTATAATTTTAATCGTGTTGACCCAAAGAATAAAGAACACGTGTCATTTTTACTGTAAATTCTATGGCGTATAAACGAAACCTTCCAAAATTAGCAAAATTGCGGTTTTCTTTTTACTTTCCCTACACAAATTAGTATTTTTTTGGTTGTGCCATACATTTTATGGTAAAGTGAGTGATGGCATTACAACGGAAAACTGGTCGCACAAAAAACAAGCCCCCATACTAGTCTGTAAATGAAAATATAAAAGAGTTATGATTTTTTGAAGGCGAGGAGGAAAAAACAAAACGTAAAAATAAAATTGGGCTGAGTCCTTCAGGGGTTACATTTTTTTATTTATTTATTAAATTCTAGACTATATGTGGTCACAAAGGTAGGTTTCTAGCAGACGTGCTCCTAATTTAGGCAACTTGCTCTCTCCCAGTGCGTTACCTTCTTCATCCAGCTTTTGCTCCAGCGCCTCATGGCTAAATCTAAAGGGATTTTTTAGATGCGGTTTGCCGAGATGCGTTGCGTGTGAGCATGCTGTTATAAATATCACTGAGGCAAAACCTGTTTTCATTAAGCAGTTTATTAACTACCAATCTACTGCACTTTTGTTGTCTATAGAATTCACTGCAAAAGCTGCAATATTTCTTATATTGGCATCACAAAAAGACCAACATCATTGCATACACAAACAAATCCAATGTATCAAAACATTTTAATAACATCCATGCAGGTGACACTTCAGATTTTTTGTTTTCTAGCATCGAAATTGTTAATTTACCAGACAGAGGAGGTGACTGCATCAAAATCTTACACAATAGGGAGTTTTTTTGGATTTATTCTTTGCGTACCTTCCAACCCTATGGTCCTAATTTAAGGTCAGATGTTATTTTGCACTACTAGTTGTCTCAGTTTTATTGTGTCACGTGCAATTACATTATTATTATGGTTCTACATTTTTGCATTACCACCATATTATATGGTATACATTTTTGGTATGTTGTTTTGGTCACTTTATAGGTTGGTTTGTTTTTCATTTACAAGATTTTAAATTTTAGTTTTTGTAATATTGTTGTCACATTTATGGATTCTATTCGCCTAGTGTCATGGTGTCCAGCCGAATGGTCTATACAAATTTGGAACGTATAGGGTTTATCCCAGGTCAGTGTTTCATCTATATATTCCTCACCTCCCGGCTTCCCACCATGCATCTGATGAACGGTCACATGACCTGAAACGCGTCATGATGGGTGCTTTTTCCAAAGATTTTATCCATGTTGTTCACTGAAGATTTTCCATGTCAGTGCTTTTAACGTAACAAAATAAAGGTGAGGTTTTCTACTCGCTGGCATCAACCTTTTTTCTACCTACTTTGGAGGACTTCTATGCCGTGCGGTGAACTGGTGAGCTCACTTTTTGTTGCTGTGTTCATAGTTGTAAATGACTTCTATTTAACAATCTGAAGCCTTCCAGTACTTATTATCTGCTGTATGCTTCAGAGAAAATAGTTTCATTCTTTCCAGTCTGACAACAATGCGCTCTGCTGACACCTCTGTCTGTGTCAGGAACTGTCCAGAGTAGAAGCAAATCCATATAGAAAACCTCTCCTGCTCTGGACAGTTCCTAACACAGAGAGAGGTGTCAGCAGAGGGCACTGTGGTCAGACTGGAAAGAACTACACACATTTATCTGTAGTTTATCTAATATATATAACAGCTGATAAGTATTGGAAGGGTTAAGATTTTTATATAGAAGTAATTTACAAATTTGTATAACTTTCTGGCACCAGTTGATTTGAAAACATTTTTTTTTCACCGGAGTTCCCCTTTAAATAGGTTATCCGCCATAAGGTTATTTTAGTACTTTCCTGCCAGACAGTAATGGACACGCTTTAGAAGGATTCCTGCTTGTCTTGGGGCTAAATGGCTGTTTTGGGAGTCCATCATAACGCTGCTGCTTTCTTTTTGTGAAATGACTATTTCATGTTGGAGTTCCCTTCCTCCAACTACAAGTCCCAGGATCACTTTTTTGTTAGTGTGAGGTCACTTTTATACCTCCCACACATCAATCACTCCACCCATTATGGCTTAGCTCTCTTCCATGCTGTACTTTAAACTACAGTTCCCTCCAGCCCTGATGAGAATGATCTCACTCCCACCTAGAAGTCGCTTCAACCAGACAGGTTCCCTTTCAACCCCTGAGTTGTGATGTAATGTCTCGGGCGCACTGAAACCTGGGAAAATCTGAGACAAATTTTTAACCCTTAAGGACTCAAAACAATCTTCGTCTTTTTGAATTTTGCACCTACAGACCCATATAAGGGCTTCTTTTTTTTTTTTTTTTTTTTTTCAAACATAGTTTATTCAATTTTGTAAGAAAATACAAAATACAGAAAAGCAAAATAGAATAAAAGAATCTACAACAAAGCAGTTTACACGTTATGTGCAATTTCTTACAGGTAGGTCAGTTCAGCGTATAGGAAGTATCACTGTCGATCCACTTCTCTCTCGGGAGGCAACTAGCCCCTTGCGACATCTCTTAATGTGGTCAAATCTTTCCTGAGTCGTAAGCATTCAGAATGCACCATGACTTGTGATAATAGTCTCATTTCTGACATTAGGTGGGTAAACGTAGGCCTCCTAGCGTGCCACTCAACGATTCTATACTGTACCATTCAGTGGAACCAAATGGAGTGACTATATCTATTATTTCTGACATTGTATAGTGGGAAAGGATAAATACCCTCCATTTATCAAAGAACTTGCCAGTATGCGTGTCTCTGTGGCGTTCAGTGTCCAACCTGTCTATCCCACACAGCAGTTTTAGTTGGGAAATAAGCATGGCCTCGGTTGGTGTTTCTGGCCGTAGCCAGTTAGAGAAAAGACATCTCAGTGCCACAAGTAAAGTTATATGGACCAATGGAGGTGTTTTCCCTTCCCTTTGGGCATCCCTTTCCGGGGGTCTATTTTGGTGGAACAGTAGGGTTCTCGGTGTGAAGGGTAGGGTAATGCCCCAAAGATCTTTAACAAAACGTATTACCTTGTGCCAAAATTCTACAACCTGTGAACATGACCATACCCCATGCCACATATCAGTAAGGGGACTGGAGCACTTTGGACACTCTGTGATCCTGTCAGGGAAGTCAGGCGATGGACGTATGTTGAAACCATACAATGCTCTATGAGCAAATTTGAAGTAAGTCTCGCGCCATCTTTCATTTATGATGTGCCGTCGTATCACCTGCCATCCCCTCAGGACACACGCTGAAATATCTTCTCCTGGGACCCACTTCGACCAGTTAGAGAATATGGACTCTGGATCTAATCTGATGAGAGCTCTTTTCAGAGAGGGATATAAATTAGAAATTGTCAGCTTGCGAGGGCAGTCACCTACCAGACGGTCAAAGTCATGTTCTATGGCTTCCCTAGATACATTTCGCAGCCGGGACGACAGAAAAGAGTGTAGTTGTATGAGTGTGTAGGTATGTGCAGCCGGAAGTGAGTATTTCAGGACCATCTCATGAGGTGTGTGCCATCTCTTATCAGCCCTGTTAATCATGTGTCGTACTGTTGTTAGACCTTTGGATGCCCATAGCGACAGGGTTTGAGAGGTCAATATGTGTGGGCCTTCTGGGTGTTTGGTGAGGGGGAGATGTTTGGAAACTAAAAAAGGGAGGTGAAATAGTTTTCGAACCTCCTTCCACGTCACCACTGTGTCCCGTAGTAGGACTGAGTGTTTTAGCAATGGTGGTAGCTTAGCATAGGAAGTATGCATAATAGTAGTTAAATCCCAAGGGTTCGCCAATTCCCTTTCCAACTGTGTGGTGGCGTGGAACGAGGAGTCGTGTATCCAGTCAATTACAAATCGAAACAGGCAGGCCAGGTTGTAGCCCCTCAGATTAGGGAAATTTAGACCTCCCTCTTGTGTACCCAACATTAGTTTTTTCAAGGCTATTCTCGGTCTTTTACCAGCCCAAATGAACTTGGTGAAGGCCGAGTTGAGATTCTGTATGTCAGCATGTCTCAGTAGTAGGGGAAGGGTTTGCATTGGATAAAGGAGTCTGGAAAAGCTAACCATTTTAAGCAAGTGACACCTGCCCATAAATGTGAGAGGTATATTATTCCAGCGCTGTAGCTCTGCACGGATCCTAGCGAACAAGGGCGGGTAGTTTAGATTATATATTGTGGCAGGCGTTTTACCAATGGTTATCCCTAAATAAGTGACCGAGGAGGAGGCCAGTCTAATGCCTAACCCTGCAATGCGGTTGGCCCACCTTGGTGCGGATGTTCCTAGAGCTAGCAGTTCTGATTTATGTAGGTTAATTTTATAGCCTGAAAAACTTCCAAACAGTTGTAGATGGGTAAGCAATCGATGTAACGATTGGTCAGGGGAGTCTATAAATAATAGTACATCATCTGCAAACATAGTTAGTTTAACTTCTTCTCTGCCTACTTTTATTCCGGAGTATATTTGCGTGGACAATAGAGATCTGGCTAGAGGTTCCAGTGCTAGATTAAAAAGTAGCGGGGAAAGTGGGCACCCCTGTCTGGTACCCTTAGATAGAGCTATGGGTGCAGATAGAATTCCGTGCGTATAAATCTGAGCGACCGGATTGCGATACAACCCTGTTAGGTATGTGCGAAACGTGCCCTGCAGACCTATCCGATCCAGTACCATCCCCAGCCAGTCCCACCTTACATTATCGAACGCCTTTTCGGCATCAAGTGTCAACAGGGCTGGCCTTTCTCCTGGCTGGGGACAGAGCTGCAACCGGTCCAGGACCGCCAGAACAGTTCTAAGATTCATGGTAGCAGACCTGTTCCTAATAAATCCCACTTGATGGGTGCCTACTAAGGCCGGCATGAACCTTGATAGTCTATCTGCCAGGATTTTAGATAGGATTTTAACGTCTTGGTTGATCAGTGAGATGGGTCTATATGAGGCAGGATCTGTGGTATCTTTGCCTTGTTTGTGCAGTAGTTTGATGTATGCCAGTGATGCAGCTGGGGAAAGAGATCCTGTGGTCATATAGACCGTATATACGTCAACTAGCACTGGGGTTAGCTGTGGTAGAAGTGCTTTGTAAAATTCCCCTGTGTACCCATCAGGCCCCGGGGCTTTACAATTATGTAGATTCCTAATGGTAGAGCTGACTTCCTCCTCCGTTATAGGCGAATTAAGGATATCCTTCTGCTCACCCGTCAGCTGAGGAATATCCACCCCTCGTAAAAATGTTTCCCCTAACGTCATATCCGCAGGGCCAGCACGATATAGGTCAGCGTAGAAGGTAGCCAGAATTTTATTTATGACATGAGGGTCTGTGTTCATCGTTCCTGCGGTGTCTTTTAGGGCTGTGATATGTGTGAGGGGGCGTTTACCTCTCGCTAGCCTAGCCATTAGGCGACCTGCCTTGTTCCCGTGGCGAAATAGATCTACCTCAAAATGAGCCCTCTTCATCCTCTCCCTCCTGTCAAGCCATAGTTCAAATTGAGCCTTTGCCTCTTTCCATTTCTCCTTGTGGCCATCTGTGGGGGAACCGAGGAATACGGCGTATGCAGATTGCAATCGGGCACTAGCCTCCGCAAATTTCACCCGGGAGGTACGTTTTAGATTGGCCATATCTGCAATCAGCCTACCCCGCATTACAGCCTTGCCAGTTTCCCAGAACAATGTCGGATTTGTGCGGTGATCAGCATTTTGTGCCGTAAATTCTAGCCACCACGATCTCAGTTTCTCCACAAATGCGTCATTTTTCGCCAAGTAAGTGGGGAACTTCCACAAAATATCTGAGCCCTTTGGGCATGAGGGGTATAGGTGCAATATTATGGGGGTATGGTCAGATAGTGCCAATTCCCCGATGCGCACTTCCTCTACTCTATTACTCATTTCCGCGGTCACCAGCATATAATCCAGCCTGGACCAAGAGTTGTGCGCATTGGAGAAGTGGGTGAATTCCCTATCTTCGGGATGGTGTAGTCTCCACGCATCTGTCATTCCCAGTTGCTCCAGGAACAGTGGTAATACACAGTCCCTAGACCGAATGGGGATGGTCGAATTAGGGGCATGCGGGCTTTTTCTGTCCACTAATGGGTCCAGTACTGTATTTAGGTCTCCACCCAGTAACTTTCCCGGTGTCCTGTCAGACTGGATTCTGTCAGTAAGATCAATAAAGAACCTTTTGTTTTCTCCATTAGGTGCGTATACATTATAGATACTAAACGTGTCCCCGTTATGTTCCAAGATAATATGAGAGACTCTACCTTCATTGTCTGTTGTATGGGAAAGGAGTTTAAACGTGAACGATTTGTTTATGAGGGTGATGACTCCGGCTTTCCCTTCGTTTGCGGGTGAGCCAAAGACATGTCCCACCCATTGTTGGTGCATCCTTACGAAATCAGCAGTCGCCAAATGAGTCTCCTGCATTAATACAATGTCAGGATTGAAGCGTTTTAGGTATCTAAGAAAAAGCCTCCGTTTATGTGGAGAGCGTAGGCCTTTGACATTCCAAGATATAATTCTAGTCATGGTGCATTCCTAGTCGTGTTTTACCAATGAGCATGATACATGAGTGTAAGCAAAAGGTAGTTAGCTCTAAAACAGTAGTTACATTCAACTGGGAAGAGATGCCATTTCTAAAAGCATGAACCTGACGCTGTAACTGTGATGTTCGGTGTCCATGGGCTAAGTAAGAGACTGACTGTTGAAATCCCACCTGTATAGTTAAGGTAAATAAAACCAAAACAATAAACCATTGACAACCAAACAAAAGAGACCCATGAGGCATCTGAGGAAAAACGATGCCTCCCTCTAGGGTAGAAGACCTCCTTTTTTCGTCTGACATAACAGTAGGTAACCCAATATACATTGAAACCCCAATTGTGTCAAGGCGAGTCAACCCCTCCCCCCTGAGATCAAGCCTCGTGAAGTAAAGGCCCTTATGAGACTAGCACATAACAAAATTCCCAGCTACGTCTCCCCCACTGGACAATACCCTTAAAGTACCCTCACTCGAATTCTGTAAGAGTGCCCTTCAGGTGGTCGTGTACCCCTCCCATAGATCCTGTCTCAGATGCATAGCCCTAGCTCACTACCCAGTACTGGAGTACAGGACATATCTGTCTACACCCCCATCCGGGAAGAGAAGTAGCAGTAGGTGAGGGAGCTGCAATCAAAACTGGCAACAGTTAACAAGAAAAGTGAACCTGTCTGTGGCCTCCAGGCCCGATCACGTCCCAGACGTCCGTCACCTTGTCGGCTGTACAGTCAATTTGGACCCACTGTGGCTGTTCAGTCCGGCGATGATTGGCGTCTCCCTCCCGTTGCTTGTCTGGGTGATCTGTCTCGCCTGCGGTAATCCCTCGGTGGTGGTGAGATCGTGCCTGCGTTTCTGTTTACCGATCTGGATCGTCTGTTCACTCGGGGAGATCTTGATCTTCGCCGGCGTGGTGATCGTTGACTCCTAGGATGGTGAGCAGTCGGATGCAAAATCGTTTCCAGCGCTGTAGACGCCTCCTCAGGTGTTTTATATAGAGACATGGAACCATCTGCATGGAACACCCGTAAAGTGGCCGGGTACTGGAGTTGAAATCTGCAGTTCACTTTGAATAGGGATGTGCAGATGGCGCTGAACGCCCTTCTGCGTTTCGCCACTTCCACGGAAAAGTCCTCAAAGATTAGGAGGCGCATTCCCTGTATTATTAGCGGTTGCTGTAAGCGCCGGTAAGCTTGCAAAACTTCGACCTTGTCATTGAAGTCCAAGAATCGTAATATTACTTGTCTAGGGCGGTTCGCTGGTGTCGCCCTGTTACCTTTTGCAGAACGAGGTGGTGGCCCTATCCTGTGAGCCCGTTCCACCCTGCATGGATGGGATAGTGTTAATGCTTTAGGTAAGTCCTGTTCACAAAACTTCTGTAGATCTTGTGGCAAGATAGATTCCAGGACCCCCACAATCCTAAGATTGTTTCTTCTGGACCGATTTTCAAGGTCTTCCAACTTTTCAGACACTCTGACCAGCTCAGCTTCGACAGTGTTTAAGCGCCTTTCTGAGGTATTCTCTCCATCTTCCAAGTGAGATACCCTTTGCTCCACCTCTAGAATTCTGTGTGAATGGCCCCTTACTTCTAGATGTAAGCTTTGCAGTGCAGTCTTCAACACCTCCTCCACAATATGTTGGACAGTAGGTACCATACGTGCAGCCACTTCAGTTGCCAGCAAGGCATAATTAATATTAAACTGCCCATCCTGTGCTGCCTGGTGGGTAGGTGGGATAATCTGAGTGGGGTGGTCATCCAAGATATGGGGCATGCATGGTGAAGCTGTTCTTGTGGGGGGAGAAGGGGAAGGCAGGGGCTCCTGCGTGCCTACCTCCATAGCAGCTTCTCCCGACACTGTATGTGGCGCAGGTTGAGGAGCGGCTGTATTTCGGGGAACCTCCGTTTCTCCTGGGCTCCTCTTACTGCGTCCCTGCATCTCTATTACTGCGGTGCTGGGTTCTCCGTCCTCCTCCCTGCCTTCCTGGTTGGCGCGCGCGGCCGCCATTTTAGATGAGGCGCGCTGTTGGTCCGGAGCAGCCGGTGTAGATGGCTGCTGTGGAGGCCGGCCGCTGCGCTGCACGAACCTATCCATCGTCGCGTCTCCTGTGGACATTCAGGTGCCCCCTCCGTTAGATTTGCCTGGCGTGGGGCCGGTATGTAGCCGATAACTGGCGGGGGTAGCGGGAGCTCGCCTCAGGCGCCTGCTACATCAGACGCGCCGGAACCGGAAGTATAAGGGCTTCTTTATGCGTAATCAATTGTACTTTGTAATGACATTACTTATTTTATAACATAATCTGCGGTGAAACCAAAAAAAAAATTTTGGGGGAAAAAAATCCAAATCCCAGGGCCGAAGCCCGGGGTGAAAAACCACTTCATGCACACCCATAAAATATAACTTTTAATGATGTAAATAAAACTTCCTAGAGGTGAATATTAAACTGACACGACAGGGTAATGTGCTATCAACTATGAATACTGAGAACACTCAGCATTGTAGTCTACCGCAATTAGCACCTGTCTAGGTGTTGAAAGGATTTCTCCCTGGGGATAGCTCTGGGATCGTCCTTGAAACCGCCACAGGACACAGTACTACTTTATTCAGCAGGCAAACAACAGTTCTTTATGCAAGTCTGGCTCTTCACCAGCTTCATTAGACAGGTTGCAGGATAAATAAAAACATAATACAGCAACAAACAAAACCCTAGACCATCTAGTCACTAACTAAACAATCCAGTATGCCCTGACAACTGGTGGGCAATTCCCGGCCAGTTAAACTTATGCCTCCTGCAACCTTCTACTCACTGTTTGCAACCTCTTGCTGTGTGTCTCATCCACATCACTCTTGGGGCCACTCACAGCTCGGGCTGTGTGTTCCTCACCAGGACCCCTGCCTCCCCCCTACAGCCACCTTGCTGGGGAGAGCACCAACTATTCTGCCTGACTTCCGTTTAAACACACTTCCCCTTTCTGCTACCTCATTAATCAGGCCCCAGGTGGAGGTTTCTCCAGGGTTAGCTTAAGAATTACACCTTTCCCTTGCCACAGTGTGACAGTGTGTTTAAAATTTACACAACATGCCAACCTCTACTTTTTTTGCCGTTACAACAGCATTCTCAAGAGGTGTATTGTGGCAAGACCGCGCCGCAAATTATCATTACTAAGAGAATTATTCTCAGTATTCATAGTTGATAGAACATTACCCTGTCATGTGTCAGTTTTAACTTTCACCTTGGGGAAGTTTTAGTTACATCATTAAAAGTTATATTTTAGGGGTGTGCATAAAGGGTTTTTTCACCCCCGGGCTTCGGCCCTGGGGTTTGGATTTTTGTAGTTTTGTCCCCTTACTAACCTTGGGTCCATTTTGTAGCATGAAATGAAAAAAAAAAAAAAAAACATTTTGCTAATTTTTGCAAAGTTTCTACGCAGTGCACTTTTCGGTAAAAATTACACATTGGCCCTGATTTACTAAGAGTGGAGTGTAGGTTGTTTTGTGGGTTTTAATTCCCTACAGTTTTTTTTCCCCATGGTATTTACTATCGTGGACTTCCTTAAGGCATTGTATGTGTGTTGGATGTTGCTCTGTATGGATGAGAGTATTACTTTAAGGTGAGGCATATTGATAGGCAGAGACCAAGATGCCAGACATTCTGTGCCCAGCATGTTCTCAGAAGTAAATCCAGTACCGAATCTTAAAATAGATGCAAGAGTGTCTACAATACAAATGAAAACAATCAATTTCTACTCTGTCGCTCCTATTCTCAGAGGATTAAAACATTCATATTCAGAAGTGTTAGAAAAACTTGTGCTGAGTTTTGATACCCACATCATAATAGGGCTTTCTATTTGTGATATATCTTGTATATGTGTTTCATCATAAAAGGTTCAATGAGAGAGTTCACAGTTTTGACCCCTGTCCTTCAACAACTTGTTAAAACAATACAGCTTTAAAAAGAATATGGCAGTTTCAATTCATGTTCCACACTGCTGACCCTGTTGGATAGCTGTTAGGGCAAGAAGGCACATAGTACCTTTCATATATCTGTCTGTGCTTCCATAATGTAGGAGAATGCTTTAATTCTCTGATGGCACGTGCCAAAGAGGTGTTTCCCTACCTCTAAAGGGCTTGGTCCCTGTTCTATCCCTACTTCTGCTTGAAGGATTTAACTTTGAATGCTGAGTCCTGCTGTGAAATCTTGTTCCTGTGCTGGGGATACAAACTGTGCACAGATGTATGTCATTTCGAAATAGGGCTTGGCTTCCAGCTCACTGTCAATCAAGCATGGATAGGATAAAGAAGGGGGAGGGTAATGAGCCGTTTATCAATTCAGTAGCTTGAGAACACCTCTTTGACATTTAGCAGCAGAGAATAAAAGTATTTTTCTATGTTATGGAAGCTCAAACATATATGAAAGATACCATGTGTCTCAATGCCCTAACAGCTATCTAACAGTGTCAGCAGGTTGGAATGTGAATTAAAGCTGACAGATTAAGGAGTACCTGTCAGGGTGGTCCAGTGGCAGGATATGTCTAAAACCTTTTTTCGGGAACTTCCATAGATTTGAATGGGACTTCCAGAAATTTGTCTCATGATAGGTCTACGAGATTGCTCAGGAGTTTTAAACATATTCTGACAGAAACTCTTCAAGTGTGAATAGTGTTTAAAATGGCATAGCATTAAATCAGGTTTCATTATAAACATATGTTTTACCATTTTGGTAATTTTTTGTAACTATCCTTATAACATTATCTGTATCTATAGATATTACATTGTTCACACTGGTAACTAGAGCAGTCACAGTAGACTGATGTTTTCTGTTTTCTTGGACAGGATTAGCAGGCTCATCGCATTATCATTAGAGTTTGCATGACAACTCTGGTTTAATACTGAAGAACAATATATAGTATGGCAAAATAGTAACACTTTATGCCATATACACACTTAAGCTTATGTATACAGCTGTTATTCCTTGGTCTTTGGGCATTGTACTTCATTTAATGGAGTAATTTCTAATGAATGCTCTATAACATTTTTCAGTCAATATCTCCCATTCTTTGCAGAGGTCACTGTATCAATGGAGAAGTCTCATAGTGAAAAACGTATCCCCCTATCCGCAGGATCAAAAATGTATTCTGTATCCTGCAGATAGGGCATAGGTTTTTAACTATGACATATCTTGTCACGTACCTGAATGCGGGCGGTCAGGAACAGGATGTGGATTCTCTATCTGTGTGGCTGATGACTCGGACTGTATCGGGGAACGAAGTCTAAGGTGCTGCTGGTCTTCACCAGAGCCCGCCGCAAGGCAGGATGGGCTTGCTGCGGCAGGCGACACGGCTCAACCACACAGGTAACTGGGCAAGGCGAGGTAGAGAAGGCTGAGGCTGTAGCGTAGTCAGCGTAGCAGAAGGTCAAGGTAGGCGGCAAAGGTTCAAAGTAAAAAAACGTAGCAGGAAGGTCTGGGTACACGGGTATGGCAACAGGCAATAGGGAATGCTTTCTCTCAGGCAAAAGGCACTGAAGATCCGGCAGGGGGATGTGGGAGGTGCAGGAACTTATATAACTATGTGGTGCAAGACTAAGTATGGGCGCACTGGCCCTTTAAATTTCAGAGCTCTGCCACGCGCGTGCCCTAGGAGACGGGGACGAGGGCGGCGGAGCTGAGTTACTGAGGCAGCAGTCCCGCGATGCGAATCCCAGCCCCGCCAACAGACGGGGACCCCGGACACTGTGCTCACGGCTGGAGCTTGCGGCCGGAGCACAGCGCGTGACATATCTCCTTTAAGCAAACAACTGTCTATACCATTGCATGTAGACCATTGATTTCTACAGTTAGAATTTGGTGATGCCAAAAATGGTATATGATTCCAGAGGTCATGAGAAAGCGCATCACAGTGTGAAATGGCCTGTTGGCCATTACCTGTATCTGAGATCCGACATGTGAAATGTTGTCTTAATTTCTCATGTATACAAAAATTTTATAAATTGCCTAAACTTTAAAAATGATAAAAATAGTTTTCAAAATACTGCAGGATATTTAAAGGAATGCAAAATAATTGCAAATACACTTCATACCTCTTAATGAAAATTGAAAAGACACAGCCCTGTCTATATAAGATCTCACAGCTGACAATGTATACCAGAGCAAAAACCAAGCCATGAGGTGGTAAGAACTGCTTGTAGAGCTCAAATAGGATTGTGGAGAAGGGGGCAAAAAGAGAACATTGGCCTCTGTATTTTTTTTTTTATTGCAAGAAGTTTAAAACAACCAAGACTCTTTTTAGAGCTGGCCATCCACCAAACAAAGTATTTGGGGGAGAGGCTTGCTAAAAGAGATGAGCATGAACCCATTGGTCACTATGACTCAACTCTGAAGATCCCGTGTGCAGATGGGTGACTCTTCCAGAAGGTCAACCATCACTGCAGCACTCTGCAATCTAGGCTTTATGGCAGAATGGCTAGAAAAAAGCCTCTCCTAAGTAAAATACATATCAGAGCCTGTCTGGCATTTACACACTTTAAGGACTTTTACACCACGAGAAACAAGATTGTCTGGTGTGATTAAACCCAAATTTTACTTTCTATACTTTTTAGCCTTAATTCTAAGGTAATATTTTGGAGGAAACCAGGCACTGCTCATCACCTGCCATATACCATCCCCAGAGTAAAGCATGGTGGTGGCAGCATCATGCTGTGGGGGGTGGTATACAGTGTTTCGAACTGGGAGACTAGTCAGGGTTAAGAAAAAGCTGAAAAGAGCAAAGTACAAAGATATTCTTAAGAAAAAACTGACCCGAGTGCTCTGGACCTCAGATTGGGATGAAGGTTCACCTTTCAACAACACATTGACCTCAAAACAACACAGGAATGGCTTATGGACAATAAAGGAATGCCTGTAAATGTCCTTTAGTGGCCTAACCAGAGCCATGACTTGAAACCATTTGAATATCTCTGGGGAGACCTAACAACTGTCCACTGGCAATCTCCATCATAATTGACAGAGGTTGAGAGGATCTGCAAAGAAGAATAGTGGAAAATCCCCAAATCCAGGCGTGTAATCTTTGTGGCATCGTCCCCAAGAATACTGGAGGCTGTAATCACTGCTTAAAGGTGCTTAAAGTAAATACTAAGTAAAGGGTCTGAATACTTATGTCAATGCAATACTTTGCTTTTCTTCTTTTCAATAAACTACCTAAGACTTCTATCATTCTGTTTTCACGTTGTCACTACGGGATATTAAGTGCACAATGATAGAGGAAAACTTTATTTATTTATAGCACAAAGCTGCAACAAAGCAAAATGTGAAGAACGTGAAAGGGTCTGAAAACTTTCCAAAGGTACTGTACCTATAAATAAACAACTGTGTGCTGTCTATTATATTATGTTTTTTATGGCCAGTTTTTTTTTTACTTGTTTAGTGAGGTAGAGCTACTCTAAGTGAATTCTTGGTGTTTTGTGTATACTGGAAGAAATGGTACAGGGCAAAGTGCAATGAACAATAAAGAGTAAATCTCAATTGCTCCTTCCATGACAACTCCAATGGTTAAGAACTTGAGCATATCAGCTAAACAACATCTTAGATGAGCCCTGTAAGATCAAAGTCATACCGGACGTGTTGGAATACAAGGTGATTTCTTCATATTGGGAATTCTAGATTATTTAATAATTACAACTTCCTAATGAAATATTTTAACAGTTGGTACTTTGGTTCTTTAAAACTTTGGTATGTTTGTGTCTATAGAAAGTTGAAGAAAACCCGTGCTTGTTCTGTGGACGTAAAATAATACATATGCCTACACCTGACAATAGTAATTACAGTCAGATGGGTCTGAGGCTTTACTACCAGCTTCAAAGCTATGGAGAAGAAATACCAGATTGACAGAGCTAGACATTAGTTATCCACATAAAGAAATCCCATCCTGTATGTTGCAACAATTTAGCTTAAACTGGGAATGGGACTTTCCAAGTAGAAAGCTCTTCTTGCGATTGAGAGAAAATAATCCAACATCTATTTTTACCAGTGAGGACTGTTTCGCTGAGAGTTGCCCTTTTTAAAAGGACCATAGAAATGTTACACCAAGACACCTGTACATTGGGAGATATTGATAAGATAAGATAAAGCAGTAAACCTATCCAAGGAACTGTTTTCTGTGAGTTATGAATTGTGATATATCATAAATCCAGTTCTTAGTCCTTATGTCAAGGACTGGAATGTTGTTATCAGTCTTTAAAGAGTACCTGTCATGAAACAATCTTTTCTAAACTAGCTCAGATGATAATCCCTAACTACTCCTAACACCCCTCCCGCCCTAAAAATGTTTTCCGAGCTTTAAAAAGCCCTATTTCTTGCTCACATAGTGAAAACCTTGGGCTGGAGAAAGTGGACGTTCCCCAGCAGGCGGTGACATCACTGAAGCCTGTTAGGGGACCACTTCCGCTCTCTTCGCAGGCATCTATCTGTATTCAGCACTGCACTCTGCATCCAGCGCTGCACTGAGCATCAGCCAGCACATGTGGCCAGCAGGCTCTCCTTCACAGGGGACAGAGCCTAGTGATGTGGCCATGTACAGGAGCATGGAAGGCACAGCGCAGCTGGCAGGGTCTCCTTCACAGGGGACAGAGCCTAGTAATGTCGCAATGTACAGTAGTGCAGCAGGAACAGTGCTCACTCCTGCCTGTATGAGGCAGTGGGCGAGAGCTGTGCCTTGCTATGTAACACAGGCACTTCCTGTGTTTGGTCTACTGCCAGGCCGAGAGGAGACCAAACTCACTGCTAGGCTTACGACAAGGAAAAGAACAGTGACACCTAGTGGCCATTTTGTCAAACACATTTTAAAAATATTTAGGTTGAGAATTTTAACAGAAAGTGATTTGCAAAGTGTTTTAGAATTGCATAAGGAAGAATATATCAAAATTTTCACTTGGTGACAGGTACTCTTTATGGGTAAATTCCAACATTGCAGTTCCTGCATGGAATCAAAACCATGCCTGCATTTGTTGAACAATGGCTAAATAATCCTGCTGACAATAAACCTGGGAACATTATGCAGCTATTGGCCTCCGCAGGGAGGTTAGGTTTTAGCCACATGTAACATAATCAACGAATAAGCCCAAGGTTACTTTTAAAGAGAATCTGTCAGTGCCATAGCAGGTACAAAACTGCAGACAGGGCCTGGGGAATAAAATTAACCATACCTTTAGTTTTGCTGATCATCCCCCCCCCCCCCCCTCCCTGCATGATTGATGTACAGGGCTCAGCTTCCAGCTATGTATGTCAATCAGTCAAAGAAGAATGTGGGGGTATTGGGAGGGAGTAGGTGGTGTGCTACTGGAGCTCAACACCACCAGTGTGACACTTCAGCTGCTAACAAAAAAGGCACTTTTATGACTTCACAAACAGCGATCATTAAAATTATATGTATATTCTCCAAGTTCCTATCCGCCAAGATCTGCCGCTTTGTATGGAGTTGACAGATTCCCTTTAACTACTCACAATCTCAGATCCATTGTGTAGACAGAACCATATACTTTACAAACAATACTATTAAAACATCAGTCTAACACAAACATACAGGCTGTCCAGCACATTTAATATGAAACAACTTTCATCCAAAACACATTAATCCTTTCTCTACAGCCAGGCTCTGTGATATATTCAGATTAGTTCAAACAGTGAAGATAAAAAAACAAAAGAAGAAATATTTTTACAGCAAGGCTACCATCCACTTTATAGGTGAAAAGATCAATAGAGCCACCAGGATTCCAATAAGAAGCCTACTGAATTACAAGCAAAGAGTATAACAACAGGGTTCCCCTTGTCAATTTACACCAGTGGTCTCAAACTATGGCCCTCCAGATGTTGCAAAACTTCAACTCCCAGCATGCCCGGACAGCTGTTGGCTGTCCAGGTATGCTGGATGTTAAAGTTTTGCAAAATCTGGAGGGCCACAGTTTGAGACCACTGATCTACACAAACACATAACAAGAAAGATTCTATGCAAATCCAGAAAATAAGTAAACATTTCTCTAGTCCAGGACATGGTATGTCCAATTTAAAGTCTTAATACTGAAAGGTTATTCAAATTGATAATATTCCAGTCATTGACAAAATCTAACACTTGAATTTATGATCCATGGATGCCATTACCTCCATTGCAATTCTATCTATAACAAACACTCGGTTTTATTTTATATGGTTACTGTCATAGAATTTGATGTCGGACAGGGTAATGCGTAATTAACCTTATTGTGACGCCAGGGTGTAGTTGACCTATACATCACCGGAGGTGGGCCAGCTTCACCTGTGCAAGGCACCGGGCAAATAATCACTCCGACGCATGGTTACGGTTAACTGGCTTGCTTTACTGAGGTTGGAAAGATGGTACAATCCGTTACAGCTCAGATCAGCATGAAGGAGTTGCAGGGTGAACTTAGGGAAGCTTATTGGCTTGCTGGGACTTATAGTTGATTGTGCTGTATATAATTGACTTGATTGGTATGCAGCCCACGCTATACTTTAGGGACCTGGACTTGACTAACTTGACTGAAGTAATCGCAGAAACTGTAGGCTTACCGCAAGGCTTGACTTTCACCCGGGTAGTGGAGTTAACTTATAGTTGATGCGTGGTTGCTGACCTCATTATATATGGGATTAATTTAGAGAGATCCCATTGGCCGGATAAGTCACCTGTTCACCACTGCATACGCCCCTTAACAACAAGGTCCTTGACAACAGTTTTTTTTAAGGTAACAAGTACATAGAAAATACAATACATTAACCCTTATGTAACATTACAGTATTTAGTGCATTATGGAGAGTTCTAAGGAGAGTGGGCCCAAGACTGACATTGAAGCAGCATCTGCCAGACAGGATGGGCAGGAGTACAGAAGAACATGTGATTCTGTACTGGGTCACCATAAACTTCTCTCCATTTTATAGAGAATGTGTGTACTAACATATTCGTAAATCACTTAATTTATGATAAATGACTCCTCACAACTGAAAAAAAAGCCCTAAAATCATTGCTGGTCATTGCTGTCCACTTCTAGTTGCTTGAGGAATTCTGTCTATAACAGCAGAGATACCAGGACAGAATTGCATGCATCCTAAGTCTGTTTGCCTCCTACAAAGGGTCCACACTGTCCCTGAAAGGTAAATCAAGGCTTCTCACTTATCTCTTACCACCATTAAAAGTTTGGTGCAATTGTCCCTTATGTAGCTACTTGTGTTCTTACTATGTACACAGTGCTGATTTTTAGTTTTTAGTGTTGCACTTTTTAGTGTTGAAAAGCATACAAGATCTGTTAGGGAAGTGTGTTTTTAAACAAGCTATGAGTTACTATGGGTTACTGCATGTTGCTGTAACTTTGACATTAAGGGCGCGTTCACACGGAGTAAATGAAGAGTAATTCACGCCGAAAAATTTACGGGCGGAAAAAATAATTTTATTTTGGCGCAAAATTGCACGCGGACATGGGGGAAAAAGAAGTGAAAGGTTTTTCAGCCATTTCCGCGCAAATTGCGAGTGAATTCCACGCAAATTGCCCGCAAATTCCGGGCGAAAACGGAACTTCATTAACTTAAATTGATTTCTGCTAGCGGATTCTTTCTTCAAGCGGAACGGAATTCAGCATTGGAATTCTGCTAGCAGAATTTCCGCAGTATGAACAGGCCAGCAGAAATAACATTAAAGTCAATGGGCAGAGGAGATGTGCATTAGTTTTTAGCGGAGGATTCAAGAGGAATTACTCGAGTAAATTCCTTTTGAATTACTCCGTGTGAACGCACCCTAACTTACCCTTAAAACCACTCCTAATTGACCTAAGCAGTGTTATATATGGCTTTGTTATGCACATTTTGGGGGGTTTATTAGATTGACAGTACAGGTTCTCCTCGAACCAAACTTTTTTGAAAACTGCAACAATCTGCATGGATTTTGATTGTTTTCCCCATGTTTGTGTGTGTTTCCTTGGGGTGCTCCAATTTCTACCCACACTCTAAAAAACTATTTATAGGAATAGAAAAGGAACATAGTTGTACCAGGAGAGATCTGGGCAGGCAGGGTTCAACCATCATAGATAACAGTCTAAAGGTCAGAGCAGCCAGGAACAAGTAGAACAGTCAGGAAACCATAGTCATAATAGCTTTGCTGTTTTCATGTATGCTGTTTTACATATGTAAGTCCTTAAATTGCAGATAGAAATGACATCAACAAAATCAATCCAAGTAGAAGCATATTTAAAGAAAAGACATAACTGAAAGGGGTAAGAAGAGGTGATTGTGGCCTCTGGATATAGTCAGCAACTAAAGTCCTTTAAGATCAGCCGAGCTGACTAATAGAAAAGACAAATGTTTATGGACATGGCTATTTTTTAGCATGACAAACCCCACACAAGAGACCTCCAACCTAGTTATCTATAGGAACTGACTGTTGACTTGTAGCCTGGACTCAACAATGTATGACATGATAGGAAAGGCACCCATGAGTGGAACACTAGTGACATGAATTTTCACAAAACTCTAAGAAATGGTAAAGCTCAGCAATGTAAAGGCGATTCAGTATAATGCAAGAGACTAATGCAGAGGCATTGTACTTTATGAAGACAGGCAATAAGTGCGCCAACGGAGGACCTAAGAGGTTTTTAAAATATTCAGAACAAACATTTGACTTCAGGCTTCTGTTTTTGCATGCCTTATTCTGTTTGTCGATAGTGTTGAGCGGCATAGGCCATATTCGAATTCGCGAATATTCGCGAATATATGGTCGAATATTCGTCATATATTCGCGAATATTCGCATATTCGTTATCTCCTCGTTTCATTTTCGCATATGCAAAAGTTCGCGTATGCGAAAATTAGTTTATGCGAAAATTCGCATATGCGAAAATTAGCATATGCGAATTTTCGTATATGCGAATTTTCGCACGCCAGTCTCTCACAGTAGTATTACAGCCTTCTTTACACCACACAAGCTGGAAGCAGAGAGGGATGATCACTGTGATGTGTACTGTGAAGAAAAAAAAAAAAAAAAAAAAGAATATTCGTAATTACGAATATATAGCGCTATATTCGCGAAATTCGCGAATTCGCGAATATGCGATATTCGCGAATAATATTCGAATTGCGAATATTCGCGAGCAACACTATTTGTCGATGTAAACCTGATTTGTTGTATTATTATTTAAAAGTCTTACCGTAATAGGTAATTGAAAGATTGGTTCATACAATATCTAAAGAGAACCTGTTATAACTTTCATGCTGCCCAAATCACATGCATCATGAAACACTGTTGGGATCTCTCTGTACAATGATGTACAATTCACTCTGAAGTGCTGTAGTGTTTCCGAGGAATCAGAGTTAGAAAGCTGGCTGAGAAGGCATTGAGGCTGTCCCTACAGCTTTGGTTGATAGATATTTCCTTATAATCATATGGGGGAAACATCCATTAATCAGGGCCACTAGGGCAGAGCGAAGCTCCAATGCCTTCGAGCCTCGTTCCCAGCCAACTTTATGACTGTGTACCTCTACAGTACTTCAGAGTGAATCATACATTATTGTACAAATGGAGTCTGTCAAACTTTCGTGCCTCTTACATGCCTTTGTATTTGTGAGTTTGATGAAACCGATGACAGGTTCCTTTAAAGTAACCTTTAAACTATTTTTTTCTTGTTTGTTTCTTGAATATTTGCAGAACATCATTTCAGTATCAAAGAATAAGATACAATCAAAAAAATATAAAAATATTAATGAATAATTAACAGATACCTGATGGGTGACTAAGAATGAATTACATTTTCTGGCTATCCTCTAAGCCAACAGAACTGTCACATTGTAATGCTACAACATTGAGAGAATTCATGAGATGAAAAAAATTAGTTAAACATTTAAGGCTATATTCACTTCAGCGCTGGTCAAATTCGTTATTGACACATAACAGAGGCCATTCATAATGGATATCAAACTGATGTTAACATAATTAAAATGGTAAAAGATTTAGTAAAGTTTACATATAAAATAACAAAACTTTAAATGGTTTACTCCGCTGCTCAGCGTTTGGAACAAACTGTTCAGAACGCTGGAGCTGGTGCTGGGAGCTTGTGATGTCATAGCCCCACCCACTCATGATTTCACGCCCCGCCCCCTCCATGCAAGTCTATGGGGTGTGGCATCATGAGGGGACATGGCTATGACGTCACGAGCTCCCGGCGCCGGCTCCAGGGTTCGGAACAGTTTGTTCTAAACGCTGAGCAGTGGAGTACCCCTTTAACATCCGTTATTTGTCATTAAAACATCCATTTATCAATGTTCATTTTTTCCCCCTAAACATGCTCATTAGCAATAACCGATATATAAAAATAACGGAGGTTACTTCTTTCACCCTAGACTTCAATGTTAAATCATTAATGTACGTTAGAATATCCATTTTTTTATGACGGGAAAAAAAATACTGCATACCCAGCATTTTTTATAAATATCTGGAATTAAACATAACTTGTCTGTTACCTTAATTTCCGTTTCTCAATTTCGGAAATCAGTTACGGAAATAAAACTGGTAACATTCTTCTAAAAGCGGACAAATCCTTTTCAATTAGATCCGTTATCTTTATTTTGATAAATCCTGTCTCCTCAAAATAGGTGACCCTAACATATCACATAGCTTCATAGATTGTAGTAATTCCGTCCTGAGAATAAGAAGCTGCCTGGGAAAAATGACAGATATAGAAAGTTTTATTGGATGTTTGTGGTCAATTTAGCTCATATCATGAAAACATGATGATACTCTGCATGTCGGCGTATGATGCTAAGAAGATGCATTCCTCCAGTATTATTGCTTTATAAAATAATTGGAAAATTGGAATCTAAGAAAACAACTTGCCAATTATATTCATACCCTGAGAAAATGTTGGCATATGTTCTTTTTTGTAAGTAAAAAGTGAAGTATTTGAAGTAAATACATGTTTTGTTTCCTTTATAGACTAATTTATTCAGATTGTAAATTCATTTATTGTATTGACACAGAAAAAACATAAGAACAAAGTCATGTTATGTCGTTTTTTTTATTTATTTATAAAGGGATTCATTCATCTTTGCATCTTCTTAGGCCATGTTCACATGTCAGAATTTCCGTGCCGGATTCCGCATCGGAATTTGGCACGGAAATTGCCCTGCAGCAGAGTCCAATTGAATTCAACAGGATTCTGTTGCGCTGTTCACACAGCAGAATTTCGGTGCCAGATGTTACAGGCAGGGAAATTCCATTTTCATGTCCGCAGAAAGAATGAACACGCTCATTCTTTCAGTGGACTCCGCACGGAATGCATAGCCGATAGACAGCTCATTCCTGTGCAGTCTGCCGTGCCCTGCAGTTTGCCGAATGAGATTCTGTGCGGATATTTTGTCATGTGAAGATAGCCGTAACCTGTACGATAAGGGTGAGAATTGTCATGCTGTCTTAGGCTATGTTCACACACCACTAATTCTGCCATTTCGCTCATATTCCGTTCTGCAAAGCTTGCTGCTGAATGTTTGCAGTTTTGTGGAGTTTGAGCTGAATATCAGTGGAATTTCGTCAGAATTTCTGTACACTCAAAAAGAAGAATGCTGCAGAAATTTAATTCCCATTGACTGCAATGCGATTTCGCCAAGAATTTTTAAAAATGTAAAGACAGGTCTTATATTTTTGCGGAATGCAGAACCCATTAAAGATAACGGGGTCATATTCAAAACTCTTCACATCAAAAATTTTGCCTATTGCACCAAAATTGTGAAGCAAAAAAGTTCACATCAGATTTTCAAAGTGTTTTACGTGAGAATCATCCAAGATTTACACTAGTCACACCAATGGAAATTTCATGTTTAAAGGGGTGAGAGTTCATTTTACATCAAAAATTTCACACCAGCTTTTTGCTAGTGTAGAAATCACAGAAATAGTTGTATTTTTTTTCTTTCTTTTTTAATTTTTTTTTGGAAAAGGCAATATTTAATCAATTATTGAAAAAAAAAAATTATTATTGGAAAATGTTATTAACATTTTTTTTTCATGGTCACTGCACCTGAACTCACATTTAAGCCCTAGAAATGTTTTATTTATACAGTTATCGCTTGTCTAGGCACTAGTAATCATGGAATATTACATGAGATGCTTCCCCAGAATTTTCGGGGATGTAAAATTTGGGGCCAAAATCGGAACTTTTGGCAGTAAAAGTGCCGATTTTGGCAGCAAACTCACTAAGAGTGGAATGTAGTTTTCTGTGTGGGATATTTTCAATGGTATTTACAAAAATTTCCCAACGTTTTGCTTTTCCTTACGATTTGCTTTTTATTACAACAGTTCTAAACTGTTTGGTTTTCCTCAGCTCAAATCCACCATATTTTTTGTGGAAACCTTAGTTAATAAGTCACGGACATGCCCCTTTTGTTGGGAACTTGCCCCTTTTGTCGGGGTCACACCCTTTTTTGTCAAGGCTACGCCCCTTTCCCCAGGTGGCCACACTCCTTTTTCATGTTTTTCTTGGAAAAATGGAGTGATGGTCAGGTTTGAAGGGTTTTTCTTGGTTACCTATATGCCTGCCTGCCTGTCTGCACATCTAAGTGTCTTCTTGAAGACCTTCCTACTTACCTGCACCCCTACCTACCTGCCTGCACACCTATCTACCTACATGCCTGTACACCTATCTACAGTCATGGCCGTAAATGTTTGCACTCCAGAAATTTTTCTAGAAAATGAAGTATTTCTTATAGAAAAGGATTGCAGTAACACATGTTTTGCTATACACATGTTTATTCCGTTTGTGTGTATTGGAACTAAACCAAACACCAAACTCCAAAAATGGTCTGGACAAAATTATTGGCACCCTTAACTTAATATTTGGTTGCACACCCTTTGGAAAAATTAACTGAAAGCAGTCGCTTCCTATAACCATCAATTTTCTTACACCTCTCAGCCGGAATGTTGGACCACTCTTCCTTTGCAAACTGCTCCAGTTCTCTCTTATTGGAAGGGTGCCTTTTCCAAACAGCAATTTTAAGATCTCTCCACAGGTGTTCAATGGGATTTAGATCTGGACTCATTGCTAGCCACTTTAGAACTCTCCAGCACTTTGTTGCCATCCATTTCTGGGTGCTTTTTGACATATGTTTGGGGTCATTGTCCTGCTGGAAGACCCAAGATCTCGGACACAAACCAAGATTTCTGACACTGGGCTGTACAGTGCGACACAAAATCTGTTTGTAATCCTCAGATTTCATGGTGTCTTGCACACATTCAAGGCCCCCAGTGCCAGAGGCAGCAAAACAACACCAAAACATCATTCAACCTCCACCATATTTCACTGTAGGTACTGTGTTCTTTTCTTTGTAGGCCTCATTCCGTTTTCGGTAAACAGTAGGATGATGTGCTTTACCAAAAGGCTCTATCTTGGTCTCATCTTTCCACAAGATGTTTTCCCAGAAGGATTTTGGCTTACTCAAGTTCATTTTGGCAAACTGTAGTCTTGCTTATTTATGTCTCTGTGTCAGCAGTGGGGTCCTCCTGGGTCTCCTGCCATAGCGTTTCATTTCATTTAAATGTCGACGGATAGTTTGCGCTGACACTGAGGCTCCCTGAGTCTGCAGGACAGCTTGAATATCTTTGGAACTTGTTTGAGGCTGCTTATCCACCATCTGGGCTATCCTGCGTTGACAGCTTTCGTCAATTTTTCTCTTCCGTCCACACCCAGGGAGATTAGCTACAGTGCCATGGGTTGCAAACTTCTTGATAATGTTGCGCACTGTGGACAAAGGCAAAGCTAGATCTCAGGAGATGGATACAGACACACAATGCTAAAATAATGTGAACTTTTCTCCTTTTTATCTGCTTTCAGGTGTGATTTTTATATTGCCCACGCCTGTTACTTGCCTCAGGTGAGTTTAAAGGAGCAGCAGATGCTTGAAACAATCTTATTTTTCCACAATTTTCAAAGGGTGCCAATAATTTAGTTTTGTCCATTTTTGGAGTTTGGTGTGACATTTTGTCCAATTTGTGTTTTTTCCTCTCTTTTTTGATTTAATTCAAATACACACAAAGGGAATAAACGTGTATAGCAAAACATGTTACTGCAATCCTTTTCTGTAAGAAATACTTCACTTTTTTGAAAGATTTCAGAGGTGCCAACATTTACGGCCATGACTGTACCTAAGTGCCAGCACTATCTATCTTCCTGCACTCCTACCTGCTCTATCTACCTACCTACCTTTCCTATCTACCTACTGGCACTAGCTACCTAACAGCATTATCTACCTGTACTAGCTATCTTCCTACTGCTACTACATACCAGCACTATCTACCTACCTACTGACATTATCTATGAGCACTATCTTCAGTATCTACCTACCGTCACTACCCACCTGCACTACCTACCTACCTGCACTATACCTACCAATGCTATCTACCCACCAACACTATCTACCTACCGGCATTATCTACCTTCCTACTGTCATTATCTACCTGCACTATTTAGGGCACTGAGGGTAGAAAAAAGTTGGGAAAGTTAGTGGAAACGTTCGGAGCCTTAAATGTTTTTCTGGCAGATTCTGAGGGGATGAGTCATGGTTGCAAGAATCTTCATGGCAGTCTGAGCAAGACAGAGAAGAAAAATAAAAAGAAGGACTACACAAAGATACCCCTGTGAGTCACTACATGCACCTGCACTGTAATCCCTTATATAGCTTGCAGCGCCTGTGTACAGCTGAGGTCACCACTATATGGTCTCTGTATGGGAGGGATATTAGTCTGTGCATTGTGGTTTTATTCAGTATCAGCATGGTAGTATTATCCTGTCACTATATGGTAGTAATGGTAGTGCTCATGGTACAGTGCATTTATTTGTCCCTTGTATAGTGGTGTTATTATTGATACTGGTCTGTGCATAACGATTTTATTGGGGATTCTGGTCTGTTTACAGTGATTTTATTTAGTACCAGTATTGCAGTACTATCCCATCGCTATATGATGGCAATGGTGGTGGTCATGGTTTGGTGCAATAATTTGTCCCTTCTCAGGTAGGGTTGAGCTGTGATAAAGAAATTTTTGGCTGAAAATAGAAGGGGTGTGGCTTTGTGGAGAGTGGCTTGTTGGAGGGGATGTGACCTGCAAGCTAGCCCGACACATTCACCCAGAGATGTGGAGCTTGTGGAGTAAGGTGGGGCTCAGCTGTGAGTTTGCATTCAGTACCACACAAACCTGACACATATTGTTGGGTTGTACAGGAAAATGTGCCTATGCAAATTTTTTTGCCACTTTGCACTAAAATAAGCCTACAAACACGGCAAACACCACAAAGGGGTGTGGTCAGTCATAAAGGGGGCATGGCATGAGAAAAAAGGGACATGTGAATAAATGGCTGGAAATTTCCACCAAGAAAAATCTGGTCAGAAATTTCCCGACCTGTGAATATGTGAATCGCCATAGTAAATAGAAGGCAATCCTTCAATTCTGAAACAACATTCCACTCTAATAAAAAAGATAAAAACCCAACACTCTCAGTAAATCAAAGCCGATATGTATAAATATTCTTAAACTACATAAACTATAAAATATAATATTTATGATATATTTCACAACAAAAAAGAGATTGTATGGTAGAGGCATTATAATGTAAACATTAGTCATTACAGATATATACTATAAGTTCTAACTTTTAAACATTTTAGTTACATGTAAAATATGTAGACTCTCTATGTTTCTTGCTCAAACAGCCACTGAAGATATTTCTGTATAAGATATGTTCTATCTTGTTGCTATACAATACATTTTTTTACTTGCTTTTATACTTGTAATAAACATGATATTTAATTAACCCCTTAAGGACGGACCCATTTTTTACCTCAATGACCAGGCTCTTTTTTTTTTATTAATTTGACATGTATCTCTTTAAATGGTAATAACTTTAGAACGCTTTTTCTGAGCTGAGCGATTCTGAGACTGTTTTTTCGTGACATATTGTACTTTATATAAGTGGTGCATTTTTGTTAACACATGCAGCATTTTTTGTGAAAACCTCAAAATATTGTGAAAAACTTGAAAGTTTCTGGTGTTTTTTTTATAATTTTTTAATGGTGTACACTGTGCTGTAAAAGTGATGTTATATTTATTCTGTGGGTCAGTACGATTATGGCGATACTCATTTTATATAGCTTTCTATGTTCTTTTTCCTTTTCTGAGCAAAACTATTTTTCTGCCATTCATTTTCCAACAGCCGTAACTTTTTTTATTTTTTGTCCGATGCCATTGAGTAAGGGCTTATTTTTTGCGGTATGAGCTCTACTTTTTATTTGTATCATTTTTGTGCTACGTGCTACCTTTTAATCTTTTTTATTCCGCTATTTGTACCAAAGGTGGCGAATTTTGCGCTTTTTTTTATTTATTTTTTTTACGACGTTCACCATGCGGGATAATTTACATTATAGTTTATAGTACATGTCATTACGGATGTGGCAATACCTATTATGTATATGATTTTTGTTTTTGATCTTTTTTGGTGATAATACAGGGCTTTTATTGGGAAAGGGGCATTTTTTTTTTCTTTTTTACACTTCATACTTTTATTGAAGAACTTTTTATTTTATTTTTTACACTTTTTACAGGTTATACTATGCTGCAATACATTTGGCTGGATCTCACAGGCTTCCGTAGCAGGCATACAGGAGGTCATGATCTGACCTCCTGCTGCCATAGCAACTAACGGCGACCCACAATTGTATCGCGGAGCCGCCGTTGGAGAACAGGGGGAGAGCGTTCCCCCTGTCAACACCATTGATGCCGTGATCAGGATTGATCACGGCATCCAAGGTGTTAATGCTGCCGGGAAATGGCGCGATTGCGGCTCCGGCAGCTGCGGTGGGTCCCATCGCCGATCTCCTGCTCTGTCCGCAGCAGTACCGGAGATCGCTAGGACATATGCATACGTCCAAATGCACGAACATGTTGGATGATTGGATGTATGCATAAGTCCTATAGTGGGATGGGGTTAAAGTAGAAAGAACGTCATAGAAGTGACAAAAAAAATATATTTAATGAAAATAACACATTTTTGTTAAATGTTAAGTTCTAACCTGTTAACGACCATGGACGTGTATACACGTCCTTGTGCCGTTAACAGTGTATGGCGCGGGCTCCCAACTCGAGACTGCGAAATACCAGCCGGCCCTCAGCTGATTCTTGTAGCTAGGGGCTGCCGTTAATAGCCGACATGCGGCAATCACCGTGGCCATCTGTTAACCCTTTAGACCGCCACTGTCAAAGATGACAAGGGTGTCTAAAGGGACCTTTACTGAAAAAGAGAAAGATGGGCACAGCTAGTAAACATTGTATCGGTGCAACAAGTTGCCTAAAAAATGGAATATATACCCAAAAAGTAAAGCTGGCAAACATAAATAGATGCACACCAATGCATCTAAATAATGTCACAAAAAACACAATAAACATTTTACACATATAAATTACTTAAAAAGTACTTAAAATATTGCACCTCAGGTAGTGAAGTTAGCTTCCAGTGAGTTTATAATCTAAATGATAATTTCTTCCATATTGCTGTAGAATAAGAAATGTCACGGTTCTAAATTATTAACTGTGCTGTAAAATAGGACAGACACAAAGGTTACCATAAAGGAATTTATTCACCAACTTGTGCAATGCTAATGTGTTTTATTTATTCTATTCCATTTGTTTTAATTATTTATTGAATTGTTTAGAAGTAGATGCCAAAATGATTCCAGTTACCAACTATAATAAGTACACGTTATTTAATCATAATCAGATACATGAGTGGCCCTTGCTCCAGAACTCTAGGTAATCAAGATGTTATAAACAGATATTAAGATGCAAGTTCTGTGCTCATAGCAGAGGTCATAGATTAAAGGTTGACACTTCTCCAGAGAAGTGTCAACCTTTGATCTGTGACCTCTGCTATGAGCACAGAACTTGCATCTTGACTGGACCGCCTCGACTATTTGAGAAACGGAAGGACAGAGGCTGCTGCGGATCATCATCATTTTATACAAAGCCTACAAGGGTGTCACGCTCGCAGCGCGACACCACAAGGTGAGCAGTATTATTCCCATTTTACTCCACACTCATCCCCATAGGTAACGGCACAGGGTGCGCTGGTTTTTGTCCCCTTTTTTGTTTTTCTCAAATTAGAGCTATGTGGCTTGTAAGATGCAGTATAGTTCACAGCCTGTGTCAGTATGCCAACTGGCTGGTCGCCTCTTTCTATTTGTAACATTCCTTCTTTCACTTTCCCAATATTCCTCTGCCAACACAATTTTTGTACTTATACCAAAGGGTACTAAAATCAGTCATACTTAACCTCCTAAGGACATAGCGTTTTTCCGTTCTTTCACTTTCGTTTTTTCCTCTTTAACTTTTAAAAATCATAACCTTTTCAATTTTGCACCTAAAAATCCATATGATGGCTTATTTTTTCCCACTAATTCTACTTTATAATGACATCAGTCATTTTACCCAAAAATCTATGGTGAAACCAAAAAAAAAAAAAATCATTGTGCGACAAAATTGGGCTTCCGTTTGTATGCAGTACATTTTTTGGTAAAAAATTTTCATCTTCTGGCCCCTATATCTTTTTTTATTTTCTGCATACAGGGCGGTATGTGGGCTCATTTTTTGCATTGTAATCTGGAGTTTTTATTGGTACCATTTCTGTTTTTATCTGACTTTTTGATCGCTTTTTGTTCATTTTCTTATGGTATACAAAGTGACCAAAAATACGCAATTTTTTTGTGCGTACACCATTGATCGTGCAGTTTAATTAACAATATATTTTTATAATTTGGACATTTTTAGTGTACACGGCGATACCACATATGTTTAGTTTTATTTTTATTTACACAGTTCTTAAAAAAAAATTGAAAAGTGGGATGATTCAAACTTTTATTAGGGGAGGGGTTAAATCATCTTTATTAACTTTTTTTTTTTACAATGTTATAGCCCCCATAGGGGATTACAACATCCATTATACAGATTGCAGGCACTGATCAATGCATTGCATAGCATTGATCAATGTTATCGCCATTTGACTGCTCCTGCCTGAATCTCAGGCACGGAGCAGTCATTTGGCGATCAGATGTGGAGGAGGCAGGTAAGGGACCCTTCTTGTGCGTCCTAGCTGATCAGGACACCGCAGTTCCACTGCCGTGATCCCGATCAGCCCGACTGAGCTGCCGGGAAGCTTTCACTTTCACTTTAGACGCGTCAATCAACTTTGATCGCGGCATCTAAAGAGTTAATGCCGGACATCTACGTGAATAGCTATGTCCGGCATTAGCCACGGGTCCTGGCTGCTGATAGCAGCCTGGACCATGCAGGTATGATGCGAGCTCAGCTCCTGAGCTTGCTTTATAACCCTGCCGTACTGCAGCACCACTAATAAACGGCGTTTTACAGCAAGGGGTTAAAGGGTTAAATCAGCTGCTGTATGTTCCAGAGGAAGCTCTTTTTATTTTTTTTATACTTTTTTGTCTCACTACAGTGCTCTCATGTCAGGAACTGTCCAGCAAATCCCCATAGCATACCTATCCAGTTCCTGACACTGAGGTGTTAGCAGAGAACACTGTGGTCAGACAGAAAATAAATTAAAAAAGAATACAGCAGCTGATAAGTACTGGAGGGATTAAGAACTTTAAATAGAAGTAATTTACATTAAAATCTTTGCTCATTTTGTATTCAAGAATCCCAAAATTTTATTTGGAGGATCAGTGTGATCATGGCAATGCCAAATTCATAAAGGTTATTTTAATGTTATTACTACTTTTGCATATTAAAACACTCACTGTTTGTTTTTATGTTGCCATTAGTGATGAACGGCAGGAGCCATATTCAAATTTGCGTTTTTTCGCGAATGTATGGACGAATATTCGTCCTATGTTTGTGAAATTTGAGTATGTTCATTCTCTTTTTTTAATGTGAAAACTTGTAATGATATTCGCATAGTGCGCATGCGCAATTATATCTTTCACCTAAAAGAAGGGAGGGATCAGTGCCCAGTCTGGAAGTGCCGATATTCGCGGTAAAAATTAGCATTTTGAATATTCGCGCTCAACACTAGATGCCATATACTGAGCATTGCATCTTTTTATTTTTTGCCTTGTAGTGCAGATAATAATAATTATTTAGTTATAAAGCACACACAGATTCTGCAGCGCTGTGCACTCAAGTTGGTCCCTGCCTTATTGGGGCTCACAAGCTAAACCTATTAGTACATAAAATATCAATTGCAAGAAGGAAAGAACAATATCCAAGGATAAATATAAACGACATTAAATAGTCATAAAAAGCAACAGCAAGTATTTGGCCGGAAAATCCAAATAGGTAGTCATTATAATGATAGGTCTGTGGGAAGATATAAAGAGGTTATATAAGATAGGTCTGTCAGTGCTGTGGGAAGAGGATATCCAAGTCTGCATAGTGATGAGCGGCATTGCCCATATTCGACTTTGCGATATTTCCTGAATATATAGACGAATATTCATCCTATATTCGAGAATTTTGCGTATTCGCTATATTCGTATATGCGAATATTCGCATATTCACATATGTGAATATTCGCATATTCACATATTCGAGGAAGAAAACAACGAGGGGGTGGGCAACTTTACTATTGGTTGCTAGTGATGTTGTTGATAACTTCTGACAAGTGTATTTGCATCATATGCGCATATGCGGAAAAAAGTGAATATTTGTCATTTTGAATATATAGCGAATATATTCGCAATATTCGCAAATTCGTGAATTTGCGATATTCGCGATAAAAATTTGAAATGCAAATATTTGAGCCCAACACTAGCTGCTAAACCATAGTTCTTCTTAATTTTTTCGGCAGCACAGAAGGGATATTCCCAGTCTCACAAACTTCTCCATAGGACCGCCCACCTAGACTAATTAACAACAATTAGCAAATTAACATAATTAGACCATAACAGGCTAGCCTAGCATAATGAAAGATCATAGTGAAAGATCACGGGAGTCCCCAGCGGCAGGACCCCCGTGATCAGACATCTTATCCCCTATCCTTTGGATAGGGGATAAGATGCCTTAGCGCCGGAGTACCCCTTTATGTCCAGAGTGTTATTCTGGCTTACTGCAAGTAAGTTAAGCTTGCGACATACTTCCGCCCCCGTTACTTGTTACCACACGTCCTGGCACAGGTCACGCTGGATGCGGGCGATTCCGTGGATCGGCATATGCGCGTGCATAGTATAGCGTAATCGCTCAATGCACGTGAAGCACTCCTTCATGCGTGGCTACGGACCGGAAGTTCGGGTTAGCGTCTACTGGTCTCAGCAGCTCATGTGTAAGTGTATTATGTGCTACCTAACCAATGGTTGTTCCGCATCAAGGGGGCAGAGTTATATTGAGTATTAAACCCTGACTTCCCTGCTGATGGTGGCTGATGTGCAGGCCAGCAGGTTTTTCTGCCTAACATGGTGTGTTTGCTATCCTAAAGCTCAGGTGGTATATTAAGTTTGTAATTAGTGTTGCTCGCGAATATTCGCAATGCAAATTTTATTCGCAAATATCGCATATTCGCGAATTTGTGAATATTCGTGAATATAGCACTATATATTCGCAATTATGAATATTCGTTTTTTTTTATTTATTTATTTATTTTTCACAGTACACATCACAGTGATCATCTCTCTCTGCTTCCAGCTTGTGTGGTGTAAAGAAGGCTCTAATACTACTGTGTGAGACTGGCGTACGGATTTTCGCATATGGGAAAATTTGTATATGCTACTATTCGCGTATGCTAATTTTCACATATGCTAATTTTCATTTATGCTAATTTTTGTATATGCAAATTTTCGCATATGCAAATTTACACATATGCGAAAATAAAAAGCAAATATTACAAATATGCGAATTTAGTGAATATATGACGAATATTCGTCCATATATTCACAAAATATCGCAAATTCGAATATGGCCTATGCCGTTGTTTGTTTTCAGATGTCGAGCCTTAAAGAGGGAAAAAGGAAACATAAGCGCAAACACAGCAGCTGTAAATCCTGTGATCTGCCTATGCCAGATGATCAGGAAGGAGATTATTGTCACCTATGCCTGGATAAGCTGTGGTCCTCTCTTGCTAATCCTCCACCTAAAAGGTGTATCAGCTGTTTGCAACCAATAAGCAGTTACTCTGCTTCCAATATTTGTGATGACTTCTGTCCAGAGCAAGTAGGTTATGCTACAGAAGCTATAAAGTTTTTTCTTGGATGAAAGAGCATATGCAGTTGCCTCCTGTGGAAACATCTCATAAAAAGAGAAAGATTCACCGCCATCATTATCAGCAGGAAGATTCAGTTCCTCCAGAGCTACTAGTTCCGCTTACTCTGATGGTTCTTCAGATTCTGTTACGGAAGACTTTTATCTTTTGAAAAAAGACGCAGCAGAGAAATTGGTAAAGCATGTGAAAAGATGCCTCGAGTCTAGAGAAAGAGAAAGAAAGCCTTTTTTTATTTTCCTAAAAAACGTTCTAGTGCACTACCTGCGCATCCAGTGTTAAATACAATCATGGAGAAACAATGGAAAAGAACAGACAAGCATTTAGATCTGGGTCCCACATTTAAATCTATGTATAAGCTGCTAGTTTAGATCCGGCAATAGCTACCTTGTCAAAACATTATTTTTTCCTATCTGATCATACCACTAGGCTTATCGATCCTCTGGACCGGAAGGCAGACACTTTGTTGAAAAGAGCGCACTGCAATTTAGCCTCATTGCAAAAAGCAGCTATGTCTTCTGTACCTGTAGCCTGGGCCATGCGAATCTGGTTGAGTGAATTATCTTCCGGCATTCAAGAAGGTGTGTCTCGTCAAGAACTGTTGGAACAGATGTCATATTTAAAATCTGCCGCAGAATTTCTATGTGATTTTCCGCTAGATGTTGTAAAGATTTTTCCTTAGCAAATTCCACTAGAAGAGCAATTAGGTTAAAACCATGGTCTGGAGATGTTGCTTCAAAATCAAATTTCTGTGCCTTACCTTTGGAGCCTGGCAAGCTGATCGGTACCTGTCTTCACAAAATTCTTGAGGAAAAGAAAAAAGACAAAGCCATGTCTTTAATGCAGTCAGTTAAATACAAACCTTCTAAGTTTCATCCCAAAAAAGGAAGAAGTTCCTTTTGTGGGTGCAATACCCAAGAAAAATTCTCCAGGCAATATCGCAGCCGTTTTCAAGAAAAAGGAAAAAAGAAAACAGAAAAAAAGTGGGTTCTGATGCCAAAATTGCCCCAACTGTGGGTGCAAGACTTCAGTATTTTTTCTCCGTAAACAATGTGCAAGATTCTCGCATTCTAATGCTTCTAGAAGAATTCATACAGAAAGGAGCAATAGAAAAAGTACCTCCAGAAGAAGAATTCACAGGCATTTATTCCCATGTGTTTCCTGTACCAAAGCCCGACAAAACATGGAGACTTAGCATAGAGCTAAGGTTTCTCAATTGTCTTCTAAACAAGCAAAGGTTTAAGATGGATACTGTAAGATCTGTTCTGAGCATCCTTCAACCTGCAGAAGTAATGGCATCTGTGGACTTGAGAGATGCATATTTACACATCCCAATCCATGTATCATGAAGGAAATTTCTCATAGTAGCAGTTCAGACATCGACTCAACTTCTATATTTTCAATTCCAAGCTCTCGCTTTAGGGTTATCCTCAGCGCCAAGAATCTTTACAAAAGTAGTCATCATCTTAGTCGCTGCTCTAAGGTTAAAAGGTCTTAAAATAATTCCAAAGTTAGACGACTGGTTGTTTGTCGCTCCAACACCAGAAATCCTAAGAACACACTTGGATCCTGTTATCTTCTTCAGGAGATCGGTTTTGTTGTAAACCTTTAAAAATCCGATTTAAACCCAACCACAAGAATTCAATTTCTAGGCCTAATCATAGATTCTCTCCAGATGAAGGTCTTTCTACCAGAATACAAAATATTATAGATTATTCAGAAGATTCGTCATGTGATATCCACACCAAAGATCTCTATCCAGTCAGCCATGAGCACATTGGGCCTTCTCACAGCGACCATAGATGTGGTCCCCTGGGCAAAAGCCCACATCAGGAACATGCAGATGGAAATCCTGAGTACTTGGGACAAACAACAAACGTCTCTAGAAGCTTGTATGACATTATCAGCAAATACGCGCACAAATCTATTATGGTGGACGAACAAAAAACATTTGAACAAAGGGAAAAATGTCCTATTCCAAGAGAAAGTAGTGATCACTACAGATGCCGTGCGTTCAGGGTGGGGTGCACACCTGGGCACTCATTGGATTCAAGGTCAGTGGCTGCTAGAAATTACAGAGAGCCTCCAATTTTTGAGAGCTGAGTGGCTCTATGTCACTTTGAAGCGTTTTTACATCAGAAGTCAATATTGATCCAAACCGACAATGTGACATCTGCATATTATATAAACAAGGAATGAGGAACTCGGAGTCGACCGCTACAAACTATTTGCAGTCAAATTATGGCATGGGCCAAACCTGTCATTCACAGCCTGACGGCAGTCCATGTAGGGGGATGCAACAATACTCTGGCAGATCTTCTCAGCCGGGAGATGCTATCCCTGTCCGAATGGGAGTTAAACCCCAAATACTTCAGCAGGTTAGTAGAAAAATGGGGGTCACCAACTTGGGACTTGATGGCAACAAAAGAGAACAGGAAGCTAGAAAGCTAGGTTCTGTCGAAGTTGAGAACGGACAATCCATAAGCCATTGTAATAGCATCATTCTGGCCCCGAAGGGCATGGTTTCAAGCATTGTATCAACATTCGAAGGGCGAATATTGGAAGCTACCCGTGTATCCGGATCTCCTGTTGCAGAAAGGGTTTTTCCATCCACAAGTCAACAAGTTACATCTCACTGCATGGCATCTGAAGGGGACAGATTAAGGTAAAAAGGTTTATCGGAAGAAGTGGTGTCCATCTTGCTTTTTTCCAGAAAACCATCTACTAATACTGTTTATAATAAAACCTGGAAAAAAATTTCCTCGTGGCTACAAGAAAATAATTTCAGTAAATTAGTAATCCATGTTAGTAAATTCTGTTCTTCAATTCCTACAACAAGTATATGAAAAGGGCTTGAAAGCAAACACGCTTAAGGTGCACATGACCTCGATCCAGGCCCTTTCCGACTCATTTCGAGATTCTTCAAAGCCTTAAAGAAATTAAGACTATCAGTGCGTACTCACTATACCCATCTGGGATTTATCGCTAGTATTGAATAGGCTGACCTTACCTCCTTTTGAACCGTTTGCAGAAATTGAACTGAATTGGTTTTTACGGCCATAACTTGCGTTTAAAAGGGTTGGCGAATTACAGGTGTTATCCTTAAGGGAATCGCATTTGACATTTCTGCCCGATGGGATGAGACTCTGAACAGTGCTTTATTTATGTCCTAAAGTTGTGTCTACCAACAATATTAATAGGGAATCAGTCCTGCCAGAAATTTATACAAACCCCGTATCTGAAGAACAAGTTTGTTTTCATTCTCTGGATTTAAAAAGAGCCTTATCTTGTTATATGCGGAGAGTACAAGAATTCCGTAAAGATGAGAATTTATTTATCCTATTTTCCGGACCAAGAAAAGAAATGAAAGCCTCCAAAGATACGCTAGCACGGTGGATAAGATTAACTATCTCTGAAGCGTATGTTCTAGAAGGTAAAGAGCCTCCACATCCTTTGAAGGCACATTCTATGAGGACAACTTCTACCTCTTGGGCCGAAAGGCAGCAAGTACATCTACTAGATATTTGTAATGCCGCTTCCTGGACATCATCGTAAACTTTTGTCGAGCATTATAGGCTCGACACTCAGGCAGGAAACCCAGCCTTTAGCACGGCAGTATTGTCAGCGGTAAAAGAAGCTAATCCCCCCTTTAAAATTTGATAAATTGATAAATCCCTTCTGTGCTGCCGAGAGGACGAAGAAGAATGTGGGAATTTTACTTACTGTAATTATACTTTCTTTGAGTCCGAAGGCAGCACACATACCCTCCCAAATAAAATTTTAAATGCAGTAATTGGTCTTTGTTATCACACAGTATGTTTGGGTTCCAGATCACATTTATGCTATGCTAGCCTGTTATGGTCTAATTTTGTTAAATTGCTAATTGTTGTTAATTAGTCTAGGTGGGCGGTCCTATGGAGAAGTCAGTGAGACTGGGAATATCCCTTCTATGCTGCCTTCGGACTCGAAGAAAGTATAATTACGGTAAGAAAAATTCCCACTTTATTAGATCAACCAAATCAGCCCTAATGGCGTTCAACTTTTGAGAAATCAGGATTCCATTTACTAAAGAGATGGGGAGTGACAATACTAGAGCACCATTTGAAGGCTATATGGATTCAGGCTGCAAGAAGAATAAATTGGACTAGATGAAAAGTGGTATAGGTCACGTCATCATGTTTTTTACTCAGGAGGCATACCATGGGGGAAAGGGTATTTATTGTGTCCCTGCACCAGAATGCAGCAACATGTGAACAGGTCCACCATATGTGGAGCATAAACCCCATCTTAGAAAAGCCACGGAAGCAAAGGGGAAAACTTCCGGCAAGATCGCATGCAACCTGGTTGGAACAATGTATATCCTATGTAATATTTTAAGAGCCGTCTCAGCCAGGGATACTTGCCAACTGCCCTTGCTCATTTGAATACAACAGGTATACCAGTCAAGGAGAGACAAAGATACTTGGAGATCCTCTTCCCATTGTACCATAAATGGCAACTTTTTGTCCTAAGGGGGTTGGTTGAATGCTGAGTAGAGAAGTAAGAGAGAACGAGGACATAGTGGTGTGTAGTGGTACTCAGTGCTAGCTATAGCCTCAAAGAAGATAGAGTCCACTACAGAAGCAGAGTTTGTCAAAGAGTGAAGAAAAGAAATGTTCTTCCATTAGGGGGTTGGGAGGGGGGGGTGGTGGTAGATCTTTTTGAAAAGGAGTCCTTAGAAATTAGTTTCTTCCCTACAAGGAAATAATGGAGGTAGGAGAGCTAGTTCTCCATCCAACAGACTGGAAGGCTGTACGCCAGGAGTAAAGGATGGGTTATGGGAAAAAGAGTGATAGGTGAGTGCTATGCATATTGATGAGGTATTTCAGTATCAGAAAATTGTATATTTAAAGAAAGCATGATATATAACTTTTGTATTATAATTTTGTCAAAAATTGTACTGGCTTCAGCATGTTTCTGCTTGAGAACCTCTGACAGGAAGTTGTGTAGTCCTTTCATTTTCAGTGTGGTATTGTCTCCAGCTCCCTGGCTCTTCCCTCTATAGAGAGGATGCTCAAGCACTGCTCCCTAAGTGATCTCATCACATCTGCCCAGCCTCTACAGTGTACATCACCATCTCCCTGTACATATTTATATCATTTAGTGAAGAAGGAGGTGTGTTAACAGCATGCTGCCTTGTGCTGAGCAATGGTACAGGCAGAGTAGCAGGAAATGAATGCAGCAGATGTCTGCAATAGTGTTGAGCGTGAATATTCAAATTCAAATTTTTACCGCGAATTTCAGCACTTTGTGATTTCGGGAATATTTAGGATATAGTATTATATATTCTTAATGGTGAATATTCTTTTTTTTATATATTTTTTATATATTTATGCAAATATCGGCACTTCTAGACTGGACACTGATCCCTCCCTTCTTTTAGGTAAAAGATATAATTGTGCATGCACACTATGAGAATCTCATTACAAATTTTCCCATGAAAAAAAAACAAGAGAATGAACATAGCGAATATGCAAATTTTGTGAACATAGGACGAATATTCGTCCATATATTCGCGAAATATCGCAAATTTGAATATGGCCCCTGCCGCTCATCACTAGTCTGCAATAGTCTGCAGTACAATGAAATGTTCTGAAAAAGCTTTAGGAAGGAACTGGCAAAAACGGGAGGGGAGTAGGCAGGGTGAGAGGGCTATGATGAAAAGCTGAGGGAAAGCAATGCATTCTGGGAATTGTAGCACTGAGCAACTGCTTACGGGAAGTAGTAAGATGACTTGTAGGGGAGAGTATACCTGAGGCTGTAATACCCATTTTGAGCTAGAATTTCCACTCCTGGAAGTGGGGCTTAAAGTGGACCTGTCAGCAGATTTTAAGGATGTAAAGTAATGGCCTAGTTGAATAGGGTATGACCATGACTCTGTACATAGCTCTCATTAAATAATTGGCCCCTCCAACACTGAGAAAGAGATATGCAATGTAGGCTTTTGAGCCCATGGATGTTCCCTTTGGCTGCTAGATTACAAAGAGAGGAAGAAATTACAGTACAGCCTAGTGGCAGGCAGAGTAGACGAGGTGACCAGTGCAAAGAAGGAAAGGGAATGTGTTACTTGTGAAGGGGCCATGTGCTAGGATATATTAGGTTGCAAGGTAAGCAGTCAGTTCTTGAGGTTGATTTGCTGATGCGATCAGGAAAATCGGCACGTGTGAGGATCAGATGGAATATATATATATATATATATATACAGTATATATATATGTATATATATATATATATATATATACAGTATATATATGTATATATATTTATATATATATATATATATATATATATATATATATATATATAAATATTCAATTCGGTGCTCTTTTTGTGAAAAAATAAAAATTTTGGATGAAAAAAAAAACTGCTGCTTTTTTGCAGTATATAATTATGCTCTACAATGGGCACTAAGTATGTAACAGTTTAACATACTGCAGTACACTGCCAAATAACATTCGGACAACAATGATCCATCCTGTTTTTACATATTCACTGGGTGCTATTTAAAAAAAATGCTTTCATTCATATCTGAAGAAGGGTCATTATCGCCATCACATAGTAGACATGGAGCCAGTCCACTGGCGTTGCAATGCTTCTCATTTCCTGTTATAGGATTTGAATAGTCAAATTTAATGTGTGCTCCATGTGACTACCGGAAGATTCTTTCCTCTTGATAGTTTGATAATAAATGATAAAATCATTGATGTCTAATGTTTAATGGTTTACAAAGGAAAAAAGGCATAAACGGAAGAGACTTGTTTGTTTACAGCAGGGTGCCACCGAATTACTTTTGTTAGTGATTACATCATGGAACATAAACATGTTTTTATAGACATAATGGCCCTGATTTACTAAGAATGTTGTGTAGGTTTCTTTATAGGTTTTAATTACCCATATTTTTTTTTCCACGGTAATTACTAATGTTTCCCTACATTTTCCACTTTCCCTTCATTTTGCATCTTTTACACATGTTCTGATCTGTAGGGTTTTCCTCAGCTGAAATCCACCACATTTTCTGTGGAAACCTTAGTAAATATGTTGGGTTTTTGTGAAATTTTAAGGAACACACCCCTTTTCAGTGACCATACCCCTCCCCCCCAACGAACATACCCCTTTTTGGGGTTTTCTTAGTAAAATGGAGAGTTAGTCGGTTTTTTTTCAATTCTGGCGCAGACAGAATTTCTGGCACAATGCGCCAGATTCTGTTGCACAACCCGACAAAACTGGTCGGGTTTGCGATAGTAAATGAGGGCCAATGTCCTGAAGCATACATACATACACTTAAAGCGTTATTTTGGCCATTTTTATAATTGATCAGAGTATTTTAACTTCTTACCGCTATAGGATGTATGCATATGCCCCAGCACCCGACACGTTCACGCGCTGGGATGTATGCATATGTCCCAGAGATCTCCTGCACCGCCGCACGCAGGAGATTGGCGGCGGGACACTGCTGTCAATCACAGCCAGAGTCGCGCCGGTCCCGGCAGCATTAAAAGGGTATTCCAAGAATTTCTTTTTTATTTGACTATGCGGCAGGGGCTGTAAAGTTAGTGTAGTTCATAATATGGTGTCTGTACTTGTGTATGACTGTTTTCTCTGTGTGTGACCATTCTTCTATGATTTTCACCCCAATATTTATTTTTAACAGCATACAATATGACTGTCGTCTCAGATTTTTCCCAGGTTGCAATGCGGCCGAGACCTGACTCACTAGTCACCTGATGACAGGGAGCCTGTCTGCTTCAATGGGTGGAGGGATCGCTTGGTGGGAGAGAGATCAATCTGCAACTTATGCAACAGCTGTAGGCACCCTGATTGAAAACCACAGGTCTTTTGAATAGATGCATGCAGCTCATTTATGTTTCAATGGGTGGGGTGGCTGAAGTGTGGAAGGGAGGAAAATTTAATTATGGGATTTGTAGGCAAAAGAAGAAAACTCAAACAGGAAATACCAGTTCAAAAAAAGCTAGCCACAGTGTTATAGTAATCTCACAACATAGCCATTTAGCCCCAAGACAAGTGCAGATCCTTCCTAAGCATGTCCAATACTGTCTGCCAGGTACATACTAAGATCACCTTATGGTGGATAGCCCCTTTAACCCCATAAATTCCGTGATCAATCCTAATCATGCATCTATGGTGTTGACAGGGGGGATACGATCGCGGGTTGTCGTTGGTTGCTATGGCAGCAGGAGGTCCGATCATGACCTCCTGTCTGTCTGCTACGGAAGCCCGTGAGATCCAGCCACAGGCTGGATTGCACACAGGGCTGCCATCAGAAATTTTTGGGCCCCTTACACAGCTCCAAGCCTGCCCCCCCCCCCCCGACTCCTCCCCACCTATGCCCCCTAGGGCCTGCCCGCTTTCTTCCCAGTCATCAATAAAAAAAATGTAAACAACAGGACCAGAAAATCCAGAGCCCTTTAGTTCAATGGGGAAGGAAGGAGGAAATATTATCACCATACATATTACCATCATACTGTTACTATCCAAATCCTGTATGCCGAAACCAATACTACCAATAATACCAGTATGCAAGGAGGAATATTATCACTATACATATTACCATCATACGGTTACTGACCAAATCCTGTACACTTAGACCAATATTCCCAGTATACAAGGAGGAAATATTCCCCACATACAGTGACCATATAGTGATACATATCAGTTCTACACAGGCTCTGCAGACCATATAAGGGATTACATACAGTTACATCAGGTGACATCTTCTCTGATTGGAATCGTTCACTTTCCTTTTTCTTCTCCTTCCAGCCCAGACCGTCATGACAACTTCTTCCTTCCACTCGCCTCCACAAGACCTGCCAAACAAACATTTTAGGCTCTTCACTTTTCCTGCGACTATAACGCTCCATACAGTAATAATAGGTGGCTAGATAAGTGGGTTTGGGAAGAGTAGGTAGGTCCGTCCCCCACCCATTAGGTAGTTAGGTCGCTCGAGAAAGTAGACAGGTCCCTTCACATAGTTTCCCTCATTACACAGGTGCCGAGAGTAGGGAGGTGCCACTTGTAGGTAGGTCCCTGTGTAGATAGCTGCCCCTTGTAGATAGTTACTCCTTGTATGCAGTAGCAGCCCCTATAAGTAGGGGTTACTCCCTGTAGGTAGGTCACCCTGTATATAGTTGCAGCCCCCCATATACAGTAGTAGCCCCCCCCCCTTTAGGTAGTAGAAGCAGCAGCAGACCCCCTTTAGATAGGTGTTAGCAACAGCTCCCTTTAGGTAATAGTAGTGGCAGCCCATTTTAGGTAGTAGTAGAAGCAGCCTCCTTAGGTAGTAATAGAAGCAGCCCCCTTAGGTATTAATAGCAGTAGACTCCTTGGGTGGTAATCAGTAGTCCCCATAGGTAGTAATAACCAGCAGCACCCCCTTAGGTAGTAGTAACAGTAGCCCGGTTAGGTAGTAATTAGTAGCCCACTTAGGTAGTAATAGCCAGCAGCCCCATTTGGCAGTAATCAGTAGCCCCCCTTAGGTAGCAATAGCCAGCAGCCCCCTTAGGTAGGAATAAGTATCCCCCTTAGGTAGAAATCAGTAGCCCCCCTTAGGTAGTTATCAGTACCCCCCCCCCTTAGGTAGTTATCAGTAGCTCCCCTTAGGTAGTTATCAGTTGTCCCCTTAGGTAGAAATCAGTAGTACCCTTAGGTAGAAATCAGTAGCCCCCTTAGGTAGAATTCAGTAGCACCCTTAGGTAGGAATATGTAGCCCCCTTAGTTAGAAATAAGTAGCCCCCTTAGGTAGGAATCAGTAGCCCCCTTAGGTAGGAATATGTAGCCCCCTTAGGTAGGAATATGTAGTCCCTTAGGTAGAAATAAGTAGCCCCCTTAGGTAGAAATAAGTAGCCCCCTTAGGTAGAAATATGTAGCCCCCTTAAGTAGGAATATGTATCCCCCTTAGGTAACAATCTAAGAAAATAAAACATATTTACCTAACTCCAGTGTGGTCCATGGCCTTTTCTCTTCTGTCTTCTCCAGACTGTGCTCCAGTGCATGATGATGACATCATTCATGTGCCGGAGTGCAGAGGACGGAAGCTCAGGTCTCTTTTCGGAACCTCCATTATGTGGGCCGGCCACGAGATTGATTAACAGAGCGAGGAGCCAATGGCTCTTCGCTCAGTCAATCAGCTGAGCCCAAGAGCCGCATTGAACTATAGGCGCCTCTGTAAGACGCACTTATAGTTTAATGGGTCCTGGACCGGCCATGAAATTAGGAGACTGCTGTGTAGACAGCGGTCCCCTGCTTCTGTGCTGCGGCAGTTGCAGGGGGGTGCAGCTGGGGCCTGGGCCCCCCGGGAGCTCGGGCCCCTTACTGGAGTATTGGCTATAACCCCCTGACGGCGGCCCTGATCTCACAGGCTGTACTGTGTGCAGCTGATTGGGTCACACTGTGCTGCAGTACAAATGTATTGCAGCATAGTATAACCTGTCCCACAGAATAAATATAACACCACTTTTGCCGCACAGTTTACACCATAACAAACAAAAAAAGATATGGCAGAAATTTTTCAGTTTTTCACAATATTTTGGAGTTTTTCACAAAAAAATGCTGCATGTTTCAACAAAAATGCACCACTTATATAAAGTACAATATGTCATGAAAAAACTATATCAGAATCGCTCCACCCCAAAAAAGCATTCTAAAGTTATTACCATTTAAAGAGACACATGTCTCCAAAAAAATAAAATAAAAAATAAAGCTTGTTCAATTGCCCTGATGCTCTTGTTCTGAAGGCATTGGGTCCTTATCTAATGTATTTCTCATGCATGAAATGCCCACTCAGTCAGGTACTGGCTGCATTGTTGAACTGCCTCCAGCAAACTGGATGAATGGGCTTTTCTGCAGGACTGGCATGTCAGGGGAAGTGGGGACCAACTGGGAGCAACAGGGACCCAGCACAGTCGGAATGGTAGTTGTGGGGGATTGGGGCAGGTTAGTATGCTTTCTTTACTTTAAAAGCAATCCAAATCCAATATAAGTATTCACACATTTTTCAAAGTTTTAAAATTACACAAATTTTGTTTTTCAATTTGCATTAACTCGAAAGTCATTTCTTGCCATGAAAATTTACTAAATCACAAAAACTCCATGTCTACTGACTTTCAATCCTGCCTTCTAACATTATTTTAGTGATCTTCTCATTTGCCAAGCCACCTGAGATAGTAGTGGATGATGTGTTGTCTTGGAAGAGAGGAAGAATCCAGGCCGGCTGAGACAACACCACACTGACAATGAAAGGACTAAACAACTTCCTGTCAAGGGTATTTCAAGCAGAAAAATGTTGAAGCAAGAATGACTAGTGATATATTCATATACATATTATTTATCAAGTAAATAAGATGTGTATAGGGTTATTTAAATAACATTTTCTGATAGCCTTAAAAAATTACCCTTAAAATGTAAATAGTATATCATTTTTTGAGCACGAGATATCATTACGAGAAAGCAATACAAGAAACACATTCTTAATTTATGTCGTAAAACGTACAAGTTGTATAGCCCACTGTGATAGTAAACAAGTCAGCTGTGGAGGTAGTCATGCATGAGAAGATCATTGCTGAAGGAACAAAGTAAAATATCCTCATGCTGAAAGAGATGATATACAAGGTGTTTAAAAGCTGAGGAAGAAATCGAAGTAAAGCATGAGATCGAGTGGATGTGCTTTTTACTGTAAAAGAAAAATTTAATCTTTCAGTCTTTACGCACAACAAATGTCAGGTAGTTCATAGCATGGGTAAAGGAAGACTTACCAACCAATCTATATCTCATCACTAGAGACATAATTACCAAGGAAACCACATGTTCTTATATGAGGATTTATATATTCCTTCTCCATTAACTGAAAGAAGCTTATCCTGAGTCACTAGGATATTGCCTTTTTTTATAGTTAAAGCTTTTATTCTCCCAAAAACACATAGCATTAGGGATTCAGCTCATGCTTTTGATTTTTATCCCTTTGGAATGTGCTTGGAATACTAATGCCAGGCGCATCTGTTGTCGTCATTACCAAAAATATTGTGACACAAAATGTCTTATCAAATCGACCATCATTTTTGTCAAATTATCTTTGGGCTAGATTCACATATAGCAGTTTGTTATGGGATCTAAGGCTGGGTTCACAAATTCATTGTCCGGCACAGTTTCCCTCCGGCGTGCACTGGAGGGAAACTGATGCTAGAACTGATCCCATTCATTTCAATCATCCGGCTTCTCAATTTTGACGTTGGATAGTTGGACATGCCGGAGGGCATCTAGAAGGAGTTCACCTATGCCGGAGGCCGCACATATGTGAAATTAGTCAGACAAATCCAGAAGGGGATTGTTAAAGAGGACCTGTGGTCAACCTATAAAAAATTAGATTTCATTTTTTTTTTAAATACTGTAGGGTGCTGATCACACACTCATTTACAGTGTTTTTTATATGCCCTTCTGTTCCTGAGATAGGAGGGGTTATAGTTTGTCTTACAATTCAGGAAATCAGTCAGATGGGTGTAAACTTAATTTTAAAAATGTTATTAAATATCAGATAATGGACTGGGTTATATGGGGGCGTGGCACATTGAGGGGTGTGTACACCCCTGACTGTATAATCTGCACATCACCTGAAATTCTCTCATAATATTTAAATTAAGTCCCTGCCCATCTGACTAATTCCCTGAATTGTGAAGAAACTATAAACCCTCATATCTCAGGAACAGCAGGACGAATCAAGGAATGTACAAAGGTGTATGATCAGGGCATCCAAAGATGTATAATGATAATGTAATATTATTTTTGGGCAGTTGGCCACAGTTCCTTTTTAAAAGGAACCTATTATTGCGTTTTAGAGCAGAAGCAACTGAGGTTTATTTCAATGGCCAACATATAGGAAGACTTTTTATTGACTTATCTTACTTATATTAAACCCTAGAGGATGCATGCTGCAAATGCATGCCCTGGCTGCCTGGTCAAATAGGGCTTTTGAAAGATGGGGAGAAAAAATGAAAACACAAAATTGAAAACTGGCTGTGTCTTTTAGTGTTAAAGGGGTTATCCACCATAAGGTGATGTTAGTGTCAGGATCCGGGTACTGAGAGGATACTGGTGGTGGATCCTCTGTGTCAGTGGGGTGATGACATGGGCTGTACCAGGGGAACGGAGTCTAAGGGGTTACTGGTATTCACCAGAGCCCGCCGGATGGACTTGCTGCGGCAGGTAACCCCCAGGTCGTTCCACCCGATAGCGACTCAACCCCGACTGACTGCTGAGATAGGCGCGGTACAAGGGATTAGGCAAGAGCAAGGTCGGACGTAGCAGAAGGTCAGGGCAGGCAGCAAGAATCGTAGTCAGGGGCAACGGCAGGAGGTCTGGAACACTGGCTTGGGACATACAAGGAACGCTTTCACTGGCACAATGGCAACAAGATCCAGCAATACAGGGAAGGGGAAGTGAGGTAATATAGACCAGTGCACAGGTGAAATCACTAATTTGGGCCAGGCGCCAATCAGCGGCGCACTGGCCCTTTAAATCGCAGAGAGCCGGTGTGTGCGCGCCCTAGGGAGTGTGTCCGCGCGCGCCGGGACTGGACAGACGGAGGACGGGTCTGGTAAGCAGGCTGGGATGCGAACCGCGAGCGGGCACGTCCCGCATCGCGGATCGCATCCCTGCTAGAGACACTATCGCAGCGCTCCCGGTCAGCGGGTCTGACCGGGGAGCTGCGAGCAGGTGAATGCTGCGAGCGCTCCGGGGAGGAGCGGGGACCCGGAGCGCTCGGCGTAACAGTACCCCCCCCTTGGGTCTCCCCCTCTTTTTGGAACCCCAAAATTTGTGAATGAGGTCTTTGTCAAGGATGTTATCCTCGGGTTCCCACGACCTCTCCTCAGGACCGCAATTCTCCCAATCTATGAGAATTTTTTTTTACCTCTGACCGTCTTAGACGCAAGAATTTCTTTAACAGAGAAGACATCGGAGGAACCGGAGACAGGAGCTGGAGCGACAACCTTGGGAGAGAAACGGTTAATGATAAGCGGTTTAAGGAGAGAAACATGAAAAGCGTTAGGAATACGGAGAGAAGGGGGAAGAAGGAGTTTGTAGGAGACAGGATTGATTTGGCACTTGATTTAAAAGGGTCCAAGATAACGTGGTCCCAGTTTATAACTGGGGACACGGAAGCGGATATACTTGGAGGAGAGCCACACTTTGTCTCCAGGAGCAAAGACAGGAGGAGTTCTTCTCTTTTTGTCGGCATGCTTCTTCATCCGGGATGAGGCCTGTAGGAGGGATTTTTGAGTTTCCTTCCAGATGGTGGAGAAGTCCCGGGTAACTTCGTCAACAGCAGGCAAACCAGAAGGGGTGGGAGTGGGGGGTGGGGGGGGGGGGAAGAGGGTGACGGCCGTACACCACAAAGAACGGGGATTTGGCGGAGGATTCAGAGTCCTTGAAATTGTACGAGAATTCAGCCCAGGGTAGAAGATCGGCCCAATCATCCTGGCGGGAGGAAACAAAATGTTGCAAATAGTCACCAAGGATCTGATTAACTCTCTCTACTACCCATTGGATTGGGGATGATAGGAAGATGAGAAATTTAATTTGATTTTTAGTTGATTATAGAGAGCTCTCCAAAATTTCTATACAAATTGAACGCCTCTATCCGAGACGATATGCGTGAAGGCGAAAAATGTGCACAAAAAATTGTTTCGCCAACTGTGGCGCAGAAGGAAGGCCTGGGAGTGGAATAAAATGTGCCATCTTGGAGAAACGATCAATGACCACCCAAATGAATGTGTTGCCATGGGATAAAGGCAGGTCCGTTATAAAATCCATGGCAATCTGAGACAATGGTAGTCACAGGCAGAGGATGAAGGAGACTGGCAGGCTTCTGGCGAGGAGTCTTGTCCCGGGCACAAACTGTACAGGCCCGAACGAAATCAGCGACATCTGCCTACAGGGTAGGCCACCAATATAAAGGAGAGATGAGTTGGATGGACTTCTTGACGCCAGCATGGCCGGCGAGGTGCGAGGAATGTCCCCACCTGAGGATCTTTCCAGGAGGTGTTTGTCTGATAGAAGCTGGAGAAGAGGAGATCAGACACTCAGGAGGAACAATGTGTTGCAGGGGGGGGCTTCCGTTTCGGAAGCATCAGAGGAACGAGAAAGGGCGTCAGCCTTGATGTTTTTGTCAGCAGGGCGAAAATGAATCTCGAAGTTAAAACGGGCAAAAAACAACGACCACCTAGCCTGGCGTGGGTTCAGCCGTTGGGCAGACTGAAGATACGAGAGATTCTTGTGATCCGTGTAGATGACAATTAATTATTTGGAACCCTCCAGCAGGTGCCTCCATTCTTCGAGGGCTAGTTTAATGGCCAGAAGTTCTCGATCACAAATGGAGTAATTTTTCTCAGCTGGAGAGAAGGTCTTAGAAAAGAAACCACAAGTAATGTTATGTCCATTAGAGTTTTTTTGTAGGAGTACAGCTCCGGCTCCCACCGAGGAGGCGTCTACCTCCAGCAAGAAGGGTTTAGATGGATCAGGTCTGGAGAGTACAGGAGCAGAAGAGAAGGCAGTTTTGAGACGATTGAATGCCTCATCCGCTTGGGGAGGCCACGACTTAGGGTTGGCGTTCTTCTTGGTTAGGGCCACAATTGGAGCCACATTGGTGGAAAAATGCGGAATAAACTGTCGGTAGTAATTGGCAAACCCCAAGAAGCGTTGGATAGCTCGGAGTCCGGAGGGGCGTGGCCAATCTAACATGGCTGACAGTTTGTCTGGGTCCATTTGAAGTTCCTGGCCAGAGACTAAATAACCTAGAAAGGGAAGAGATTGGCATTCAAAGAGACATTTCTCTATCTTGGCAAATAATTGATTGTCACGGAGTCTCTGGAGCACTAGACGGACATGGCGGCGGTGTTCTTCGAGGCTAGAAGAAAAAATCAAAATGTCGTCAAGGTAAACCACAACACAGGTATATAACAGATCCCGAAATATTTCATTCACGAAGTCCTAGAAGACAGCAGGGGCGTTGCAGAGCCCAAAGGGCATAACCAGATATTCAAAATGTCCATCTCTGGTATTAAATGCAGTCTTCCACTCATCGCCTTTCCTGATGCGGATGAGATTATATGCGCCTCTTAAGTCCAATTTGGTGAAGACGTTAGCGCCACGTAGGCGGTCAAAGAGTTCTGAGATAAGAGGCAGGGGATAGCGGTTTTTTATAGTGATCTTATTTAAACCGCGGTAATCAATGCACGGCCGTAAGGAACCGTCTTTTTTGAAGACAAAGAAGAACCCCGCTCCGGCAGGGGATGAAGACTTGCAGATGAATCGCAAAGAGCCGGCGCGTGCGCGCCCTAGGGAGCGGGGCCGCGCGCGCCGGGACTGGACAGACGGAGGACGGGTCTGGTAAGCAGGCTGGGATGCGAACCACGAGCGGGCGCGTCCCGCATCGCGGATCGCATCCCTGCTAGAGACACTATCGCAGCGCTCCCCGTCAGCGGGTCTGACCGGGGCGCTGCGAGCAGATGAATGCTGCGAGCGCTCCGGGGAGGAGTGGGGACCCGGAGCGCTCGGTGTAACAGTTAGTATTTACCTCCCAGACAGTAATGGACATGCTTAGGAAGGATCTGTGCTTGTCTTGGGGCTAAATAGCTGTGTTGGGAGATTACCATAATGCTGTGGCTAGCGTTTTGTGAACTGGCTATTTCCTGTTGGAGTTCCTTTCTTTAACTACAAGTCCCATGATTCCTTGTTTGTAAGTGTTAAGTCATTTTTCTCCTTCCCACACATAATATTTTGCAATATTTTTTGCAAAAGGGTTAAGTTTCATGGTGGTTTGGACATGGCTTATTAGGCTACTCTTTATCAGTTTATCCCCTATGTTATGTATCTGTTAACCCTTTCGGTCCGGACCTGCTTCCCTTCTTGTATACAGTGATGTTTATTGTTCTAGATTTCTACGCCCCTGCACTCCGCTGCACAGGGCTGCAAATATCCCTGCCCTACATTAGACTTCTCTTTCTCTGTTTATCCCCTATGTTATGTATCTGTTAACTCTTTCAGTCCGGACCTGCTTCCCTTCTTGTATACAGTGATGTTTTTTGTTCTGGACTTCTACGCCCCTGCACTCAGCTGCGGAGGGCTGCACACATCCCTGCTCTACATGACAGCTAGCAGTCTTTTTTTTATTATTTTATTTACAAAACAAACTGACAGTGGCCACATTTGTCAACAACAGGCTACTTTAGTGCAAGAAGGTAATTTGGAGTATGGATCAGTTAAAAATTGGCAGTTAGAAAAAAGGGAATCCCTTTGTATTCTTTAGTTAAGTTTAACTTCCGTAGCAACCCAGGGGATTCACATCATGTCCCAGGTAGACCTGGCTTGAATGTCTAATGGAAGCTGTCATTGTTACTGATGGCAAAAATGTCCTTTGATAACTGGCATCACCCTTCTTATCTCCACAAAAGATGAGCAATCTTACAATTCTGGTTGAGCGGTAACCCTACCGATAACTAGTAGTCATCACTGGCCTCAAATTCCCACTAGTAAGGATTGGAGGTAAAATTATATATGATAGCCAGGTTAGTGACCTCATTACGGGGAAGACTGTAGTCCCAATCATTTCAAGCCAGGCCTTGTTTGAGCTAAAGTATTATGTTATCAGGGTCAAACTTTTATAGATCTCAATTACAAATTACAATGACACAATGATACTGTAAAAGAATATTCCTGTCCTCAAGCCTTACTTTTTTTTTCAAAGTAACACAAAGACATTTCTCTGTGACAAGCTATAAAACAAATACAGAAATATAATTATATAAATATTTTTATAAAAATAGTAAGCAATGCAGTAATGTACCAAAATAAAGATATGACAGAATATAATAAATGGCATGAGTTATAACAATGAATTGTTAGAATTTTAAAATAAAGATTAGACTAATAGTGTGTTATGAATTGGCATAACAACTCTTTGCTCTCATTTAATTCAAATTCGAGTTGAACAAACCTTTTAAAAGTTTAGTTCGGCTAGCTCGCCAAACTTTCCAAAGAAGTTTGGTTCACGGCGTACAGGTTATCAATGCATCAGCAATAAAATAAGCCTCATAACACTACCTAAGAGCTAAAACCCCCACATATAACACCATTAGGGTTGCCAAGGAATGTTTTCAGGTAGTTTTAAAGTTGTTTTAAGGCTAAGTAAATGCAATATGCGGTAACCCATGGTAACTAAGGGTGCGTTCACACGGCTGTTTTCCCCCGTTCCATTTAAAAAAAAAAAACAGATTTAAAAAAACGGATAGAAACAGCTGATCAAACGGGTATCCATTTTGAACCGTTTGTAACCATTTTTAATCCATTTTTTCTTTTTAATGAAAAAATCAACCACCTACAGACTCCCACAGCCAGGACTAGTACTACTCCCATCATGGAACAGACTTGTTTCCATGGTGGGAGTAGTAGTTCCTGGCTGCAGGAGTCTGCTGGCGGCTGGGGAGGCTACATTAGTGCTTGTACTACTACCCCCATCATGAAACAGACTCTGTTCTATGATGGGGGTTGTAGTACAGGGGCTGAGGGATTGATTGCACCGGGTCTCACTTCTGAGACCCGATCTGATCAGAAGTTATTAAGCAGGGGAGCGGGCGGCATGGGTTGCAACCCTGCGATCACCACCGATGTATTTTACTTTCATTTTTACATTCCCCGCGGGGAGCTCTGAATCGCCCGTACTGAGGAGCCAATCAGGGCTCCCTGCAGGGATTTTAAAATTGAAAATGTATATTAAAAGTGCTGCGGGGGGCAAGAAATATAGCGCTATATATCTAGCCCCCCCAGCGCATTTATAAAGTTATCACCCCCGCCAGCGCAAAAAAATATACCCCCGCAGTATATATATATATATATATGTGACCCCCCCGTCAGTGCATTAATAATGTAACCCCCGCCTGCGCCTTTATAATTATATACCCCCTGCCAGCACAATTATCAATATATACCCCCTGCCAGCGCATTTATGTGACCCCGCTGGCGCATATGTCGTTATTGCAGCGCTATCTGTGAATAGTATTTTACTTGCAGAGCATCGTACCAGCTGCCGGCACGATCAACATATTATATAGAAGTGCTGTGTGGCCCAGATATATAGTATTATCTGGCTCCCACAACACTTCTATATAATATGGCTCTGCAGCTCGATGTATGAATAGTATTCTACCAGCCAGTGGCGTTGCGACCCGGGTGCGGGGGGTGCGGCCCGCACCGGGTGACACCAACCTAATGGGGTGACACCAAGACGTTCCGCAGCCCCATCCCCCCCCCCTAGCTACACCGACACCCCCCATCTGTGCCCGACCGGCCTCCCATCCGTCAGCACCCCCCCCCCCCGCGCGCTGTGTGTGCGGTGCGCCCGTCAGTTAGCAACCCTCCTCTTTCACCTGCACTGTGCGCCCGTCCGTCATCACACCCCCCTCACCTTCTCCAGCATTGTGCCCGGCCTCCGCTCCCACGTCTGCGCCGGCCTGACGTCACACCGCATGCCCGCGCAGGAGGACGTCAGTTACGTCACTCGCACGGCGCCCGGTGAGAAGGAGCGCTGCGCTGGATGGGTGAGTGTGTGTGTCTGTCTCTATGCTTGTGTGTGTGAGACTCTGTGTGTGTGTGTGACTGTGTGTATGTGACTGTGTGTGTGACTGTGTGTGTTTGTGTGACTCTCTGAGTGTGTGTGTGACTGTGTGTGTGTTTGTACGACTTTGTGTGTCTGTCTGTGAGTGTGTATCTCTCTGACTGTGTGTGTGTGTCTCTCTGTGTTGTATGTGGTTTTTTTTTGTGTGTGTGTGTGTGTGGGGGGGGGGGGGGTATAACCAGCGATCTATTGTGGGGAACCTGCAAGGGAACCTGCGGCCTAATGTGGGGAAACTACTACCAAATGTGGGGAGTCTATGCTACCTAATGTGGGGAGTCTATGCTACCTAATGTGGGGAATCTGTGCTGCCTAATGTGGGGAATCTGTGCTACCAAATGTGGGGAATCTGTGCTACCGAATGTGGGGAAATTGCTACCTAATGTGGGGTAACTGGTACCTACCTAATGTGGGGGAGCTGGTACCAAATGTGGGGAATCTATGCTGCCTAATGTGGGGAACAGATGCTACCTAATGTGGGGAAACTGCGACCTACCTAATGTGGGGGGAACTGCTGCCTACCTAATGCTACCCCCTGGCAGTAGCACCCTCATCATCCACAAGCAACACCCCCCCCCCCCACCAGCAGCACCTCCATCAGCAGATCCTGATGGTGGATGATGGCGGTGCTCCTGCCAGGAGGATGATCCTGCCGATGGATGATGGGGATGATACTGCCAGGGGGGATGGCTAGTAGCACCCTCATCATCCTCCAGCAACACCCCCCCAGTAGTAGCACCCCCATCATCCACTAGCAACACCACCAATACCCCCCTCCCGTGGTAATAGCATCAGCTAACGGATGTTGAGGGGTGTTACTGCGGTTGTGTTATTATATTCAGAGGGTGCACTGTATGGCAATGTTATATTCAGAGGGCGCAGTTTGTGGTAGTATTATATTCAGAGGGCGCAGTGGGTGGTAGTATTATATTCAGAGGGCGCAGTTTGTGGTAGTATTATTAGAGATGAGCAAACTTACAGTAAATTCGATTTGTCACGAACTTCTCTGCTCGGCAGTTGATGACTTTTCCTGCGTAAATTAGTTCAGCCTTCAGGTGCTCCGGCGGGCTGAAAAAGGTGGATACATTCCTAGGAAAGAGTCTCCTAGGACTGTATCCACCTTTTCCAGCCCATGGGAGCACCTGAAAGCTGAACTAATTTATGCAGGAAAAGTCATCAACTGCCGAGCAGAGAAGTTTGAGACGAGTTGAATTTACTGTAGTTTGCTCATCTCTAAGTATTATATTCAGAGGGCGCAGTGGGTGGTAGTATTATATTCAGAGGGTACAGTATGTGGCAGTATTATATTCTGGGGTACAGTATGTGGTAGTATTATATTCAGTGGGTACAGTGTGTGGCAGTATTATATTCAGAGGGTACAGTATGTGGTAGTATTATATTCAGTGGGTACAGTGTGTGGCGGTATTATGTTCAGGGGTACAGTATGTGGCAGATTTATATTCAGAGTGTACAGTATGTGTTGGTATTATATTCAGAATGTACAGTGTGTGGTAGCATTATATTCAGTGGGTATGGTGTATGGAAGGTTTATAATCAAAGAGTATAGTGTATAGTAGTATTATTTTTAGAGGATACAGTGTCTGTCAGGTTTATAATAATACTTGTTTTCATATAGAGGATGTTAATGCGCTGACATAGTGAGGAGACATCTGGGCGTCACATTCTGCAGAGAGAAGTTTTAGCTGGAACAAGTCCCGGCGGTATGTACCATCTGAATTAGATAAGGAAAGACTATAGAGAAGACGTCACCTGTAATCACCTATATCATTGTGTATTCTCCTCACTATAGAGAAGACGTCACCTGTAGTCACTGATATCATTGTGTATTCTCCTCACTATAGAGAAGACGTCACCTGTAGTCACTGATATCATTGTGTATTCTCCTCTCTACATCAGAGCTGTAGTCACTTGTCAGTTTTACAGTTAGGTCAGTGAAACTACAACTCCCAGCATAACCTCATCACTGCTCAAAGGGGTACTCTACTTGAAAAAAAAATTTTTAATCAGCTGGTGCTACAAAGTTAAACAGATTTGTAAATTACTTCTATTTAAAAATCTTAATCCTTCCAGTACTTATTAGCTGCTGTATAAGCGATTCACAGGAAGTTATTTTCTTTTTTAATTTCTTTTCTGTCTGACCACAGTGCTCTGTGCTGACACCTCTGTCCATGTCAAGAACTGTCCATAGTAGGAGCAAATCCCCATAGCAAACCTATCCTGCTCTGGACAGTTCCTGACATGGACAGAGGTGTCAGCAAATAGCACTGTGGTCAGACTGGAAAGAACTACACAACTTCCTGTGGAGCATACACCAGCTTATAAGTACTGTAAGTATTAAGATTTTAAATAGAAGTAATTTAAAAATCTGTTTAACTTTCTGGCACCAGTTGATATAAAAGTAAATGTTTTCCAGTGGAGTACCCCTTTAAGTAATTCTGGGAGCTGTATATTTCAATGGTGAAAACTTCTTTAACACTTTCCTATTCTGTGGCAACTGGTATATCTGATTATTATACTGGAATTTCTCCCAATGTGCTACAACAGTGGTGTCTGTCACAACAGGCTAAAAACTTACTGGGGGGAGGGGGGAGGTATGGGGGTGACACCATTTTTGTACCGCACCGGGTGACACCAACCCTAGCAACGCCACTGCTACCAGCAGCATCGTGCCGGCGGCGGCTGGTGCGATGCTCTGCCAGTAAAATACTATTCACAGATAGCGCTGCAGTAAGGACATATGCGCCATCGGAGGTATATTTTGATAATTGCGCTGGCGGGGGGGTCACATAAATGCGCTGGCGGGGGTATATATTGATATTTGCGCTGGCGGGGGGTATATATTGATATTTGCGCTGACGGGAATATATAATTGTAAAGGCTCAGGCGGGGGTTCCATTATAAATGCGCTGGCGGGGGTCACATATATATCTATATACTGCGGGGGTATATATTTTTGCGCTGGTGGGGGTTATATCTTTATAAATGCGCTGGGGGGCTAGATATATAGCGCTATACATCTTGCCCCCCACAGCGCTTTTAATATACATTGTCCATTTTAAAATCTCTGCAGGGAGCCCTGATTGGCTCCTCAGTAGGGGCCATTCAGAGCTTCCTGCGGGGAATTTTAAAATGAAAGTAAAATACATCGGTGGTGATCGCAGGGTTGCGGACCATTCCGCCCGCTCCCCTGCTTAATAACTTCTGATCGGATAGGGTCTCAGAAGTGAGACCCGGTGCGATAGGATAGTAATACAAACACTAATGTAGTCTCCCCTAGCCATCAGCAGACTCCCGCAGCAGGGGAATTACTACTCCCATCATGGAACAGACTTGTTTCCATGATGAGAGTAGTAGTAGTCCCACAACACTGTAGGAGTCTGCTGATGTCACCTCTTCTGAGCATGCTCAGATATAATTATGGATATTTTAAACCCGGGTGCAAACGGATTACATTAAAGGTTCATCCGTTTGCCATAGACTTCAATGTTAAAATTATGATGTCCGTGTATTCTTCCGTTTTTTTCACGGAAGAAAAAATACTGCATGTGCCGTTTTTTTCTTCCATGAAAAAAAACGTAAATGAGTGCAAACGGGTGCACCCATGTCACACCGAGCGGCGGGACCCGGAGCGCTCGTGGCGTGCCTCCATATGCAGCGCTCCGGTCGGCACCGCTGACCGCGAGCGCTGCTTCCATGTTCCCGGAGGGGACGCGATCCGAGGTGCGGGACGTAGCCGCTCTCGGATCGTGCCCCGTGTCTCTCACCTGCCCCGTCCTCCTGCTCAGGTCTCTCAGATTTAAAGGGCCAGTGCACCATTAATTGGTGCCTGGCCCAATTAGTTCCTAACACTCCCTACACTTTATAAACCCACTTCCCCTTGCTGTCCTGTCGGATCTTGTTGCCTTGTGCCCTGAGAAAGCGTTTCTGTGTGTTCCATTGCCTGTGTACCCAGACCTTTGCTGTTGCCCCTGACTACAACCCGTTGCTGCCTGCCCAGACCTTCTGCTACGTCTGACCTTGCTCTTGCCTTATCCTTGTGTACCACGTCTGTCTCAGCCGTCAGTGAGGTTGAGTCGCTATCGGGTGGAACGACCTGGGGGTTACCTGCCGCTGCAAGTCCATCCCGCTTTGCGGCGGGCTCTGGTGAAAACCAGTAACCCCTTAGATTCCGTTCCCCTGGTACGGCCCACACCATCACCTCACTGACACAGAGGATCCACCACCCGTGTCCTCTCCGCATACCAGTCCGGATCCTGACAGTAGATCCGGTTATGGATCCCGCTGAGGTCCCGCTGCCCAGTGTCGCTGACCTAACCTCCGTGGTCGCCCAGCAATCACAGCAGATCGCGCAACAAGGACAACAGCTGACTCAGTTGACCGCTATGCTGCAACAGCTTCTGCCGCAACAACAGCAACCATCTCCACCGCCAGCTTCTGCATCTCCTCTGCAGCGAGTGACTGCTCACAGTTTCCGCCTGTCTCTTCCAGACAAGTTTGATGGGGACTCTAAACTGTGCCGTGGATTCCTGTCCCAGTGTTCCCTACACCTGGAGATGATGTCGGACCAATTTCCTACAGAACGGTCTAAGGTGGCGTTCGTGGTCAGCCTCCTATCTGGAAAGGCCTTATCATGGGCCACACCGCTTTGGGACCGCAACGATCCTGCCACAGCTACAATCCAGTCCTTCTTCTCAGAAGTACGTAGTGTTTTTGAGGAGCCAGCCCGGGCTTCCTCAGCCGAGACTGCTTTGCTGAATCTTGTCCAAGGGAGTTCTTCAGTGGGTGAATACGACATCCAGTTCCGCACCCTCTGAGCTTTCCTGGAATAATGAGGCCCTCTGCACGACCTTCAAGAAAGGCTTATCCAGTCACATCAAAGATGTCCTGGCCGCGCGAGAAATTCCTGCCAACTTGTCTGAACTCATCCATTTGGCCACCTGCATCGACATGCGTTTCACGGAAAGACGCCAGGAGCTCCGACAGGAAAAGGATCTTGTTCACACCAGGCGGTTTTCCTCCCAGGCTCCTCTCTTCCAACGTCCTTTGCAATCTGTTCCTGTGCCTCCTGCTGAGGAGGCTATGTAAGTGGATTGGTCTCGCCTGACCCAACAAGAGAGGACTCGCCGTAGGAATGAAAACAGTGCCTATACTGTGCAAGCACCGAACATTTCCTAAAAGACTGTCCTATTCGTCCTCCGCGTCTGAGAAACGCACCCACTCACCTAGTTAACGTAGGAGAGTCGTTGCTAGGAGTGAATTCTACCTCTCCACGACTGACTTTACCTGTGCGGATTGCTATACCCGCTAATGCTACTTCCTTCTCCGCTGTGGCTTTCTTGGATTTGGGTTCAGTAGGAAGTTTCATTGAAGCCTTCCTAGTCAACAGATTCAACATTCCAGTCACCCGTCAATGGAGAGAGGCTGGTCTGCATCGTGCGTTACCGCACTCAAACGCTACTCATGTCTGTTGGAGTTCACCATCATGAACATATTGAATTTTTTGTGCTACCCAACTGCACTTCTGAAATTCTTCTGGGCTTGCCCTGGCTCCAACGTCATTCGTCTAGCCTTGACTTGGACATTAAGAGCTTGGGATCTTCTTGCCACAAGCGAAGTCTTCACCCAGTTTCTTACTGTCAAGTCTCCATGGCTAATCCTTTGCCAGGTCTTCCTAAGGCCTATCAGGACTTTTCGGACATTTTTTGTAAAAAGCAGGGAGAGGTCTTACCAGCACATAGACCCTATGACTGTCCTATCAACCTGCTCCCTGGTACCACACCGCCCCGTGGTAGGATTTACCCACTTTCTGCCCCGGAAACCCAAGCTATGTCTGAGTACATCCAAGAAAACCTCAAAAGAGGTTTTATCCGGAAATCCTCGTCCCCAGCTGGAGCTGGATTTTTCTTTGTTGCTAAAAAAGATGGATCTCTCCGCCCTTGTATTGATTACCGCGGACTCAATAAAATTACCGTAAAAAATTGCTGTTACGCCGAGCCCTCCGGGTCCCTGCTCCTCCCCGGAGCGCTCACGGCGTCTCTCTCTCTGCAGCGCCTCGGTCAGACCCGCTGACCGGGAGCGCTGCACTGACATTGCCGGCGGGGATGCGATTCGCATAGCAGGACGCGCCCGCTCGCGAATCGCATCCCAAGTCACTTACCCGTCCCGGTCCCCGGCTGTCATGTTCTGGCGCGCGCGGCTCCGCTCTCTAGGGAGCGCGCGCGCCAGCTCTCTAAGATTTAAAGGGCCAGTGCACCAATGATTGGTGCCAGGCCCAATCAGCCTAATTAGCTTCCACCTGCTCCCTGTCTATATTACCTCACTTCCCCTGCACTTCCTTGCCGGATCTTGTTGCCTTGTGCCAGTGAAAGTGTTTAGTGTTGTCCAAAGCCTGTGTTCCAGATCTCCTGCTATCCTCATTGACTACGAACCTTTGCCGCCTGCCCCAACCTTCTGCTACGTTTGACCTTGCCTCTGCCTAGTCCTTCTGTCCCACGCCTTCTCAGCAGTCAGCGAGGTTGAGCCGTTGCCGGTGGATACGACCTGGTTGCTACCGCCGCAGCAAGACCCTCCCGCTTTGCGGCGGGCTCTGATGAAAACCAGTAGCAACCCTAGAACTGGTCCACCGACACGATCCACGCCAATCCCTCGCTGACACAGAGGATCTACATCCAGCCTGCCGAATCGTAACAATCGCTATCCTCTGCCTCTCATCTCCAAACTCTTCGACCGACTGCGAGGAGCCAAGATTTTCACCAAACTTGATTTAAGGGGCGCATATAACCTAATCCGTATTCGTGCAGGCGACGAAAGGAAAACCGCCTTCAATACTAGAGATGGTCACTTTGAATACCTAATCATGCCCTTTGGTCTATGCAACGCCCCAGCAGTCTTTCAGGACTTTGTTAATGAGATTTTTCGGGACATGTTGTACTTCTGTGTGGTAGTCTACCTTGACAACATCCTCATTTTTTCCTTCTGCCTAGAGGAACATCGCCTTCATGTTCGTCAAGTGCTCCAGCGGCTACGTCAAAATCAACTTTACGCTAAAATTGAGAAGTGTCTATTCGAACGCAGCAGTCTTCCCTTCCTGGGATACATTGTGTCCGGACAAGGTCTTCAAATGGACCCTGTTAACATTTCTGCGGTAATGGATTGGCCTCGTCCCACTGGTCTGCGAGCAATCCAAAGATTTCTCGGATTTGCAAATTATTATCGTCAATTCATTCCCCACTTCTCCACCATCGTTGCTCCTATTGTAGCACTGACTAAGAAAAATGCCAATCCGAAATCCTGGCCGCCACAGGCGGAGAAAGCCTTTAACCACCTCAAAGCCGCCTTCTCCTCTGCTCCAGTTTTGTCCAGACCTGATCATCTACACATAACTGAGCCTTAGATGGCTATGTCACATTAATATACTACATATTGAGGTCAGCCCGTGGACAATGCTTTGCTCTGCTTGTAATTCGATAGCTTTTATGGGCTAATTCACTGCTATGTGGAATTTGTAGTGCACCAACTGAACACAGCACTTCAGGTTAAAGAAGGTAACTGTTTGAAGTCATCCCACTTGCTTAGCTTACTGTTGAATTCTATAGGATTTGTGGAGGCCCTTTGGTATCTGTAGTCCTTTCTCTCTTTCCAAAATGGCAGTCACAATGCGCACAGGGCTTTTTTAGCCTCTTAAACTCACCCCTGTGCTGTGTCTTATTAGCCTGGGAGCTCTATGACATAAATGCAATTGGATAACCTGAAGTCATGTTAGTTTGCTGATGGCTGCAAGCTGGGCTGGACTACCCTAACATTATCTCATTGTTCCCAGTACTTTCTCTTTTTATTAAGATGTCATAATGCTATGTTTTCCTCATTCCTTTTGCTATTTTTATTGCCAGGTTTTATATGCCAGGTTTATGCGAGCGAACGTGGCAATGTTCGAAAGCTCTGCGACCCATTGTCACCTGAAAGAGTAAATCCAGGTTTGAAAGAGAGTAACTCCGGGTTTGCCACAGAAATCTTTTGCAATATAGTATTTAATATTTAAAGGCAAATTTAAACAGGTTACATTCCATGTGGATTCATATGATATACATTCTGCATTTAAATCTATGCTGAATCCATGCAAGAAGCACATCCTAATGTTTTCAATGGGAGTCTGTACTGTAGTGATAAATCACTTCTTAAAGGGTTACTCCACTGGAAAGCATTTTTTTTAATCAACTGGTGCCAGAAATTTAAACAGATTTGTAAATTACTTCTATTTAAAAATATTAACGATTCCAGTACTTATCAGCTGCTATAGTCTCCACAGGAAGACTATTTTTTATTTTTTTACCATAGTGCTCTCTGGTGACATCTCTGTCCATTATAGGAACTGTCCAGCTCTGGACAGTTCCTGAAATGGACAGAGGTGTCAGCAGAGAGCACTGTGGTCAGACAAAAAGGAAATTTAAGAAGAAAATAACTTCCTGTGGAGAATACAGCAGCTAAGTACTGGAAGGATTAAGATTTTTAACTAGAAATAATTTACAAATCTGTTTAACTTTCTGGCACCAGTTGATTTAAAATGAAATGCTATCCAGTGAAGGACCCCTTTAATGCCAATTCCATACAAAAACTTGTCGGGTTACCTAAACTGAGCTCAATTTAAAGGAGCAAAATCTGCATCTAAAACATTGCCAAATTCCATAGCATAGAAGCTAAAAATATACAGCTCCAATGTATGCCTCAGATTTCTGCTATGGATCCACAACTCTTGTTTTCCCATTGTGTGAATGTGCTCTTATTCTTTTAGTTAGCAATGGCTTGTTGTTTAAATGTGTGTTTCTTAAGAACTAAATGTGTCTCCAATTACATATTTTTACTGTGACCAGAATTCTTTGAAAGCATAACATCTATATCTGATCAAAAGTTCTGCAGCATAGGAACATTTCTTAGTCAAATGTTTGTGACCAGTAATAGACCTAAAGAAGCATGTCCCGTCACAGCCATACACAATACTTTAGAGTATGTTATTATCATATTAAACATCTGTAACAATTGTTTTACATACAGCCAAACTTTATTGGGAAAAGGCAAATTCTACAGCTCATGATATTTTAGTCTATACGATTAGCAAATATTCGAGGAATATTCCAGTAAAAATTCAAGGAACATTCCAGCCAAAATGAGCTCTTTAAGTGGATAGCTTGCTAAGAAGATTAGTAAAGGGTCTTTCTACTGGACCCATATGGCACATAATATGACTACAGATTACCATACTTTATAGAATATGGTTAGTGGCAGAAGTGTTTCTTGTCAAAAGCATGGAAAAACACTTTTTACTATGCTGGATGGGTTTTGATCTGCATAATTATTTCTTATTCTTGCAGCACTGGTCAATGATTTGTAAGAACCTCATTAGACTTAATCCAATTTTAGATTGTCAGATGGATGAAATGCAGATACATTTTGGCTCCGTATTACAGCTGCAACATTAAAGGGGTTCTCCGGTGCTTAAACATCTTATCCCCTATCCAAAGGATAGGGGATAAGATGCCTGATCGCGGGAGTCCCGCCGCTGGGGACCCCCGGGATCATGCATGCGGCACCCCGTTTGTAATCAGTCCCTGGAGCGTGTTCGCTCCGGGACTGATTACCGGCGACTACAGGGCGGACGGTGTGTGATGTCACGCCTGCGCCAGCATGTGACATCACGCTCCGCCCCTCAATGCAAGCCTACGGGAGGGGGCGTGATAGCTATCACGCCCCCTCCCGTAGGCTTGCATTGCGGGGCGGAGCGTTACGTCACACGCTGGTGCAGGCGTGACGTCACACACCGCCCGCCCTGTAGTCGCCCGTAATCAGACTGTAGCACATTGTTTTCTGCCCTCATAAGTGCATACCACATACCTACATCTCTAAGTAGTGTACAATTTTTACCTGCTAATCTTTCCCAGCTGGTGTTTTACTAAAATATATTTTTTAAGCGTACTGTACCGCATTTTCTGCCCTCATAAGTGCATTCCTGATACCACATACCTACATCGATTTTGTACCTGCTAATCTGTCAAGGACCTACATACTGTGATAGTCCAGGCAAAAGTACTCACTGGCTGGTGTTTTTTTAAGTGTACTGTAAAGCATTTTTGTGCCCTCATAATTGCATACCACATACTTTAATCTAAGTAGTGTACTATTTTGTACCTGTTAATCTGTCAAGGGCCTATATACTGTGAAAGGACAGCTAATAGTACACACCTGCTGCTCTTCTAGACAAATACTGTTTAAGTGTAATGAAGCGTATTGTACTCCCCTGATGTACACAATAAGTGTGTCAGGCAGAGTAGTGCCTGGACGTGCAGTGGAATGACAGAGGCCTAAATTCATCAGGCGCAGGCAGAGGTCGCAGCAGAGTAGGGGCGAACAGCAGCCGGAGTTGCAGCAAGAGGTCTGAGCTCCCGGTGTCAGCTAGCAGTCGAGTCTCGACCAGCGGCCCAGCCATGATTGATCGGTTCACTCGGTCATCTACTTCATCCCAAGTGGCATCCGACACCCCAGTGAACAGTCGGTGGGTTCCTCAGACTCAACCTCACTTGGCATGGCCCTCATGCTGCTGCTGCCACCTCAAGGCTCTGTCATTGTGTTGCTCTATGGTCTCCCCATGATAATGCTACCACCTCCAGGCTCTGTCATTGTGCAGCCATATGGTCTCCTCATGCTAATGCTACCTCCTCCACGCTCTGTCATTGTGCCACCATATGATATCCTCATGCTGATGCTACCACCTCCAGACTCTGTCATTGTGCCATCATATGGTCCCCTCATGCTGATGCTGCCACCTCCAAGCTCTCTAATTGTGCCTCTCTATGGTCTCTTCATGCTGATGCTGCCACCTCCAGGCTCTGTCATTGTACCATCATGTTGTCTCCTCATGCTGATGCTGCCACCTCCAGGCTCTCTAATTGTGCTGCTCTATGATCTCCTCATGCTGATGCTTCCCCCTTCAGGCTCCCCTTCCAGGCTCTGTCATTGTACCACCATATGGTCTCCTAATACTGATGCTGCCACCTCCAGGCTCTCTAATTGTGCTGCTCTTTGGTCTCCTCATGGTGATGCTACTGCATCCACGCTCTGTCATTGTACCACCATATGGTCTCCTCATGCTGATGTTACCACCTCCAGGCACTGTCATTGTGCCGCCATATGGTCTCCTCATGCTGATGCTGCCACCTCCATGCTCTCTAATTGGGCTGCTCTATGGTCTCTTCATGCTGATGCTGCCACCTCCAGGCTCTCTAATAATGCTGCTCTATGGTCTCCTCATGCTGATGCTACCACCTCCAGGCTCTCTTATTGTGCTGCCATAGATACTGCAAAACATAATTAAGATGCTGGTCCCCAGTTTCAGAAATTCCTCTGTATTAGGGTCACTTTCAAGACTCTGGATTCTGCTGCTGCCACCTCCAGCCTGCCTCATTCAGCCACTATATGGTATCCTCATGATTCAGCAACCTCCAGGCTGTGCCATTCAGCCACTATATTGTCTCCTCATACTTCAGCCAACTCCAGGCTGTGCCATTCAGCCACTATATGGTCTTCTCATACTGATGCCACCTCCAGGCTCTGTCTTTGTGCGGCCATGTGACTCCTTGTTAAATTTGGTCCTTTGTACACACACGACGGGGCCCGGGACACTAAAACTTGGGAGTTATAATTTCAATGTAAAAATCCTCAATTTCAATTTAAAAATCTTAAATTGCAATTTAAAAATCTTATATTTCAATGGCGTTGTCATGCTTCTGCCAACTCCAGGCTGTGCCATTCAGACACTATATGGTCTCCTCATGCTTCACCAACTCCAGGTTGTGCCATTCAGCTACTATATGGTCTCTTCATGATTCAGCCACCTCCAGGCTGTGTCATTAGGCCAAAATATGGTTTACCGTGAGGACTGTGAATTTATGGAACGGTCTACCTCAGGAACTGGTCACAGCAGGAACAATTAACAGCTTTAAAACAGGATTAGATACATTCATGGAACAAAATAACATTAATGCTTATGAAGAAATATAAAATCCCATCCCTTCCCCAATATCGCGCCACACCCCTACCCCTTAATTCCCTGGTTGAACTTGATGGTCATATGTCTTTTTTCGACCGTACTAACTATGTAACTATGTAACTGATGCTGCTGGGCCTGGGTCTAAAACATTTTATGGTAGCACTAACTACCATAAATCTTCTATTTAAATTTCAAAATTCATCTTTTAATCTTTGGGATTGTGAAGCCCTAGTGTCTACTCATGCTGCTGCCAGCTCCAGGCTGTGTCATTCAGCAACTATATGGTCTCCTCATGCTGCCAACCCCTCCAGGCTGTGTCATTTAGCCACTATATGGTCTTCTCATGCTGCCAACACCTCCAGGCTGTGTCATTCATCCAATATATGGTTTACTGATGCTTCAGCCACCTCCAGGCTGTGCCATTCATCCAATATATGGTTTACTGAGGCTTCAGCCACCTCCAGGCGGTGCCATTCATCCAATATATGGTTTAAAGATGCTTCAGCCACCTCGAGGCTTTGCCATTCATCCAATATATGGTTTACAGATGCTTCAGCCACATCCAGGCTGTGCCATTCATCCAATATATGTTTTACTGATGCTTCAGCCATCTTCAGTTTGTGTCAATCAGGAACAACATGGTTTAGTGATGCTGCTGGGCCTAGGACATTACCTATATATGTTTATGGTAGCACTAGGTACTATACATCTTCAATGGAAATTTCAAAATTCATCAATTAATCTTAGGGGTTGTAAAGCCCTCTTGTATATTCATGCTGCTGCCAGCTCTGGTCTGTGTCAATCAGCAACTACATGCTTTATTGATGCTGCTGGGCCTAGGGCATTACCTATATATGTTTATGGTAGCATTTGGTACCATACATCTTTAATGGAAATTTCAAAATTCATCTTTTTTTCTTAGAGATTGTGAGGCCCTTCTGTCTCCTCATCTGCCGCCAACTCCAGGCTGTGCCATTCAGCCAATATATGGTCTCCTCATGCAGCCACAAACTCCAGGCTGTGCCATTCACCCACTATATGGTGTCTCCTCATGCTTCAGCCACCTCCAGACTGTGCAATTCAGCCACTATATCGTCTACTCATGCTTCAGCCACCTCCAGGCTGTGCCATTCAGCCATTATACGGTCTCCTTATGCTTCAGCCACCTCCAGACTGTGTCATTCAGCCAATAAATGGTGTATTGATGCTGCTTGGCCTGGGCCTAAAACATTTTATGGTTGCACTAGCTACCATAAATCTTCAATTTAAATTTCAAAATTCCTCTTTTAATCTTACGGATTGTGAAGTCCTAGTGTCTATTCATGCTGCTGCCAGCTCCAGGCTGTGTCATTCAGCCACTATATGGTCTCCTCATGCTGCCAACACCTCCATGCTGTGTCATTCAGCCACTATATGGTCTCCTCCTGCTGACAACACCTCAACGCTGTTTCATTCAGCCACTATATGGTCTCCTTATGCTGACAACACCTCCATGCTATGTCATTCAGACACTATATGGTCTCCTCCTGCTTCAGCAACATCCAAGCTGTGTCATTCAGCCACTATATGGTCTCCTCATGCTGCCAACACCACCAGGCTGTGTCATTCAGCCACTATATGGTCTCCTCATGCTGCCAACACCCCCAGGCTGTGTCATTCATCCACTATATAGTCTCCTCATACTGATGCCACCACCAGGCTCTGTCATTGTGCCGCTCTGCGGCAGTGATTCTAATAGTGATGCCTGTAATCTGCATGTCATACTGAATAACAGTATTATTTCACTACCCCAGCATACTCCACATGCACGTTAGAACAAAGCAAAGTGTTCTACACCCCTATTGAGGCTCTCTGTAGGCCAGAAATAGCCGTTTTTAATATAGATTCACCGCAAATAAATTCGACCCGAAACAAATCAGCCAAATCAAATTTTTCGAAAGTTCACTCATCTCTAGTTAGTCTCCAATAGCTATTGCAGTGGTGCCACCCACATGCTCTTCTGTGCCTAAAAAACATATACAATGGTCCCTCAAGTTACAATATTAATTGGTTCCAGGACGACCATTGTATGTTGAGACCATAACTCTATGGAAACCTCATAATTGGTTCTGAGGCAACCAAAATGTCATCAAAAAAATAGGAAAAAGTGAGGATTTAACATAAATAAGTAGATAACTAATATAGATAAAGCAAGTCCTTACATATAAAAGTAAGAAAGAGCTGCTGGGAGCTGTGAATCACTGTATATGTACCAGACAGGAGCTTCGGGGTCCTGTACAGTACACTCAATGTCCTAAAAAAGTAAAATGGAGCTGCCCTTACTTGGTGTTCAAAGGGGCAGCTAACTGTGGCATAGGTTAAGAGTAGTTCAGAACATGAAATACTTTCTTGTACTGTAGGGAGGCGCTACCAGACAGGAATTCAGTGCACACGCTTCAGTTATACAATTGTTTTACCAGTGAATGCCCATTCTGATTGGTCAGTTCTTCCAGCCATTGACACGTTTTGCAGATCTGGACTGTTTGTAGCATTGTATGCTGAGTATGGTTGCAAGTTACAACGGTCCAAAAAAAACATTGTATGTTGAAACTTTTGAATGTCAAGGCCATTGTAAGTTGAGGGATCACTGTATATAGTTTGCTGACCACTATCCCTTTCAGCCCCATAATAGTAAATAAAGCAGTGGCCACACAAGCACACTACTGCTCCATTTGCAGGAGACATTTGGTATCTCTTGGGGTTTGTTATGGTCCCAGTGGTCAGACACCCAAAGATCATACACTTAGCACTGTTACTATGAATATTGCACAAAAATTCATGTCTAGAAGTCTACTATGAATATTACACTAAAACTTATGTCTAGAAATTCACTAAGAATATTGCACTAAAACTTATGTCTAGAAGTCATTTCCTAGAACCACTTCTGTAAAAAAAAATAAAAAAAAAATCTAAGAAGCTAAACTATTTTACTATTTAGTGCATTTATCAAATATTTGTACCAGGAATTTTAGAAATAGAAGTTCTTGTGATGTATTCTTACTGGTAAATGATCTTTCTCTGACAGATGCTTGGCTGCCAGAGGCGACAATCCCTAATGGTAGCTTTTATCATGGGATGGAACCAGCTTTCTATAGGCCGGCATAGTTTGCAATGTTATGCAGAATTACATGCCTGACTAATTTTAAAAAAATACTAAGTATTGCTGTACGCTTGAGGCTTTTCAGCAAAAAGTCTTATATTCATGAGCCAGTCATTTCCTGATAAACAGCAGAACAGTCACATACTTTTTTTTCTATATTTATGAAGAACAAGGGAAAAAAAAACTTTGATGTGGGTGAAAGATTACTCATCGTAATCTGTATCTAATACAGATATCACCTTTTTTTGCCTTTTTTTGTGTGATTTAAAGGGGTTATCCACCATAAGGTGATTTTAGTGCGTACCTGGTAGACAGTAATGGACATGCTTAGGAAGGATTTTGGGGCTAAATGGCTATGTTGTGAGATTACCATAACACTGTGGCTAGCTTTTTGTGAACTTGTATTTCCTGTTTGACTTATGTTTTTTTACTACAAATCCCATAATACCATTTCCCTCCCTCCCACACATCAGCCCACCGCACCCATTTAAACAAAAGACCTGTGGTTTTCAATCAGGGTCCATACAGCTGTTGCATTAGTTACAGATTGATCCCTCCACCCATTAAAGCAGACAGGCTTCCTGTCATCAGCTGACTAGTGAGTCAGGTCTCGGCCGCATTGAAAGCTGGGAAAAATCCGAGACAGCAGTCATTTTGTATGCTGGTAAAAATAAATAGTGGGGTGAAAATAACAGAAGAATTGTGAGAAAACCGTCACACACAGGTACAGACACTATATTATGAACTACACTAACTTTACAGCCCCTGTAACATAGTCAAATAAAAAAAATCATGGAATACCCCTTTAACTCTTCTCAATAATAGTGATAAAACAACTTAGCCATTATTGTATGAGAGGAAAAATTATACTTTTTTCTAAGGATAAAATGTGACATAGCAAATGCCACCATGTTTTCAAGCCCAGTTAGAAATCAGTACAGTAAATATTTGTAAATAGAACACATTATTTATATAAACATTACCATTCATGATACTTTAACCCACCCATTTGAATTTGGTTACTAACACAAACACATATTAACCCCTTCCCGCAAATGGACGTGTATACAAGTCCATTTTTTCTGTGACTTAACGCAAATGGACGTGTATACACGTCCAATACATTTTCTATCACCATGTCCGTTGGCATGGTGATAGAAACGTCATCTCAGCTGTTCTGGACACTATGCAGCAGGGGACCAATCAGACTGGTCCCCTGCTGCAGATCATTGTCATTAGTCAGTCAGTTAGTCACTGACTGATGACAAGGACCTGCGGGGTTCCGGGCTGTTCAGGTCTCTGGTGACCCGATCACCTGGAAAATAGGGATGATCGGAGCAGTCAGAGACCGCTCTGATCCTTCCTGAGTGATAGGAGCGAGGTGGCAGCTGCCACCTCGCTCCTAAACCCCTGCCATTGGTCGTTAGGACTAGCAACCAATGGCAGAAGGGGGGCGGGAGGTTAGAGGCGAAATCCCCGCTCTACCCCGCCCCTGGATGTCGGGGCAGAGCGGGGGGAAGATGGCGGATGGTCCCGGGACCAGCGATCATGTCCCGGGAACGGCGATCGTGTCGGGACCCGCGGCGGTATCCGGACAGACAGCGCGGGACCGACGGAGGCAGCGGCGGACCCAGCAGTGAAGATCAGCGGTAAGTGATCTTCACTGCTGCGTTCCAGGAGTTGCCAAACTACAACTCCCAGCAAGCCCAGACAGCCAAAGGTTTTCTGGCCATGCTGGGAGTTGTAGTTTTGCAACATCTGGAGGCCCACAGTTTGAAGACCACTGTGCAGTGGTGTCCAAACTGTGCTCTTACAGATGTTGCAAAACTACAACTCCCAGCATGCCCAGACAGTCCAGGCATGCTGGGAGTTGTAGTTCTGTAACATATGGCCCTTCAGATGTTGCCGAACTACAACTCCAAGCATGCCTGGACAGTCTGGGCATGCTTGGAGTTGAAGTTTTGCAACATCTGGAGGGCTACAGCTTGGACACCACTGCACAGTAGTCACCAAACTGTGACCCTCCAGATATTGCAAAACTAACTCCCAACATATCTTTCGGCGGTCTGGGCATGCAGGGAGTTGTAGTTTTTCAACAGCTGGAGGCACCCTTTTTGGGAAACACTGTAAGTAACAAACTCATTGTTTTGCAACCAGTGTGCCTCCAGCTGTTGCATAACTACAACCCCCAGCATGCACGGACAGCCAAAGGGCATGCTGGGAGTGTTAGAAGTATGCCTCCAGCTGTTGCATAACTACAAGTCCCAGCATGCCCTCAGTTGTCATTGCATGCTGAGAGTTGTAGTTTTTGCAACGGCTGAAGGCACACTGGTAGCGAAGCACTGAGTTAAGTAACAAACTCTGTGTTTTGCAACCAGTGTGCCTCCAGCTGTTGCATAACTTCAAACCCCAGCATGCACTTACAGCCAAAGGGCATACTGGTAGTGGTACTTTTGCAACAGCTGGAGGTTTGCGCCCCTCCCCCCCCCCCCCCATGTGAATGTACAGGGTACATTCATATGGCCGGGGTCTACAGCGAGCTTCTTGCTACAAGTTTGAGATGCAGCAAGTTTTCTGCCGCAGCTCAAACTCCCAGCGGGAAGCCCGCTGTAGACCCCGGCCGTGTGAGTGTACCCTAAAAACACCACACTATATTACATTACACAAAATAAAAAGTAAAACGCTACATACACATACCCCTACAGAGCCCCCCCACCCCAAATAAAAAATTTCTCGTATGACACTGTTTTCAAAACGGAGTCTCCAGCTGTTGCAAGACAATTCCCAGTATTGCCGGACAGCGATTGACTTTCCAGGCATGCTGGAAGTTTTGTAACAGCTTGAGGCACTCTGTTTGTGAAACACTTCCAGAGGGTATTTTTGGTATCGGAGGCAAGTGTCATTCTTGCATCCGGTTCCGTCCTTATGCAAATCCCTTATTTAGTCCTCAAATGCGCATGGCACTCTCTCACTTCAGAGCCCTGTCGTATTTCAAGGCAACAGTTTAGGGCCACATATGGGGTATTTTCGTACTCAGCAGAAATTGCCTAACAAATTTTGGGGGGCTTTTTCTCCTATTACCCCTTGTAAAAATGTAAAATTTGGGGGAAAACCAGCATTTTAGTGAAAAAAAAAATCATTTACACATCCGACTTTAACGAAAAGTCGTCAAAAACCTGTGGGGTGTTAAGGCTCACTGTATCCCTTGTTACCTTCCTTGAGGGGTGTAGTTTCCATAATAGTATGCCACGTGGATTTTTTTTTTTGCTGTTCTGGCACCATAGGGGCTTCCTAAATGTGACATGCCCCCCAAAAACCATTTCAGAAAAATTTACTCTCCAAAATCCCATTGTCGCTCCTTCCCTTCTGAGCCCTCTACTGCGCCAATCGAACACTTTACATACACTTTACATGAGGTATTTCCTTACTCGAGAGGGTTACAAATTTTGGGGGGATTTCTCTCCTTTTATCCCTTATGAAAATACAAAAACTGGGTCTACAAGAACATGCGAGTGTAAAAAATGCAGATTTTGAATTTTCTCCTTTACTTTCCTACTATTCCTGTGAAACACCTAAAGGGTTAATACACTTACTGAATGTCCTTTTGAATACGATGAGGGGTGCAGTTTTTATGATGGGGTCATTTGTGTGGTATTTCTAATAAGAAGGCCCTTCAAATCCACTTCAAACCTGAACTGGTCCCTTAAAAATTCAGATTTAGAAAATTTTGTGAAAAATTTGAAAATTGCTGCTGAACTTTGAAGCCCTCTGATGTCTTCCAAAAGTAAAAACATGTCAACTTTATGATGCAAGTATAAAGTAGACATGTTGTATATGTGAATCAGTATATAATTTATTTGGTATGTGTATGTTCCTTACAAGCAGAGAGTTTCAAAGTTCAAAAATTGCAACATTTTCTAATTTTTTATGAAATTTTGGAACTTTTCACCAATAAATGATGCAAGTATCGTCGAAATTTTACTGCTATGTTAAAGTAGAATAAGTCACGAAAAAACAATCTTGGAATCAAATTCATAAGTAAAAGCATCCCTGAGTTATTAATGCTTAAAGTGACAGTGGTCAGATGTGCAAAAAACGCTCTGGTCCTTAAGGTGAAAATGGGCTTGGTCCTTAAGGGGTTAACAAAACCGTTTCTCACCTATTTTCTACATATAAAACAACTTATATATTAGATCCAAAGAAATTAGTGAATAGTGAATAGACAATCCTCAATATCATAGCAGATTCCAAGAGCTGAACTAATGTAATTGGCAATGATTTTCTGTTGTAATATTTATAGCCCATCTTGGACGGTAAGCTGAAATGCAGTATTCATGGCATTACATATTAATCTATTCATCTTATATTTCACCGTGAAGTGATTTCTATTATATGTTACTACTGCAGTAAACTGACTGACTATGTTGAGCTAATGGCTTCTTTTCAAATATCATTAAAAACTAGTGCCCACAATTTTTTTTTATTAGAACTAGTGTAAAATATTTACAATATGTAGAAAAGAGAGACATGATGTGTGATGTTTTTTTTCGCAATTTTAACATATTCACAGTAAAGTATACACATAAATAATATACTGTATGCACTGTTAGATGGGGATCGGCAATTAAATTTTTTTTTATTGCAACCATTCTCATAGCAAAATGTTCTATTTAGAGTGGTCTATATAAAAAAAGAACTACTGGACAATTGTTTTCCCCTCCTAGAATTATTATGTTGGGGGTAAATGGAAGCCTTTTCACCTTTTTTAATTGGACGACTTAGTTTACCCGGTACAATGCTGGTTCCAGTCCCCAGTATATGCTGTGTTAATAATCTAGTCACTTTAAGAGCAGCGTGACCATTTATTACCCTCACCATAATAATGCATAACCCCCCCCCCCCCAATTTTTTTTTTCTATGGTGCTTCTTTAAGACTCACTCTGATTGGATAACAGATCTCTAACAAATTTCCGATCTGGACAATCAATTTAACAGTAAACTGGACAACATTGCAGTTTAACAGTTATTGGATACTATGGCTCTGATATGGCTAAGAGTGTTGGGGTTTTATTAGTGTGGAATGTTGTTTCAGACTTGCATGGTCCACTCTATTTACTATGGGGAGACACAAGTCAAGAAAATTCTGACCAGTTTTTTTCTTGGTGAGAATTTCCAGCACTATTCACAGGATTTTGGTAGGGTTAAATAGTAAATAGGTCAATTTGTAAAAACATGCCCCTTTTTTTGATTGACCATGCCCCTTTTTTGGGTTTCTCAGGTCTGTAGGCCTATTTTAAGGGCACTGTACCACAAATTCTGTCCTAGACACAAACTGTGGTGCAATGCAGTGCCTTTTAGGTTTCCTCTTTAAAAGGGTTCTCCTGTGCTTAGACATCTTTTCCCCTTTCCAAAGGATAGGGGATAAGATGCCTGATCGCGGGAGTCCCGCAGCTGGGGACGCCCGCGATCATGCAGGCGGCACCCCGTTTGTAATCAGTCCCCGGAGCGTGTTCGCTCCGGGTCTGATTACGGGCGACTACAGGGCCGGCGGTGTGTGACGTCACGCCTCCGCCCAGTGTGATGTCACGCTCCGCCCCTCAATACAAGCTGATGGGAGGGGGCGTGATAGCTATCACGCCCCCTCCCGTAGGCTTGCATTGAGGGGCGGAGCGTGATGTCACACGGGGGCGCAGGCGTGACGTCACACGCCGCCCGCCCTGTGATTGCCCGTAATCAGACCCGGAGCGAACACACTCCTGGGACAGATTACAAACGGGGTGCCGCGTGCAAGATCCCGGGGGTCCCCAGCGGCAGGACTCCCGCGATCAGGCATCTTATCCCTTATCCTTTGGATAGGGGATAAGATGTCTAAGCACCGGAGTACCCCTTTAAAGCTTACAATTTATTTTGGTCTTTGCTAAAGCATTTTTTAAATTCCTGAACAAAGAGTATTTTCCATCTTCTGCTATTCTCCTTTTTTTAGTCTATTTATTGCTTTACAGATCAAAACTATTTTCATGGTGGTTTTTGTGATTTTCCTGTTTTGGTTTAACTCAAATAAATATACATAATTTGCGTACATATGATCATGATCATGTGCCAATAATGTGTAGTTTCCCTAAAGTGTAGTTTCTCCAGTTCTAACTGAATGAATTACAGTAACTCACTCTTGCAATTATTTTATAATGTAAAACATTAGGTACAATCCCATTGAGCATATACATATTATAGATGCAGTTGGTTCCCTGTGGGGTACTTGGAGAGAGAAGACCCAATCTTTTTTGGTCCTATTCCATGTGCTTCAGAGCAGTTGTCTCAAAAGTCTTAGAGAAAGGTAAAGAAAAACCAGGCCCTGGCCTAATAATCGGGACCCAGTTACATCTTTACTTTGGAGCCTCTTCTCTTCTGTATGTACCACTGCTCTCATATAAAACGGGGCCTGTACTGGTCCCACTTGAAATGATTTTGACCAAATAGCAAATAGGCCGATATTGCCCTGTGTGATAGGGCTAGTGATCAGATTGACAAACCAGTAAACATTTCATACTTTTGTTTTGCCATGCTTGAATATGATTATTTGAATGATGGAAGCAGGGGTCCACTCACACAAACTATGCAGTGATCATTTATGTGGCCCTCCCTGGGATAAAGGATAGGGGATAAGATGTTTGATCACGGGGGGGGGGGGGGGGGGCACTGGGCCACTGGGACCCCCTGCAATCTCTGTGCAGCACCCACATTCTATGCCAGGCTACTGCTCCAGTCTCGGAAACCTCTGTGTTTCCGGGACTCAAGACATGACATCACGCCACACCCCCTCGTGATGCCACACCCCCTCCATTCATGTCTATGGGAAGGGGTGTGGTGCGGGCCCTCGCGATTAGACATCTTATCCCCTATCCTTTGGATTGGGGATAAGGTGACTATGGCCAGAATACCCCTTTAATCTCTGTAGTTGCAGAGCCTAAGAACAGTACTCTGTGAGTTAATCTTTGATATGCAACTATGGAGTTGAGTTGCTTGATCCTTTGCTTACTATGTTGTACGTGTATATTCATATTTACTTTACTTTACTTTCTTTTTTTTTTTTTTCCTAAAAATTGAGAATAATTTAATGACAGAAACAGCATTTCCCAGCCTGGGGGGCAAAGACAATAATAATATTAATTCCCATGGGCAACACACAAACTCCAAACTTGGCTCACTTCCACCAACTCCTTTTGAAGACTTGTAGACACCAGTTCATTGTTTCTCTCCTCTAAGATGACTTAATTTTAAGTATCTGGTGTAAACAACAAGTTTAACTCATTGTGATCATTTTAGGAAAGGCTTGGTAGCTCCCTGTGTAAGTAATAAGAATCATGAAGTAACGGCTTTGTTCTGTATACACGCAGCTTTTTGGTGTATGCGTAATCCATTCCTTCAACAGCCGCATAGTGCACCTGAGTAAAGTCTACAGAGCTATCAACATTTCCCCACAAATGCCACACAAAGGGCTTTGACAGCAGAATTACTTTGCTGCCATTCATCGTGATGAAATTATATTACACAGAATGGCAAATTGGTTACAATTTGTCAAACTTGTCTAACGCTCTTCTCGGTTTTATACGTGAATTCTATGTTTTGAAGCCCTGTTCAGTCTTATTACAGTCACTGGTTGGAGAGACATGGGGGGAGATTTATCAAAACCTGTCCAGAGGAAAAGTTGCCCAGTTGCCCATAGCAACCAATCAGCTCACTGCTTTCATTTTTAGGAAGGCCTCTGAAAAATGAAAGAAGCAATCTGATTGGTTGCTATGGGCAACTGGGCAACTTTCCTTTGCACAGGTTTTGATAAATCTCCCCCATGATGTTTATATACAGATGTATTGAGCTATGGCTATTTGACTTCTCTATTAGAATTAGAATTAGTATAATCTTTTAGAAGTAATGATTTATATAATGCGATCATTCCTAGAATTCCAACCAAAAGCGACTTTCCTGTTCTCAGTGGTAGCATCTTAAAAGCGGTGCCACATTATAGTAACAAGCTGCTTCCTACAATCTAAGTTTAAAAAAAAAAAGAATTCCTGAAAAAAAAAGGAAAAGGGGAAGTAGTCCATAGAAAACCACCCACATTTAACTGCATTGCTTGTACTGTTCATTCACATTGGTATATTCTTCTATTCTTTTTTAGAACCTTATCTATGTTAATGGAGGGGTAGCCATTTGGAAAGAAAAAAAATGAAAATTTTGCGTAAATATACAATCTATTAAAATAAAATGTTAATAATACCGTACGGTGAACGTCGTGAACGTAAAAAAAAAAAAGCACAAAATAGCTGCTTTTTTAATAACATTTTATTCCAAAATATGAATAAAAATTTATTAATAGTTTTATATAAGCAAATATGGCATCAATAAAAAAGTACAGATTACGGCGCAAAAATTAGCCCTCATACCGCCGCTTATACGGAAAAATGAAAAAGTTATAGGTCTTAAAAATAGGGGGATTTTAAAAGTACTAATTTGGTTAAAAAGTATGCAATTTTTTTTAAGCACAACAGTAATAGAAACGTATGTTATTATTGGTATCATTTTAATCATATTGACCCAAAGAATAAAGAACACATGTCATTTTTACCGTATATTGTACGGCCTGAAAACAAAATTTGGTAAAGTGAGTGATGGCATTACAACGGACAACTGGTCACGCAAAAACACGCCCTCATACTAGTCTGTGGATGAAAATATTAAAGAGCTATTTTTTGAAGGCGAGGAGGAAAAAACAAAAATGTAAAAATAAAATTGTCTGAGTCCTTAAAGGGGTACTCCGCCCCTAGACATCTTATCCCATATCCAAAGGATAGGGGATAAGATGTCAGATCGCTGGGGTCCCGCTGCTGGGGACCCCGGGGATCGCTGCTGCAGCACCCCGCTATCATTACTGCGCAGAGCGAGATCGCTCTGCACGTAATGACGGGCAATACAGGGGCCGGAGCATTGTTACGTCACAGCTCCGCCTCTCGTGATGTCACGGCCTGCCCCCGTCAATACAAGTCTATGGGAAGGGGGTGGCAGTTGTCACGCCCCCTGCAATAGACTTGCATTAAGGGGACAGGCCGTGATGTCATGAGGGGCGGGGCCATGACATCACGCTGCTCCGGCCCCTGTATCGCCCGTCATTACCCACAGAGCAAACTCACTCTGTGCAGTAATGATGGCGGGGTGCCGCAGTGGCGATCCCCGGGGTCCCCAGCAGCGGGACCGCGGCGATCTAACATCTTATCCCCTATCCTTTGGATAGGGGATAAGATGCCAGGGGCGGAGTACCCCTTTAAGGCCCAAATGGGCTGAGTCCTTAAGGGGTTAAGATCCTGCCATAAGCTGCATCACAACATTTTTTTTATAAATAATTTACAGAAGAAGGGATAAAATGCAGCCAAATTGGAGAATAGTCAAAATCAGCAGAGCCCTGCAATTATCAGTGCTGTGGTAATATTCTGTTCCAAGTTCCCAGTGACCTGTGAAATAATCGCATTATATATTTGTTTCTGGTTCTACCGCTTTATAATCACAGCTGCTTGTGCTAAAGAACCATAAAATGACATACATATTGCCTTATTCATGTTTTATGTAATGAGTTTCTATTAAAACATATTGGACCTCATTTACTAAGAGTGGAGTGTAGTTTTCTTTGTGTTTTTTTTTTTTTCTTTTTCAGACAGGTATTTTTCCATGATAATTACTATTATATCTTGTATTTGGCGATTTTCCCTACGTCTTGCACTTTTTACACATGCTCTGAGCTGTCAGGTTTTTCAGAGCTCAAATTCTCCACACTTTATGTGGAAACATAAATTTGTAGGTTTCTTTCGAAAATGTTGAATTTTTTGGCGACATGCCCATTTTCCCTGATGCCCCTTTGTAGGGTTTAAAGTTCTTTTTTCTCATAAAAGCCTTAGTAAATGAGGCCCATTGTGGGATTTTACTTAAGACTGGCATTTGAACCCCCTCCCTCCCCCCAATAATGAAAACAAAACAGGTATGATTTGATCTTTCAGAGGTAGGTATAATGAGAACTTTCATCATACTGAGTAATGGATTTAAAGCCTATGACTGTTAGTAGAAAGGGGGAATCCCTGATGGAATCCAAAGATTGTTCTCATAGCTTGAACTCATATATCATTAAAAAAAAAAAAAAGACATAAACTAGTGAAGCTGTGTGAATAAGCGGAGCAGACAGAGACAGACTCAATCAGCCAGAACAATAAAATGAAGACATACATTGGCTAACATTTCCCAAGTGAAGATACTGTGACTCTATTAAAGTTTTTTTTATACTGTTTAAAATTGTAGCATGGAGCTGAGGATGAAACTCTTATTATACACTACTGTAAAGTTTGATTAATGTTAATTCGAAGGAGCCATTTCCTTGCCTCACAATGACGCAGATATAAGTGACAAACCACCCAGTAGGCAAAGGTTGTGTATTCATGATGCCATAGTTTTTAATAGAAGAGAAAACAACCCAATAAACAGCTTCCTACTGAACAGATCAGTGTCTGCAAACTATTACAGCACATGAAATCCTAAAATTCTACAGAAGTTAGAAACCTTGAAGATTGATGGCAGAAAAAGACCATGTGGAGCATCTAGTCTGCTCTTTTTTTTTTTTGGGGGGGGGGGGGATGTATTAATAATGGTGTTGCAATGTGTGATTTTGTGTATGTTTTTTTGCGTCAAATGGAGCTTAGTTGCTCCAAAATTATCAATTGTCGCAAGTTTGTAATTTTGGCACCAATGCAGCCCTACAAAAGTTGCAGATTCTTGCCCCAGAATTCCATAAAAAAAATTCTGGCTGTGTGACAGCAGCTGAAAAGTGTTAAATCTGACCTTTGAATTTTGCCAGGTTCACAAAGGTAAATCTTAGGCTGGGTCCACACTACGTTTTGTCCCATACGGGAGCGCATACGGCAGGGGGGAGCTAAAAGCTCGCGCTCCCGTATGTTACTGTATGCGCTCCCGTATGTCATTCATTTCAATGAGCCGACCGGAGTGAAATGTTCGGTCCGATTGGCTCATTTTTGCGCCGTATGCGCTTTTACAACCGGACCTAAAACCGTGGTTGACCACAGTTTTAGGTCCGGTTGTAAAAGCGCATACGGCGCAAAAATGAGCCGACCGGACCGAACGTTTCACTCCGGTCGGCTCATTGAAATGAATGACATACGGGAGCGCATACGGTCACATACGGGAGCGCGAGGTTTTAGCTCCCCCCTGCCGTATGCGCTCCCGTATGGGACAAAACGTAGTGTGGACCCAGCCTTACACAGCTAGATCCTTTTTGTATGTTTAAAAATGTATATTAAAAATCACAGTTATGTGACGTTCCTAAGGCATATAAAAAAACAAAAAAAAAATGTGTAAAACACTTTATTTAAATAAAAAAAATTGTCTTTGTGTAACTGCTACATTATTATTTTTTGGAGGAAACAAAAAATAGTTTCATGAAAACAAACATTTGTAACACACTTTGGTTGGTCAGTGTTTGAATGTTTTACTTACTATTGTTGTAGCTACTTTCTCTGTCAATTTTTTCTTGGTGTAAGTTTGCGACTTAACAAGCATGATTGCGCCCAATATTACGCCAAAACAATAAGTCGCAATTGACAAATTTCATACCAAGGCATGATTTTAACTGAAATCATGACTTACACTGTGAAATCAGTGATAATGTTCTAAACCATTTGGCGCAACTGATTGTCACAAAAAGTAACATATAAAGAAAATTGCGACTTATCCCCCTTTATCTTTATCTTAGGACTAGCTGAGTACCCAGCGTTGCCCGATTTTTTCTACCTAATCCTTGTGGGGGAGAAAAGCAACAAAAGAGGTACCTTTTGTCATGACCCCTTATCCTGACCTCATATCCCAACCCCATATGCCCACCTCATATCCCAACCTTATATCTCGTCCTCATATCCTATTCTTATATCCCAACCTCATGTCCTATCCTCATATCCCATCCTCATATGCCGTCCTCATACCCCTGTCCTCATATCCCAACCTTTTATCCCATCCCTATATCCATTCCTCATATCCGAACCTCATATCCCATCCTCATATGCCGTTCTCATATGTTGACCTAATATTGCGTCCACATATGCCGCCCTCATATCGCATCCTCAGGTGGGGCTGAGGATGAAAATAGAAGGGGGCGTAACTTTTTGGGAGTGGATGTGATTTGTTAGCATGACCGATGTACGAAAAGGGAAGAAAATAAACAAGGTTTGTGGCTTAAAGTGTGAATGTTGCTTTGCGAGATGGGGAGTGGCATGTGGGGAGGGTGTGACTTGCAAGCCAGACTGATGAACTCACCAGGAGATACAGAGCAGAGCTTGTGTAGTAAGGTACCTGAAGTCCCACATACAGCGAGGGGGCGGGCGTAGACACGGAAGCCCGCACACAGCGCTCGGAACTCAATGTTCCAGACGGTGGGGAGTGGAGTAATCCTTTAAAGAGAAAACCCAGATGATCGCAAACGGGGGTTGGTTAGGGTTAAATGAACTATCCTATATTTTTTGTGGATATATAACTAACATGTGACCAAGTATTATCAAAATATCTCCAGCCGTTTGGAAGTCATGCAGTAAAGTTATGCAGTAATACGGTACTGTAACAAAAACCCTGACCCTTGCAAATGGAGGAGGGTAAGGGTTAATTTATCTATTCTATATTTTTTGTTGACATATAAGTACCGGGTGTACCAAGTTTTATAGAAATATCTTAAGTTGTTTGGAAGGGATGCTGGAACATACACACATATATACACACCAATAGCTTTCACGTTACCAGAACTTGTTAGCTGAGCTGTGATTGGCCGCTGTAGAAAATTCTCTCCACTTTTTCTCTCACAGTTTGATAAATCTGGGCCACTGAGTTTTATATATATATAGACAGATACATGTGTATCTCAGGTATGTTTAAAGGGGTACTCCGGCCTTAAGACATCTTATCCCATATCCAAAGGATAAAATATCTGATTGCGGTGGTCCTGCTGCTGGGGACCCCAACAATCTCTCATGCAGCACCCACCTGTCTCAGCTGCGCAAAGTGATGATCGCTCCGTGTCTGAAGACTCATGACCCCAGGGCCGGAGTATTGTGATGTCATGACTCCGCCCCCTTGTGATATCACGCCCTGTCCCCTGACAGCCACATGCCCCCTCCCATAGGCTTGCATTGAGGGGGTGTGGCGTGACATCACAAGGGGGCAGAGTCTCGATGTTACGATACTCCGGCCCCGAATTCGAGACTCTTCAGACACGGAGCAATAATCACTTCGTGCAGCTGACACAGGTGGGTGCTGCATGAGAGATTGCAGGGGTCACCAGCAGCGGGACCCCCAGTGATCAGACATCTTATCCCCTATCCTTTGGATGAGGATAAGATGTCTTACTGAGAAGTGTTTTGTTCTAAGCAACTGCTGAGCGAATGTAAGATTCATAAAAATAAAAAAAACTCTGGACCAAAAATAAAACTAATCCATAAGCTCTGGATTCTTCACCAAACTGTAGGTATAAGCAGAAGTTCCAGTAAGTCCATGCTGAGAGCTTAAAATGTGTCCATGCTCTGACCGGTAGCTCAGCCCGTAGTTGGAATAATTGGAGTGATGTCACTGTACTGTAGTTTGGTGCTGAAGATGGACAAACAACCACTGACATGTTTCAAAACACATGACAAGAAGAACCTTTACCAGAATATCTTAACCCCTTAAGGACGGACCCTTTACTTTTAAAAAATCATAACCCTTTCAATTTTGCACCTAAAGACCTATATGATGGCTTGTTTTTTGCGCCACTAATTGCACTTTGTAATGACAATAGTCATTTTACCAAACAATCTACGGCAAAACAAAAATAAATAAATAATGTGGGACAAAATTGAAAAAAAAAAAAACACTATTTTGTAACTTTTGAGGGCTTCTGTTTCTACACTACACTTTTTTTTACACTGTTAGAGCCCCCCATAGGGGACTATAACATTCAATACATTGATTTCATACACTGATCACTGCTATGCCATAGCATTGCATTGATCAGTGTTTTTGGCACTCGATTGCTCCAGTCTGGATCTCAGACATGAAGTAATGAAACGATGATCGGATGCAGAGGAGAACTCTTCGCGTCTGCACAGATGATCGGGACCCCGCGGTGGTCCTGATCAGCCCGACTGAGCTGCCGGGATGTATTTTTTTAAATTTTAGAAGGGGTTAGTACCGCACATAACTGCAATCGGTGATGCCCGGTTTTATCCATGGGTCCTGGCCGTTACAAGGTGCTGGGACCGACCCGATATAACGTGGGGTCAGCTTGTGACCCCGCGTTATATTGCGAGCGCAGGGTGTACAGGTATGCCCATTGTTCCTAACTGGTTAAATAGGCCCTGTCAGATATAAAAACGTTTTATATGTTGTACATCTTGGCAAAACAATAGTTTTTCTAATATCCTTGTTTAAAAAAAAAAAAAAAAAAAACATTTTATTAAAGAAAACTGCCTTTAAAAATCCCACCACTAGGGGTCTCCATACCTCCTGGGGCACTGATGAGTCTCACAACAGCATGAGCATGTCCAAGGGTCATGGACAAAAGATGGCTGATTGACAAGGCTGCAGAAGAAACACAGCCTACAGCAACACTGCTGTAACACAGAGAGTGAGGGTGGGGGAGGAGTCAACACTGTGCAGGCAAGAGAGGGACACACCCTCTCCCTCTGGAAAGATGGGAAAGACATTGAGCAACTGTAATATGCTATTTTTTTAGTGTAATATTGGTGAAAGATACATGAAAATTACATGTACATGATCAGGTTGGGATCTGACAGGTACACTTTAAGTTTTAAATTGTCGCCAGTGCTTGACAGGTCTTTGTTAGCTATATAATCTGAGGAGTCCTTGAAGTGGAGTAATTCCCATTTGATATTTATAGCACATCCACAGGACTTGCCATAGATTTCTAAAATATGAGATTTTTCCCTTTGAGAACTGCACCTATCTCCAGATGAAGAACTCAATGGTCCTCTTCAGGCTGCTTGTGGGAAGATGAAAACATCTGAAACTGATTTTTTTATGTAGTTTATGTAACTTCCATAGATGTTGATAACAGTTGCATAAATATCATAGCGCTGCTTGTATGCAGTTTCTATAACTCTGGTTACAGTAACGGCATAGTTCACAGTGCTGCATTATTTGCACAAGTACCATTACTGCCAATGGGATTTATACAAATGTTAAACATCCATCTCACATATTTTAGGTTTTCCGTCTAGTTCAGACAGCCATAACCAGGCTGGAGAAGGATAGGGAACCTAGATTGTCAAATATTGCAAGTCCAAGAATTGGGACCCACATATATGAAACATGTATGACATATCCTGTGTATACATAAATGTTATGACACTGGGAATCCCAGAAACCTAGTTTTAGAAACCCTAGCATAGAAGCATTGGCTAAAGTGGGTGAGAGCTGTGGCCAGTGATTGGCTGATGTATTTCCTGGCAGAGGAAACAGAGAGCAGAGGTGATCAGCAGGAACAGTTCCTGGTCACACCAATTCCAGTGGTTACTGGTCATGTACAGTGCAAACAAGAATAGACCTCTAGGACTAGTGATTGGTTGCAGTGTTACTGTTGTGATAGCCTGGGGGAGTAGGGTATATGGGGGTGAAGCTGTGCGGTTATTAAGGGTGCTTGCTTAACCCTTTTTATTCGTGATGCCAGGGTGAGGGCTATTCTCTGTATGCTTGTTCTACCACCACCCTTCCCAAAAGCGATAGGGAGATAGGAAATAATTGATTGTCCACAACCAGAGATTTGCAGGAACTTGTCGGAACTTTTACTGAAGATTTTAGGCAATAATGAACAGGAACAGTCCATATAACAGAGTCTATTAGAGATTGACAAGTGGTTGGGACCTCGTGAGTCTATTGAGCTTAGGGAGATAATTGTTGCAGTGATCCACTGGATTTAGGGGTTTAGATTCATTCCAGTAATCACGCTAGCTTTAGCGGGGATTGAGATGTTAACTCACGTGCTGAGGCCGGCAGGTTTTCTGGCCTAGCTTGTCTTTGAAAGTTGCGCAGATCCTGCTAGTCCAACATCCACGAGAGCAGCAACCCAAGAGAGCGATAATTGGCTACAGCTCCCTTATATGGGCAGGGGCTGGACTTAAGCTCACTGGTCCAATACAACTGTCAATCTCCTGTACAGAGAGTTATGTGTAACATGTGACCGAAGGACCTCCAAAGGTCCTCCAACATACCATAGAGGAATTAACATGGTCACAGAACCGAAAGTCCTGCGACGCTAACAAGGTAAGTAGACTAATATACACTATATTAAATATACACATTATTAAATATGTACATAACAGCACTATTAAATCAGAGAAGGAGGAAGCGACTAGGGGTTGTCCCACCTGGGGGACCCTACCTGAACGTAGTAACTCTGACTTTGGGGACCACCATACAAGGTACGGTATGCAATACGGTACCGGAACACCACACTGTCATGATTTTGAGGCAGGGAACAGGGAGTAATAAGCCCTAAAGCTGTCCCTAATGCCACTCTCCCTGCTTACTTCCCTAGACACCCTAGCGGTGAATGACAACTGGGCAACAGTCCCTTCCTGCGCTAAAGTGCATGGGCGTACGAGTAAAACAAAACAAACCAACTATACATATCGGGAAACAAGTCAGGAATATAATAGGAATACAATAATCAACAAACAGATACATAAATACAAACAAGGCAATATATGGAATACTAACAGGTCAGGAAATTAAGAACACTGTTCACACTGGACACAGGACAAGAAACACACCCCAGTCCAATCATGAAGGGACAACAATACTAAAGCAAAATAGACTCCTAGCCAGTGGGCACTCCCCACAGAGTGATCAGGATACTTGCTTAGGAGGAAATAAAAATCCTAAATACAATAGCTAAGTTGCAGCATCTCCTTGAGACACTGAATGCCTTAGAGGCGCAACATAAACAGACTCTTCAGGAGTCTACCTTGTGGGACCTTGTTAAGGTGCGACATGAAATCTGCTCCCTGCTGAATGACAAATATAAACAATTTAAACAGAGGTGCTCCCAATCTTTTTATGAATAGGGTAACAAACCAGGGAGGTACCTAGCTGGAGCTCTTTGAGATAACAGGACAGCTTTGTATATTCTGTCCCTCTGTACCCCAGGGGATGGGAAGAACTTCCTCATTAGTGACATCTTAAAGGCCTTTGAACAATATTATACTGATCTTTATAATCTCCCTTTGACCCCCCCCCCCCCGAGAACCCCCCCGAGAACCCCCCCCGAGAACCCCCCATCGCCGTGGTCGCCAGTTTCCTTGGCAGATTACATACAGACAGACCGCCCTCCCCACGCTGCCTGAGAGTACTATCGAGTCGCTGGATGCCCCATTCACCGAGGAGGAGATAGAGGAGGCTATAGCCAGATCACCATCGGGCAAGAGCCCGGGCCCCGATGGGTACAATGCAAAATTATTCAAAACCCTGAAAGATGATCTACTCCCCCTCCTATGAAAGACCTTAAATAGCATTACACCTGACTCAGATTTCCCTTCGGCCTGCCTTAGCACACATATCACCGTTATACCCAAAGAGGGTCGAGACCCTAACCTTTGCGGCAGTTATCGACCAATCTCTTTCCTCAACACAGACATGAAGCTGTTCGTCAAACCGTTTGACAGCAGCCTTGGGCCTCTGATTCACCCTGATCAATCCGGCTTTGTTCGCTCCTGAGAGGCACGCGACAATACAGTGCATGCGTTCTCCATTGTGCACCAGGCTACAGCCCGACGACAACCTTTGATGCTTCTCTCTCTAGATGACAAAAAGGTGTTTGACCTGGTGAATTGGAGGTTCATGGAGGCCTCCCTGGCGCAGATAGGTCTGGGCCCATCTATGATGTGTCCTGTGGCTGCCCTGTATCGTGATCCACAGGCACGAGTACGGGTCAACGGATCCCTTTCCTCTCCCATCCTCAACAGTACAGGGCAGGGCTGCCCACTCTCTCCCCTCCTCTTTGTTCTTTTGTATGGAACATCTGTATACTCTCCGGCGGGACCCTGTTATTAAGGTATTCCAAGCGGTTGGGAGCAGGCACCTCTGTTCAGTTTTTGTGCATGATCTTCTCCTCTATGTCTCTTCCCCTTCCTCTAGCCTTCCAACTCTACTCCCACTTCAGCAATCATGAAATTGACATGGCCAAGAGCATGGCAATGAACATTACTCTCCCCGGAACTGAGGTATTGAATATACAACGTAACCACCCATTTTGTTGGTCCCCCAAGTCTACTAAATACCTGGGTGTATGTGTCCCTGCTAACCCCCATGACAGCTATGTTCTCAACTAGGGCTGCACGATATATCGCAAAAGCAATCGAATCGCGATTATTGCTTTTTGCGATATGGCGATACGGCCCCCCCGGGAAAACATGCGATTATCTGCTCGGGCTGGCTCCCGTGGCGGGGGTCGGCCAGAGCAGGTAAAAACTAAAGTAAGTGTTTCCCAACTAGGGTGCCTCCAGTTGTTGCAAAGCTACAACTCTCAGCATGCCCGAACCGACAAAGGCTGTCCGGGCATGCTGGGAGTAGTAGTTTAACAACAGCTGGAGGCACCCTGCTAGAAAAAGACTGAGCTAAGGGCGCAGGGAGAAAAATTAAAAAAATCTTATGCTCACATGTCCCGGTCCCTGCAGATTCGTCTCCGTGCGCTACAGAGTTTCCTCTCTTAGTACAGTAGGAACTTTCCCTTTTCAGTCAATCACTGTCCGCAGTGGTGTCACATGTCAAGCCAGTGATTGGCTGATGGGGAAAGGTCTTGTACTGCAGTAATACACTAGGTTTCCCGGGTCCCGCGGAAGATTTGAAACCCAGTGTATTGCTGCAGTACAAGAATGTGACAGAAGGGGTGGGGGGGTGGGGGGGTTAATGTGACAAGGGGGGGGGAATGTGACAGAAGGGGGGAGGATGTGACAAGGGGGGGATGTGACAAGGGGGGAATGTGACAAGGGAGGGAATGTGACAAGGGGGAAATGTGACAAAGGGGGGGATGTGACAAGGGGGGGGGAAATGTGACAAGGGGGGATGGGACAGGAAGGATGTGACAAGGGGGGGGTGGAATGTGACAAGGGGGGAATGTGACAAGGGGAGGAAATGTGACAAGGGGGAATGTGACAAGGGGGGTAAATGTGACAAGGGGGGGAGAATGTGACAAGGGGGGATGTGACAGGGGAGGAGAATGTTACAGGGGGGGGAATGTGACAGGAGGGAGAATGTGGCAGGGGTGAGTGACAAGGGGAAGGAGAATGTGACAAGGGGGGAGGAGAATGTGACAAAGGGGGGGGGTGACAAGGGGGTATGTGACGGCAAGAGAATGTGACGGGGGGAGGATAATGTGACGGGGGGAGAATGTGACGGGGAGAGAATGTGAAATAGGCGGTGGGCATGAAATGGGTAGGTAGATTTGAAATGGAGGTGACTGGACATGAAATGGGGGGATTTCACCATTTTTTTTATTATATCGCATCACATTTTGCAATCGCAATATTTTGGCCCAGAATCGCAATCGCACATTTTCCCATATCGTGCAGCGTTACTCTGAACTTTCTACCCCTAATCTCAGCCCTAGAGAGGGACTTAGAGAAGTGGTCGACTGGCACTTTTTCTTGGCTCGGGTGAGCTAATATCCTAAAGGGGAACACCCTTCCCCGACTGCTCTACCTTTTCAGGCTGTCCCCCTTGCCCTTCCCCTCACATTCTTTAAAAGGTTGGATAAGATGATCTGCTCATTTGTTTGGGTGGGGCGACCATCGAGAATCTCCAAGCAGACACTCACTGGAAGGAAGCAAATGGGTGGGCTTGCAGTCCCGGACTGCAGGGCCTACTATATTGCAGCTTCACTAACACGGTTCCTGGATTTTTTCCTAGGTTGCTCCTCATTGGATGGATGTGGAGATAGTCAGAGTGGACTTCGAGATCACATCTATACCATGGTTGCCCTCAGAGGCGATCTCGCTGAGGAGATTACAAACTCTACCATGGGTATCTAGGGAACTAGTCACGATCCTCAAGTGCTATCTCTCCAACACACAGCAATTTTCCCCTGATGGTCCATTGACACCCGTTTTAGGTAATCCCTGGTTTCCGCCAGGCGTAGCATGCTCCTCTTTCCTTGGTATATCGGACCCTCCTGCCCTACCAATGCAGGGTTTCCTAGAGGGAACACTGCTCCGCCCCTATGAAGTCTTAGTCCCGGAACATTGGAAAATTTGAGAGGTTGTGCGCTTCCTCTTCCCCGACTTCAAGAGCAGTATTTATGATCTACGGCTTTCTCTTGGAGGAAGCGGCTCAGCGTCCACCAGCATATGTAACGGCCTGGGAGACAGAACTGCAAACTTCTTTCGCCCCATCAGATTGCTCCACAGCCTTCACTCTATGACAGGAAATTAACTTTAAACTTCTCTATAGATAGTACAGGGTGCCCGTAGTATTACACAGAATGTACCCTGCTGTCTCTGATTTGTGCTGCGCTGTGGGGAGAAACGCGGCACGATGTCACACATCTGGTGGTCTTGCCCTCTTCTCTCCCCCTTTTTGAATGTGGTAGTGTCCCTCATTGAGACCATTACTGGAGTTGTATACCGCAACGATCTGAAAGTGCTGCTCCTGATTATCCTCCCAATATATCGGAAGACTCCTTCTAGGGTCCTAGCTCACTTTCTTCTGATGGCAGCACGCACTGTGATACCTAGATCCTGGAAAACTACACAACCCCTACTGTCACAGACTATGCAGAGATACTTTTTCACTGTTGCATGGAGGAACTGATGGCAGACTCCTCGGGTCGTAATGAATGGTTTGTGGCTGTCTGGTGACCTTGGCTTGCCTTTCTGGAGACATCTCTCTATAGAACAATCTAGGCCTCCTCCCATATTATGGGACCTCTTCCCTGATCTTTGTGATTTAGTCACCCTCCTTGTGCTTCAGATGGATTTCTGCTGGATGCGGTGGCTGGCTTGATGAGTGTGGCGACCAGAGGAGCACGTTTGTTGTTTTGGTTATTTTTCTTTTTCTCCTTCCCGTCCCCCACAAATGACATAAACACTGTACTTTGAAATGCAGTTGTCATGTAATCCATACCACCAGTTGTGAACTAACACAGCAGATTGTGTCTATTCCTTTTAGCTTGTATGGGCAGACCTCCTACCTAGTGGACCTTTAAAACTTTAGTTTATGTTTCTGTACCATGCTGTCTTTTGTAATTATTACAATGTGTTACCCTTACGGTATTGTGCTATATAAAGTGCTGTAACAGTTGACACAATAAATTGTGCCCTGAACATATGTTATCCACAGTAGTGATGAATGGTATAGGCCATATTCGAATTTACGCATATTTCGCAAATATTTGAACGAATATTCATCTTATATTCGAGAATTTCGCATATTTGTTCACTTTTTTTTACGTGAAATTTGTAATAAAATTCGCAAAATGCATGTGCGCGATTATATTTTTCCACTAACTACTTTCCTATTGGTTGCTAGGGATGTTGCTAACCTTTGACAACTGTATTTGCATCCTTCTCATTGGCCCACAAGTTAAAAGAAGAGAGGTATCAGTGTCCTCTGGAAGTGCCGATATTCACGAATTTTCGCATATTCGTCGTCTTTGGACCACAAGCTGGAAGTAGGAAGGGATGATCACTTTTTACAGTATTTACACAGTACACATCATGGTACTGTGAAAAAAAAATTGCTATTAGAATATTCGCGCTCAACACTAATCCACAGAATTAAATAAGTTATTCCATTAAGATCCTTCTCAGGTCCCAGTAGGTCCTATACATTTACAGTGTGTACTCTTTAAATGGCTATACAGTACTTCAGTACTACAGTATCAAAGCTGTAGAGTTTCCTTTTTTGGCATTTTGAGCTGAAACTATCTTTCTTCTTCCATAGTTAGGAAGTGATTTAAGGTTCAGAAAGGAAAGAGTTAAATGACAGCTTTGCTACATCACATTTAAGCTATGTACTTATTTCAGTAGGATGCTGTTGCCTTATGAGTATTTACCAGCAATTTCATGCATGTGTGTTGTTAGGCTTCAGTCCCATAATGGACAGCAAATAGCAGGCATGGATTAGACATAATTATAATAGTATGAAAAGTGCTGAAAATATGATGGTTGCAAGCCAATTGGCATTTTTATATTTAGCAATATTGTGTGTGTTATAAGTCCTGTGATCCAGAGAATTATCTCACATTATTTGCTTCACTTTCATGACAACCCTGCTGAAAATAGCTGCAGAAAGAGGAAAAGAATTTAAAGGGTTTTTGCTAATTTCCTGTTGATATTCTGGTTTGTATTGGTAAAAATGTGACATGATGGAGTAAGGGATGGTTGTTACTCAAAGCATTATTGAAAGATAAAAACAAGTTAAAGACATAGAATAAACAGGGCTGACCATAGAGATGTGCACAATACTACGGGGGTCACCACTGGTCATAAAGACTTATGCCCAAATATCTCATTTATCCCTTTCTATGCAAGTTTATTGAGCTAGCTGTGTTATTTAGGAACTATATGGTATGATCACATCTAGACTGTATCATTGAAATATTGGTGCACTATATAGTAGAGAGTTAAAGGGGTACTCCGCCCCGAGACATCTTATCCTCTATCCAAAGGATAGGGGATAAGATGTCTGATCATGGGGGTCCCACTGCCAGGGACCCCATGATCTTGGCTGCTGCACCCCAGATATCCGATGCACGGAGCGAACTTCGAATGACTGGAGATGTGGGGCGGAGGCTCGTAACGTCACAGTAACGTCCATTTGGAACATCGCAGTCATGCCCCCTCAATGCAAGTCCATGGGAAGGGCCGTGACGTCCCATGCCTCCGGCTGCACCCGATGCTCCAAACAAATGCTGGGTGCAGCAGGGAGATTGCGGGGGTTCCCCTTTAAGAGAAAAGGAACATAACTGGAATGTCCTGCACCATCCAAGACAAGGCAATGCCCCAAAAACAAATGGACATGTACTCCACTCAATGACAACAAATGCAGAATTTAAATAAGGTTGATGAATGCAAGCAAACAGCATAAAAAGAGAAGTAAACTTTTTATTACAGGATTTAAAATTTATTTACATAAAAAAATCCCTTCAATGTTATTGTCCATTCTTCCTCAAGGAAAGACAAAGACGCGCGTAAGTATAATTTAAAGTTTTAATACAAAACTTTCACCTAGGGAGTGCTGAACCTGTGAATTGCATTGCTTCTGTCTCTGCTGTAATAAATCTAGATAAAATCAGTCTAGTGTGTAATAAGCCACTAGCATCTATTTACATAATGCAGCATTATAGCAAGTTTAACAGTAAAGTTGTGACCGAGGGTGTCTATAAATACTATACAAGCTCATTTACTTTAGGCAAAGCCTGTATGCATTGCTGTGCAAGGACAAGGAAAGTACAAAGTGTCTGCATAGAAAACTAAAAGTTTGTGTATATAGCATGCTGCATTGTGTTATGATAGGTGATAACAAGCTGCCATTTAAAGAAAGTCTACTTAAATGGGTTATCCAGTGGTTATACAAATGTATACAAGATAGGGGATAAGTGTCTAAACTCGGAGGGTCAGACCAGGGCCGCTATCAGGGGGGTACAGCCAGTACCCCAGTAAGGGGCCCTGGCTCCCAGGAGGCCCGGGCCCCCTGCTGCATCCCCCTGCAGCAGCCCCAGCACAGAAGCAGAAGACCGCTGTTAAAACAGCAGTCACCTGCTTCCACTGGCAGCTGCGACCTCTTACTGCATCTGTCCTCTCCTCCCTGTATGAGCGGAGGCTCTTACAGGCAGCAGCAACAGCAGCACAGTGGAGCGATTAACTGCCAAACATCGGGCTGTGTGTGGGAGACTGAGGACCTTTGATGATGTCATTACCATGTGATCGGTTGTGAGGAGCCTGACTGCTGTGCTCTGGAGGCCCAGGAAGAATGTGTATCATGAGAAGGTAACCTATGGTACATACACACTCACACAAATAAGTATATCTGTATTTTTCAACCAGGGTGCCTCCAGCTGTTACAAAACTACAACTCCCAGCATGCCCGGAGAACCGGCGGCTGGTCATGCTGGGAGTTGTAGTTTTGCAACATCTGGAGATACATTGTTTGGAAAACACTGCACTATAAAGTTCACATACACTGCATTTAAAGGGTAGCTCCCACCATCCTATTTTATTATTTTTTTGCTAGCCCGTTTCCCCCCCCCCCCCCCCCGCTACGGCACTAGCCCGTTCCCTCCTCCCCCTCCCCCGCCCCTCATACCCCGTTCCCTCATTACACTTGCAGTTACTGCAGAGTCCGGCAGCGGGCGTGCAGGGACAGCGGCGGCAACGAGGTGGCGGCGATGTGCGGGAGGAGTGGCCTCCCAGCCAGTGGCCGGGGAGCCAATGCGCTCGCTCCCGCCTGTCTTGACAGGCAGGGAGCAAGTGCAGCCTAACTGAAAAAGGACTGATTGCCACTCCAAAATCAGTCCTTTTTCAGTAGCCGTTTTTTAAATGTAAATGAAACCTTTTTAATGAAAAAAAATTAAATAAAAGTATATTAGAGATATGTTGTAGTACATAAGTACTACAACATGTCAAAAAAGAAAGTTGATGACAGTGCCCATTTAAAACCCCCCTATTTCCCATTTTTTTAAATAAAATAATTTAATAATCCAAACGTGTGATATAACATTGAATAACCCACATGATCAATGGCGTAATTGTTAAAAAATACCACAGTCCACAATTGCTAATTTTAAGTCATTTCATATACCATAAAAAATGAATAAAAAGTGATCAAAAACAAAAAATGGTACAAGTAAAAACTACAGATCAAAGCGCAAAAGGTGAGCCCTCACAAAGCCCAGTATATGGAAAATTTCTAAAGTTATAGGGTTCATAAGAGGATGATTTTAAGTATACTGCTTTTTGTAAAAAAAAATATATATTTTTTTTTTTAAATAGTCAAATAAAACAAAGCCTATAAAAATTGGTTATTGGTGTAATCGTATGGAACTACAGAATAAAAATAATATCATTTTTACTGAAAAGTGCACTGGGTAGAAAGAGAATAATGTGACACGGGGGGATCAGAGGGGGGCAAATGATATAGCACTTGATCAAGACGGGAGGGGATAAATATGCATGGGGGGGAGGTAGCAGCCCGAATTGTAATGCTGATACTGGTATCATGTTGTACGTCGTAGGACCCGCAACGTGATATGGGCAATTGGCTGTACTGTGAGGAATGTCCAGGCGGCCCAGGCCTGAGCTGTGTAAGGGGAAAGTGGAGCAGTGCAAACCCATGTGACCTTGCCTGCCAATGGGAACCCCTAAATTCTTTAGTATATGAAGTAATGGGGGAAGGAGTTGCCCGAGTCTACGTTCAGTTGTTCCTGAGCACCAGTGTGATAAAGGTGTGAGGTGTGTGGAGAAGCCCTGAGGAGAAGCCGGCTCAAATCTGTTTTATCCAGTCATTCTGCAAGGATCACCCACATGGTGGAAGTTCATGCCCTGGTGGAGAAAACTACAGGACCTTGACAGAAACCTAGCAACCTGGATCAATCTTCAAGTCTCTCAAGTCAGTATCAACCTATTGGGTTAAAGCACTCCAAGTCCCAGCAAGGCAACAGGTCTCCCAAGGGGTAACACTGCATCCTCTTGATTCTGCACAAGACTGTACGTGTAATACTGTCTGCACTCTGCTCAGTAAAGACAGTTATCCGTAACCTGGCATCGGTGTGTTCCTTTACTCCCCGTGTCTGGCCCAGAAGAAGCTATATCCAACCTTGGACCATGTATAGGCTAATTTTGCCCTGTTGTCACAAAGTGATAAGGTATTTTCCTAGCACCTCCATGGCACCACAGAAGGACTTGGAGTACTTTTTACGAAACAGAGGCTTGAGCATTAATACATGAAACAAGATAGGGACCCCGAGAAAAGGAGGCAAATTATGTTTGTAGAATACCAGGATGACTTTTTTTTTTAGGATCTCAAAAGAACCAAAAGTTGGGGAAATATATTTGTAACATGGATTCTTCCTGCAGGTTTTCCTCGAGAAACTTTCTCCATAGAAAACTGTGAAGGAGACCTGTGTTTTCTGTTTGCATAATTCTTAATGCAAGAGGGTGCTTGAAGAAAGGAGATGTACCATGGAAGTAAGCATACCTAATTGTCATGCTAACAGGGGACATAATGACATTGATATAGGTTCTTGGGATCCAGAGAGTCTTCAGAACGAGCCAGTTTGATGGTAAGCTATTCTCTATCTCGTTTAGTGTTGTTCTTTTCTTCATGGCATCCAAGCTAAAAAGGATAGAGTTCATGAACTGCAGCCACTCTCCTCGGTGGCGATACTGGCTTACTAATTCCTTGTACAAATCTTGTACTCCATGACTTAGTTTTCCACCTATTTATATTGTATACAGATATAGTCAGCACCAATGCTATCTATACCCACCTGTCTACTTCTTGTATGCGGAAACTTTGTGTTAGGGGCTGGTCTTCTTCCATGTCGCGATCTGAACTGCTAAAACAAAAGGAGAATAAGCCATGGTGTGATATACTGTAGCTGCCTTTCCTGAACCAATATGATTGTATCCCGCCACTGTCTGGAGGAAAAAGTCTTGGAGTACTATCCATACTGGTCTGAGAGCTGTGGGAAGCAGGGATCTGTCGCTCTTAAAGGATGGAGCAAAAGCAATGAACCAAGCTGAATATAAACAGAGTGTAGCAGCTATGCCCGCCATTAGTAAGGTGCTAATAAATTAAGTGCAATCAAATTACTTGTAGAATTGGACTATGTGCCAGTAGCCACTCATTCTCTCAGTGAGCTACTGACATAGCAAATTACTAGCAAACCAATGTTATAAGGGGCAATTTTTTTTCCGGGGGGGGGGGGGGGGTCATTGTGCTTCTTTTGCTGAATGAAAGTGGGGTACGTCAATAAGCTCTGCCATGGACAGAGTGCCAAGATATCAGGCTGGGACAGAAAATGTAATCTTTTCCCCATGTGCAGAAAACCCTTGCTATATCACCGGCTTGATAATAAACAGGCTTTCAACAATACTTTATGTACTTCAAAATGAGGTCAAAATCATTCCAACCAAAACAACAAATGTATATCATTTGACTGGAAACAGAAGATGACAGTTCTCAATAGCGGTATTAGATCATAAATCCTATTTCTGTTTACATGAATCATACTTGTAAAGGGAACATTGACTCAACCTGTTTCTTAACTTACATTGTCCTTCCTCATTTTACCGAGCTTCTTCTGTTCTGCCTACAATCTCCAAATTCTGTCTATGTTTTGTGCAAGTTTTGAGACTAATCATAAATTACTTGTTGCGACAAAACTTATAAAGTACTTGTCATATACCACAAAAAAGTCATATGTTACTAAGTACCTAATCCTGATCATGAACATATAATTTTTATGTATCTAGTACCTATATTTCTATCACATTTCTTCTTTCTGTTGCTCACTTGGTTAATCATTCTGTGCTTTGAAGGGGGCGTGCTCTGACTCTGCATGACGTAGCTTACTCCCTGAGTGATGGGACTCTTCATCCAAGTACTGCAGCTTGCTCTGTAACCTCCTCCTCTCTACTGCAGTCTGATAGGACAGGAGTGGGCACAGAGGAGTGCTAGTTCCACCCTCTTACTGGACTTTGTCCATGCCTGTGCTTAAACTTGGACAAAGATGATTCTGCATCCAGACAGGATAATGTTCTGGATAGCCTGGGGACCCCTAGTGGTCTTTTATATAAGCCATGACTTCTATATAAAGGAAATTACATTTTTTTTTTTTTAGGAAGTGTATTAGAAATGTTAATGTTTTGCCAAGATGTACAACATATAAATAAAATTGTATCGGACAGTGCCCATTTAACCCCTTAAGGACTCGGGGTTTTTCTGTTTTTGCACTTTCGATTTTTCCTCCTTACATTTTAAAAATCATAACCCTTTCAATTTTCCACCTAAAAATCCATATTATGTCTTATTTTTTGCATAACCAATTCTACTTTGCAGTGACATTAGTCATTTTACCCAAAAATTCACGGCAAAATGGAAAAAAAATAATTGTCGACGAAAAAATCGACGAAAAAACGCCATTTTGTAACTTTTGGGGGCTTCCGTTTCTACGTAGTACATTTTTTCAGTAAAAATGACACCTTACCTTTATTCTGTAGGTCCATACGGTTAAAATGATACCCTACTTATATAGGTTTGATTTTGTCATACTTCTGGAAAAAATCATAACTACATGCAGGAAAATCTATACGTTTATAAATACGGTATATTTTTGTTTTGATCAGACTTTTTGATCACTTTTTATTCATTTTTTAATGGTATAAAAAGTGACCAAAATAAGCTTTTTTGGACTTTGGAATTTTTTTACGTGTACGCCATTGACCGTGCGGTTTAATTAACAATATATTTTTATAGTTCAGAAATTTACCCACACGGCGATACCACATATGTTTATTTTTATTTACACTGTTTTATTTTTTTTTATGGGAAAAGGGGGGTGATTAAAACTTTTATTAGGGAAGGGGTTAAATTACCTTTATTAACACTTTTTTTAAAACTTTTTTTTTGCAGTGTTATAGGTCCCATAGGGACCTAGAACACTGCACACACTGATCTCCTATGCTGATCACTGGCGTGTATTAACACGCCTGTGATCAGTGTTATCGGTGCTTGACTGCTCCTGCCTGGATCTCAGGCACGGAGCAGTCATTCGTCGATCGGACACCGAGGAGGCAGGTAAGGGCCCTCCCGGTGTCCTGTAAGCTGTTCGGTCCCGCGGCGGTCCCGAACAGCCCAACTGACTAGCCGGGATACTTTCACTTTCACCTCAGAAGCGGCGGTCAGCTTTGACCGCCGCTTCTAAAGGGTTAATACCGCACATTGCCGCAATCGGTGATGTGTGGTATTAGCCGTGGGTCCCGGCCGTTGATGAGCATCGGGACCGACGCTTCATATCGCGGGAGCCGGCGCAGGACGTAAATATACGTCCTGCGTCGTTAAGGGGTTAATAGGTTGCTAGTATTTATCAACTTTCTATGTATTATAATTAAATGTTTAGTGTGCCATTGTTCTATGCCTAAAAGAATGCAACTTTGTATGGAGTTTTATGATAGTTTAAATATCAGGTGACTACTTACATTTTTGAGAGATCTTTAAAAATCTGAATTGGAGTCAAATTGGCTGTGTGGACTTTTTTTTTAATGCACTCATTTTGAAAAATGTCCTTTAGTATGTCTTGAAATATGATGTAAGCATATGTTTATATCTGCATCGGAGGCACTTTTTGGGACCTCTGCTGCAGAATCCGTTTAAACAATCAGACAAAAGACATGGAATGCAATATTTTTGCAGTTATTGTCAAGTAACATGATGGACACCTGTGAGAAACCTGACAGACCCTGATAAAGTAAATGGGGTCTATTGGGCTCCATTGGTGTCCTTAATGCAGTAGACTGGTTTGCTCTATTTTCCAACCCTGAACAGAATCTGCAATGGAGGCCCCAGACGAACCCTCTGACACAGATATGACCTGATGAAAAGGCAGATAAATGCCCACACTTAATAGACTGCTCAAAATAAAGGGAACACTTAAAGGGGTTATCCAGGAAAAACTTTTTTTTTTTATATCAACTGGCTCCAGAAAGTTAAACAGATTTGTAAATTACTTCTATTAAAAAATCTTAATCCTTTCAGTACCTATGAGCTTCTGAAGTTCAGGTTGTTCTTTTCTGTCTAAGTGCTCTCTGATGACACTTGTCTCGTGAACCGCCCAGTTTAGAAGCAAGTCCCCATAGCAAACCTCTTCTAAACTGGGCGGTTCCCGAGACACGTGTCATCAGAGAGCACTTTAAACAACACAATGTAACTCCAAGTCAATGACTCTTCTGTGAAATCACACTTTCCACTTAGGAAGCAACACTGATTAACAATCAATTTCACATGCTGTTGTGCAAATGGAACAGACAACAGGTGGAAATTATAGGCAATTAGCAAGACACCCCCAATAAAGAAGTGGTTCTGCATGTGGTGACCACAGACCACTTCTCAGTTCCTATGCTTCCTGGCTGATGTTTTGGTCACTTTTGAATACTGGTGGTGCTTTCACTATAGTGGTAGCATGAGACGGAGTCTACAACCCACACAAGTGTCTCAGGTAGTGCAGCTCATCCAGGATGGCACATCAATGCGAGCTGTGGCAAGGAGGTTTGCTGTGTCATTCAGCGTAGTGTACAGAGCATGGAGGCGCTACCAGGAGACAGGCCAGTACATCAGGAGACATGTAGGAGGCCGTAGGAGGGCAAAAACCCAGCAGCAGGACTGCTACCTCCATCTTTGTGCAAGGAGGAGCAGGAGGAGCACTGCCAGAGCCCTGCAAAATTACCTCCAGCAGGTCACCAATGTGCATGTGTCCATTCAAACGGTCAGAAAGAGACTTCATGAGGGTGGTATGAGGGTCCGATGTCCACAGGTGGAGGTTGTGCTTACAGCCCATCACCGTGTAGGATGTTTGGCATTTGCCAGAGAACACCAAGATTGGCAAATTTGCCACTGGCACCCTGTGCTCTTCACAGATGAAAGCAGGTTCACACTGAGCACATGTGACAGGCATGACAGTCTGGAGACTCCGTGGAGAACATTCTGCTGCCTGCAACATCCTCCAGCATGACCAGTTTGGCGGGATCAGTAATGGCGTGGGGTTGGCATTTCTTTGGGGGGCCACACAGCCCTCCATGTGCATGCCAAAAGTAGCCTGACTGCCATTAGGTACCGTGATGAGATCCTCAGACCCCTTGTGAGACCATATGCTGGTGCGGTTGGCCCTTTGTTCCTCCTAATGCAAGACAATGCTAGACCTCGTGTGGCTGGAGTGTGTCAGTAGCAGTGGCGGATCCAGGGGGGGGGGGGGCAACGGGGCAGTTGCCCCCCCCACCGAGATTGCTGCCCCCCCCGCTCCCTAGCATGATGGAGCCGAAGCTGTAAGCTCCTGCTCCACCATTCACTAACCTTTCACACACGCTGTGAGTACACAGCGTGTGAGCTGCGGGGACGAGATCCACTAAAGGCCGGCGCGATGACGTCACATCATCGTGCCGGCGCCTGGAGGACCCGTCCCCGCGGCCTGCATACTGTAAGTAAGGGTATGCTCAGGGTCCAGGGGATTAGGGAAACAGGATATGTGCCACTGTTAGGAGGAGGGGGGTCAGAGAAAAGGGAATATTTAATGAGGGTCTGCAGGGCAAAGCACAGGGGGCATTATATGTGAAGAGCACATGACAGGGGGGCCCCCTGTCTTGTGCCCTTCACATATAATGTCCCCTGTGCTGTGCCCCTCACATAATGCCCCCTGTGCTGTGCCACACATATAAATTATATGTGTTGGGCACGGCACAATGGGCATTATATGTGTGGGGCACAGAACAGGGGGCATTATATCATACAATGCCCCCCTGTCCTGTGCCCCTCACATATAATGCCCCCTGTGCTGTGCCCCTCACACATAATGCCCCCTGTGCTGTGCCACACATATAAATTATATGTGTTGGGCACAGCACAGGGGGCATTATATGTGTGGGGCACAGAACAGGGGGCATTATATCATACAATGCCCCCCCCCTGTCCTGTGCCCCTCACATATAATGCCCCCTGTGCTGTTCCACACATATAAATTATATGTGTGGGGCACAGCACAGGGGGCATTATATGTGTGGGGCACAGCACAGGGGGGCATTATATGATATAATGCCCCCTGTTCTGTGCCCCACACTTAGAATGCCCCCTGTGCTGTGCCCCTGACATATATTGCCCCCTGTGCTGTTCCCCTCACATATATTGCCCCCTGTGCTGTGTCCCACACATATAATGCCCCCTGTGCTGTGCCCCTCACATATAATTCCCCATCATGCGCCCCTCATATATAATGCTCCCATCATGCGCCCCTCACATATAATGCCCTCTGTGCTGTGCCCCTCACATATAATGCTCCTGTCATGTGCCCCTCACATATAATGCCCCCATTCTTTGCCCCTCACATATAATGCCCCATCATGCGCCCCTCATATATAATGCCCCCTGTGCTGTGCCCTTCCCATATAATGCCCCATCATGCGCCCCTCACATATAATGCCCCCTGTGCTGTGCCCCTCACATATAATGTTCCTGTCATGTGCTCCAAACATATAATGCCCCCTGTGCTGTGCCCCTCACATATAATGCCCCCTGAGGGGAAAGGACAGGGGGCTTTATATGTGAAGGGCACAGCACAGGGGGCATTATATGTGAGGGGCGCATAATGGGGGCATTATATGTGAGGGGCACAGCACAAGGGGGCATTATATGTGCTGGACGCATCATGGGGGCATTATATGTGCGGGACGCACGATGGGGGCTTTATATATGAGGGGAGCATGATGGAGGCATTATATGTGAGGGGCAAAGAATGGTGACATTATATGTGAAGGGCACAGCACAGGGGGCATTATATGTGTGGGGCACATGACAGGAGCATTATATGTGAGGGGCACAGCACAGAGGGCATTATTATGTGGGGGGAACAGGACGGGTCATAATTATTATATGTAGGGGCACAAGATGGGGCATTATTACTATATGTGAAGGCACAGAGTGTTTTGCCTTTCAGAAGTATAGTGTATATTATGAGGAATTTCTGGGGGGTACGTTTTTTAGGGGCCACAATACATTATGGTATTTTACTCAGAGGGTGCACTGCACAGCAAGTTGTATTCAGAGAATGCACTGTGTGGTAGTTTTAGATTTAGAGGGCACAGTGTGTGGTAGTATTATGTTCAGTGGGTACAGTGTGTGATAGTATTATATTTAGAGGGTACAGTGTGTGATAGTATTATTTTTAGAGGGTGCAGTGTGTGATAGTATTATATTCAGAGGGTGCAGTGTTTGGTAGTATTAAATTTAGAGGGCACAGTGTGTGGTAGTATTATATTCAGAGGGTGCAGTGTGTGGTAGTATTATATTCAGAGAGTGCAGTGTGTGGTAGTATTATATTTAGAGGGCACAGTGTGTAATAGTATTATATTCAGAGGGTGCAGTGTGTGATAGTATTATATTCAGAGGGTACAGTGTATGGCGGTATTATATTCAGAGGGTACAGTGTGTTGTATATTCAGGGGGTACAGTGTGTCAGAATTATAATCAGAGGGTGTGTGCCAGAATTATATTCAAAGAATACAGTGTTTGGCAGTATTATAATAATTATTGTTTTCATATAGAGGATCAGAATGCACTGACATAGTGAGGAGACGTCTGGGCATCAAGTTCTTCAGAGAGAAGATTTAGCTGGAACAAATCCAGGCGGTATGTACCAGCTGAATTAGATAAGGAAAGACTATAGAGAAGACGTCACCTGTAATCACTGATATCATTGTGTATTCTCCTCACTATAGAGGAGACGTCACCTGTAGTCACTGATATCATTGTGTATTCTCCTCACTATAGAGAAGACGTCACTTGTAATCACTGATTTCATTCTGTATTCTCCTCACTATAGAGAAGACGTCACCTGCAGTCACTGATATCATTGTGTATTCTCCTCGCTATAGAGAAGATGTCACCTGTAATCACTGATATCATTGTGTATTCTCCTCACTATAGAGAAGACGTCACCCATAGTCACTGATATCATTGTGTATTCTCCTCACTATAGAGAAGACATCACCTGTAATCACTGATCTCTATAGTGAGGAGAATACACAATGATATCAGTGATCACAGGTGACATCTTCTCTATAGTGAGGAGAATACACAATGATATCAGTGATTACAGGTGACGTCTTCTCTATAGTGAGGAGAATACACAATGATAAGACATCACCTGTAGTCACTGATATCACTGTGTATACTCCTCACTATAGAGAAGACGTCACCTGTAATCACTGATCTCTATAGTGAGGAGAATACACAATGATATCAGTGACTACAGGTGACGTCTTCTCTATAGTGAGGAGAATACACAATGATATCAGTGATTACAGGTGACGTCTTCTCTATAATGAGGAGAATACACAATGATATCAGTGATTACAGGTGACGTTTTCTCTATAGTGAGGAGAATACATAATGATAAGACATCACCTGTAGTCAATGATATCACTGTGTATTCTCCTCACTATAGAGGAGACGTCACCTGTAATCACTGATATCATTGTGTATTCTCCTCACTATAGAGAAGAGGTCATCTGTAATCACTGACATCATTCTGTATTCTCCTCACTATGTCCCATCAGAGCTGGAGTTACTTGTAAGTTCTGCAGTTATGATGGTTGAAACAACAACTCCCAGCATCCCCTTACCACTGCTTAGGTCATACTGGGAGCTGTAGTTTTAAATGGTAAAAATTTCTTTAGCACTTTCCCATTCTGTGGCAATTGGTATATTTGATTACTATTCTGACATATGAGCACGGCCTAAGAGTCTTAAACAAGGTTAGGACTGTATAATACATTTAATAATATTGTAAGTTCCGTAATCTTATTTTCTGTCCGCCAACACAAAATACTCTAATAGTGCCCCTCCCGAGACTCGACTCTGGATCCGCCCCTGGTCAGTAGTTCCTGCAAGAGGAAGGCATTGATGCTATAGACTGGCCCACCCATTCCCCAGACCTGAATCCGATTGAGCACATCTGGAACATCATGTCTCACTCCATCCACTAACGCCACATTGCACCACAGACTATCCAGGAGTTGGCAGAAGCTTTAGTCCAGGTCTGGGAGGACATCCCTGAGGAGACCATTTGTCACCTCATCAGGAGCATGCCCAGGCATTGTAGGGAGGTCATACAGGCACGTGGAGGCCACACACACTACTGAGCCTCATTTTGACTTGTTTTATCGACAATACATCAAAGTTGGATTAGCCGGTAGTGTGGTTTTCCCCTTTGATTCTGAGTGTGACTCCATATCCAGACCTCCGTGGGTTGATAAATTAGATTTCCATTGATAATTTTGTGTAATTTTGTTGTCAGCACATTCAACTATGTAAAGACGATAGTATTTCATACGAATAGTTCATTCAGATCTAGGATGTGTTATTTTAGTGTTCCTTAAATTTTTTTGAGCAGCGCATATGTGTTAGGTTTCAGATAATTACATTGTTTTGGGAGCACATGTCCTCTGCGGTGATCTATGGTATAATCCCATTAAATCAAAATTAATGTAAAAGGTTAAGATAATATTGCCACAATTTATACCCAATGATGAAGAAACCATGATAATAATAATTTTGCTTGTTAACGATGTATTTATTTTTCATCCTTTCTAACTCAAGCTTGTCTTCTACGCATGTTGTTTAACTAATGGTAGATTTATTATGTCTTTGCATCAACTGCAAACAATAACTTATTATTTTAATGACATCACGTATGATGTTGTATGATTATTTTAATCACGTAAGAAGACTTTTTATATATTTCAAAAATTTACATTTTGCCATATTTCAAGACAATAACTAAAATTTATTGCATGTGTGTGTGGGCCCTGTAGAAAATGTTACCACATCTAAGCCTTTCATAACCAAAAAAACAACAAATATATTTTGCAAAAGAGAAAGGCCATAATGCAGTATAAATCAATCAAGACTTACAGCTTGGGCTATTAATTCTCTTGTGACAGGTAATATTAATGTACCTACATTAAATGCCCCTACATCGCATGCCCTTAGACTCACACCTTACTGGATGCTATTGGTAATGTAATATTATATGTTATTGGCACTGTAGCTATAGAATGTTTGAGTTAAAGGGGTACTCCACCCCTAGACATCTTATCCCGGGGTCCCACCACTGGGGACCCCCACAAAATAGCATGCGCCACCCACCCTTCCGTTTCGGTGGTCGGGACCCAGACCCTCCAGCGCTTCCGGAGCAGAAACAGGTGGGTGCCGCATGCTATATTGCGGGGGTCCCCAGCGGCGGGACACCCGCTATCAGACATCTTATCCACTATCCTTTGAATAGGAGATAAGATGTCTAGGGGTGGAGTACCCCTTTAAGAGTGAAGTTTTCTGGTAACTAGTAGATACCTGGCAATATAATTAGATGTCTAACATGAAGTAGCGCTATTACTCTTCCAAAGAAACACAAAAACTTCACTGATATATAAAAGTACTGTTGGTATAAAATCCCACCACATACTGTAGCTTTTAGGGGACAGTCCAGGCAATGATGAGGTGTCAGTTCTTAGGGTCTATTCTTACAAGTATGGCCATGTCAATGGACCAGGTATAATGGCCCACACGATGTCTTATGAGTTTCTACATGGTGTTTCTGTGAGTTACACTATTTTCCCCAAAAGCAAAGTTTCTAGAGCAGAATAACGTAATGTGCTAATATGTGATGCTGCATGTGGTAGAGAATGACTCATAGAAAAAACAATTATTAGAAACATGGGGAGAAACCAAGTCAAAAACTAACCACTAAAATATGATTCACCCTCCAGGACATACTGAAACATTAAATTGAACAGCTTAAAACGTCCCAAATCACTTGTATCTTAGTATCATTGTTTAAAAGGTAACTCTCATTAAAACAAATTTTTGCTATTGCACTCCTTATGGTAAATAAAAAATATTTCTAATATACTTTGTTTAAAAAAAATGAAGTTTTCTATGTTTTATTTGTGCTTAAAAAAGCTCAAGAGCACATTTTCCCCCATCTTATACACAGACTTAGGACCGAGGTCCAAACACAGAAAGTGCAGCCTGGAGTGCTGAGGAGGCTGTGTCAAGCCTCATCCAATCATAGCTCCTCTCACACTTAACTGCCATATGCTGTTGGTTGGACCCCCCCCCCCCCCCTCAGCACTCCAGGCTGCACTTCCTGTGTTTGGGCTTTGGTCCTAAGTCTGTTAATAAGATGGGGGAAAATGTGCTCTTGAGCTTTTTTAAGCACAAATAAAACATAGAAAACTTCATTTTTTTAAAACAAATTATATTAGAAATATTTTTTATTTACCATAAGGAGTGCAATAGCAAAAATTAGTTTTAATGAGAGTGCCCATTTAATAATTTTGGCCCTGGATTTTTAATGTCTTGACAGGTATGTTGGCAGTGGGACCTGTCATCCTCTTCCTGTCAAGGTGGGATTTCAGCCTATTTACTGCATTGTACAAGATCTGAAGGAAGTGCAGACCAGAGAGTGAGACAAGAGCTGGAGGCTACAGGATATGGTATGAGGTAGCCAGCTCCAATAAGTGATTGGTTCACCGGGCTGTTTCTGCAGGGTTAGCACATCATTAGAAGCAGGAAGAAGTGGAGAGGCACTGTCAGAATGGCAATGACAGAAGATTGGGCATGAGGAGTACCCTTTATTTTGACTTTTTCAGCCTTTTGTTACATATATATATATATTTGAAGGGGGATTCGGGGGATTCCAAGATTTTTTTATTGACTGTGCTACAGGGGCTGTAAAGTTAGTGTAATTCATAATAAAGTGTCTGTAACTGAGTTTGATGGCTAGTCTCGCAATTCTTATGTGATCTTTGCCCCGACATTAATTTTTAGCAACATACAAAATGACTATTGTTTCAGTTGTTCCCATGTTGCAGACATTACATAACTAGTCAAGTGTTAAAAGGGACCATGTCTGAATTTCAATTCTCCAAAGGGCTGCAGGGAATTGTAATTTACAGCACAGCACAGCCTGCAAGGCATCTCAGCTGTGCTGCAATGGGTGGGGTGGCTCATGTGTGGGATGAAGTAAAGTGACCCCAAACTTACAAACAAGGGATTCTGTAACTTGTAATTGGAGGAATGGATTCCAACAGGAAATAGCCAGTTCACAAAAAGAAGGGTGCAGCATGATGGAGGACTCACAACAAAGCAATTTAGCCCCAAGACAAGCACAGATGCTTCCTAAACATGTTGTTGCACCTTGTTAAATTTTATAATTTGCCCAGTTCACTGCCCCATCATGATAAACACACTGGGAAGGGGCGTTACCCAGCAGGCGTTACATCATCTGAAGCAATACAGGAGAGAACTTCCTCCCTCACTCTGCTACACACAGCCCAGAGCAGTTCAGTGTGTGAGATGAGCTATGATTGGCTAAGGCTGCACACATTCCCCTCAGCACTCTAGACTGCATTTCCGTATTTTGGACTTCTGCCAGACCAGCAGAAGGCCAAAGTCTGTGCAAGAGATGGGGGAAATGTGCTCTAGATAAGTAAGGAGACACCTAGTGGCAACTTTTTTTAAACACAAAACAAAGAAAACTTCATTTTTTTTTAAACAAAGTACATCAGAAAGATTTTTTATTTACCATAGGGATTGCAATACCAAAAACTGTTTTAATAGCAGTTCCCATTTAACTTCAGACATGTTTCTTTTCTGGCTATTAGGCAGAATTCATCAGTGGAATAAACATAAGAAATATACATGTGTCAGCTGTTAATAATACTATTGTGCTCACCATGGACCACAAAATATTTCAGTGTGTTTGCAGAGTGTTTCCTATTTCTTCTAGGAAGTGGTTTGTTCTGGTATATGATAAATGTCTAAATCTAAAGGAATAAAAGGTGTTATTCTTTTTCTTATCACGGGATTACCTCTATGTATCAGGTAGGTTTTCTTAAAAAATAGGTATCACAACTCACACATTTTTTATAAACATTCATGGAGGGATAGTTTAAAACTCTAGAGACAGGTGTATTAAAATAATGAGAAATTGAAATGGACAATAAAAATGAAATACAGTATATTACATGTTCCTGATTTTTTTGGTGGTTCTGTTGGTATGATGTGATATAAAAAGCCTCCTCCACCTGCTCTTGGATGTTGCAGGTGAATGCTGTGTATAAATAGTTTTACAGGGAACCCCTATTTATTAGGGTGCTGCTCTCCCTGTGGATTTTTGTGATTGCTGTAAACTTGCAACTCCACACCAAAATAACTGCAGAAAGATTTAGTAAGATTGAGAATCCTCAAAAGGTAAAGTATCACAAGGCACTAAAAGGTTAAAGGAGTACTCCACTGGAAAACATTTTTTATAAATCAACTGGTGCCAGAAAGTTAACCAGATTTGTAATTTACTTCTATTTAAAAATCTTAATCCATCCAGGCCAGGACTTATCAGCTGCTGCGTGCATTCCACAGGAAGTTATTTTCTTTTTTAATTTCCTTTCTATCTGACCACAGTGCTCTCTGCTGACACCTCTGTCCATTTTAGGAAGGCTGGGTTCACACATGTCTGGTGTGAACCCAGCCTAAAACTCAACTCAACTGATGCTACAACTGATGACAACCTGCATCAATTGTCATCAGTTGTTTAGCATCCGGCGACCATTATTTCTACATGCCAGAGGGGGGAGCGCAGCAAGATGCGTTTGACTGCAGGTGACGGTCCGGGGTGTCCAACCATCCAGCATCCAAACTGAGACGTTGGATGATTGTGAACTGTCCCATTCAAATGAGTGGAATCAGTATCAGTTTCCCTCCGATACGTTTTAGCAAGCAATGAAGGGAAAAGATGACTGCCGCCAGACATTTGTGAACTCATGTAATTCATAGGACTCACCAATGTCTTCAAATCCAGAGAATTCCAATACCCTGCAACTGGAGGAGGATAGAAAGAACACCATAGGTGTGAAGATCATTTGTGACATTTAGAAGTCAACTTTACTAGGGTAATGTGTTTTCTGGATCTGCCTCTGGGCGCGATGAGGTGGTGGTACCGAGCTGCTATTGCTGCATGTAGACACTTTTGAAAGCTATCTGGTATTGGGGTTTACACACTAAAAAGTGAGGAGTCGGTGCCTATAGTGGTCACCCCCGCCCCAACACACACATTATTAGGTATGACTATACACTTGTAAACCTGCTTTTAAAGTATTATTAGGATTGTGCCTATGTCCATTTCTGAAAAATTCAGCTGTATGTTGACTCAGGGTCAAAGTCATTACTCCTCTTAAAACGTAATACAATGTTATTAGAGATAAGCGAAATTACAGTAATTTGATTTGTCACAAACTTCTGGGCTCGGCAGTTTCTGACTTTAGCCTGCATAAATGAGTTCAGCTTTCAGGTGCTCCGGTGGGCTGGAAAAGGTGGATACAGTCCTAGGAGAGAGTCTCCAGCCCACCGGAGCACCTGAAAGCTGAACTCATTTATGCAGGCTAAAGTCTGCAACCGCCGAGCCCAGAAGTTCCGTGACAAATCGAATTACTGTAAGTTCACTCATGTCTAGATGTTATAAGTTCAGTATTACTCCAAATCATTGTTTGCTAAAGCAGGGACATTGAGTTTTAGAATTTCTCACTTCTCAGTGTACAGTAGATTCTGGGAGAACTTTCACACAGGTCACACTGGGAGAATGTTCTACAGTCATGGCCAGAGGTTTTTTGATTTTTACAAACTTTGCTTCTTTATTGATTTTATATATTTTAGTCAGATGTTTCTGTGGCTACTGATATACAATTATCAGCATTTCATACTTTTTTAATCACTTATTGACAAAAAAATATACAGTAAGATTATACAAACACTCAATATTTACATCAGCCACTGTTCCTATTCCTGTACATGCTGTGTGGATAAATTGCTCAAGTTTAATCTCACGGAAGAAGTTTTCTCCATCTTTGTCAAAGAGAAATATGCAAAAGTTTTCCTGCATAAGTCCCTACAGGTATCATGCTGCAAACCAGAGTCTACATATTGTACCCAGAAAGCCAATCTGTGAAGATCCTAATCAGTAATTCCAGTAAAATGGAAATCTGCATTAGTCGTAACACGTAAATGTGCTAATAAAATCAGTAAAGCTGATATAAAAGTATCATTTAAAGCTGTTAGAAAGCATCACTCCAAGCTGTACCAAAGCAATCCTATTATATTTGATTTGCATAAGAAATTTTGTAACATTTTAGAATTTCTTTCCCAGAATCCTAGTGTCCAGGGGTCTCATTCCTGCACTTTGCACTACAGGAACAGCTCTATTGATGAAAGATAGTTGGGGAACTTCTGGTTAGCTATCATCCTGGCCCAGTGGTAATTTCCATTAATAAAAATTTCCCACAATACTATATATCAATCTGAACATATCAATTAAAACATGAAACCTGCAAATCTGATTTACTTTTCCATGTGACAGGTTGCCTGTAAGCAACTTGACAGAATTTTACCGGCATCAGGTAGCCACAAGCATGCATTTTGTAACTTCTGTTAAGGGGAGGGGGACTATTGTTTGGATGTTTGGGCATGCCTTTGGCTCCCCGGATATGGTAGGAGTTGTAGTTTTACAACAGTTGGAGGCTCACTGGTATGGAAGCACTGCACCATAGTGTACAGATAGCGGGAGAGGCCAGTCTCTGCCGCAGCCACCTGGGTCTGCTCACCTCCTGGCTGCTCTCCTCCTGCTCAGCCCCGGACTCCGTGTCCTCTATGATCACATCTCTGGCTGGCAAGACTGTAGCAGCCCAGAGTCCAGGTGCTAGAGAGCTGAGGCTGCCCTCGTTCTGCTCCTCCCAGGGAGCTCCCTGCTCCACCAGCCACTTTTCTAATCAGTATTTCTGGCAGTTCACTGATCTTAAGTTGCTGTAGCTTCTGCTACCAGTTCAAGATCATACAGCACTGGCTGTGACCCCTTAACCCCTTCACCACCATGGACGTAAATGTACGTCCTGGCTTGGCGGGACTTCCCGCACCAGGACGTACATTTACGTCCTGGGTATGACCGCGAGCATCGGAATGATGCTCGCGTCATACACGGCAGGTTCCGGCTGCTAGCAGCAGCCGGGGACCCGCCCGTAATGGCCGACATCCGCGATCACGTGGATGTCAGCCATTAACCCCTCAGATGCCGTGATCAATACAGATAACGGCATCTGCGGCATTGCGGTACTTGGATTGGATGATCGGATCGTCCGCAGCGCTGCTGCGGCGATCCGATCATCCAGCATGACAGCCGGAGGTCCCCTCACCTTGCTCCTGCCATCTCCCGGGGTCTTCTGCTCTGGTCTGCGATCGAGCAGACCAGAGCAGAAGATCACCGATAATACTGAGCAGTGCTGTGTCCTATGCATAGCACTGTACAGTATTAGCAATCAAAGGATTGCTATAGATAGTCCCCTATGGGGACATAAAAAGTGTAAAAAAAAGTTTAAAAATGTAAAAGTAAAAAAAATGTGAAATATCCCCTCCTCCAATAAAAATGAAAATTGTCAGTTTTTCCCATTTTACCCCCAAAAAGAGTAAAATATTTTTTTATAAACATATTTGGTATCACCGCGTGCATAAATTTCCGAGCTATCAAAATATAATGTTAATTATCCCGTATGGTGAATGGCGTAAACGTAAAAAATAACAAAAAGTCCAAAAATGATGCTTTTTTGTCACATTTTATAAAAAAAAAAAAAATTATAAAAAATGATCTAAAAGTTTTATATATGCAAATGTGGTATCTAAAAATTACAGATGACGGCGCAAAAAATGATCTCTCATACCGCCCTATATACAGAAAAATGAAAAAGTTATAGGTGGTCAAAATAGGGCGATTTTAGATTACTGGTTTTGTACAAAAAGTTTTAGATTTTTTTTAAGCGGTACAAAAATATAAAAGTATCTAGCCATGGGTATCATTTTAATGGTATTGACCCACAGAATAAAGAACACATGTCATTTTTACCGTAAATTGTACAGTGTGAAAACGAAGATCTCCAAAATGTGCAAACTTTTGGTTTTCATTTAAATTTCCTCCCTAAAAATTTTTTTGGGGGGGTTTGCCGTACATTTTATGGTACAATGAGAGGTTCCATTACAAAGTACAATTGGTCACGCAAAAAACAAGCCCTTACATGGGTCTGTAGATGGAAATATAAGAGAGTTATGGATTTTAGAAGGCAAGGAGGAAAAAACGAAAACGCAAAAATAAAATTGGCCTGGTCCTTAAGGTGAAAATAGGCTTGGTCATTAAGGGGTTAAGAACAGTGACCGGAGGTCACTGCTGCTCTGGGATGGGAGGGTCTCACCACAGCCAGTAAATAAGCTCTCATTCTGATGTATGTACAGGAGCAGTAAGCTGGACTTCCTGCTCCTGTGCAAGCGGGTGCAGCGGCCAGGGGCAGTCCAGTCCTATTCACCGCTCCTACTTGCAGCAGTGTGCTTGAAATGATCACCTCACTCGCCTTAAGTGAGTTATCTATGGGCTAGGTTGCATGATGTATTATGAATTTAGTGCATTTTCCAAAACACTTTTTTTGCCTTGCGCATTTTTTACCAAAATAGAACAAGAACGTGTAAAAATGTTATACCTTTTATAGTCACAAACAATACATATCTAAAAACCTTACTTCCGCAAAGCCACACCCCAATAGTCCATCACAAAGCAAAAATGGACAGCCAAAACCTAGTAAGAACTAGGCCTTTTATTAAAAAATTGCTGCTATCATTTTCCATGCTTTCTGCAAAACGATAGTTTGAATTTAAATGTGCAACATAAGAGTCACTTGGAATAAATCTCTCTGTCAACGTGACTTTACTCTTTCCTCTGACATGCTTGGGAAACCTCGTCTCTTGAACACTGCAGGAGATGTGAACTGTAATAAAATGAATGCATAAAACGTGAGAACCTCAAACAATTACTGTAGCATTGAAAGTGGCCTTTACTTTATTACTACAGCCTCCTGGGAAAGATTACAACCCAGGGCTGCTGTCGGAGTTGTCATTGATGCACCCTTTTAAGCACATTAAAACAAGCTGACATACAGATTTCTAATAAGACCTTTCATTAGGTTTTAATCTCTAATTGACATTTGTTCTTTGATAATAGATTTGTGGGACAATAATGGAAATGACACTTGCACAGTGTCAAATAAATCGTATTATAGGACACGACGTGCCAGTATATGGCATGTAGTATATTGATCTATACTGTACAATAAAGCAACCAAACACAAAAGTGCTAGAGAAGGCTATGATTTCTAAGATTTATGTAAACATGAAATAGATGAATTGTTTTACAGCTCCATTTACTATTCTAGTAAATACGTACTAGGCCCAAGGGAAAGGTGAGTCTCCTGTACCGATATAACGTTTATTACAGGGATCAATCTGATCGAGGTCACCCTGTCATGGCAAGTGAAAACACACAATTTTATCACGTTTACAGTAAAATCAATTTAGCAGTAATGCAATATACATTTTTTTAGTAAATGCCTATTTATTTTACTTTGTTGCATGCCGAGTTTTATTAAGCATGGAGCGCGAGATAACAATTACTGAATAGGGCTACGGATTAAAAGAAAACCTTTAGTTTCAAAGAAAAAAAAGGTTTTGTTACATAAACTCTTCAGGTGGTGACAAGTGACAACATATGCAAGCACTCTTACTGCTGTTATTGAGCTTATGAGAGTCCCCTCCATGGTGCACAGCTATTTATCTTTTTTGTCCATTACAAAGGGTGGGGACATATTTGGTCTAGTAGTACACACACAGCCACTTCCTTTCCCTTACTTGTCTAGTCAATAACAGTACAGCACCTAGTCCTGAATGCTATGCCATAGCATAAAGCTGGTAAAGGTGCCCTAGCCAGGCTGGAGCTATGCTGAGGGATTCTTTACACAGCTTACTCTTATAATGACAAGTAGAGAAAGAAGGGGGTATTGATGCATTGGCTTTGCAAAATGCTTTGTGAGCTGAAATGAAAGTACAGAAAAGCAAGTAAAGAGTTCACATCGGCATTGCAGAGCAATCCCAACAGGCCCCATTCACTGGGGGAGAAGGGGAGAAAATAATCTGACAAACAGGATTATATTCTCCACTAAAGTCCCATCAATATAAGTTATCAGTAAGCATAGCCTACAAATGGAGCTCCTAATCCTGATGTGAACAGAGCCTTACACTAAAGACTGAACTACTGCTGCTGCTGTTGATGATAATAATAATAAACCCGCAGAATAAAGGGAGCGGGGATTATGATAGGGCTAGGAAAATGCCAGAAAAAATGCTATACATTAAACGAATAGAAACAATGAACAAAAAAAGATGCAATGAAAAATGCATATAATTTTATTAAAGGGAAAAGAAAAACACAATGGGGCCATTTACAGTATATAGTGTCTTGGTACACCACAGCTAAGTGAAGCTATGCTAATTTTCAGTCTGCTTAAGAATGCCCCTTGGTAAATCCAGCCGTTTCATGGTCACCGTTGTGCCCAGTGCAGTAATCTACACCAGCTATGAGCTGGTGTAAATTTCTTTGACTTTTGAATGTCACAAATTGGCCATAAATTAGCATGTAAGAGAGGCATGCCTCCTTTCAGACTCCTTCCCTCCTCTTTTGACATGACTTCTGCACAATTTGCAAAAAAAAATATATAGAATTTTAGTGCAGATTCTGCAACTTTGTGGCACATACCCTCTGGCATGTTTTTTCACACCTTAGTAAATGACTCCAAGAAAGGTGTGTGAAGGAGATGTTACCCCTTACAATTAGCCTAACAACCATCAACTTTAATGCTACAATCTTCAAAGAATTCATAGTGGAATGAATAAGAGTATTTCACAAAGTTTTCCTGTCCTAATTCAAACCACAAGAAACCACAATTCCTGGATCCGTGATTGCTGCCAGTGAAGTAATGAATAACATGATCGCTCTGCTCTTCTCAGTAATTGAGAATTAGACCTAATAACTAACACGAATATCATCTTAGAAAAACACTGCAAAGTCTTCTAAAAACATATGGTATTTAGCCAGCTTTCATCATTCATCCAAAAAACAATGGAGTTAATGTTTATTTAATTATAGTAGATAAATAGTATAAATTGTTCATTCACATGACCAAGAACATATCCAGGACAACTGGTGTATAACGCATATATTTCAAGTGCCAAATGAAATGCAAAAAAGCCATCAATCCATTGTGATAAATGTCCTCTTAGCTGTAACACTTCCTTATTATTTTTATACAAATGACCTTTCTAAAATGTAATACTTCTTTGCTATACCTGTGCGGCTACTAATCTAACTTATACAGTATGCTGAAATAATTTTTTTGGTAGTTAGGATCATCTGTGTATGTGGAACCTACGAGGAAGATAGGTGAAGTTAAGACCTGGGGGGTAGTAGTTCCTCAAAATCTCTTGTGTGGTCACAGTAGCTTTGTGGCTGGCTGACCATGTTTGAAATCCACCTAGTAGTGAAAAATATGCGGTGAATTCTGCAATGAGCAGATACACAGAGCTTTACCTGCCACAGCCCTGTGTATGCAGTAATGTTCGAAGGTGGGCCTGTGTGTGTGATGCTATGGATGCGCTATGCGTGACTTTACCCTTAGGTTGCAAAAGTGGGCAATGTGTAAGTGCAAAGTACAAAAAAAGATGCAATGAAAAATGCATTTCATTTTATAAAAGGGAAAAGAAAAACACAATGGGGTAATTTACAGTGTATAGTGTCTTGGTACACCACACCTAAGTGAAGCTATGCTAATTTTTGGTCTGCTTAAGAGATAAATGCCCCTTGGTAAATCCATTTCAAGTGTTTATAAACCCTTTTGAGGTGCCCTTTTTGTCTGGACCAGATAGAGAAGAAAATGATAAAATACAGAGAAGACTTCTTGCTCCCTGCTTCCTGTCTGTGTCAACAACAGGTTAATCATTTTTCCAGGGGGTGGAAAAAATTTTTGAATACTTTGTTTCTATTTTTGTATCATTTGCACCTCATTAAAATGTCTCTCGATCCTTTGATTCCCCAAATTCCACAACTTTTTCTTCTTGGTGTAAAAATTTCAGTGTTGAGGAGTGTATACCAGCAGAATGATTCCTGCTATTTGTAACATGAAGTAGGTTCAGGTGCTGTGGTTTACCTGGTAAATATTTGCAACAGTTCAGTTCTGTGTGGACTTACGGATTTATGATGCTGTAAGTTTGTGTCATTAAATCCGCCACCACGCTGGGACACCACACTCCCCTGTAACACCCACCAGCTGCTAGAGGGTGTCTATATTATCAGGCAACATGGAAAATTGTTGCATAAAATCCTTTTGTGGTTTGTAAACTGAGTCAGAGAATAACATTTTAATTAAAGGACATTGGGGACTCCAGCTGTGTCCTTCTAGATTTTCAATATTGCTATCCAGAGTTTCTTGTAAGAGTTAGTGCTTATTCAGACTTTGCAGTCATGTTGCATATTTCTGAAAATCATGTACAAAAACAGTCCTTAACATAAAGAGTTAATACACCCTGATGGAACAGTTATATGTAGCATATTTTTTTTTAGGTCTAAGGCACAGGTCTGTATTGCGGCGAAGTACAAAGATTAGTTCTGGCTGCAATACAATTGTATAATATTTACCCCCAAACTACCACTATGCTCACACTATGGAATTTCTGGGCATGACATTGCGCTCAAGAATTCCGCTGTATGAACCTAAACATTGGTATGAATGGGTCTTCCATTCTGCCATGGAAATTAATCATCTGAAAGAATAAAAATGATCGTTCTTTCAAAGGAATCTGCAAGCGGAGTCCCTTTGTTTAAAGGAAAAGTAACTTCCCTGCCAATGGTAAATATATATATATATATATATATATATATATATATTAATATAGCTCCCATATGCTTACTGTCCCTTGGTGCACTGGGGGTGGTTGCCTGGACCACTCTCATCTCCTTCCGTAGCACTGCTGGACCACCGAGCCCAAGCCGTCTCTCAGAAGCAACATGAGGACGTGACTGTCCCAGCAGGCCTTAGTTCCATGTCACTGTTGAGGTGCAACTTGACCTTTGTGGTCAGATGGGGCTATAGGAGGAGACAGGAGTGGTCCAGGTGACTGCCACCCATGCACCAACAGACTGTAAGCATTCAAAATGACTTTGGCAATATCGATATATATATTTTAGTCGTGGCAGGGTAATATACACTGCTGAAAATAATAGGGAACACTTAAACAACACAATGTAACTCAAAGTCAATGACACTTCTGTGAAATCACACTGTACACTCAGGAAACAACACTGATTGACAATCAATTTCACATGCTGTTGTGCAACTGGAACAGACAGGTGAAAATTATAGGCAATTAGCAAGACACCCCCAATAAAGGAGTGGTTCTGCAGGTGGTGACCACAGACCACTTCTCAGTTCCTATGCTTCCTGGCTGATGTTTTGGTAACTTTTGAATGCTGGCGGTTATTTCACTCTAGTGGTAGCATGAGACGGAGTCTACAACGCACACAAGTTGCTCAGGTAGTGCGGCTCCTCCAGGATGGCACATCAATGCGAGCTGTGGCAAGAAGGTTTGCTGTGTCAGTCAGTGTAGTGTCCAGAGCATGGAGGCGCTAGCAGGAGACAGGTCAGTACATCAGTAGATGTGGAGGAGGCCGTAGGAGGGCAACAACCCAGCAGCAGGACCGCTACCTCAGCTTTTGTGCAAGGAGGAGCAGGAGGAGCACTGCCAGAGCCCTGCAAAATGACTTCCAGCAGGCTACAAAAGTGCGTGTGTACACTCAAATGGTCAGAAACAGACTGTATGAGGGTGGTATGAGGGCCGGACGTCCACAGGTGGGGATTATGCTTACAGCCCAACATCATGCAGGACATTTGGCATTTGCAAGAGAACACCAAGATTGTCAAATTTGCCACTGGCGCCCTATGTTCTTCACAGATCGAAAAGCAGGTTCACACTGAGCACATGTGACAGACGTGACAGAGTCTGGAGACGTCATGGAGAACGTTCTGTTGCCTGCAACATCCTCCAGCATGACCGGTTTGGCGTTGGGTCAGTAATGGTGTGGGGTGGCATTTCTTTGGGGGGCCCCACACAGCCCTCCATGTGGTTGCAAGAGGTAGCCTGACTGCCATTAGGTACCGAGATGAGATCCTCAGACCCTTTGTGAGACCATTTGCTGGTGCGGTTGGCCCAGGGTTCCTCCTAATGCAAGACAATGCTAGACCTCATGTGGCTGGAGCGTGTCAGCAGTTCCCGCAAGAGGAAGTCATTGATGCTATAGACTGGCTTGCCCGTTCCCCAGATCTAAATCCGATTGAGCACATCTGGGACATCATGTCTCACTCCATCCACCAACGCCACATTGCACCACAGACTTTCCAGGAGTTGGCGGATGCTTTAGTCCAGGTCTGGGAGGACATCTCTCAGGAGACCATCCACCACCTCATCAGAAGCATGCCCAGGTCATACGGGCACTTGGAGGCCACACACACTACTGAGCCTCATTTTGACTTGTTTTCAAGGGGTACTCCGGTGAAAACCTTTTTTCTTTTAAATCAACTGGCTCCAGAAAGTTAAACAGATTTGTAAATTACTTCTATTAAAAAATCTTAATCCTTCCTGTACTTATTAGCTGCTGAATACTACAGAGGAAATTATTTTCTTTTTGGAATGCTCTCTGATGACATCACGAGCACAGTGATCTCTGCTGACGTTATTTTAATAATAATAAGTCTTTATTTATTTATTGTCGTCCTTAGTGGGATTTGAACCCAAGGCCGCAGCACTGCAAGGCAGCAGTGCTAACCACGAAGCCACCATTCTGCCCTTAGCATACATCTGCTATGCACGGTTGCTAAAATGGACAGAGATGTCAGCAGAGAGCACTGTGCTTGTGATGTCATCAGTGTTCCAAAAAGAAAGGAATTTCCTCTGTAGCATTCAGCAGCTAATAAGTACTGGAAGGATTAAGATTTTTTAATAGCAATTTACAAATATGTTTAACTTTCTGGCACCAGTTGATTTAAAAGAAAAAAGGTTTTCACCGGAGAACCCCTTTAAGGACATTACATCAAAGTTTGATCAGTCTGATTAGTGTGGTTTTCCACTTTGATTTTGAGTGTGACTCCATATCCAGACCTCCATGGGTTGATAAATTTGATTTCCATTGATAATTTTTGTGTGATTTTGTTGTCAGCACATTCAACTATGTAGAGACAAACGTTTTTCATACTATTAGTTCATTCATTCAAATCTAGGATGTGTTATCTTAGTGTTACCTTAATTTTTTCATTAAGTACTTATTTCCGGAGCAAACTGCCACGGAAATAAGCACCGATTTGGCATAATTTCTGCTCCATTTATGATGGGCATGAGTTTTAGCTTAAAAAATCTTAAAGGGGTACTCCACTGGAAAACATATTTTTTTTTTAAGTTAACTGATTACAGAAAGTAAGAAGTCATTTACAAATCTGTTAAACTTTCTGGCACCAGTTGATCTAAAAAAAAAAAAAAATGTTTTTCAGTGGAGTACCCTTTTATGAAAAATCTGCAAGCAAAAATGCACCAATAAAAAAAAAATGCTGGGTGAAACCATCCTTAGAGTAGGCTCACACGTAACGGATCTGCAGCATATTTAACGCTGCAGGTCCGCCAGTGACCCAACCTTATAGTGTGCCTCCAGCTGTTCCCGTCCCTGTGTTCTGCTCGTAGCAGCAATCCACCGCTATGAGCAGCCACACAAGGACCTGCGAGTCGCCATGGGCACTCGCGGTGTACTCAGACATCGCTGTGCGGGTGTGATGTCTGAGTACACTGTGCATGCACGCAGGGACTTGCTTATCCCTGTGTTGCTGCTTATAGTGTTGGATTGCTGCTGTGAGCAGAACACGGGGACGGGAACAGCTGGAGGTACACTATAGAGTCACTGGTGGATCCGCAGCGTAAAATACGTTGCGGGTCCATTACATGTGACCCTACCCTCAAAGGTTATTATGCCTCAGAGTCACAATTACAGTACAGTATATTTTGAAAAATTTGCCATAGGAACTAGTTATTCCACGTGTTGTGCAATGGCTAGTGCTAAAACATGCTAAAGGATATTACTAAATTTAGCACAAAATGTATCTATCATTCTGCACTTTGTATGTTCTTTATCTTGGCAGTACAAACATTTTGCAACTCTGAGTGTAGCTCAACTCTATAGTCATATAAAGTAAGAATGCAGTGTTTATGCAATTGTAAAGTCAATGGGGGAGATTTATCAAATCCTGTCAAGAGGAAACAGTTGCTGAGTATCCCATAGCAACCAATCAGATTGCTTCTTTCTTTTATGGAAAGGCCTCTGAAAAATGAAAGAAGCAATCTGATTGGTTGCTATGGGCAGCTGTTTCCTCTGGACAGGTTTTGATTAATCTCCCCCATTGACTTTTCAATTACATAAACACTGCATTCATACGTTATATGACTATATTATTTTGTAGCTACACTCAGAGTTGCCAAATTTTTGTACTGCCATTTAAACAAGATACAGAACATGTAGGGGGAGAGTAATCATTGCTTTTAGAGCATTTTTTGTCTATGTTTTGGCGCAGTTCAGACGCAAGCAGCATATTTAGCGACTTTTATGCGTCTTTTGATATAGACAGTTTCCCTCTTTTTTCCTACCCGTAGAACTTTTTATTTTTGACCATGTAGTGGTCACGTATTTATCATTTGCGACTTTTGTCAAAAGTCGCTATTTTGTGCGCAAACATACTTTTTTTAGGCGCAAAGCTACACCACCTACCAGTAGGCGTGAGATATAATCTTTCTACCTTCCACAATTCAACTTTTAACCCCTTGTGGATGACAGCGTACCACTCCCCTTCTATGACACGTGCTCAGGAGCTGAGTGTGGGTCATAGCTGGGTGGTCCTGATGGCTATCTGCCACCAGGACCCATCTCTAATGCCAGATACCATCGATCACGATGATGCCCGGCTTTAACCCCTTAGACACCACAATCAAATTTGATTGTAGCATCTAAAATGCAAGTAAAAATGTCCCGGTAGCTCTGTGAAAGTACCGTATTTTTCGCCGTATAAGACGCACTTGGTTGGTGCGTCTTATACAGCAAATACACACCTATCGCGGCGGTCCCTGCGGCCATCAACGGCCGGGACCCCCGGCTAATGCAGGATATCACCGATAGCGGTGATGCCCTGTATTAACCCTTCAGACGCGGCGATCAAAGCTGACCGCCGCGTCTGAAGGGAAAGTGACACTAACCCGGCTGTTCAGTCGGGCTGTTCGGGACCGCCGCGTTTTCACCGCGGCGGTCCCGAACAGCCCGACTGAATAGCCTGGTTAGTGCTTACAGGACACCGGGAGGGACCTTACCTGCCTCCTCGGTGTCTTCTCCGTTCAGGAATCCCCTGTATGGCCGGCGCTCACCTTCCTCGTCATCACGTCGTCGCGTACGTGCGTCAGCGTGCGTAACGACGTGATGGCGGCGACGGAGAGCAAGGATACCCGGCCGGCAGCAGAGACGTTCCGGAGCGACGGGGACACGGCGACAGCGATGGAGCGACATCCAGGGCAGCGGTGACGGGTCCGGAGCGGCGGGGACATGTGAGCATTACCTCCTATGCAGTGGTCTTCAATCTGCGGACCTCCAGATGTTGCAAAACTACAACTCCCAGCATGCCCGGACTGTCCGGGCATGCTGGGAGTTGTAGATTTGCAACATCTGGAGGTGCGCAGGTTGAAGACCACTATTGGGTTAAAAATCTTTATTTTTTTAGATTTTGCACCTATAAATTGGGTGCGTCTTATACACCGGTGCATCCTATAGGGCGAAAAATACGGTAAGTAAAAACACCTAACCTGCCAAAATCAGGAACCGGGAAATTGTCTACTTCCCTCCCTTACAAGCGTCTAGAAAAAGTGTTAGTGGTAGAGCTTTTCCCACCACAGCAGAGCTGCGCAAAATCCATTATCCTGCTGCACCTTCTTGATAAATAAGATGCACTCTATTCAAACCCACCACTCAAATAAACGTGGGAAAATAGCTCTACCGTAGGCATTCTTTGATAAATCTGGGCCTATATAAAGTGCCGAATAATAGATATATTTTGTGCTAAATTTTGTAATATTTTTTAGCATGTTTTAGCACTAGCCATTGCACAACACATTTTGATAAATCTTCCCCCTTGTTTGTAATATTCATAATAATCAGAGCTCCTTTGGTTTAGCACAAATTCCTTTTATTTTCTATATGGAATATCCAAGCTTTAAAGGGGGACTTTGGTGGAAAGTTAAACAGATTTGTAAATTTCTTCTATTAAAAAATCTTAATCCTTCCAGTACTTATCAGCTGCTGTATACTACAGAGGAATGCATGAAACAAGGATGTAGAATTCTCAAACGGCACTCACTTCTCAGCTGTAACTGCAGGTTTATTGGGACAAACTGGTTACAAGCATGCATGCCGTTGCTTTTGTAACCAGTTTGTCCCAATAAATCTGAAGTTACAATGGAGAAGTGAGTGCCGTTCGATAATTCTACTACCTTGTTTCACGCATCGCTACAAGCTTATCCTAACAAACAGAGCACCACAGGTGGATCCAGCTGAGGTCTTTTTACGGAAGATCTGCGTTGCCTCTCCAAGTACCATGAGCACAGCAGTGCCGACAGCATTTCTTCTTTTGCATACTACAGAGGAAGTTGAGTTGTTCTTTTCTGTCTGACCAGTTTGTCAGAAACTGTCCACAATAAGGGCAAATCCCCTTAGCAAACCTCTCCTGCTTTGGAAAGTTCTTGACATGGACAGAGGTGTCAGCAGAGAGAACTGTGGTCAGACAGGAAAGAACTTCACAACTTCCTCTGGAGCATACAGCAGTTGATCCTGGAAGGATTAAGATTTTTTAATATAAGTACCGTATTTTTTGCCATATAAGACGTACTTTTTCTTCCCCAAAACTGGGGGGGAAAAGTTGGTGCGTCTTATACGGCGAATACACACCTATTGGGTCGGTCCCTGCGGCCATCAACAGCCGGGACCCGCGGCTAATACAGGACAGGTGATGCCCTGTATTAACCCATCAGACGCGGCGATCAAAGCTAACTGCCGCGTCTGAAGCGAAAGTCGGGCTGTTCGAGACCACCGCGGTGAAATCACGGAGTCCCGAACAGCTTACAGGACACCGGGAGGGACCTTACCTGCCTCCTCGGTGTCTGCTCCGTGCCGGGATCCCCTGCATGGCGGCGCTCTCCTTCGACGTCATCACGTCATTGCGCACGCTGTCCCATCATCCAATAGGAGCGGCGTGTGTAGCGACGTGATGACGGCGACGGAGAGCGTGGATCCCGGGGAAGAAGACGTCCGGAGCGTCGGGGACACCCTGGGCACGCGGTGACAGCGATGGAGCGACATCCAGGGCAGCGGTGACGGATCCGGGAACACGTGAGTATTACCTCCTATCCAGTGGTCTTCAACCTGCAGACCTCCAGATGTTGCGAAACTACAACTCCCAGCATGCCCGGACAGCCAACGGCTGTCCGGGCATGCTGGGAGTTGTAGTTTCGCAACATCTGGAGGTCCACAGGTTGAAGATCCCTGTTGGGTGCAGAATCTTTTTTTTCTAGATTTTGCACCTTTAAAATTGGGTGCGTCTTATATGCCGATGCGTCCTATAGGGCGAAAAATACGGTAATTTACAAAACTGTTTAACTTTCTGGCACTAGTTGATTAGAAAAAAAATATGTTTTCTACCGGAGTACCCCTTTAAGCACTTTTCACTTGTAGCAATAGTGTGTTGCTTAAATAATGTGTTGCTTAAAACCTGGCAAAACAGCTCATGTTTTAGAGTGAATGTCTATGATTCTGCAATATATTGTCACTGTGCATCTTACAGGCGACACATTATAAATCTGTGTTTCACCTGTATAAACCATGCAGCAACCAAAGCAATTTGTAATAAAACAGTACTAGGCCAAGCAGCACACTATTGGTGCACTGAAACCCAGTCTTTTATGTTATATAAAGATACAAAAGAAATAAAAAATAAGTAAATAGATAAAGCAGTGTTTCCCAATCAGCGTGCCTCCAGCTGTTGCAAAACGACAACTCCCAGCATGCCCAGACAGCCGAAGGCTGTCTGAGCATACAGATAGTTGTAGTTTTGCAACAGCTGGAGGCACGCTAGTTGGGAAACACTGTAGTAAAGTTTTAATGTCTTCAAGACTGCTATTTAGTTTCTCACACAGAGCAATAAAACTTTTCAACTGGTTAACACAGTGCCAATTATTTTTTCTCAGGACCATCTTCAAACAAGCATAGTGGAGCTTGCAGTGATTCAGCAAAACAGAAATTTAACAGGCTATTTGAGGGGTAATGTGCCATACATATAACTGTTTCGCAACTGTCCTAGGCATTGGATGTGACCAGTGTAGTGACCACTTTTCTGGTGGAGCCTGGCACTATGCTCTTCTGTGTGTAAGAGCTGGCAAGCAGAAAGCAGACAGATGAGATGCAGCTGCTTCTGTATCACACCTAATATAATACTCTATAGTTTGGGTCAGAGACATAACTTGTAGCTTTTGAGCCCTAATGAAAAATCTGCAACAGGGCTGCATAATAATACTGGTCTCTTATGGGCTATATGTGTTTTGAGGCCGCCTTAGGCACTAGGGCCCTGATGCGACTGCTACACCTATATCTATACCCCTGGTTTGCGTGGTTGGTGGGTGTAACACTGCAGGTTGGTTACTAGTGTTGAGCGGCACAGGCCATATTCGAATTCGCGAATATTCGCGAATATATGGACAAATATTTGTCATACATTCGCGAATATTCGCATATTGGTAATATTCTCGTTTTATTTTCGCATATGCGAAAATTCGCGTACGCGAAAATTAACATATGCGAAAATTAGCATATGCAAATTTTCGTATATGCAAAAATGCGCACACCAGTCTCACACAGTATTATTAGAGCCTACTTTACACCACACAAGCTGGAAGCAGAGAGGTAGATCACTGTGATGTGTACTGTGAAAAAAAAAAAAATATTCGTAATTACGAATATATAGCGCTATATTCGCGAATATTCGCAAATTCGCGAATATGCGATATTCGCGAATAAAATTTGCATTACGAATATTAGCGAGCAACACTATTGGTAACCACCAGCATTCCATGTGTCCTGGTCCTTACCAACGTCAGGAAACATCTTCTATGCCATGTATCTGCCATGTTTTCTGGTCTTGCTGCTCTGAAGTGTGTCCTGCTGCAGTTCCTGCTCTGTCCACACACCAGCACTGGCTGAATCTTATAGAGACAGTGTACAATCACTAATGGGTCCTCCCCCTATCCCTGCCTGGCACTCGCTATCCCCTATATGAACCTGTGTCACCTTTTGCTTGGTGCCTCAGCACGGTTGTGTATTTAGTACTGTTAAGGTCTTTGTCTGTCTGCTGATCCTGTGCTCCTGATCCTGCCTGTCTACTGGACTTTGCCTTTGTCTCATCCCCTTAAAGGGGTTCTCCGGTGCTTAGACATCTTATCCCCTATGCAAAGGATAGGGGATAAGATGCCTGATCGCGGGGGTCCCGCCGCTGGGGACCCCCGGGATCTTGCACGCAACACCCCGTTTGTAATCGGTCCCACTCCCGTAGGCTTGCATTGAGGGGCGGAGGCGTGACGTCACACGCCGCCGGCCTTGTGGTCGTCGGTAATCAGACCCGGAGCGAACACGCTCCAGGGCCTGATTAAAAACGGGGTGCCGTGTGCAGGATCCCAGGGGTCCCCAGCGGCGGAACTCCCGTGATCAGGCATCTTATCCCCTATCCTTTGGATAGGGGATAAGATGTCTAAGCACCGGAGAACCCCTTTAAACCTGACCTGTATCTCCTGTTAATGAACTTGGACTGGCTACCATGATTCCTATCTGCTTGCAGCTTGTTACAGCCAGCCTGCACCTATAGCTCTCTTGGCTAGCTATTGTCACAGTACGTGCTTTGCTAATAAACACCTGTTCTGCTGAGTTTGACACTATCTATAGTGTCAGTTTGCCCCAATTTGCCTGCCTAGTCAGCAGTCATTTGTGGCACATTGGGTCCACACTCATGGGGCATTTCAGTTGTTAAAGGGATCTATATCACCTATTGCAACTATTGTATTTCAAAGCAAGTGCAGTGATGAGACTTCAGAGCTATCTTGGGACATGTTATTTGTACTAGGAAATATAAGGCTTCCGGAAAGTACTTTTTAATTTTGTTATGCTGTGGCCTTGTGCTAAAATACAAAGAAAAATATACATTTCTCCATGATTCTCTACTTAGCACCCCATCTCTCTTGATCACCTCTGAGATGCTTTTACACCTTCATTGGAGTCATCTGTGGTAAATTCAGTTGATTGGACATTAATTGGAAAGACATAGCCATATATATATATATATATATATATATATATATATATACTAGCTGAGTACCCGGCATTGCCCGGTTTTTCCTTCCTCATCCTTGTTGGGGAGGAAAATCAACAGAGGAGGAAGCTTTTGACTTCATATCCAATCCCCATATATTGTTGTCATATCCCAACCCCATATCCCGTCCTCCTACCCCGACCTCCTATCTCAACCTCCTATCCTGTCCTCCTATCCCGACCTCCTATTCTGTCCTCCTATCCCGTCCTCCTATCCCGTCCGCCTATCTCCACCTCCTATCTCCCCCTCATATCCTGAGGGGGAGGAAAATCAACAGAGGAGGAAGCTTTTGACTTCATATCCAATCCCCATATATTGTTGTCATATCCCAACCCCATATCCCGTCCTCCTACCCCGATCTCCTATCTCAACCTCCTATCCTGTCCTCCTATCCCGACCTCCTATTCCGACCTCCTATCTCCACCTCCTATCCCGTCCTCCTATCCCGACCTCCTATGCTGACCTCCTATCTCGTCCTCCTATCCCGTCCTCCTATCCTGTCCTCATATCCTGACCTCCTAACTCAACCTCCTATCCCATCCTCTTATCCCCTCCTCCTATCTCGACCTCCTATCCCGACCTCCTATCCCGTTCTCCCATCTTGACCTCCTATCCCGACCTCCTATCCCGACCTCCATTCCCATCCTCCTATCCCGTCCTCCTATCTCGACCTCCTCTCCCGACCTCCTATCCTGACCTCCTATCCCGTCCTCCTATCCCCTCCTCCTATCCCGTCCTCATATCCCGACCTCCCATCCCATTATCAAATCCGTCCTCAAATCCTGACCTCCTAACTCGACCTCCTATCCTGACCCGAAATACATGTACATCAGGTATTGAAATATCTCCAGCTGTACAGAAGTTATGTGAGAACATACATTTCCCATTGCTTTTCATGGGACTTTAAACAAAAACCCTGACACTCACAAATGGGGATGGATAAGGGTTAAATTAACTATCCTATATTTTAAGTGGACATATAAGTAACATGTGACCAAGTATTATCGAAATATCTCCAGCTGTTTGGAAGTTATGCAGTAACATATATTTCCTATAGAGGTGTATGGGACTTTAAACATAAACCCCGCCCCTGGCAAATGGGGGTGAGTTTTTGTGGAACATACATTCATACATACATACATACAAACACACACACACACACATTGAGTTATGTACATATATATATATATATATATATATATATATATATATATATGCGAAGAAAATCCACTCATCTGAACGTACCCTAAGAATAGAAGGGAAGGGCACGTTGAACTATATCATGCCTAACTCTTTATTCTCCTGACATCTGCCATCAAGTGAAACTTGGGAGGTCCCTAGACACATTCAATTGTTAAATGTTCCTGCTGATGAAATCAACGATAAAGGGGAAAAGTGCAGTTATACAACCAAATCTGAAAAATACTATACCTCGAGATTTGGGTCTGAAGTCAAAACAACAAAATAAAAACAGTCATTATGGTGGCACCAGAAGCTACAAAATTACGGTATATAAAAACTTGATTTACTCTACATATCGTTTTCAGATACTAGGCTGCATTAGATTAGGCTAATCTAATAGGGTTGTCATAGTTTTGATAATATTCTTACATTTGACATTATACTTATCATCATACATGGTTTTTCTTCAGTTATGCCAGAGGATGTGGTATCTATCTACAAAACACTGCTAGAACAGCCGGAGTTGTACTTGTCACTAGATTACACGGCAGTAACTTACCACAACGTATAATACCAAAAGGAAGCTGCAGAGAACTCAAAACACATGTCACTGAACTGTTCACTTATCAGCCTATAGTGTTTAAAATGACCTCTTAAAATCATTGATAAAATGTGTAAAAAATAACTCACCATTCTAAAGAATTGGTCTATCCAACACTGGTGGAGATTATTAATAATAGCTATCTGGTTCTTAGACAGTCTAAGAATGGACCAGATTTTCACCAGAGGCTCAGGCTGGGAAAATATTGTGCATCTTCAGGCTGTTTAGTGTAAGTTTAAATCATTTTTAAACTTGTATCCCATAAGCCGAAAATTATGTGCCAACATTTGCCACTCAGCAGCGCATTTTAGCCATGCCCTATTTCCTATTTAAGACACATCCACTTCCCATTAAGCCGCCCCCTTTGTCAGCTGGTCCTGCTGGGACAGGGAAGTGCCCGGTTTTGAAATTTCCCAGCCAGACCCGGCAGCCATAGGGACAAAAAGTGATGTGAATGCAGCCTTATCCAGTTCCCTCATGAATCCTTGAACAGAGGCAGGATCATATTTGCCATAAGGCATCTGTGGGCCTTCAGCCTAAGATAAACATCAGGTTAGGATTCTTTGCATGAGATAAAACTGCCCCATGCAGTTCTGGGTACAAGATTATTCGCAGGGAGAGAGGATTGATTCCTCCTCTTTCTTTTTCACTCTATTCTAGGCTATTTCATGGGTTTTCTTTAGAGAAGAAGGCCTAGAACAAGCTCCTCTTTTTTCTAGAAGGTTCTATGATTAGTGTGTGTGTGTGTGTGTGTAAGGGGGGGGGGGGGAGGGTATGTAAGTGCATAAATTAAACCTTTGCTCACAGCCAAACCTGGAACAAATACAGGTAAAAAAAAATAAAAAAGAACACATCACAAAACATAGAATACAAGCCACAAACTTGACAACAAGCCCAACAAGGTAACCAGGGGCTCAGTGTATCATTGTGTGATAAAGTAAATAAGTCATTGACATATAGAGCACATTTGGAAATAGAAATACATTTTAAAAAGTTCTCCAGCCCAGCCAAAGATTAGGGGATAAGTGTCTGATCACAGGGGTCCAACCGCTGGGCCCGCTGGATCTCCTGCCTGGTGGACCATTTCCCCCCAATAAAAGGAGCTATGAAGAACAACGCACAAAGCAGTGCCCCTTCATGCATCTCTAGGGAAGAGCTGGAGATACAGCGAATGTGTGTATCGTGTGGATCTCCCACTTTGTGCTGACATGCCCCCTTTTCATGGAGAGAGCCGGGTCACCAGGCAGAAGATCGTGGGGGATCCCAGCGGTCAGACACCCCATACCCCCGAAACCCCTACACCCAGACACTTATCCCTTATCCTTTGGATAAGGGTTACATTTTTACTAAATCAGAGTACCCCTCTAATGACCTTTTTTTGTTTCAACTGGCTAACTTGTTTGTTTTTGGAGTGTTTTTGTTCTTTCTTGAATGAGGCATTGAAGTACCCATAACCTAAAGAAAGACTCTTTTACCTCAACAATTTTGCTCTTTGCATGATATGCTTTTACATTTTACAATTTCTATGTTGCCTAAGTTAAGAAAAGCCAAAGGAAAAGAGAAGTAAAACCTCAGCTCTTTACCAACTAGCTTCCGGTTATTTATAGCAATGCATGGCATAAAGTTGGCATAGTCACTGCTAAACAGATTTTAGAGTACCAGCATGGTCATTCAGCTACAAAGATGCTCACAAATATAAAAGTATAGGACGGGTTTTGTACAGCTTAATGCAGTACAAAAAAATTAATGGAAAGAAAAATGCCCAGAAAAACATGGCAGAACTAAAGCTACACCTATGAAAAGCTGCTCTATTACCGTAACAGCAGTAGCACATATCAGCAAAAATAGTTATCTTTTACCATTGATGCTACAACATTGTTATTAGAGATGAGCGAATTGAAGCTGACGAACCCGAATTCATTACAAATTTCATGAAATATTCCATTTGCAACGAATGCCAATATCGCCACGATTGTATCACACGAATCGCTTCATTAAACTCCATTTACTGTGGTCCAGGCTCCAAGGCATCTAAAATGGTGGATCCACATGTTAGTACATAGGGCAAGGAACACTGGGAAGGTGGGAAGGCAAGGCGGGATTGGAAGTAGGTGGGATGACCCTGAATCACATGCAGGATGCAGCCTATCAGCAGCCAGTCACCCCTGTGATGTCACAGACCTATATATTTGGCAGCCATTTTGCGGCTTATCATTTCATTCATTACCACTAGAGATGAGCGAACTTTTCAAAAATTCGATTCGGCCGTTTCGCCGAATTTTTTGATAAAGTTTGTTTGGATCCAAATTTTTTTGCGGTGAATCTATATTAAAAAAGGCTATTTATAGCCTACATACAGCCTCTATAGGGGTATAGAACACTTTGCTGTGTTCTAAAATGCATATGGAGTGTGCTGGGGTAGTGAAATAATACTGTTATTCAGAATAACATGCAGATTACCGGCATCGCTTTTAGAATCACTGCCGCACAGCAGCACAATTACAGAGCCTGGTGGTGGCATCAGTGTCAGGAGACCATATAGCGACTGAATGACACAGCGTGGAGGTGTTGGAAGCATGAGGAGACCATATAGTGGCTGAATGGCACAGTGTGGAGGTGTTGGCAGCATGAGGACACCATATAGTGGCTGAATGACACAGCTTGAATGAGGCTGAAGCATGAGGACACCATATAGTGGCTGAATGACACAGCGTGGAGGTGTTGGCAGCATGAGGAGACCATATAGTGGCTGAATGGCACAGCGTGGAGGTATTGGCAGCATGAGGACACCATATAGTGGCTGAATGGCACAGTGTGGAGGTGTTGGCAGCATGAGGACACCATATAGTGGCTGAATGACACAGCTTGGATAGCGGGTGCTACCTATGAGAAAATTTGAAATTCCCAGACCCAGGCCCCACTGCGGCATCAGTAACCCATATATTGCCTGAATGACACAGCCTGGAGTTGGCTGATGCACGAGTACACACCAGGGCTTCACAATCCCCCCAAAAAAACACCACAATTTAACAAATTTTTGAAAAATATTTTGGATAGCGGGTGCTACCCATGAGAAAATTTGAAATTACCAGACCCAGGCCCCACAGCGACATCAGTAACCCATATATTGCCTGAATGGCACAGCCTGGAGTTGGCTGATGCACGAGTTCACACCAGGGCTTCACAATCCCCCCCCAAAAAAACACCACAATTTTAGAATTTTTTTTAAAAGATTTTGGAAAGTGGGTGCTACCCATGAGAAAATTTGAAATTCCCAGACCCAGGCCCAGCAGCGCCATAATTTTTTGATTTGAAATTTAAAACCTTTACGTGTCCCGGACCCCAGCGTGTGGGTACAAAGGACCAAATCCAACAAGCCCCCACAGGCCTCATATGGCTGTGAGATTTAGGCGCAACGTCTCCATTGCCCTGACCGGCCATTGTTCCCAAGACTTCTCGCCAAGGCAAACCATGTGAAGAACAGCGTGACACCGCCGTGACCTGCACACATGGTATGCTGAAGGGCCACTGAGACTTGTCCGGGCAGTGGAGGCTTAAGACACAGTGGAGGATGTGGAGGCGGAGTAGCACACTGTCGCAGGACCAACAGGCTGACAGAGTGTAGCAGGAAGCAGCATTGAGTACACACCAGAGCTTCAGAATCCCAAAGAAAAAACAACCATTTTTAAAATAATTGTAAGAATATTTAGGACAGCGGGTGCTACCTATATATTGCCTGAATGACACAGCCTGGAGTTGGCTGATGCATGACTACACACTATGGCTTCACAATCCCTCCAAAAAAACACAACAATTGTAGAAATTTATGAAGAAGACTTTTGGATAGCGGGTGCTACCTATGAGAAAATTTGAAATTCCCATACCCAGGCCCAGCAGCGCCATCAGTAAACCATATATTGCCTGAATGACACTGGCTGGAGTTGGCTGATGCATGATTACGCACCAAAACTTCACAATCCCTAATAAAAAAGACAAACATTTTTGACGAAAAATGTTAACGAAAATTTAGGACAGCTTGTGCTCTCTATATATTACCAGAATGACGCAGCCTGGAGTTGGCTGCAGCATGAGGAGACCATTGAAATGTGTGATTTTTTTATTTGAAATTTAAATCTAAATTTGTGTCCCGGACCCCGCCGTGTGGGTACAAAGGACCTAATCTCACAAGCACCCAAAGGGCTCATGTGGCCGTAAGATGTAGGCGCAACGTCTCCATAGCCCTGACCGGCCATTTTTGGTTTTTGTACCTTTGTTTAAGAACAAGTGCATATGCAAGAGTCCAGAAGACTTTAAAAAAAGACTCTGAAAAAAACACTACCCCAGAGTGTTTTATAAAGCCATATATTGCACCATAAATGTTCAAATTTTAATTAAGTATGTATGTATGTATTTCAAAAATCCTAAAATTAAAAGCCCAAGCCCAGAAGCATCATGAAGTCAAGTAGTTCCTCAAAGACACAGGAGCAGTCAGGAGTAGGCATCAGCAGTACTCAAGAGGCTTTAATAACCCCTTACATTGCGCGATCACTCGCGAGATCGAGCAATAACAGATGTTATGCCCTCAGATATCCGGGGCTGCACGCGCGCTACACTGAACGGACAAGCGTGTGTCTATCTTTCACCGACAGGTGTGGATTACCCGCTGAACCCCCTTCACGATAGGAATCAGGGATTGCAATTATTTGCCAGGAAAGAAGAATCACAACTAAGCGTGGGTCATAAGCTCGGGTTCATTAAGTCCCTGCCCTTTGTACACACCGCATGTCTCTACTACCGATTGGATGGTTTGGTAAGGTCCTCAGATCGGCCCCGCAGGGTAGGAGAAGGCCCTAGCAGAGCGCCGAGAATTTAAAGATCATTGTTGAAATTTGCATTAAGCATGTATTTAGCTACTGCTAAACATCCAAAAATTGAAGGCCCAAGGCCTGAGGCATCAGGGTGGCAAGTAGTTCCCGAAAGACACAGAATGAGTTAGGAGCAGTCATTCGCAGTACCCAAGAGGGTTTCATAACCATCTCCTTACATTTAAAGATCAATGTTGAAATTTGCATTAAGCATGTATTTAGCTACTGCTAAACATCCAAAAATTGAAGGCCCAAGGCCTGAGGCATCAGGGAGGCAATAATTTGCTGATAGACACAGAATGAGTCAGGAGAAGTCATTCGCAGTACCCAAAAGGGTTTCATAACCAACCCCTTACATTTAAAGATCAATGTTGAAATTTGCATTAAGCATGTATTTAGCTACTGCTAAACATCCAAAAATTGAAGGCCCAAGGCCTGAGGCATCAGGGAGGCAAGTAGTTCCTGAAAGACACAGAATGAGTCAGAAGCAGTCATTCACAGTACCCAAGAGGGTTTCATAACCAACCCCTTACATTTAAAGATCAATGTTGAAATTTGCATTAAGCATGTATTTAGCTACTGCTAAACATCCAAAAAGTGAAGGTCCAAGCCTGAGGGCAGGGAGGCAAGTAGTTCCTGAAAGACACAGAATGAGTCAGGAGCAGGCAATCGCAGTACCAAAGAGGGTTTCATAACCCTAATTGATAACCCAAGAGGGTTTCATAATCAACCATAATTGGGAAATGTTGGAGTAGCAGCATGGTCAATCTACTCTGAGGCATCTGGCATTGGTGGCTGGAAATCCTGGCTGATCCATCCCTGATTCATCTTGACAAACGTCAGTCTCTTCACATTTTTAGTGGACAGACGAGTTCGCAGTGGGGTGACTATGGCCCAGCCGCACTAAACACCTGCTCTGATGGTACACTACTGGCCGGGCAGGACAGCTTTTCCAGGGCAAACTCTGCTAGTTGTGGCCATAAAACAAGTTTGGCTGCCCAGAAGTCCAGCGGATCTTCAATGGTTGTTGGCATGGCCATGTCAAGGTATGCCACCACCTGCTGGTTCAGGTCCTGCTCCATGTCTACCTGCTGCTGATGAGTTGCTTCACTATGCAGGTGAAGAAAGCTACTCATCAGCGACTGTAAACTCAGGCTGCTGCTGATTGAGCTGGTACTGGTCAGCGCAGAGGGCCCCCCGAGTCAGACCTGCGAGTGGATGGACCATGTGGCCGATAGGCATCAGCCAACTAACTACGTAGAATCTCTCTGTAGTCGGTCAGTTTGTCCTCCCTCTCAGTGGGTGTAAAAAAGGCTCCCATTTTGGGATGGTAGCGAGGGTCTAATAAGGTGGAGATCCAGAAGTCATGCCGCTGATGAATTTTGACAATTCGAGGGTCACTACGCAAGCAACTGAGCATGCATCGTGCCATTTGCACCAGTGACTCGGACACTGCATACTGCCACGGTGTGTCTGGGTCCTCTGTCTCAACTTCCCTATAACCCCTTCCTTATATATATATTTTTTTATTTCTTTTTTATTTTTATTTTTTATGAGAGCCCCTCAGTTAAATTAATATGAAGGCAGGATATTTTTTTTATCCATAATTATCACCAAACAAATAGCTGACTAAAAAAGGGATGTGTGTATTCATTATAAGTTCATTCATAATAAAACTCATTTGCTTTCACCTATCTATATCCCTGGTAAGACAAGCAATGTACTGTACATTGTATTATAAGAAGCAATGTCTGAGTCCCATAACAATTATTGTTGTTCATTACATTATGTTCTCTGCTGAAAATCCAATCGTCTTAAAATGTTGTTTGCCTCAGAAAAAAATATGAAGGTAATGAGATTATACTACATAGTGTTACAACAAACAATAAATGTCTTTTCATTATTTTAGTGTCAAAACTTATCTTGTACATATGCAAAAAGGTTTCACTGGTACTGTTTCTAATTCACAGAGGCTTTAAATGAACATTACCTCAATCTCCAAGCTGCAAACGAGAAGTAAAAATTCACTATACAAAGTTAAAGTAAATCTGTTTTCAACGGTATTTCACAGTCTAAACCAAATAAACAAGTAACTTTGCAAACACTTTGCTTTACTTTTCAAGGGTTATTTTGTGTAATTCTTCATATAATTTAAAATTCTTTTGGTTGTCTAGGAAACAGACTGCTGGTTATCTGTTTTTCTCTGTCTGACATTATCTAACAGATTAACTCTGAATGAATAATGTTTGTTTTTGCCTTCAAAATGCTACAGGAAAACCAAAGGTTTTAGGGCTTCTTCACATGGTAGAGACCTGTATATGGAGCCTGTATGGGTCCTTAGTATAAACCCATTCAATCTCTATGAACTGCCCCAAACTGGCTCCACTAGAAGAAAAAAATAAATCATATATGTATATGTGGTGGCGGAATTGGGATAAAGCCTTTTGGGGGTGTAGGGTAATTAGGGTGTTGCGGTTCAGGATAGTTAAGGGCGCTGTTAACCCTTGTCACTCATGACGGCAGGGTGAGGGTTAAATGCTGTGTTTCTTGATAGGCCTATTGCCACCCTTCCCAAGAGCAATAGGTGATGCAGAAATAAAGGATTGTCCACAACCACTGTTAACGGAAAACTTGTAGGAACTTTTACTGAAGAATTTCTGTACATGCAGCAATAGTAACAGTCCAGATAACAGAGTTTCTGTGCATATAGCTTGAGCAGCGATTGACAGTTGGTTGGGATCAGATAAGCTCAATTTAGCTTCTTAAGGATTGTATAGCAGAGATCCGCTGGATTTAGGGGTGCGTTTAGGTCCAGTGATCTTGCGATGGGTAGCGGGAAATTGCTTAGTCTATCCGCTATGTTAGAGGCCTAGGCCGCAAGGCTTTGGCCTAGTAAATCATCTTGTAAGCTGCGGAAGTCCTACCTCTTCCAGAGTCAGCAACCCAAGAGAGGGATCAAGATATCGCAGATCCCTTATATGGGCAGGGGCTGGCCGTTTTGGATTGTCCGTAACGACTTCGACATCACTCACCGTTACAGTGCATTGTGGGCAAACACGTCACGGGAACCTCCAAAGGTCCTGTAGCAAAACCATAGAGTTCTGCACTAATCACGTGACCCGCAGGTCCTGCTACGCTTGATCAGGTAGGCAACTACATATATACACATTTATATACTTATATGAACTTCTATATAGTCACTGACTAACTGAGGGGTGACAAGGTGAAAACTACAAAAGAGGGACCCTGACGTCCTAGGGACTCTGACTATGGGGACCTCTATAAAGGTAACGTATACAATATGGTACCAGGACACCACATGTATATATATATATATATATATATATATATATTTATATATATAAAATCCCCTGCTGATTTTGTACATTGGCTCACTGACAAGACATCTGAAATTTTCCAAGGTATAGAAGAAAAATTAGGGTTCCAGGCCCTTTTGTTGCAAGCCACCGCAAATAACAATGAGTTAAATATTTAATATATGTCAATATTTATAAAGCCGTAGACAGAGACTTTTTGAGATTTGGCAGTCTCTTTGGCAATGTAAAATGACTAATTCAAAACGTATACAAACACAACATTTTCAAACAAAAGAGCACGCCAAACCTTGCGTGATTGACAGGTGAGAGAAGTGGCACAGTACTCTTTCAAAGATGTGTAATTTCACAAACAGGGTCACGCCAGTCACACTGCCATTACACCAAACTTTTATATCTTTCACTATGATCCAGGTTGTATGTGAACAGACTGTTCTGTCCAGTGGAATTGATGTTTATTCAGGCATGGAATAACTTTTTTGTTTAAGCAATGAAAGAAGGTAAATGGCACTCACCAGTGTCGTAGTATAACAAACTTATTTTATTCCATAAAGTGCAGCATAAAAACAGACAAGGCAAGGGAGGACTTGGACGCCGTCCACGTAGCGGTGATAGCTATTTCGTGTGCGAGGCACACTTCCTCAGACCACTTCCTCAGACCACTTTTTTGTTTAAGACAAGTATTTCATTTGTTACTTATTACCAACAATTTTGTAGATGTTCTTACTGTGATATCATTTTATTTTTTGTATTTTTCATAGCACTCTGCATCTTTACCGACAGTACATCACATTAATGTGAATTGTCATAGTACTGTGTCACTCCTCTCACCTGTCAAACATGCAAGGTTTGGCGTATTCTATTGTTTTAAAGGGGTTCTCCGGTGCTTACACATCTTATCCCCTATCCAAAGGATAGGGGATAAGATGCCTGATCGCGGGAGTCCCGCCGCTGAGGATGCCCATGATCATGCACGCGGCACCCCGTTTGTAATTAGCCCCCGGAGTGTCTTTACACTACTGCGGTTGTTGTTTCCTAAACACAAAAAAAAAAGGTGAGCAAGATAACTAGTAACCTAAATGTATCTCTTCATTTTAAGAAGTCTAAATGTATTGTCCCATGGAAAGTTTTCTTTAACCCCTAGATACCCACTGACAAACAAATGGCCAGTCTAATTTTAATGGTAGTTTTTTTTTTTTTTTTTTTGAGCAGTAGGGGACCACAACAAAAATACAGAAAAAAAACATTTCAAATAAGTTATGAATTGATTAGCATTTTACTAAGTATTTGATTAATCGTGTATTTTCTTTTTTCTTATTCAAAAATGTTTTAAAGTTTTTTAGGAAAAGTAAAGGATGGGAAAGGGGGGGTATACAACCACAAAAAAAATTGGTTCTAATATGAAAACACATGAGGACAAGTATCTCGGTTGGTAGCTAAAATAAAAGCATAAGTGGTCACAGACCAAAAAGCAAAACATAACATGTACTACAAAGCAAATCTCAAAGCAATAGACAGCCCAAGGGAAAAGAAATAAGAGAGATCAGAGGGCATGAGAGGGATGAAAGGGCTAACACAGTGAGTAAATAAAAAGACACCATACGGTTATCAAATTAGCACTAGTAATATTATACCTAAACCATATACATAGAAAAAAAATATTGAGGGGAAGAATAAAGAAAAGAAGAGGGAAGAAAAGTGCACTGGAAGAGAGCAGAAAATCAGAGTGTCTTTTATACAAGTAAAGAGCTGAGATTAGGATCACTCTCTTAAAGGGAGTGCTTAGGGATTGGCAAATCAAAGCTGACGAAGTAAAATTTGTTCCGAATTTCATAAAAAATTCCATTGTGAACAAATCCAAATTACCTCGTGCTTCGTGGTAACGAATCGCTTCATTCACTAAATTTTGTGCGGGCCGGGGGGCTAAAATGGTGGCTACACGTGAGGGCAAGGAAGTCTGGGAAGGGGGGAAGGTGGGTAGGCGGGATCACTATGAATCACATGGCCGCATGCAGCCTATCAGCAGCGAGCCAGCTCTGTGATGTCACAGACCTATATATTCGGCAGCCATTACCGAAGACAGCATTTCCAAGAGCAGAATAATTTGAAAGAAGTCTCGGCACTCACGTATTCTCTGCAAATCTTTTTAGTGTTTATTCACACATCTTCTTTAAAACAACACACAGGATGTGTTTCGGCCAGAAGCCATTGTCAACTGTCATACTCACAAGTTAACATGCAGTGCAATTTATAGGAAGCCTGCCCCATCCGGTAGGGTACTCATTAATCCTAATTCTATACAGGTTTCAATTTATACTTAGCATATGGGCTGGAGAGATAGGTAAACAAACACAAAGTATCAAAACATATGCATACAACAAAGAAAGATATAACCTGTATTCCAGGTCACATATCTTGACTGTATTATTGGTTGTTATTCTCTATGTTGTATCTAAAATAAAGGAAGATTTGATGTTAGTAAAAAAAAGTTTTCAAAAAGCTTTGAAGGATCACAAGGGAGGTTTAATGACTGATTTATATTAGGAAGAAACAGATCGTAATAGTTTATTACATTTTACCAGTTCCCACCCGAGGTCAGTGAAATTGTCCATCCCACGGGCACAGAGACAATGGGTAGAAAGAATAGTGTCTGACCCAGAAGTAAGGGAATGTGAGACGAGGAGAAACCCTGAAACACCCACATACGGGAGAGAAAATGCAAATCAGACATTTCTCTACTTGTGACTCTAGGAATGTTGTCTACGTCATTAAGTGTCAGTGCGGTCTCCTGTACAATGGGGAAACTAGCCAGTGTGTGGGAGACTGCATAAATAGGCACAGATCCACCATTTATTGTAAAAACTTGCTATACACGATACCTTACCATTTTGAGAAAGCAGGACATAATATTTATCAATTGAGATTTCAAGTTATTGACAAGGTGGAACAATCCAGGAGAGGAGGTAACTAGAAAAAACTTGTTACTAAAACGGGAAGCCTACTGGATCCATAAATACAACTGTTATTTGATATTGTTGTCCTCCTGATGTTGGCAATATGTATATCTGTTTTTTTTACTAACATCAATCAAATCGAATACAGGTTATACGTTTCTTTGTTGTGTGTATATGTTTTGATACTTTGTTATGTGTTTACCTATCTCTCCAGCCGTATGCTAAGTATTAGTTGACACCTGTATAGGATTAGGACTATTGAGTAGCCTACCGGATGGGGCAGGCTTCCTATAAATTTGATTACATGTTAACCTGTGAGCATTACAGTTGACAACGGCTTCTGGACGAAATGCGTCCTGTGTGTCGCTTTCTAAGAAGATGTGTGAATAAACACTAAAAAGATTTAAAATTAGAATTTTTCCAGCAAGATGGTGCACCACCACATTATGGGTGTCAGGTCCGAGCATTCCTAGATGAACAGTTTCCTGGAAAGTGGACTGGGCATCGTGGGACAGTTGAATTGCCCCCAAGGTCTCCCGATCTGACCCCCTTAGATATTTATCTTTGGGGTCATCTGAAGGCAATTGTCTATGCTGTGAAGATACGAGATGTGCAGCACCTGAAACTACAGATACTGGAATCCTGTGCTAGCATTTCTCCTGCGGTGTTGCTATCAGTGTGTGAAGAGTGGGAGAAGAGGGTTGCATTGACAATCCAACACAATGCACAGCACATTGAACACATTTTATAAGTGGTCATAAACTTGTAAATAACTCATTAAAGAATAAAGTTACGTTAAAACCAAGCACATCATTGTTTTTCTTGTGAAATTCCCAATAAGTTTAATGTGTCATGTGACCCTCTTCCTATTGAAAAAATTCAAAATGGCCAACTTCAAAATGGCCACCATGGTCATCACCCATCTTGAAAAGTTTCTCCCCTCACATATACTAATGTGCCACAAACAGGAAGTTAATATCTTCAACCATTCCCATTTTATTAAGGTGTATCCATATAAATGGCATACCCTGTACAAGAAAAGTGCTTGATACTAAGGATGTAATCATTTATCAACCCCTTTCTGCATTCTCACATACATGTACATGTGGTGTCCTAGTGCAGAACACAGTTGTCCACCTGCTCTGTCAGGTGGAATTCACTTTACTGTGTCTTCCCCAGCCCTCTGCTCAGGTTTTCAGGTTATGTATGTCATAATGTATTTTCATATGATGTCGTATATTTGATGCCTTCATAATTTAGTTTTTTTTTTGTTTTTGTAAGAGTTAATTTTGTCTGTGCAGGAGGATGCACAGAGAACCACATGAGCACTTTGGCCAATCAGGCCCCTGCCTTGCCCTCCCTTGTCTTTCTAGACAGGGTTTAGGCAGGGAGGAGCTAGTCAGTTCAGAGAGAAGAGTGAGTGGCGGTCCAGTCCAGACCTCTGCTGTGGGGCATGTGCCTAAGGACAGGCCTAAGAGACCCAGTTGCTGCAACCATCTTTTCTCCTGAGTGAAATCATCCTTCACCAGGATCCCAACGATCAGGTCGTACATCAGTTATGTCTGTCCATGTCAAGTTCAGACAAAAGTCTGCTTTGGGGATTAGAGCCAAGTGAGCCAACAGGCCCCATTAGCCAAAGAAAAGGATAACGTAAGTGAAAGCCTCTGTGATCATTGTGATGTGTACTGTGAAAAAAAAAAAGAAAACTAATATTTGTCATAGTGAATATATATAGCTATTTCTAAATATTCGCAATAAAAATTTGCTATTTGAATATTCGCACTCAACACTAATGGACAGTGATCAAAATATAAATCAGTCAGTATTAGGGGAATCTCTGATTATGGATCTACTCTGGAAGATGCCTAAATCACATCTCCATGGAGCCAGGGAGCCACAAACCACTTCTAATGCCCCAACACCAACTGCTTTTAGATAGACAAAAGGGTTAAGGTTTACTTAACCTCTGGAAGTAAACAATAAATAGTGTAAACTACTATAAAATAACTAAAATAAAGCAAAGATCTTGAAAATTATAAGAAACTAATACACAGTGTGGTAGCCCTTGGGGGGATATAATACAGTGGGGGTGTTGCTTCGGTATATGAGGGGTTAATTTAACCCCTGTCACTCGTGACGCCAGGGTGAGGGTTAATACGCTGAGGTAAATCTTCGGCCTATCGCCACCTTTCCCAGAAACGAAAGGTGCGTGCTTAAATGAATGAAGGTCCACAATATGGATGAACTTGAACTTGCATACTCTTTACTGAAGTACTTGCGGTACATCCAATTAACAGCAACAGTCTTAGTAATACAGTTTCTATACAGATCAGCAATGATTGACAGATGCTGCGGACCATTGACTTATCCAAGGATTAATAGAATTAGGATTGTGCAAAGATCCGTCCGGATTTAGGGCTCTGTTTAGGTCCGGTGATCTTGCAAAGTTAACAGGGATTGAGATAACTCACAGTTTTGTATGAATAGCCCGCAAGGCTTGGGCCTAGTCACTGCGGAAGATAGCTGCGCAGATCCATCATAATCAGCAGCGCAGGAACAAGAGAGCAATTAATGGCAGCCGCTCCCTTATATGGGCAGGGGCAGGGCTTGGTTTGGATTGGTCCGTGTCAGCTGTCACTCACCATTACAAGGCATTGTGGGTGAACACGTCACTGGGACCTCCTCAGGTCCTAAAGCAAAACCATAGAGTTTTCCACCTCATCACACAATCCACAGGTCCTGTTACACTACAAACAGCTAGACAATTCAATATATACACTTTTTATACTTATAACTGTAAAAATATCAGATAGAACTACTATACATTTAGTGGCTAAGTGAGAGGTGACAAGGGGAAGACTAGAAAAGAGGGACCCCGACGTCCTAGGGACTCTGACTATGGGGACCTCTACATAGGTAACATATAAAATACGGTACCGGGACACCACAAACCCCCTTACTTAAAATAAGTCGACCTCGACACCTGTCCCCTAAGGCAGAGGAACTAGGAGTAAAACAGGATTATACATATATATATATATATATATATATATATATATATATATATTCTATACATCCTGACAAAACCTAAGTAAACATTAAACACATTCTCTGGATACTCTTACTAGAATCTTGACTAGACAATAGGAATCTATCTAGACATTTTGATGCTACCTAGACAGTGATGAAGCTATCTAACCTTTAGTTTCTAGCTCCTTAAACATTTATTATAGCTCTCTATAACATTTATGAGGCTAACTAGACATTATTACAGCTCTCTATACATTTAACTTCAAGCTGACTATACATTTTGAAATCTCACGCATTTTTTTCTTTTTGCTAACAATAAGTTACCTGTTAGTACACGAGCGGTATACTGGCTAGTCGTAAGTTAGGTCACAGTAAAATGGCTGCTAGGGTTTATCGGCTACACACTACTTACCCCTAGAGTACTTCCAAATAACCTACCTAGGTTACCTTTAGAAATACGTGTTCAATTCTATACTCGCAAGAGCCCCTACTGGCCAGGTAGAGCATCTCACACACATAATACAAAGTAAAGACATATGAGTGTATCTAACAGTGGCAGGAATTTGACATCAATAGGCTACAATTCCTAAGTGTTTCTTGAATGTGAGATATATTTTATTTTTGTGTATGTACTGAAATAGATTGAGGTAGTACATTTAAGTGAGTAGTCTAGAGTACTATGTGTGCAAGTACTATTTTAAGGGTAAGTTACTGCTTTCGTTGAGAAAGGTGCTAGCGATTGGCGACAGCAGCAATACTACGCTCGGAGGAGCCGGGGTGTCACCTATTAAGTAACTACTAAAACACCTTTTAGCATTTTTATATCTTTGTATATACATGTCTACAAGAGTTATTAAAATTTTTGTGTTTGGTGTACACGTGCATATAGCGGACAATTTTCTGGGTAGAACCTTGACTTACTTTTATGTACACAGACATGAAGCTATTCTTCTTGTGTACAAGAACCATATACATTTTTACTATACATTTATCAATAATCCAACAAGAGTCAGCGCATACACCTGATAAATGCAACATTTTGGCGAGAAAGTCCTATAAAAATAGGGTTATGTACATAAAACGGTCGTGTAAGTATCAGCAGTCCACCTACACTAGGAGTCTATGGGAAACACGGCTTTACCACAATTAGCCGGGCACAAAACTTACGAATCTCCTACTGAGGAGTCTCTTGACCTGACGGTCAGGCACAAAGCTTGATGGTTACGTTGCTGAACTTAAAACTGGAACAATCTTAGCACAGTCCTGCTAGGCACATGTCTTGAACTTTGTTACTGTAAAACAAAAGTGGTTAGCCCAGAAAAGCAATAAACATTACTTTAGAGTCCTTCAAAAGACATTTCTTCTGAATCTTCTTGTGCCTGTTGTAGATCCTCTATATCTGCTAATATCTGGAGCAGTCGAGGAGTTAATGTAACTCTTCCACACCACATAGGTGAGAGTAGAATGGTTAACAGTAGGATTTAGAGGGGCCAAAGACTTACTGGCCGGAATGTAAGTGGGGCAATAGGGCTTGAGCACCATCTCCAAATTAGGAATGGGGCAAAACACTTTCGTTGGTACCCTGGAAGCAGGCAAACTCTCTATGTCAGAAGAGGGCCTTGGTACATAGGTTGGTACCTGTGCAGGAGGCAAACTCTCATTGCTCCGAGAGGGCCTAGGTACGTACGTTGGTATCTCTGGAACAGACAAACTCTCATTGCTCCGAGAGTGTCTAAGTACAGTCTTTGGTGCCCGCAATTTAGGCTTACGTTCTTGAACTTGAGCAGGACTTGGCACTTTACTGTACACAGAAGATGATTGATGTTGTAGAGGCTCCTCCTCCTTGAGTACGTTGGTGGAGGCATCAGGAGCAGACCCTTTTGGCCTCAGGTTGAAGGGATCTGATTCCCATTCTGTAGACGGAAAGTATTTGAAGGGAAGCTGTGTTGGGGCTGTTGGTCTTGTGACCGCTGCAGCCCATTCTCCACGCAGGCTCTGGACGGGGTGTACTCCACAATTTCACCCACCTCCAAAGAGTAGAACTTTTTATGAAGATATGGCCTCTGTACTGCTCGCCGGTTTACGAGGATGGTTAGCCCAGTGTGGCAATCAAGAAGTGTCCCATAACATCTGACCTTGTCGAACTTGGCCACAGTTGCTCTTCGTCGTTCTAGAGGCTCCTCCCCTTCTCGGGGATGGTCCCACTTCAGATGAATAAAGCTTCCATTTCTTTAGTATTCTCCTGGTAGCGGATTCTTTCTTCAGGAGGCAAATGCACATGCTTAGGGGCATACAGTTTACTGTGTTGGGCCTTTAATCTTTTCATCAGTTCAGCCAGTTTGGCTTCTTGAAGGGCCCTTTCCCTTTGTGCAGCTGGAATTGGTGGTAGTGGCTTCCCAGGCATAGGTTGTAGAACCGCGTGCATATACTCGATGAGTCCCGGCTTGTCCCCAAAGATCCACTGGGGTAAATCTGGTGAGCACGGTCGTGCACTTGGTAAATTTGATCGAGGTATAGCTTCAGGGCTGGAGGAGGAAGAAAAGTCCGCCTCTGGCATGATACTCACTGCAGACTCCTCCAATGGGATCTTTGCCCACGAGCTCCAAGTTCTGTGGTGAGGGGACAGTCTCACCGGCGATGCACCTCCAGGTGTCCCTGCGCTCTCCGCTGGAGGTGTCTCTGGCCAATCGTCGTCATCATCAGGCAGTGGGGGAAGATTGCAGGCCCCCTCTTCGTCTAATGACAACCGCTGCAGACGATCAGCAAGTTCTTGGAAAAGTCAAGCTGCGACTGCCACAACTTTCCGCTGTTCCGGCGCCATTTTGCCATCTTCACCAATTGGAACGCTGCTCTCCGCCATGTCTGTGCTCTCCGGCTCCCTGTGCAGACTGAAGAGGTGTGTGTGTGGTGATGTCTGTGTGTGGTGTCCTTTATAGTGGGCTTCCCCAAAATGGCGGCCGGCATGAAGGACGTCATAGGTGCAGCCCCGACTTCCGGTCCTTCCAGAGACGACTCCTGTATCTCCAAGTTCCCTTACGGCTGTGATACAGCAACTTGGCAGCCACGCCCAGGGGCGTGGCGTGGCACAGCGCGGGCCTTCTTCGTGCGCTTTTCTGGCAGCAGTTCAGCTCCGCCTGTGCTGACCGGACAATAGGATCGCAGCATGAATTTGTTGCGTAGTTTACACATCCTAGTTGCAGATAAATTTTCGCCTCCCCCCTTACTTTTCTCGTGGCCCCCTTGTATGGTGCACTTGTATGGTGCACTATGGCGCTCCTGTACACAACAACATGGTTCACAGAACATGAATAAAGTTTGTTACTTGGGGGAGTACACTTTCACTAGTGGCAACTGTAATAGGCACACACCCGAATCCTGTTCGTGCGACGCCAAAAAGGCTTTGTGGTAGCACTTGGGGGGATATAATACAGTGGGGGTGTTGCTTCGGTATATGAGGGGTTAATTTAACCCCTGTCACTCGTGACGTCAGGGTGAGGGTTAATACGCTGAGGTAAATCTTCGGCCTATTGCCACCCTTCCCAGAAACGATAGGTGCATGCTTAAATGAATGAAGGTCCACAATAGGGATGAACTTGAACTTGCATAAACTTTACTGAAGTACTTGCGGTACATCCAATTAACAGCAACAGTCTCTATACAGCTCAGCAATGATTGACAGATGCTGCGGACCATTGACTTATCCAAGGATTAATAGAATCAGGATTTGTGCAGAGATCCGTCTGGATTTAGGGGTCTGTTTAGGTCCGGTGATCTTGCGAAGTTAACAGGGATTGAGATTAGAGATGTCGTGAATTGTTCGCCGGCGAACAGTTCCCGGCGAATTTAGCATGTTCGCGTTCGCATCGCCGGGCGAATATATGTGAAGTTCGATCTGCCCCTATACTTTAACATTGCAGTAAACTTTGACCCTGTGAGTCAGAGTCAGCAGACACATTACAGCCAATCAGCAGCAGTCCCTCCCTTCCAGACCCTCCTACCTCTTGCACGGATGCCATTTTACCCTCATTTAGCATGCTGCAGGCTTAGGAAGTGGAGGGTCAGAGAAGCTGCTCCTGCTGCATAGAGAAAGCGATAGCTAGGTTGCTGCTAGGTGGTGTATTCAGGGTCCAGTTTACTTCTAAAGCACTAGTGTAACATCTGCTTTAAGGACAGCATCCAAAAAAGCCCTTTTTAGGGCTGAAAGATATCAGTCTGTGTGTCTTACAACAGCTGGAGGCACCCTGGTTGGGAGGGAACCGCTGGTGAAAAGGGGTACTCCAGAATCAAACTTAAGTTCCTTCAAGCAACTAATTACTACAATATTCAAAGGGCTGAAAGATATCAGTCCGTGTGTTTTTGCAACAGCTGGAGGCACCCTGGTTGGGGACCACTGCTTAAAAGCGGAACTCTGCTGGCAAGCTTTTTTTCTTTAAAGCAACTAACTACTACAGTATTCAAAGGGCTGAAATATATCAGTCCGTGCGTTTTGCAACAGCTGGAGGCACCCTGGTTGGGGACCACTGCATAAAAGGGATCTCCGCTGGCAAGCTTTTTTTCTTTAAAGCAACTAACTACTACAGTATTCAAAGGGCTGAAATATATAAGTCCGTGTCTTTTGCAACAGCTGGAGGCACCCTGGTTGGGGACCACTGCTTAAAAGGGGAACTCCGCTGGCAAGCTTTTTTGCTCATTGTCACACTAGTGCAAATCACATTAGGTGTGACAGTTGTGCAAATAAAAAAAATACCTTTTTTGGCTGTTATATAAAATCAGTCGTCACTGTCAGTCCACGTCACAGTTGACATGTTTTTTGCCTGCAGGGCAAATTGTGTCACCCTAGTGCAAATCACATTAGGTGTGACAGTTGTGCAAATAAAATAAAAAAATACCTTTTTTGGCTGTTAAATAAAATCAGTCGTCACTGTCAGTTCACGTCACAGTTGCCATTTTTTTTGCCTGCAGGGCAAATTGTGTCACCCTAGTGCAAATCACATTAGGTGTGACAGTTGTGCAAATAAAAAAAAACTTTTTTTGGTTGTTAAATAAAATCAGTCGTCACTGTCAGTTCACGTCACAGTTGCCATTTTTTTTGCCTGCAGGGCAAATTGTGTCACCCTAGTGCAAATCACATTAGGTGTGACAGTTGTGCAAATAAAATAAAAAATACCTTTTTTGGCTGTTAAATAAAATCAGTTGTCCCTGTTAGTTCACGTCACAGTTGCCAGTTTTTTTTGCCTGCAGGGCAAATTGTGTCACCCTAGTGCAAATCACATTTGGTGTGACACTTGTGCAAATTTAACCAAAAAAATGACAGGCAGAGGAAGGCCACCCCGCAGGGGCCGTCGTGGTGCTGGGATTCCCTTTGGCCCTAGAATGGCCAGTGTTCTGAGGCCAGGTACCCTTAACCCCCAAAGTTCTGAGGACTTAGTTGACTGGCTATCACAAGATACCCAATCTACTACAGCTTCCGCTCGGAACCTTGACGCACCATCCTCCTCCTATAGCTTAGCTTCGGGCACCTCTCATGCTACCACTTGCCAGCCTGCCGCCACCACCAACACTAGCACCACAGCAGCTTTACTTGATCCGTCAGAGGAGTTATTTACACATCAGTTTGAAGACATGAGTGATGCACAACCATTATTGCCAGAGGATGTATTTAACAGGGTTATGTCTTAGTCAGGCAGCATTACACACATAAACGTACGGTGTGATAATGATGTTGTACCCACTGCTGCTTCCTTTCTTGAGGTGTTAGATAGGGGTGAAGGTGTTGATGATGACTATGTGTCCATGGATGCCACGGGGGTGCCCGCTAGAAGAGAAGAAGAGGGTGAAAGTTCAGATGGGGAGACAGAGAGAAGGAGGAGATGAGTTGGAAGCAGGGGGAGGTCATCGCAAGGAGCTAGTGCCACAGTCAGACAACGTGCATCGGCACCCGGGGTCAGCCAGACGGGACGCCAATCAACGCATGCTGTTGCCACCACCAGAATGCCGTCATCGCAGAGCTCAGCAGTGTGGCATTTTTTTTGTGTGTGTCTGCCTCTGACAACCTGCTTGGCCATTTGCAACCTGTGCCAGAAGAAACTGAGTCGTGGGAAGTTCAACACCCACCTAGGCACAACTGCTTTGCGAAGGCACATGATGTCACATAACAAACGCCTATGGGATCAACACATCAGTACAAGCAGCACACAAAGTCAAAGCCGCCATCCTCCTCCTGGTCCAGCATCTTCAGCCAGGTAAACCACTGCTGCCCTCCTTGCCCCCTCTCAACCATCCGCCTCTCCGTCTCTCGCCTTGAGCAGTTCCTGCTCATTTGCCCACAGTCAGGTGTCTGTCAAGGAGATGTTTGAGCGCAAGGAAGACAATGTCTCAAAGTCAGCCCCTAGCCCGGCATCTGACAGCTGGCTTGTCGGAACTGCTAGCCCGCCAGCTTTTACCATACAAGCTGGTGGAGTCTGAGGCCTTTAAAAAATTTGTAGCCATTGGGACACCGCAGTGGAAGGTACCCAGACGAAATTTTTTTGCACAAAAGGCAATCCCCAACCTTTACTCCATTGTGCAAAAGGAAATGATGGCATGTCTGGCACACAGTGTAGTGGCAAGGGTCCATCTGACCACTGATACCTGGTCTGCAAAGCATGGTCAGGGCAGGTATATCACCTACACTGCGCATTGGGTAGACCTGGTGACGGCTGCCAAGCATGGAATGCGTGGCTCTGCAGAGGAGTTGGTGACACCACGACGACTTGCAGGCAGGCCTGCTGCCACCTCCTCTACTCCTCCTACTCCATCCTCTTCCATAACATCCTCGGCCAAGTCCTCTTCCACTGCTGCGTCTTGCTCCACATCACTGGCACCCCCCCAGCTCCCCAGGTGCTATTCCACATCCCGGAGACGGCAGTGTCACGCCATCTTGGGGTTGACTTGCCTCAAAGCGGAGAGTCACACCGCACCAGCGCTCCTGTCAGCTCTGAATACACAGGTGGACCAGTGGCTGACTCCGCACCAATTTGTGATCGGCAAGGTGGTTTGTGACAATGGAACAAATTTGTTGGTGGCATTGAGGTTGGGCAAGTTGACACATGTGTTGTGCATGGCACATGTGTGTAATCTGATTGTACAACGCTTTGTGCTCAAGTACCCAGGCTTACAGGATGTCCTGAAGCAGTCCAGGAAGGTGTGTGGCCATTTCAGGCGTTCCTACACGGCCATGGCGCATTTGTCAGATATCCAGCGGCGAAACAACATGCCAGTGAGGCGCTTGATTTGCGACAGCCCGACACGTTGGAATTCAACACTGCTAATGTTCGACCGCCTGCTCCAACAAGAAAAAGCCATCAACAAATATTTGTATGACCGGGTGCTAGGAAATCATCTGCAGAGCTGGGAATGTTTTTGCCACGTTACTGGAGGCTCATGCGCAATGCCTGTAGGCTCATGCGTCCTTTTGAGAAGGTGACAAACCTGGTCAGTCGCACCGAAGGCACCATCAGCGACATCATACATTGTTTTCTTCCTGGAGCGTGCCCTGCGAAGAGTGCTGGATCAGGCACAGATAAGCGTGAAGAGGAAGAGTTGTGGACACCATCACCACCAGAAACAGCCTTATCAGCATCTCTTGCTGGACCTGCGGCAACGCTGGAAGAGGATTGTGAGGAAGAGGAGTCAGAGGAGGAATGTGGCTTTGAAGAGGATGAGAAGACCAACCACAGCAGGCATCCCAGGGTGCTCCTTGTCACCTATCTGGTTCCCGTGGTGTTGTACGTGGCTGGGGGGAAGAAGATTATACGAGGAACGGGACATGAGTAGCTCGGCATCCGTCCTTGTGCAAATGGGGTCTTTCATGCTGTCTTGCCTGTTGAGGGACCCTCGTATAAAAAGGATGAAGAAGAAAGACCTGTACTGGGTGTCCACGCTACTAGACCCCCGGTATAAACATAAAGTGCCTGACATGTTACCGCATTACAGCAAGGCGGAAAGGATTCAGCAGGTCCAAAATAAATTAAGTATGCTGTACACAGCGTATAAGCACAACTGGGAAAGTAATCCTCCTTCTCCTCCCACGAACACGCCGGCAAGGAAAGGATGCTGTACAGACAAGCTGTTGATGGAGGACATGCGGAGCTTTTTAAGTCCTACGCATCACCACAGCCCTTCGGGGTCCACCATCAGAGAACGACTTGACTGACAGGTAGCAGACTACCTGGCCTTAACCGCAGATATCGATACTCTGAGGAGTGAACCCCTTGACTACTGGGTGTGCCAGCTTCACCTGTGGCCTGAGCTATCCCAATTTGCGCTCGAACTTCTGGCCTGTCCTGCTTCAAGTGTCCTGTCAGAAAGGACCTTCAGTGCAGCAGGAGGTATTGTCACTGAGAAGAGGAGTCGCCTTGGTCAAAAAAGTCTGGATTACCTCACCTTTCTTAATATGAATGAGGGATGGATCCCGAAGGGACTGACACTGGGCAATACATTTGACTGAACAAGGCCTGATCAGATGAGCTGCCTTGGGCTAAAAATGGTCCACACTCTGCTGTATTTGAACTCTGAATGCCTGCTGACTTGCGTGACTTATCCGCCACCAACTAGGGTTCAAGCCGCAAAGTTTTAGGGCACTTTCTGCCTGGCAAAACAAAGAGAAAATTTTCTGGCCACTGCTACAGCAGCGGCTGCGACAATACCAAATTTTCCAGCCAGGTGTACATGTCTAATTTTTTTGGCCTCTGCCTCTGGGGCCTTGGGTTCAAATCCCACTATGTGCTGACTAACATGGGGGAATCTAACTATGTGATGCCTAAAGGGAGACTCTAACTATGTGCTGCCTAATATGGGGGAATCTATGTGCTGTCTAAAGGGGGAATCTAACTATGTGATGCCTAAAGGGGGCTAAAGCACATTATTCCAAACCATTTAGGAATAATTAGAGATGAGCAAACTTACAGTAAATTCAATTTTTCACGAACTTCTCGGCTCGGCAGTTGATGACTTTTCCTGCATAAATTAGTTCAGCTTTCCGGTGGGCTGGAAAAGGTGGATACAGTCCTAGGAGACTCTTTCCTAGGAATGTATCCACCTTTTCCAGCTCACTAGAGCACCTGAAGGCTGAACTAACTTACGCAGGAAAAGTCATCAACTGCCGAGCCGAGAAGTTCGTGACTAATCGAATTTACTGTAAGTTCGCTCATCTCTAGGAATAATAAGGGGATTCATTCCCTTTATGGATTAAAACCAGACACTGCATCAACTATGCAATTTTCCATGGGAGTTTTGCGATGGATCCCACTCCGGCACGCCACAGTCCAGGTGTTAGTCCCCTTGAAACAACTTTTAAATCACTATTGTGGCCAGAAAGAGTCCCTGTGGGTTTTAAAATTCGCCTGCCCATTGAAGTCATTTGCCCATTTGCGAACTTTTGCGGAAGGTTGCGTTTGCGGTTCGCGAACCGAAAATTTTACGTTCGCGACATCCCTAATTGAGATAACTCACAGTTTTGTATGAATGGCCGTTGCCGCAAGGCTTGGGCCTAGTCACTGCGGAAGATAGCTGCGCAGATCCGTCCTCATCAGCAGCGCAGGAACAAGAGAGCGATTAATGGCCGCCGCTCCCTTATATGGGCAGGGCCGTTTTGGATTGGTCCGTGTCAGCTGTCACTCCCCGTTAAAAGGCATGGTGGGTGAACACATCACTGGGACCTCCTAAGGTCCTAAAGCAAAACCATAGAGTTTTCCACCTGATCACATGACCCGCAGGTCCTGTTACGCTACAAACAGGTAGACAATTCGATATATACACTTTTTATACTTATAACTGTATAAATATCAGATAGAACTACTATACACTTAGTGGCTAAGTCAGAGGTGACAAGGGGAAGACTAGAAAAGAGGGACCCCGACGTCCTAGGGACTCTGACTATGGGGACCTCTACATAGGTAACATATAAAATACGGTACCGGGACACCACAATGGGATATTAGAAAGTTGCATCATTTTTTTTTTTTATCACCATTGAAAACATGTATGTATTATTGAAACAGGAGTACATATTAACCCCTTAAGGGCCGAGGACGTAGGAGTATGTCCTGTCCATTCCCGGCCCCCCGCAGCCAGCTTGAGAGGAGCCGGTGCCCGATACCTGCTGATATCGATCAGCAGGCATCGCGGCATATCGCCCAGGGGGGTCATGATGACCCCCCATGTCGGCGATGGCCGCAGATCGCTGAACAATACAGCCCAGCGATCTGTGGCGGATTCCGGGTCAATCGGGTCTCCAGTAACCCGGTGACCCGCAATTACTGGCTGATCTGACGGCCCCGAACAACCATAGCCAGAAGGGGGAAGGTGGCACTGGTGCCACCTTCCGATCACCCTGATTCGTCGGCCGGTTTACCGGCCGACCAATCAGGGCACCTGCTGCGGGTGTCACTCCCGCAACCCGCTCCTCCCCTCTTCCGGAGGATGTGATCGGGTGCGGGAAGAGGACTCCGGCAGCTGGGGATCGGGGTCTCTGTTGGGATCGGGGCCCCAAGAGCGTCGGCGAGGGACTGACCTGAAGCGGCGTGGATCAGCAGTTGGATGTGAGTGACCGCCTCCTGCTGTTGCTTAGCAACAGCTCCCAGCATGCCCTTTTTCCTGATTTTACACATCACCTGGCTCAGGTGTGAAGGGTGACGCGCCTAACAATAGGTGCACTGGACAGTGACGTAGCCGCCGCTTATAGGTCACTTCTTCTCATGTGACCCAGACTAATAGGTATATATTAGAGAATACTTTTCAGTCTTTGTACGGCTGCCATCAGTGCCGCACATAGTGCATTGTTAGCACTGTTAAAGACAAATAGACCACGCTCTTTGAGAAGAGAAACGCTTTGGACCTTCCACCTTTATGGACTTTGAAAATTTGGCTATGGAGCCATCAGGGGAGTCAGACGTCCACGTCAAATCCATCTATGGAAGACAGTTATGAGATAAGTGTTCCGTCTACTATATCAGTAATTGCTGTACTCTCCACTATGGAATATCTAATCTAAATGCACAGGCACTCCGGAGTAGCCATTTTACTGCAAAGGCCATATAGCGATTCAGTCCATGTTCACACTCAAATAAGACATACCGCACTGCTCTGCATTTTACAGAATATTGCTACATAGACTGCTACATTCTCAGGAACACTCACTGGGAGGAATATTGGAGGAATTATGAATGTACCATGACTTATTGTTAAGAATACAACTATAATATGCCAATATCACTTGACATCTTAGAAGTTGGAATCACTTACATACATCTATAGAGTGTATCCTATATAAGCACGGAGACTCAGCGCATATGATGCAATATTACATGCATGTCTATGGAGAGAAGGACTAATTACCGCAGTGACTGATATGGATATCTACTAGTCGCTGTTCAAATGATGCGATTCTTATGCATGCGTTAATAGAAGGAGAAACCTATGTACTAATCAATACGGTTCTTCACGATCTTTGTGTGCATGTGTCAAATAGCGCTATCATTAAGGCATATCCTGAACTGATCTGATCAATATCTGCATGGATTCAGGTTAACTCTGTTCTGTGCGATTTTTGTGTACGGTAACTCTAAGCGTATTCATCTTTAATCATAGACTGAATAACGGTGTGCACAAGTTTATACTGATATGTGGGAATTTGGACTATAACAGTTGAAACCTACTGTTACTGAGCGGTCCTCTGGTAGACAGAATGTGAACCAGGAGATGTAGTGTGAACTGCAGCTAAATATCTGTACAGCAACTGAATCAGCTATACATCATTTGAGTTTATCTTGGATGAGGAATCAGCCGCACCAAATATAGTGGAAGTTGATGTCCAATTCATAATTCCTACCTCAGAGCACTGTGAATACTACTACCTACTATACTCTAAGGAATCCGGAGGTGCAATAACACAGGAATCTATATGTATGTACAGTGCATAAATACTGAACATTTACCTATTGGACATCTACTATTTGTAAGCCCAATGGACTCATGGACTGTGTTCATCTTGCTTTAATGAATACATCTGTGCAAAGAATGGTCATTGCTATAAGAGCAATGATAGCTACACTGATGGCCGCCATTGACTATTCATTTTTCTATAAACATATTTTTTTCATTTTTTACACATTTTTGATACCTTTATGTACATTTTTTATCCATATGTGCACATTAAAAGTTATGTTTTAGGTTCCCTTTACATAGTCATTATTTTGTGAAATATCAAGTGGAAGCAGAAGTAAAGACATAAATATACTTAATAGTAATTACTGCGGATGTAGAGGAGCTGTCAGTACAGTGTTAACACCAATAAAACTTAGAAAGACATGGGAAAGGCATTATAGAATCTTGTTGTCAGGCATGAATCAGAGTTCTGTATGCTACTGTACATTCCACCACTGTCTTGTGTTGACCAGTGGTTTTTATTTGATATGAATATGTTATGATCCCTATTTTATGATGAAGAGGGGCTTTTGTCGGGTTCTTTAGGAAAAATTATGATTTACCCTTGTGATTTGAAATGTTTCACAGTCTCTGAAAATGGACTACGCTAAGGGAGTCTGAATAACATCAGGCTAAAACAAGCTGTAAAGAAAGCTGAGGAACAGAGGAAGTCCATCCACACTTTGGCGTCCGGCCACATGTCAGTGAATGCTCTTTTGTAAGGTGTAAATTAATTCTGTCCCTGTGTAATCAATCAATTACAACTTCACAGCAAATCGCAATATTGCTTCATCTCCGAATGATTATAGCTTAATTTTACATATTTATTCCTGACAAATGGTGAGTATATTTAAAGGGGTATTCCGCTCCTAGACATCTTATTTTGGGGGTCCCGCCTCTGGGAACCCCCGCAATCTCTCCTGCAGCATCCCCTGTCATCTTGTGCACAGAGCAAGCTTCACTCCATGCCTGATGACTGGCAGGGGCCAGGGGATCGTGAAGTCAATGGGAGGGGGCGTGACAGATGATAGGGGGTGCTGCAGGAGAGATTGCGAGGACTCCATCATCTTCCACAGGAAAAACCGAGCTGCATGCTGAGCTGTTTATCCATCAGAAGAATGGACACAATGCCAGAACATATCATCCACATTTTATGTCAGTGGAGTCCGTCAGGTGCTGTTGGTCATAAGATGAATTGGGCAATGTGGTAAATATTGTAAAGAGACGCTACAGCAAAACTGTAAAACATTTCCTGACCCAGGGCTGCCTGATTCTGTAGTCATAATATCTTCCTCAGACCCCTAACATTTACCAACTTAGGTGAATAAGAGGCAGGGCTCTATTACTGAGAGGGGGGGGGGGGGGGGAAGGTGCAACCACAATGGGCACCAGCCAGATATTAGGTTGGAGGCAGAGGCATAACTAGTAGCTTCTTGGCCCTGATGCAAAATCTGCAACAGGGCCCCATGTGCCAATTATAAAACTGGTCACTCATGGGGCAGTTGTTCTTTAAATAGGCACTGTCAGATACAAAAACTTTTGATTTGTAAAGCAAGCAAAACCAATAGGTTTTGCAATTGCTTTCATTAGAAAATTTTCAGTATTTCAAACAACTGCACCCCGCCACCCCACCCCGTCCCCCGTCTGCTTGGACACATACTAGTCCTGCTGTGTCCATGCGTCATCACCAATGTCATGGACACACTTCCTTGATTGACAGCTGTGAGTGCAGGGCTCACGGCTAGAGGAAAAATCCTCCCACTGTCAGCTTGTCTCCCGCTACTGTCAGTGAGGACAAGCTGGGAGTTGTAGTTTTGCTAATGCTAGGGGAGATGTGAGCAGACAGCATACTGAGGGAGGGGGTGGAGACCTGCACAGTGTGGCCACTTTAAGAGGAATTAAGACTAGTGAGCTAAATTAAAAGTGTAATAAAAAAATAAATAAAGGTGCTAGACACATAAAAATGATGTTCATGGTCAGGATTAGGTACTGAGTGATACATAAAAAAAATTTTTTTTGTTGGATCTGATCATCTGACTGGTACGCTTTAAGGTCCCCTTTGGCACCAGGGCCCCGGTGCGACTGCTACTTCTGCACCCCCTATAGCTATGCCCCTGATTGGAGGGAAGCACACTTAGGAAACACAGGTGAAACTCGAAAAATTTGAATATCGTGCAAAAGTTCATTTCTTTCAATAATAGAAAAGTGGAGCGGATGATCCGATCACAAAAAAGTGGAACATCTGAAGGAGCGCAGACCTCTTCATCCCCGACGTCCCCGGTTGTCTCTTCCCACCACTCGTCTCCCAGATCATCAGCTCATGGCTGATGATCTGGGAGACGAGTGGTGGGAAGAGACAACCGGGGACGTCGGGGATGAAGAGGTCTGCGCTCCTTCAGATGTTCCACTTTTTTGTGATCGGATCATCCGCTCCACTTTTCTATTGATGTGCTGGACCCTGCTACCCAGAGCCCAGAGGAACCTGGATGCTGCGACCCCTCTCTAATTTCTAAGTGACTGCAGGTGTTATGCTCTGAGCATAACACCGTAAGGTAAGGGACCACCCTGCTGGCCCATTTATCTAACCATTTACACACAAAGTTATCTTGTTTACCTGCGCGAGGTGCGCACCGTTCTCTTTCTTGTATTCTTTCTTTCAATAATGCAACTTAAAAGGTGAAACTAATATATGAGAGAGACTCATTACATGCAAAGCAAGATAGTTCAAGCCTTTTGTCCTAATTCTGATGATTATGGCTTATAGCTCATGAAAACCCCAAAGACCCCCCAAATTACTATGATTTGGGGAGCCATGTCATCTGCTGGTGTTGGTCCACTGTGCTTCATTAAGTCCAGGGTCAACGCATCCTTCTACCAGGAGATTTTGGAGCACTTCATGCTTCCTTCCGCAGACGATTTGCATTACTGAAAAAAATTAACTTTTGCACAATATTCAAATTTTTCAAGTTTCACCTGTATAGTTAATAGCAGGTTTCATCAGCAAGTTTTACAGAGCAAAGAGCAACTGGTCCTGCCTGTGGCCACTAGAGGCCTGGAACATCTCTTCTGATGCATAGGCGCATGATGACCTCATTCACTGTCCGCATCAAGAGCAGAAGAGGTTTGCTATAAACAGTTCCTTGCATAGACAATGGTGGCAGCAGAGAGCACTGTGTCTGACTGGAAAAGCCACACAAATTCCTCTGGAGCGTACAGCAGCTGATAAGTACTGGAAGGCTTTAGATTTTAAACAGATGTAAGATATGATGTGATGCATTTATGCAGGTTTAATATTTATTTATTCCTTTTTTTTATTTTTATTTTTGCAAATTTCAAAAAATGTGAGACTTTTGAGCCTGGCTACACCATTTTAGAAAAAATGGCCAGGGCACTGTGGTAAAAGGCCACACCACGGCCCACCACATTTATTATTATATACACCAGCAGTTGGCTTTAATTATGTTGGATATCTAAGCCAGTTTATAGTGTACACTTCTCAATAAATACAGCCCAGCTGCCATGAGCAGTGTTTACCCTTAGGGTCACACGGTGGAATTTCTGCCAACAAAATTTCGCCTCAAATGAAAGCCCAATACACTTCTATGGGATTCCACACTCCTGTTGACACTTCGGAATTTCCGGAAGTGGAAATTCCAAAATGTCAACGGGAAATTCCGCTGTGTGAATGAGTGGCATATAGAATGGTTTATTTCCCTCATAGTCTATTGTAATAAATGTATTGGTGTTACAGCTTGTTTATATTTTAGACAATCAAAAATCAATATGCAGTGTATGAAACCAGCTTAATGGTTAACTGCAACAAGCACTGACAGAAAAATAAAAGGAAAATTTAAATTTGGCCACTGGGCATAACTTGAGACCTGAGCGACACCAATTGATGAATGCCATCTGTGCATTGTAAAAACATGAATATAGGTAACACTGAAATCAGCATTGAATGTATTACATTCTCATTATAATTAGGGATTAGTGAATTGAATCGAACAATTTTAAATTAGTTATGAATTTCAGGAAAAATTCAATTTGTAACAAATGCAAATATCACCGTGATCCGATGACACAAATCGCTTCAATAACTCCATTTAGTGAGGTCCAGGTTCCAGGGGCCGGGCATCTAAAATGGTGGATCCACATGTGACGACATGGGGCAAGGAATCCTGTGAAGGAGGGAAAAAGGGTTGGCGGGATGACCCTGAATCACATGTAGAATGAAGCCTATCAGCAGCCAGTAACCCCTGTGATGTCACAGCCCAATGCAATCGGCATCCGTCTTGTAGCCAGTCACATCAGTGTTCCATTACAGAGAGAGAGGGACAGACAGCAGTGTGTGTTGCACAGAAAAGCATTTTTACAGCAGCGATTCACCTCCCAGTCACATCAGTGTTCTATTGCAGAAAGAGAGGGACAGAGAGCAGAGTGTGTTGCACAGGAAAGCATTTTTACAGAAACAATTCACCTCCCAGTCGCATCAGTGTTCTATTGCAGAGAGGGACAGAGAGTAGTGTGTTGCACATAAAAGTTTTTTTTACAGCAGCGATTCACCTCAAGCCCAAATCGAGCTTAGAAGCACTGATAGGGAAGGGAGTGAGATTGAGAGAGAATGTTCAATTTTGGGTGTAGTACACAGCGACTGTGTGCTGCAGCACTGGTTTGTACAACAACTGAAAAGCTAATAGTAGCCAGCCAGTTAGGGTGAGCAGAGAACTAAAAGCATGCTGTCCTCTATGTTTAACCTATGCATACATCTAAGTGGTGTACCATTTTGTTCCTGTTAAAGTCTTAAGGGCCTAGATATTGTGAAAGGCCAGACAAAAGTACACACCTGCTGGTGTTGTAGACAAATACTGTTTTAGGCATACTGAAGCATATTGTACTCCCCATAAACGGACTAAACATGTCAGGCAGAGAAGTGCCAGGACGAGCACAGAGGAGTGGCAAAGGCCTAAATTCATCAGGCCGAGGTTGCAGCAGACTAGGGGTGAGTGGCAGCAGGAGTCGCAGTGAGAGGCCTAAGCTCCCGGTATCGACCAGCAACCCATTGCCCGTCATCGATTGGTTAACACGGTCATCCACTTCATCACAAGTGACATCTGACCCAGCAGTCCCTGTCTCCCATTGCCTCTGTCTTATGTTGTTCCCTCCCCCACAGAAGTATCTTATGCTGGGGGTTCAGCTCCACTATTTATTGAGGACAATCTAGAGGAAAGTCAGCAGCTACTTCCCAGCCAAGAAGTGAGGAGACATCCGCTGCTTCCTCCACTAGGCGGGCAAGTAGTGATGAAGAGAGTGGCGTGGGAGGTGGTGTTGCGATCATTCTGGCTCCTGAAGCACATACTGTCGAGGAACCTGAGGAGAACATCAGTGACGTGCAGACACAACTCGATAATGATGAAGCTGATTGCACTTGGGAGCCGGGTGCAGAAGGGGCTTTATCATCATCAGGAGAAGAGGGTTGTAGATTGCCCGTGAGGCAGCAGCTGAGCAAGCTAGGTGGTAACATGGTTGGCAGTAAGCATGGTGGCAGAAGTAGAAAGTCTGAGGCCAAATGTGCCTGGGGTAGACCACCTCCTGAAGTCGGCAGCAGTAGCAGTCAATCAGTGCGGACTGTTGGTGGGAAAATCAGCTACTCGGCGGTATGGCAGTTTTTCATCAAGCATCTGGAGGATGTTAACCTGGCCAGATGCAAGATGTGTTGGCAGAAGGTGAAGCGTGGTCAGGGTACCAATGTTGGCACCACGGTCCTGCGTCAACATATGCAGCATCACCATAAAGCGGCCTGGTAGAACCGTAGCTCCAATGTGGTGGTCCAGCCTGCTGCATCACCCAGTGGCACACCGCCCCTGTTTCAGCCAGCCAAGGCTCCACCACCTCAGCTGAAGGGAGCTGTGTGTCATACCTACCTTCTGTCACTCCAGATGCTCCTGCTCCTCCTACTTCGAGTCAGTCATTTCGCCAGCAATATATCGTCGAAGCCATGGACGATATATCCAAGAGACAACAGTATGCACCCACTCATCCCACTGCAGAGAAGTTGAATATTCTCCTGTCCAAGTTGCTGGTGCTGCAGTCCCTCCCTTTTCAAGTGGTGAACTCTGCACCTTTCAGATAACTGATGGCTTGTGCCAAGCCAAGGTGGAGAGTCCCAAGCCATCATTTCTTTGAGAAGAAGGCAGTACCAGCCCTGCACAATTTTGTGGAACAGAAGGTGGGCCTCGAGCCTGTCGGTGGGTACCAAAGTGCACGGCAGCACCGACATGTGGAGCTGTAACTACGGTCGGGACAATACGTGTCCTTTGCGGCCCACTGGGTTAATGTGGCTCCTGCACAGCCACAACAGCAACTTGGACGGGTCACGCCGCTTCCGCCTCCGTGCTCTCAGGCCGTTGGTCATGTGACAGTGTGCGACTCCGCCTCCTCATCCTCCACCATGTCCCCAGCCTCCACTGCACGGACAAGTCTCAGTGCTCCTCCAGCATACCATGTGTGCAGGAAACAGGGGTTTCATGCTGTTCTTCACATGGCTTGCCATGGTGAACGGAGTCACACAGGGGGAGGAACTGCTAAAAATAATTCATCAAGAAATCTGAGCATGGCTTGTTCCACGAAAACTGGATATGGGAACCATGGTGACCGACAATGGGAAGAACATCTTGTCTGCGCTGCGACATGGAAGCCTGAGACATGCGCCCTGCATGGCACACATGTTCAATCTGTTTGCAAGTTGTTCCTGAAGTGTTCCCCCCATCTGCAAGACATCCTAACAATGGGAAGGAAACTTTGCATGCATTTTAGCCACTCGTACACCGCAAAGCACACCCTCCTTGAGCTGCAGCGTCAGAACGGTATCCCTCATCATAGTCTGATTTGCAACGTTTCCACACGTTGGAATTCCACCCTCCACATGTTGGACCGACTATACGAATAGAGAAAAGCCATCACTGATGTCTTGATGATCCAAGTGGATAGGGGTACTCCCCTGTGTAACTTCAATGTCAACAGGTGGCAGCTCATACTTGACACCTGCCGTTTGCTCTGGCCCTTTGAGGAAGCTACATTATTAGTAAGTCGCCAAGATTACGGGACGAACAATGCCATTCCACTGCTTCATTTACTACAGCACGTGTTGGAGACGATGGCTGGTCAGGGCACTGGAAACGTGGCGCCTACATCTCACGGCCACATGAGCCCTGTGGGGGCTGAACTGGAGGAGAAGGAGCACAGTTTAGGTTTTGCGAGATGGGTAGTTATTCTAGTCATCTTACAGGAGAGGAGGAGCAGCTAGACGAGCTAGAGGGTTATGAGGAAGGCGAGACAGAGGTCCCAGACACATTGTGGCAGTATGCAGTGGAAAGGGTGCAGAGACGCGCGACTAAACTAATATGGGGCATGGAACATCTTAGCTATGAGGAGCGATTAAAGGAGTTACAATTGTTTAGTCTTGAGAAGAGACGTTTAAGGGGGGATATGATAAATGTATATAAGTATATTAATGGCCCATACAAAAAATATGGAGAAAAACTGTTCCAGGTTAAACCCCCCCAAAGGACGAGGGGGAACTCCCTCCATCTGGAGAAGAAAAAGTTTAGTCTCAAGGGGCGACATGCCTTCTTTACCATGAGAACTGTGAATTTATGGAACAGTCTACCTCAGGAACTGGTCACAGCAGGAAAAATTAACAGCTTTAAAACAGGATTAGATACATTCCTGGAACAAAATAACATTAATGCTTATGAAGAAATATAAAATCCCATCCCTTCCCCAATATTGCGCCACACCCCTACCCCTTAATTCCCTGGTTGAACTTTATGGACATATGTCTTTTTTCGACCGTACTATGAGATGGAGGCAGGGAGTCCCTCCGATTCACTTGCACAAATAGCACGATGGATGCTCACTTGCTTGCGCAGTGACCGCCAAATTGTCACCATTCGGCAGTGGGATGACTTCTGTCTCTCCAGCTTATTGGACCCTCGCTTCCGGCACAAAATGGGGGCCTTTTTTACACCCATTGAGAAGGAGAACATACTGACCTACTACAGAGACATTCTACGTAGTCAGTTGGCCGATGCCTATCTGCGTCATCGTCCATCCTCTCGCAGGTCTGACTCGGGGGGCAGTCTGTGCTCACCTTCCACTGCCATGTCTGCTGGGGAGGGGTGGGGTTGCCGGGGCAGTACCAGCTCCATCATCAGCAGCCTGAGTCTACAGTCGCTGATGAGTAGCTTTCTTCACCCACATAGTGAAGCAACTCATCAGCAGGATAAAACATTTTTGAAATCAAACAAAAGGAAAGGTGTGCAAAAAATACCATGTGCCACCTACACCACCAAGTATTGATGTAATGCAACGACCTCTACAATGGACGTATGGTCCATTGTAACCGATGGGGGTAAAAACTTCCCCTGTAAGGCCCTACTCTCGAATTATTAATTCCCTTCTTGGCAAGAATTACTCGCCCTAAAAAGGGCGGCCCCACACAGGAACCTCTCCCTATTTCCACCTACAAACACTGCCATTTCCCAGGGTTTCTAGGTGGAAATAAGAAGAGTTTCCTGTGTGGGCCACCCTTTTTAGGGCGAGTAACACTTGCCAAGAAGGGAATCACTAATGCGAGAGTAGTGCCTTACAGGGGAAGTTTTTACCCCCAACGGTTACAATTAACCATATGTTGTTCCCTTCAACCTTTTAGAGGTCTTTGCATCACATCAATACTTGGTGGTGTAGGTGGCACATGGTGTTTTTTGCAAACCTTTCCTGTTGTTTGATTAAAAAAAAAAATTGGGTCCATATATTTTATCCTAAGCATATTATTAAAAGTTACGTTTAACGTAATGCATATCCTCAATACTTACTTGTGCACACTAACACTTTTACAAAAGAGACCGTTTTCTTCTGCCTACATGCCTCAGCTATTATTCTGATCCTGCCACCTGCCTTATGCCACACATCTGATGCAAGGTTCTCCTTTTTTTCACCCACCTTTGTCGCCGGGTACTGGTATTGCCACCCACCGCCCCACTATGTCACTGGGTCACTTTCAGGACCCCTGATGTTGCTTATGCCACCTCCAGGCTGTCTCATACTGGAATCATATGTTCTCCTTATGCTGATGCCAGCTCCAGGCAGTCTCATTCTGCAATGATATGGTCTCATCATGCTTCCGCCACCTCCAGGCTGTCATTCAGACACTATATGGCTTCCTCATGGTGACGCCAACTCCAGGCTGTCATTCAGCCACTATATGGTCTCCTCATGCTGCCGCCAACTCCAGGCTGTGTTAGTCAGCCACTATATGGTCTCCTCATGCTGCCACCAACTACAGGCTTTGTCATTCAGCCACTATATGGTCTCCTGATGCTTCCGCCACCTCCAGGCTGTGTCACTGTACCGCCATGTGGTCTCCTTATGCTGCTGGCACATTAAATAAAACTTTTTAGGTTCATCTATTTGAAATCTTCAATTTAAATGTTAAAAATATCTATAATCTTTTAAATTGTGAGGCCCTATGATCTCGTCAGGCTGTTGCCACCTCCAGGCTGTGTCATTCAGCCACTATACAGTCTCCTCATGCTGCCGCCACTTCCACACTGTGTTATTCAGCCACTATATGTTATCCTCATACTGATGCCACCTCCAGGCTCTGTCATTGTGCCGCTCTGCGACAGTGATTCTAATAGCTGCGCTTCTAATCTGCATGTTATACTGAATAACAGTATTATTTCACTAACACAGCACATACCCTATGCGTGTTACAGCAAGGCAAAGTGTTCTACACCCCTATTGAGGCTCTCCGGAGGCCAGAAGTAGCCGTTTTTAATTCATAATGGCTGTGATTAAATTTGTTCCGAACTGAATTTTTTCGGAAAGTTCGGCGTATCAGCCAAATTGAATTTTTCAAAAATTTGCTCATCTCTAATTATAATACATGGAGGAATATAATAATCTGATGACTCAACTTCTATATCCGAACAGCCTTTATTATATGTATACCAGACATAAACCATCTCACTCGAATATGCTGATGTATCTACACAAGAGAATCAGTTAAGGGTAAAAACTCTCTAGAAATGCTTGCAGTCATGTATGAGGAACAACTATTATAGAACACATATTGTCTTAATATTTTTATTGTGCTTTATCAAGTAGAGTCATACACTGTGTGATACTTTGGTACTGTCAGTGTGTTCACATTCCAGACTCCCTTATGGCACTAATAAGAGTTTAAGCCATTGATACAAGCCAGAACTAATACAGGAATATATGGATTTTACTAGACATTTTGAGATGATGTAAATGTAAAGGAAATTTGTTAGAACAATCCCTAGATGTTCAGTCTCTGCAGGCCTCCTCTTGCTGTTCTTACTCATATACTTGATGGGTCAGCACTATTAACCCCTGCCTTATTCAGCAATCAGATGCAGGTTTTGTTTTTTTATATGCTTATCTTCTACGACTAGGTTCACATTACGAATAGTGCCTCATTGGCACAGAGACTAATTCTGAAGCTGAAATCAGCTTCAATTATATATGTGCACACACAGGCACTGACTCCATTGACTTCTATGGCCCCCACAAACTCAACCGCAGTTAACCAGTGGGTTATTTTCTGAGTATATCCAACTTGACTTTAAAATGTGGCCATGTTTTTCAGTACAATGAAAAATCAGAAATGCAAAAAAAATTGCCTACTAGCTAACTACGGTCAGGTCCATGTGGGCCATCTGAGTGAATGAAGTTCATGCACAAATATTCAGAAATCGTACCTGTGCCATGGAGCCACTAATAATAATGTAAATATAGCCTAAGAGTCTTAAAGGGGTTCTCCAGGATTAGAAAAACAGAGCTAATTGTGTGTGGCATTCCAGCTCAGTTCCATTGAAGTGAATAGAGTTGTAATACCACACACAACCTGAGGACAGTTGTGGTGCAGTTTTTAGAAGAAATAAGCTCATTAATGGGAGTGGATGGCCATATTTATTTATTTTTTATCGGGAAAACCCTTTTACTACTGGCTGTGAAAGAGGTCAGAACACACAGTACATCATAGTTTGCTGCATAAGGAGCAGACTGGTACAAGTATCCATTTTGATCCCTGTCTCCCACCAATGGACATATAAACATCAGAATTAAACAATGGAGCGTAAGAAGGCTACACGCTCAAAAGAATCACTTTTTTAACATCGTGTGGACAGTCTTGTGCATACGCATCACTTACCTGTTCAAGAGACAACACCAGTATGCACTGGAAAAAGCAAGCCAACTAAGGTAGTGTGATGCTCTGAGCAATGGGAAAACCTTGGGTTCTGGCATCCATGTGAAAGCTAGTTTGACACTTACCAACTACCTAAGACCAATTATGCCCCTCATATCAACTTTTTTCCCTAAGTATTTAATAGTACTCCAACACTATAAATATTGATCAAGAATGATTTGAGGACAGAGAGTTCAAGGACTTGACTTCACCTACAAATTTAACCAGATTTAATTGCGTATCTGTGGGATGTGCTAGAAAACAAGTCCGACCTCTGGAGACCACATCTACTAATTTACAGGACTCATAGTCAGGAATGGAGATCATTCTGCAGGGAATTGCAGTTTTGCAACAGCTGGAGGCACCCTGGTTAGAAAACTCTATTGTTTACAGAATGGAAGGGAGCTACGGTGTGCTTAAATGGGTGGGGTAGCTATTGTTTGGGAGGGAGAAAAGGGGCCTCACGCTTACAACCAAGGAATTATGGGACTTGTAGTTAGAGGGAGAAAACTCCAATACGAAATAGCCATTTCACAAAAAGATACCAGCAATGTTATGGTGGACTCAGAACATAGCCATTTAGCTCCAAGACAAGCACGGATCCTTGCTAAGCATGTCCATTACTGTCTGTCAGTTTAGTGCTAAATTAAATTTATGGTGGATAACCCCTTTAATATCAAGTGTATCGGTTACCCATAGCAGGACGCTTCCCCTGAATATAGGACTTCACGCCTGACATCACCTTCACATGCCAGTTGACTTATCAGAGAGAGAATATATTCATTTTTATAAATATAGTACATTACTTTACTATTCCATGTTACAGCCTATATTACACACTACAGTTGTATTCACAGTTCTGATGTTTTACATTAGAAACAGTCAATAAGCCTATAATCAGATACACCCATAAGATCATAGCTTTCAGGCAGTGAGTGTGTTAGTTTTTAACACTAAACACTGAACTACCCCAAAGCATATAAACCACTAGAATAAACTGTACATCTGCAACATATGATGACCACAATATAATAAATGACACATGATGGGGAGGCTCCTGTTTCAGCTATTGCAATGGGGACCAGAAATTTCAAACTATGCCTTTGGCTATGTACAGTAACCCCCCGACATGCAATGGCCCCGACATATGATCAAATCGACATACGATGGCCTCTCAGAGGCCATCGCATGTCGATGTCAGCATCAACATACGATGCTTTTATTTGTCGGGGCCATCTCATTAACTGCTATCCGACAGCGCAAAATGCTTAAGCTGCTGTCGGATAGCAGTTTAAGCATCCCGGACAGGTTCACTTGCCTATCCCCGCTGCTCCGGGTCCACTTCGTGATCCTCCGGCGTCTTCTGTATCTTCTCCAGGGTCCGTGCCTCGCTTTCCAGCATCGTTATTACGTCGTTACACACGCCGTGCCGTCGCAACAGCGTAATAACGTCACCAGAAAGCGAGGCCCGGACCCTGCAGAAGATGTAGAAGAAGCCGGAGGATCGCGAAGTGGTCCCGGAGCAGCGGGACAGCATCGGGAGCCCCTTGGACAGCATTGGGAGCAGTGAGGACGCGGTCCGGAGCGGCGTGGACAGGTGAGTACAAACTTCCTATACTTTACATTGCACGGATCCCTCAACATACAATGGATTCGACAAACGATGGGTCATTTGGAACGAATTACCATTGTATGTTGAGGGACCACTGTATAGACATTCATCCAGCAAAGGATGCTGCGTGATACTCAGGGCCGGTTTTAGGCTTAGCCTGGCCCTGAGCAAAATCAAAAGTGGGGCCCCAAAAGTCGTAATTGTGCACTAACCAGATTTGCAAATTTTTGATCACTTCAAATACCATAAAAAATATCTAAAAAGCAATTGAAAAGTCCCATCAAAACAAAAATGGTGCCGAAAAAAACTACAAATCACAGCCCAAAAAATGACCCTCATACATCCAAATATACATAAAAATAAAAGAGATATAGGGATCAGAATAGTGTAATTTTATATTTTTGTGTAGTTCCCCCACATTAGGTTGGCAGCATAGTTCCCCCACATTAGGTTGGCAGTATAGTTCCCCCACATTAGGTTGGCAGTATAGTTCCCCCACATTAGGTTGGCAGTATAGTTCCCCCACATTAGGTTCTAGTTCCCCCATATTAGGATGTAGTTCCCCCACATTAGGTTGGCAGTATAGTTCCCTTACATTAGGTTGGCAGTATAGTTCCCCCACATTAGGTTGGCAGTATAGTTCCCTTAAATTAGGTTGGCAGTACAGTTCCCCCACAGACATACAGCCTTCAGCCATATACAGGCTATATGTCAGTGTACTGACCCACTACAGTGCTCCAACCAGGGTTCAGGGGTCACGATCTATTGCTATGGCCTATAGGGCATAGCAGTAGATCCCGGAACCAGAGGAGCTGTGGTCGGAGCACTGAAGATGACGTGCTGCTGGTAACTTACCATGCGCGCATCCTCGCTCCTATGGGGGCACGCATGAGACGTCAGTGACATCCCTGTGTGCGCTACCTCCCGGTAGCCTCTGCCTTTTTAAAGTTAGCGCAGGGGTTAACGAAAAGATCTTTTGGGACACAGGGATGTCCTGAATGTGGGGGGGGGGGGTAAATTAATCTGATGGGGCTTTGGGGCAATTATTGTCTCAATTCCTCATTGTACATAAGGTTATAGGACAATGGTGGGGTTATGTGAAAAGAAATTTGTCTGTTTCAATTATATTTTATATATTTTTTTTAAATACAAATGGAATTATTAAACTCCAAATGTTTCTGTAAACTGAAATTTATGAACTCATCTTTGGAACATTGCTGAAACACTTGGCCCTGTTCCCTTTGTGTTGTTTCAATTTAAGAGTGGATGAACCAGTCATTTAAAATTGAAAATTAACTGTATGATCTGATTCTTTATTTCTTGCTATCTCATAATCTATATTTAGCGCAAATGCTTGTTTTATTCCATTTACAATTTTAATTCCTGTTATAAAATAAAAATACATATAGTAATAATTTAGACATGAAGTTGACAACGAGAGGTCCATTGGCCACTATTACTGAAACGGACTGCATCAGTAGTAGTATGATTACATGAGAAGACATACTGAGAAGAAAGGAGAAAAATTAAATACTATATCAACAGATAATTTTGATTGCTTTTTAAGGTCATTTAGAGTAATACATTCATTTATGACCTACATTTCATTTATTATTTCTACATTTATGATTGACACTCCTGTGCATTAAAATGGCTCTTGAAAATCAGGAACATCAGAGCGGATTGTTGACTATTTATTTCAATATTGCATTAATTAGAAAGTCAACATACCTACCCGCAACTACTGGATCACGCTAAATTATATGTACATGCTTGTATATATATGCATACCATGTACTCAAGGAATCACATAGCATATATACAAAATGTGAACTCACAAAGTATAGGGCAGTATAGGGCATACTTATGAAACTAAATGATCAGGTATTTATCAAACATATGGTGCGACAGAAAGTACCTAAAATATTGCACCCAAGTTATTTCACAGCTATTTAGAGAAGTCATGTAAAAAGCAATGACCGGCAACCTAGAAAAACATAAAGTGCAATTGCTTAGCAAAGTAACCTGTAACCACATGCACCTTAACCCCTTAAGGACGCAGGACGTAAATGTACGTCCTGGTGAGGTGGTACTTAATGCACCAGGACGTACATTTACGTCCTGTGCATAACCGCGGGCATCGGAGCGATGCCCGTGTCATGCGCGGCTGATCCCGGCTGCTGCTCGCAGCCAGGGACCCGCCGGCAATGGCCGACACCCGCCATCTCGCGGGCGTCCGCCATTAACCCCTCAGGTGCCGGGATCAATACAGATCCCGGCATCTGCGGCAGTTCGCGATTTAAATGAACGATTGGATCGCCCGCAGCGCTGCTGCGGGGATCCGATCATTCAGAACGCCGGACGGAGGTCCCCTCTCCTTCCTCCGTCCGGCTCCCAGCGTCTCCTGCTCTGGTCTGTGATCGAGCAGACCAGAGCAGGAGATGACCGATAATACTGATCTGTTCTATGTCCTATACATAGAACAGATCAGTATTAGCAATCATGGTATTGCTATGAATAGTCCCCTATGGGGACTATTCAAGTGTAAAAAAAAATGTAAAAAAATGTAAAAGTTAAAGTTAAAAAAAAGTGAAAAATCCCCTCCCCCAATAAAAAAGTAAAACGTCGTTTTTTTCCTATTTTACCCCCAAAAAGCGTAAAAAACTTTTTTTATAGACATATTTGGTATCGCCGCTTGCGTAAATGTCCGAACTATTAAAATAAAATGTTAATGATCCCGTACGGTGAACGGCGTGAATGAAAAAAAAAAAAAAGGCCCAAATTCCTACTTTTTTAATACATTTTATTTAAAAAAAAATTATAAAAAATGTATTAAAAGTTTTTTATATGCAAATGTGGTATCAAAAAAAAGTACAGATCATGGCACAAAAAATGAGCCCCCATACCGCCACTTATACGGAAAAATAAAAAAGTTAGAGGTCATCAAAATAAAGGGATTATAAACGTACTAATTTGGTTAAAAAGTTTGTGATTTTTTTTAAGCGCATCAATAATATAAAAGTATATAATAATGGGTATCATTTTAATCGTATTGACCCTCAGAATAAAGAACACATGTCATTTTTACCATAAATTGTACGGCGTGAAAACAAAACCTTCCAAAATTAGCAAAATTGCGTTTTTCGTTTTAATTTCCCCACAAAAATAGTGTTTTTTGGTTGCGCCATACATTTTATGATATAATGAGTGATGTCATTACAAAGGAAAACTGGTCGCGCAAAAAACAAGCCCCCATACTAGTCTGTGGATGAAAATATAAAAGAGTTATGATTTTTAGAAGGCGAGGAGGAAAAAATGAAAACGTAAAAATTAAATTGTCTGAGTCCTTAAGGCCAAAATGGGCTGAGTCCTTAAGGGGTTAAAGGGGTACTCCGGTGAAAACTTTTTTTCTTTTAAATCAACTGGTGGCAGAAAGTTAAACATATTTGTAAATTACTTCTATTAAAAAATCTTAATCCTTCCTGTACTTATTAGCTGCTGAATACTACAGAGGAAATTCTTTTCTTTTTGGAATGCTCTCTAATGACATCACGAACACAGTTCTCTCTGCTGACGTTATTATAATAATAATAACGCTTTATTTATTGTTGTCCTTAGAGGGATTTGAACCCAAGCCCCAAGCACTACAAGGAAGCAGTGCTAACCACTGAGCTACCATGCTGCCCTAAGCGTTCATCTGCTTTGCACGGTTGCTAAAATGGACAAAGATGTCAGCAGAGAGCACTGTGCTCGTGATGTCATCAGTGTTCCAAAAAGAAAGGAATTTCCTCTGTAGCATTCAACAGCTAATAAGTACTGGAAGGATTAAGATTTTTTAATAGAAGTAATTTATAAATATGTTTAACTTTCTGCCACCAGTTGATTTAAAAGATAAAAGGTTTTCACCGGAGTACCCCTTTAACAAATCCCCAAGGATTTATTTAGAGAAATTAGTGAAACCAGCAATGAATCTGCAGCACAATTGCAGTAGTATAGCCTCATACAAAATATATTTCCTCTTCTACTCTCTTACACTTCACTCCCCTTTTGTGCACACCAGGAAAATATACCTTCCAAAACTAGAGGGGATGGGCACCAAATCATAGAATCCAATAGACACATAATGTTGCCATAACATTGTACAGCTATTGGACATCGCATTCAGGTACGGTGTCCCTACCTGTATGAAGTTTGAATTCAGTAGAAAGTTTTGCTTGTTTTATGGTAAATAACACAACTGAAAGCATAATAATTAAATATTTACTGCACAACAATCTATAGGAAGCACTTAGCGCTGTCCTTTTCTCGGCAGGAGGATGAACTTTTAAAGGGGCAAAAATCCCAGCGATGTCTTAAGTTAATGTGTTCAGATTGTGTCCATCCATAAATTATGGATTGTAACCAGCCTCATTAACTCTTAGTGTTGTTCATAAAAAAATAATATCTATCTATATATATATATATATATATATATATATTTAAATTAGCTCACCACACCACCTTCACAGGTAGTGTGTCCTGCAAAACAGCTCAGGCTCCATTTAAGAAGTCTAAATATGTTTATTTTATATAAAAAAAAAATTAAACAATCGACTGGGGTTCTCCTCACCAGGCCTTCAGCCACCTGTCATTCTTCTAGGTAACCAACCACTCAACAGTGCTTTGGACAGTTCCTGGAATGGACAGAGGTGTCAGCAGAGAGCACTGTGGACAAGACAAAAAAGAAGTTCAAAAAGAAAGAATTTCCTCTGTAGCATACAACTGCTAATAAGTACTGGAAGGATAAATATTTTTTAATAGAAGTCATTGCCAAATCTGTTTAACTTTCTGGCACCAGTTCATAAAAAAAAAAAAAAGTTTTCCACCAGAGTACCCCTTTAAACATAAGCGTTAATATCATAAAAGTTTACATGTAAACCAAATGTTATTTTTATCAGAGAAAATTTTTCTCATACTATTGCAGTCTCACCCATTATCCAGTATTTACTCTAATTTATGTAACTATTTACTTTTTAGCTGTAATATTCACATCTTTAGACTATGAAAATAATCATTTACTACTGATTTTAATCCTTGTACTGTTCTTAATCCTAAATTAACTAAATGATTTCCAGAGTCCCTGTTCAAGTGCATTACAAATTGACAAGTAGTATCCAGCACATTATCTAACTGTTGTATGTATTAAGTTGCATTTAAACTTTCAGAATCCAATAAATTATAAAGGTTAGAACTTTTGCTATTGTCAGAAATGAGTAGATAATCTGGGAAGATGTAATTTCCCAACAAACTCACTGTACATAATGTGCCCCAGTCACATATAAAAGCTAAGGACAAAAGTTAATAATATAACCCTGGGTAAAACAATTGTTCTTTAATAAAAAAAATATATATAAAATTCAAAAAACAAGCTTCATTCTGCATGATTTGTGGTTTAGAAAATGTAATGACTCTTTGTACCTTCTACAGTCAAAACCAGCTCAGGTCAATGTGTGTGTATTTTCATTTACAGTACAGTATATAGTTGTTCAAAACTAAACCCGTGTTTCCTGAACATTGTGCAGTTTAAAGAAATGAAGCTGTAATATAGAACAGAACATTTCTTTCTTTGTTAGAATGTGTTAACCACTACATTTCCTCTTTATAAGATGATGTCTTCATAATTTGATTGTACTATAATTTAGCATTTAGTGTCTTACAAAAAAAACTGAGTTTATTCTGGTGGTAAATTGAACACTAATGTAAGTTGAACACACATTAACAGGGGGATTAATGTGAAAAAGGGGTCTAGAAGAGGTGTGGTAATGTGAATAACCAATACGAATTTGTGATGATAATGTACAAGAAAAGGGAAGATGGTGTATGCTTCAAGTTCATTGTAAGCAAGAATATATATGATAATTGAATTTTAGCAGTACCGTATATACTCAAGTATAAGCCGATCAGAATATAAGCTGAGGCCCCTAATTTCACCCCAAGATCCCAGGAAAAGTTATTCACTCGAGTATAAGCCCAGGGTGGGAAATACATTATCCCCCCTGTCATCATCCAGACCCCCGTCATTAACACCCTCATCATCATCACCCTGTCATCATCCCCCCTTCATCATCACCGCCTGTCATCATCCCCTTGTCATCATCCCACACCCCCCTTCATCATCCCCTTGTCATCATCCCACACCCCCCCTTCATCATCCCCTTGTCATCATCCCCTCCCCCCTTCATCATCCCCTTGTCATCATCCCCACCCCCTTCATCATCCCACACCCCCCCTTCATCATCCCCTTGTCATAATCCCACCCCCCCCTTTATCATCCCCTTGTCATCATCACCACATGTCATCAGCCCCCCCCCCCCCCTTCATCATCACCTCTTGTCAATGTCTGATACAGTAGTCTTCAACCTGCGGACCTCCAGATGTTTCAAAACTACAACTCCCAGAAAGCCCAGGCAGCCATCGGCTGTCCGGGCTTGCTGGGAGTTGTAGTTTTGAAACCTCTGTAGGTCCGCAGGTTGAAGACCACTGCGGCCTTCAACATCATCCAGCCCCCCCACCCCTCCCCCTCCCTCTCTCCCCCTTTAGTTTTGTACTCACCTCCGCTCGGCGGGACGTTAGGGTGCGCTGGTCCGGTGCTGCAGGACTGTCCGGTGAAGAGGTCCTCCGGTGGGATAGTGGTTCCGGGCTGCCTCTTCTCCGCGCTTCGGGCCCGGAATAGAGGCGTTGCCTTGACGACGATGCAGAGCGACGTTGGTAATGAACGTCCCTCTGCGTCGCCGTCAAGGCAACGTGACTATTCCGGGGCCGGGCCCGAAGCGCGGCGAAGAGGCCCCCCCGGTGAAGATGGCAGCCCGGAACCACTATCCCACCGGACGACCTCCCCACCGGACAGTCCTGCAGCACCGGACCAGCGCACCCTAACGTCCTGCCGAGCGGAGTACAAAAAAAAAGGGGGTGAGAGGGGGGGGGGCTGGATGACGTCGAAGGCCGCAGTGGTCTTCAACCTGCGGACCTCCAGAGGTTTCAAAACTACAACTCCCAGCAAGCCTGGACAGCCGATGGCTGCCCGGGCTTTCTGGGAGTTGTAGTTTTGAAACATCTGGAGGTCCGCAGGTTGAATACCACTGAGGGCGGAGAGTTCACTTGAGTATAAGCCGAGGGAGGTGTTTTCAGCACGAAAAATCGTGCTGAAAAACTCGGCTTATACTCGAGTATATACAGTACATTGATTACTATAGACATTTGTGCATATTATGCTTTGTAATACAGAGAGAAAAAAACAATATTCATCAAGGAATTTTGACTACATTTTATTAGCATATCACAGAAAAGCGCTGGCAGTGCAGGATAAAACAAAATACATTTATATTTGGTTATTGAAGATTCACATGAGAACGAAACCTCTAGTATCAAGGAAAAAGATTGTATCTTTTATATGAAACTAAAAATATGTTAGCACCACAGGCTGTATGTTTATTGGTGACGTCATGAAGTGTCAGAGAGTGCTGAGAATCCTGCTGCTGGTGGATATTGGCTTCATTGGAGGGTCACAGCAGGCACTGCTTACTTAATAACATTACCTTGCATTTGAGATAACATACCTATAACAAAACACTCAATTATTGGTTTCTTGAGATGAGCAAATTGAAGCTGACGAACCCAAATTCATTACGAATTTCAGGAAATATTCGATTCACAACGAATGTGAATATCACCGCAATTCTATTCTGCGAATCACTTCATTAAACTCTATTTTACAACGTTCCAGGCTCCAGGGCATCTAAAATGTCGGATCCACATGTCAGTACATGGGGCAAGGGACACTGGGAAGGTGGAAAGGCCAGGCGGAAAGGGAAGTAGGCGGGATGACCCTGAATCACATGCAGGATGCAGCCTATCAGTAGCCAGTCACCCCTGCGATGTCACAGCTCTATATAATCGGCAGCCATATTGCAGCAAGCCACTTCATTCATGTCACTGCAGAGAGATAGGATGGATAGCCAGTGTGTGTGTGTGTGTGTGTTACAGCAGAGAAAAGCGCAGTCCAGCAGCGTTTAACATCCTCCTAATCACATCAGTGTTCTCGTGGACAGAGAGAATTGTTTTTTTTTTCACTGAAAAGGATTTTTACTGCAGCTGCAGGCATTACCCTCCCAGTCACTTTCTTTGGCATAGTATTTGAGAGAGGGGCACAGAGCTGTGTGTTGCCTCATACATTTCAACAAGCTGCATCAACTTCATAAACCTTAGCAGAGGAGGCAAGAATACTTTTTCAGCGCAATTCAGTGTCTTTGTTCCACAAAAAAATCACTGATTATACTAGTCTGTAGATGGTATAATAACCAGCAGTCCATTCCCAATAGTCTGTGACAGAGTGCAATTTTGTGTTTAGTACACTTTTTTTTGGCTGCAGCACTGTTGTGTACTGCTGGTATTTAACAAAAATATATATTTTTTAAGGGTACTGTAGCGCATTTTCCTGCCCTCATTAGTGCATACCGCATACGTACATATAAGTAGTGTACTATTTTGTACCTGTTAATCTATAAAGAGCCTACATACTGAGTTTTTAGGTGCATTGTAGCACATTTTTCTGCCCTCATAAGTGCATACCGCATACATTTTGTACCTGTTAACGCCTACATACTGTGAAAGGACAGACAAAAATAATCTCCTGCTGGTGTTTAGCAAAAATACAGAGTTTTTAGGCATAGTGTAGCGCATTTTTCTGCCCTCATCAGTGCATACCGCATACGAAAATCTAAGTAGTGTACTACTTACTGTGAAAGGACAGACAAAAGTAATCACTGGCTGGTGTTTTACAAAAATACAGAGTTTTAGTCGCATTGTAGCACATTTTTCTGCCCACATAAGTGCATACCACATACCTACAAGTAACTATTTTGTACTTGTTAATCTGTCAAGGGCCTAGATACTGTGAAAGGACAGACAACAGTACAAACCTGCTGCTGTTCTAGTACTCCCCTCATATACGCAATAAGTATGTCAGGTAGAGTAGTGCCAGGACATGCAGAGAGGAGTGGCAGAGGCCTAAATTCATCAGGCGCAGGAAGAGGACGCAGCAGAGTAGGGGTGTGTGGCAGCTGGAGTTGCAGCGAGACGTCTGAGCTCCCGGTGTCAGCTAGCAGTCGTGTCGTGACCAGCAACCCAGCATCCATGATTGATCGGTTCACTCGGTCATCCACTTCATCCCAAGTGAGGTTCACTCTGTCATCCACTTCATCCCAAGTGACATCCAACACCCCCAGTCTACAGTCGGTGGTTTCCTCAGACTCAACCCTCAGTTTGCATGGCCCTCATGCTGCTGCTGTTACTTAAAGGCTCTATTATTGTGCTGCTCTATGGTGTCCTCATGCTAATGCTACCACCTCCACGCTCTGTCATTGTGCCACCATATGGTCTCCTCATGCTAATGCTACCACCTCCATGCGCTGTCATTGTTCCACCAAATGCTCTCATCATGCTAATGCTACCACCTCCAGGCTCTGTTATTGTGCTGCCATATGGTCTCCTCATGCTGATGCTGCAAACCTCCAGGCTCTCTAATTGTTCTGCTCTATGGTCTCCTCATGGTGATGCTGCCACCTCCAGGCTCTCTAATTGTGCTGCTCTGTGGCCTCCTCATGCTGATGCTGCCACCTCCAGGCTCTCTCATTGTGTGCCATAGATACTGCAAAACATAATTAAGGTGCCGGTCCCCAGTTTCAGAAATTCCTTGTATTAGGGTCACTTTCAGGACTCCTGATGCCACCTCCACGCTGTGTCATTCAGCCACTATATGGTTTCCTCATGCTGCCAACACCTCCATGTTGTGTCATTCAGCCACTGTGTGGTCTCCTCATGCTGCCAACACCTCTTCGCAGTGTCATTCAGCCACTATATGGTCTCCTTATGCATCAGCCTCATTCAAGCTGTGTCATTCAGCAACTATACGGTCTCCTCATGCTGCCAACACCTCCACGCTGTGTCATTCAGCCACTATATGTCTCCTCATGCTTCAGCCTCATCCAAGCTGTTATTCAGACACTATATGGTCTCCTCATGCTGCCAACACCTCCATGCTGTGTCATTCAGCCACTATATGTCTCCTCCTGCTTCAGCCTCATCCAAGCTGTGTTATTCAGCCACTATATGGTCTCCTCATGCTGCCAACACCTCCACGGTGTGTCATTCCGCCACTATATGGTCTCCTCATGCTGCCAACACTTCCACTCTGTGTCATTCAGCCACTATATGGTCTCCTCCTGCTGCCAACACCTCCACGCTGTGTCATTCAGCCACTATATGGTCTCCTCATGGTGCCAAAACCTCCACGCTGCGTCATTCAGCCACTATATGGTCTCCTCATGCAGCCAACACCTCCCCGCTGTGTCATTCAATTACTATATGGTCTCCTCGTACTGATGCCACTCTGCAGCAGTGATTCTTAAAGCGATGCCGGTAATCTGCATGTCATACTGAATAACAGCATTATTTCACTACCCCAGCACACTCCATATGCGTGTTAGAACACAACAAAGTATTATCCACCCTTATTGAGGCTCTCTGTAAGCCATAAATAGCCATTTTTAATGTAGATTTGTCGCAAACAAATTTGGATCGGAACAAATTTTTTAGAAAAATTCAGCGAATCGGACGAATCAAATTTTTCAAAAGTTCGCTCATCTCTAAACATTACCTTGCATTTGAGATAACATAGCTCTAACAAAACACTCAATTATTGGTTTCTAGGACAGGTTTTCTTTTTTAGCTTCACATTAGGTGCAGTATAGTTCCCCCACATTAGGGGCAGTATAGTTCCCCCACATTAGGTGCAGTATAGTTCCCCCACATTAGGTGCAGTATAGTTCCCCCACATTAGGTTGTAGTTCCCCCACATTTGGTGCAGTGTAGTTCCCCTCATTAGGTGCAGTATAGTTCCCCACATTAGGTGCAGTATAGTTCCCCCACATTAGGTGCAGTATAGTTCCCCCACATTAGGTTGTAGTTCCCCCACATTAGGTGTAGTATAGTTCCCCCACATTAGGTGCAGTATAGTTCCCCCACATTAGGTGCAGTATAGTTCCCCATATTAGGTGCAGTATAGTTCACCCACATTAGGTGCAGTATAGTTCACCCACATTAGGTGCAGTATAATTCCCTCACATTAGGTTGTAGTTCCCCCACATTAGGTGCAGTATAGTTCCCCTGCATTAGGTGCAGTATAGTTCCCCCCACATACATACATCCTTCAGCCAGATACAGTGTATCCTCCGGTCAGGGGTCACAATTTACTGCTATGGCCAATAGGCCATAGCAGTAGGTCGCGGGACTGGAGGAGCTGTGATCGGAGCACTAAAGATGATGTGCAGGTAACTTACCATGCGTGCGCGCGTTTCCTCCTCGATGCTCCGCTCCTCCATTCTTATGGGCACACGCATGGGACATCAGTGACGTCCCTGCATGCGCTACCTCATGGCAGCCCCTGCATTTTTAAAGTTAATGCAGAGGCTGCAGAAAGGTAACCGGGACATCCTTGTGTCCCAAAAAGATCATTCAGGACACAGGGATGTCCAGAATGTGACGGGGCCACCTGCGGGCTGCTCAGTGGCGGATCCAGCAGGGGGCGCCCTGGGCAATTGCCCGGATTGCTCCGCCCTAACGCCGCCCCTGTCTACATGCTTCTGGAAAAAAGGTTTGCTCACTTGGAGCAGGAATCCCTTAGCACTTCTAGACAGATAGAGGAGCTCTATCATCAAGAGTACAAAGTAATCAGAGAAAGGCTTGAGAATAGGGGAAACAAGCACAACGTTATTTCCAGAGCAGAAAATATTGCTGGGGCCAAACCCAGGTCAAAGTATTTGTACCTGGGGGGCAGTAGAAACAAAGTACATAGAAGCAATGATTCAATCAGAAATAATCCAGTTGTCTTTTCCACAGTTATTTTCAAATCAATTTGATGCTGTTAAGAGTATTATCTTGGAGAATTTGCCTGTGCTCAAACAGGACTCTTGTCTGGAGCGAGATGGACCCCGTTGTATACTGTATTTCTTGTTTGGAATGTAACAAGCAGTACATAGGTTCAACAGTACGTAAATTGAAACAGAGAATTTCTGAACATATTACAGGTGCACGTGTGGAGGGCACTGTTCCCACATGTGCATTGTCAGGAGCATTGCGGCATTTTCGGGACATGCATGAAGGTACAATTACTCATAGAGCTTGTCACCAAACTGCTACAAGGTGGGAATAGAACACGCAAATTGCGTACCAGAGAAATATATTAGATCATGAAGATGGCCACACAGGCACAAGAAGGTCTCAACCAGTGGTCTGATGTCATATTATTTTATTAATTATGATCTGTGAAGTGGCCTTGTTATATCTCAAGTACATTTGTATTATCTTGCACAGATGAGTTTATTCATTTATTTGCCCCTTATCCGCTTGTGATATTGACCAAGTGTGAATAAGGAGCTATACTGCCCCCTTCCTCCCCCCCCCCTTTTTTTGCCCTTATCCGCTTGTGATATTGACTAGTGTGAATTAGGAGCTATACTGCTCATTACATTGACCAGGTGTGAATGTAGGAGTGTTGGCCCAGGAACAATGCAGGAGGTGATGTGCACAAGAGGGAGGAGTTCTATATCCATTTGTATATTTATTCGGCATAAGATATTTGTCTCAAGCAGACCTTGAAAAAGGCTTCACAGCCGAAACGCGTCGGTCCATGTTTTTAACTTGATTTGTCACCCTGATGCTTTTAATGAAGATGAAATAAAGCTTGTGTTTTTATACACATTGATGTGTCTGGAAGTGCTGAGGGATTACTGCCCCAAGTGAGCAAACCTTTTTTCCATTACGCACCTTGTCTACTGAATCAACGCCCCGGCAGCACCTAGAACAATCAGTAATCACGGCAGCTACAATCCACATGGAGAGGTGAGCAGATTTTTTCCCCTATTTTTTTGCTAAGGATTATCTACATGCTGCTGTTTCCACAAATGAGCACCACATAACAAGTACCGTGTGCAACTTTGCTCACCACTAAGTGTCTCTCTCATATTAAGACTGTCATCCTGTGGTACCCAGTTGTCGGACCCCCCCCCCCCCTCCCATCTGAAACTTATCAGTTTATACGTTTTTCAGGACTGGACTACTCCTTTAACCCCTTAATGACCAAGCCTATTTTCACCTTAAGGACCAGGCCAATTTTATTTTTGTGCTTTCGTTTTTTCCTCCTCGCCTTCTAAAATCCATAACTCTTTTATATTTCCATCTACAGACCCATATAAGGGCTTGTTTTTTGTGTGACCAATTTTACTTTGTAGTCAAATCTCTCATTTTACCATAAAATGTACGGCGAACCCAAAAAAAAAATTTTTTAGGGAGGAAATTTAAATGAAAACCAAAATTTTGCACATTTTGGAGGGTTTTGTTTTAACACTGTACACTTTACGGTAAAAATGACATGTGTTCTTTATTCTGTGGGTCAATACGATAAAAATGATACCCATGACTAGATACTTTTATATTTTTGTACCGCTTAAAAAAAATCTAAAACTTTTTGTACAAAATCAGTAATCTAATATCGCCCTATTTTGACCACCTATAACTTTTTCATTTTTCCGTATATAGGGCGATATGAGGGCTCATTTTTTGCGCCGTCATCTGTACTTTTTTTAGATACCACATTTGCATAGATAAAACTTTTAGATAATTTTTTATAAATTTTTTTAATAAAATGTGACAAAAAAGCTGACTTTTTGGACTTTTTTAATTTTTTACGTTTACGCCATTCACCGTACGGGATCATTAACATTATATTTTGATAGTTCGGACATTTATGCACACGGCGATACCAAATATGTTTATAAGAAAAAAAATTAAGCTTTTTGGGGGGTAAAATGGGAAAAACTGGCAATTTTCATTTTTATTGGGGGAGGGGATTTTTCACTTTTTTTACTTTTTATTTTTACATTTTTCAACTTTTTTTTTTACACTTTTTATGTCCCCATAGGGGACTATCTATAGCAATCCTTTGATTGCTAATACTGTGCAGTGCTATGCATAGGACACAGCACTGCTCAGTATTATCGGTGATCTTCTGCTCTTGTCTGCTCGATCGCAGACCAGAGCAGAAGACCCCGGGAGACGGCCGGAGCTAGGTAAGGGGACCTCCGGCTGTCATGCTGGATGATCGGATCCCCACGGCAGCGCTGCGGGCGATCCGATCATCCAATCAAAGTGCCGCAATGCCGCAGATGCCGTGATCTGTATTGATCACGGCATCGGAGGGGTTAATGGCGGATATCCGCGCGATTGCGGATGTCAGCCATTACGGGCGGGTCCCTGGGTGCTGCTAGCAGCTGGAACCTGCCGTGTATGACGCGAGCACCCTTCCAATGCTCGCGGTCATACACAGGACGTAAATGTACATCCTGGTGTGGGAAGTCCCGCCAAACCAGGACGTACATTAAGGTTCGTGGTCGTTAAGGGTTAAGCAACCAAATGACCTAAAGATATAGATGAGTATATTGAATAACATTGACTGGTTCATCACAATTTCCTGTTTTCTGTCCCTTTAAATCAGGAAAAAGCCTGTTCTTGAAACAAAAACAGAAGGTTGCAGGCAAGAAGCACAATGCCTGCCTGGTTATTGCATTTGAATAGCCCAAAAATATAAATTTGACTTAGTTTATAAATATAATACAACATAACTTTTGTTATTTTAAGATATTTCATTAGTGTTGCATTTGGGAAAGATTATAAATAAGGATTTACCAAACGCATGGCTTTTGGCACAGATCATTTTTGGCACAAAGTTCACACTCACTCTGCTGTTAACCAGACAATGTTTCCCACATAAAATGTAAAAAGATAATTCTTGTATGTTCTATTCCCGAGCTGAGTTGGGACATAGAAATACATCAATGACAACCAAGAGAGTTATAAAAGCTGGTTTTCAAGGGGCAATACTACGTGATAATTGTCACATAAAATTGGCTTTGTAGCAGGCCTGCTATGTATTAACATCCTTCTGATCGACTTATGAAAAATTGTCTTTCCAGCTCAACTTCTGTGGTGTCTTTATGTGTTTTATCCCACAATATTAGCCGCCATGTTTCAGACATTTCCCTACTGTTTAATGTTGTTTTCTAGAATGATTGTGTTTCAGATTCCAAATTGACATTTATAGCTTTCACCTTCATATACCCAACATATTTTTTTTTTAAATGAAGATATATATACATATATATATATATATATATATATATATATATATATATTCTTTTTTGTTAGACTTTATATCTAGGGATGAGCGAATCTGAAAAATCCGTATTTGTTATGAACTTCAGGAAAAATTAGATTTGCTACGAATGCAAATATCGTCGCAATTCGATCATGTGAATCGCTTCATTAAACTCCATTTAGTGTGGTCCAGGCTCCAGGGCATCTAAAATGGTGGATCCACATGTGAGGACATCTGGCAAGGAATCCTGGGAAGGCGGGTAGACGGGATGACCCTTAATCGCATGCATAATGCAGCCAGTCACCCCTGTGATGTCAAAGCCCTATATAATCGTCAGCCCTTTTGCATCCAGTCACTTCGGCCTTTTATTGCAGAGAGAGAAAGAGAGAGGGACAGACAGCAGTGTGTGTTGCACAGAAAGTGACTTGTACATTTTTAAGTAATATTTAATATACTTTAACCACTTAAGGACCAAGGACGTACGCGTACGTCCTAGCTCCCTGGTACTTAAGGACCAAGGACGTACGCGTACGTCCGTGGGAATTTCGGTCCCCACCGCATGCTGGGCGGGGACTGGACCGGGGTGACTGCTGATATCGATCAGCAGGCACCCCGTGCAAATGCCCAGGGGGGGTCATTAGACCCCCCCATGCCGGCGATCGCCGCAAATCACCGGTGAATCCACACCAGCGATTTGCAGCTATTCCGGGTCATACGGGTCTCTGGTGATCCGGAAAATAAGGGGGATCGGGGTTGTTCAAGAAACCCACGATCCCCCTGAAGGGATGGGAATGAGGTAGCAGGGATGCCACCCCTCCTATCCCTGCTATTGGTCTTCAAGAAGCGACGACCAATAGCAGATCGGGGACAGGGGGGTTAACTTTTGGTTTCCTGGTTCTGCCCACCCACAATAGGCAGGGCAGAACAGGAAAACTGAGGAGGACCGACGCCGAAGGTCCACTTACCCATCGGCGGCGGTGGAAGTGATGATCAGGGGCGGTGATCTGCGGCAGAAGAAGAAGGTGATGCAGCTCCCTGGATCCGACGGAAGCCGATGAGTTGCCAAGCAACATCTGGAGGGCTACAGTCTGAGACCACTATACAGTCTCTATGGTCTCTAAACTGTAGCCCTAAAGATGTTGCAAAACTACAACTCCCAGCATACCCAGACAGCTGTTTAAGCATAATAGGATTTGTAGTTTTGCAACAGCTGGAGGGCTACAGTTTTTAGATCGCTGTGCAGTGGTCTCTAAATTGTAGCCCTCCAGATGTTGCAAAACTGCAAATCCCAGCATGCCCAAACAGCAAACAGCTGTCTCGGCATGCTGGGAGTTGTAGTTGCGTATCTCCAGCTGTTGCACAACTACATCTCCCAGCATGCCCTTCAGCGATTAGTACATGCTGGGAATTGTAGTTTTGCAACAGCTGGAGGCACACTGGTTGGAAAATACTGAGTTAGGTAATAGAACCTAACTGAAGGTTTACATTTTTTTTTTTACACTAACATGCTGGTGTTGCCCCATACTTTCTATTTTCACAATAGGTAAAAGGAAAAAAAAAGTCCCCAAAATTTGTAACACAATTTCTCCTGAGTACGGAAATACACCATATGTGGGTGTAAAATGCTCTGCGGGTGCACAACAAGTCTCAGGAGTGAGAGTGCACTATGTACATTTGAGGCCTAAATTGGTGATTTGCACAGGGGTGGCTGATTTTACAGCAGTTCTGACATAAACGCATAAAAAAAAAATACCCATATGTAACCCCATATTGGAAACTACACCCCTCATGGAACATAACAAGGGGTACAGTGAGCTTTAACACCCCACAGATGTTTGATGAATTTTCGTTAAAGTTGGATGGGAAAATGAAAAAAAAAAAATTTTCACAAAAATGCTGGTGTTACCCTAAATTTTTCCTTTTCCCAAGGGGAAATAGATAAAAAGCCCGCCAAAATTTGTAACCCCATTTCTTCTGAGTAAGAACATACCCCATATGTGGACGTAAAGTGCTCTGCAGGCGCACAACAAGGCTCAGGAGTGAGAGCGCACCATTTACATTTGAGGTGATTTGCACTGGGGTTACTGATCGTTACAGCAGTTCTGACATAAACAAAAAAAACACCCACATGTTTCCCCATTTTGGAAACTACACCCCTAACGGAATGTAACAAGGGGTATAGTGAGCCTTTAACGAATTTTCGTTAAAGTTGGACGTGAAAATGAATTTTTTTTATTTTTTCTCCAAAATGCTGGTGTTCTCTTAAATATTTCATTTTCACAAGGGATAATGGAAAAAAGCCCCCCATAATTTGTAGCCCCAATTCTTCAGAGTATAAAAATACCCCATTTGTGGGCGTAAAGTGCTCTACCAGCAAACTACAATGCTCAGAAGAGAAGGAGTGCCAATTGGATTTTGGAGAGAGAATGTGTCTGGAATTGAAGGCCATTTACAAAGCCCCCATGGTGCCAGAACAGTGGAACCACCCCACATGTGACCCCCTTTTGGAAACTGCACCCCCCACAAAATGTAATAAGGGGTACAGTGAGCATTTACACCCCACAGGTGTCTGACAGATTTTTGGAACAGTGGTCCATGAAAATGAAAAATTTTATTTTTTCATTTGTACAGCCAACTGTTCAAAAGATCTGTCAAACACCAGTGGTGTGCAAATGCTCACTGAACCCCTTGTTACATGCATTGAGGGGTGTACTTTCCAAAATAGTATGCCATGGTTTTCTTTTTTTTCTTTTTTTTTTTTCTGTTCTGGCACCATAGGGGCTTCCTAAATGCCCCCCCAAAATCATTTAAAAAAAACTCACTCTCCAAAATCCCATTGTCGCTCCTTCCCTTCTGAGCCCTCTAGTGCCCCCACAGAACACTTTATGTACACATATAAGGTATTTCCTTACTCAAGAGAAATTGGGTTACAAATTTTAGGAAGATTTCTCTCCTTTTACCCCTTGTAAAAATTCAAAAACTGGGTCTACAAGAACATGCGAGTGTAAAAAATGAAGATTTTGAATTTTCTCCTTCACATTGCTGCTATTCTTGTGAAACACCTGAAGGGTTAAAAAAACTTTCTGAATGTCATTTTGAATACTTTAAGGGGTGCAGTTTTTATGATGGGGTCTTTTATGGGGTATTTCTAATATTTGAAATCAACTTCAAAACTGAACTGGTCCCTGAATAATTCAGATTTAGAACATTTTGGGAAAAATAGGAAAATTGATGCTGAACTTTGAAGTCCTCTGATGTCTTCCAAAAGTAAAAACATGTCAAATTCATGATGCAAACATGAAGTAGACATATTGTATATGTGAATCAATACAAATTTATTTGGGATGTCCATTTTCCTTATAAGCAGAGAGCTTCAAATAAATAAAAAATGCAAAAATTTTCAATTTTTTCATCAAAGTTTGGAATTTTTCACCAAAAAATGATGATGCAAGTATGGACGAAAATTTACCACTAACATAAAGTAGAATATGTCACGAAAAAACTGTCTCGGAATCAGAATGACAAGTAAAAGCATTCCAGAAATATTAATGCTTAAAGTGACAGTGATCAGATGTGCAAAAAATGCCCGGGTCCTTAAGGTGAAAATGGGCTGGTTCTTAAAGGGGTCAAAGAGGTACTCCACTGGAAAAAATACAAAATAAAAAAATCAACTGGTGCTAGAAAGTTAAACAGATTTGTAAATTACTTCTATTAATAATTCTTAATCCTTCCTGTACTTATCAGCTGCTGTTATGATCCACAGGAAGTTATTTTCTTTTTGAATTTCCTTTCTGCCTGACCACAGTGCTCTCTGCTGACACCTCTGCCCATTTTAAGAACTGGATTTGCTCCTACTCTGGACAGTTCCTAAAATGGACAGAGGTGTCAGCAGAGAACACTGTGGTCAGACAGAAAGGAAATTCAAAAAGAAAAGAACTTCTTGTGATTTAAAGGTGCCAACAATGAATTCATGCAATCATAAAGTAACGTTTTCTAACCAGAATTTATATTGACAACTGTCCCGATTTCTATTATTAGAATCTCTAATTTACTAGAATACTGTTGTGTAATGCTTGTTCCCATAGTATATCTGGAATGAATGTGTTTTGACAGCTATTAATTAATAATGATAATAGTGACTTTATTTCATAGAACAATCCCTTTTCTGATCAGCAGCTCTTATGAATAATTACTGACTAATTGCATTTTGATTCTCAACCAGTCTATGCCAATTTGTGCCAGGATCATAATCCTCTATGTTGGCTCCGTTTATGTTTACATTTACTGTGTAGGTCAAAAGAGTCATTAAATAGAAGCTGGGGCCAAAAGTGTAAAATAGATGCAATGAATGGGAAAACCATCATTTAGTGTTTAACATCTTATAAGTGTGTTAATAAATAGAACACTTAAAGGGGTATTCCAGGCAAAACCTTTTTTTATATCTATCAACTGGCTCTGGAAAGTTAAACAGATTTGTAAATTACTTCTATTAAAAAAGCTTAATCCTTCCAATAGTTATTAGCTTCTGAAGTTTTCTGTCTAACTGCTCAATGATGATGTCACGTCCCGGGAGCTGTGCATGATGGGAGAATATCCCCATAGGAACTGCACAGCTCCCGGGACGTGAGTCATCAGAGAGCAGTTAGACAGAAAACAACAACTCAACTTCAGAAGCTAATAACTATGGGAAGGATTAAGATTTTTTAATAGAAGTAATTTACAAATCTGTTTAACTTTCTGGAGCCAGTTGATATATAAAAAAAAGTTTTGGCTTGGAATACCCCTTTAAGTTCTCTTCGATAACTGAAAGCATATTAGACTCACAGAAATATGAAACGTACATTACTTACATTAAGTATTATATGATTATTGGTTATTATACTGTATACAGGTAATATCAACACTGATAATTATTATTATTATTACCACTAGTGCTGTTGAATAAGAATGTGCTATGTTTGTTATAAGTTACTATGTCTTCAATTTATTTACACTTTTGTTCAAATATTTTATTTTCTTTCTTTTTTAATACATTAAAGATGTGTTGCTTGGCACTTCAATCTTTTAGGCAGGCTTATTATATGTAAGAGTTAAATGGGCACTTTCAGATTCAAAAGCCTTTTATATGTTGTACATCTTGACAAAAAAATGTATTTCTTTTTTATAGAAATCATGACTTATAAAATCATGGCTTTGTCTAATCTAAAGCACAGGTATGGACAAAGTCCAGTAAGTGAGGGTGGGCAAGAACTCCTCTGTGCTCTCTCCTGTTTTATAGTACTCCTCTGTGCTCTCTCCTGTCTCATAGCACTCTTCTGTGCTCTCTCCTCTCTGATAGGACTCCTCTGTTCTCTCTCCTGTCTGATAGTACGCCTCTGTGCTCTCTCCTGTCTGATAGTATTACTCTGTGTTCTCTCCGGTCTGATAGTACTCCTCTGTGCTCTCTCCTGTCTGATAGTGCTCCTCTGTGCTCTCTCCTGTCTGAAAGCACTCCTCTGTGCTCTCTCCTGTCTGATAGTACTACTCTGTGTTCTCTCCTGTCAGATAGGACTCCTCCGTGCTCTCTCCTGTCTGATAGGACTCCTCTGTGCTCCTTTCTGTCTGATAGCACTCCTCTGTGCTCTCTCCTGTCTGATAGGACTCCTCTGTACTCTCTCCTGTCTGATAGCACTCCTCTGTGCTCTCTCCTGTCTGATAGGACATATATGTGCTCTCTCCTGTCTGATTGTACTACTCTGTGCTCTCTTCTGTCTGATAGCACTCCTCTGTGCTCTCTCCTGTCTGATAGTACTCCTCTGTGTTCTCTCCTGTCAGATAGGACTCCTCTGTGCTCTCTCCTGTCTGATAGTACTCCTCTGTGCGGTCTCCTGTCTGATAGTACTCCTCTGTGCTTTCTCCTGTCTGATAGCACTCCTCTGAGCTCTCTCCTGTCTGATAGCACTCCTCTGTGCTCTCTCCTGTCTGATAGGACTTCTCTGTGCTCTGTCTGATAGGACAGGAGAGATTACAGAGGAGTACTAGCCCGTCCTCACTTACTGGACTTTGTCCATTCCTGTGCTTTAGCTAGGAAAAAGCCATGATTTTATTAGCCATGATTTCTATGAAAATGAAATAAAAATTTCTTATGAAGTATATTAGAAAGGTTAATGTTTTGCCAAGATATATAACATATAACAAGTTTTTGAATCTGACAGTGCCTATTTAAGTTACAGTTTTGGGGAGTATAATAAAATCCACCTTGTTGATAAGCCTATGTGTACCAATTATACCAATTATTACTAGGTGGTGAATGCTTCTAGAATATAGGACGTTTTCTATTAGCCTTGTGCATAGAAGCATCAGGGTATACTAAGGTGCAATAAGCAAATGGGAGTTGAACCCATCTGACAAGCCTACAGAGTGTCTAAGAACTCTATAACTCATTGTTACTCACCTGGTCTTTTGTCACAAAATACTGGACTCCCAGAGGTCATGGAAGATAAGTGACTACTCATTTACTTTTGCATGTTTTGTCTTTTATACTTCTTTGTATCAATTGAATTCTGGTAATATATTTTAGTATACATACTAAAGTTAGCTAAATCCATACATAATGCTCCTCCATTGGACAGACCCTCTCTCTCTCGCTCTCTCTCTCTCTCTCTATCTCTCTCTCTCTCTCTCTCTCTGCCAGTCACATTGTAATTTGCTCCTGACTATCCCACAGTAAAGTCAATACATTGCTCAACTGTCAATCTACAGAAGAAAACCATGTTCTGCAATGTTGCTGTGATTTTTGCATTCAACATTGGCAATATTGTGTGGAAGTTTCTGAAAAGTGAACCATCTTTTTTGCAGATAGAATGTTTTATATGTGCTTTAATTACATATTGACATAATCTGATATATTGTTCTTACAGTCACACCTTATCTGACCTTTTTATTATGTTTTTAACAAAGACCACAGGGGTAGCATCAAAATAATAGCTGTTATTTGTAAGCTAATCTCTAGAGATGAGCGAACTTTAGAAAAATTAGATTCATCCAATTCGCCGAATTTTTGGAAAAAAATTGGTTCGGTCCGAATTTATTTGCGGTTTATCTATGTTAAAAACGGCATTTTTGGCCTACAGAGAGCCTCAATAGGGGTGTAGAACACTTTGCTGTGTTCTAACACGCATATGGAGTGTGCTGGGGCAGTGAAATAATGCTGTTATTCAGTATGAAATGCAGATTAAAGGCTTTTAGAATCACTGCCACAGAGTGGAACAATGACAGAGACTGGAGGTGGCATCAGTATGAGGAGACCATATAGTGGCTGAATGACACAGCGTGGAGGTGATGGCAGTATGAGGAGACCATATAGTGGCTGAATGACACTGCGTGAAGGTGTCTGAAGCATGAGGAGACCATATAGTGGCTGAATGACACAGCCTGGAGCTGGCAACAGCATGAGTAGACACTAGGGCTTCAAAATCCCTAAGATTAAAAGATGAATTTTGAAATATAAATTAAAGATTTATGGTAGCTAGTGCTACCATAACAAAATTTTTTATTCCCAGACCAAGGCCCAGCAACATCAGTAAACCATATATTGCCTAAATTACACAGCCTGGAGTTGGCTGAAGCATGAGGAGACCATTGAAATTAATGATTTTAAAATTTCAATTTAGAATTTTGAAATTGAAATTAAGGATTTGGAAATTGAAATTTCACTACTCTGTCTGACATACTCATTGTGTATATGAGGGAGTACAATACGCTTCACTTTGCTTAAAACAGTATTTGTCTAGAACAGAAGCAGGTGTGTACTACTGGCTGTCCTTTCACAGTATAGAGACTCTTGACAGATTAACAGGTACAAAATAGTACACTACTTAGATGTAGGTATGTGGTATGCACTTATGAGGGCAGAAAAATGTGCTACAGTACGTTTAAAAAATACTTATTTTTACCTGTGTCCCAGATTCCAAAATTCCTTTATAATCAGAAATTGCCAAAATACCACTTGACATTCAAAATAATAAAATGATTCCTACATTCTCTGAAGAAAAGGATCCTTCATTAGATGACAATATGAGTATTGTGTGTTCCAGTGACATAAGCTCATCGGAGGAACAGGAAAACATGATACAACTTAATTCTGCAACTAAAGAACCACAACAAAGAATGAATGACTTAAAGCCTACTGGAACTGAGGAACTTCAAAATGGTAAATCTACCACCTGGGATAGTCAGTCAAATCCAACAGTTGGTGGTCAGTATCCACAGTTCCCTGTTTCTGCTAGTCCTTGGCAATATTCCTTTTATTACTGGTATCAACATGACAATAATGCTGGGAGAGTAACTCAATGATACCCACATGTTTCCTACAATACACAGTCAATATATGGAATCCAACATAGTGTCTGAATGGCGCAGCCTGGAGGTGGCTGAAGCATGAGGAGACCATATAGTGTCTGAATGGCACAGCTTGGAGTTGGCAAAAGCATGAGGAGATATTTATGAATTTTAAATAGAAATTAAAGATTTTGAAATTGAACTTTTAACTCCCAAGTGTTAGTGTTCCGAGCCCCAGCATGTGGGTACAAAGGACCAAATCTAACAAGGAGTCAAATGTCACATGGCAGCACAATGACAGAGCCTGTAGGTGGCATCAGTATGAGGAGACCGTATAGTGGCTGAAAGACTGGCTGGAGTTTGTGGCAGCATAAGGAAACCATATAGTGTCTGAATGGAACAGCCTGGAGATGGCTGAAGCATAAGGAGACCATATAGTGGCTGAATGCCACAGCTTGGAGGTGGCTAAAGTATGAGGAGACCAAATAGTGTCTGAATGGCACAGCCTGGAGGTGGCTGAAGCATGAGGATACCATATAGTGGCTGAATGGCACAGCCTGGAGGTTAAATAACGAGTCCTGAAAGTAACCCTAATGCAAGGAATTTCTGAAACTGGGAACCAGCCCCTTAATTATGTTTTGCAGTATCCATGGCAGCACAATAAGAGAGCTTGGAGGTGGTAGCATCAGCATGAGGAGACCATAGAGCAGCACAATTAGAGAGCCTGGAGGTGGCAGCATCAGCATGAGGAGACCATAGAGCAGCACAATTAGAGAGCCTGGAGGTGTCAGAATCAGCATGAGGAGACCATATGGTGGCACAATGACAGAGCCTGGAGGTGGTAGCATTAGCATGAGGAGACAATAGAGCAGCACAATGACAGACCCTGGAGGTGGCAGCATGAGGGCCAAGCCAACTCTGAGGAACCAACCGACTGTAGACTGGGGGTGTCGGATGTCACTTGGGAGGAAGTGGATGACCGAGTGAACCTCACTTGGGATGAAGTGGATTACCGAGTGAACCTATCAATCATGGCTGCTGGGTTGCTGATCGCATCACGACTGCTAGCTGACACCGGGAGCTCAGACCTCTTGCTGCGACTCCAGCTGCCACACACCCCTACTCTGCTGCGACCTCTGCCTTCGCCTGATGAATTTAGGCCTCTGCTACTCCTCTGTGCAGGTCCTGGCATTACTCTGCCTGACATACTTATTGCGTACATAAGGGGAGTTCAATACGCTTCACTACGCTTAAAACAGTATTTGTCTAGGACAGCAGCAGGTAGATATTATTGGCTGTCCTTTCACGGTATCTAGGCCCTTGACAGATTAACAAGTACAAAATAGTACACTACTTAGATGTAGGGGTGTAGTATGCACTTATGAGGGCAGAAAAATGCACTACAGTACACTTAAAAAATATCTGAGTACACCACCAGCCAGTGAGTACTTTTGTCTGGACAGATTAACAGGTTTAAAATAGTACACTACTTAGATGTAGGTATGTGGTATGCACTTATGAGGACAGAAAAATGCGCTTTTCGGATTTTCCCATCTAACAAAGTTATTCTCTATCAACTGGATAAGAGATAACTAGCTGAACCTGGAGGCTCCTAATGCTGGGTTCCCCAGTGATTTTAAGAGTGGGACCCCAGTCTCCTGTTAGGATAGAATGTTGGTTGCTGATGGATTTATTTTCCATGGAACCTGCCAAAAACAGCCAAACATTGTACTCAACTGTTTCCGCAGCTCCTATAGAGAATGATGCGCATGTGTGAACATCCCTTCCATTCCAAAATAAGTCTGAGCTCCCTGTTCTCGAGATCATAGCTGTCCCCAGCCCTCCGACCCCTTAATCAGCTAGTTGTCCCTTATCCCATTGATAGAAAATAAGTCTGGAAACTAGATCTCTTAGTGCTCTGGGCGCCAACCATGTTGATCCAGCCCCTTGAGCATTTGTGATGGTACCAGAAAGATAACTTGCAGACAGCCACTAAAGGAAAGCCTGTGGGAATATAAATTTGATAGCGTAAATGCAAAATACTTGATGTAACCTGCACTTCACATTGGCCATTACCCTCTTTTGGAAAGAACCTTGAAAACACATAACTGTATCCAGCTTTCACACTGTGAGATCCTATTCTCATATAACTATATTGATGCCATCAAGGGCAGACCTGTAATGTCTTTAAAACGAGGGGCACACTAAAGGGCTACAGCAACAGAAAACACAATACAATGAACTATGCTTGTATCTTACTGTCTAATATTTGCTGAATATCAGGAAAAACCTTCATCCAATAATACAGTTCCAAACATTGTTTTCCAGTAATTACTCACGCAGAAAATATCCATATATAAAATATTAACCTATAGGCATCGAATATATTTGCTCCTATTTTTATTAAACATTGTGAAGGTTTCTGTTGGTGAATAATTGGAAGGTTTCATCTTTCAGGAGACTGACAGTGAGTAATCTATCTTTCCAAGAATCAGCATTATACATAAAGACTCACCAGTTAAAAGAATCAAGGTTATGCTAATGCAGACTACTGTTTGCTATAGTAACCAAGATTATCCAGCATCAGATGTCAACTAAATTAAGAAAGAATGAGGTTTTAGATTGACATAAATGCAGCAGCTTGGACATGGAATTATGGAAAGAATGGAAAATAATGTTACTGTCGCTAAATGAACACTGGGTGAACCTGGCTGAGCGGGGCCCAATTAAGCGATGAACACATTATAGAAGCAATATGTGAACAGACTGGATTGTTATATTGGGAGACCGGTAAATGCAAATACTTTATAAGAAATTCAAGGTTCAGACCTCCATTATAGCTGTCAAAGAACTAAATTGTATCTTCCCTCAAAAAAATAATAACGGTACAGTATGTGATAAGACCATATCCGAGTGGAGATGAAGTGAGTTTAGTCAACACATTTAAATTCTTCTTTGCTCTGACCTTTATTTATCCTTGAAGCAATTGTTTTATTTACACTATGTACTGAAATCTGTATATAGCATATTTTAAAATAATGGGTTCACCTTTGAAAGCCATTTACAGTTTGCATATTGATATCACCTACATAAAAATTCAGACTGTGTAGAAACTGTCCTCTACTTTTTTGTTACTGCTCTTAAAGGGAACCAAGCATTAGATTTTACTATATAAAATGCTTGGCAAAGCATTATATATGGTAAAATCCTCATCCCAACAATCACTAGGGGGTATTACTGCCCCCAGGGATGGTGAGGATATGAAGTATGTAAATTTTCCCCGCCACCCTGTAAGTGGTCCCCTGGGCGGGGAGTTATGCCTACCTAGTCCCACTGGTACGGCCATAGTGACACCCCCTTGGCTTGAATGATGGCCTGTGTTAAGCTGCCTGCTTAGCAGCAGTTTAATTGGAACAAAACAGAGCATAACTGAACAGTGTAAGCTGTGAAGCAAGCAAGGGTAGTGGGTTTAACACTAACTAGAGACTACCTTCAAAAGCAACATTATGGCCCTCATTTACTATTGCAAACCCGACATGTTTTGTCGGTACGTGCACCTGAAATTCTGTCTGCGCCTGAATTTGCGCCTGAAATTCTGTCTGCGCCTGAATTTGCGCCTGAAATTTTGTCTGCACCTGAATTTGCGCCTGAAATTGCACCTGAAATGAAAAAACCCAACTAACTCTCCGTTTTGCGAAGAAAACCTGAAAAAGGGGCGTGTTCCCGACATTTTCACAAAATCCCAACATATTTACTAAAGTTTCCACAGAAAATGTGGTGGATTTCAGCTGAGGAAAACCCTACAGATCAGAGCATGTGTATAAAAAGCAAAGTGAAGGGAAAGTGGAAAGTGTAGGGAAACCTTAGTAAATACCTTGGAAAATAAATTGTAGGGAATTAAAACCCACAAAGAAACTGTTACGCCGAGCGCTCCAGGTCCCTGCTCCTCCCCGTAGCGCTCGCGGCGTTCGTCTCTGTGCAGCGCCCCGGTCAGACCCGCTGACCGGGAGCGCTGTACTAGTATCGCCCGCGGGGATGCGATCCGCGTAGCGGGACACGCCCGCCCGCGAGTCGCATCCCAATCTCCTCACCTGCCCCGTTCTCTGTCGGCTCAGTCCTGGCGCGCGCGGCCCCGCTCTCTAGGGCGCGCACGCGCCGGCTCTCTGAGATTTAAAGGGCCAGTGCGCCATTGATTGGTGCCTGGTCCAATCAGTACCTGCACCTGTGCCTTCCTTACAAAAACCCACTTCCCCTTCCTGTCCTTGCCGGATCTTGTTGCCTTGTGCCCTGTGAAAGTGTTTAGTGTGTTCCCAAGCCTGTGTACCCAGACCTTCTGCTGTTTCCCCTGACTACGACTCTTGCTGCCTGCCCTGACCTTCTGCTACGTCCGACCTTGCTCTTGCATTGTCCCTGTGTACCGCGCCTGTCTCAGCTCTCAGCTGGGGTTGAGTCGCTATCGGGTGGAACGACCTGGGGGTTACCTGCCGCTGCAAGTCCATCCCGCTTTGTGGCGGGCTCTGGTGAAAACCAATAACCCCTTAGACTCCGTTCCCCTGGTACGGCCTACGTCATCACCCCACTGACACAGAGGATCCACCACCAGTGTCCTCGCTGCATACCAGTCCGGATCCTGACAGTAAATCCGGCCATGGATCCCGCTGAGGTCCCGCTGCCTAGTGTCGCTGACCTAACCACGGTGGTCGCCCAGCAATCCCAACAGATCGCGCAACAAAGACAGCAGCTGACTCAGCTGACCGTCATGCTGCAACAACTTTTGCCACTGCTACTATCCAGTCCTTCTTCGCTGAGGTTCGTAGTGTATTTGAGGAGCCAGCCCGGGCCTCCTCAGCTGAGACTGCTTTGCTGAACCTCGTCCAAGGGAGTTCTTCCGTAGGCGAATACGCCATCCAGTTTCGTAACCTCGCCTCAGAGCTATCCTGGAACAATGAGGCCCTCTGCGCGACCTTCAAGAAAGGCGTATCCAGCAACATCAAAGATGTCCTGGCCGCACTACAAATTCCTGCTAACCTGTCTGAACTTATCCATTTGGCCACCCGCATCGACATGCATTTCTCTGAAAGACGCCAGGAACTTCGACAGGAAAAGGATCTTGTTCGCACCAGGCGATTTCTCTCCCCGGCTCCTCTCTTCCAAAGTCCTTTGCAGTCTGTTCCTGTGCCTTCCGCCGAGGAGGCTATGCAAGTGGATCGGTCCTGCCTGACCCTACAAGAGAGGACTCGCCGCCGTAACGAGAATCTGTGCCTGTACTGTGCTAGTACCGAACACTTCCTAAAACACTGTCCTATCCGCCCTCCGTGTCAGGAGAGATGCACTCCGTTACCTCACAAAGGTGAGACGACTCTTGGTGTGAATTCTGCTTCTCCACGTCTCACTGTGCCTGTGCGGATTTCTCCTTCCGCCAACTCCTCCTTCTCAGCTGTGGCCTTCTTGGACTCTGGTTCTGCAGGAAATTTTATTTTGGCCTCTTTTGTTAATAGGTTCAGCATCCCAGTGACCAGTCTCGTCAAACCGCTCTATATTTCTTCTGTCAACGGAGAAAAGTTGGACTGCACTGTGCGCTACCGCACAGAACCCCTGCTTATGAGCATTGGACTGCATCATAAAAAAATTGAATTTCTTGTTCTGCCCAACTGCACCTCTGAAGTTCTTTTCGGTCTGCCATGGCTCCAACGTCATGCTCCTACCCTTGACTGGACCACCGGGGAGATCAAAAGTTGGGGTCCTTCTTGTCTCAAACGATGCCTCACATCTGCTTCCACTTGTCAAACCCCTGTGGCTCCACCTATACCGGGACTTCCCAAGCCCTACCAGGACTTTGCTGATGTTTTCTGCAAAAAGCAAGCAGAGATCTTACCACCTCATAGGCCTTATGACTGCCCCATTGACCTCCTTCCTGGTTCCACTCCACCCCGGGGCAGGATTTACCCTCTGTCTGCCCCAGAGACTCAAGCCATGTCCGACTATATCCAGGAGAACCTAAAGAGAGGTTTTATTCGGAAGTCCTCATCCCCTGCTGGAGCGGGTTCTTCTTTGTCTCAAAAAAGGATGGATCCTTACGACCATGCATTGACTACCGCGGTTTAAATAAAATCACCATCAAAAACCGCTATCCCCTGCCTTTGATCTCTGAACTCTTTGACCATCTTCATGGCACTAATATTTTCACTAAATTGGACTTATGAGGCGCATATAATCTTATTCGCATCAGGAAAGGTGATGAGTGGAAGACAGCGTTCAATACTAGAGATGGACATTTCGAATATCTAGTTATGCCCTTTGGGCTCTGCAACGCCCCTGCAGTCTTCCAGGACTTCGTTAATGAGATATTTCGGGACTTAATATATACCTGTGTTGTGGTTTTCCTGGACGACATCTTGATTTTCTCCTCTAACTTGGAGGAACACCGTTGTCAAGTCCGTCCAGTGCTCCAAAGACTTCGTGAAAACCATCTGTATGCTAAAATGGAAAAATGTCTCTTTGAATGCAACAGTCTTCCTTTCCTAGGTTACCTAGTCTCTGGCCAAGGGCTTCAAATGGATCCAGATAAACTGTCAGCGGTTTTGGATTGGCCACGCCCTTCTGGACTCCGTGCCATCCAACGTTTTCTGGGATTTGCCAACTATTACCGACAGTTTATTCCCCATTTCTCCACCATTGTGGCCCCTATTGTGGCCCTGACCAGGAAGAATGCCAACCCTAAGTCATGGCCTCCTCAAGCTCATGAGGCCTTCAATCGTCTCAAAACTGCCTTCACTTCTGCACCAGTACTGTCCAGACCTGATCCATCGAAACCTTTCTTTCTGGAAGTTGACGCCTCCTCAGTCGGAGCCGGAGCCATACTTCTCAAAAAAAAACTCTACCGGACGTAAAATCACTTGTTGTTTCTTCTCTAAAACTTTCTCTCCGGCAGAAAAGTATTACTCCATTGGAGATCGTGAACTTCTGGCCATCAAGTTAGCACTCGAAGAGTGGAGGCATCTATTGGAAGGTTCCAAACATCTCATAGTCATTTACACTGACCACAAGAATCTCTCGTACCTCCAGTCTGCTCAGCGTCTGAATCCTCGCCAGGCTAGATGGTCGTTGTTTTTTGCCCGCTTTAACTTCGAGATACACTTCTGTCCCGCAGACAAAAATGTCAGAGCTGACGCCCTTTCTCGTTCCTCTGATGCCACCGAATCTGAAGCCCCTCTGCAGCATATCATACCGCCTGAGTGCCTGGTCTCCTCTGCTCCAGCTTCACTGGGACAAACTCCCCCTGCAAAGACTTTTGTTCCTCCACGCCTTCGCCTCAAGATCCTCAAATTGGGACATTCCTCTCACCTTGCTGGCCATGCTGGCATTAAAAAGTCCATCCAGCTCATTTCCTGTTTGTATTGGTGGCCTACACTAGAGGGGGACGTTACTGATTTCGTTCAGGCCTGTACTATTTGTGCCCGGGATAAAACCCCTCGCCAGAAGCCTGCTGGACTCCTCCTTCCTTTACCCGTCCCCGAGCAACCATGGTCCCAAATTGGCATGGATTTTATTATGGATCTGCCCGTATCCCATGGCAACACCGTCATCTGGATGGTCGTTGATCGTTTCTCCAAAATGGCACACTTCATTCCACTTCCAGGTCTTCCTTCTGCGCCACAACTGGCGAAGCAATTTTTTCTGCATATTTTTCGCCTTCACGGGCTTCCCACGCATATCGTCTCGGATAGAGGCGTTCAATTTGTGTCGAAATTTTGGAGAGCTCTCTGTAACCAATTAAAAATCTAATTAAATTTATCGTCCTCCTATCACCCCCAATCCAATGGACAAGTAGAGAGAGTAAACCAGATTCTTGGTGACTATTTGCGACATTTTGTCTCCTCCTGCCAAGACGAATGGGTTGAGCTTCTGCCCTGGGCTGAATTCTCGTACAATTTCAAAAATTCAGAATCCTCTGCCAAATCCCCATTTTTTGTGGTGTACGGCCGTCACCCTCTGCCCCCCCCCCCCTCCCCATTCCCACTTCTTCTGGACTGCCTGCTGTAGATGAAGTAACCCGGGACTTCTCTGTTATCTGGAAGGAGACTCAAAAGTTGCTCAATTTAAAGAGGCTCAATGGGGCAATTAAGTTTTGTAAACACTAGTGTCTATTTATTTACTTTTATTTGTTTTTTAATCAACACCTGGACCCTCTGTAGGATCCATATGACTTTTCAGTTACTAAAAGGGAAATACTGTAATATTGTTACTTGATGTATGAGATTAAAAACTTTTTTCTATCCAGATGATGGACTATACAAACCTAATACATGTCACAGCTCAGGCTTTGGTGCAATGTATCTTCGTGATTATTTTGACTAAATATATTCCCTCTAACAGTTGTGAGAAGTAGTATACCTTTACAGATTTTCAGCTTGTAAATGCAAACTAAAGGCTCTTCATTCATTCAGCAGAGATTTTACAAACGATGACTAAGCCAAACAGAAATCAGCGCTGACTTAGTGGCCATGAGGTCAGTTTAAAGTTTAACAACCCAAATAGTATGAAGTGTCATATAAAGTAAACAATTGAATTATATAGAGACAATTATTTAAAATTCCATATGCCACAATAACAAATATGAAATAATATGGTATTATCTAGAGAGTAATAATTGTCGGACAGATCTTTGTTCCTTCCTAATGATTAAGAAAAATAGTATATCATGTGTATGGGGGTGTTCTGATGTGCAAAATTGAATAAAAAGTAATACTTGTCCAGTTATTATCATGACTGTGTCAAGGACACATTGTCCAAAATGCATCAGTAATTTTTCTTAAAGGGGTACTCGGGTGGAAAATATATATTTTTTTAAATCAACTGGTGCCAGAAAGTTAAAAAGATTTGTAAAGGACTTATATTAAAAAATCTTTACCCTTCCATTACTTTTTAGCACCTGCATGCTACAGAGGAATTTCTTTTTTGTCTTGTCCACAGTGCGCTCTGCTGACACCAGTTGCCCGTATCAGAAACTGTCCAGAGCAGGAGAAAATCCACCATTGCAAACCTATGCTGCTCTGGACAGTTCCTGACATGGACAGAGGTGTCAGCAGAGAGTACTGTGGATAAGACAAAAAAAGAAATTCAGAATGAAAAGAATTTCCTCTGTAGCATACATCTGCTAAAAAGTACTGGAAGGGTAAAGATTTTTTAATAGAAGTTCTTTACAAATCTGTTTATCTTTCTGGCACCAGTTGATTAAAAAATTTTTTTTCCACCGGAGTACCCCTTTAAGGAAATGCTTTTAATTTTGCTATGCAATAAATAAAGGAAAACACTTTTTGGACTATTTCCTTGTAAGCTGGATCTTCTTTTTATTAGACTTCTGGACTTGGCATGGTCTGGCTTTCTGAGCTCCGAGGTGGGGGTCACATACGATGCTCACGCAGATGTGGTACTTTTTCTATTTGTATAGTTACACTGAAGGTAAAGCCTGGTAAGCTGGACTTGCAGTCATTTAGGACAGACATAAATAATGCAGCCCCCTCTAGTATTAGCCATATCAACTTTTATTTCTAGTCAATAGTGTAACTGGCAAAGCATCTCCTTGTATAAAAATGAAAAGGTTCCATTCACCTCTTTCTTATTATTAATATAGTTTCACTGTTTTTACATTATTGGAGACATTATCACATAAACACACACATGGATTGATGTAATAAATGAACCTTGTTTTTTATAGACTAGGCAATAAGTCTTCAATCCCATTTCTTAAATATTCACTCTAAAAGCTTCATCCAACTTCAAAATGCTTTCTCCAAAGCATCTAAATTGCTGAATGCTGAAACAGGATCTTAAAGGGGTATTCCAGGGAAAAACTTTTTTTTGTATCAACTGGTTCGAGAAAGTTAAACAGATTTGTAAATTACTTCTATTAAAAAATCTTAATCCTTCCAATAATTATCAGCTGCTGAAGTTGAGTTGTTCTTTTCTGTCTGGCAACAGTGCTCTCTGCTGACATCTCTGCTTGTCTCGAGGAACTGCACAGAGTAGAAGAGGTTTGCTATGGGGATTTGCTTCTACTCTGGACAGTTCCCGAGACAGGTGTCATCAGAGAGACAGATAAGAACAACTCAACTTCAGCAGCTCATAAGTACTGAAAGGGTTAAGATTTTATATTAGAAGTAATTTGCAAATCTCTTTAACTTTCTGGAGCCATGAGATATAAAAAAATGTTTTCCTGGATAAACCATTTAAACATTTTTGCAAATGTATTCATTTAGAGCATAGAAAAATTGTGATATTTACACACACACACACACAAATCATGAGTTCAGGGTAGATTAAATAATGTGCCATGTATACACAATATTAAGCAAACACAGACCAAAAAACAATTGGCACAGTGACAGGGGGTGGGGGTGGGCGTTGCATTTAGATAGTGGTAAAAGTACTACACCGGGCAACGTGTTTGTGTGTCTTGTTGGTGGTGTTTGAGATGCCTTTGGTAGTGGTGTGGAAAAAGATCAGTCACTGAAGGGTAATTTTACTTGCTTAAACTAGAAGAAAGGCTGGACTATGGTGGGAGACGAAGCATCAAGCTAAATATTATCACACATAGGGGGAGATTTATCAAAACCTGTGGAGAGGCAAAGTTGTCCAGTTGCCCATAACAACCAATCAGATCGCTTCTTTCATTCTTAACAAGGCCTGTGAAAAATGAAAGAAGCGATCTGATTGGTTGCTATGGGCAACTGGACAACTTTGCCTCTCCACAGGTTTTGGTAAATCTCCTTCATAAAGACTACAAGCAGAATGCAGGAAAAAGAATAATGATTATAAAAATAATTATGGCAATTATTATTTCCTGTCCTTTTTTGTTTGCATACAAATCTTGACACTGTATCAGCCTTCACGTATGCCAAGCCCAAGTTAACCTTGAAAATGTGTCCCTCCTGTGAGCTCGATTAACTCTTTCTTGACAGAACGTGTCATTATTGGCATCTCTGAACGCACAGGGCATATTTCCAGTAAACTCCGACAAGTTTAATTACATGGACTCTTAAGCATGGTAGGGATTATAGCTACTTATAAAGGCTGGGTGTTGGTGATAGGATTTGTGGCGTCTTGGGGTTAAATAGATTATGTTAAGGCACTAAACCATTTTTATATATAGTAATCATTATAAACTCTGCCCATTGTTGAGATGATGAGACACGTTTGTTTTTCATACACAGTCTGTGTTTGGATAAAATAATGCCAACCTCATAGCCTTGGCATACTTAACTGCAACCGGTCCAGGTTCCCCTGTCTAACTATGAATAACACCTTGTTCTATAGCCTAAATATTGAGTGCCACATTCAGCTGCTCACTAATTAAGCTGCCAGAAAACAATCACTCATAGGTGACATTTATTGCGTGATCATTTTTTCATATTTATTGTGGCATACTATGTGTGAGAGATTAAAACTATCTAGAAATACAACTTACACATTATCTATGTTAGAGGGGTACTCCACCCCTAGACATCTTATCCCCTATCCAAAGCATAGGGGATAACATGTCTGATCACAGGGGGTCCCGCTGCCGGGGACCCCCGCGATCTCCCTGCTGCACCCAGCGTTTGTTTAGAGCGTCGAGTGTAGCACCAGAGGCTCGTGACGTCAGGGCCGCCCCCTGCTTGTGACATCATGGCCATTCCCCCTCAATGCAAGTCTATGGGACGGGGCGTGACGCCCGTCATTCCCCCTCCCATAGACTTGCATTGAGGGGGCATGGCCGTGACATCACAAGCGGGGTGCGGGCTTGACATCACAAGCCTCCATCCCACATTGCCAGTCATCTGGCACGGAGCAAAGTTTGCTCCATGCACCAGATGTCTGGAGTGCTGCAGCCAAGATCGCAGGGGTCCCCAGTGGTGGGACCCCCGCGATCAGACATCTTATCTCCTATCCTTTGGATAGGAGATAAGATGTCTAGGGGTGGAGTACCACTTTAAATGTGATTACATGCTTTGTGTATACCTCTTCGCCATTTTTGAAATGTCCTATGGTTTGGGAGGGTTTTACACAGGACCTGTCAACACTCCTGGCATGTCTGTCTTGGTAAATACTCATGTTCTCAACGATATAAAACTCTTGAAGCTCCTGTTCTTAGAACTCTACATGTTGCCACTCCTCTGTTATTACTGATGGCAAAGCATGACTAAATTGACAACTGGGTGTTACCAGTCAACCATTTGTGTCCCTATACAGTCTAATACTGTCAGTGCTGATCGAACAGTGTCAGAGCATGCAGGGGCACATCTGTCACACTTAGTTGTTATGTTATTTATATTTTGCCAGAAATTTTAGGAAACTTTGTTCCAGAAAGGTTATTATTGTTCATAATTTTAACTATATAAGCAAAGATTGTACTTTGATTTACCTTTCCAAAGATTCATTGCTTTTATTTATAAGAAGTATACAAGACACATCTATCATAATACAAAAACATCTAGTTTACAAGAAAGGAATAAAAAACAACAGTGTAGATATTGCATGTGGTATTACAAACAGTCCCAAGTATAACAATAAAAAGTCCCAAGTCGAGGAACCTACCTAGGATAATGCTGTGTAGATGGTATATAATAAGAAAGAATACAAATAATATAGAGTGTTATAATAGTATTCATTAAAGGAAGACAAGGAGAAGGAACAGAAAGATGAACTGGGGAATGGGTTAGCAGGGCACACTGAGGACTGGTCAAATACCGTATTTCAAGGTGGGGGAACAGCTCCCGGGTTCAGGATGTTCTTATACATTCCCCGCTTTTAATGAACCTGAAATCCATGGTTTCATTATGAAGTAATACCGCTGTTGTGAGGACCACATTTTGTTGAAATGATCCTCTTGGTTCTGCAAAATAGAGGCCAATGCTTCGTTAAATGTTATCCACAACAATTTTAGTTCAAACTCACGTCAAAAGATGGTTTCTTCCAGGATTCGGCGATAGCTATCCTTGCCGCTAGAAGTCATAGGGATATCCATTTTTCCATGGTTTTGTGGATTCAGAAGCCTAACGAGGCTTTCTATGGAAACCCACACAAGTTTAGGTTTGTAATTGTGAAGATAGGATTATAGACCTGGATTCAAAACTAGAGGACAGTTCCAATATTAATGGAGGAAGAGACCCTCTCCTCCACATCCTCTGAAACAAAGACCTCAAGTACCTGGCTACATATTAGAAAGTTGTTTCATACCAGCACATCAGAATCTTATATCCTTCCCCCCCACCAGAGACATGTCAACTCCTCTTCCAGCTCCACCTCCCAAGACAACTTTCTGGAAGGGTGCAGAGTGCAGACTGTGGTTTCCTTTAATTGTATATTAAGGGATTTTATAAAGTGGTGGCATATTGTGAGGATATACCACCACCAGATTATTATCTTGGGAGCTTAAACTATTGGACCTCCACTACTCCTGAGAATGAAGTGCCCACAGCAATGATAAATAGGCTGTGCTGCAGTTCCCTGCACAGGATGGTTATGAGCCGCTATTTATGTGCCATCACTTTATAATTTGAGAATAACTGCTTAACCCCTTAAGGACGGAGCGTTTTTCCTTTTTTGCACTTTCATTTTTTCCTCCTTACCTTTTAATCATCATAACCCTTTCAATTTTATACATACAGACCCATATGATGGCTTGTTTTTTGCACCACCAGTTGTACTTTGTAATGACATCAGTCATTTTACCAATCTACGGCAAAACCCCCCAAAATATTTTTGGGACAAAATAAAAAAAATAAAAAGCCATTTTGTAAATCTTGGGGTAAAATGACACCTTATCTTTATTCTGTAGGTCCATATGATTAAAAGGATACCCTACTTATATAGGTTTGATTTTGTTTTACATCTGGAAAAAATCATAACTTCATGCACAAAAATTAATATGTTTAAAAATGTCATCTTCTGACCCCTATAACTTTTTGATTTTTACGCATACAGGGATGTATGAGGGCTCAATTTTTGGCATCATGATCTAAAATGTTTATTGGTACCATTTTTGTTTTGATCATACTTTTTTATCGCTTTTTATAAATTTTTTATGGTTTCAAGTGTGACCAAAAAATATGCTATTTTGGACTGATTTTTTTTACGTGTATGCCATTGACCCTGTGATTTAATTAACAATATATTTTTTATAGTTCAGACATTTACGCATGCGGCAATACCACACATGTATATATATATATATATATATATATATATATATATATATATATATATAGTAAGAAGTAATTGCACCACAGCTCTGTTCCTATGCAAGATGGGTGCCAGCGTCCAAACCTGATCAGGGTCCCTTGTAGATAAAAAATTCCAATGGAGCAGCACTCCAGTAAAAGAGGTGCATTTATTCACACATATCTCAATACAGTGAAACGTTGCGCTGTATTGAGATATGTGTGAATAAATGCACCTTTTTTACTGGAGTGCTACGCCATTGGAATTTATATATATATATATATATATATATATATATATATCTATATCTATATCTATATATATATATATATATATATATATATATATATATAAAAATTTACATACTTTTTTTTTTTTTATGGGAAAAAGGGGGTGATTCAAACTTTTATTAAGGAAAGGGTTAAATCACATTTATTAACTTTATTTTTGTTACTTTTTTCTTTACACTGTTATAGCCCCCATAGGGGACTATAGCATGCAATACAATGATTGCGCACACTGATCAATGCTATGCCATAGCATTGCATTGATCAGTGTTTTCTGTGCTCAATTGCTCCAGCCTGGATTTCAAGCTTGAAGCAATCAATCACCAATCGAATGCCGAAAAGGAAGGCCGAAAAATAATTATTGAACATATTTGATATTGCCGCATGCGTAAAGTGTCCAAGCTATCAAAATATAATGTTAATGACCCTGTACAGTGAAAGGCGTAAATGTATAGAAAAAAAAGACCAAAATTGATGCTCTTTGGTCACAACAAATTCACAAGAAAATGTATTAAAAGTGATCAAATGGTTGTAACACTCACGTTCAGCAGACAGGAACACTGGTGGATGTGGATACGTTGGACCTGTGTGGCAGATGACACAGATCGTACCAGGGAGCAGAGTCTAAGGTGCCGCTGGTTTTCACCAGAGCCCACCGCAAAGCTGAATGGACTTGCTGCGGCAGGTGGCACCCGGGTCGCTACCCTGGCACGGCTCAACCACACAGGCGGCTGAGGAATTTGAGGCACAGGTAGGATACGGCAACTCGTGGTCAGGATAGCAGAAGGTCAGGGCTGGCAGCACAGTAGCATAGTCAGGAATGTAGCAAGTGGTCAGTAGGCATGTAGCAAACTAGCAAGGTCACGAAGCAAAGGGTATGATACACGGTAAGTAAATACACAGGAACGCTTTCTCTCAGGCACTAGGGCAACAAAGATCCATTAGGTAAGAGTGGGATGTGGAGAAATGTATTAAGTGAGCCACAGGTGTTTACTTAATTAATGGGCATACTGGATTTTTAAATTTCAGAGCTCGGGCACTCGCGCGCCCTAGGGGATGGGGACACGCACGCCGGAGCAGAGAGGCCAGAGAGGAGGCAGAAGAAACAGGAGGTAAGTGACAAGCCGGATTTTGCATGCGGGCGCGTCACGTGATGCAAATCACATCCCCGTTGGCAGCAGCAGAAGGAGACAGGGGGCCATGCGCTCATGGCCTGCGTGTGCGGCTGGAGTGCAGGTCCTAACAGTACCTCTCCCCCTTTGGTCTCCCCCTCTTTTTTCAGTTAAGAAAACTCATGAGAAGGTCACAGTCCAGAATATTCTCCTCAGGCTCCCAAGATTTCTCCGGGGGGTCCCTGGCTGTGTAACCTGCCGTGTATGATGCAAGCACTGCTCTGATACACAGGATGTAAATGTACGTCTTGGTGCGCTAAGTACCGCCACACCAGGACGTACATTTACGTCTGTGGTCATTAAGGTGTTAATAGCGAGGAGATTACAATCTTGGAAAAGAACCCACAAGTTACAGTCTTGCCCTTGGCGTTTTTCTGATTAAGAATGGCACCGGCTCCAACAGATGAGGCATCAACCTCAAAAGCAATGGGCCTCTCTGGGTCAGGTCTAGCACGGGAGCAGAAGCAAATGCAGACTTCAAACGGGAGAAGGCCAATTCGGCCTCATGAGGCCAAGACTTAGGATTATAAGTCTTTTTCATGACAGCTACAATGGGAGCAACTAAGGAACAAAAATGTGGGATAAATTGACGATAATAGTTAGCAAATCCCAGTGAGCATTGAATAGCACATAGGCAAGAAGGACAAGGCCAATCCAATACTGCAGACAATTTTTCTGGATCCATCTGCAGGCCCTGATAAGAGACAATGTAGCCAAGAAAGACTAGATTTTTCGAATAGGCATTTCTCCAGTTTGGCGTATAGATGATTCTTCCGTAGATGCTGAAGAGCAAGATGAATAAGAGTACCATGTTCCTCTAAGTTGAGAAGATCAGGATGTCATCAAGGTATACGAATACACAGGTGTAGAGAAGATCACGGAAGATGTCATTGACAAACTCTTGAAAAATGGCTGAAGCATTGCAGAGACAAAAGTCATTACGAGATACTCAAAATGTCCATCACGAGTATTGAAGGATGTTTTCCATTCATCTCCCTTGCGGATACAAATGAGGTTATATGCTCCACGTAAGTCCAACTTGGAGAAGACCTTGGCTCCTCGGAGGCGGTCAAAAGTTCTGAGATAAGATGTAGTGGGTAACGATTCTTGACCGTGATTTTGTTAAGTCCCCGTAGTCAATGCATGGACAGAGTGAGCCATCCTTCTTCCCCACAAAGAAGAAACCTGCTTTGGCGGGAGAAGAGGACTTATGGATAAATCCCTTTTGGAGATTCCCCTGGATATACTCAGCCATGGCTTTGGTCTCAGGAACCGATAAAGGGTAAATCCTTACATGTGCAGGAGTCGTACTAGGCAGAAGATCTATGGGGCAGTCGTGGGGACCCCCGCAATATAGCAAGTCTCGCTGACCTACCCACGGTGGTCGCCCAGCAATCGCAGCAAATTGCCCAACAAGGACAGCAGCTGTCGCAGTTGACCGCCACGTTACAGCAACTTCTGCCACTGCTACAGCAGCAACCATCTCCTCCGCCAGCTCCTGCATCTCCTCCGCAGCGACTGGCCGCTCCTAGCCTACGCTCCTAGCCTATCTGGACTGTGCCGTGCCTCCTCATAGCCCCCGTCCTGGTGACACTCTGCCCCGTGACAAGCTTCACCCTCTGCCCCCCCTCCCCATTCCCACTTCTTCTGAACTACCTGCCGCTGGTATAGCTACCCTGGACTTCTTTTTTCAGAAGGAGACTCAAGAGGCGTCCCCTATGTTCTCGTCTCTTTTGAAGGGACAAGGAGACAAAAAGAGGGAGAGACCTAAGGGGGGGGGGGGGTACTGTTACGCTGAGCACTCCGGGTCCCTGCTCCTCCCCGAAGCGCTCGCGGCGTCTCTCTCTCTGCAGCGCCCCAGTCAGACCCGCTGACCGGGAGCACTGCACTGACATTGCCGGTGGGGATGCGATTCGCATAGCGGGATGCGCCCGCTCGCGAATCGCATCCCAAGTCACTTACCCGTCCCGGTCCCCGGCTGTCATGTTCTGGCGCGCGCGGCTCCGCTCTCTAGGGCGCGCGCACGCCAGCTCTCTAAGATTTAAAGGGCCAGTGCACCAATGAGTGGTGCCTGGCCCAATCAGCCTAATTAGCTTCCACCTGCTCCCTGGCTATATTACCTCACTTCCCCTGCACTTCCTTGCCGGATCTTGTTGCCTTGTGCCAGAGAAAGCGTTAGTGTTGTCCAAAGCCTGTGTTCCAGACCTTCTGCTATTCCTATTTGACTACGAACCTTGCCGCCTGCCCCGACCTTCTGCTACATCTGACCTTGCCTCTGCCTAGTCCTTCTGTCCCACGCCTTCTCAGCAGTCAGCGAGGTTGAGCCGTTGCCGGTGGATACGACCTGGTTGCTACCGCCGCAGCAAGACCATCCCGCTTTGCGGCGGGCTCTGGTGAACACCAGTAGCAACTTAGAATCGGTCCACCGACACGGTCCACGCCAATCCCTCGCTGACACAGAGGATCCACATCCAGCCTGCCGAATCGTAACAGGGATTATCTGAAAATGTTGCTTCTATTTAAGGATGATTTTTAAATATTATAATGCGTAAGGGGTTGTTTTACTTTAAAGCGATAGAAGGCTGTATATTTTTACTTTGTGATAATTAAAACTAATAATAACATTTCTATTATTGATTAATATGTAGTTGCATACTACATATAAATAAATACTACCTAAATGAATTTCTCAATGTTTACTGATGTCTTGCTACTCTCAAACATCTGAAGCCTATTGAATGTGGCTTTCATGTTGAGCAAGTTTACAGAAAATAAGATTGTATATTTGCATATTTTATAAATTGATTTGAATTACTTTCTTTATTTACAGGGACACCTCTTTGAGAAGACCACCCAAAATTGCATGGATGGGGGGGGGGTATTCACAAAGAAAATAGCCATTATGCCTATTGTTTTGTGAATTGAGAATCTACACACAATTGATATGAATCTGGGTTTTAGTGTATTTGGGTTCACATAGGTTGTTTTAGGTAATTTATATTAGTCTTATTTAACACAGTTTTCTACAGAGAAGAAGGTGTTAACAGTGGTAATTTTCCTTTGACAGATGGAGAGGGAGGAAGCAGGACAGGAGTTCTGATCTACGTCATTGTCCAGGCAATCTGGGAAACGTGCAACCTGTCACGCCAAAGAAGTGATCATCCAGAAATCGGAAGCACCACAGCATAAGCTCCACTTGTGTCCAGCAGCTTGGTCCAGGCAGAATGTGAGGGAGTCCTGCCAGCCTTAAATAAACAGATAGATGAAGCTACATCAGCAGGTGGATAAAATGCTGTCCTTCTGTAAACATGGACCGATTCCAGGTACATTGGGAGAAGTGCAGGCTGACTCATTACATGGGAGGTGAGAAGAAGTTTTCAGGATGCAAGAGAATAAATACTGTACATTCTTAATGTCTGAGTCTTCTTATTTGGAGATATTAGCCGCATACATTAAGTCATGCTTCTAACCTCACCCAATCCCTGTCCATGTAAATCCAATCTCCCCAGTTTAGTATCACTATGCAGGGAAAACTCTGTAGGATATGCAGAGGCTTTTTTACTGTCACATTCTGCACATATCTGACAGAGAAAAAATTGTTGCATTTTCTATCAAGCTCCATGTGTACAGAGATTTTCCCTGCATTGCTTCTAATGGAGAATAGCTCCAAACATATGGAGCACTTGCTGTTGTAAGCCATTGTAAAGAGAATATATCTCCATTCTATGGAAGATTGCATTTTGAAGTATTTATCGGCGTATAACACGCACTGACATATAACACACACCATCATTTTGAAAGGGAAATTTGAGTAAAAAAATAAATAATACATTTTAAATAAATGACTTGAAAGCCCTAAACTTATGGCCACATCATTTCCCCAACTCTGATCCCCGCCGTCTTAACCAAACCAAAGTATTACTTCTTACTAATTTGAAAAAGAAAAAAAGCTGACTTGTTTCCACACTGTATTTATGTTTATGTCCTCCTTCCCCTCCTAACCCCAACCTTTTCTCTCCCTCTGTATTCTAACCTATCCCTCCTCTATTACCCCCCCCCCAGTCCAGCCCCTCCACCTAACCTCGTCAAATATTCTGATGTGCTTTGGTACTGTTTCCATTCGTACCATGTTTTAGTGAACACCTCCTCTGCGTCACTATTAAACAGCCTCAGATCTTCAAGATACATAACTTCATTCACTCTTGCAAAGCTAAAGGGAGCTGAAGGGGTCTTTCTTTGTCTAACAAAAAAGTTAAACAGATCTGTAAATTACTTCTATAAAAAAAAAACTTAATTCATCCAGTACTTATCGGCTGCTGTAATGATCCACAGGAAGTTCTTTTCTTTTTGAATTTCCTTTCTGCCTGACTGCAGTGCTCTCTGCTGACACCTTTGTCCATTTTAGGAACTGTCCAGAGCAGGATAGGTTTTCTATGGGGATTTGCTCCTACACTGTATTAAAATAGCTGCCATTAGGTGTCTCCCTACTTGTCCAGAGCGCATTTCCCCCATCTTTTGCACAGACTTTGGACTCCTGCTGGCCTGCTGACACAGGAAATTCAGTCTGGCATGCTGAGGGAGGTGTGTCCAGCCTTATCCAATCATAGCTCCTTTCTAACTTAACTGCCATTTGCTGTTGGTTGCAGAGTAAGGGAGGAAGTTTTCCCCCGTATGGCTTCAGATAATGTCACACCTGCTGGGTAACGCCCCTTCCTAGTCTGTGAACCTGAGCCTTAGTAGAAAATACAGAGCAATATCAAGGTAGAAAACTAAAAAAAATAATAAAAATATAGGCAGGGGGGTTATCAAGATGGGGGAAGTGAACTGGGAGGATTATAACATTTTTCAAGTTATCAAGTTAATGCGAGGTACTATTTAAGTGATACATCTTGTGGACCATTCAGGGCTATTTTCCATTTTTCATCCTCTATTCCTCCGATGTTCTCAGCCAGTTTTCCCTGCTTTTGAACTTAGTTCTTTGGGCTTATACTTCATTCGGACCCTCTTTCTTCCCCAAATTAACTCATTCAGTATGCCCTTTTTTTTTTTTACCAATAATCCTTAATATATATTAAATGAGGCTGGATGAACCACACCACTACCTTCTTCTTTATTTTTTATTAATCACTGGAATTAGGTAATTATTAACATAATCTTCGGAGTGAGAGGTAACTTTAATTCCTAAATACTCAAAGGTACAGTCAAGGCCGTGAAAGTTGGCACCCCTAAATTTTTCAAGAAAATGAAGTATTTCTCACAGAAAAGGATTGCAGTAACACATGTTTTGCTATACATATGTTTATTCCCTTTGTGTGTATTTGAACTAAACCAAAAAAGGGAGGAAAAAAGCAAATTGGACATAATGTCACACCAAACTCCAAAAATGGTCTGGACAAAATTATTGGCACCCGCAACTTAATATTTGGTTGCACACCCTTTGGAAAAAATTACGGAAATCAGTGGCTTCCTATAACCATTAATAAGCTTCTTACACCTCTCAGCCTGAATGTTGGACCACTCTTCCTTTGCAAACAACTCCAGGTCTCTCTTATTGGAAGGCGCCTTTTCCCAACAGCAATTTTAAGATCTCTCCACAGGTGTTCAATGGGATTTAGATCTGGACTCATTGTTGGCCACTTCAGAATGTGCTGTACAGTGCGACCCAAAATCCATTGGTAATCTTCAGATTTCATAATGCCTTGCACACATTCAAGGCACCCAGTGCGATAGGCAGCAAAACAACCCCAAAGCATCATTGAACCTCCACCATATTTCACAGATACTGTGTTCTTTTCTTTGTAGGCCTTATTCTGTTTTTGGGTAAAGAGTAGAATGATGTGCTTTACCAAAATGCTCTATCTTGGTCTTATCTGTCCACAAGATGTTTTCCCAGAAGGATTTTGGCTTACTCAAGTTCATTTTGGCAAAATGTAGTCTTTCTTTTTAATGTCTCTGTGTCAGCAGTGGGGTCCTCCTGGGTCTCCTGCCATAGCATTTCATTTCATTTAAATGTTGATGGATAGTTTGTGCTGACACTGATGCTCCCTGAGCCTGGACAGAGTGAATATCTTTGGAACTTGTTTGGGACTGCTTATCTACCATCCAGACTATCTTGCATTTACACCTTTCATCAATTTTTCTCTTCCATCCACGCCCAGGGAGATTAGCTACAGTGCCATGGGTTGCAAACTTCTTGATAATGTTGCGCACTGTGGACAAAGGCAAATCTAGATCTCTGGAGATGGACTTGTAACCTTGAGATTGTTTATATTTTTCCACAATTTTGGTTCTCAAGTCCAGATAGTTCTCTTCGCCACTTTCTGTTGTCCATGCTTGGTGTGGCACACACAGACACACAATGCAAAGACTAAGTGAACTGCTCTCCTTTTTATCTGCTTTCAGGTGGGATTTTTATATTACCCACACCTGTTACTTGCCCCAGATGAGTTTAAAGGAGAATCACATGCTTGAAACAATCTTATTTTTCAACAATTTTGAAAGGGTGCCAAAAATTTTGTCCAGCCCATTTTTGGAGTTTGCTGTGACATTATGTCCAATTTGCTTTTTTTTTCTCCCTTTTTGGTTTAGTTCCAATACACACAAAGGGAATAAACATATGTTTAGCAAAACATGTGTTACTGCAATCCTTTCTGTCAGAAATACTTAATTTTCTTGAAAAATTTTAGGGGTGCCAACATTTACGGCCATGACTGTAACTGAATATTCAAGCACCTTCAGATTCCCCATATTCCCAGTTATTCCTTCATTAGCCAACAGTACCACACTGGAATTCTGTGAGCTCTTTAACCCCTTGGGGACGGAGCCCATTATGACCCTAAAGACGGGAGCATTTTTTGCAAATCTGACCTCTATCACTTTGTGCATTAACCTCCCTGGCGGTATGATTCTGCCTGGAAATTTGTACCAAAAGCGGTACAATTTTTTGCATTGAAATTCCACATCTCCCCCCGTCACATTCACCCTCCCTTGTTACATTCTCCCCCCCCCCTGTCACATTCATCCCCCTTGTTACATTCTCCCCGCCCCCCCTGTCACATTCATCCCCCTTGTTACATTCTCCCCCCCCCTTGTTACATTCTCCCCCCTCCATGTTACATTCCACTCCCCCCCATCACATCCCCCCCTTGTCACATTCCTCCCCCCTTGTCACATCCCCCCCTTCATGTCACATTTCCCTCCCCCCTGTCACATCCCCCCCTTGTCACATTCCCCCCTCTGTCACATTCCCCCCTCTGTCACATTCCCCCCTATGTCACATTCCCCCCCTTGTCACATCCCCCCCCTTGTTAAATTCCCCCCTATGTCACATTCCCCCCCTTGTCACATCCCCCCCCGTGTTACATTCCCCCCTATGTAACATTCCCCCCCCCCCCCTTGTTACATTCTCCCCTGTGTCACATTCCCCCCTTCTCACCTTGTCCTGCAGCAGGATACACTAGGTTTGCTGGCAGATTTCAAACCTAGTGTATTTGCTGCAGAACAAGCCCTTTCCCCTTCAGCCAATCACTGGCTTTATACCACTGCGGCCTGTGATTGTCTGAAAAGGGAAAGGTCCTGTAAGATGAATAGTGAAGAGAACAGGGACCAGAGCGCACGGAGGGGAACGACATCTGCAGGGACCGGGATTAGGTGAGCAAAAGGTTTTTTTATTTTCCTCCTTTTTACTTTTACACTTAGCTCAGTGTTTTTCTACCAGGGGGCCTCCAGCTGTTGTGAAACTACTGCTCCCAGCATGCCCGGACAGCCTTTGGCTGTTCGGGCATGCTGAGTGTAGTAGTTTTGCAACATCTGGAGGCCCCCTGGTTGAGAAACACTGACTTTTAGTATATGTCTTTACCTGCTCTGGCCGGCCCCCGCCACGTGAGCCGACCCGAGCAGATAATCACATATTTTCCCGGGGGCTGCATCGCTATATCGCAAAAAGCAAAAATCGCGATTCGATTGCTTTTGCGATATACTGTGCATCCCGCACAGCAACTCTGGGATGCTTCTACTTATAAATTTGATTCTAAGATTGCTTTTTACATAACATATTCTACTTTGTGTTAGTGATGTTCAACAAAGAAATGGCGCAGCACTCCACGGATGTATCCAAAAAAAAACTGTGAGTTTATTCACCACATGTTACCAACAGCTATTGGTAACATGTGGTGAATAAACTCACAGTTTTTTTGGATACATCCTTGGAGTGCTGCACCATTTCTTTGTTGAATATCTTAAGGGGTCTTGATCAGACCTAGGACGCATGGCACCCATATGCATTACGTTGGGAGTGCTGCATCTATTCCGGTATTTATGTTAGTGGTACATTTTTGTTGATACTTGCATCATTTCTTGGTGAAAAATCCCAAAATTTCATGAAAAATTAGAAAATTTTGCATTTTTATCATTTTGAAGCTCTCTGATTGTAAGGAAAATAGTAGAGATGAGCGAACTTACAGTAAACTCGATTCGGCAGTTGATGACTTATCCTGCATAAATTAGTTTAGCCTTCAGGTGCTCCGGTGGGCTGGAAAAGGTGGATACATTCCTAGGAAAGAGTCTCCTAGGACTGTATCCACCTTTTCCAGCCCACCGGAGCACCTGAAAGCGGAACTAATTTATGCAGGAAAAGTCATCAACTGCCGAGCCGAGAAGTTCGTGACAAATCGAATTTACTGTAATTTCGCTCATCTCTAGAAAATAGACATATCAAAAAAATTATATATTGATTCACAAATATGTATACTTTATGTTGACATTATAAAGTTGACATGTTTTTACTTTTTGAAGACATTAGAGGGCTCTCTCCTGTCTGATAGTACTCCTCTGTGCTCATTCCTGTCTGATAGGACTCCACTGTGTTCTCTCCTGTCTGATAATACTCCTCTGTGCTCTCTCCTGTCTGATAGTACTCCTCTGTGCTCTCTCTGGTCTGATAGTACTCCTCTGTGCTCTCTCCTGTCTGATAGTACTTCTCTGTGAGCTCTCCTGTCTGATAGTACTCCTCTGTGCTCATTCCTGTCTGATAGGACTCCACTTTGTTCTCTCCTGTCTGATAGCACTCCTCTGTGCTCTCTCCTGTCTTATAGTACTCCTCTGTGCTCTCTCCGGTCTGATAGTACTCCTCTGTGCACTCTCTCCTGTCTGATAATACTCCTCTGTGCTCTCTCCTGTCTGATAGTACTCCTCTGTGCTCTCTCCTGTCTGATAGTACTCCTCTGTGCTCTCTCCTGTCTGATAGTACTCCTCTGTGCTCTCTCCTGTCTTATAGCACTCCTCTGTACTCTCTCCTGTCTGATAGTACTCCTCTGTGCTCTCTCCTGTCTGATAGGACTCCTCTGTGCTCTCTCCTGTCTGATAGTACTCATCTGTGCTCTCTCCTGTCCTATCAGACATAGGAGTGCTAGCCCAACCTCACTTGAATGGACTTTGTCTATGCCTGTGCTTCAGCTTGGACAAAGCCATGATTTTATAAGCCGTGATATCTATAAAAAAGAAACAACATTTTCTTATGAAGTATATTGGAAAGGTTAATGTTTTAGCAAGATGTACAACATATCAAAAGTTTTTTTTATCTGACAGTGCCCATTTAACTATATTTGGATTTACCTTATGTCACCCAGCTTTCTCAAGATTAGATATGAGCTTTTTAAAACCTGGTATCCATATACTACAGGCATTGTGTGGAATTAAAGCAATCCTGATGACCATTTTTGTATTTAAATCATTATCCAAGTGCTCTCATTTTTGTTTTGTTTTTTATTCTGTGTATAGGTATATTTTTGATATTTTAAAGTGGTTCAACAAATTATGAATCACATTTAAATTATGGGGTGCAAAGATTTTTCTTTAATTCAAGAGAACTATTAATGCAATGTGGGTAGTTCTTTGTAGAATATGGTTATTGTGGAGATATGTATGCAAAGGGAATATACAAAAGAGATGTAATACTAAAGGAATAATAGCGATAAAATGGTAACCCAAAAGCTGTGGTAATTTATGTGTATTTAAAATAAATCATAATGATAAGACTAGAAATTGGATGTCATAAAATTACAAATAGCTATTGTCCAAGAGAGTAATTTATTATTGTTGCAGCACAATTGCTACGCTCAGGATATATGTTTATCCATGTTGATGAAATCACATATTAAAAGGGGACTGAAAATACTTAATGCAAATGAGTCATAAAGTGTTATTGTGTTTTTGTTTTTTTAAAGGGCTTTAAAAAACAAAATGTTTTCATTTAGTTGCGGATTTACTTTTTTAAATGTATAAGCATTGTTCAGTTTATAATCAAGCACAAAGTGTATTGAAAGAATGGAACACAATGATAACACAATGGTATTATTCAACCATATTAGATGTTTTATGTTAAAATAATAATAACAATACATAATATAACAATAAAAGATCTACCTGTGCACCTTAAATTTCAATTTCCCTAAAATAAAAAATAAAGTTAAAAAGGGTTTCTATTTCTAATAAAAACAAAAATAAACAAATCAAATAAATATAGCCTGCTATAGTTAGCATACACAATACACTATACCCACCTGTCTTCTTTCTGGGTCCAGTGCCACCATTCTGGTTTGCCAGCTGCTTCTGTTTAAGGGTAGCTCCCACCAAGTACTATATAATCTAATATGTCCCTACCTAGTAGTAATCTAGCCCTAACCCCCTACCTGGCTTAAAAAAAATGTTTCATCGCTTTAATAGAGCAGATTTAGTGCTTCTAAATCTGCTCTATAAAGCAGGGCAGGAAGCAGCGCTTCCCAACAGGCACGACGTCACTGACGCCTTGCTGGGCGCTTGCTTCCGCCCTCACATTGTCTATGCATGAGTGTTATTTATCTAATGGGGTGCCTCCAGCTGTTTCCCAACTACAACTCCCAGCATGCCATGATTGCTATTAGCTTTCAGGCCATGCTGAGAATTGTAGTTGTGAAACAGCTGGAGGCACCCTATTGTCTAGTGTCATAGTGTCACAAGAATGCCTCCCGCGTGCGCGAGCGCTACCATCACCGCTAGCGGGGTCCCTGTGCCCACTAGCGGTGTCACAAGAAAACCGAGCGTGGCTCTGTTCCCCGTCCCTGTCAGCTCTCAGGGTACGGGAATAGATTTAAAAGCCTCACGCGCGGCTAACATAGTACTGCGCAGGCGCAGCACTACGCAAATAGCGTAGGGCTAACGTAGGCAGCGCTAGGAGCCTGGCGTTAGCCCTACGCTATTTGCGTAGTACTGCGCATGCGCAGTACTAAGTTAGCTGCGCGCAAGGCTTTTAAATCTGTTCCCGTACCCTGAGAACTGACAGGGACGGGGAACAGAGCCGCACTCGGCATTCTTGTGACACCGCTAGTGGGCACAGGGACCCAGCTAGCGGTGATGGTAGCGATCGCACTCGTGGGCACAGGGGCAGGGTAATGGGGGCGGGCTGGGCCGTGCGCGAGGCCAGTGCAGCTGGCCAATGCGCGCAGCCCCAGCTATCAGCGTGCTCGCTCTCGCCTGTTTGATTGACAGGCGGGAGCGAGCACTGCAGTGCCTGAATATCGACTCATTGCCAGGCTTAAATGAGTCGAAATTCAGTAGTGACGTCACTGCCGAATGCATTTGGCCACTAGGAGGGCGACCTCTAGTGGCCGAATTTAAAAGTGATTTTAAACTTGTTTAAAATCACTTTTTTTAAATTAAAGTATATTAGAGATATGTTGTAGTACTTAAGTACTACAACATATCAATTTTTTTACTTCATTACAGTGCCCATTTAACTTTCCCCTGATGACTAATTTTCCTGCCCTGCATGGTGACATTCTAAATACAATGCACTGACTACTGAGACCAGCGATTGGCTGCTGCATGTTCAGAAAATCCTTAGGCAGCCCTGGAATTCTGAAAGCAGAAGAAAGTTAAAATTAATTTATTTTGTTATTTGCTATAATGTAATTTTGTAATTTGTTCTGCTCATACTGGAAAACCACTTTAATGGTCTATTCACACATACAGTATTCTGTGTAGTTTTGACGTGCAGATTTGATGCGCAGGATTTTCTGCTGTAGATTTCAATGTAAACTGAAGACAGCTTGAAATCCTGTGCATCAAATCTGTGCAGAATACTGTATGTGTGAATAGACCCTAAAGGGGTAGTTTAAAAAATAATAATAATTATAATGCCTGTCCACCAATCAGCAGACTGACCATTTTCTTTCCCCAGGTATAGTGGCTTATATATTCATATTACATACAAACATACTACAATTGAATATTGATTTTGATGGCAACAGTAGGCACTGTAAAGTAAGGGCTCATCCACATGGCTCGCCAGCCAGTCCATTTTTTCTCTCTGCTCAATTCCTGTAAAATACTGGACACCTGATCGACCCCATTTGAGTATATGGGATCAGTTGGAACTTGCGGTGTCAATTGTTGTCTGATCTAATCAGGGTCCATTCAGCACAACAACAAAAGAGCCAGACCCTAAATGGTTCGGAGCCTAAGTCATATTGTTTGGTGACTATGAATAAAAAAGGATGAGTTAGACACACACAATCTGAATGCAAAGACAAGGAGAACACAGGCACCCATGGCCCCATGTGACCTAAAGAGTAAAGTCCCACCCCCAGCAGATAAGTTGCAGTGCTTGTTACACAAATTTTAAATTACCCCCCCCCCCCCCCCAAAACCGGCTATAATTGGGCTCAGTAATGTAAAAACTGGGATATACTAGGCAAGCTGCAAAGAAGAGATATTGAAAGATGCGTATCATAGAGGCATGTCACTAAGATGCTGAGATGTAGCATCTGAGGTAATGTAATAAAATGTTGTAGGGGGCTCTGATCCTCTTTTTCTTTTTTCCTCACTTTTTTTCTTTCACTCTATCAATCTTAAAATATAAGATGGTGAATGGTTATTAAAGGACATCTTCAATTTTCTGGTTGGTATTTGCCCATTACCACAATCTGCATGGTTTGGTTAATACAATTATAGCATTCACCTTAAAAGGAAAAAAGAACAAACATGTTTTTTCACATAATGATTTTTACAAATGTTTTATGTTGTTACTGTTGATGCTGTCCAAAAAGTGAGGAATCCTTTCAAGTGGTTTGAGGTTAAGCATGGCCAATCCTCCCTCAAATAACCATACTACTGCATTCATGTTGTTTATGCACTGTGAAAAACCATGACAAATGAAAAGCATTCACAGATAGAGAAGAATACTGAGAATATGAAAATTCTTACTTGGAATGTGAGAAGACTGTAATCCCCTATACGAGATTCATACTGAAATGCCATGAAAACATACATGCAGATGTGAATTGTCTCCAGTAAAGTAATCTGACAGAGAGAGATTTGCTTAGAGTGAGTAAGTTCTGGGTGGAAGTATATTTCTGATCACAGGGGGTCTGACCAGTGAGACCCCTTGTGATCTCCTGCCTTGTGCCCTGGCTCTTCCCATGCACGGAGCGAGCACTGCTCTTTGCATGGAGCTATGTTTAAGTCTGCGCAAAGCAATGGCTAACATTCCCCCTTCATGCATCTCTATATGAGTGATAGATACAGCACTTGTGTATCTCCGTCTCTCCCAAACAGATGTATAGAGGGGGCGTGTCGACCATCACTTTGTGCTGTGGTCAACACAGCGCGGTGCATGGAGCGGGCCTGCTTAGTGTATGGGGAGAGCCGGAGTGCCGGGCAGGAGATCGCAAGGGGTCTCACCAGTCAGACCCCCTGTGATCAGACACTTATTCTCTATCCTGTGAATAGGGGACAAGTTGTCATGAACCGGAGTACCCCTTTAAGGACTTCTTTCTTCCAAAGTTCTCCGAGACTGAATGGATACTAATTTTAAGGGACTCATATCTGTCTGTGCCTTTGTTGCCCTCTGGTTAGGCCAGGCAGTCATGACTGGGAGCCAACCTACAGTGTTTTCCATGTCTATTTAGCAGCAGAACATCTACACTCCACACAGGTTAATCATCTACTAACTCAGTTACTGTTGTTGTTGGAATTGTTCATGATATGTAACAACTTATCTCTTATGCTGCAATACCCTTTGAGACCCGATATCTTAGTTTGTACAGCACATATAACATCAAGTTCCCTTCATTTTGCCACTGGCCTGAACATTGTCATCAGGGAAGTGCTCCAGGCACATATAGTCAAACCATCTTAAATGCAGCTCCTCCTTTTACAATTTAAGTGACATTTAAGGGGACTCTTGGGGGTCTTCCTCAACAGTTCAGCTACCTGTGACATCCTTGTCATCTCAGCTCCTGAACGAGTGGGACTACAAGAGCCAGCAGACCCTGCCCTTCTACCCTGTTCCATGTTCTACCGTGTACTGTGTCACCTCACAAAAACCTTGAACAAGTTATCAAACTAATTCAAAATAATATAGAGGTATATAATGATTGTCCACTAGTTAGCTAATAAGTGTTTATAATGAACAAGGGCCAAAATACTCACAGATCAATGCCATAGTATTAACCCCTTAGGGACTAAGCCCATTTTCACCCTAAAGGGGTACCCTGGCCCTAAGACATCTTAGAAGATGTCTGACCGCTAGTGTTGCTCGCGAATATTCGCAATCTGAATTTTATTCGCGAATATCGCATATACAAAGAATATTCGTGAATATAGCGCTATATATTCGTAATTACGAATATTGTTTTTTTTGTTTTTTTTCACAGTACACATCACAGTGATCACCCCTCTCTGCTTCCAGCTTGTGTGGTGTAAAGAAGGCTCTAATACTACTGTATGAGACTGGTGTGCGAATTTTCGCATATGCGAAAATTTGCATATGCTAATTTCGCATATGCGAATTTCCATTTATGCTAATTTTCGCATATGGAAATATTCGCATATGCGCATTTATCGCATATGCGAAAATACAACCAGAATATTACGAATATGCGAATATTCGCGAATATATGATGAATATTCGTCCATATATTCGCGAATATTCGCGAATTCGAATATGGCCTATGCCGCTCAACACTACTGACCGCGGGGGTCCCGCCCAGGGGCGGACATATCGCCTGTGCAGCAGGTTCAGCTGCACAGGGGCCCAGCGTGTGAGGGGGCCCGCCCTCACACGCTGGGCCGGTCCTACCATCGGACCCAGTGCACAGGGCCACCATCAGGGGGTAAACTCATACACTTGTATGGGGCCCGGAGCTTCAGGGAGGCCCGGACGCCCCTGTACTTTTTTTTTTCCGGCTAGTCAGTGAGTGACTGCGACTGTCACTCACTGACTCCTGGCTGGGTACCCGTCAGAACTATGACCGGGCCTCATAGTCTGGGGGGCCCGCAGGACTATGAGGCCCGCTCTTTCTAGGGCGCAGGCCCCTTAAGAAGTACGGCAGGGCCGGACAGGCCAGGGGCTGATGGGAGTCGACGTGCCCCGCGCAGGCACGCACGTCTACTCCAGTCACCTGACCTGTCCCGGCGCGATCTCCAGTCCAGCAGCCTCCCGACGGATCCTCCCCGTGCAGTGGAACACTGTGACAGGAGCAGCAGCTGCACCGAACCCCGGCAGGGTAAGTGAACGGGGGGGGGGGGGGGGGGTTGGATGGGGGCTATGTTTGCAGACTACAATGGTGATGAGAGGTGCAGGGGAACAGGTGCTTGGGGTGTTATAGGGGTGATGAGAGGGGGGTTATGGGGGGTAATGAGAGGTTCAGGGGGGTGTTATGGGGGTGATGAGAGGTGGAGGGGGTGTTATGGGGATGATGAGAGGTGCATGGGGAGGTTATGGGGGTGATGAGAGGTGCAGGGGGTTATGGGGGTGATGAGAGGTGCAGGGGGGTTATGGGGGTGATGAGAGGTGCAGGGGGGTGTTATGGGGGTGATGAGAGGGGGGGTTATGGGGGCGATGAGAGATGCAGGGGGGTTATGGGGGTGATGAGAGATGCAGGGGGGGTTATGGGGGTGATGAGAGATGCAGGGGGGTTATGGGGGTGATGAGAGGGGGGTTATGGGGGTGATGAGTGATGCAGGGGGGGTTATGGGAGTGATGAGAGATGCAGGGGGGTTATGGGGGTGATGAGAGATGCAGGGGGGTTATTGGGGGGTGATGAGAGGTGCAGGGGGTGTTATGGGGGTGATGAGAGGGGGGGTGTTATGGGGTGATGAGAGGTGCAGGGGGGGTTATGGGGATGATAAGAGGTGCAGGAGGGTGTTATGGGGGTGAAGAGAGGTGCAGGGGGTGTTATGGGGGTGGTGAGAGATGCAGGGGGGTTATAGTAGTGATGAGGAGAGGTGCAGGGGGATTATAGTAGTGATGAGGAGAGGTGTGGGGGGGGTTATAGTAGTGATGAGGAGAGGTGTGGGGGGTTATAGTAGTGATGAGGAGAGGTGAGGGGGGTTATAGTAGTGATGAGGAGAGGTGCGGGGGGGTTATAGTAGTGATGAGGAGAGGTGTGGGGGGTTATAGTTGTGATGAGGAGAGGTGCAGGGGGTTATAGTAGCGATGAGGAGAGGTGCGGGGGTGGTTATAGTAGTGTTGAGGAAATGTTTGGCAGGGGTTATGGGGTTGATGAGGAATGATGAGGACACAGAGGATAAGAGGTATTATATTTAGTGGGTATAGTGTGTGGCAGGATTATATTTAGTGGGTACAGTGTATAGCAGTATTATATTCAGGGTACAGTGTGTGGCAGGATTATATTTAGTGAGTACAGTGTATAGCAGTATTATATTCAATTCAGGATACAGTGTATAGCAGTATTATATTCAGAGTACGGTGTGTGGCAGGATTATATTTAGTGGGCACAGTGTATAGCAGTATTATATTCAGGGTACAGTGTATAGCAGTATTATATTCAGGGTACGGTGTGTGGCAGGATTATATTTAGTGGGCACAGTGTATAGCAGTATTATATTCAGGGTACAGTGTATAGCATTATTATATTCAGGGTACAGTGTATAGCAGTATTATATTCAGGGTGCAGTGTGTGGCAGTATTATATTCAGGTTACAGTGTGTGGCAGGATTATATTTAGTGGATACAGTGTATAGCAGTATTATATTTAGTGGGTACAGTGTACAGCAGTATTATATTCAGGTTACAGTGTCTGGCAGTATTATATTTAGGGTACAGTGTGGGGCAGTATTATATTTAGTAGGTACAGTGAATAGCAGTATTATATTTAGTGGGTACAGTGTATGGCAGTATTCTATTCATGGTACAGTGTGTGGCAGTATTATATTCAGGGTACAGTGTGTGGCAGTATTATATTCAGGGTACAGTGTGTGGCAGGATTATATTCAGGGTACAGTGTGTGGCAGGATTATATTCAGGGTACAGTGTGGGGCAGTATTTTATTTAGGTTACACTTTCTGGCAAGGTTATAATGATTATTGTCTTCATGCAGAGGATGAGGATCTGCTGACAAAGTGAGGAGCCAATGATGTCCGGATGTCAGACTTTGCAGAGAAGATGGAGCTGGAGGAAGACCTGGTCTCTGGACGAGATGAAGAAGAAAAGATTACAGAGAAGATATCACTTAAGTCATAAGACGTCACTCAGGTCACTGACATCATTGTGTGTTCTTATGACTGTCCCATCAGAGCTGTAGTCACTTGTAAGTTCTGCAGTGATGATGGGTAAAACTGTGTCCAATCTGTGTCTCTTCAGCTGTTACAAAACTACAACTCCCATTGCCAGAGGCTCTTCAGACATGATGGGAGTTTTAGCTTTCCAACAGCTGGAGAACCACTTCAACCAAGGTGATCGGTGGGGGTCTCAGGCCTTGAGTTGTGTAAGGGGCCACAAAATTTCTGATGGCAGCCCTGCCAGTGCACATATGACAGGGAAACCAGTCTTGCCCAGTCACTAAACTGCTACTTACATCTGCCCATGGGGACTTCCTGGCTGAGGTGCGTGCGGTGAGTGACGTCATCGCAAGCACCTGGACGCTGACGTCCAGCGCAGAGCGTTCGATAATGTCACTTATAGCGCGCACCTCTGCCAGGAAGTCCTCTCAGGCAGATGTAAGTAGTGCAGGCAAGGTAAGAGTGTGTGGGTGAGTGAGAGTGTGTGTGTGTTTGTTTGTTGGGGTTATCCTACACTACCTTATGTGGGGAATCTATGCTACCTAATGTGGGGAATATATGCTATGCTACCTAATGTGGGGAATATATGCTACGCTACCTAATGTGGGGAAATTATGCAATGCTACCTAATGTGGGGAATATATGCTACATAATGTGAGGAAACTATGCTACCTAATGTGGGGGAACTGCTGCCTACCTAATGCAGATTAATGTGAGTTGCAGTGCAATTTTATGGCATATTACTTTTTTTTTGGGGGGGGGGGGGGGCCCAGGCACATTCTTTGCACAGGGGCCCTCTGTTGTCTGTGTCCGCCCCTGGTCCCGCCACTGGGGACCCTGCAATCTTCCATTCAGCACCCACCTCAGGAAGCTTCACGCTGTGCTGCCAGCTCAGTGACAGTACGACTCCTCCCCCGTTTGATGTCACACCCCGCCCCCACTATGCAATCTATGGGAGGGGGCGTGACGTACTCTGGGAAATTTAAATTAGGGAAAAGGATTAATAATGTAGTACTCCATGGAAGTTTGATACTCCCTGAAGCAATTTTTAATGCAGAGGCCCGGATGATCGGGGCAAGTGTCACACTGAGTGGTGGTGTCCTTCCAAATCCCCCCTCCTGTAACACACTCTGCAGGGGACTGTAGTTCCAGAGTTGCTCTGACCAGCTCTTTGGTGGTCACCAAAGATTGGGTCTTTGGAACTTCCTCTTGGAACTGGAGGAATGTCCCTGTGTTGCCAGCGTACTGGGACAGTACAAAAAAAAGTTATACATGGCAACCTGTACCATGTAGACCGCAACTTTTTTGTTCCATGCCCTTGTTTTCCACATGTCAATATATATGGCTTGAGGACTTGATCAGAGAGATCAACTCCTCCCATATACCGATCGTAGTCCAGAATACACTCAGGCTTGAGGACCAGTCCCACAGTACCTGGCACAGGGACAGGGGTGCTGCCGTTCCCATGAATTGTGGTGAGCATAAGGACATCCCTCTTGTCCTTATACCTGACCAGCAACAGGTTTTCATGGGAAAAGGCATGTGACTCACCCCGGGGCATAGGAGTCTGCAGTAGATAGAAAGGAAGGCCGCTTTGATTCTTCTGGACTGTCCAACAAGCGAGCGTGGATCTGCTGGCGAGGGATATGAAGAGAGGGATACTAGTGAAAAAGTTATCCACGTATAAGGTGGTAACCTTTATCTAGCTATGGGTGCAAAAGGACCCAAACAATTTTCCCGCTAACACCCAGAGTGGGGGGGAGATTCTGGGGGTTCAAGGCGGGAATCTCGTCCCTTATACACCATAAACTTGCAAGTGTACCCTGAGATACTCTCACAAAGTTAATACATCTTCATGCCATCCCGCTTCCGCTTGGTTGGGATATATTGCCAGAAGCAGAGTCTCCCCTTAAAGCTGATGAGAGACTCATCAATAGAGACCACTCTTCCAGGGACATAAGCCTCCCAAAATTTTCAGGACATGCCGCATTATCAGCATAATGCAAACATTACCGAATGGCCTTGAACCAGGGATTGGTTATGGCCATACTGTAGAGCGGGGTCTGGTACAGGACGTCCCCACTCCAGTACTGCGTGACCTTTGGTTTTTTAACCAGTCCCATATCCAGCACAAGGCTCCAAAATGTCCTCATTTCAGGTGCATCGACTGGGAACCAACCATTGGGCCTAGTTAAAAAAGAACCCGGGTTTGCAGCAATGAACTGTTGGGCACACAGACTCATCTGGTCAACCATCAGATTGACAAAGTCGTCACTGAAAAAAAACCTAAAATAGTTCATTTCAGTGAACCCGACGATGTCAATCTTGATTTCTGAGTCGCCAACAAACTCAGGAATCATGGGCTCGTGGTCCAGACAAGTTCAACGGTACCAAGTGTCACGAACCGACACAAGCGGATGGTAGGGTTATCTATAAAATCACTATTTGTCTACACTAGACCGAAAACAATGATTAAAAAAAATCCCTCTTACACCACCCAAAGTATCACTGCCACCACCTGTCAATTTCAAGCCGACAGGAAGCTATCAATTCAATCTGGATATGCTACAATTCTCAAATATAATCTACTATCCCCAGTAGTATATCAAAACAGGAAAAAGATTATTTCAAATCTATAATGTAGCCGAACAGGTAAGTAAATGTAAGACTATAACTTAGCTCTCTTCAAGGACAATGTACGTCCGTTTTACCAGACATAAGGCGGGACTTAATAAATGAATGATTTATTATGAAAAAAAAGTATTCACAGTACATATAAAAGCAGATATTAACAAGACACCACACAGAAAATAAAAATAAAATGGGAAAAAAATAGAATCCTTACTTACAAAAAGTTACATAGTTCTATTCCATGGGGTCTGGTAGGAAATGGCGCCTGGAATCCAAAATTAGATTTTGTCCCCCATGCAAGCGCACCCTAGCCCCCCCCAGGTCTGTAGTTTAATACCCTGCTATAGACAGGTGATCCCTCTATGTTCAGCCCCTGGGCTGGACAAGGAGGAGAGATAGATGTTGCCCACTTCCTTATGATACCTTTATGCCCAAAGAATAGGAAATTTCCCGTATCTTCTATCATGGGCCAGGCACCCACATAATTTTCTTATATTTGGGTTCTCTGTCAAATCTTCTTTCTAGGGGTACCTGACATGACCCCCTTATTGTGTATAATTTACCCAGTGCATACAGTTCAGGCAGGGATCAATACACAAGGGTCATGTGAGGACTCATTTTAAAGGTAGTATGATGGAGAATCCAACCGTATAAGATAGGGGCTGCGGACATACTTCCCTGACCCCAATATTTAATATTGGAGACATGGCAGTTTCACAGGGGTCTAGTTCCCATACCTTTCTTTTATCTATTGACACCAAATCTTGGCGTCTGTTCGGCTAGTTGAGGTGTCAAATTTACCATCCAGGTAAACAGTGTCCATTAATTGGCTCAGTTATGTTAATTGCCCCTATCTGGCCACTGGATGCAATAGCTTAGACTCTCGTTTCCTGGTAGATTGATCAAAGCAGAATGGATTCTTTAGAATATTAACCCCTTAAGGACCGGGGGTCTTTCGTTGTTACGCCGAGCTCCCCGGGTCCCCGCTCCTCCCCGGAGCGCTCGCAGTGTTTTCCTGTTCGCAGTGCCCCGGTCAGACCCGCTGACCGGGAGCGCTGCGATAATGTCCCTAGCCGGGATGCGATCCGGGATGCGATCCGTGATGCGGGAAGCGCCCGCTCGCGATTCGCATCCCGGCCCGCTCGCGATTCGCATCCCGGCCCGCTTACCAGACTCGTTCCCCATCTGTTCTGTCAGACCTCTTGCCGTTGCCCCTGACTACGATCCTTGCTGCCTGCCCTGACCTTCTGCTACGTCCGACCTTGCTCTGCCTAATTCCTTGTACCGCGCCTATCTCAGCAGTCAGAGAGGTTGAGCCGTTGCCGGTGGATACGACCTGGTTGCTACCGCCGCTGCAAGACCATCCCACTGGTGAATACCAGTAGCAACTTAGAACCGGTCCGCCGGCACGGTCCACGCCAATCCCTCTCTGACACAGAGGATCCACCTCCAGCCTGCCGAATCCTGACATTCGTTTTTTGCTCCTTGCCTTTAAAAAATCATAACTCTTTCAATTTTGCACCTAAAAATCCATATGATTGCTTATTTTTTGCGCCACCAATTCTACTTTGTAATGACGTCAGTCATTTTGTCCAAAAATCTACGGTGAAACGGTAAAAAAAATCATTGTGAGACAAAATTGAAAAAAACGCCATTTTGTAACTTTTGGGGGCTTCCGTTTCTACGTAGTACATTTTTCGGAAAAAAAATGACACATTATCTTTATTCTGTAGGTTCATACGATTAAAATGATACCCTACTTATATAGGTTTGATTTTGTCGTACTTCTGGAAAAAATCATAACTTCATGCAGAAAAATTAATACGTTTAAAATTGTCATCTTCTTCTATAACTTTTTTATTTTTCCGCGTATGGGGCGGTATGAGGGCTAATTTTTTGCGCCGTGATCTGAAGTTTTTAACGGTACCATTTTTACATTGATAGGACTTATTGATCGCTTTTTATTCATTTTTTCATGACATAAAAAGTGACCAAAAATGCACTATTTTGGACTTTGGAATTTTTTTGGCGCGTACGCCATTGACCGTGCAGTTTAATTAACGATATATTTTTATAATTCGGACATTTCCGCACGCGGCAATACCATATATGTTTATTTTTATTTTTATTTACACAGTTTTTTTTTTTATGGGGGAAGGGGGGTGATTCAAACTTTTAATAGGGGAGGGATTAAATGATCTTCATTCATTTTTTTTTTTTTACTTTTTTTTTTTGCAGTGTTATAGCTCCCCCATAGGGACCTATAACACTGCACACACTGATCTTTTATATTGATCAATGGTTTCTCATAGGAAACCAGTGATCGATGATTCTGCCGCTTGACTGCTCATGCCTGGATCTCAGGCACTGAGCAGTCATTCGGCGATCGGACAGTGATGAGGCAGGTAGGGACCCTACGGCTGTCCTGTAAGCTGTTCGGGATGCCGCGATTTTGCCGCGGTTATCCCGAACAGCCCACTGAGCTAACCCTAACTTTTTACTTTCACTTTTAGCAGCGTGGCTCAGCTTTGAGTGCGCGGCTAAAGGGTTAATAGCGTGCGGCACCGCGATCAGTGCCGCGCACTATTAGCAGCGGGTCCCGGCTTCACTATGACGCCGGGCCCGCCGTGATATGATGCGGGGTCACCGTGGGACCCCGCGTTATATCACGGGAGTGGGACCAAGAACGTACTCATACGTCCTTGGTCCTTATGAGGTTAAACTATCACAGATAAGGGTAATGGAATTAAAAGTTATGCATACCGAGGGACAATTTATGCAGGACATATATCACCAGTAATAAATGACAAACAATAACAATGCAACATGGATACATATTTTAGCCATTGTATATGACACCAGGCACCAGTAAACTTGGCTGGGGGGATTGACTAGTATGAGTGCCAGGGGGACACATACTAGCATGGGACACAGGGTCAAGAGCAGAGGAGGTTTGTGGCCTCAGATGGTGCCGCCTTGATGGCTCATCATAAGAAGATGATGAGGAGGATGCAGAACAAATAAGGAAGTTGGGGTCTTCCTCGTCCTCTGTGGCACTTTCAGTGTTGGAGGCAAGTATGACATATGCCTCCTCCACTGAAAACACCCCACGGGCCATTTCCCTACTCTAATGGGGGGTGAAGTGTATGTATGTGTGGGGGGAAATCGTTATTGGTGTGTGTGCTGCGAGTGGTGTCGTGCGAAATTCCTGCCCTAACCCGCCCTAAACTACTACGTAACCTGCCCTAAGAACACAAAATATAAAATAAAACTAAACAAAAAAAAACGGAAAAAAAGGATTTCTAACGCAAAAAGGCCTGCGCCAAAAAAAAGTTTACCTAATCAGCATTCTGATTGGTTGCCATGGACAACTGCACCACTCATGCTTTACAGAGGTTTTGACAAATTTCCCCCAATATCTTTAGCTGAGAATAGTGCAAAAAATTGCAGTGATGTCAGCAATATTCTTGTCTTACTTTATTAGACTAAACTAATTGATGCAAGAAGACACTCCAATCCTGATAGCAGGAAATTTATATTTGCTTCTCCAAAACAAAAATAATGGTTTTGCATATGCTACATTTCTATTAGTCAGGTGCTGGTCTCATGTATCGAATTTGCGATATTTTACGAATATATTGACGATTATTCATCCTATGTTCACAAAATTTGCATATTCGCTATGTTCGTTCACTTTTTTTCCATGAAAAAAAACCCACAAAAAAATGAATATTCGTCATTACGAATATTAAGCACTATATTCTAAATATTTGCGAAATATTATTGTGGTAGCCCTTGGGAGGATATAATACAGTGGGGGTGTTGCTTCGGTATTTGAGGGGTTAAGTTAACCCCTGTCACTCGTGACACCAGGGTGAGGGTTGATACGCTGAGGTAAATCTTCGACCTATCGCCACCCTTCCCAGAAACGATAGGTGCGTGCTTAAATGAATGAAGGTCCACAATAGGGATGAACTTGAACTTTCATAAACTTTATTTTGCATAAACTTTACTGAAGTACTTGCGGTACATCCAATTAACAGCAACAGTCTTAGTAATACAGTCTCTACACAGCTCAGCAATGATTGACAGATGCTGCGGACCATTGACTTATCCATGGCTTAATAGAATTAGGATTTGTTGAGATCCGTCCGGATTTAGGGGTCTGTTTAGGTCCGGTGATCTTGCGAAGTTAACAGGGATTGAGATAACTCACAGTTTTGTATGAATGGCCGTTGCCGCAAGGCTTGGGCCTAGTCACTGCAGAAGATAGCTGCGCAGATCCGTCCTCAACAGCAGCGCAGGAACAAGAGAGCGATTAATGGCCGCCGCTCCCTTATATGGGCAGGGCCGTTTTGGATTGGTCCGAGTCAGCTGTCACTCACCGTTACAAGGCATGGTGGGTGAACACTAGTGTTGCTCGCGAATATTCGCAATTCGAATTTTATTCGCGAATACCGCATATTCGCATATTCGTTTTTTTTTTGGTTTTTTTTTTCACAGTAAAAATCACAGTGATCATCCCTCTCTGCTTCCAGCTTATGTGGTGTAAGAAGGCTCTAATACTTCTGTGTGAGACTGGTGTGCGAATTTGCGCATATGCGAAAATTTGCATATGCTAATTTTCGCATATGCGAATTTCGCTTATGCTAATTTTTGTATATGCAAATGTTCGCATATGTTAATTTTCGCACATGCAAATATTCGCATATGCAAAAATAAAACGAGAATATTACGAATATGCGAATATTCGCGAATATGACGAATATTCGTCCATATATTCGTGAATATTCGCTAATTCGAATATGGCCTATACCGCTCAGCACTAGTGAACACGTCACTGGGACCTCCTAAGGTCCTAAAGCAAACCATAGAGTTTTCAACCTGATCACATGACCCCAAGGTCCTGTTATGCTACAAACAGGTAGACAATTTAATATATACTCTTTTTATACTTATAACTTTATAAATATCAGATAGAACTACTATACATTTAGTGGTTAAGTGAGAGGTGACAAGGGGAAGACTAGAAAAGAGAGACCCCAACGTCCTAGGGACTCTGACTATTGGGACCTCTACATAGGTAACGTATAAAATACGGTACCAGGACACCACAGACTCCCTTACTTAAAATAAGTCGAACTCGACGTCTGTCCCTTAACCTCTTTAGGACATAGGGCGTATGGATACGCCCTGAATCCCGAGTCCTTAAGGACCGAGGGCGTATCCATACGCCCGTGGGAATTCCGGCCCCCACCGCTAGCCGGTTGGGGACCGGAGCCGGATGCCTGCTGAAATCGTTCAGCAGGCATCCCGGCATATCGCCCAGGGGGGTCATTATGCCCCCCCATGTCGGCGATCGCCGCAGATCGCTGGACAATTCAGTACAGCGATCTGCGGCGATTCCGGGTCAATCGGGTCTCCAGTGACCTGGTGATCCGTAATTACTGGCTGTTCGGGGCCGTCTCTGACGGCCGCGAACAGCCAGAGCCTGCAGGGGTGAGGTGGCACTGGTGCCACCTCACGATCGCCCTGATTCGTCGGCCGGATTACCGGCCGACCAATCAGGGCGCCTGCTGCGGGTGTCACTCCCGCACCCGCTCCGCCCCTCTTCTGGAGGACGTGAGCAGGTGCGGGACGTGCACCCCGGGTGCTGGGGACCCCGATCCCCGGCGCCCCTGTTGGGATCGGGGCCCCAGGAGCAGCTGCGGCGGCGGGACTGACCTGCAGCGTCTGGATCGTTGGAGGTGAGTGACAGCCTCCTGCTGTTGCTTAGCAACAGCTCCCAGCATGCAAAAAGGGCATGCTGGGAGCTGTAGTTATGCAACAGCAGGAGGCAGACCACCACAACTCCCAGCATTCCCTTATGGGCATGCTGGGACTTATGGTTTTGCAACAGCTGGAGGCACATTCTTTCTATGGAAAAGTGTACCTTCAGCTGTTGTCTAACTACAACTCCCAGCTTGCACAAACAGCTAAAGTGCATGCTGGGAGTTGTAGTGGTGCATCTGCTGGTTGCATAACTACAACTACCAGCATGCCCGTTGGCTGTCGGTGACTGCTGAGAGTTGTAGTTTTGCAACAGCTGAAGGCACACTGGTTGTGAAACACTGAGTTAGGTCACAAACTCAGTGATACATAACCAGTGTGCCTACAGTTGTTGCAAAACTGCAACTCTCAGCAGTCACCGACAGCCAACGGGCATGCTGGGAGTTGTAGTTATGCAACAGCTGGATGTCCCCCCCCCCCCAATGTGAACGTACAGGGTACACTCACATGGGCGGAGGATTACAGTAAGTATCTGGCTGCAAATTTGAGCTGCCGCAAACTTTCTGCTGCAGCTCAAATTGCCAGCGAGAAATTACTGTGAACCCCCGCCTGTGCGACTGTACCCTAAAAACACTACACTACACTACCACAAAAAAATAAAATAAAAAGTAAAAAACACTACATATACACATACCCCTACACAGCCCCCCTCCCCTCCCCAATAAAAATGAAAAACGTCTGGTACGCCACGGTTTCCAAAACGGAGCCTCCAGCTGTTGCAAAACAACTCCCAGTATTGTCGGACAGCCGTTGACTGTCCAGGCATGCTGGGAGTTTTGCAACAGCTGGAGGCACCCTGTTTGGGAATCACTGGCGTAGAATACCCCTATGTCCACCCCTATGCAATCCCTAATTTAGGCCTCAAATGCGCATGGCGCTCTCACTTTGGAGCCCTGTCATATTTCAAGGCAACAGTTTAGGGTCACATATGGGGTATCGCCGTACTCGGGAGAAATTGTGTTACAAATTTTGGGGGGTATTTTCTGCTTTTACCCTTTTTAAAAATGTAAAATTTTTGGGAAAACAAGCATTTTAGGTAAAAAAAAATTTTTTTTTTACATATGCAAAAGTCGTGAAACACCTGTGGGGTATAAAGGTTCACTTAACCCCTTGTTACGTTCCCCGAGGGGTCTAGTTTCCAAAATGGTATGCCATGTGGGTTTTTTTTTTGCTATCCTGGCACCATAGGGGCTTCCTAAATGCGGCATGCCCCCAGAGAAAAATTTGCGTTCAAAAAGCCAAATGTGACTCCTTCTCTTCTGAGACCTGTAGTGCGCCAGCAGAGCACTTTTCACCCCCATATGGGGTGTTTTCTGAATCGGGAGAAATTGGGCTTCAAATTTTTAGGGGTATTTTCTGCTATTACCCTTTTTAAAAATAAAAAATTTTTGGGAAAACAAGCATTTTAGGTAAAATTTTTTTTTTTTTTTTTTTTACATTTGCAAAAGTCGTGAAACACCTGTGGGGTATTAAGGTTCACTTTATCCCATGTTACATTCCCCGAGGGATCTAGTTTCCAAAATGGTATGCCATGTGTTTTTTTATTGCTGTTCTGGCACCATAAGGGCTTCCTAAAGGTAACATGCCCCCCAAAAACCATTTCAGAAAAACGTACTCTCCAAAATCCCCTTGTCGCTTCTTCCCTTCTGAGCCCTCTACTGCGCCCGCCGAACACTTTACATAGACATATGAGGTATGTGCTTACTCGAGAGAAATTGGGCTACAAATACAAGTAAAAATTTTGTCCTTTTACCCCTTGTAAAAATTCAAAAATTGGGTCTACAAGAACATGTGAGTGTAAAAAATGAAGCTGGAGTTTTCTCCTTCACTTTGCTGCTATTCGTGTGAAACACCTAAAGGGTTAAAACGCTGACTGAATGTCATTTTGAATACTTTGGGGGTGTAGTTTTTATAATGGGGTCATTTATGGGGTATTTCTAATATGAAGACCCTTCAAATCCACTTCAAACCTGAACTGGTCCCTGAAAAATACTGAGTTTGAAAATTTTGTGAAAAATCGGAAAATTGCTGCTGACCGTTGAAGCCCTCTGGTGTCTTCCAAAAGTAAAAACACGTCAATTTTATGATGCAAACATAAAGTAGACATATTGTATATGTGAACCAAAAAAAAATGTATTCGTAATATCCATTTTCCTTACAAGCAGAGAGCTTCAAAGTTAGAAAAATGCTAAATTTTCAAATTTTTCATCAAATTTACGGATTTTTCACCAAGAAAGGATGCAAGTATCGACAAAAATTTACCACTATGTTAAAGTAGAATATGTCACGAAAAAACAATCTCGGAATCAGAATGATAACTAAAAGCATTCCAGAGTTATTAATGTTTAAAGTGACAGTGGTCAGATGTGCAAAAAACGCTCCGGTCCTTAAGGCCAAAATGGGCTCCGTCCTGAAGGGGTTAAGGCAGAGGAACTAGGACTAAAACAGGATTTTATATATATATATATATATATATATATATATATATATATATATATTATTTATTTATTTTTCCTTCCTGACAAAACCTTAACATTAAACATTAAATACATTCTCTGGATACTCTTACTAGTATCTTGACTAGACAATAAGAATCTATCTAGCCATTTTGATGCTACCTAGACAGTAACCTTTAGTTTCTAGCTCCTTAAACATTTATTATAGCTCTCTATAACATTTATGAGGCTAACTAGACATTAGTACAGCTCTCTATACATTTAGCTTCAAGCTGACTATACATTTTGAAATCTGACACATTTTTTTATCTTTTTGCCAACAATAAGTTACCTGTTAGTACACGAGCGGTATACAGGCTAGCCGGAAGCTTGGTCACAGTAAGACGGCAACTATGGTCTATTGACCACACGCTACTTACCCCTAGAGCACTTCCAAATAACCTACCTAGGTTACCTTTAGAAATACGTGTTCAATTCTATACTCGCAAGAGCACCTACTGGCCAGTTAGAGCATCTCACACACGTAATACAGAGAAAAGACAGATGAGTGTACCTAACACTGGCAGGAATTGGACATCAATAGGCTACAATTCCTAAGTATTTCTTGAATGTGAGATATATTTTATTTTTTTTCTTGTGTATGTACTGAAATAGATTGAGGTAGTAAATTTAAGTGAGTAGTCTAGAGTACTATGTGTGCAAGTACTATGTTAAGGGTAAGTTACCCTACTGTTTTTGTTGAGAAAGGTGCTAGCGATTGGCGACAGCAGCAGTACTACCCTCGGAGGAGCCGGGGTGTCACCTATTAAGTAACTACTAAAACACCTTTGAGCATTTTTATATCTTTGTATGTTCATGTGTGCAAGAGTTATTTACATTTTTGTGTTTGGTGTACACGTGCATATAGTGGACAATTTTCTGGGTACAACCTTGACTTACTTTTATGTACACAGACATGAAGCTATTTTTCTTGTGTATAAGAACCATATACATTTTTACTATACATTTATCAATACTCCAACAAGAGTCAGGTGCATACACCTGATAAATGCAACATTTTGGCGAGAAAGTCCTATAAATATAGGGTTATGTACATAGAACGGTCGTGTAAGGATCTGCAGTCCACCTACACTAGGAGTCTATGGGAAACACGGCTTTACCACAATTAGCCGGGCACAAAACGTACGAATCTCCTACTGGCTAGGAGTCTCTTGACCTGATGGTCAGGCACAAAGCTTGATGGTTACGTTGCTGAACTTAAAACTGGAACAATCTTAGCACAGTCCTGCTAGGCACATGTCTTGAACTTTGTTACTGTAAAACAAAAGTGGTTAGCACAGAAAAGCAATAAACATTACTTTACAGTCCTTCAAAAGACATTTCTTCTGAATCTTCTTGTGCCTCTTGTAGATCCTCTATATCTGCTAACATCTGGAGCAGGCGAGGAGTTAATGTGACTCTCCCACACCACATTGGTGAGAGTAGAATGGTTAACAATAGGATTTAGAGTGGCCAAAGGCTTACTGGCCAGAATGTAAGTGGGGCAATGGGGCTTGAGCACCATCTCCAAATTAGGAATGGGGCAAAACACTTTCGTCGGTACTCTGGAAGCAGGCAAACTCACATTGCTCCGAGAGGGCCTAGGTACGTACGTTGGTACCTGTGGAACAGACAAACCCTCATTGCTCCGAGAGGGTCTAGGTACGGTCTTTGGTGCCCGCAATTTAGGCCTACTTTCTTGAATTTGAGCAGGACTTGGCACTTTACTGTACACAGAAGATGACTGATGTTGTAGAGGCTCCTCCTCCTTGAGTACGCTGGTGGAGGCATCAGGAGCAGACCATTTCGGCCTCTGGTTGAAGGGATCTGATTCCCAATCTGTAGAGAAGGGAAGTATTTGAAGGGAAGCTGTGTTGGGGCTGTTGGTCTTGTGACCACTGCAGCCCATTCTCCACGCAGGCTCTGGACGGGGGTGTACTCCACAATTTCACCCACCTCCAAGGAGTAGAACTTTTTATGAAGATATGGCCTCTGTACTGCTCGTCGATTTACGAGGATGGTTTGGCCAGTGTGGCAATCAAGAAGTGTCCCATAACCTCTGACCTTGTCGAATTTGGCCACAGTTGCTCTTCGTTGTTCTAGAGGCTCCTCCCCTTCTCGGAGATGGTCCCACTTGCAGATGAATAAAGCTTCCATTTCTTTAGTATTCTCCTGGTAGCGGATTCTTTCTTCAGGAGGCAAATGCACATGCTTAGGGGAATACAATTTACTGCAGTAAATCTGGTGAGAACGGTCGTGCACTTGGCAAATTTGATCGAGGTATAGCTTCAGGGCTAGAGGAGAAAGAAATGTCTGCCTCTGGCGGGGTACTCACTGCAGACTCCTCCGATGAGATCTCGGCCCACGAGCCCCAAGTTCTGTGGTGAGGGGACAGTCTCACCGGCGATGCAGCTCTAGGTATCCCTGCGCTCTCCGCTGGAGGTGTCTCTGGCCAATCGTCGTCATCATCAGGCAGTGGGGGAAGATTGCAGGCCCCCCCTCTTCGTCTAATGACAACCGCTGCAGACGGTCAGCAAGTTCTTGGAAACATCGGGCTACGACTGCCACAACTTTCTGCTGTTCCGGCGCCATTTTGCCATCTTCACCACGTGGAATGCTGCTCTCCTCCATGTCTGTACTCTTCGGCTCTTTGTGCAGACTGAAGAGGTCGCTGTGCGTGGTGTCTTTTATAGTGGGCTTCCCCAAAATGGCAGCCGTCAGGAGGGACCCCGATGTCCTAGGGACTCTGACTATTGGGACCTCTACATAGGTAACGTATAAAATACGGTACCGGGACACCACATTATGAATATTCGTGCTCAACACTAGTCTCATGTAAAGAATTGAGACGAACACATATTATCATGCCCCTGCATATATCTCTAGCGCTATTATCTTGTTCATTCTATGTTGGAATGTAAAATATTGATAATGTATGACAGTCAAATGTCATTGATTTTTTATACATATTCTTGCAACATTTTTGTTTCCTTATGAGTATATATATATATATATATATATATATATATATATATATATTAGGGATGTAAGAAAAAATCGATTCCCGCGATTATCGCGATTTTTCACTTGCCGATACTGAATCGATTCAAAATATTTTTGAATCGATTCTTTTAGTGATATGGAATTTGTATCTCTTGATGCACAGAAAGCATGTCCCGGGCATCAGGAGATACAAGTTCCACATTTTGTCAGCCGGATCTGGCACGGTGGCGGCGCTCTGGGTGTATGGAGCAGGCTCCATACTCTGCGGCCCCCGGCTGATTTCAGTATCTGGGGGCCACTGATGCATCACCGCCGCTAGTATCCAGCATGCGGTGCTCTGCATTGTGTATGAAGCGGGCTCCCGACTCGTGCCCGCTCCATACTTTGCAGCCCCCGGCTGTTCTCAGTAGCCGGGGGCCGCCGCTAATAGCCAGCATGCTGCGATCGCCGCGGCTGGCTATTAACCCTTTAGATCGCCGCTGTCAAAGCTGACAGCGGCGTCTAAAGGGAGATGTGTATGCTCTCTGTGGCTCTGTCATTAATAGAGCCTGGCTGGACCAGGCTCTATCAATGGATCGCAGATGAATGGAGTTCAATAGAACTCTATTTATCTGTCTGAGGAATCTAATGATTCCTAAAAGACTAATAAAGTGTACAAAAAAAAATAAAATAAAAATAAAGTTTTAATAAAAGCGTAAAAGACATTGTTTTTTAGACAGAATCGGGATATATCGCGATGTATCGTCACCTAGACGGTATCGCGATATATCGGGATATATCGAATCGCCACACTGGTATCGCGATTCGAATCGAATCGCCAAATTCTTGGCAATTCACACCCCTAATATATATATATATTTGTTGTCTTTTATATTTCATGTATCAACATAATCTTCAAGTGTATATGATTTTGTAATAGCTACTAGAACAGTTGCAGTAGGCTAATATTTCTTGTTTTGTGTCCCACTTGTCAACTTTGCTATGTAAACTAGGGTATTATAAACAGAGTCATTTTTATCAAAAGAGGAAGTGACAGTTCTGTTGTACCCTGGAGACATATGTAAAAGCAGTAACACAGTATGGACAGGCAATGCTCTGTATGCAACTCTGCCTTAAAGAGTACCTCTCATTAAACCATATTTTGTAAACTAACTCAGATTATATTCCCTAACTACTCCTAACACCCCTCCTACCCTTAAATTTTTTCCCGAGCTTTAAAAAGCTGTGTATCTTACCTTTCCCCTTGCTCACATTGTGTGAGTTTCCGGCAGGAGAAAGCGGGCATTCCCCAGCAGGTGCGACGTCACTGAAGTCTGCAAGAGCTTTGCCTCGCCATGCCCCACACACACTTCCTGAGTTTGGACTTCTGCAAGTCTGGGAGGAGACCAGACTAACTGCCTGGCTTGTACAGAGTACAGAACAGACCCACCTAGTGGACACTTTTCAATTACATTAAAAACATATCATGGTTGAGAATTGAGCAAAGTGTCTTATAATTATACAAGGAACAATATATTAAAAGTTTAGTTTGGTGACAGGTACACTTTAAAAGAGTTTGCTCACCGTCTTGCTTAAGCACCCTCCATCGCTCTGTTTTGATCCACTTCCCAGCTTTGATGGGGAGCAGGACATTCAAAATACATAGTCAGTTCACAAGGGGTCCCCATACCATCCACAACATAATACTGTCTGGCTGCAGCATCATCTTTGTCCAAGCTGAAGCATAGGCTGGGACAGTAAGTGAGGGTGGGAACTAGCACTCCTCTGTGCTCACTCCTGCAGCATAAAAACAGAGATGAGGTTATTATGGAGCAGCCTACAGGTGCTAGACACATAAAAATTATATGTACATGTTCAGAATCAGGTACTTTTTTGTGGAATATGAAAAGTATTTATGTCGTTTTATTCTTAGCCAAGTGTCAAAAAGGTGGAGCTGAGATGCTGAGCACAACCTGATACACATCGCTACTCCCCCTAAACTCCCAGCTCTCTTTGATTAATGTACAGAGTCCTGTTTCTCAGACAAGGTAGGGCTGGAAGGAGAGGGTGATTCAAGATGCATGCCAAGCTGTGGCACTTAAGCTAAGCTCCACCTCCTTGACACTTGGCTGAGGAATAAAAAGGCAATTTTGGCAACCACCATCAGGACTACAAAAGGTTGAGTTTGCTTTTCTACCCTATCAACTATCCAACAGTGTATGCAGCTCTTAGCAGCAAATACAGCTAACAGATCCTTGCAAGTCTATGCTCTCTAGGAAATAGGGCTTTAGTGTGTCATTCCTGGAAACTGTAAAAATCTCTGAAATTGATATCTATGAGATTGAAAGAGACATAAAACCTTTTTATGTACTGCTTTTTCACAATTAGTGTACCACAATTTAAAGAGATTGACCACTGACAGGATAGATGTGGTCCTACTCCACTGATTACTGGCCCCTCACAGAGATCTTCCCCTCACACCTGTTGTCCCTAAAATGCTGTAGCTATGTGCATGGGCTTTTATGGTGGCTCTGACATCACCCGTCGACTGCCTATTGTTCAGCTGGGAGAGCTGTTTACAGGGCAACATGGGATCCTTCCTTCTTCTCCTTTCTGTCATGTGGCTGATTTTATTTTAGCAGGTATGGCTGAATCGAGTTTGCTACAAGCACTAGTATAACCTGAGACAATTTTACTCCAGAGGGCTATCAAATTAATTTTGTAGTATCAAAAATAGGCAAATTTTACAATGCTTTAGAAGCTGTAGTTGTATTACTTTAAAACTAGTCAGATTTATCATTTAGGATTTAGGGATAGTTGGGTGATCACCACTGTTAAAAAAAATTTTTACAATTACAAAGCTGAGTGAAAACCTCTGTGGGGTCTGGAATCATTGCCATATTGCTTGTCAGTAAACTTCCCCAAAAATAGATAAAGCAAAGAAATGTCTGGGGCTAAGCTCAATATAATTTATTATTCTCTACAGAGAAAAAACTATTGCTCTGAATGATTTTAGTGTAAGCAACAATGACTGCGCTTGAATTAAAGTTACTTAGATTTCAGCATATTTAAGCACAGTCATTTTTCACAACCTCTTTGACTAGAATATTTAAAATCTTTTTACTGCCTTAACAATTCTGCCTGGAATCCCAATTTGAAAAACAAGAAAAAAAAACATGGTTTTAAATGACAGGAAATGTTCAACCCCAAATGCAGTTGTGCATTTATACTGGGGGAGCAGATCCTGCCCTTGTAGTCTGTTGCTAGGTGCATACAAATGTATACAATGGGGGATGCCTGCAGCAGACTACAAGTGCCCCAATGGCATCCTACACCAGATGAAAGGTGTGGATGTGTAACATATCGAGTAATACATAAATTTAGGTGCACTACTGTGGTAGATGTAGATAGTAACATATGAGTAACCCTCAAAATGATGTTAAAATTGAGACATTAGCCAGTATATCCTTATATGAAGGACATATCTGAGCCTGCACACCAACGCCAAGGTTTCCCAAGTGGCACGGGACCTAGCGCTAAACCTACCTGTGCCGTATGGGCAATACCAGGCGCCAGCAGGCAATTACAGCAGCATTAGGTCTGTATCATAGCCTGCTCCCAGTTCACTCCAGTGTGACTAAGCACACATACGGTGGCATTGGTGAACGGGCTCAGGTATGTCCTTAATATAATGATACACTGGCTAATGTCTCAATTTCAACATCATTTTGAGGGTTAGTCATATGTTGCTGTCTACATCTCTCACAGTAGTGCACCTAAATTTATGTATTATTGGAATGCCAATTTGCAATAAATAAGTTAGTTCCTTCAATTTACACTGTAAATGAGTAATAAACTGTGTGGAATGAACATAGACAACCATCTATTTTTCATAGATGCACATACACATTTTACATTACTGAGTAATGTAAGTGGAGATATTTGTTATACAATGAACGTTCATAGGATGTCTTAGCAGGTGTCTTAGTATGTTCTAGGTTATGAAATCTCTAGACTGTAGGCAGCATCATGCCTGCAGCCGCTAGAGGCCAGGGATGTGCACAGTGAATGACAACATTATGCATGTCCTGGAGGTGGAGATACTCCTGGCCTCTTGTGGCTGCAAGAAGACCAGAAAATGATGGTGACTGCGAGGAAGTGTGAGTAGGTTTTTCTTTGCTTTTAAATGATTGGTAAAGGGGGCCTACCATTAGAGGGATATCACCTACGGGGGACAAACTACCTGTAAGGGGGACCTACATACAGGGGGCAAGGTACCTTCAGGGGGTATTACCTAAAGGGGGCAAATTACCTACATGAGTGTGCTACCTTAAGGGGGCCCTACTTACAGAGGGTTCCTACTTACAGGGGGTCCCAGCTACAAAAGGCAAACCACCTACTCGAGGAAACTACCTACCGATTACCCACTTACAGGGAACAAGAGAATACTAGAGGGAATTACCAAATAGAAGTCCCAGCTTACTAAGGAAACTAAATACTGGAGAGGCAAATACCTAATGGCAAAAATCTTTGCAAAAAAATACCTACTAGAGTAACCTATGTGCCTAATGAGGGGGACCTACCTACTCTTCTCCAAGCTGCCCCTCCCTACCAATCCACTTGCCTACCGACTTTACTGTGTGTGCCACCAAATGGCAGAATTATTCCTATAGATGAGAAAAAGGTAAGGGCAGTACTGGAAAAGTTCAGAACTAAGATGTTTGTCTGGTAGATCTTGCAGAGATAAATTGGGGCACTCTGGGTCAGATGGGAACGGAAAGTGAACAACTCTGATCAGACGTCACCTTTGAGTCATTGGATATCACAGCACTGTAATCCTCACAGCTAACAAAGATATATAGATATAATGTATTGTCTTAAAATTTGCCATATCACTAAATTGCTACTGTATGTCTAGTAATGTGTAGTATTTTGAAGCTAAGTCCATAATTTGCCTGTGCCAGCACATTCTGTATGATGCCATTGCCAACTTGTTTTTGTATTTATATGACAAGTTTCAAGTTTCTTTTTATGTAATAGCATTAAAAGCCTTGTGCACCCAAATGGATCAGAATGGCTGGGAGATGGAGATTATGAAAACTAATAAATATTCATTAAAATATAATTAATTGCATTTGGACTTTAAGTGCTTTTGAATATCTGTTTCTCAAGGACTTCCACATCGGATTAATGTTTTAGACATTTAACTTGTATTATTTCTTAGTTTGCCACCCAACAGATAGTGAAAAATATTTTTTTTAAGTATTTTTCTTAAATAAACTTGCAAACCAGTTATGCGGTATGATGCAAAATGATATCTGCCGAGACACTTAGCTGCATGTCAAAAGACAGTTTTGTGAAACAAATACCGTATTTATCGGGGTATACCACGCACCGGCCTATAACACGCACCCTCATTTTACCAGGGATATTTGGGTAAAAAAAGTTTTTTACCCAAATATCCATGATAAAATGAGGGTGCGTGTGTGCGCGTGTATACCCCGATATACCCCCAGGAAAGGCAGGGGGAGAGAGGCCGTCGCTGCCCGCTTCTCTCCCCCTGCCTTTCCTGGGGTCTAGAGCGCTGCTGTCGGCCCTTTTCACTCCCTGGTTATCGGCGCCGCTGCCCGTTCTGTCCCCCTGACTATCGGTGCCAGCAGGCCTCCGTCGCGCTGCTCCAGGCCTCCGTCGTGCGTCCCCAGTGTTGTTGCTATGCACGGCGTGGCGCTCTGTCGTCATGCGCCACGCCGTTCAGCGCATAGCAATGACGCCGGGGACGCACGACGGAGGCCTGGAGCAGCGCGGACCCGACTCAGGTAATTATGCCACCGGGGATGGGGGGAGGCAACGGGGCAGCGGCGCCGGCAATGGGTGCCGCTGCCCCTTCTCTCCCCCTGGCTGTCGGCGCCGCTTCTCTCTCCCTGGCTATCGGCGCCGGCACCGATAGTCAGGGGGACAGAACGGGCAGCGGCGCCGATAACCAGGGGGTGAAAAGGCCCGACAGCAGCGCTCTAGACCCCAGGAAAGGCAGGGGGAGAGAAGCGGGCAGCGACGGCCTCTCTCCCCCTGCCTTTCCTGGGGGTGTATCGGCGTATAACACGCACACAGACTTTAGGCTAAAAATTTTTGCCTAAAAAGTGCGTGTTATACGCCGATAAATACGGTAATCTAGATTAAAGGGGTACTCCGGTGGAAACCTTTTTTTATTTTAAATCAACTGTTGCCAAAAAGTTAAACAGATTTGCAAATTACTTCTATTACAAAATCTTAATCCTTCCAGTACTTATTAGCTGCTGAATACTATAGAGTAAATTATTTTCTTTTTGGAACACAGTGCTCTCTGCTGACATCACAAACACAGTGCTCTCTGCTGACATCTCTGTTCATTTTAGGAACTGTCCAGAGCAGTATATGTTTTCTACAGGGATTTTCTCCTACTCTGGACACTTCCTAAATGGACAGAGGTGGCAGCAGAGAGCATTGTGCTTGTGATGTCAGCAGAGATCTCTGTGTTCCAAAAAGAAAACAATTTCCTCTGTAGTATTCAGCAGCTAATAACTACTGGAAGGATTTAGATTTTTTTTTTTTTTTTTTTAATTTTCCACCATAGTACCCCTTTAAAATAAGCTCCAGCATTTATAGTCGAAACCATAGATTACTATTGCTGTAGCAGGCAATAGTTGTAGTTGCTACAGCATGCACGGGATGAGGAGAATGTTGCCGCTCAGTAGGCTGACAGCTATAGCAGATTTAATCTATCTGCAACCAACACTGGGGGTTGTTTCTTACATATAGATTTATGTAGCTAATAGTGAGTTAAATAAGATATAAACCAGTATTCAGCCAGAACGTTATCATTTAAAGAGAACTAAGCACTAGATTTTATTATATATATAACACTGGCAATGCGTTAAATATGGTAAAATCTCACCATACCCGGGGGACGTTTTTGCTCCAGGAATGGTGAGGATATGGAGTTAGGAAGTCTCCCTCACCGCCCTGTAAGTAGTTCCCTGGGCAGGGAACTATATTTATCAGGTCCCGTCGCTACGGCCGTAGAGATGCCCCGTCAGTGTGATTATATATGGTAAAATCTAGTGCTTGGTTCCCTTTAAAAAAAAAAAAAAAAAAAAGGGCAGAGCTTAGCCCACATTAATAATCTATTCACACGTACAGTATTATGCACAGATTTGATGCACAGGATTTTCTGCTGCAGATTTCAATGTAAAGTAAATGACTGGACATGGCTTCAAATCATGTGCATCAAATCTGTAATTTACTTTTATTGAAACAGTCAAGCCTTTCAGTACTTAGCAAATCTTCCCAGCCTGAATGAAGTGAGCCAGTGATGCATTATGCAACGTCAGCTTACTGCCAAAGATTCACTGACCCGGTCGCAGACTTAATCAGGCCAGCAGTGTACATTATAAGAGCAGGTGTGTCTGCTCCTATTTCCATGGCGCTCTATGCTAATAGTGTAGGGCACCATGGAAACTACACAAGCAGCATGGACTTATGTCAAAGACAGGTGTCCCTGCTTGTTGCAAATCACAGTGCTCTTTGCAGCAGATGAACTGCGCTAACTACAAAGGTGGCTACATCTGTATCTTCAGTGCTTCTGTAGACAATAATTGGAGCAGTGGTTGAGTCTGTACATTTTGAAGTAGCACCGGCAGTCGGAAGTCCCCTAATCAGACACTTATCCCCTATGCTAGGAGATATGAATAAGTGTCTATGGTGGTAAAGCCACTTCAACCACCAGAAATAATGGGGGGAGATTTATCAAAACCTGTTCCGAAAAAAGTTGCCCAGTTGCCCATAGCAACCAATCAGTTCACTTCTTTCATTTTTAAAGAGACCTCTGAAAAATGAAAGAAGCAATCGGATTGGTTGCTATGGGCAACTGGGCAATTTTTTGATAAATCTCCCCCAATATGTGTTAATTTCTGACTTAGCAAAGACTTACAGGGAAATCAACTCCAGATCACTATGGACACTGTCAGAAATAATTTAATTAACATCTAAATTATTATGTCTAAAAACTTTTCGTGTAGTTTTGTACATGTAAAAAGTTCTCTTTTGTTTCTGACACTTCTACAACATACATCCTACAGCTGTAGCCCATATAAAAGCAGTCATGCTACTGATTGTAATACTACACTTTAGTTTACTTCAATACAGTGGGGACCTATTCCATCTTTGCTATGGGGCCCAATGAATTCCAATAACAATCTTTGTTATATTGACAGTTCACAGATCCAGACATTGAATGTGAATATATCTGATGTTGCTTTGGGGCAATGGTGCGGTTATGAAACAACTACTGAAATAATGTTAAGGAAAGGACCTTATGGTAGACAAAGTATGTCTACCAAAGAAGTTCTGTACTAATGAAGTCCAAAATATTGGGCTTGTTCTGGATGGCTTTCCAGTATTGGCTTATTCCAAAGTAGGTTCCATGGTTCCTTTAGCAACAAGATTTTGACTTTGTGATAGCAATGTTAATAATGCTTAAGGGTCTATTCACACATACAGTATTCTGTGCAGATTTGACGCGCAGATTTGATGGGCAGGATTTCAAGCTTTGTTCCGTCATTCAGTTTACATTGAAATCTGCGGAAGAAAATCCTGCGCATCAAATCTGCTCATTCAATCTGCGCAGAATATTGTATGTGTGAATAGACCATTAAAGACAGTTTTTTTTTACATATTATCACTGTTCAGTAGTACAATAAATACATTAATAATACATTGATTTAAAAAAAAACCAATATGTTTAACATGGTATGTATGCACTGATGGGCAGTGGCATAATTTGAAGATGCTGGGCCCCAATGCCAAATTGGTAAAATGGTCCTCAGCTATTTGACTTTTTTTTATAGAACTTGTCCACTCATAAAGGAAAATAAGAGACCTTATAGACCTCTCAGTTTCCTGGGCCCATATGCAACAGTTACCCTCTGCACCCTTGATAGTTATGCCCAGGGCTGGACCGGCCATCGGCAACACCGGGCATTTGCCTGGTAGGCCAGCCTGTACTCCTGCACTAAAAAGAGGAGGACAGGGGATGGAGGAGGAAAACAGAGGGGTCTGGGGAAGGAGACAGGGGGGGTCTCAATAAGGAGGACAGAGGGGTCTGGGGAAGGAGACAGTGGGGTCTGAAGAAGGAGGACCGAAGGGTCTGGGGAAGGAGGACAGAGGGGTCTGGGGAAGGAGACAGATGGGTCTGAAGAAGGAGGACAGAGTGGTCTGGGGAAGGAGACAGAGGGGTCTGAAGAAGGAGGACAGAGGGTTCTGGGGGAGGAGGACAGAGGGATCTGGAAGAGGAGGACAGAGGAGCCTGGGGGGAATAGGGGTCTGGAGAGGGACAGAGGGGTCTGGAGAAGGAGGAGAGGGCGTTCAGGAGGAGGAGGACAGAGGGGTCTGGAGAATGACACAGGGGTCATGGGGATGTAGAGGAGTCTGAGGGGGCATAGGGGTCTGGAGGAGTATATAGGTATCTAGGAGGGAAAGAGGAGATGACGAAAAGGGGTCTGGAGGTGGAGAAAACAGTTGTGGCAGTATTACTTTCAGGACATAGTGTGTGACAGGGTCATATTCACTGGGCATAGTGTGTGGCAGGATTATAATGATTATGGTCTTGGTATAGAACCAATGATGTCCAAGCCTCAATCTCTGCAGAAGGAAGATGTAGTTCTGAAAGAGGTCCTGGTGACCGGACAAGATGAAAACTACAGAGAAAAGCGAAAAGAAGACGTCATTCAGGTCACTATTTACCATTGTGTATTCTCTTGACTGTCCCATCAGAGCTGTAGTCACTTGTAAGTTCTGCAGGAATTATAGGTGAAACTGTTCCCCAATCTGTGGCTCTCCAGCTGTTTCTAAACTACAACTCCCATGATTCCTGAGGTTTTCCAGGCATGATGGAATTCGTAGCTTTTCTACAGCTGAAGAGCCACTTGAACCAAGGTGATGGGTGGAGGTCCCAGCAGTCAGACGCCCGCATAAAAAATGGACTGCTTAGACTAAAATGCAGGGGCCTATTTTTGGTCCCAGTCCGGCCCTGGTTATGCCCTTGGGTTAGGTAAATATTTTGTAAGACTTTCTCTGCTCTGATATAAATAACAGAAAGCATAAAAGCTCATGGACAATTTCTTTATAAGAGCTGTCTGAATAATCTGCCATGCCTTACAATCTCAGATTACCATATAGAAATGGTACCCATTGTGCCAGAAATGTTAAAGCAAATTCTTTACGCAACCTGATAACTAGAAGAACTCGCACAATGATGTATTTACCATGGTCACCGCCACAATACTCGCCTGAACATGCACAGTCAATACTCCATTCGTTTTACTTATTGCTAATTTATATGAGTGTAGCCAAGAACATTTTAATCACCTGGTAACTTTTCTTAAAAAGAAAACGTGTAATATATGAGCCCACATCTATCTGCATTCTGTTAAAAAGCAATGCACTCAGGTTACACACCTATTAAACGTCTTTCTTACAGTACATTACACGGAGTGAATAAAGTCACATAAAGACTGGTATGGGGTATCCTTGTCTGTCCTGCCGTCCTATGTTAGCTGTGCTGATACTGCCCTCTTCTGTTTTTTGTTTTTTTCCCCACAAATTATGTAACTGGTTATTTAAGTGTAAAACATTTGGGATACCTTTAACACTTGTCATGGTCTACTCTATCTACTCTACTATACTGGTTTGTGTAAATGAATCAGATCTAGATTCTGAAAGGGGTAAGCTGTCACACAGATATGTTTAGTTAGGTGGTAAAAATAGCCTTCCTTACTGTACTTCTGTTTAAATAGCTTTAATTGCCCCAGGTTGCCTATTGGTACAAACTGCTGTAAAGACTTTAACCATATTTTGTGACTTGGTAAAGGTAAGAAAAAAGGAACACACAAGGAGACTACACAATATATGTGTGGTGGTCCAGTACATGAGTTGCACCCCTATATCCTGTAAGGAGAAAGAAGCAAAAAATTTTGAGGACAGCGCCTCGTATAATTTTGTGGAACAAAGTGTCTGTCTGTGAGGTATCTGTGATGAGATTCTCCCCTGGATGTAACCTTGAGGTTATGCGTATCACCCCTGTAGTTAGGGTACTCTAGGAGACTTGCAAGCCATCTGGGATCTGACCGTCTGGGATCCTGGCTGCACTGTCCGGCAGACTCCATCCTGTTACCCCTGGGCCCTCCCTCACCACTCCATCCTGTGATCCCCTGGGCCCTCCCTCACCTATATCTTGTACATATCACAGCCAGTGCCTATATTATATAATGTTTTGTACAAGTAATGTGTTATACCTTCAAGAGATGTTGTCATGTGATTGTAACTAAGGAAGGTACCAGTGACCATGTGACCTACAGGGTGACCTATGGGACCCCTCAGAGTCCCCCTCATATAAGCCCTGAATGGAGCCTCTGCTCTCTCTCTTCCTGCTTGGCTGAGTTGCAGTAAGGTCAAGTCCTGTAAGCCCTGCAGCAAATTGTCCAAGTCCACTATAATCCTCAGCAAGCCCTGTGGTCTCTGAAGTCACCTGTCATCTCCTTGGGCCTAGCCAAGCAGTTAAGACTGTTACACATGCCTGACTCAGTAAAGCTTCTATTGTTCCTGTCTCCCCTGGGCACGTTTGGCTCCAAAATTTCCATTTCTTCCACCATGCTGACTGACAACCATGCTACCACCTTGCTGGCTCAGCTGCTGCCTGAAAGGCAACCTGCAACTCTCTTCTCCTGATGTGATGATAAAGCCCCTTCTGCACCCGGCTCCCAATTGGGCACTCCCTCACCTATGTCTTGTACATATCACCGCCAGTGCCTATGTTATATATTGTATTGTACAAGTAATGTTTTATACCTTCAAGAGATGTTGTCATGTGATTGTAACTAAGGAAGGTACCAGTGACCATGTGACCTACAGAGGGACCTAAGGGACTCCTAAGAGTCTCCCTCATATAAGCCCTGGGTGGAGCCTCTGCTCTCTCTCTCTTCCTTCTTAGCTGAGTTGCAGTAAAGTCAAGTCTTGTAAGAGTGTGTCTGGAGTCCAGAGGAGGCTAAGTCTACCATGCAGCCACGGATCCACAAGTCCACTACTTCCAAGGTCCAAGTCAAAACCTGGTAAGCTACAAATAGTCAGTATAGTCATTCTCAGTCAAGTCAGTCAAGTATTGTGTATCAAGTCAGCTTGGACCTGCAGCAAATTGTCCAAGTCCACTACAAGTCTCAGCAAGCCCTGTGGTCTCTGAAGTCACTGGTCACCTCCTTGGGCCTAGCCAAGCTGCTAAGACTGTTACACCTGCCTGACTCAGGTAAGCTGCCGTTGTTCCGTAACTTGGCTTCAGAGTCATTATTTGCCCCTGTGCCTAGCCCAGGATCCAGCGGTATACCTTCGGGTAGTGTAGAGGTTAAACCATGCCCTGGCGTCACGAACACAAGGGGTTAATGCCATCGGCCCATAGGGTAATTCAATCTGCCCTCATCACACCCTCACCACTACTTTGGGGTCACAAAAAGGATATAGGTGTGCGCCTTATGCCTAAAGTACCCACCCAGTCTGAACTGTGTCCAATATTGCGGAAAATTGCACCAGAAAGTGTATGGGACTTTGTCAGTAAAAAGTGTTTAATCCGAGGCACTTGTGATATAGAGCGGGAGCTGAAGAAAAGATTGTTATCTGCCATTGTGAACTGTAAAGAGTCTGTACCTGAAATAGTTAATCTGACTGGTGTTTCCCGCACGCGCGAGCTGTTGCAGCTCCACCCCCTCAGTCCCCAGTGGTGACGCCTCTTCAATACAGCGAGGAGGAACCAAAGAGCCACTCTGTGTTTGCTACCAAAACCGGAAGTTCCCTGGGCGCAGCCATATTGGAGGCTTCGGCTGCTGCGCTCGTCTCTGGCTGGCAATCATGCTGCATCACAGACTCTGCAAACACCAACGATCATCAGTACCCAGTCACCGGTGCCCAAATCTGTTATTACTGTCACATTACTGTTCGCAAGTCTGGTCAAAAGACTATTCATCACATGGTACCAGCAAATTAGAGTGGGAGTGTCCGCTGTAATACCTCCATTAGTCAAACAAAGCTGCTGCAGCACCTCAACAGCCATCTTAAAGGGGAACACACCGTATTCTTCTTAAAGCAACAGCGCACTTAAAAAGCAACGGGATGTCTGAACCCAGCACCACAGATCAACCGGGTGCCAGCACCCCTTCATCTCCAGCAGCAAGGTCATCACCTGCTCTGGTAGCCAGGGTCCTACCTCCCTTGCCTCCAATCAACATCCACGGTCCTGGTTGTCATGTCTGTCCTGGTCTGTGTTCACACACAGCTATTTGATTGCTGTGTGTGAACAGTTTTATGTTTCCTGGTCAGGGAATAGTTGATGTCTCTGGCTTTTTCAGCCTCTGTTGTCCAATTGCCTTTAGGGTGTGTCTATTTAAGTTCAACACTGACTAGTTTCAGTGCTGGTGATTTACTTAATTTACTGATGGACTTCCTGATGTCTAGCTGCTAACATGCTGGCTATGCTGCTAATGGAGGCTTGGTGAAGCACTCTTTGTTTGAGATTTTAATCTACTATTTCTGTTTTAGCATGCACTTTGTATTTTCTGGTTTTAGCCATATTAGGTGGCATGCTCTTAGTGTATTTTAAGCTTTGTTTGTTTAGTCAGTTTTAGGATTTGTTTATCCTTTCTGCTATGTGTCTGTTCACACTGTGTTTTCTCTTGTATCCGTTTATGTGAAGTTCTGTGTTTTATATTTCTGTTTTCCTACTGGGCCAGCATCCTGACCACACTGCGGAGTGTGCCACTGGCCAGTAGTCTATTTGGATTTATTATTAATAGCTACTCCTATAGTGGAGTGGAGTGTCCAGTTTGTGTGTTCAGTGTGAACAGTCCATGGGACTCCTTGTCTACTGGAGATGTTCTGAAGGGATTATAATTATTCCTATCTAGTGTTCAGTGTGAACAGTGTACTATAAATATATCCTGTGTATCTAGGCATCCCTATTACCTGTCCATGGGGACTTCGTTTCTACTGGAGGTTTTGCATAGGGAATGCGAATATTCCTGATAAGCGATAGATCCCTGTTTCTGGTCCATGGGGACTTTGTGTCTACTGGATGTTCTGGTGGATTATGCTATATTTTTGTCTGTTCCTAAAGTCTGTTGACTTATCCGTTTTCCTGTCTGGTGTTTTGAACTTTATTTTTATTAGTTCTTGATTTCAGATCTTTGGAGTTCTGTACATGACTACTAATCTATAGTGTCTTATGTTCACGACCACGGATCTATAGTATCCTCTGTTCACGACCACTGAGTCTTCTGTTTATGTCCACTGATCTACAGTGTCCTCTGTTCATGACCGCTGATCCATAGTGTCCCCTGTGCTGCTCACTGATCTGAACTTATAGTATTGAGTTCTATGTTCCTGTTATGTTTCTGGTTTGTGACCGACTATTTATTAGTATGTACTTTTATTAAGCCTCTGCACTTTAGTTCAGGGAGGGACTGGCACCCAGTTGTTGATCCACTGGTTAGCGTGGATGGGCAAGTAGGCAGGGAGAGTGATTTTAGGGTCAGTTTAGGGCTCACTCTCCCTGTCCCCCGGTCAGTCCCTGACACTGGTATTCCAGTATCTGCATCGGTATTCATGGGGAACTCTGTCCTGCCTACCTACAATGGAGACCCCTTCACCCTGAGGGATTTCAAAGATATGATCCAGAGTTTGTTTGTCTTTGCCTTGTTCCCTCCTAATCAACAGGTACAACTGCTAACAGGACAACTCAAGGGACCGGCACTAGAGGAAGTCCGCACCTGGCCAGTATCTGAGAAGGCGATGATGGAGCAGATCTTTGAAGGGCTGTACCAAGTATTTGAGTCAACTTCTCCATCGGAGGTACGTCTCCGGCTGTATGAAAGGCAACAAAAGCCAGGTGAGACCTTGAGAGCATATGCTGTAGCCCTACAGAATGCCCTAGAGACTGTCCAAAAATGAGATGGTATAACTCCAGAACATGGCAACAAGGTGTTAATGGACAGGTTCATTAATGGAGCCAATAACAAGTGGGACAAGGCCCAATTAAGAATGTTAGCCCCCTGTCCCCACCCCAGTGCAACCCACTTTGCCAGTCACCTCAGCCTTGGATCTGCAGAGTGTTAAGCAGGACATTGAGCAATTGACCAAGGCTGTGAAGGAGCTTGCTACCCGGCCTGCTCCACCTGACCGTGAACCACCGTTACCTAGGAAAACTGCCCCTACTCCTGCTCCCAGCAATCCCAATTACCGTAATCCTCCACCCAATAGGTATTCAGGGACTCAGAGACCTTTCTGCACCTTTTGTAACGAGCCCGGCCATTGGAAAATGCAGTGCTGGGATTTAAACGGATTCACCCTGAGGTTGAGGACCAGCCCTCAGGAAAACAGTCACCAGGTCCAACCCCGAAATGATTTAAATCAGGACTCTCACTTTATGTTGCCTTCTGCCCCTTTGTGAAAGTTATTGTGGAAGATGTACCTTTAGAGGTGTTAATAGATATCGGGTCACAACTGTCTACCATATGTAAATGTGTTTTCTACCAACATTGGGATGCTAGTTTGTTGTGTGAGCCTGATGATGTTAATTTCAGAGTAGTTGCAGGTAATGGGCAACCAGTCCCCAGACAGGGATACTGGGAGCCAACTAATTAGTTGATTGTAACTAATGTGACAGATAAGGGGTCTGCTGAGTTTATATTGGGGATTAACATTGTGAAAAATTGTTTCACAGAGATATTAGATGCTTTGTATTCCTCTCTTCCCCAGACCAGCGGGCTGTACAGCCCCATTTGAAAGTTCTACAGGCGGAGTAGAAGTTTGCTAACAAGCAAGGTGAAATCTGCAGAGTACGAGTTCAAGACATCAGGTTGGTGACCTTGCAACTCAACACGGAGACCATCATCTGGTGTCGTGCACGCCCGGGGATCAAGAATAAAGAATATCAGGCCCGGCTGGAACCTATGCAGTTAGAAGATCACCTTCTTGTCCGAGCTGCGAGAAGTCTCGTCACTGTCATCAACAGAAGGGTCCCGGTGCGGTTAGTAAACCTGTCTGATTCTGCTACTGTCCTACCTAAATTCACTCCAGTGGCTCAGTTGTACCTCCTAGAGCCGAAGGACATTGTGACAGAATCGTCTGGTGGAACGACAGCATACAGTTCAAATTTCTGGGACCACTTTCCCTGGTCAAGAAGAAAGACAGGACCATCCGCTTCTGTGTCAACTACAGGAAACTGAACAATGTTACACATAAAGACCCTCATCCTTTGCCAAGGATCGAGGAGTCCCTTACAGCCCTTGGGTCTTACTTCTCCACACTGGATTTGACCAGCGGATTCTGGCAAGTACCTATGGCTGTGGTGGATCAGGAGAAGACTGTCTTTGTGACACCCATGCGGTTGTTCGAATTTAAAAGTATGCCGTTCGGGCTATGTAATGCCCCTGCTACGTTCCAGCATCTGATAGAAAGGTGCCTGAGTAATTTGAATTTACAAAGTGTCTTGTTGTACCTGGACGATGTCATTGTGTATTCCAAGTCTTATCAGGAACACCTCAATCATCTGTCAGATGTCTTTCATGTCTTGATCAAGCATGGGTTGAAGATCAAACCATCAAAGTGTCACCTGCTCAAACCTCAAGTCCATTACTTGGGACATGTTGTCAGCGCAGAGGGAGTCCAGCCAAATCCTGAAAAGGTGGATGCTGTCAAGAACTGGCCTACACCGTGCACGGTGAAAGATGTCAGGAGCTTCCTGGGATTCGCCAGCTACTACCGCCGCTTCATCCCACACTTCGTCCAAATTGCAGAACCCCTCACAGCTCTCCTAAGGGGTATGGCAAAGGAGAATTACAATGGAAGACTACCTATTGAATGGGCCGAAGAGAAAGAGACAGCGTTTCGAGCTCTTAAACGTCTGCTGACAGAACCACCAATCTTGGCATATACAGACTACAGTAAGCAATTTGGGCTATATACTGATGACAGTTTTGAAGGTCTGGAAGCTGTTATGTCCTAAGTCCAGGAAGGACAAGAGAGAGTGATTGCCTATGCCAGTTGTAACCTGCGAGGAGCAGAGAAGAAGGATGCGAATTACAGCTCATTCAAATTGGAACTTCTCGCTCTGGTTTGGGCCGTGACAGAAAAATTCAAGGATTATTTGGCTGCCACGCCATTTACTGTCTACACTGATAATAACCCGTTGGACCACTTGAACACTGCCAAGTTGGGTGCCATTGAATAGCAATGGGCTTCAAGATTAGCTAATAACAGCTTCACCATCAACTACAGAAGCGGCAAGTCAAACGTCAATGCCGATGTACTGTCTCGGATGACCCCCGGCGAAGAACCAACTGTCGAAGACGTGTGAGAAGATGTGGAAATCATGTGGAATCAATGGTTCATGAATCAGAATGTTGTGACCGCCCTCATGGACGGTGAACCCAGGTCCGAAAAGGTTAAAGAAGACCTGTGCACTTGGAAGACTCTCCAAGATGAAAGTCGAGTCATGGCGGATCTGTTGGACTACCTTCTGGAGAAAAAGGTACCAACCCGTCTACACCGGGCCCAGTGTTACTATGAGTTTAAACATCTGTGGCGACAGAGGAAGCGACTGTTTGTGCACAAAGGACTGTTGTACCGAAATTCTTTGGATCCGGTCTCTGGTGATTGACTTCATCAGATTCTGGTTCCCCCAAGAGATGCTGCAATGGTCCTCAAAGCATATCATGACCAGGAAATTTTAGAGTCCACAAGACCAAAGCCACTGTCAGGCGAAGATTCTATAGGATTGGAATGTGTAGCGACCTTGAGAAATGGTGCAGTGAATGTGCTGTCTGAAACGTCACCAAGAATGTGTGCAAGGACACCAGAGCACCCCTCCACTCCATCCAGAGTGACAGACCTAACCAGTTGGTCACGCTAGACCATGTGAAATTGTCTCCTACCCGGTCTGGGTATACCTATGCTCTCACCATGGTGGATCATTTCTCCAAATGGGTTGTCGTTGTTCTACTCCAAATAGGTGCAGACCCTTGGGTCTGTCTTAACTGACCGTGGAACGGCCTTTGAGGCCCAACTCTTCCAAGAACTATGTCAATTCCACGACTGCAAGAAACTCCGGATCCTCAGGGGAACAGGCTATGTGAACATATCAACCTAGTCTTCATCCATATGCTGAGAGCAGCCTCTGTGTCAAGGCAGGAAGAATGGCCCTGGTCACTGCCCGAGTTGTTGGAAATTTACAACAATACAGTAAACTGCTCCACCGGATTTTCCCCCCCCTTCTTCCTGATGATGGGACAACATGGGCAACTGCCGAAAGACCGGACATTTGGGTTGCAGTCCCTGATCAACAATTATCCATAAGCGTCCCGTGAGTGGGTTTCTGACCATCAGAGAAGGATTCAAGAGGCCAAGGAGATTATCCATGTGAAAATGGGCGAGGCCCAACAAAGACAACAAGAAGACTACAATCGCCATGCCTCCTTCAAACCACTCCAGGTGGGTGATAAAGTCTGGCTATGGAAGTTCCCGAGGACTAACAAATTAGATTCCATCTGGGAGACAGAACCCTATACGGTGAAGGCTATACCCTATCCCGAGTCTGATGTGTACAAAGTTCAGAAGTCTGGGTATGAGCAACAAGTCGTCCACCAAAATCGCATTAAGATTTGTCTTAAAGAAGATTTACCAGTGCTCCAGCACCGCCTCTCCCTGTGAGGGAGTATGTTCCTGGCGAAGGGATCCACCCGTCCATGGATTTCCCTATGTTCTCCCCAATTCAGCCAGCATTCTTTTGTCTGCCTCCGACCCAGGGACTAACCCAACCAACGTTAGTCAGCCCGCCAGTTCCTGCTCTGTCTCCATTGGCTCCAGTGTATATGCCTGTCTCCAGAGTGCCAACAATGTCTCCGATATTTCCAATGTCTCCAGTACAAATGCCTAACCATTTTCCTGTCCATCGTGTACAGGGTGCTCTACTGGCCAGTTCTCCTGGAAGCCTAGGTAAGCACGTGCAGAGTTACTATGTATAGGTAATGTTGTCATATTTTGTCAGAAAATGTATATCCATTTGTATAATGTTCTAGGAAGAAGTAGCTATTCCTGAGGGGCCCCAGCAGCTAAGGCATTCAGGTAGAAAGCCACCAGCAGCCTGATCCGAATTAAATATGTGCTCAAGTGTGCAGTTACGAGACTTACAAATTCCTTATGTTTAATAATCCCAGTTTGCAAATTCCCTTATCAAAAATGGAGCATGTAAGGACATTACCATCAATGCCACATGAACTCTTCGCCAATTATTTGTTCATCAGCCCTGAGAAGGACAGCCCCAGGAACTGTTTATGTTTCACTGTAGTCATAAAGGAATGGACATGGTCAGCAACAATACACAGGTATCTGTCATACTGTCTAGCACTTATATTTGTCTTTAAAAAATACCTTTTTATGTTGCTTACTTGGTTTATCATCCTGTGCTCTGGAGGAGCATGTCTTTGTCTTGCCCTTAATCTGTATGAATTATCTTCCTCCCTGAGTCTGCTGTGCTGGGTCTCTTCATCCAATCACTGCAGGTTGTTCTTTAAACTCCTTCTCTCTGTTTTTATGCTGCAGTCTGAGCACAGAATAGTGCTAGTCTTAGCCTCCCTTACTGGACATTGTTTTCTTTTAATAGCATGCAGAACATTATCCAGTCTGGCCGTAGCATCATCTTCGTTCAAGCTGAAGCTCAGGCTGGGACAAAGTAAATTTTCTTATGAAGTATATTAGAAAGGTTTCTGTTTGCCAAGATGTACAACATATAAAAAGTTTTGGAATCTGACAGTGCCCATTTAAAGATTGCTCAATTGGTACTTAGGAGCTCAAAGTGTGCCAAGAAAATGTCCCCTTCACCATTAAACTACCAGCCTGAACCGTTCGTGCAAGGCAGGATGGATCCATGCTTTTATTTTGTTTTCACAAAATTCTGAGCCTGCCATGTAAATGTTAATCCTGAAATCAAGACTCATCAGACCAGGCAACGTTCTTCTATTGTTTAATTTTGGTGAGCCTGTGCCTAATATAGCCTCAGTTTCCTGTTTTCATCTGAAAGGAGTGGCACCTAATGTGTATGTAAATTGGGGGGAATCGGAATAGTTAACTGTTAAATGATAAAAGAGAAGTATCGTGGACAAAAACTTTTCTCCTATCCACAGAATAGGGAATACATTTTAGATCGCGGGGGGGTCCGAGGACTGGAGCACCCTGCAATCTCCTGTGTGGAGCCCTGTCTCTCTTCCACAGCGTCGCATCATGACCCCACCCGAAGCAGGGGCCGACGCGCCCCCTCCATATAGCTCTATGGGAGAGTCGTTCGACAACCTTCGGCTCTCCCATAAAGCTGTATAGAGGGGGTGTGGTGGCACATGCTTCATGCGGTCCCAGTGCTTGTACTCCTACGATCTAAAATGAATTTGTTTTTGTGCATGATACTTCTTCTTTAAGGCCTTTCAAGGTGAAGTTGGAGCCTAAAGTTGGAGTTTGAGTACAGTTACTAAAGATCATGTGTACTTATTCAGGCTATCATGCTGACAGAAATTCTGCATAAAGACTTTATCCAGACCTGAAGGGCCATCTTTCCTCTGCCATTTTTCAAGACTAAGCTTAGCTGTTTATCCAATTGTGGATCTCCAGTCAGTCCAGACATATATGGATCTGCTAGTAATAAACGTCCGTTTGGATAGGGGATAAGATGTATTTGGCCGGAATACCCCTTTAAGTAAATATTACCCATTATGCTGCAACACCCATTGAATCCTAATGTCTTGGTTTCCACTGCTCACATAACACCAAGGGTCCTTCATTTTTCCACCTGCCATGACATCATCATCTGGGAAACACCCTAGGGGAGATATACAGGCCACCTCCAGTGCAGCCCTTCCTCTCCAATCTGTACTAATCTTTAATGGGACACTTGAATGAGTGGGACTACAAAAGCCAGCAGACCCCTCCTTATTACAGTGTCCTTCCTCAATGTCACCACAGAAGAGGTAATGGGCTCTGAGGGTACAAATAAAGACAAATATCAGACATTACAATATTAAACACTAATATTCAAAAGGAGGAGCAGGGGCCCCGGGGCTGATAGCCGTAGTTACAGAGCAATGCCATCAGCATTCTGAGAAGAAAGGGACTGGACCACTGGCAGATCATGACGAGGTAAATATATTATTATATAAGTCAGGTCATTCTGCTATATTCCATGATGCATACAAGTAGAACTCTTCTGCAAACCATCAAGCTTTTTGTGCCATTCGTTATGTTTATGTTTAAAGGGGTACTCCGGTGGCAAACTTCTTTTTTTTTTTTTTTAAATCAACTGGTGCCAGAAAGTTAAACAGATTTGTAAATCACTTCTATTAAAAATCTTAATCCTTCCAGTACTTACTAGCTGCTGAATACTACAGAGGAAATGATTTTCTTTTTGAAACACAGAGTTCTCTGCTGACATCATGACCACAGTGCTCTCTGCTGACATCTTTGTTCATTTTAGGAACTGTCCAGAGCAGCATATGTTTGCTATAGAGATTTTTTCCTACTCTGGACAGTTCTTAAAATGGACAGAGATGTCAGCAGAGAGCACTGTGGTCTTGATGTCAGCAGATAGCTCTGTGTTCCAAAAAGTAAAGAACTTCCTCTGTAGTATTCAGCAGCTAATAAGTACTGGAAAGATTAAGATTTTTTTAATAGAAGTAATTTGCAAATCTGTTTAACTTTCTGGCATCAGTTGATTAGAAGAAGAAAAAAGTTTTCCACCGGAGTACCCCTTTAAGTTTTCTATGCCTTTTTGTGAAGACATATAGACTGTTGTTCACCACGTTTCACAATCATTCTAAGGGGAGCTCTGTTACCACCCCTTTAAAAATCAATGCATCTAAAATAGCAGATGTGAAATTTTTCATTACTGCTTTCTCATTTATGTGTCTCGTGTTTTTGAGCTATTTTCTTCCTCAAATATTCTATTTATAGACAAATTACTATAAGGAATACATTGATAGTGTAATTTGCCTCCTGCAGCTCTCCATATGATGGCCTCAATAATGTGCTGTATGAATCACAGGGGATTCAACATGATGTCTTGAATGTTTAAGTAGTTCCTTACCACAATCTCATAACCACTTGTATGAAGCCACAGGAAGATCACTATAAAAATAGGGGTTAATTTAAGTTGATGAGTTATAGGATATTTTAACATTGACCTAGGAAAATATTGAGTTGAAATTCCCATCTAGTGAAGAGAACATTCGCATAGGCTAAAGTGGAACATCAATTGTTTTTACAGCAGTCAATTGTTCTTTTATTAGATGATTGGTTTTATTGGTATAGGACATATTTATAACACGATAGATGGATAGATTGAGGAAGGAGATGAGGTTACAGATTGTATCTCAGCAGTGGTAGCTTCAATTGAGATTTTGAACTATTAAGAAATGGTAATAATCTAGAGAGAATTCAGAGAAGCAGCTGGAATTTATAGGTCTCAGTCGAGCATTCAAGAATATATTTCCCAATATGTCAAACACTTTATAGTAAAGGAGTATTTTATGATTGAAGACCATAAAAATTCCCAGATTTTTGAGTATAAAAGTAGGGGATTGTAATGCAATTGGGTGGATTATGAGGGTAGGAGTTCCTCAGACTGACACAGTCCATTCAGAGTCTGGTTCACATTGTCTCAGTGGCTGGGGTATTTTCACCAGACCTCCCTCACTTGTTGGACTGATACAGTGAGTGAATAGGAGGTTGAAGAGGAGTAGTCACTTGAGAACTCTGAGATCTGTGTGTGTATGTCTCCTGGCCTATGTAGGTCGGTTTTCTCAAGATGTAGTCATACTATTGCTGGGGGGTATTAACCCTAGCGTCTGTAATTCCCAGCTGTAGGGTGCAGAATCATATGCAACAGGTAAGTCAAGTGCAACATGTAAGCTACAGGTATGATGCAATATGTAAGTAAAATCTAACAATTAAAGTGCATCTGTCACATAAAAGTGAGTTGTCACATAAAAAAGCTGCACACACAGTTCAATAGGACCTAGTGTCACCTAGTCCTCGGCTATGGGGTCCTTGTACATCTTTCCCACCCCTCATTGACCCTATAAACAGACACTCCTCTACTTAGTGAACTCAACTTCCAACTGACTATCCTTGTGACTAGCTTTCTCCTGCAGAGAGGCTGGCCAAGCCTAAGTTCCTCCTCCCCCTCCAGAAGGCTCCTACTGTTTTATTGTATGGGTAACCTATTCTCTGGCATTGTTTGTGTAAAAATTTAGACATGTATTGTCCAACATTTTATGTCATAAAACATTATAAAACATTTCAACATATCAAGGCATCTAAAATTCCCAGTCAATTCTTTTGCCCACTTGGACATTACAATTTTGTTAAGCTTGGCCAAAAAAGACACCAGTGAGGCGTAAATGCTCACTGCACCCCTTGTTACATTCCGTGAGGGAGTAAGCCCCAACTTTACCTTTTCATAAGGGGGGAAAGGAGAAAAAACCCTCCAAAATTTGTTGGGCAATATTTGTATGCATATTCGTTATGCGTTAGTTAACTAATGCATCAGTTAACTGTATATTCGTATTCGTATGCTCCGTGTTCGTTACATTCCGTGTTTGTTACGAAACCAATTGCACATGTCTACTGGGTTCTTAAGTACCAGGGAGCCAGGGCTTACCCCTACGTCCTAGGTCCTTAAGGGGTTAATGTACAAATAGTTTCAAGCACTGTGTTTAATAAGTGTTTTTCTCAGTATTTTGTACTTGGTTTGACCGGTATTGTGTTGCCTGATAATTACTTTTATGTTTGCAGCTACAATTTAGTAGAATTGTTTTCTAGGTTTAATTTCCCCTGTAGCACTTCTCTGTGATCATTTTGGCCGATCCAGCGAATCTTTAGAAAAAATTTGGAACGGTCCAAATTTATTTGCGGCGAATCTGTATTAAAAACGTCTATTTACCACCTACAGAGAGCCTCAATGGGGGTGTAGAACACTTTGCCTTGCTGTAACACGCATAGGGTGTGTGCTGGGTTAGGGAAATAATACTGTTATTTGATATGACATGAAGATTGAAGGCGTCACTATTAGAATCACTCACAGAGCGGCACAATGACAGAGCCTGGAGGTGGAATCAGCATGAGGAGATCATATAGTGGCTGAATGACACAGCCTGGAGTTGGCAGCAGCATGACGAGTACATATAGTGGCTGAATGACACAGTCTGGAGTTGGTCGCAGCAAGAGCAGACCATATAGTGGCTAAAAGACACAGCACGGAGTTGGCGGCAGCATGGGGAGACCATATAGTGGCTGAATGACACAGCCTGGAGTTGGCGGCAGCATGAGGAGACCCTATAGTGGCTGAATGACACAGCCTGGAGTTGGCAGCAGCATGAGGAGAACATATAAAGGCTGAATGACACAGCCTGGAGTTAACGGCAGCATGAGGAGACCATATAGTGTCTGAATGACACAGCCTGGAGTTGGCAGCAGCATGAGGAGACCATATAGTGTCTGAATGACACAGCCTGGAGTTGGTGCCATCATGAGTAGACTATATAGTGGCTGAATGACAGCCTGGAGTTGGCGGCAGCAAGAGCAGAAAATATAGTGGCTAAATGACACAGCCTGGAGTTGTTGGCAGCATGAGGAGACCATATAGTGGCTGAATGACACAGCATGGAGTTGGTGGCAGCAAGAGAAGACCATATAGTGGCTGATTGACTCAGCCTGGAGTTGGCGGCAGCATGAGGAGACCATATAGTGGCTGAATGACACAGCCTGGAGTTTGCGGCAGCATGAGGAGACCATATAGTGGCTGAATTACACAGCCTGGAGTTGGCGGCAGAATAAGGAGACCATATAGTGGCTGAATGACACAGCCGGGAGTTAGCAGCAGCAAGAGTAGACCATATAGTGGCTAAATGGCACAGCCTGGAGTTGGCGGCAGTATGAGGAGACCATATAGTGACTGCATGACACAGCCTGGAGTTGGACGGTTCAGGTCCTTCTCCAGGTCTACCTGCTGCTGATGAGTTGCTTCACTATACGGTTGAAGAAAGGTATTCATCAGCGACTGTAGACTCAGACTGCTGCTGATGGTGCTGGTACTGCTCCTGCTACCCTACCCCTTCCCACCAGCCATGGCAGTAGAAGGTGAGCGCAGAGGGCCCCCCGAGTCAGACCTGTGAGAGGATAGACGATGACGCCGATGGGCATCAGCCAACTGACTTTGTAGGATGTCTCTACAGTAGGTCAGTTTGTCCTCCCTCTCAGTGGGTGTAAAAAAGGCCCCCATTTTGTGCTGGTAGCGAGGGTCCAATAATGTGAAGAGACAGAAGTCATCCCGCTGCAGAGGGATGACAATTCGGCAGTCACTACGCAAGCAAGTGAGCATTAGTGTTGGCTACTAATATTCGCATTTCATATTTTTATCATGAATATTGCAAATTCGCAAATATTGTGAATATATTTGCTACATATTCTAAATTGCGAATATTCGCTTTTCCCTGGCATATGCACATATGTGCTTATTCGCGTATGTGAATATTCGCATATGTGAATATTCGCATATTCCTTTTTTTCACTTGTGGGCCAATTAGAATGATGCAAATACACTTGTCCGAGGTTATCAACAACATCCCTAGCAACCAATAGTAAAGTTGCCCACCCTCTCACTGTTTTCTCCCTCGAATACACGAATATGCTAATATTCACATATGCGAATATGCAAATATAACGAATACGCGAAATTCTCGAATATAGGATGAATATTCGTTTATATATTCCCGAAATATCGTAAATTCGAAAATGGGCAATGCCGCTCATCACTAGTGAGCATACATCGTGCCATTTGTGCAAGTGACTCGGAGGGACTCCCTGCCTTCATCTAAACTGCATCCTGCCATGGTGAGTCTGGGTTATCTGTCTCGCCTTCCAAATAACCCTCTAGCTTCTCTAGCTGCTCCTGCTCCTGTCAGATGACTAGAACTGCCCAAACCTAAACTGGGCTCCACTGTGCCCCTCCTCTTCCGGTTCAGCCCCCACAGGGCTCATGTGGCCGTGAGATGTAGGCGCCACGTCTCCAGTGCCCTGACCAGCCATCGTTTCCAACACGTATTGTAGTAAATGAAGCAGTGGAATTACTTTGTTTATCATGTAATCCTGGTGACTGACTAAAAATGTGGCTTCCTCAAAGGGCCTGAGCAAACGGCAGGTTTCACGTATGAGCTGCCATTCGAGTTTCACGTATGAGCTGACGTTGAAGTTACACAGGGGAGACCTCCTATCCGCTTGGATCATCAAGAAATTGGTGATGGCCTTTCTCTGTTCGTATAGTCGGTCCAACATATGGTGGGTGGAATTCCAACGTGTGAAAACATTGCAAATCAGACTATGTTGGGGAATACCGTTCTGACGCTGCAGCTGAAGGATGGTTTACTTTGCAGTGTACGAGTGGCTGAAGTGCATGCAAAGTTTCTTTTCCATTGTTAGGATGTATTGCAGAGGAGGGGAACACTTCAGGAATCACTTGACAACCAGATTGAACACGTGTGCCATGCAGGGCGCATGTCTCTGGCTTCCTTGTTGAAGCACAGACAAGATGTTCTTCCCGTTGTCGGTCACCATGGTTCCCATTTCCAGTTTTCAAGAAGTAAGCCATGATTTGATTTCTTTATGAATGACTTTTAGCAGTTCCTCCCCAGTTCGCCAAAGCAAGCCATGCGAAGAACAGCGTAACACCGCTGTGCCCTGCACACATGGTATGCTGAAGGGGCACTGAGACTTGTGCATGCAGTGGAGGCTGAGGACACGGTGGAGGATGAGGACGCGGAGTCGCACACTGTCACAGGACCAACAGCCTGAGAGTGTCGAGGCAGAAGCCACATGACCTGTCCAAGTTTCTGTTGTGGCTGCGCAGGAACCACATTTACCCAGTGGGCCGTAAAGTACATGTATTGTCCCTGACCGTAGTAACAGCTCCACACATCGGCGCTGCCGTGCACTTTGGTACAAACTGACAGACTCAAGGTCTGGCCCACCTTCTGTTCCACAGGGCTGGTACTGCCTTCTTCGCAAAGAAATGACGGCTTTGGACTCTCCACCTGGGGTCGGCACCAGCCATCAGTTCTCTGAAAGGTGCAGAGTCCATCACTTGAAAAGAGAGAGACTACAGCACCAGCAACCTGGACAGGAGCACATTCAGCTTTTGCGCCGTTTGATAAGTGGGCACATACTGTTGTCTGTTGGACATGGCTTCGTGGATGGATTGCTGGCGGAATGACTGACTCGAAGTTGGAGAAACAGGAGCATCTGGAGCGACAGAAGATGGGTATGACACACAGCTCCCTTCAGCTGAGGTGGTGGAGCCTTGGCTGGCTGATACAGGGAGTGGCGTGCCACTGGGTGATGCAGCAGGCTGGACCACCACATCAGAGCCATGGTTCTCCCAGGCTGCTTTATGGTGACGCTGCATATGTTGATGCAGGGCTGTGGTGCCAACATTGGGACCCTGGCCACACTTCACCTTCTGCCGACACATCTTGCATGTGGCTATGTGAACCTCCTCCAGATGGTTGATGAAAAACTGCCACACTGCTGAGTAGCTGATTTTCCCACCAACATTCCACACTGATTGACTGCTACTAATGCCAACTTCAGGAAACCCTGTTCCACTACCTTCCCGGGAAGGTAGGCTGCCACAAAGCAGATGGTCTTCCCTGAGTACATGTGGCTCCAGACTTTCCACATCTGCCACCATGCTGACTGCCAACCATGCTACCACATTGCTGGCTCAGCTGCTTCCTCACGGGCAATCTGCAGCCCTCTTCTCCTGATGATGATGAAGCCCCTTCTGCACCTGGCTCCCAAGTGCGATCGGCTTCATCATCATCGAGTTGTGTCTGCACGTCACTGATGTCCTCCTCAGGTTCCACAACAGTGTCTGCTTCAGGAGCCTGAACGCTAGCAACACCTTTTACCATGGCACTCTTCTCATCACTACTTGCCCGCCTAGCATAGGAAGTGGCGGATGTCTCCTCCAATTCTTGGATGGGCAGTAGCTGCTGACTGTCCTCTAGATCGTCCTCCCTAATAGTGGAGCTGAACCCACAGCATAAGATACTTCTGTGGGGGAGGAAACAGCATAGGACAGAGGCAATGGAAGGACAGGGACTGCACGCGGGCCTTCCCAACTGAGGATTGTGCCAACTAAGGAACCCACCGGCTGTTAACTGGGGTGTCAGATGTCACTTGTGATGAAGTGGATGATCATGTTAACGTCCTGGCACTTCTCTGCCTGACATACTTAGTGCGTATATGAGGGAAATACAATATGCTCCACTACGCTTAAAAAAGTATTTCTGTACAACACCAGCCGGTGAGTACTTTTGCCTGGCCTTTCAAAGTATCTAGGCCTTTGAGAACATAACAGGTACTGTGTACTATACCCAAAATTGCACTTTCTGTCTTAATCTCCCTCCCTTTCCTATCAGTGCTTTTAGGCAGGATTTGTGCTTGAGCTGAATTGCTACTGTTCTGTGCAACACACTGCTCTCTGTCCATCTCTGTAATAGAGTGCTGTAGACAGTGACTGGGAGGTGAATCACTGCTGTAAGAATGCTTTTCTGTGAAACACACACAGCTTTCTCTGTGCAGAACGCTAACTTGACTAGGAGGTGAATCGCTGCTCGAAAAAAGCTTTTCTGTGCAACACACAGCGCTGTCTGTCCCTTTCTATCTCTCTGCAGTGAAAGGCTGAAGTGACATCAAAGGGGTGACTGGCTGCTGATAGGTTGCATGCTGCATGTGATTGAGGGTCATCCCGCCTACCCTTGTTCCCGCCTTCCCAGGATTCCTTGTCCCATGTCCACACATGTTGATCCGCCATTTTAGATGCCCTGGAACCTAAACAGCACTAAATGGACTTTAATGAAGTGATTTGTGTGATAGAATCGCGGCGATATTGGCATTCCTTGCAAATCAAATTTTTCCTGAAATTCGGAAGGAATTCGGATTCATCAGATTCGATTCCCTATACAAGACTAATGGTTATTTATAGTATCACAGTCTACTCACAGTAATAACTGATCAAGTTTGAAAAGATGCTTTATTGTTGTTTTTTTTTTTTAACCCCTACAGGACCCATGACGTAACGGTACGTCCCGACACCCTGGGGCTTAAGGACCAGGGACGGACATTTACGTCATGGGCAGTTCTAGTCCCCGCCGTGCACCGGGCGGGGATCGGAGCGGGTTGCCTGCTGAAATCATTCAGCAGGCATCCCGTGCAAATGCCCAGGGGGGTCATCAGACCCCCCCATGTCGGCAATCGCGGCAAATCGTGACCCGGTGACCCGGAATGTAAGGGGGATCGCGGGTGACTAAGACACCCATGATCCCCCTGAAGGCATAAGAGTGAGGTGGCACGGGTGCCACCCCTCCTATCCCTGCTATTGGTGGTCTAGAGGCGACCACCAATAGCAGATCGGGGGCGGGGGGGTTTACTTTCCTTTTCCCCGTCCTGCCCACCCACAATAGGCGGGGCAGGACGGGGAAACGACGGGGACCGGCGCCGAAGATCCACTTACCGATCCAAGCGGGCGACGGAGGCTGCGGGCGACGGAGATCGGCGGGGGCGATGACGTGCGGCTGGATCCGACGGAAGCCGGTGAGTTGCCTAGCAACATCTGGAGGGTACAGATTGAGACCATTATACAGTGGTCTCTAACTGTAGCCCTCCAGATGTTGCAAAACTGCAACTCCCAGCATGCCCAGACAGCTGTTTGGGCATGCTGGAATATGTAGTTTTGCAACAGCTGGAGGGCTACAGTTTGAGACCACTATATAGTGGTCCCTAAACTGTAGCCCTCCAGATCTTGCAAAACTACAACTCCTAGCATGTACAAACAACTGTTAGCTGTCAGGGCATGCTGGGAATTGTAGTTTTGCAACAGCTGGAGGACCACAGTTTGGAGATCACTTTGCAGTGTTCTCTAAAACTGTAGCCCTCCAGGTGTTGCAAAACTGCAAATCCCAGCATGTCCAAACAGCAATCAGCTGTCACGGCATGCTGGGAGTTGTAGTTGCATACCTCCAGCTATTGCATAACTACATCTCCCAGCATGCCCTTCGGCGATCAGCACATGCTGGGAGTTGTAGTTTTGCAACAGCTGGAGGCACACTGGTTAGAAAATACTGAGTTAGGTAACAGAACCTAACTGAAGGTTTTCCAACCAGTGTGCCTCCAGCTGTTGCAAAAGTACAACTCCCAGCATGAACGGACTGTCAGTACATGCTGGGAGTTGTAGTTTTGAAACAGCTGGAGGTTTGCCCCCCCCCCCATGAGAATGCACAGGGTACATTCACACGGGCAGGCTTACAGTAAGTTTCCTGCTCCAAGTTTGGGCTGCGGCAAATTTTTTGCCGCAGCTCAAACTTCTAGCGAGAAACTCACCGTAACCCGCCAGTGTGAGTGTACCCTAAAAACACTACATTACACTACACTAACACATAATAAAGGGTAAAACACTACATATATACCCCCTTACACTGTCCCCCCCAATAAAAATGAAAAACGTATTGTATGGCAGTGTTTCCAAAACGTAGCCTCCAGCTGTTGCAAAACAACAACTCCCAGCATTTCCAGACAGCCACTGACTGTCCAGGCATGCTGGGAATTTAGCAACAGCTGGAGGCACCCTGTTTGGGAATCACTGGCATAGAATACCCCCATGTCCACCCGTATGCAATCCCTAATTTAGTCCTCAAATGCGCATGGCGCACTCTCACCTCGGAGCCCTGTCGTATTTCAAGGAAACAGTTTAGGGCCACATATTGGGTATCTCCGTACTTGGGAGAAATTGCACTACAAATTTTGGGGGGCTTTTTCTCCTTTTACCCCTCATGAAAAGGAAAAGTTGGGGCTGCACCAGCTTGTTAGTGTAAAAAAAAAAAAATTTACACTAACATGCTGGTGTTGCCCTTTACTTTTTATTTTCACAAGCGTTAAAAGGAAAAAAAAGACCCCCAAAATTTGTAACACAATTTCTCCTGAGTACAGAAATACCCCATATGTGGGTGTAAAATGCTCTGTGGGCGCACAACAAGGCTCAGGAGTGAGAGCGCACCATGTACATTTGAGGTCTAAATAGGTGATTTGCACAGGGGTGGCTGATTTTACAGCGGTTCTGACATAAACGCTAAAAAATAAATACCCACATGTGATCCCATTTTGGAAACTACATCCCTCACATAATGTAATAAGGGGTACAGTGAGCATTTACGCCCCACAGGAACAGTGGTCCGTGAAAATGAAAAATTTTATTTTTCATTTGCACAGCCCACTGTTCCAAAGATCTGTCAAACGCCAGTGGGGTGTAAATACTCACTGCACCCCTTATTCAATTCTGTGAGGGGTGTAGTTTCCAAAATAGGGTCACATGTTGGGGGTTCCACTGTTCTGGCACCACGGGGGGCTTTGTAAATGCACATGGCCCCCTGACTTCCATTCCAAAAAATGTTTTCCCAAAAGCTCAATGGCCCTCCTTCTCTTCTGAGCATTGCAGTGCGCCAGCAGAGCACTTGACGTCCACACATGGGGTATTTCCATACTCAAAAGAGATGGGGTTACACATTTTGGGGGGTCTTTTCTGCTATTAAAACTTGCAAAAATGTGAAATTTGGGAGGAAACACACATTTTAGTGAAAAAATTTTTTTTTTTTACATATGCAAAAGTCGTGAAACACCTGTGGGGTATTAAGGCTCACTTAATTCCTTGTTACATTCCTCATGGGGTCTAGTTTCCAAAATGGTATGGCATGTGTTTTTTTTTTTTGCTGTTCTTGCACCCTGGGGCTTCCTAAATGCAACATGCCCCCCAAAAACCATTTCAGAAAAACATACTCTCCAAAATCCTCTTGTCGCTCCTTTGCTTCTGAGCCCTCTACTGCGCCCGCCGAACAATTTACATAGACATATGAGGTATGTGCTTACTCGAGAGAAATTGGGCTACAAATATAAGTATAAATTTTCTCCTTTTACCCCTTGTAAAAATAAAAAAATTGGGTCTACAAGAACATGCGAGTGTAAAAAATGAAGATTGTGAATTTTCTCCTTCACTTTGCTGCTATTCCTGGGAAACACCTAAAGGTTAAAACGCTGACTGAATGTCATTTTTAATACTTTGGGGGGTGCAGTTTTTATAATGGGGTCATTTGTGGGGTATTTCTAATATGAAGACCCTTCAAATCCACTTCAGACCTGAACTGGTCCCTGAAAAATAGTGAGTTTGAAAATTTTGTGAAAAATTGGAAAATTGCTGCTGAACTTTGAAGCCCTCTGGTGTCTTCCAAAAGTAAAAACACGTCAATTTTATGATGAAAACATAAAGTAGACATATTGTATATGTGAATCAAAATTTTTTTTATTTAAAAAATCCATTTTCCTTACAAGCAGAGAGCTTCAAAGTTAGAAAAATGCTAATTTTTCAAATTTTTCATCAAATTTGGGGATTTTTCACCAAGAAAGGATGCAAGTTACCATAAAATTTTACCACTATGTTAAAGTAGAATATGTCACGAAAAAACTATCTCGGAATCAGAATGATAACTAAAAGCATTCCAGAGTTATTAATGTTTAAAGTGACAGTGGTCAGATGTGCAAAAAACGCTCTTGTCCTAAGGTGTAAAATGGCCTGGTCCTTAAGGGGTTAAAGAAAAAAGACAGCTCACCGCTATTTAGATTCAAGTCCCCGACACTCACATTGAACCTTGGCTTCAAACCAAAGTTAATTACAATTCCTCTCTCCTGAGATGCATTTTATGCAAATATATGATTACATCTAAAACCTTTCAGTCTGAAGGCAATGGCAAAACATGGCAGACCCTCAACCTGCAGTACATAGGTTTCACTTCACAAAAATTAAAAAAACGCATATCTGAGCGCCTGCATATTCTGACTGAAGCGTCTTTTTCTTCTCGATCCATATCCAGTCTTAGTTTGCACATTATGGAGATACATGAGGCAAATTCTCCTGTTTGGAGATTACAAGCATTGAATGGGGCTCTCACCTTCCATAGGAGGAGATTGGTCTTGAGCAGTATTTATGTGTGAAGCACATTGGATACTACGGTTAGATTCACATTTTCCTCAAGGCCTCAATTTTCATAATGATTTAGCATATATTTACTGAGTACACTTATTTGATATGATTTTGGAGTAATCTAAACCTTTAATCTAACTTTTGAAGTGTTCTGATTTGCATTTACTTTGATTTCCATTTTGCTTACCATCTCTTGATTGATTACATTTTTGCATAACATTTGGAATCTGTAAAGTTCCTTGTAATGTGTCTTTATGTTTTTTGTATCTATACTTACGGTCTGTTTTTCATGATATCAGGTATGTGTAAATCAGGCATATAAGAATGTATTCATTAAAGGGGTACTCCGGTGCTTAGACATCTTATCCCCTATCCAAAGGATAGGGGATAAGATGCCTGATCACGGGAGTCCCGCCTCTGGGGACCCCCGTGATCTTGCACGCCGCACCCCGTTTGTAATCAGTCCCCGGAGCGTGTTCGCTCCGGGTCTGATTACCAGCGACCACAAGGCCGACGACGTGTGACGTCACGCTCCGCCCCTCAATGCAAGCCTACGGGAAGGGGCGTGACAGCTAGATCACGGGTGTTTCCAGCGGCGGGACTCCCGCGATCAGGTATCTTATCCCCTATCCTTTGGATAGGGGATAAGATGTCTAAGCACCGGAGAACCCCTTTAAGAGAACCCCTTTAAGTTGCACACTGCCATTCCTCCCTCCCAAGGATATGTCGTCATCCTCAAGGGGACCTTTCCATTATTGTTTGGCAGTAGTCTTTTAAAGTATTTAATGTGCCATTGTCTGGTTACTAAACTACCATGACTAAGAGCCAAATAGTTTGAAAGGTGTCTGCGTTTCTGTATTGCTTTTAGCATTCCCTTTCTTTAATTTTCTATTTTTAATGTGACCTATTAAATTTGGGATTTTTTCAATCATATTTTTTTAGGAGCTGGATTTAGGTACTTCTATTTGTGTTGATTTTTTAAAGCCTTTCCACAACACTATATAAAGCTGTTACACAAAGAAACTTGAAAAAGTTAAAATCTATAAGAACAAAATCTGACTCTCATAGAGATGAATGTAGGGGGGGGGGGGGGGGTGTTTTCGGACAGGCTTCCGTGCTGGGTGTGAAACATCATTACAGGAGCAGAGCCAGGGTCGAGCTGGGGCCCTGTACTTGAAATATTGGGGATTCTGCTAGAATTCTTTATTAATATTTTTAAAATTAGGCCCTCATTGCTCTTTATCTGAATAGTGTGCAATATTTTAATGGTCGTATTTTTGTCTGTATTTTTACCCCAGATTGTAAAGTGTTGAGTAATAATAAATGAAATAATAAAGGTTTGCGTTATCCTGCGTGTCTTTTCCAGTCACTAAATATGGTTATCCTTATACATACAGTCATATAATGTGGGGCCACACAAACAATGTCAAACAACACTTTTATACAGCTGACTAAATAACAGTCCTGTCTTCTCCATTCACTGCAAAAATAACATACAGTATTGAAGAAGGGATAAACATACAATGTAAATACCATCATATGGGGTTCAAATAATACTAACATACAGTGACAAATAATAATCTCCATACATAAACTAATCTCATATGGTTCTAAATATAAGTGTTATGCAATAAAGATTCATATGGTGACAAGTCATCTGTTACACCTTCTTTTGCTGTGTTGGCTAACATGAACTTGAATAGGAAAAATACTACCAATGTGAGGACACCTGCAAGTTTACTGATATACTGTAAGCGAATCAAACAATGTCGGTAAATCCTAATCCACTACAATCCTTTAAACAGATTTTGTTGTGAGAACAATCATTGTAAATTAAAGCAGTAACAAACATGTGCTAACAACCTAGGCAGATCAACAGATATAGAACAATAAACATTTACAGGTATAAGTATACTAGAAACGGTTCTCAATATTAAAGATAAGAGCTCAGGGATTACCAATTATTTACATTGGATTATATTTTAGCTACATTGAAGAATAATACAAGTGTCATGTTTTTCGAGAAAGAAATGGTATGATCATGGGCTGGGGAGACGGGCGTATACACCAAAGCTGCTATGGGAGATAGTAACCCCTTTGGTATTGAATGGTGAGAACCTGTGCAGGACTCTCTAGAGAAACTGCACTGCTGGCATAACAGGAGTAGGGGTTGTCCCAAGGGTCATGAAAAAGAGAGTAGATGGACAAACTTTCCAACATTTGTCAGGCCTTCTGTTATGGTAGCAAAACCTGACAACAAACTGAGGGTGCACTTTAAGCTTTACTATGATGTCCCTATCTAAATCTATCATTGGTTGATTGGATATAAATATATTTATAACAGAAGATCCTTATGGGCTTTTGATACATCAAATAAAATGTAAAAAGAAAAAAAATATTACAATAGCATATTGTGATCCCTATTCACCGCCATAAGTAGTTGTAACACCACACACAACCTGAGGACAGGTGTAGCACTGTTTTGGAAGCAAACAGCTATGTTTTTTTTTTTGCTTTTTTTGGGGGGGGGGGGGGGGTTTAATCCTGGATAACCCTTTTGAGGATGCTTTCACAGATGGTGAAAATCTTGTGAAATTGCAGTGAAATTGCAAACTATGTGGATTGAAAAAAAAGATCAAAGTGAAAAAAACTGCAGTTGTGGACTTTTTGTGAGCCTGTAGCATATCCACAACAATAAAATGTTGTCAAGAATTTTAACTTCTCCTCTTGTTCAACTTCTACTCTCTTGCAAAGAAGAAATACATTTCTCTCTGAGAGTCAACAATATCCTCACAGTGTGGACAGAAACAAGCAGTAAGAACGCATAGGCTTGTTTTTAGGCAGTTCCTTCCTCTCAGGGAGAGAGGCTGGACTAGGTACTTTCTCTTGCAATTATTGGCAAGGAGCAACATGTGACCAAAGCACTCTTAAGGACCCCAATACAATTGAATCTTGGGACTGCAGATGCCTTAACTCACTGGTTCCCCTCAGCTGGTCTATGGGGCACAGTAAATTGTGATCGCTGCATCCCCTATAGTTGTACCTCTGACCATGCACATGCCCATATCATTTTTACTGTTTTTATTCTAATTTCACTAGTGTCTAAGCAGGCCTAAGTCATACACAGGGGGTTGAGAACAGTTTTAGGTAGCATGCAGAAACAAAATCAAGGAAATAAGTTAAAGTCATACACTGTAACAAAATCACATATGAGAATATCTTTGGTAGGATGTTACGGAACCTCGTTGTTCAGACAGCTTAATGATTGAAAGTTTGCCTGCTATAGGTGGCCCTTCAGTAGGAACCATTTTACCTATGGGCATACATTTTAACTGTAGTGATGGCAGCTGGAGGAGCTAAAGTAAGGGGAACATTACCCTAGATCCCTATCTGCAGGGAACATAAGAAGGGACTATTGTCAACTACTGGAGGTGAACAAAGACTAAATCTGCTCAGAGACCAACCCAGCAGCACAGATTAGCATCATGGGACACACAGAGAAGTAATAGTATGAACCATTTAACCTATGGGCATACATTTTAACTGTAGTGATGGCAGCTGGAGGAGCTAAAGTAAGGGGAACATTACCCTAGATCCCTATCTGCAGGGAACATAAGAAGGGACTATTGTCAACTACTGGAGGTGAACAAAGACTAAATCTGCTCAGAGACCAACCCAGCAGCACAGATTAGCACCATGGGACACACAGAGAAGTAATAACTGAATGATTGTTTTTTTTTTTTTCTTACAAATTACTTTAGAACAGGCATTAGTAGCATCTATGGACTTTTAGGAAGAAAATTATTCATGGTATAACCCCACTGTCCACTCAGGAAGCAACACTGATTGACAATCAATTTCACATGCTGTTGTGCAAATGTAACAGACAACAGGTAGAAATTATAGGCAATTAGCAAGACACCCCCAATAAAGGAGTAGTTCTGCAGGTGGTGACCACAGACCACTTCTCAGTTCCCATGCTTCCTGGCTGCTGTTTTGGTCACTTTTGAATGCTAGCGGTGATTTCACTCTAGTGGAGACAGAGTCTACAACCCACACAAGTGGCTCAGGTAGTATAGCTCATCCAGGATGGAACATCAATGCAAACTGTGGCAAGAAGGTTTGCTGTGTCTGTCAGCCTAGTGTCCAGAGCATGGAGGCGCTACCAGGAGACAGGTCAGTATATCAGGAGATGTGGAGGAGGCCGTAGGAGGGCAACAACCCAGCAGCAGGACCGCTACATTTGCATTGGAACAGGAGGAGCACTGCCAAAGCCCTGCAAAATGACCTCCAGCAGGCCACAAATGTGCATGTCTCCACTCAAACGGTCAGAAACAGACTCCATGGGGGTGGTATAAGGGCCCCACTTCCACAGGTGGGGGTTTTGTTTACAGCCCAACACCGTGCAGGACTTTTGGCATTTGCCAGAGAATACCAAGATTGGTGAATTCGCCACTGGCGCCCTGTGCTCTTCACAGATGAAAGCAGGTTCCCACTGAGCACATGGGAAAGATGTGACAGAGTCTGGAGACTCTATGGAGAATGTTCTGCTGCCTGCAACATCCTCCAGCATGACCAGTTTGGCAGTGGGTCAGTAATGGTGTGAGTTGGCATTTATTTTGGGGGCCGCACAGCCCTTTATGTGCTTGCCAGTGGTAGCCTGACTGCCATTAGGTACCGAGATGAGATCCTCAGACCCCTTGTGAGACCATATGCTGGTGCGGTTGGCCCTGGGTTCCTCCCAATGCAAGACAATGCCATACTGTTACGCCGAGTGCTCCGGGTCCCCGCTCCTCCCCGGAGCACTCGCAGCTTTCACCTTGTCGCAGCGCCCCGGTCAGACCCGCTGACCGGGAGCGCTGCGTTAGTGTCTCTGGCGGGGATGCGACCCAGTTCGCATCCCAGTCTTCTTACCCGACTTGTCCTCCGTCTGTTCAGTCCCGGCGCGCGGCCCCGCTCCCTAGGGCGCGTGCGCGCCAGCTCTCTGCGATTTAAAGGGCCAGTGTGCCTCTGATTGGCGCCTGGCCCAATTAGTGCATACACCTGTGCCCTAGCCTATATTACCTCACTTCCCCTTCCCAGCATTGCCGGATCTTGTATCCCTTGTGCCAGTGAAAGCGTTTCCTTGTATGTCCCAAGCCAGTGTTCCAGACCTTCTGCCGTTGCCCCTGACTTCGATCCTTGCTGCCTGCCCTGACCTTCTGCTATGTCTGACCTTGCTCTTGCCTAATCCCTTGTACCGCGCCTATCTCAGCCGTCAGTTGGGGTTGAGTCGCTATCGGGTGGAACGACCTGGGGGTTACCTGCTGCAGCAAGTCCATCCCGCTTTGCGGCGGGCTCTGGTGAAAACCAGTAACCCCTTAGACTCCGTTCCCCTGGTACGGCCCACGTCATCACCCCACTGACACAGAGGATCCACCACCAGTATCCTCACAGTACCCGGATCCTGACAGTAGATCAGGCCATGGATCCCGCTGAGGTCCTGCTGCCAGTTGTCGCCGACCTTACCACGGTGGTCGCCCAGCAGTCTCAACAGATAGCGCAACAAGGACATCAGTTGTCCCAACTGACAGTTATGCTGCAACAACTTTTGCCACAGCTTCAGAAACCATCTCCTCCGCCAGCTCCTGCACCTCCTCCGAAGCGAGTGGCCGCTTCCAGCCTCCGCTTGTCTCTACCGGATAAATTTGATGGGGACTCTAAACAATACCGTGGTTTTCTCTCTCAATGTTCCCTGCATTTGGAGATGATGTCGGACCAATTTCCCACAGAACGGTCTAAGGTGGCTTTCGTGGTTAGTCTCCTGTCTGGGAAGGCCTTGTCATGGGCCACACTGCTCTGGGACCGCAATGATCCTGTCACTGCCACTGTCCAGTCCTTCTTCGCTGAGGTTCGTAGTGTCTTCGAGGAACCAGCCCGAGCCTCTTCTGCCGAAACTGCTTTGTTGAACCTTGTCCAGGGAAATTCTTCTGTGGGCGAATACGCCATCCAATTTCGTACTCTCGCTTCTGAATTATCCTGGAATAATGAGGCCCTCTGCGTGACCTTCAAGAAAGGCCTATCCAGCAACATCAAGGATGTACTGGCCGCACGAGAAATTCCTGCTAACCTGCATGAACTTATCCATTTGGCCACCCGCATTGACATGCGTTTTTCCGAAAGACGCCAGCAGCTCTGTCAGGATATGGACTTTGTTCGCACCAGGCAATTTCTCTCCCCGGCTCCTCTCTTCCCAAGTCCTCTGCAATCTGTTCCTGTGCCTTCTGCCCCAGAGGCTATGCAAGTAGACCGGTCCCGCCTGACCCTACAAGAGAGGACTTGCCGCCGCAATGAGAATCTATGCCTGTATTGTGCTAGTACCGAACACTTCCTGAAGGATTGTCCTATCCGTCCTCTGCGTCAGGAAAGACGCACTCCGATTCCGCACAAAGGTGAGACAGCTCTAGGTGTGAACTCTGCTTCTCCACGTCTTACTGTGCCTGTGCGGATTTCTTCTTCTGCTAACTCCTCCTTCTCAGCTGTGGCCTTCTTGGATTCCGGTTCTGCAGGAAATTTTATTTTGGCCTCTTTCGTTAATAGGTTCAACATCCCAGTGACCAGTCACGTCAGACCACTCTACATCGCTTCAGTTAATGGAGAAAAATTGGACTGTACTGTGCGTTACCGCACAGAACCCCTGTTAATGTGCATTGGACTACATCACGAAAAAATTAAATTTCTGGTCCTACCAACTGCACTACTGAAATTCTCCTCGGCTTGCCTTGGCTCCAACCCTTGACTGGACCACCAGGGAGATCAAGAGCTGGGGTTCTTCTTGCCTCAAAAAATGCCTCACGTCTGCTCACGGCTCCGTCAGTCAAACCCCTGTGGCTCCTCCTATACCAGGCCTTCCCAAGGCCTATCAGGACTATGCCGATGTTTTCTGCAAAAAACAAGCAGAGACTTTGCCACCTCACAGGCCTTATGACTGCCCTATTGACCTCCTTCCTGGTACTACTCCACCCCGGGGCAGGATCTATCCCCTGTCCGCTCCTGAGACTCAAGCCATGTCGGACTACATCCAAGAAAATTTAAAGAGGGGATTCATCCGCAAGTCCTCATCCCCTGCCGGAGCGGGGTTCTTCTTTGTCTCAAAAAAAGACGGTTCCTTACAGCCGTGCATTGATTACCGCGGTTTAAATAAAATCATTATCAAAAACCGCTATCCCCTGCCTCTTATCTCGGAACTCTTTGACCGCCTTCCTGGCGCTAACATCTTCACTAAATTGGACTTAAGAGGCGCATATAATCTCATTCGAATCAGAAAAGGGGATGAGTGGAAAACCGCATTTAATACCAGAAACGGACATTTTGAATATCTGGTTATGCCCTTTGGGCTCTGCAACGCCCCTGCTGTCTTCCAGGACTTTGTGAATGAAATATTTCGGGATTTGTTATATACCTGTGTTGTGGTTTACCTGGATGACATTTTGATTCTTTCCTCTAGTCTGGAAGAACACCGCCGCCATGTCCGTCTAGTGCTCCAGAGACTCTGTGAAAATCAATTATATGCCAAGATGGAGAAGTGTCTCTTTGAATGCCAATCTCTTCCCTTCCTAGGTTACCTAGTCTCCGGCCAGGTACTCCAAATGGACACAGACAAACTGTCAGCCTTTTTAGATTGGCCACGCCCTTCTGGACTCCGAGCTATCCAACGCTTCTTGGGATTTGCCAATTACTACCGACAGTTTATTCCGCATTTTTCCACCATTGTGGCTCCGATTGTGGCCCTAACCAGGAAGAATGGCAACCCTAAGTCCTGGCCTCCCCAAGCGGATTCGGCATTCAATCGTCTCAAAACTGCCTTCGCTTCTGCTCCCATACTCCCCAGACCTGACCCATCAAAACCCTTCTTGCTGGAAGTGGACGCCTCCTCGGTCGGAGCCGGAGCCGTACTCATACAAAAAAAAACTCTACCGGACATAACATTACTTGTGGTTTCTTTTCTACAACCTTTTCTCTGGCGGAAAAAAATTACTCCATTGGTGATCGTGAACTTCTGGCCATTAAACTAGCTCTCGAAGAATGGAGGCACCTGCTGGAAGGTTCCAAACACCCTATTGTTATCTACACGGATCACAAGAATCTCTCGTATCTCCAGTCTGCCCAACGTCTGAACCCACGCCAGGCTAGCTGGTCGTTGTTTTTTGCCCGTTTTAACTTCAAGATTCATTTTCATTCTGCTGACAAAAACATCAGGGCTGACGCCCTTTCACGTTCCTCTGATGCTTCCGAATCGGAAGCCCCCCTGCAACACATTGTACCTCCTGAGTGCCTGATCTCCTCTGCTCCAGCTTCTATCAGACAAACTCCTCCTGGAAAGACTTTCGTCCCTCCACGCCAGCGCCTCAAGATCCTCAAGTGGGGACACTCCTCGCACCTCGCCGGCCATGCTGGCGTCAAGAAGTCCATCCAACTCATTTCTCGTTTATATTGGTGGCCTACCCTGGAGGCAGATGTCGGTGATTTTGTTCGGGCCTCTACAGTTTGTGCCCGGGAAAAGACTCCTCGCCAGAAGCCTGCTGGACTCCTTCATCCTTTGCCTGTTCCTGAACTACCATGGTCTCAAATTGCCATGGATTTTATTACGGATCTGCCTTTATCCCATGGCAACACAGTCATCTGGGTGGTCGTTGATCGTTTCTCCAAGATGGCACATATTATTCCACTTCCAGGTCTTCCTTCAGCGCCACAGTTGGCGAAGCAATTTTTTGTGCACAGTTTTCGCCTTCATGGGCTTCTCACGCATATCGTTTTGAAAAGAGGCGTTCAATTAGTATCGAAATTTTGGAGAGCTCTCTATAATCAATTAAAAATCTAATTAAATTTCTAGCCCTCCTATCATCCCCAATCCAATGGGCAAGTAGAGAGAGTTAACCAGATCTTTGGTGACTATTTGCGACATTTTGTTTCCTCCCGCCAGGACGATTGGGTCGATCTTCTACCCTGGGCTGAATTCTCGTACAATTTCAAGGACTCTGAATCCTCCGCCAAATCCCCGTTCTTTGTGGTGTACGCCCGTCACCCTCTGCCCCCCCTCCCCACTCCCACTTCTTCTGGATTGCCTACTGTTGATGAAGTTACCCGGGACTTTTCCATCATCTGGAAGGAAACTCAAAAGTCCCTCCTACTGGCCTCATCCCGTATGAAGAAGCATGCCGACAAAAAGAGAAGAACTCCTCCTGTCTTTGCTCCTGGAGACAAAGTGTGGCTCTCTGCCAAGTATATCCGCTTCCGTGTCCCCAGTTATAATCTGGGACCACGTTATCTTGGACCCTTTAAAATCAAGAGTCAAATCAATCCTGTCTCCTACAAACTTCTTCTTCCCCCTTCTCTCCGTATTCCTAACGCTTTTCATGTTTCTCTTCTTAAACCGCTTGTCCTTAATAGCTTCTCTCCCAAGGTTGTCGCTCCAGTTCCTGTCGTTGGCTCCTCCGATGTCTTCACTGTTAAAGAGATTCTCGCGTCTAAGACAGTCAGAGGTAAAAAAAAAAATTCTCGTAGATTGGGAAAATTGTGGACCTGAGGAGAGGTCTTGGGAACCCGAGGATAACATCCTCGACAAGGAGCTCATTCACAAGTTCTCGGGTTCCAAAAAGAGGTGGAGACCCAAGGGGGGGGGGGGGTTACTGTTACGCCGAGTGCTCCGGGTCCCCGCTCCTCCCCGGAGCGTTGGCAGCGTTCACCTTGTCGCAGCGCCCCGGTCAGACCTGCTGACCGGGAGCGCTGCGTTAGTGTCTCTGTCGGGGATGCGACCCGCGATGCGGGACGCGCCCGCTCGCGGTTGGCATCCCAGTCTTCCGTCTGTCCTCCGTATGTTCAGTCCCGGCACGTGCGGCCCCGCTCCCTAGGGCGCGCGCACGCTGACTCTCTGCGATTTAAAGGGCCAGTGCGCCTCTGATTGGCGCCTGGCCCAATTAGTGCATACACCTGTGCCCTAGCCTATATTACCTCACTTCCCCTTCCCAGCATCGCCTAATCTTGTTGCCCTTGTGCCAGTGAAAGCGTTTCCTTGTATGTCCCAAGCCAGTGTTCCAGACCTTCTGCCGTTGCCCCTGACTACGATCCTTGCTGCCTGCCCTGACCTTCTGCTACGTCCGACCTTGCTCTTTCCTAATCCCTTGTACCGCGCCTATCTCAGCCGTCAGTTGGGGTTGAGTCGCTATCGGGTGGAACGACCTGGGGGTTACCTGCCGCAGCAAGTCCATTCCGCTTTGCGGCGGGCTCTGGTGAAAACCAGTAACCCCTTTGACTCCGTTCCCCTAGTACGGCCCACGTCATCACCCCACTGACACAGAGGATCCACCACCAGTATCCTCACAGTACCTGGATCCTAACACATGCCTCATGTGGCTGGAGTGTGTCAGCAGTTTCTGCAAGAGGAAGGCATTGATGCTATGGACTGGCCCGTCCGTTCCCCAGACCTGAATACGATTGAGCACATCTGGGACATCATGTCTCGCTCCATCCACCTACGCCACGTTGCACCACAGACTTCCAGGTGTTGGCGCCACCTCATCAGGAGCATGCCCAGGTGTTGTAGGGAGGTCATATGGGCATGTGGAGGCCACACACACTACTGAGCCTCATTTTGACTTGTTTTAAGGTCATTACATCAAAGTTGGATCAGCTTGTAGTGTGGTTTTCCATTTTGCTTTTGACTCCATATCCAGACCTCCATGGGTTGATAAACTTGATTTCCATTGATATTTTTGTATGATTTTGTTGTCAGCACATTCAACTATGTAAAGATGAAAGTATTTCATACGATTGGTTAATTCATTCAGATCTAGGATGTGTAATCTTAATTTTCCCTTTATCTTTTTGAGCAGTGTACTTCCATGTCTGGGCTTTTTTGCATAGGACCATGTGATATTTGGAGAAAAGAAAGCTAAGGTCCTAGTTTAACTGTTAAAAGTTTATGACAGGTCACTTTGAATGGATCATATGCATTATTGGCACTTGAGTGATAATACGATATCCTTGTGATTGTGCAATCAACTCTAAGGACATCACAGATTAAAAGGCCTTGGAATTCGTGTTTATTCGAGCAAGAATGCTACATCAAAGTTGGTGTATTTTACTGATTTTTTTTGTGATCCAAAGGTCATACTCTATAAAGTTGCCAATAAAGCAGATAGAAATCACTGCACTCTGTAAAATAAACTTAATACATTAGAAACATTTTTAGCAGCAGACACGGATCTAGTCCTCTGCATATCCAAGGTGAGCGAACCTTCTGGGGCCAATGAGACTAACTATTAAAATCTGGAATGAGGCCTCCTCCACATACCCTCTTAAATCACTAACCTCTCTACTCACACCAATGTTATTTAACCCTAGTATTCCAGATAGTGATGACATCAGGACTGTCTCTCCTTGGATCACAGCCAAGATATTTTATTTAGCTGACTTGGTTGATCCCATTACTCGAAATCTTCTAACCCCACAATCTATTAGTGACAAATTTCACATAACAAGAGAGTCCCTGTCTCTCTTCCAAACCATTCAGGAACATTTAGGGATTCATCCATCCCATCCCCCCTTCCCACCTCCAACACCCTTTGAATTTATCTGTAAATGAGACACCTCCACTAGAGGCTTGATCTAAAAAATGTATGATATCCTAATATCTCAAGAGGACACGTCCCAACTACGACACCCATATATGACCAAGTGGGAATCTTATTTAGGGAAATCCCTCACCTTTGCACAATGGTAGGTCATATGGTCACGGGCAGCTAAGTCCTCGACTTGTATCACACACAAAGAGAACCAGTACAAAATCTTACTACATTGGTATATCACGCCTGAGCTGCTGCACCGCCTCTTCCCGCAGCTTTCACCCTCTTGTTGGAGGTGTAATAAAGATATTGGTTCTATACCACACATATTTTGGGACTGCCCACTTCTAAGACACTTTTGGCTGGAGGTGCAGTCACTAGTTAGGAGGGTTATAGGGTCCCACATCCCACTGTCAGCAGAGACATATCTTCTGAACATCCCCCCCCCCAGCGGAATCACTACCATTCAGTCTAAACTCTTCTAACATATACTCACTGCGGCCAAGTGTCTTGTGGCTCAGTGGTGGAGGAAAACTGATAGCCCCCCATTCTAGATACTACTAGATAAAATCGCAGATATACGGAGAATGCAAAATATGTCCGCTATGGTGGAAAACAGACTGGACGCTTTTGATACTTTGTGGCGCCGGTGGGATGAATATGTGGAGTCCCTGAGAGTGGTCTGAGGCAGTGGACGGACCCTGAGGTGCTGGAGCCGAGCGGATACTTCTTTATTCTCTTTATCTTCCCTACTTATCCGTCCCTTTATCTTTACCTTCCATACTTACCTGTCTTTTTCTCTATTAACTTTCTACCTCTTATAAACTTTTTACCTCATGTTTTTTTTTTTTTTACATTATTTTACATCTTCTTCATTGCATATTGCCTGGATTATTGACCATAAGCTGAGGTGTAATGGATCCGGAGTCAAGAGATATTATTAGTATCATCTAATAGCACTTCATATTATCCTCGCTTCATTCTTTATTATCTGTTAGATAACGGCTTTTATCTAAGCTTCATGTCTCTGATGTGGGGTCTTCCCGGATACTCACAGAGTCGACCTGAAATAATCTGGACTTTACAACATCTTTACAGCCGGATCTATGTTATCCTATTGTAACCTGGTCTTATTAATATGTAATGACTCTGTTTATTATTCTATGTACTTTTATTTTCTTATTCTCAAATATCTGTTTTAAAGAAAAATTCTTTAATAAAAAAACAGTTATATAAAAAAAAGAAATCACTGCACTCACCCCACTCTCAATAAATCCTTATACACTTTATTTAGTTTGTGCTAATACTTGTGTTGCTCGCGAATATTCGCGAATATAGCACTATATATTCGTAATTACGAATATTCGTTTTTTTTTTTCACAGTACACATCACAGTGATCACCCCTCTCTGCTTCCAGCTTGTGTGGTGTAAAGAAGGCTCTAATACTATTGTGTGAGACTGGCGTGCGAATTTTCGCTTATGCAAATTTTTGTATATGCTAATTTTCGCATATGCTTATTTTCGCATACGCAAATTTTCGCATATGCGAAAATAAAACGCCAATATTACAAATATGCAAATTTAGCGAATATATGACGAATATTCGTCCATATATTCGCGAAATATCACGAATTCGAATATGGCCTATGCCGCTCAACACTAGTTATTACAGGTAAAAACAGACATGCTGGGGCGTCTTTAGGCTACAGCCATTTAATTCCGCTCAGGCACTTATTCTGGCCCACACAAGGTCATTCTCTATCTATATGAGGTTGCATAGAGATTGTCCAAAAATGTTATCCTTTGAAATAACTAAGTTTTATACATTAAAGTAAAAAAATTAATTATAATAATAAGTCAGGAATAATAAAGGACCACCATGACTGGCTAGATGTAATACTATATTAAGAAAGTGTTAAGAGTTAAGACTTCACTGTTTTTTTAATGACACTGACACAGTCTAATCATTATAAAAAATGTTTCTTTTCTTACTCTGTTGGAAGAGATAATGTTATTCATTATTTAAATGAGCTAATCCCATAGTTAGAAACATATTTTTGGCACAATGCCCATTTGTACTGGGCTAGCCCATCTCTGTTAACCCAAGGTTGCTAGGTCGCCATGCGGTTTCCTTGTTTATGTCTTACATCAAAGTAACTACCCTCAGATCCTTCATATCAAAGCTAACTTCACCCGGCTAACCTCTTAACATCTCAAAACGCAGAAACAGCAGGGAAGTCGGAAAACTGTTATCAAACTATATGACAAGTTTTGTTTCTTGAAGGATCCCGTTAGGAAAATTCTTTATTTTATCTCCTTAATTAGCTAAAGTGGTAATTAAAAAGCCAGTGTTTTATTCTTCAGCAGAATCTGGTGAGTGATATCCATTTGTGCCAGGAGCTATAGATATAGCAGTCAAACTAAATGTTTAAAGCATAACTACAATGTTGCTAAATCAAGCAATCTAGAGAATTGTCGGAGGCCCAATAGACTTGGATGAGACTTTTGTCAATTACATAGTCCGCTTGCTTTAACAGTGAGCTACAGAGTTGGCGGAAGTTTTAAACATGTAACCTGCTGCCTCAACAACATTTTAGTTACATTTTAACACAGTTTATTTTGTGCTATGTCATATTAACATGTGACGTAGATATACTAAAATTAATTTTTAGTATAAACTTAGACTAGACAGTATGACGTTTAAAGAGTTTTAAAGGAAACTGACAGCTAGATCGCTTGGACTAAACTGAGTATATTGGGTCAGTAGCATAGCTATAGAGGCTACAAGGGCCTCAATTGCGACTGGGCCCCATAGCCAGTGGGGCCCGCAGGGCCCTACCTGCCACTGTACTATGTGCTACAGCAGCAGGTCCGGCTTTACAGGTTGGGCCATCACTGCCAACTTCACCAGCTGGGCCTGGGTCTTTAAAAATTTGGTGCAGGGCTGGAAAGACCAGATGCTGCTGGGAGCAGAGGTGTCCACTGCAGACATGCACGTCTGCACCATGCAAGCCCCTGAGCCCTGAAGTATCCCTGCCTCTTAACATGCCACATCCTCGGCATCTAGTGAGGGTGAGCAGCGGTGGGGAGGGGAGTAGTTGGGGGAGGAGACCCAGGAGGATAGATATATGTTAATGTATGTATGCATGAATGTATCTATGAATGTATGTGTGTACAATTGCCTAAGGCCACCCAACCCCAAGGATGCAGCATCCTGTAGTGAACCTAATGGCTGCTAGCAGAGGTTCACATTACATGGCAGCTGCACAAAGTTGCCAAGACCGCCTTAATAAAAGGAGTTCCTGTGCTCCCTTAAGAAACCTTTTCCCATGCTCCTTTGCCTCCGTCTCCACTGTTTTCTAATACAAACAGCGGCAGCTCCTCCTGCTGGTGTAATATCATGGAGCTTATACCTCAGGAGTCAGGACATGGAGGAGAAGGTGAGAGAGTCTGCATCTGAGGAACCAAGAGTGACCCGTCCCCTGCCATGTGCATCGTGAGGGGACTGACCACCACAGCACCCAGCTTTCCAACATAAAGTGAGTGCATTATGTGTAAACTGTGTATGTAATGTGCAAATATATGTATATGTGATGAATACACTGTACTGTGTCATTCACTTTTGTAGTGTGTGTCTCTGTATGTGTAGATGTGTATTTATATGATGTCTGGTATGTATGTAGCATGATGCTTTTTGTCATGCATGTAGAGATAATAAAGAGGTTGTGCAGAAGCTCTTCCTTTCTCCCAATCTGAAAGAAAGACAGACATCGCTCCGTAGTGTATTAACGAGGTTGCACGAGGGGGGCTCTGGCAAAGTTAATGCTTACCACACAAGGTTACACTCCCCCAAGTGCAACAATGGATCAGGGCACGCAAATATATCCAGTGACTGCGGCCACTCCACGTCTAAATCAATTGCAATCTTAGAAAAAAAACTGCAGTAGTCGACAGGATTCAATCTGGCATCAAGCATGAAGGGATGTTGTTGCACGCTAGGTAAAACAATGGCCATGGAACCTAGATGGCTCCCAGCAGGCATCCTAATAATTAAAGCAGGTCATATGTATAGAACACACTGGGCTTTAACCATTTCCTTGACAATTGTCTTGTGGGCAGCAATGTCACTCCATGCTCCATGTCAGATTGGGCGAACTCTAAGGGCCTATTCAAATGATGGAGATGTCAACAGGAGTGTGGAATTCCTTACAAGTATATGGACTTTCATTTGAGGCAAAATTCCACAAGCAAAATTCTGGCATGTAAATGGCCCCTTAAAGTGCATCTGTCACATAACTTATCTCTATAAAACCGCCCTTGCAGCCTAGCAGGGGTTAATGCTGCCAATGAGGATTACGGTGTACAGGCAGTGAGTTTGACTGCCTGTTTCTCTCTGACACCTTGCAATGCTGCAAATACCTTATTTTTTTTTTTTACAGAAAAAAGCCACAACATTGCATAAATAAGGTAAGGTTAGCATGGGGAAACTAACCCCTATTGGGCTGCGAGGGCGGTTTTATAGGGTGAAGTTATTTGACAGGTGCAATTAACCCTTGTTTACACTGGTCCATCATTATTATGATATGCTTATATGTGAGAAATCATAACAATTATTAATTGATGCGAGTTAAGAAAAAAAATCTGCAATGTATAAAAAAAAACTTAACTACTAAACTGGACCAACCAAGGTGTCTGATTGTGTGGCAGGGTTATACATTGCTCTAAAAAAAAAAAAGGGAACACTTAAACAACACAATGTAACTCCAAGTCAATCACACTTCTATGACATCTCACTGTAGTAACACTGATTGACAATCAATTTCACATGCTGTTGTGCTAATGGAACAGACAACAGGTGTAAATTATAGGCAATTAGTAAGACATCCCAAATAAAGGAGTGGTTCTGCAGGTGGTGACCACAGGCCACTTCTCAGTTCCTATGCTTCCTGGCTGATGTTTTGGTCACTTTTGAATGCTGGTGGTGCTTTCACTCTAGTGGTAGCATGAGACGGAGTCTACAACCCACAAAAGTGCCTCAGGTAGTGCAGCTCATCCAGGATGGCACATCAATGCGAGCTATGGCAAGAAGGTTTGCTGTGTCTATCAGCGTAGTGTCCAGAGCATGGAGGCGTTACCAGGAGACAAATCAGTATATCAGGAGATGTGGAGGAGGCCGTAGGAGGGCAACAACCCAGCAGCAGGACCGCTACCTCTGTCTTTGTGCAAGGAGGAGCAGGAGGAGCACTTCCACAGCCCTGCAATATGGCTTCCAGCAGGCCACAAATGTGCATTTGTCCACTCAAACGGTCAGAAACAGACTCCATGGTTGTGGTATGAGGGCCTGACGTCCACAGGTGGGGTTGTGCTTACAGCCCAACATCGTGCAGGACGTTTGGCATTTGCCAGAGAGCACCAAGACTGGCAAGTTCGCCACTGGCGCCCTGTGCTCTTAACAAATGAAAGCAGATTCACACTGAGCACATGTGACAGAGGTGACAGAGTCTAGAGATGCTGTGGAGAATGTTCTGCTGCCTGCAACATCCTCCAGTATGACCGGTTTGGCGGTGGGTGAGTAATGGTGTGGGGTGGCATTTCTTTGGGGGACCGCACAGCCCTCCATGTTCTTGCCAGAGGTTGCCTGACTGCCTTTAGGTATTGAGTTGAGATCCTCAGACCCCTTGTGAGACCATATGCTGGTGCGGTTGGCCCTGGGTTCCTCCTAATGCAAGACAATGCTAGACTTCATGTGGCTGGAGTGTGTCAGCAGTTCCTGCAAGAGGAAGGCATTGATGCTATGGAAGAAAATGCGAGCAGAGGCCTCCAGCTACTCCACATATGTACTGAGAAAGTAGATAAAACTTGACTTTTATTCCATCAGATTAAAAACAAAGGATATCATATCCATAAAACACAGAAGGAAAGGCAGCCGAATCTGGCTCTTAGTCGTGGCACAAAAATATACAGTCATGTGCCCCTTATATAGTGTAGATCTCTAATGAGCCCAGTGGATCCATGAAATCTGGAATCCGGAAAGTGAATGAGGTGTGTGGTCCTTGCTTCTCCAGCAACAAAGCCATTCATTTTTCGCTATTTTGCTTTATTTATCTAAATGGCATTCGTACATGTGGGGTTCTATGCACATTGATGCGTTATATCTAATGCTTATTTTCATATATATATACCTCTTGCTACAGTGTCCAGTCAGTGTTTTGTGGCTTTGTTGCCGGCGAATCATGGACCACACAAGTCATTCACTTTCCGGATTCCAGGTTTCCTGGTTCCGCTGGGCTCATTAGGGATCTACACTATATAAGGGGCACATGCCTGTATATTTTTGTGCCACGACTAAGAGCCAGACTCGGCTCGAAATGCGTCGGTTGCCTTTCCTTCTGTGTTTAATGGGTATGAATATCCTTTGTTTTTAATCTGATGGAATAAAAGTCAAGTTTTACCTACTTTCTCAGTACATACATGGAGTAGCTGGAGGCCTCTGCTTGTTTTCCCTCGCATCTTCTTCCATTGGATTCCGGGACCCAGCCTGCTGTTTGCCTGCCCTGCTCTCCGCACCCTATGGAACTTCTGTCTATCCAGTACTGCACAGTGGTGAGCTGAAATAGTCTCTTCCTCCTTTTTTCTCCAATTCATTCCGGTTTACTTATTTTTCGTGCTCCCACATTTCTTACTGTCCAGTTGAACTACAACGCCTTATTTGTACTGATACAGAAGTTTTCACCTGTTATAAATCTTTTCAATGTTTTCTTACAAACACATCCATTACTACTTGCATTTATATTTATAATCCTATTATGGATAATCCTTCACTACCTCCTAATGAGCCCAACTCTTTCCAAGAGGTGTCATTATCTAATAATATTCAACGTATATCACCTACTTGAAGCCAATATTCTATCCGAGCAAACATCTTTTATTCTAGAATCCATTGAATACATTTTAACTCACAATTATTTTTATTTTGAGGAGGATTTTTACCTACACGTTAACGGCACTGCCATGGGTACCAGATTTGCACCGAGCTATGCTAATTTATTCATGTCCCACTGGGAGCACAGCAATATAACCCCAAGGCTCGAAGCGGGTCTGGTACTCTGGCGCCATTACATAGACGACATCCTTTTAATCTGGAACGGACCCATGGGTGAACTTAATTCTTTTATTGAAAACTTAAATATCAACACCTGGAACCTGAATTTTACCCCACATATTAGCAACACACTAATCGAATTTTTAGATCTTTTAATCACATCCACCCCCACTAAGCTAGTTTGCAGCACCTTCACCAAACCAACAGCACACAATAGTTTTATCCTCTTTTCAAGTTGTCACTTACCGAGATGGTTACTTAATATCCCCATTAGCCAATACAGAAGGCTAAAAAGAAATTGCACTGACAAGACCCAATATCAGAAGCAGCCGATCTCACCAGAAAATTTGCAGCTAAAAACTATCCCACTAAAACACTTAGAATGTCAAAAGAAAAAGTTGAAAAATTAAACAGGCAAGAATTTTTTGAAGAACAAACTCGACCATCCAACACTGATAATAAAACACGTCAAATTTTCACTTTTTATCAATAGTATAAAAAACTTAAACAAATCTGCTCGAAAAATTGGCACGTCCTTCTACAAGACAAACTAATAGGCCTTCTTCTCCCCAGCACACCTCCCATCGTCTTTACAAGAGCGCCCAATTTGAGCATACAAGTGGCTCCCACCGTAGGTAACACTAAAGAAAGGAAACCAGACACATGGTTGACCACCGGCGGTTTTCATAGATGCGGCACCTGTTCAGGTTGCAAAAACACCAAATTTTCAAAGAAAACAGTAAGAGGGACTTTTGAGTCTCCTTCCAGATAGATGAAAAGTCTTGTGTCAATTCATCTACGGCAGGAACTCCAGATGAAGTGGGAATGGGGAGGGGGGAAGCGGGTGACGGCCGTACACCACAAAAAAATTAGATTTGGAGGAGGACTCAGAATTTTTTAAATTGTACGAAAATTCAGCCCAGGGCAGAAGGTCCACCCAGTCATCTTGACGGGCGGAGACAAAATTACGCAAGTAGTCACCGAGAATTTGATTAACTCTTTCCACTTGACCGTTGGATTGAGGGTGGTAAGCAGAAGAGAAATTTAATTTGATTTTTAATTGACTACATAGGGTTCTCCAGAACTTGGAAACAAATTGCACACCTCTGTCAGAGACAGTGTGCGTGGGAAGCCCATGGAGGCGAAAAATATGAAGAAAAAATTGTTTTGCCAATTGAGGCGCAGTAGGCAGACCAGATAGAGGGACAAAATTAGCCATTTTAGAAAAACGATCAACGACCACCCAAATGACAGTGTTGCCATGAGATGAAGGAAGGTCAGTGAGGAAGTCCATAGCTATATGGGACCATGGTTGTTCAGGCACAGGCAGAGGAAGGAGAAGACCAGCAGGCTTCTGGCGTGGAGTCTTGTCACATGCACACACTGTACAGGCTCGTACAAAATCCGTCACATCTTTCTCCAGGGAGGACCACCAATAATATCTGGCAATTAACTGTATGGACGTTTTGATTCCAGCATGACCAGCCAGGTGGGAGGAATTACCCCATTTGAGAGTTTTGAGGCGAAGATGTGGAGGAACACAATTTTTTCCCGGAGGAATTGGCACCAGAGAAGCAGGCGAAGAGGAGATAAGACACTCTGGAGGTATGATGTGCTGAAGAAGAGCTTCGGATTCTGAGGCATCGGTGGAACGTGATAGAGCATCTGCCCTGAAAATGAATCTGAAAATTGAAACGGGCAAAAAACAAGGACCATCTAGCCTGGCGAGGATTTAACCGCTGGGTGGACTGAAGATAAGACAAATTTTTGTGGTCCGTGTAGATGGTGATGAGATGAAGGGACGCTTCCAGATGTCTCCACTCTTCAAGTGCCAACTTAATGGCCAATAATTCACGGTCACCTATAGAATAGTTTTTTTCAGGAGGAGAAAAAGTTTTGGAGAAAAATCTGCAAGTGACGTATTTTCCCTTAGCGGTTTTTTGAAGAAGGACAGCTACGGCTCCGACTGAGGAGGCGTCAACCTCAAGGAAGAAAGGCTTGAGAGGATCTGGCCTGGACAAGACTGGTGCAGAGGCAAAGGCGGCTTTGAGGCGATTGAAAGTTTCATCCGCTTGGGGAGGGCAGGACCTCGGATTTGCGTTTTTCTTAGTCAATGCCACAATAGAAGCAACGATGGTAGAAAAGTGGGGAATGAATTGACGATAGTAATTGGCGAATCCGAGGAAGCACTGGATAGCATGAAGACCAGAGGGGCGAGGCCAATCCAATATCGCTGAGAGTTTGTCAGGATCCATTTGAAGACCCTGACCGGAGACTAGGTATCCCAGAAAAAGTAGACAGTTGCGTTCAAAAATACATTTTTCAATTTTGGCTTAAAGATGATTTTCCCGAAGGTGCTGGAGCACTTAACGGACATGGAGCCGATGTTCCTCTAGGTTGGAGGAAAAAATTAGGATGTCATCTAAATAGACAACAACGCAGGTATAAAGTAAGTCCCGAAAAAGTCCAAACGGCATGACGAGATATTCAAAGTGTCCATCTCTGGTGTTAAATGCGGTTTTCCACTCGTCACCCTCACGGATACGAATGAGGTTATATGCGCCCCTTAGATCAAGCTTGGTGAAAATTTTTGCTCCACGCAGTCTGTCAAAGAGTTCAGAGATGAGTGGCAGAGGATAGCGGTTTTTCACTGTGATGTTATTAAGACCACGGTAGTCTATACTAGGGCGTAGAGATCCGTCTTTTTTAGCAACGAAGAAAAATCCAGCTCCGGCAGGAGAAGAAGATTTCTGAATAAAACCTCTTTTTAGGTTTTCCTGAATGTATTCTGACATGGCCTGCGTTTCTGGAGCAGAGAGTGGGTAAATCCTGCCACAGGGCGGAGTGGTACCAGGAAGCAAGTCAATAGGGCAGTCGTAGGGTCTGTGTGGTGGTAAGACCTCTGCCTGCTTTTTACAAAAAACATCAGAATAGTCCTGATAGGGCTTAGGAAGGCCAGGGCAATGGTGTAGCGATGGAGACTTGGCTTGTAGGAGCCGACTTGAGACATTACTTGTGGCAGAAAGATCCCCAATCTTTAATGTCCCCGGTGGCCCAGTCGAGGATGGGTGTGTGACGCTGGAAGAGGTGGAGATTGGAGTAAAGCCGTGTTCAGACGAGAGGCTTTTTGGATACTGTGTTTAGACACGCGCTTCCCATCTGGACTTAATTACAGACATGACTTAAGTTATATATATTAATCATTTGAACAAGATATAGTTTTTGTCTAATTTACTACCTATTTCATTTGTTCACACACTTCATTTGTCCATTACGGGTTTTCTCCATCCTCCCAGCTCCACATTTTTCAATAACCTTATGTGATGTCACCGGTTACCACAGTATTTAAGATGCATCTTTTGTCCATTATACTTACCATGATTAAGACTTGTTAACAGGTCGAAACGCGTTGGTTGCGTTTCGTTTGTTCTTATCCACATTATGTTCTAGTTTGGTTTTTAATATTTTCCAATAAAGCCAGTATTTTATCCAGTCTGGGAGCCGGATGCTACTTTCTCCTCTGCCTAAGTGTAACGCTGGAGCCAGGGCAAGCCAAGAAGAATTTCTGAGGTACAGTTGGGCAATACAAAAAATGCTATATTTTCATGATGGTGAACTCCAACGCTCATGAGCAGAGGTGCACGGTGCAAACCAGTCTTTCTCCATTCACGGATGAAATGAAGAGAGGCTTGACGAGACGGGTAACAGGAAGGTTGAATCTGTTGACGAGAGAGGCTTCAATGAAATTTCCTGCTGAGCCTGAGTCCAGAAAGGCCACAGCGGAGAAGGAAGTATTAGTATTAGCTGGTACAGCAATCCGCACAGGAATAGTCAGTATTGGAGAGGAAGAATTCACACCTAGCAACGCCTCTCCCACGTTAGCTAGGTGCGTGCGTTTTCCCTGATGTGGAGGACGAATAGGACAGTCTTTCAGGAAATGTTCGGTACTAGCACAGTAGAGGCCCAAGTTTTCATTCCTGTGGCGAGTCCTCTCTTGTTGGGTCAGGCGAGACCGATCCACTTGCATAGCCTCCTAGGCGGAAGGCACAGGAACAGTTTGCAAAGGACACTGAAAGAGAGGTGCCAAATGAGAAAACCGCCTGGTGCGAACAAGATCCTTTTCCTAGCGAAGCTCCTGGCGTCTTTCAGAGAAACACATGTCAATGTGGGTGGCCAAATGGATGAGTTCAGACAGGGTAGCAGGAATTTCTCGGGCAGCCAGAACATCTTTGATGTGGCTGGATAAACCTTTCTTGAAGGTCGCACAGAGGGCCTCATTGTTCCAGGCTAGCTCAGAGGCGAGGGTGCAGAACTGTATGGCGTATTCGCCCACTGAAGAGCTCCCTTGGACAAGATCCAATAGAGCCATCTCGGCTGAGGAAGCCCGGGCTGGCTCCTCAAAGACACTACGTACTTCAGAGAAGAAGGACTGGATGGAAGCAGTGGCAGGATCGTTGCGGTCCCAAAGCGGTGTGGCCCAGGACAAGGCCTTTCCAGAAAACAAACTGACCACGAAAGCCACCTTAGACCGTTCTGTGGGGAACTGGTCCGACATCATCTCGAGGTGCAGGGAACATTGGGACAGGAACCCACGGCACAACGTAGAGTCTCCATCAAATTTCTCAGGAAGAGACAGGCGGATTTTTGAGGTAGTAGTGGAGGAGATGCTGGAGCTGGCGGAGGAGATGATAGAGGCTGTGGAGGCAGAAGCTGCTGGAGCATGGCAGCCAACTGCGACAGCTGTTGTCCTTGTTGGGTGATCTGCTGAGACTGCTGGGCAACCACGGTGGTGAGGTCAGCGAGACTTGGCAGCGGCACCTCAGCGGGATCCATGGCCGAATCTACTGTCAGGATCCGGACTGGTATGCAGGAAGGACACTGGAGTGGATCCTCTGTGTCAGTGAGGCGATGGCGTGGGCCGTACCAGGGGAACGGAATCTACGAGGTTACTGGTTTTCACCAGAGCCCGCCGCAAAGCGGGATGGACTTGCTGCGGCAGGTAACCCCCAGGTCGTTAGACCCGATAGCGACTCAACCTCAATGACAGCTGAGACAGGCGCGGTACACAAGGACAAGGCAAGGCGAGGTCAGACGTAGCAGAAGGTTAAGGCAGGCGGCAAGGTTCGTAGTCAGGGGCAACGGCAAGGGGTCTGGATACACAGGCTAGGGAACACACAGAAACGCTTTCTCAGGGCACAAGACAACAAGATCCGGCAAGGACAGGAAGGGGAAGTGGGTTTTAATAGTGTAGGAAGTGATTAGCCCTGATTGGGCCAGGCACCAATTAGTGGTGCACTGGCCCTTTAAATTTCAAAGAGCCGCCGCGAGCGTGCCCTAGAGAGCGGGGCCGCGCGCGCCGGGACAGGACAGCAGGAGGACGGGGCAGGTGAGAGGATTGGGATGCGACCCGCGGGAGGGTGCGTCCCACCACGCAGATCGCATCCCCGCCGGTGATGGCAGAGCAGCGCTCCCGGTCAGCAGGTCTGACCGGGGCGCTGCATGCAGAAGAACGCCGCAAGCGCTCCGGGGAGGAGCAGGGACCCGGAGCGCTTGGCGTAACAGTACCCCCCCCCCCCCTTTGGTCTCCCCCTTCTTTTGGAGCCCAGGAGTCTGCGGATAAGGTCTTTGTCCAGAATATTGGCCTCCGGTTCCCTGGACCTCTCCCGAAGCGCTCGGCGTAACCGGAATGGGGAGAGGGATAAATGACAAAAATACAGTACAATACAGTGACTAGTGGCAAACCTCTCTTGCCAACGCATTTCACCCCTAACATCACAGAGGCTCATTAGGGTCAAGAGGAAACCACACTCATATAGATGAACATAGATAGAGTGTACCATAAGAGTAATATTATTCTGATTAATTAAGATAATGTAGATATAAATGAGTTAGACAGTTGTCCACAAAATAATAATGGTAAAGGAGTCGCTGTCGGTCAGAGTCAACTGTACGTCACAGAGGTAGGTATGATAATAGATAGGGGAGGTACTAGACAGAAGTAGTATAATATTAGTACAATATTAGTCCAACATTAGTCCAACATTAGTACACCATGACCCAGTTACAATTATAACATTGCATAAGCACATATCAATAGGTGTGTGACCAAGATAATGGGCTTAAAGTTGTAGATGTGTTGAAACAGTGGGTCCTGGTTAGGTTAAGGCTCTAGGTTAGGGCTTCAAAGTGGGTCCTGGTTACCCTCATCATTTGCCAGAAGTGGGTTTATAAGTATGGGGGTTTTGTAAACACACATGGTCTTCAATTCTGGACAAATTTTCTCTCCAAAAGCCCAATGGTGCTCCTTCTATTCTAAGCATTGTAGTTTGCCCGCAGAGCACTTTATTTACACATATGGGGTATGTTCTTACTCAGAAGAAATGGGGCTACAAATTTTGGGGGCTTTTTTTCCCCTATTTTCCCTTGTAAAAAAAACAATTTAGGGTAACACCAGCATTTTAGTTAAAAACATTTTTTTTTTATTTTCCCATCCAACTTTAACAAAAATTTGTCAAACACTTGTGGGATGTTAAGGCTCACTATACCGCTTTTTATGTTCTGTGAGGGGTGTAGTTTCCAAAATGAGGTCACACGTGTGTATTTATTTTTTTGCCTTTATGTCAGAACCACTGTAAAATCAGCCACCCCTGTGCAAATCACCAATTTAGGCCTCAAATGTACATAGTGCGCTCTCGCTCCTGAGCCCTGTTGCGCGTCCGCAGAGCATTTTACACCCGCATATGGGGTATTTCCGTACTCAGGAGAAATTGCGTTACACATTTTGGGGGTCTTTCTTTGCTTTTACCTCTTGTGAAAATAAAAAGTACTTTTTTACAATAACAGGCTGGTGTAGACCCCAACTTCTCTTTTTCATAAGGGTAAAAGGAGAAAAAGCCCCCCAAAATTTCTATGTAATTGCTCTCGAGTACGGAAATACCCCATACGTGGCCCTAAACTGTTTCTTTGAAATAAGACAGGGCTCCGAAGTGAGAGAGCGCCATGCGCATTTGAGGACTAAATTAGGGATATGCCAGTGATTCCCAAACCGGGTGCCTCCAGCTGTTGCTAATGTTGTCCCAGCATGCCTGAACGGTAAGTGGCTGGAAACACTGCCGTACGATATGTTTTTCATTTTTATTGGGGGGGGGGCAGTGTAAGGGGGTGTATATGTTGTGTTTTACCCTTTATTTTGTGTTAGTGTAGTGTAGAGTAGTGTTTTGGGGGTACATTCACACAGGTATGGGTTTACAGTGAGTTTCCCGCTAGGAATTTGAGTAAGTGGCTGGAAACACTGCCGTGCGATATGTTTTTCATTTTTATTGCGGGGGGGGGACAGTGTAAGGGGGTGTATATGTTGTGTTTTACCCTTTATTTTGTGTTAGTGTAGTGTAAAGTAGTGTTTTTGAGGTACATTCACACAGGTATGGGTTTACAGTGAGTTTCCCGCTAGGAATTTGAGCTTTGGCGAAACATTTGCCACAGCTCAAACTTGAATCAGGAAACTCACTGTAAACCCCCACCTGTGTGAATGTATCCTGTACATTCACATGGTGGGGGCAAACCTCCAGCTGCTGAAAGACTACAACTCCCAGCATGCACTGACCATGCATGCTATGAGTTGTACTTTTGCAACAGCTGGAGGCACACTGGTTGGAAAACCTTCCATTAGGTTCTGTTACCTAACTCAGTATGTTTTCACCAGTGTGCCTCCAGCTGCTGAAAAACTACATCTCCCAGCATGTACTGATCACCGAAGGCCATGCTGGGAGATGTAGTTATACAACAGCTGGAGGTATGCAACTACAACTCCAAGCATGGCGAGATAGCTGCTTGCTGTTTCTGCATGCTGGGAGTTGTAGTTTTGCAAGATTTAGAGGGCCACGGTTTAGAAAGCACCACACAGTGATCTCCAAACCCAGGCCCTCCAGATGTTTCCAAACTACAAATCCCAGCATGCCCAAACAGCAAACAGCTGTGTGGGCATGCTGGAAGTTGTAGTTTTGCAAGATCTAGAGGGCCACAAATTAGAGACCACTGCACAGTGATCTCCAAACTGTAGCCCTCCAGCTGTTGCAAAACTACAAATCCCAGCATGCCCAAACAGCAAACAGCTGTCTGGGCATGCGGGGAGTTGTAGTTTTGCAACATCTGGAGAGCTACAGTTTAGAGACCACTGTATAGTGGTCTCCAAATTGTAGCCCTCCAGATGTTGATAGGCAACATTTCACCGGCTTCCGTAGGATCGCCGCACCAGGGAGCCGCGCGTCATCTCTGCCCGCCGCCGATCCCCGCCCACTGATGGTAAGTGACCTCTGACATCGGTCACCGCCGGTTCCCCCATTCTGCCCGAAGTACAGTGGGTGGGCAGAGCGGGGGAAGCCAACTTTAACCCCCCCCCCCCCCCCGCCCCCGATCTGCTATTGGTCGGTCGCTTCTGACTAACCAATAGAAGGGATAGGAGGGGTGGCACCCCTGCCACCTCACTCTTATCCCTTCAGGGGGATCTTGGGTGTCTTGAACAGCCCCAATCCCCCTTATATCGGAGACCCACATGACCTGGAATCACGGCAGATCGCCGGTCTGAATTGACGATCGCCGACATGGGGGCCTCTCAGGACCCCTCTCGGCGATGTGCCGGGGTGCCTGCTGAATGATTTCAGCAGGCATCCCATTCCGGTCCCCGACTGGCTAGCGGCAGGACCGAAATTCCCACGGGCGTACCTGTATGCCCTCAGTTCTTAAGGACTCTGAAATGGGGGGCATAAGGGTTCACCCTCCGTCCTTAAGGGGTTAAGTTTAAACTGTAGAGTAGGTAAATTGTTTGAAGGATTTCTAAGAGATTCTATACTGGAGTGTTTCAATAAAATACATTTTATCTCTGTATCAGTATGGGTTTATGAGGGATCAGTCCTGCTTTTTCGGTTCAGCTTTTATGAGGAGGTAAGCTAAAGACTGGACCAGGAGTAATTAGTTCATGATCTTATTTTTTATCTTATTTCTTGATCTTTCTGAAGCATTTGATACTGTGCCGTATAAAAGATTGGTGCAGGAAATGAGAATGCTTAAGCTGGGGAAAATGTGTGTAAGGCTACATTCACATGGCTGTTGTCCTCTGTCCAGGTTTTCTCCACTATTGAGGCAAATGGACCATACTTTTAACGGTCAAACAAACTGAAGTAAACTGATGCAAACAGATGCCAATATTTTGTCCGACTGTTTTCATACTTCCCTTAACCCCTTAAGGACCAGGCCATTTTACACCTTAAGGACCAGAGTGTTTTTTGCAAATCCGACCACTGTCACTTTAAACATTAATAACTCTGGGATGCTTTTAGTTATCATTCTGATTCCAAGAATGTTTTTTCGTGACATATTCTACTTTAACATAGTGGTAAAATTTTATGGTAACTTGCATCCTTTCTTGGTGAAAAATCCCCAAATTTGATGAAAAAAATGAAAATTTTGCATTTTTCTAACTTTGAAGCACTCTGCTTGTAAGGTTTTTTTGGTTCACATATACAATATGTCCAATTTATGTTTGCATCATAAAATTTATGAGTTTTTACTTTGGGAAGACACCAGAGGGCTTTAAAGTTCAGCAGCAATTTTGAAATTTTTCACAAAATTTTCAAACTCACAATTTTTCAGTGACCAGTTCAGTTTTGAAGTGGATTTGAAGGGTCTTCATCTTAGAAATACCCCACAAATGACCCCATTATAAAAACTGCACCCAAAGTATTCAAAATGACATTCAGTAAGTGTTTTAACACTTTAAGTGTTTCATAAAAATAGCAGCAAAGTGAAGGAGAAAATTCAAAATCTTCATTTTTTACACTCGCATGTTCTTGTCGAACCAATTTTTGAATTTTTGCAAGGGGTAAAAAGGAGAAAATTTTTACTTGTATTTGAAACCCAATTTCTCTCGAGTAAGGACATACCTCATATGTCTATGTTAATTGTTCAGCAGGCGCAGTAGAGGGCTCAGAAGGGAAGGAGCGACAAATGGTTTTGGGGGGGCATGTCACCTTTAGGAAGCCCCTATGGTGCCAGGACAGCAAAAAAAAAAAAACACATGGCATACCATTTTGGAAACTAAACCCCTCAGGGAACATAACAAGGGGTAAAGTGAACCTTAATACCCCACAGATGATTTACGACTTTTGCATCTGTAAAAAGCATATGTAAAAAAAAAAAAATTACCTAAAATGATTGGTTTCCCAAAATTTTTACATTTTTAAAAAGGGTAATGGCAGAAAATACCCCCCAAAATTTTAAGCCTAATTTCTCCCGATTCAGAAAACACCCCATATGGGAGTGAAAAGTGCTCTCCTGGCGCACTACAGGTCTCAGAAGAGAAGGAGTCTCTTTTTGCTCTGGGTGCATGCTGCATTTAGGAAGCCCCTATGGTGCCAGAACAGCAAAAAAAAAAAAAAAAAAAAAAACATGGCATACCATTTTGGAAACTGGACCCCTAGGGGAACGTAACAAGGGGTAATGTGAACCTTTATACCCCACAGGTGTTTCACGACTTTTGCATATGTAAAAAAAAAATAAAAAATTTTTTACCTAAAATGCTTGGTTTCCAAAAAATTTTACATTTTTAAAAAGGTTAATAGCAGAAAATACCCCCCAAAATTTGTAACATAATTTCTCTCGAGTACAGCGATACCCCATATGTGACCCTAAACTGTTGCCTTGAAATACGACAGGGCTCCAAAGCGCCATGCGCATTTGAGGGCTAAATTAGGGACTTGCATAGGGGTCGACATAGGGGTATTCTACGCCAGTGATTCCCAAACAGGGTGCCTCCAGCTGTTGTAAAACTCCCAGCATGCCTGGACAGTCAGTGGCTATCTGGCAATACTGGGAGTAGTTGTTTTGCAACAGCTGGAGGCTCCGTTTTGGAAACAGTGGCGTACCAGACGTTTTTCATTTTTATTGGGGGGGGGGGGCTTTGTAGGGGTATGTGTATATGTAGTATTTTTTACTTTTTATTTCATTTTGTGTTAGTGTAGTGTAGTGTTTTTAGGGTACAGTCACACGGGTGGGGGTTCACAGTAGTTTCTCGCTGGCAGTTTGAGCTGCAGCAGAAAATTTGCCGCAGCTCAAACTTGCAGCCGGATACTCACTGTAAACCTCCGCCCATGTGAGTGTACCCTGTACGTTCACATTGGGGAGGGGGGGGGGAACATCTAGCTATTGCAAAACTACAACTCCCAGCATGTACAGTCTATCAGTGCATGCTGGGAGTTGTAGTTTTGCAACAGCTGGAGGCACACTGGTTGTGAAACACCGAGTTTGGTAACAAACTCAGTGTTTTGCAACCAGTGTGCCTTCAGCTGATGCAAAAGCTACAACCCCCAGCATGTACGGACAGCGGAAGGGCATGCTGGGTCTTGTAGTTATGCAACAGCTGGTGGCATACTATTTTGGCTGGGGATGCTGGGGATTGTAGTTATACAACAGCTGGAGACACACTGGTTTGCTACTTAACTCAGTGTTTCACAACCAATGTGCCTTCAGCTGTTGCAAAACTACAACTCTCAGCAGTCACCGACAGCCAACGGGCATGCTGGGAGTTGTAGTTATGCAACCAGCAGATGCACCACTACAACTCCCAGCATGCACTTTAGCTGATTGTGCAAGCTGGGAGTTGTAGTTATACAACAGCTGAAGGAACACTTTTCCATAGAAAAAATGTGCCTCCTGCTGTTGCATAACTACAGCTCCCAGCATGCCCTTTTTGCATGCTGGGAGCTGTTGCTTAGCAACAGCAGGAGGCTGTCACTCACCTCCTACTGCTGCTCCTGGACACAGGTCAGTCCCTCGCCGCCGTCGCTCCTGGGGTCCCGATCCCAACATTGACGCACCCGCTCACGTGCTCCGGAAGAGGGGCGGAGCGGGTTGCGGGAGTGACACCCGCAGCAGGTGCCCTGATTGGTCGGCCGGTAAACCAGCTGATGAATCAGGGCGATCGTGAGGTGGAACCAGTGCCACCCCACCCCTGCTGGCTATGGCTGTTCAGAGATGGCCCCGATCAGCCAGTAATTCCGGGTCACCGGGTCACTGGAGACCCGATTGACCCGGAATCGCCGCAGGTCGCTGGTCTGAATTGTCCAGCAATCTGCGGCCATCGCCGACATGGGGGGTCATCATGACCCTTTGGGCGATATGCCGCAATGCCTACTGAATGATTTCAGCAGGCATCGGGCACCGGCTCCCTTTCGGCTAGCTGCGGGTTGCCGGGAATGGACAGGACGTACTCCTACATCCTCGGTCCTTAAGGACTTGGAAATGGGGGCGTAGGAGTACGTCCATTGTCCTTAAGGGGTTAAAATAACGGACAAATGGTATCTGTTTGCATTCAGTTTATCATCCTTAATTGAATCCTTGAATCCTTTATTGTCCCCCCTCTTCTGAACATGCTCAGAAGTAAAATGAATAAAAATACAGATAGTAAAAACAGACGCAAATGGAGTCAAATGGATGACTTTATGGTATAACCCGTTTCTCTTTGATATTAATGTAAAATGTATGAAATACCTTTCTCTTTCGTTCTTTTTTTTTTTTTATGGGGAAAAAAACTGAATAGAAACCAAATAGATACAAACGGATGAAAACAGATTATAAAACAATCCCATGAAACAATGACATCAATGGAAACCATTTACATCCGTTAGCAAAAGTCTTGACCGGATTTAACAAATGGGCATAACAGAACGGAGTCTGACAGAAATGTGAACTCTTACTGTGTAAGTAACTGGCTCAAGGATAGGAAACAGAGGGTTGTTATTAATGGCTATCACTACCAGTGTTATCTAGAGAAAAGATCTATATGAAAAGATGTTCCAGAATTAATATTCTATAGAAAATGCAAGAATTTACTAAAACGTGTGGGGCAGGAAAGGCAACTGGTTCTCTTTAAATATTGCTGTCAGAACCTATAGGGTTAAAAGATTCTGACAGGTTCTTTGCTGTTTTTTGTTGCTGGGTTACGCCCGGCTGTCTGACTGGTCAGCTGACCTTGATTGGAGCACCTGTTGTGGCTCCATATAAGCTGGCAGTCTTCTCCCAGTCAGTGCTTGCTATAGCACTCAGTTTGTACTCTAGCTAGCTGTCGTCTGTATTTGTTATATCAGGCTTTTTGAACCTTTGGCTCCTCTCTCTGACTATTCTCTCTGGTAATAGCGATTTTGTACTGTGACATCTCCTGGCTTCAGACACGAATAGTTGACATTGGACTTATTGTGTGATTGTTTAGTCTTTCTTTGTTAGTCTGTCTGTTATCCTACTGTCCCGGACCTAGTCTGTGTCATTGTAGTTTATTGTTTTGAGAATTACGCCCCTCACGTATATAGGAAGGGACTGGCTTCGTGATTACAGACCTGTCGTTTAGGGCAGGTACATAAGTAGGCAGGGAAAAGGGAGCGGGCGAGAATAGAGTGCACTCCTTCCCTGCCCATACGTCACAATTGCATTCTTTGTTCAAGACTATTTTAAATTCAAAATGTTTGTTCAAATGTACCTCATTTTGACACTTTAAATTCAATAAGCATCTTTAAAAATTCAGTTAACCATACAGCTTCATAAATCATCTAGAGGTTTTCTTGGTTTTTATTTTTCCTTAATAAACCAGAGGAATTTTTGTTTACTAAATAAGACAAATGCAACCAGTTACATAGTGTAACTAACAGCACCCTCACCAAAGTAATGTGGATTAAGCTAATTTATTTATAGCAAGTGATAAAAGATATTGTAGGTCAAAACATCTCTGCTTAACATTCCAGCCAAACAATGACCAAACACCAGCTTGACATCATTAGCCTGGATGTTGACAGTGGTTAACTCCTAACTTGCCTTTCTGACTTCCCTTCTACAGCATTGTAAAAAAAAACTAGTAATGAATCAAGAAATCTACCTAAACAGATGGGGATTGCCTGGGTTCCAATAGATTTGGCTTAGGACTAAACTAAATGTGGAGTCTAAAGGATTCCCATATTTTCACCCTCTAAACCTCATACAGGGATATGAACATTGCTGTAGAGGAACTTTAAAGAGAAACTGACAGACTGTTTGCTTGCTCAAACCCCGATATACTGGGTTATAGTGCGGGTGAATTGCAATAAAGCAAGAGGTCACTTATATAAATAGGTGCAGTTGATAAAAAAAAATTCTGCCTCCCGGTAGCTCAATTTCTAGTGCTTCTGTGCGCAATAGAGACTGAAAGCCGCTGATCTCCGCTGCCTCCTCTATACGCAGCACTATGCCCACCCATCTGATGAATATTCTAATTTCTGCACTCCCATGTCCTAGTGACACGTGAGAGCATCGCAGGCATCACTACCTTGTGGGTTCTCACGTCACTAGGATGTGGGAGTTAAGAAATTAGAATATTCATCAGATGGGCAAACATAGAGCTGCGTATAGAGTAGGAAGGGGAGCTCAGTAAGTCGACTCTCCGCCTCCATTGGGCACAGCAGCATTGTAGCAATGCGCATACTGGGAGGCAGAACTTTTAATCCACTGGACCAATTAACATAAGTGACCCCTTGTTTTATTGCTGTTCACACACACCCAGTATATTGGGTTTAGGGTGGGTGAACTCAGTTTCCCTTTAAGTCACTATCCTTAAAGGGGTTTTCATCCCCTAGACACATTATCCCCTATCCAAGGGGTGCCCGTGATCTCAGGGCCAGTGACGTGGTGTTCATAAACATGGAAGCCCTGCGCTTCCATGTTTGTGTTATCACACCCCCTCAATTAGTCTCTATGGGAGGGGGCGTGATGGCTATGTACTTTAAAGTAGTTTTCATTAGCAATGACTGACAATAACAGATTCCAAAGCATTGTACCAAAGTAGACAGACAATGCAGACAGAGTGCACTAAAATGTTGATGTCTAAAATGTGGATTACAGGGGTACAATTTACCATCCGTCTCAAGTACAGATGTATAATGAATGTCTGGAAATGGGACAGTGTAAAGTTTAACAATACTATTTAATAAAAAATGGACAATTAGTAATACAGATCTGTGATAAAAACACAAACTGCAGGGCCCTACGGTTGTGTACTATTAATAATATCGCTCTCATACATACATATAGATAGCTGCCTATATTCAATGCTCTTTATAAAAATCAGATATACTGCGTTAGTGCTCCAACTGATGTCGGACTTACAATCGCCCGCTATATGTACTAGATAGCTAAGGGTGCATGCACACCACGTTTTTGCAATACAGTTCCCGTATACCTTTTGAATGCGGAAACTGTTTGGAACCATACTGAAAACAGTATGCATTGACTCTCCATTAAAAACCGTATGCCAAATGATGCATGCATTTGCATCCGTTTTGCGTCTTGTACAGTTTTTTCCAGTTTTTTTCTTGTACCGAAAACCACAGCCTACCACGGTTTTTGGTCCGGGTAAATCGTATACAGTTTTTTTTAACATGGGAGTCAATGGGAACCTTACATAACCGTATGTGTGTATTGTTCCATCAGGTTTTTGACTTTGCACAGTTTTTTTTTTCTTGGAATTTCAATCAAACAAGTGAAACTTTATTCATAATGGAGTGAAAAGTTAAAAACATATAAGTTTTTTCTTAAAAAAAACAGATGCAACCGGACATCATTTTTCAAACCGTACACATTTTTTAACCGTATACGGGTTAAAATTTGTACACACGTTGTGATACAGTTTAGTCCGGTTTTGTGGAATCCGTTTTTCATCAAAAACCTGATACGGGAACTGTAGTGCAAAAACGTGGTGTGAATGCACCCTAATTCAGGTTGCAACATGTGATCTGTAACATAGTATCACAATACAAGTATCTTATATATATGCACTACAAACAATAGTCCTCTATTTGTTAAAAGCAAGTCCAGAAAAGGAAACTGCAATGTTCGTATGCAAATAATCACAGCTCTTAGAACGGTGTGAGATAATCAGGCACAGATTCTGCAAGAAAAGTGTACCATATTCCTTTGCATGTGAGGATGGACTTTATGCCTTTCTCTGAGCAAATCAAATATTGTTCCTGTGAAGAAAAGATACTGGCACCGAGTGCCACTCACAACTACCGCCACACAGCCGTCAGCATCCGGTCTCTGGTGTACACTGTCCCGATCTGCCTGCACACCTTGGTCAGCTGACCGAGAAGGCGGATTCTGAGTTCTGTGAGCCAGGTATATACCCCGTTACTTTTGTTCTATGTTCGGCTGACAGGATCGATGCTCTGTATAGGCAATTTATCAGGGCTTCCTGGTGCCAGTAGTGGCTTATCTTAGAATTATATTGCGGGCTGTAGCAGGTCCTTTCTCTGCTGCTAGTAGAGCTATGACTTGAAATAAAAGTTCCTTTTGCAAAAATGCAGTAATAGTCCTCCTTCTCAGTATTAATAAGGTGCAAGAAAGAATGTCCAATGTCTATAAAATCAAACGCATTTTGGGGTGTATAAAAACAAAAGCAAATTATATAATACCCCTTCTTCAGTGGTGTAAGACATGTAGTGAACTATATGTTCCTTATGTCTGGTCTACAAGGTCCTGCACCTGTATGCCGCCTCGTATCTCTAGAAAATCTGGGATGGATCCATTTGGATGTACTTATGGCTCAATGTATTCAACTTTACAATCTGGAGACATAACCGTAAATAGGAGCAACGAAAGTTGTCTACAATACCACATATATCTGAATACCACAAATAACGATATAGAACACAGTCCAAATAATTATATGTAGATATAGAGAAAAAATTGACATAAAAATTTAATCAAAATGACAAATTACACAAAAATTAAATTAAATAGAAAAAAAGTGAAAAAGTGAAAAAAACAAATATAAAAAATACATGTAAATAGATATAAGTAATAATGAAAATAAATATAAAGAAAATTAAATAAAAATGAAAATAAAACAAAAAAAAAATTGTGAGGTTTGTTCTGAATCTAACGATATAACTGGGATATGTTTTGCATAACAACTGGACAAAGAAAGACACTAGAGGTTCATTCTACCGTCAATTCCTATAAATGGAAAATCTCCGGTCTTATAACATGTAACACAAAGGGAGTAAAATACCTCTTACAGTGTAACTGCAACAAGCTGTATATAGGTAGAACCAAATGACCCTTGAAAACCAGAATCTCTGAACACAGTCAAAATATTAAAAAGGCATGTCGCAAACACCCTCTGTCAAACCATTTTCTACTGCATCACAATAGGGACCCTTCTGGGTTGACATTCGTGGGAATACAGCAGGTTAAAAAAGATTGGCAAGGGGTTGTTATATGGTAAGAATGTCAAAGGTAGAAAGTGAAATGATATATGAATTCGAAAGTTTGGGACTGAGAGGACTGAATTCCAATTTTGACTGTGAGGGATGGATTCCGTACAGGGGTCTCCATCCCAAAACATATCCCCATTATATCGCTAGATCCAGGATGAACCTCACTATTTTAATTTTTTATTTTAGTTTTATATTAGATTTACATTTATTTTTATTTTCATTCTTACTTATTTCTATTTACAATTACTTTTATTTTTATATTTGTTTTATCACTTCTTTTTCATTTTATTTTTTTTCTATTTTATTTTAATGTAATTTTTTCATTTTTATTTTGATTTAATTTTGATGTCAATTCTTTTCCCTATATCTACATATAATTATTTTGACTGTGTTCTATATCGTTATTTGTGGTATTCTGAAATATGTGGTATTGTATACAACTTTGTAGTTCCTAGTTAAGGTTATAGGGGTACTCCGATGCAAAACATTTTCTTTTTTTATATCAACTAGTGCCAACAAGTTAAAGATTTGAAATTAATATAAATCAAATAGATTGGACAGCTCACAACAAAAATTGTACGAGGTTAACTGGGTACGCCTGTACCCTCAGGTGAATAGTCAATGGAAAATGGAATCAAAGGATTCCCAGTCCTCAAGTACCTCAGCCAAAAAGGTTGTACAAGGGATAGTTGGAAAAATATATATAAATATTATTATAAATAAAATATCTCACAGGGCCCATGAGATATAACATAAAATGTACATAGTATTAGATAGACAATTTAAATACAAGTAGAGACCTGTAAGATATAAAGAAATGTCCAATATGCATGGAAGGAAACTCCTGAATAGATATATATAGCTGCAATAATTCACATTCAGTAGCAGTTCGTATTCAATAGTACATTATCTGATTAACTAGTGGTACCATGTACCGCTCACCGCTCCTTGTATGTTCACCGCTCTTTGTGAAAGCTCTGTTGATGCATGCAGTAGTTGCCGATATACAGTAGATATCAATAAGTCTCCGCTATAGCAATATTCAGCCACGGTACTTCAGACCGGGCGCGTGTATATGCAAGCGGCATCTGACGTAACTCAGTCAGCTGTTCTAACTCAGTCAGCTGTTTCAGCTGCGGCCGGCAGCCACGAAGCACTGATGGTTTGAAGCGCTGGAGGCACACAGTGGTATGCGGAATAGTACCTGGAAGGGTACACAGATGGAAGTACGCAATAGTGTGAAAAATAGTACCTCGCAGGGTACACAGATGAAGGTGGCTGGAACAGTTTGGTGGCTGAGGCGGCAAAATATTCAGAGCGGCAGGATGTTCAACATAATAGCGGTCAGCCAGTATAGAAATCCAGGAGATACTTCTAGATGGAAAGTCCTTTCTTAGAACCTTGTTCAGGCAATGCAAACAGGGCAAACGCGTTTTGGGGCATGTACAAGTGTGTACTAGCCCCTTCCTCAGTGGCTTAAGACTGATATACTCAGATAACAGGTAATTTTTATATACAACCATGATTATTCAGCTGGGAATTGGGACATCTAGTTACTCATTCAAAACATGACATGGATCATCAAGAGATGGAGTTATGATACGAAAAAAAATATGGATAAAGTCCTGTAATGGCCAAAACTATATCCATATAAGTAAAATGAAAATAAAAATACACATAAAAATATAAAAGATGAGATTAATAAAATAAGTCACAATTCCCATGCTAATTAAATAAGTCACAATTCACATACTAGATGCGATTTCAATGCGGTTTCAGACTCAGACTCAAATAAAAAGGAAAATAAAGAAAAATAAACAGTAAAAAATAAAAAATAAAAATAAATATGGAAATAAAAATTGAAATAAAAATAATAAATATTAAAAATAATAAAAACAAAAAATAAAAATAAAAATGATAAAAAATAAAATAAAATACTAGTTCACATATAAATCAATCCCGGTAGTACAAAATAATATATATATTTTTTTTTATAGAAAATACAATAGTTCCATAATTACAGATAAGTCCCCTGGGTTCCAGACTTTCGAATTCGAAAATCTTTTGGTTCTCTGCTTTAGACATCTGGATCATAAAGCTACCTCCACGCCAACTAGGTTTGACCATCTGTATTCCTGCAAAAACTAAACTAAATGGGTCCCTATTATGGTGTGAAGAAAAATGGGCAGAGAATGGATGTTTCAAATTGCCCCTTTCAATATACTGTTTTGCACACCCGCATTGTAAGATGTAAACAACCCCCTTAGTATTACATGTAATAAAATTTCTGATCTCCCATACAAAGTGATTAACTGTAGATTGAACCCTCTCCACCTTCTTTCAACCAGATGTTAGACGGCAACTTTGACAAGTCCCACATTTGAAGAAGTCCCTCGCACTTAGCCATGTAGAGGATGGCTCAGGTAGGTTTCCTGATGGTTGGTGCAACCTTAATGCCCAAATTCAGGGCCTGCATATAAAGAACTGTAGGTTTGGCAGACAACATCCACCCTATAACTTTATCCTGTCTAAGGATATGCCAATACTTGCCTAATATATTTTCTTCTAATTTGTGATGTATATTAAAAGGCAAAATTAATTTTAATTACTGTTACATTGTTTGACTTTCGTTTCGCTTCTCACTAGGGAGAAAAAAAAGTGGTCCTGTCTAAGTAATTTATTTGTTTAAAGGATTCCTCCAATATCAATGGGGGACATTTCCTTTCTTGGAATTGTGCCGTCACCTGAAATTTTGTGTCCAAAGTACAGTTCCGCTTAATATGGCGATACTGCCCTTTGGGAACATTAATCATCCACCTTGGCAGAGGGCAACTGCTAAATGTGATGTAACTGTTTATTGCTGTAGGTTTCCTAAATGTACAACACTGTAATTGTGTGGATGTGGCAGAGATTTCTAAATCTAGAAATTTAATCTTAATAGCACTGATAGTAGATGTAAATTTTATATTTAGAGCATTGGAGTTCAGCGTAGAAACAAGCCATTCCAGACCTTCCCGAGGTCCCCGCCAAATCAAGAATATATTGTAAATATAACATAACAACCTCATAACACTAGGTTCTGTTGAGTATTGGGGCAATGGTGGAATCTTCCCATGCCGCCATAAAAAGGCCAGCACAACTCGGCACGAACAAAGTGCCCATGGCGGTTCCCATCAACTGAAAATAAAAGTAACCTTCAAAGTAAAAATAATTGTGCATAAGAATAAACTTGATAGCGTCCAAGATAAATTGTGCCTGTTTAGCTTTAATATGACCCTTCTTCAAAAAAACCTTCACCGCTGTAATCCCGTGTGAATGATCAATAATAGTGTACAAAGAACTAACATCTAAAGTGGCCCCAGACGCTATCAAATTTATTCTTATGCACAATTATTTTTACTTTGAAGGTCACTTTTATTTACAGTTGACTGGAACCGCCATGGGCACTAGGTTTGCGCCGAATTATGCCGGCCTTTTTATGGCGGCATGGGAAGATTCCACCATTACCGCAATACTCGGCACGAACCTAGTGCTATGGCGTCTTTAGATTGACAATATTTTCTTGATTTGGCGGGGGACCTCGGGATGGTCTGGAACGGCTTGTTTCTACACTGAACTCCAAAATTGTAATACACTGAATTTAAAATTGTACACTGAATTTAAAATTGTAATATTCTTACCCGTATAACTTTGTTATTTTTCTGCGTACGGGGTGGTGTGAGGGCTAATTTTTTTGTGCCGTGATCAAAAGTTTTAATCTGTACCATTTTTGTTTTGATCAGACTTTTTGATCACTTTATATTCCTTTTTTTATGGTACAAAAAGTGACCAAAAATATGCTATTTTGGACTTTGGAATTTTTTTGTGTGTATGCCATTGACCGTTTAATTTACAATATATTTTTATAGTTCAGACATTTATGCACGTGGTGATACCACATATGTTTATTTTAATTATGTTTATATATTTTTTTATATGGAATTTGGGAAAAGTGGGGTGATTTAAACTTTTCATAAGAAAGGAGTTAATGTGTGTTTTTTTAAACTTTTTATTTTTTAACACTTTTAGTCACCTGAGGGGACTTTTAGGAGGAATCATTTGATTTCTCATACAGATCAATGGGGTTCCATATACAGATCAATGGGGTTCCCATTGATCTGTGTGCTCTGCGCTTGATTGATAAAGCCTGGTCCTGCCAGGCTTTATCATTCTGAGCACCGGAGCCGGCATGAATGGAGAGGAAAGCCCTCAGGCTACCTCAGCAGAGGATCGCCCCCCCCCCCGCGCGATCGCCCTGTGGGGGGGGGGGGCGATCCACCCCACTGGACCACCAGGTACAAGATAAAGGCACCTTTAGATGCCGCTGTCAACTATGACAGCGGCGATCTAAAGGGTTAGAAGCCATCCGCGGCATGTCGGCTGTTAACGCCGTCCCCCAGCTACAGAAATCAGTGTGGGGCTGGCCGGTATAACGCGGTTCGAGTCGGGAGCCCGCGTCATACCATGTTAACGGCACCTGGACGAGCATAGATGTCCATGGTTGTTAACGGGTTAATGTTGAACTCACTTGCACTGACTCATCGATTGAACCATTCTCAGTGGTTCTTTTAGGAACAATATTACATAAGTATTAGTTTTGAATGGCAAAGCCCTTTCGATTGTGTGCTTGACTTAGCAGTCCTGGTGATTGTCAAGTGTTCAACAGTAGCGCAAAACTGATGCCAAGGATTTTGTAAGCTGCCTCACTCAATAGCTTTATCTGGCCTTCTAAATTTAGCATGTCCAGCTTGCTTTATATAAATAACTGAAAAGATTAGAGGAAAGTCCATTAATATCGCATACAATGACCTTGTCTCAAGGTGATCCGACTACAAGCTACTGATGCTAAATGTTTTGTCCACTGTGTACCATTACCTTATGTAAGCAAAGCTAGATTCCTTACCATAATTTGTTAGCTTCATAAAGAGACTGTCTTATGAAAACCTCTCCTGACATGCCCTACTAGAGCATATGGACATCAATATCTGACTCTCCAGCTCAAGATCTTTCTCTATTAGGATAGATTTCCACACAGGGTTTTTTGGCATTTTTTGGGGAAAAATGCAACTGCAATTTTTAAGCCAAAGCTAGAAGTGGATTCAGTAGGAAGGAGAAATGTAAGTCCTTCCTTTATATTTCCCATTCCTTTTGAATAGACTTCTGGCTTTGGCTCAAAAACTGCAGTGTAAGTTTTCCAAAAACTGCAAGAAATAAACCTGTGTGAAAAGCTTACCATACAGTAGCTAGGACAGAGGGTCCAGGTTCATAAAGCAAAGATTCATCAACATTTTTTCTTACTGTCAAAAAAGAATGAGTAAAATTAATGGGGTATTTCGGCCATAGATATCTTTTCCCCTGGCTTCAGCCAACGGCTGTCCAGGTATGCTGGGAGTTGAAGTTTTGCAACATCTGGAGGGCCACCGTTTGAGACCACTGGTCTAATTGGTTAGGTGCTGGTCTCATGATGATGAACCTCATGTGTATGTGGTGGCCAAAAATAATACAGCCGTTACTGGCAAAATCATGCAGTCATTGACACTGCATGCAGGCAAAGTGTTTTATACCTGTGGTGGCTGTACAAGTACACTTGGGGATACATTTTATCCCCTAGTATGTAATTATTGAGGTCCTGACTAAATGTCCACATGCAGAGATCTTTAAGGGTACATTCACACGTACAGGATCTGCTGCGCATTTTTGCTGCATATTTTGTGCAGCTGATTTTGTTCCCACAGATGTTGAACCCACTCTAAAACTGTACATCCACGTTCACATGTCAACAAGGGAAAAATACGCTATGTCAACACATGTTAAGTAATTAATGTACTGTAGAACGTATAGTGGAAAGCAGTATACATCTCAGTTGCACTGTATATACCTTAATTTACTGAACTGTAATAACTGCAATCGTATGCTACTTAAGAAAAGCAAATGACTTCTGTAGGTAACACAGTATATACAAGAACACATGACAAGGAAAGAATATATGTCTGCCATCTGAATGTAAATACATTCTAGCAATAGATATTGCTTATAGCGTGCATATTTCTCAAAAAGGTCACACTGCATATGCATACATTATTAATACCTATCACCAAGGTTCAAATAAACCCTGCTCACCTGCTTACATGACAGGATAATTTGAAAAACCGGTCATATAGAAATATGTGTGTGTTTTTCTATTAGCTTAGGATGTCATGATGTGTTAACAAAGCTCAAAAATGTTGTCAACAATGGCATCTAGCTTTCTCTTAAAGGGGTATTCCAGGGAAAAAAAATTTTTTTTCTTATATCAACTGGCTTCAGAAAGTTAAACAGATTTGTAAATTACTTCTATTAAAAAATCTTAATCCTTTCAATAATTATCAGCTGCTGAAGTTGAGTTGTTGTTTTCTGTCTGGAAACAGTGCTCTCTGCTGACATCTCTGCTTGTCTCGGGAACTGCACAGAGTAGAAGAGGTTTGCTATGGGGACTTGCATCTAAACTGGATGTTTCCGAGACACGCGTCATCAGAGAGCACTTAGAAAGAAAAGAACAACTCAACTTCAGCAGGTCATAAGTACTGAAAGGATTAAGATTTTTTTAATAGAAGTAATTTACAAATCTGTTTAACTTTCTGGAGCCAGTTGATATATTTATATAAAAAATAGTTTTTTCCTGGATAACCCCTTTAAAGAAACTGTCATTGACAGACAATATTATACAGCTGTGGTGTATTACCGGGGTGATGTACAGTTTGTGACGTCAGGGTAGCATTAATGGTGGAAATTTTCTTTTTTATAAACTGGTGCCAGAACATTAAACATATTTGTAAATTACTTTTATTTAAAAATCTTAATCCAGTACTTATCAGCTGCTGAATACTCCAGAGGAAGTTCTTTTCTTTTTTAATGTATTTTCTGTCTGACCACAGTGTTCTCTGCTGACACCTCTGTCCATCTCAGGAACTGTCAATAGCAGGATAGGTTTGCTATGGGGACTTGCTCCTGGTCTGGACAGTTTCTGACATGGACAGAGGTGTCAGCAGAGAGCACTGTGGTCAGATAGAAAAGAAAAGATCTTCCTCTGGAGAATACAGCAGCTGATAAGTACTGGAAGGGTAAAGGTTTTTAAATAGAAGTAATTTACAAATCTGTTTAACTTTCTGGCACCGGATGATTAAAAAAAAAAAATTCCACTAGAGTACCCCTTTAACCATCATGCTCCAAGGATTAGACAGTTCTCCTGGGCCAAGCGCTCAGGACAACAATTACCACGGATGCAGGGTTACGGAAAACTTCTGAAAAATCTTTTCCTGAGGCAGGAATAATGATAAAATCCTTTACAGTACAGATCAGCGCAGGAGAAGTGCAGAGTAACCCTTGGGAGCCTGTTGCTTTGCTGGGACTTGTAGTTGCTTTCGCTTGACTAAATTATGGTTATTGCAGACTTTATACTTTAGCTTTATATTTGAGACAACCCCTTGTGACCTTAGACTGACTGAAGAATATTGTGAGATACAGAGATGGGAGCTCTACATACAATACTTAAACGAAGACCCAGGCCGAGGATACTGCGTTGCACACACCCGATGTGCCTATAGATACTAATAATTTACAATAAACGGAGCAGTCCTACTAGGCTAGGGGAAAAGGGTTATAGAAATCAGAAGAATTGAAATAATAGGAGAGAAAAAGAGTTTTGCGTTAAATATTGGACATTTATTTAAAATAACTTGATGACTTAATGGTGATGTGGTTGGCAGGGCCCCTGCTTTGGACAACACACAATATATAATGATGTCGTGAACATAAAATCTAAAATTCGCCGCCATTGACTTCAATGGGCAGGCGAATTTTAACCTCTTAAGGACTCAGGGTTTTTCCGTTTTTGCACTTTCGTTTTTTCCTCCTTACCTTTTAAAAATCCACCTAAAAATCCATATTATGGCTTATTTTTTGTGTCGCCAATTCTACTTTGCAGTGAAATAGTCATTTTACCCAAAAATGCACGGCAAAACGGAAAAAAAAATCATTGTGCGACAAAATCGAAGAAAAAACGCCATTTTGTAACTCTTGGGGGCTTCCGTTTCTACGCAGTGCATATTTTGGTAAAAATTACACCTTATCATTATTCTGTAGGTCCATACGGTTAAAATGATACCCTACTTATATAGGTTTGATTTTGTTGCACTTCTGGAAAAAATCATAACTACATGCAGGAAAATGTATACGTTTAAAAATGTCATCTTCTGACACCTATAACTTTTTTATTTTTCCACGTACAGGGCGGTATGAGGACTCATTTTTTGCGCCGTGATCTGAAGTTTTTATCGGTATGATTTTTGTTTTGATCGTACTTTTTGATCACTTTTTATTCATTTTTTGAATGACCGTGCGGTTTAATTAATGATATATTTTTATAGTTCGGACATTTACGCATGCGGCGATACCACATATGTTTATTTTTATTTTTTTTTACACTGTTTTATTTTTTTTATGGGAAAAGGGGGGTGATTCAAACTTTTATTAGGGAAGGGGTTAAATGACCTTTATTAACACTTTTTTTTTTACATTTTTTTTGCAGTGTTATAGGTCCCATAGGGACCTATAACACTGCACACACTGATCTCCTATGCTGATCACTGGTGTGTATTAACACGCCTGTGATCAGCATTATCGGCGCTTGACTGCTCCTGTCTGGATCTCAGGCACGGAGCAGTCATTCGCTGATCGGACATCGAGGAGGCAGGTAAGGGCCCTCCCGGTGTCCTGTCAGCTGTTCGGTACGCCGCGATTTCACCGCGGTTGTTCCGAACAGCCCGACTGAGCAGCCGGGTCACTTTCACTTTCGCTTTCAGCTTTGACTGCCGCTTCTAAAGGGTTAATATCGCACATCGCCGCGAATCCCCAAAGAGCAACGGAATCCCCAAAGAGCATTACTGTATCATTCTACCGCTCATAACTGTAACTGCTAAACTACTTACACTATTTCTACTAACTGTTACAATTGCCGGCAACTATTTTTGCAACTCTGTTACTAAGCGATGTATATTTATAACAGCGCAGCAGGACATTGATTTGCTTTAATGAACTGGATACTGACCTATCAAGCTATTCACTAAAATACTTATCAGATTGTGGATAACTTGCTATACTTGGTTGCTATTAGTTACCAACACTTAAAGTGGTCCAAACCCTAAAGAGGACTATCTGTTTAACTTGAAATCTTTTTCAATTTTGAAACAACTGATTGGTCTCAGTAGGATCATCATGTTTTATTAACATTTTATTACCATTTTATATTTATGTATAGTATTATATTATTTATTTTATCTCATACTATATAATTATTTGTAGGGAGTGCCGTGGCTTTACAAGGGCCCTGTGGGTCACGGTACTTACCATGTCTCATAATTTAAGTAAATTGATTACTTTAAATTAATAAATATTATTTTTAAACATAACAAGCCAGTTGTGTCCACACATCCTTTACCCTGAGCCCCAATACTCTCTTGTAAATAAGTAATTTACAAATATGTTTAACTTTCTGCCACCAGTTGATTTAATAGAAAAAAGATTTTCTCCGGAGTACCCCTTTAAGGCCAGGTAGTCTGCTATCTGTCGGTCAAGTCGTTCTCTGATGGTGGACCCCGAAGGGCTGTGGCGATGCGTAGGACTTAAAAAGCTCCGCATGTCCCCCATCAACAGCATGTCTGTACAGCTTCCTTCGTGGGAGAAGTATTACTTTCACCTCTTCCCCTGTTAGATCCCTGTTGTGCTGTGACATGACCCTTATACACTGTGTACAGCATACTTCTTAATTTATTTTGGACCTGCTGAATCCTTTCCGCCTTGCTGTAATGCACACTAGGGTGACACAATTTGCCCTGCAGGCAAGAAAAATGGCAACTGTGACGTGAACTAACAGTGACGGCTGATTTTATTTAACAGCCAAAAAAGGTATTTTTTTAAATTTGCACAACTGTCGCACCTAATGTGATATGCACACTAGGGTGACACAATTTGCCCTGCAGGCAAGAAAAATGGCAACTGTGACGTGAACTAACAGTGACGGCTGATTTTATTTAACAGCCAAAAAAGGTATTTTTTTAAATTTGCACAACTGTCGCACCTAATGTGATTTGCACTAGGGTGACACAATTTGCCCTGCAGGCAGGAAAAATGGCAACTGTGACGTGAACTAATAGTGATGGCTGATTTTATTTAACAGCCAAAAAGTTTTTTATTTTTTTTATTTGCGCAACTGTCGCACCTAATGTGATTAGCACTAGGGTGACACAATTTGCCCTGCAGGCAGGAAAAATGGCAACTGTGACCTGAACTAACAGTGATGGCTGATTTTATATAACAGTCAAAAAAGGTATTTTTTTTTAATTTGCGCAACTGTCGCACCTAATGTGATTTGCACTAAGGTGACACAATTTGCCCTGCAGGCAGGAAAAATGGCAACTGTGACGTGAACTAACAGTGACGGCTGATTTTATTTAACAGCCAAAAAAGTTTTTATTTTTTTTATTTGCACAACTGTAGCACCTAATGTGATTTGCACTAGGGTGACACAATTTGCCCTGCAGGCAGGAAAAATGGCAACTGTGACGCGAACTAACAGTGACGGCTGATTTTATTTAACAGCCAAAAAAGGTATTTTTTTTTAATTTGCTCAACTGTCACACCTAATATGATTTGCACTAGTGTGACAATGAACAAAAAAAACTTGCCAGTGGAGTTCCCCTTTTATGCAGTGGTCCCCAACCCGGGTGCCTCCAGCTGTTGCAAAACACACCAACTGATATATTTCAGCCCTTTGAATACTGTAGTAGTTAGTTGCTTTAAAGAAAAAAAGCTTGCCAGCGGAGTTCCCCTTTTAAGCAGTGGTCCCCAACCAGGGCACCTACAGCTGTTGCAAAACACACGGACTGATATCTTTCAGCCCTTTGAATACTGTAGTAGTTAGTTGCTTGAAGGAACTTAAGTTTGATTCTGGAGTACCCCTTTTAATCAGCGGTTCCCTCCCAGCCAAGGTGCCTCCAGCTGTTGCAAGACTAACGGACTGATATCTTTCAGCCCTTTGAATACTGTAGTAGTTAGTTGCTTGAAGGAACTTAAGTTTGATTCTGGAGTACCCCTTTTAACCTGTGGTTCCCTCCCAACCAGGGTGCCTCCAGCTGTTGCAAGACTAACGGTCTGATATCTTTCAGCCCTTTGAACACTGTAGTAGATAGTTGCTTGAAGGAACTTAAGTTTGATTCTGGAGTACCCCTTTTAACCAGCGGTTCCCTCCCAACCAGGACTGATATCTTTCAGCCCTAAAAAGGGCTTTTTTGGTGCTGCCCTTAAAGCAAATATTACACTAGTGCTTTAGGAGTAAACTGGACCCTGAATACACCACCTAGCAGCAACCTAGCTATCGCTTTCCCTATACAGCAGGAGCAGCTTCTCTAACCCTCCACTTCCTAAGCCTGCAGCATGCTGAATGAGTCTAAAATGTCGTCCGTGCAAGAGGTAGGAGGGTCTGGAAGGGAGGGACTGATGCTGATTGGCTGTAATGTGTCTGCTGACTCTGACTCACAGGGTCAAAGTTTACTGCAATGTTAAAGTATGGGGGCGGATCGAACTTCACATATGTTCGCTTGACGATGCGAACATGCTAAGTTCGCCGGGAAATGTTCGCGGGCGAACAATTCGCGACATCTCTAACAATATAATACAAATGACATATAAAATGTAAAATACATAAAAACACAATTGCTAGCTAAAATTGCACTAATGAGGTGGCTGGGACACAGGGTCTGTGCTATAGTAGGCACAGTGGGACAGTCTGGAAATTGCAAATGTCCTATTTGTTATAGGTGATGATTGGTGTGAATTGTAGTCTCAGTGAGAGTATTTAGCGCAAATAGCGCTGAAAGATTAAATACACAGTGTTGGCCGTAGTTGCAGCGCTTGACAGCGCTGTAGACTCCCAGTGCTGAGCCCACTCTGACTGTCTGCGCAGGGCTGTCTGTAGAATAGGCAGATACGTGGTAGCGCTGAAGCTTCACCAAGTTTCACACAGTATCAAGAAGTTACTTCTTCTATACCCCGACGGCACGGGGACAAGTTAAAGAAGGTGATAAAGGATAGGCACTATGTGCCTCTTACCGCCTCTTCAAATGCTTGGTGTTCTGCGCGTATCTGCTTTGGAAGTCCTCCGGGCTCTGCCTTCTTTACTCCGGCGGCACGGGGAGGATAAGCAAGAAGGACAGAGGTCCAAGGCTGAATGCCGGTGCTAGCTGCGGCTAGTTAGTAATGCAAGTCTCGGACTCTGCTGGCGTAGCCGAGTGTCAGGCTCTGCTGGGGTAGCTGAGCATCCCTGTTAAGTCCCAATCTCTGTGCAGCGAAACAGTCTATGATCAGACGCGTTTCGGGGAGCCACGTCTCCTTTTTCAATGGTGAGGGTAAGAAGACTGAGTGTCTTAAGAGTGACTGAAGAATATTCCCCTGGAGCTTCTAGCTTATCACCAGACTAGGAACTGTACCTGTGCGATGGGTTCTTGGAAATTGTGTGGCTGTAGATTTTAGACTTCTCCTCAGGCCTCCTTAGACTATCACAGTTTCTTCCATTTCCTCTCCACACTGTATATCAGCTTACACAGAACTAAGAACTGAACAACTCATCCTCCCCCTATACTACATAAGGATTAAGGTGGGGGCATCCCATTGGGGCATCAGGATCACATGGTTTACTCGGCATGACTTTCCTTAAAGGAGTTATCCAGGAAAAACTTTTTTTTATATATCAACTGACTCCAGAAAGTTAAACATATTTGTAAATTACTTCTATTAAAAAATCTTAATCCTTTCAGTACTTATGAACTGCTAAAGTTGAGTTGTTCTTTTCTGTGCTCTCTGATGACACTTGTCTCGGGAACTGTCAAGAGTAGAAGCAAATCCCCATAGCGAACCTCTTCTACACTGTGCAGTTCCCGAGACAAGCAGAAATGTCAGCAGAGAGCACTGTTGCCAGACAGAAAAGAAAAACTCAACTTCAGCAGCTGATAATTATTAGAATGATTACGATTTTTTAATAGAAGTCATTTACAAATCTGTTTACATTTCTGGAGCCAGTTAATATAAAAAAAAGGTCTTTCCTGGAATACCCCTTTAAGATTACAGAAACATTGATAAACATATGCATAACACAAAATGGCAATACACCAAAATACAATTTACCCTAGAGTAGTGGGCCCAGAACAGTGACACAGAAGTGCCTGAAGCAACATATATCAGATAGGACAACATCCTTTACAGAGTCACTACACAGCCATAAAGATATATTTCAAAAAGCATATAGAATATACAGTAAGAACATAAAAAAGAATCTGAGCTCAAGTTTCAAAGAGGCTGTGCTGAGCCGGAGCATGCATGTTTCTTCCCTACACCACCCCTCCTTGCCTTGATTGAGTTATGTGAAGGGCTCAGTGCTGGTAGAGGATCAATGACTCAATGCAGGGAGGGGAACATTTTAAGTGAAGACAGAATTGGTATAAAATTGTATAGAGAATTTTAGAGTTAAGATGTTTTTTAAGGGCATTTTCAAATGTGCCAAATTTAAGCAATTTATTACTAGTGTTGCTCGCGAATATTCGCAATGCAAATTTTATTCGCGAATATAGCACTATTTTTTTTTTCACAGTACACATCCCAGTGATCACCTTTCTCTGCTTCCAGCTTGGGTGATGTAAAGAAGGCTCTAATACTACTGTGTGAGACTGGCGTGCAAATTTTCGCATATGCGAAAATTTGCATATGCTAATTTCCGTATATGCAAATTTTCGATTATGCTAATTTTTTATATGCTAATTTTCGCATATGTTAATTTTCGCATACACAAATTTTCGCATATGCGGAAATAAAACGAGAATATTATGAATATGCGAATTTAGCGTATATATGACAAATATTCGAGCATATATTCGCGAATATTCGCAAATTCGAATATGGCCTATGCCGCTCAACACTATTAATTACCCAGCTAAATTTAACTAATGACTTAAGTTTAGTGGAGGTTCCTTTTTATTTAAATATTGAGGAAGGTAATTTAAAATAGTGTAACAAAAACATTGTCCTTGTTGCCCATGGCAACTATTTGCAGTGCAGCTTTTATTTGTAAAGCTGCTTTGAAAAAATGTTAAGCTCTTCTGTGATTGGTTGAAATGGGCAACAAAGACAGCCGTTGGACAGTCTTTTAAGATGTTCTCAATATTCTTTGTGAAATATCCCTTTAACAATTAATATATCATAGTGAAAAAAATATATAATATTAAAGTTGGAGCAATTTACAATCCACGGAGCAGTATTCAAATGAAAAGTACATACTGAACAACGTAAACATCAAAGGGGCCATTGACACCACCAATGGCAAATTTTTCAAAAACATGTTACACAAAATGTTCCTGGCAGCCCAGTAGTTTTAATGGCCTCAACTTCTAATAGGAACTGTATTTGGCCTATTATCCCATGCTTATGAGTCCTTCACAAAGAATACATTTGGAAAATGCACTCAATGTAGTCTATATTAGGCTAGAATTGGGCCATTAAAGTTAAAGGGGTATTACAGGAAAATACTGTTTGTTTGTTTTTTAGATCAACTGGCTCCAGAAAGTTAAAAGGATTTGTAAATTACTTCTATTAAAAAATCTTAATCCTTTCAATAGTTATCAGCTGTTGAAGTTGAGTTGTTCTTTTCTGTCTGACAACAGTGCTGACACCTCTGTCTGTCTCAGGAACTGTCCGGAGCATAAGAGGTTTGTTATGGGGATCTGTTCCTACTTTGGAAAGCTCTTGAGACAGGTGTCATCAGAGAGCAGTTAGACAGAAAAGAACAACTGACATTTGATGAGTACTGGAAGGATTAAGATTTTTTTTGTCAATTTAGATTTTAGCACAATACAATAGAGTTTTAGCACAATACAATATTCAAGCATCGCTGCAACATGCAGCACAGGGTGAGAAAATCAAACAGTGTAACAAAGGAAATAATGGAGGTATAAGAAAAACCCATCAGGGTATGGAGGAAAGGGGGGGAGGGGAAGGTAGGGCTGGAGGCTAGGGTAGAAAAAGAAAAACAATGGCAGCTGACACAAATCCGTTTGGGGCAAGGCAAAATATACAGAGTACATATCCAAATTAGTAAAGAAAATCTCGTACATGATGCAACCACGGCTCCCAAGTGGTCAAGAAATAGTCATGAGTCCTCTCAGATCTACTGGACAGTTCCTTGAATCTGCACAGTTGGTGAACTTTAGCCATACTCTCCGCAATGGAGGGTGGAAGAGGACTAAGCCATTTAATCGGAATTAAAGATTTGGCAGCAACCAAGAGGTGGGCTATGAGAGCTTCTCTATGCTGACTAAACCAAGAAGGACCACTTCAGGCATCAAAACAAGACGAGAGGGGACAATTGAATGTATAGCCGCTTCTAGGTCCCTCCAGAACGTCTGGATGGATGGGCAAGTCCACCAAATTGTGCGTAAGGGTTCCTATCTGCGAACCGCATCTCCAACATGAGTTAGTAGATGATAAGCCATGTGTATATAGAAATTCAGGAGTTCTATACCATCTAGATAACAGTTTAAAATGAGACTCCCTCAGTCGAATACATCTCGAGTAGCCCTGAGAATGTCTATGGATGTTGTCCACCTCAGAGTCCGAGAGGGAGAGGCCCAGTTCTTTCTCCAGGATTAAGATTTTTTAATAGAAATAATTTACAAATCTGTTGAACTTTCCAGAGCCAGTTGACATATAAAAAAAAAGTTTTTTTCCTGGAAAACCCCTTTAACCCCTTCCCACAATAGGATGTATGCATTCCCGTCATGCGGACAGGTTTGCAAAATAGAATGAATGCCATCCGGCAGGGAGCATGGGGAGCAGGTGTTCACACTGGTTTGGTGCTGTGCGTTGGCCACTGTTGCTGTGGTTCTTTGTCTTTGGGATGGGGTGAATCAGATCCAGATGCTTGGTCGCACGGCAGTGGGGCTACCTGGCCACTGGGTCATTGTGAGCTTGGGGTTGCAGTGACAGTAGTCGCCGCCCAACGCTACACCAGTGTTGGTTTAGGGACCCACTCTTATCAGGTAGCCTTGAAGTGGCAAATGGGCTTACACGTTTTGATCAAAAGGTACACTAACAACCTGTTCAAGTATAATATAGTATACACCCAAACTATAATAATAGCAGCAAAACATAAGAACCAATAAATTAGTCAGGGTGGCATGGTCCTCTTACAATCCTATTGAAGTCTCTGCCATATTCATATGATATTGTGACATTCTCCATGTTGAGGATGTTGCATTACAGAAATATTCTTCTTACTAACATTGCTTTCATGATTTGTATAAGTGCCTAAACTACTGTAAGCTGTTTCTAGTAAAATCAAAGACTTGGAGAGCATGTTGTTAAATACATTCTTTAGCTTTTATATTAGTAGGTGCCAATATGGGTGAAGATCAATTGCTTGAACACTCAAAGCCAGGAGCAGAAGAGAACAGAACATGACTCTGTTTATACAGAATTATAAATGAGTTATAGTAGTTCAATGATAACAGACTGAAAAACTTTATAAAATACTGTATCAGCTTTCTGCATGAAAAACTGAATCATAAAGAAACTTTAAATTCAATTGAATTAGCACAAGAAAATGTCAACGTATAAAAAAAGATAAAAGCAGCAATGTTCATTGAAGTCTGATTCCTGAGCCGTAAAACTGTTAGAATAGCTTATCTACTTTATTTTTAAAGGAAGCATTCATCTTTGGGTATAATTAACCCATTTGGGGAAAACATCCAAACATAGTATTTTACCTTTAAACTTCAATACATAAAAATGACCAGCTACCTACCGGGAGGGCTTGCATAAATGTAATTCACCCTCCTGTTCATGGCTTATAGATTATGAGAATAAAAATGAAAGTACTAGAAATATAAATACAAAGTGGTACTTATATTGATGTATGAAGGTAGAGAAATAAGGGGAAGATTGGAAAACTGTACATGTACTCTCAAAGTATATGCACTGTAGCAATATATAAATAGACAAGATTTATGTAGCATCATTTATAAAAATTATTTTGTTATTTATCATTCCTGAAATTTCTTACAAATTTTTGTTAATTTGATGTTTTACCTTTACATATTTTATGTGATATTGCAAACAAAGATACCTGGTCTACTTGACTGAACATGTACAGTATTCATTTGTGTACTTTTGTTATTTAAAGGGTTTGTCTCATCCTATAGAATGATCATAAATCACTAGAATATGCCAAGCCGCAACACAATACAAACTTTTAGAGAAGGTTTTCCATTCAAGTCAATGCTTGATTCCAATTGACTGGGGGGAAGTTACAGCTGTATTGGGGGGGCTGTTGCCACTCATGAGTTCAGGGCAGGGTCTTGGCTGTCTGCAGAGAGGCCTATCATATTGGGACTAGAGATGAGCAAATTTTTTTTAAATTCGATTTTGCCGATTCACCGAATTTTCTGAAAAAATTTGGCTAGGATCGAATTTATTTGCAGCAAATCACTATTAAAAGGCCACTATTGTTGGCCTACAGAGAGCCTCAATAGGGGTGTACAACACTTTGCCTTGTCCTAACATACTGTGTGCTGTGTTAGTCAAATAATACTGTTATTCAGTATGATATGCAGATTCCAGGCATCGCTATTAGAATCACCATCGCAGAGCGTCTGGATGTGGCAGGTTTTTTATGTAATTTTTATTAAAAGGGGTATTCCAGGAATTTTTTTATTTGACTATGCTACAGGGGCTGTAAAGTTAGTCTAGTTCATAATATAGTGTCTGTACCTGTGTGTGATGGTTTTCCCACAATTCTTCTGTGATTTTCACCCCAATATTTATTTTTAACATCATACAAAATGACTGTTGTCTCAGATTTTTCCCAGGTTGCAATGCGGCCGAGACCTGACTCACTAGTCAGCTGATGACAGGAAGCCTGTCTGCTTCAATGGGTGGAGTGATCGGTTGGTGGGATAGAGATCAATCTGCAACTAATGCAACAGCTGTAGGCGCCCTGATTGGAAACCACGTCTTTTCAATGGATGCAGCTCATTTATGTTTCAATGGGTAGGGTGACTGATGTGTTGGAGGGAGAAAAATGGAATTATGGGATCAGTAATCAAAAAAAGAAAAACTCAAACAGGAAATACCAGTTCACAAAAAGCTAGCCACAGTATTATGGTAATCTCACTACATAGCCATTTAGCCCCAAGACAAGCGCAGACCCTTCCTAAGCATGTGCATTACTATCTGCCAGGTACATATAAGATCACCTTATGGTGGATAACCCCTTTAATGGTGGATAACCCCTGACTGTGAAAGTGCGAATGCTTCATTTAATCAGTTATGATTCATTGTTATCGCTCTAAGCTTTTTGATTGGATTCTTGTGATAATTCCACAGGTAATATGACGTCGACGACCATAGGGCCTAGGTCTTGAACAGATTACATCAATTTTTTTAAATTTAAATTTAAGATTTATATTAGATTACCAAGTTTAATGTCATGGTGTTTACTTTGAACTAATAATGTATGACCACAAAACCCAAACTAACAAGGAGTCACATGGTGGCACAATGACAGAGCCTAGAGGGGGCAGCAACATGAGGAGACCATAATCTGGCAGAATGACACAGCCTGGAATTGGCGGTAGCAAGAGGAGACCATATAGTGGCTGAATGACACAGCCTGGAGTTGGCGGCAGCATGAGTGGGTTAAAGAAGGAGAACTTGGCATCAGATGTGTGGCATTGAGCAGGTAGCAGGATCAGAACAGTAGCTGAGGCAGGAAGTCAGAAGAAAATGGTCTTTTTTGTCAAAAGTGTTGGTGTGCAAAATTGGGTATTGAGGATATGAATTACGTAAAACATAACTTTTAACATTATTCTTAGGATACAATACATGGACCCAAAAGTTTTTTTGAAATCTAACAAAAGGAAAGGTGTGCAAAAAACACCATGTGCCACCTACACCACCAAGTATTGATGCAATGCAAAGACCTCTAAAAGGTGGAAGGGAACAACATATGGTCCATTGTAACAGGTGGGTGTAAGGCCCTACTCTCGCACTATTAATTCCCTTATTGGCAAGTGTTACTCGTCCTCAAAGGTTGGCCCCACACAGCAACCTCTCCCTATTTCCACCTAAAAACACTGCTATTCCCCAGGGTTTTTAGTTGGAAATAAGGAGAGGTTTCTGTGTGGGGTCGCCCTTTTTAGGATGAGTAACACTTGCCAAGAAGGGAAATAGGGCTTTACAGGGGAAGTTTTTACCCCCACCTGTTACAATGAACCATATGTTGTTCCCTTACACCTTTTAGAGGTCTTTGCATCGCATCAATACTTGTTTTTTTTTTTTTGCACACCTTTCCTTTTGTTAGATTTAAAAAAATGTTTGGGTCCGTATATTTTATCCTAAGAAAAGTTAAGTTTTAGCTAATGCATATCCTCAATACTTACTTGTGATCTAATGCAGAACAATTTCTGTAACTGGGGACCAGCACCTTAACCCCTTAAGGACGGAGGGCTTACCCGTACGCCCCTATTTCAGAGTCCTTAAGGACTGATTGCGTACAGGTACGCCGGTGGGAATTTCGATCCACGCCGCTAGCCGGTCGGGGAACGGCCCGGGATGCCTGCTGAAATCATTCAGCAGGCATTCCGGCACATCGCCAAGGGAGGTCCTCAGTCAATTTCGACTGGCCATCTGCAGCGATTCCAGGTCATACGGGTCTCTGGTGACCCGGTGACCCGCTGACCCGGAAAATAACGGATATCGGGGCTGTCCAAGACACCCACGATCCTCCTGAAGGGGTAGGAGTGAGGTGGCAGGGGTGCCACCCCATCTATCCCTGCTATTGGTAGGTCAGAAGCGACCGACCAATAGCAGATCGGGGGCGGGGGGTTAAGGTTAATTTCCCCCGTTCTGCCCACCCACAGTAGTCCGGGCAGAATGGGGGAACTGTCCTGTGACTGGCGCCGGAGGTAACTTACCATCGGCGGCAGCAGTGGGCAGCGATGATGAGCAGCTGGCCTCCTGGTGCAGACTATGGAAGCCGGTGAGTTGCCTAGCAACATCTGGAGGGCTACAGTTTAGAGACCACTATACAGCAGCCTCTAAACTGTAGCCCTCCAGGTATTGCAAAACTACAACTCCCAGCATGCCCAGACAGCTGTTTGCTGTTTGGGCATGCTGGGATATGTAGTCTTGCAACAGCTGGAGGGCTACAGTTTGGAGATCACTGTACAGTGGTCTCTAAACTGTGGCCCTCTAGATCTTGCAAAACTTCAACACCAAGCATGCCCACACAGCAGTTTTCTGTCTGAGCATGCTGGGATTTGTAGTTTTGTAGTGGAGGGCCACAGTTTGGAGATCAATGTGCGATGGTTTCTGAACTATGGCCCTCTAAACTTTGCAAAACTACAACTCCCAGCATGCACAAACAGCAAACGGCTGTCTCGCCATGCTGGGAATTGTAGTTGCGTACCTCCAGCTGTTGTATAACAACAGCTGGAGGCACACTGGTTGGAAAATACTGACTTAGGTGACAGAACCTAACTGAAGGTTTTACAACCAGTGTGCCTCCAGCTGTTGCAAAAGTTCAACTCCCAGCATGCATAGTCTGTCAGTGCCAGCTGTGAGTTGTAGTTTTGCAACAGCTGGAGGTTGTGTTAATGTAGTGTAGTGTAGTTAGTGTACTGATTTTAGGGTACATGCACATGGGCTGGTTTACAGTGAGTTTCCTGCTTCAAGTTTGAGCTGCAGCAAATTTTCCACTGTAGCTCAAACTCCTAGCAGGAAACTCACCATAAACCCCCGCCTGTGTGAATGTACCCTAAAAACACTACACTAACAAATAATAAAGGGTAAAACACTACACATACACTCCCTTACACTGCCCCCCCCCCCAATAAAAATGAAAAAGCATCATACGGCAGTGTTTCCAAAATGGAGCCTCCAGCTGTTGCAAAACAACAACTCCCAGTATTTCCGGACAGTCACTGACTGACCAGGCATTCTGGGAGTTTAGCAACAGCTGGAGGCACCCCGTTTGGGAATCACTGTCGTAGAATACCCCTTTGTCCACCCCTATGCAATCCCTAATTTAGTCCTCAAATGCGCATGGCACTCTCTCACTTCGGAGCCCTGTTGTATTTCAAGGAAACAGTTTAGGGCCACATATGGGGTATTTCCGTACTCGGGAGCAACTCGAGAGAAAATGTGTCTGGAATTGAAGGCCATGTGTGTTTGCAAAGCCCCCATAGTGCCAGAATAATGGACTCCCCCCCCCACATGTGACCCCATTTTGGAAACTACACCCCTCATGGAATGTAATAAGGGGTGTAGTGAGCATTTATGCCCCACAGGTGTCTGACAGATTTTTGTAACAGTGGTCCGTGAAAATGAAAAATTAAATTTTCCAAAGATCTGTCAAATGCCAGTGGGGTATAAATGCTCACTGCACCCTTTATTAAATTCTGTGAGGGGTGTAGTTTCCAAAATGGGGTCACATGTGGGGGGGTACACTGTTCTGGCACCACGGGGGGCTTTGTAAATGCTCATGGACCCCGACTTCCATTCCAAACAAATTCTCTCTCCAAAAGCCCAATGGCGCTTTTTCTCTTCTGAGCAATGTAGTGCGGCAGCAGAGCACTTGACGTCCACACATGGGGTATTTCCATACTCAGAAGAAATGGGGTTACAAATCTTGAGGGGCATTTTTTTCTATTATCCCTTGTAAAAATGTAATATTTTTTCATTTGCACATCTGACTTTAGCAAAAAGTCGTTAAACATCTGTGGGGTGTTAAGGCTCACTGTACCCCTTGTTATGTTCCTTGAGGGGTTTAATTTCCAAAATAGTAAGCCATGTGTTTTTGTTTTTTTTTTGCTGTTCTGGCACCACAGCGGCTTCCTAAATGCGACATGCCCCCAAAAACCATTTCAGCAAAATTCACTCTCTAAAATCCCATTGTCGCTCCTTCCCTTCTGAGCCCTCTAGTGCACCCATGGAGCACTTTACATCCACATATGAGGCATTTCCTTAATCGAGAGAAATTGGGTTACAAATTGTTGGGGGAATTTCTCTCATTTTACTCCTTGTAAAAATTCAAAAAATGGCTCTACAAGAACATGCGAGTGTAAAAAATGAAGATTTTGAATTTTCTCCTTAATTTTGCTGCTATTCCCGTGAAACACCTAAAGGGTTAACAAACTTTCTGAATGTCATTTTGAGTACTTTGAGGGGTACATTTTTTATAACGGGGTAATTTATGGGGTATTTCTAAAATGAAAGCCCCACAAATTCACTTCAAACTGAACTGGTACCTGAAAAATTCCGATTTTGAAATTTCTGTGAAAAATTGGAAAATTTCTGCTGAACTTTGAAGCCCTCTAATGTCTTCCAAAAGTAAAAACATGTCAACTATGTATATGTGAATCAATATAGAATTTATTTGGAATATCAATTTTCCTTACAAGCAGAAAGTTTCAAAGTTAGAAAATGCTAAATTTTCATGAAATTTTGGGATTTTTATCTCAAGTAGGATATGTCACGAAAAAATTATCTCGGAATCAGAATAAATTGTAAAAGCATCCCAGAGTTATTAATGCATAATGTGAGAGTGGTCAGAATTCCAAAAAAGGGCTCAGTCTTTAAAGGGTTAATTACTGTATATTTTGCAGTATCCATGGCAGAACAATTAGAGAGCCTGGAGGTGGTAGCATCAGCATGAGGAGACCATAGAGCAGCACGATGAGAGAGACTGGAGGTGGCAGTATCAGCATGAGGAGACCACATGGTGGCACAATGACAGAGCCTGGAGGTGGTAGCATCAGCATGATGAAACCATAGAGCAGCACGATTAGAGGGCCTGGAGGTGGCAGCATCAGCATGAGGAGACCATAGAGCAGCACAATGAGAGAGACTGGAGGTGGCAGCATCAGCCTGTGGAGACTATATGGCAGCACAATGATAGAGCTAGGAGGTTGCAGCAGCAGCATGAGGGCCATGTCAACTGAGGGTTGAGTCTGAGGAACCCCCCGACTGTTGACTGGGGGTGTCGGATGTCACTTGGGATGAAGTGGATGACCGAGTGAACCAATCAATCATGGCTGCTGGGTTGCTGGTCGCGACACCACTGCTAGCTGATGCCGGGAGCTCAGACCTCTCGCTGCGACTCCTGCTGCCACATGCCCCTACTCTGCTGCGACTTCTGCCTGCACCTGATGAACTTGGGCCTCTGCTGTGACCTTTGCTTGTGCCTGATGAATTTAGGCCTCTGCCACTCCTCTGTGCACATCCTGGCACTTCTGTGCCTGACATACTTAGTGCGTATATAAGGGGAATACAATACGCTTCATTACGCTTAAAACAGTATTTGTCTAGAACAGCAGCAGGTGTGTACTTTTGGCTGGCCTTTTACAGTATCTGTTCCCTTAAGACTTTATCAGTAACAAAATAGTACACCACTTAAATGTATGTATGGGGTATGCACTTATGAGGGCAGAAAAATGTGCTACAGTATGCTTAAAAAAGTATTGGAGTAAAACACCAGCTGGTGATTACTTTTGCCTGGCCTTTCACAGGATCTAGGCCTTTGCCAGATTTACAGGTACAAAATAGTACACTTCTTAGATGGAGGTATGTGGTATGCACTTATGAGGGCAGAAAAATGCACTACAGTACGCTTAAAAAGTTTATTGGTGTAAAACACCAGCTGGTGATGACTTTTTCCTGGCCTTTCACAGTATTTAGGCCCTTGACAGATTAACGGGTACAAAATAGTACACTTCTTAGATGTAGGTATGAGGTATGCACTTATGAGGACAGAAAAATGCGCTACTGTACATTTGAAAAAACGGATTGGAGTGAAACACCAGCCAGTGATTACTTTTGCCTGTCCTTTCACAGTGTCTAGGCCCTTAACAGATTAACAGGTACAAAATATTACAGACTGCAAAGGGGTGTTACCCAGCAGACTGTGACATCATCTGAAGCCATACAGGGGAGAACTTTCTCCCTCACTCTGCAACACACAGCCCAAAGCAGGTCAGTGTGAGATGAGCTATGATTGGCTTAGGCTGCACACACCCCTACTCAGCACTCCAGACTGCATTTCCTGATTTTGGACTTCTGCCAGGCAAGAAGGAGTCCAAAGTCTGTGCAAAAGATAAGGGGAAATGTGCTCTGGAGAAGTAGGGGGACCCCTTGTGGCAGTTTTTTTAAGCACAAATAAAACATAGAAAACAATTTTTTTTTAAACAATGTACAACAGAAAGATTTTTTATTTACCATAAGGAGTGCAATAGCAAAAAAAATTTTTAATGACAGTGCCAATTTAAGCATATTTGTCATTTCAGGTAACTTTTAAACATCAGCTTTCTAAGTATGTGTGTCTGAGGAGTAGCACTTTTTCTACCTATTATATAACATGATTTGGAGGCATTTTGACAAGATGAGTGGGTAGCTATACTACCTGAAAGAATTTGGGGTCTCATAGACAACTATTAAAAGTACTGCATGTCTTCATTAATTATCATGTCTTAATTAATAATTAAAGGGGTACCACCCTGGAAAACATTTTTTTTTATCATCTGGTGCCAGAAAGTTAAACAGATTTGTAAATGACTTCTATTAAAAAATCTTAATCCTTCCTGTACTTATTAGCTGTTGTTTGCTCCACAGGAAGTTCTTTTCTTTTTGAATTTCCTTTCTGCCTGACCACAGTGCTCTCTGCTGACACCTCTGTTCATTTTAGGAACTGTCCGGAGCAGGATAGGTTTGCTATGGGGATTTGCTTCTACTCTGGACAGTTCCTAAAATCGACAGAGGTGTCAGCAGAGAGCACTGTGGTCAAACAGAAAGTAAATTCAAAAAGAAAAGAACTTCCTGTGAAGCACACAGCAGCTGATAAGTACAGGAAGGATCAAGATTTTTTAATAGAAGTGATTAACAAATGTGTTTAACATTCTGGCACCAGTTGATTAAAAAAAATGTTTTCCAGGGAAGTACCCCTTTAAGGAGGTAAAACACAGTATTAAAAACTTAGGGTATGAAGACTTTTGAACAATGGTCATTTATTTTTTTTATCTATTGCCATGTTTTGTTTTATGATTGAGTCATTCTGTTATAATCTGCAGTTGACTATGAATCCTATAAAAAAACATGTGCTATGCCTGATCAGGGATGTTTTGTTTAAAAATAGACCATATATTACCAATTCTTCAAGGGTCTGCACACATTTTAGCATAAGTGTGTATGCTTACCACATACACGTCTTGCAGTGTAGTGCATATTATTTTGTAAGTTTTTTATTGCTGGTTTATTATTCTTATTTATAAGAGCATCATTTTCATTTTAGGAGCCATCCTGGTATTCTAGATGCTAAATAGAGAAGTATTCAGCTGTATTCTTGCTCCAAAAAATAAAAGACCCTTAACACAAACATGATAGACCCCCTTGTAAGTCCTTGGGGTCCAACAGGTTTCATTGGAATTTCTTTGAAAACGGATCTGGCATAGGTGTCATTGCTCAGATATAAATGGAAGACATGTTAACACAGTCCTAAAGTTTTATGTACTTAAAATAAATACATCTTGTTTGTTTTTACTCTTCTCAGATGTACATGCACCCAGTCTGCTTGTTGCTCTTGACCTTCTGCTTGGATATTAGGAATAGATGTCATCTTGTTAGCAAAGCTGTAATATTGATCTTAATAAATGATTTTCAAATAAAATCAAGAAGAGAAAGTAGCTAAAACAGTCTTTTATCTGTTACAGCCGACTGGTCCTGCTGACTTTTACTGTTACCAAGTCTGATGACCTCCTTAGACCTGAAACAACTACGAACAGAATTATATATCAAAAGCAGTACATATGACTGGACCATAAATGTCAATTGAGGCCAAGTATTTCTACTTTCATTAATGGAATCAATTTACAATAAACCAACAGCAATAATAGTTTAAAATAGAAACATAGCTCTTTCTGGAGAAACATCACCTTTTTTTTATTGTGTTTTTTCAGACATTTTACCCAGTGGCGTAGCTATAGAGGTCGCAACGGTCGCCATGGCGACCGGGCCCTTTAGCCTGGGGGCCCCCGCGTTAACTTTAAAAACGCAGGAGCCGCTGGGAGATAGGGCACGCAGGGACGTCACTGACGTCCCGTGTGTGCGCCCATAGCAAGAGCGGAGCAGCGAGGAAGAGGACACGCGCGCATGGTAAGGTAAGTTAAGTTGCCAATAGCAACCCCCCCCCCCCGCGAGAGTCACCCCCGCCGATAGCAATGCCCCCCTCCCTGGTCATGCCCGCTCCGCTGTCTGACATTACCTTGTTCCTCTGCTGCAAGGTCCCGGTCGCAAATCTTTATTTCTCATGCGACCCGCGCGGGACGCCGACGGTGACGTCACTCACAGCCGCCGCCAGGGAGAAGGAGCAAAGCACGGGCCGGGAGGGTAAGTCTATGTGTATGTGTATATGTATGTGTGTGTATGGGGGGGGGGGGGGTCCTATACTTATGTGGGAGCCTCCAGCTGTTGCAATACTACAACTGCCAGCATGCCCGGAGAGCCTTTGGCTGTCTGGGCATGCTGGGAGTTGTAGTTTTGCAATAACTGGAGGCACCTGGGTTGGCAAACACTGCCCTAGGGCCTAACCCAGTGTTTCCCAACAAGGGAGCCTCCAGCTGTGGCAAAACTACAACTCCCAGCATGCCCGGACAGCCGAAGGCTCGCCGGGCATGCTGGGAGTTTTAGTTTTGCAACAGCTGGAGGCACCCTGGTTGGGAAAAACTGGTCTATGTGTATGTATATGTGTGCGTCTGTCTGTCTGTGTGTGTGTGTCCATCTGTGTGGGGGGACCTATGCTATTGTTGGGAGGGACTATGCTATTGCTGGGGGGGCTGTGCTAATGTGGGGGGGCTATGCTAATGTTGGGGGGCCTTTGGCTGTCTGCCTATCTAATGTGGGGGAACTATACTGCCTATCTAATGTGGGGGAACTATACTGCACCTAATGTGGGGGAACTATACTGCACCTGATGTGGGAGAACTATACTGCACCTAATGTGGGAGAACTATACTGCTCCTAATGTGGGGGAACTATACTGCACCTTATGTGGAGAACTGTACTGCACCTAATGTGGGAGAACTATACTGCACCTAATGTGGGGGAACTATACTTCACCTAATGTGGAGAGCTATACTGCACCTAATGTGGAGAACTATACTGCACCTAATGTGGAGAGCTATACTGCACCTAATGTGGAGAACTATACTGCACCTAATGTGGAGAGCTATACTGCACCTAATGTGGAGAACTATACTGCACCTAATGTGGGGAACTATACTGCACCTAATGTGGGGAACTATACTGCACCTAATGTGGGGAACTATACTGCACCTAATGTGGAGAGCTATACGGCACCTAGTGTGGGGAACTATACTGCACCTAGTGTGGAGAACTATACTGCACCTAATGTGGGGAACTATACTGCACCTAATGTGGGAGAACTATACTGCTCCTAATGTGGGGGAACAATACTACCTATCTAATGTGGGGAACTATACTGCCTATCTAATGTGGGGGAACTATACTGCACCTAATGTGGGGGAACTATACTGCACCTAATGTGGGGGAACTATACTGCACCTTATGTGGGGGAACTATACTGCACCTAATGTGGGGGAACTATACTGCACCTAATGTGGGGGAACTATACTGCACCTAATGTGGGGGAACTATACTGCACCTAATGTGGGGGAACTATACTGCACCTAATGTGGGGAACTATACTGCACCTAATGTGGGAGAACTATACTGCACCTAATGTGGGGGAACTATACTGCACCTAATGTGGGGAACTATACTGCACCTAATGTGAGGAACTATACTTCACCTAATGTGGAGAGCTATACTGCACCTAATGTGGAGAACTATACTGCACCTAATGTGGAGAGCTATACTGCACCTAATGTGGAGAACTATACTGCACTTAATGTGGAGAGCTATACTGCACCTAATGTGGAGAACTATACTGGACCTAATGTGGGGAACTATACTGCACCTAATGTGGGGAACTATACTGCACCTAATGTGGGGAACTATACTGCACCTAATGTGAAGAGCTATACGGCACCTAGTGTGGGGAACTATACTGCACCTAGTGTGGAGAACTATACTGCACCTAATGTGGGAGAACTATACTGCTCCTAATGTGGGGGAACTATACTGCCTATCTAATGTGGGGAACTATACTGCCTATCTAATGTGGGGGAACTATACTGCACCTAATGTGGGGGAACTATACTGCACCTAATGTGGGGGAACTATACTGCACCTAATGTGGGGGAACTATACTGCACCTAATGTGGGGGAACTATACTGCACCTAATGTGGGGGAACTATACTTCACCTAATGTGGAGAGCTATACTGCACCTAATGTGGAGAACTATACTGCACCTAATGTGGAGAGCTATACTGCACCTAATGTGGAGAACTATACTGCACCTAATGTGGGGAACTATACTGCACCTAATGTGGGGAACTATACTGCACCTAATGTGGGGAACTATACTGCACCTAATGTGGAGAGCTATACGGCACCTAGTGTGGGGAACTATACTGCACCTAGTGTGGAGAACTATACTGCACCTAATGTGGGGAACTATACTGCACCTAATGTGGGAGAACTATACTGCTCCTAATGTGGGGGAACAATACTGCCTATCTAATGTGGGGAACTATACTGCCTATCTAATGTGGGGGAACCATACTGCACCTAATGTGGGGGAACTATACTGCACCTAATGTGGGGGAATTATACTGCACCTTATGTGGGGGAACTATACTGCACCTAATGTGGGGGAACTATACTGCACCTAATGTGGGGGAACTATACTGCACCTAATGTGGGGGAACTATACTGCACCTAATGTGGGGGAACTATACTGCACCTAATTGGAGAACTATACTGCACCTAATGTGGGAGAACTATACTGCACCTAATGTGGGGGAACTATACTGCACCTAATGTGGGGAACTATACTGCACCTAATGTGAGGAACTATACTTCACCTAATGTGGAGAGCTATACTGCACCTAATGTGGAGAACTATACTGCACCTAATGTGGAGAGCTATACTGCACCTAATGTGGAGAACTATACTGCACTTAATGTGGAGAGCTAAACTGCACCTAATGTGGAGAACTATACTGGACCTAATGTGGGGAACTATACTGCACCTAATGTGGGGAACTATACTGCACCTAATGTGGGGAACTATACTGCACCTAATGTGAAGAGCTATACGGCACCTAGTGTGGGGAACTATACTGCACCTAGTGTGGAGAACTATACTGCACCTAATGTGGGAGAACTATACTGCTCCTAATGTGGGGGAACTATACTGCCTATCTAATGTGGGGAACTTTACTGCCTATCTAATGTGGGGGAACTATACTGCACCTAATGTGGGGGAACTATACTGCACCTAATGTGGGGGAACTATACTGCACCTAATGTGGGGGAACTATACTGCACCTAATGTGGGGGAACTATACTGCACCTAATGTGGGGCAACTATACTGCACCTAATGTGGGGGAACTATACTGCACTTAATGTGGAGAGCTATACTGCACCTAATGTGGAGAACTATACTGGACCTAATGTGGGGAACTATACTGCACCTAATGTGGGGAACTATACTGCACCTAATGTGGGGAACTATACTGCACCTAATGTGAAGAGCTATACGGCACCTAGTGTGGGGAACTATACTGCACCTAGTGTGGAGAACTATACTGCACCTAATGTGGGAGAACTATACTGCTCCTAATGTGGGGGAACTATACTGCCTATCTAATGTGGGGAACTATACTGCCTATCTAATGTGGGGGAACTATACTGCACCTAATGTGGGGGAACTATACTGCACCTAATGTGGGGGAACTATACTGCACTTAATGTGGAGAGCTATACTGCACCTAATGTGGAGAACTATACTGGACCTAATGTGGGGAACTATACTGCACCTAATGTGGGGAACTATACTGCACCTAATGTGGGGAACTATACTGCACCTAATGTGAAGAGCTATACGGCACCTAGTGTGGGGAACTATACTGCACCTAGTGTGGAGAACTATACTGCACCTAATGTGGGAGAACTATACTGCTCCTAATGTGGGGGAACTATACTGCCTATCTAATGTGGGGAACTATACTGCCTATCTAATGTGGGGGAACTATACTGCACCTAATGTGGGGGAACTATACTGCACCTAATGTGGGGGAACTATACTGCACCTAATGTGGGGGAACTATACTGCACCTAATGTGGGGGAACTATACTGCACCTAATGTGGGGGAACTATACTTCACCTAATGTGGAGAGCTATACTGCACCTAATGTGGAGAACTATACTGCACCTAATGTGGAGAGCTATACTGCACCTAATGTGGAGAACTATACTGCACCTAATGTGGGGAACTATACTGCACCTAATGTGGGGAACTATACTGCACCTAATGTGGGGAACTATACTGCACCTAATGTGGAGAGCTATACGGCACCTAGTGTGGGGAACTATACTGCACCTAGTGTGGAGAACTATACTGCACCTAATGTGGGGAACTATACTGCACCTAATGTGGGAGAACTATACTGCTCCTAATGTGGGGGAACAATACTGCCTATCTAATGTGGGGAACTATACTGCCTATCTAATGTGGGGGAACCATACTGCACCTAATGTGGGGGAACTATACTGCACCTAATGTGGGGGAATTATACTGCACCTTATGTGGGGGAACTATACTGCACCTAATGTGGGGGAACTATACTGCACCTAATGTGGGGGAACTATACTGCACCTAATGTGGGGGAACTATACTGCACCTAATGTGGGGGAACTATACTGCACCTAATTGGAGAACTATACTGCACCTAATGTGGGAGAACTATACTGCACCTAATGTGGGGGAACTATACTGCACCTAATGTGGGGAACTATACTGCACCTAATGTGAGGAACTATACTTCACCTAATGTGGAGAGCTATACTGCACCTAATGTGGAGAACTATACTGCACCTAATGTGGAGAGCTATACTGCACCTAATGTGGAGAACTATACTGCACTTAATGTGGAGAGCTATACTGCACCTAATGTGGAGAACTATACTGGACCTAATGTGGGGAACTATACTGCACCTAATGTGGGGAACTATACTGCACCTAATGTGGGGAACTATACTGCACCTAATGTGAAGAGCTATACGGCACCTAGTGTGGGGAACTATACTGCACCTAGTGTGGAGAACTATACTGCACCTAATGTGGGAGAACTATACTGCTCCTAATGTGGGGGAACTATACTGCCTATCTAATGTGGGGAACTTTACTGCCTATCTAATGTGGGGGAACTATACTGCACCTAATGTGGGGGAACTATACTGCACCTAATGTGGGGGAACTATACTGCACCTAATGTGGGGGAACTATACTGCACCTAATGTGGGGGAACTATACTGCACCTAATGTGGGGCAACTATACTGCACCTAATGTGGGGGAACTATACTGCACTTAATGTGGAGAGCTATACTGCACCTAATGTGGAGAACTATACTGGACCTAATGTGGGGAACTATACTGCACCTAATGTGGGGAACTATACTGCACCTAATGTGGGGAACTATACTGCACCTAATGTGAAGAGCTATACGGCACCTAGTGTGGGGAACTATACTGCACCTAGTGTGGAGAACTATACTGCACCTAATGTGGGAGAACTATACTGCTCCTAATGTGGGGGAACTATACTGCCTATCTAATGTGGGGAACTATACTGCCTATCTAATGTGGGGGAACTATACTGCACCTAATGTGGGGGAACTATACTGCACCTAATGTGGGGGAACTATACTGCACTTAATGTGGAGAGCTATACTGCACCTAATGTGGAGAACTATACTGGACCTAATGTGGGGAACTATACTGCACCTAATGTGGGGAACTATACTGCACCTAATGTGGGGAACTATACTGCACCTAATGTGAAGAGCTATACGGCACCTAGTGTGGGGAACTATACTGCACCTAGTGTGGAGAACTATACTGCACCTAATGTGGGAGAACTATACTGCTCCTAATGTGGGGGAACTATACTGCCTATCTAATGTGGGGAACTATACTGCCTATCTAATGTGGGGGAACTATACTGCACCTAATGTGGGGGAACTATACTGCACCTAATGTGGGGGAACTATACTGCACCTAATGTGGGGGAACTATACTGCACCTAATGTGGGGGAACTATACTGCACCTAATGTGGGGGAACTATACTTCACCTAATGTGGAGAGCTATACTGCACCTAATGTGGAGAACTATACTGCACCTAATGTGGAGAGCTATACTGCACCTAATGTGGAGAACTATACTGCACCTAATGTGGGGAACTATACTGCACCTAATGTGGGGAACTATACTGCAGCTAATGTGGGGAACTATACTGCACCTAATGTGGAGAGCTATACGGCACCTAGTGTGGGGAACTATACTGCACCTAGTGTGGAGAACTATACTGCACCTAATGTGGGGAACTATACTGCACCTAATGTGGGAGAACTATACTGCTCCTAATGTGGGGGAACAATACTGCCTATCTAATGTGGGGAACTATACTGCCTATCTAATGTGGGGGAACCATACTGCACCTAATGTGGGGGAACTATACTGCACCTAATGTGGGGGAATTATACTGCACCTTATGTGGGGGAACTATACTGCACCTAATGTGGGGGAACTATACTGCACCTAATGTGGGGGAACTATACTGCACCTAATGTGGGGGAACTATACTGCACCTAATGTGGGGGAACTATACTGCACCTAATTGGAGAACTATACTGCACCTAATGTGGGAGAACTATACTGCACCTAATGTGGGGGAACTATACTGCACCTAATGTGGGGAACTATACTGCACCTAATGTGAGGAACTATACTTCACCTAATGTGGAGAGCTATACTGCACCTAATGTGGAGAACTATACTGCACCTAATGTGGAGAGCTATACTGCACCTAATGTGGAGAACTATACTGCACTTAATGTGGAGAGCTATACTGCACCTAATGTGGAGAACTATACTGGACCTAATGTGGGGAACTATACTGCACCTAATGTGGGGAACTATACTGCACCTAATGTGGGGAACTATACTGCACCTAATGTGAAGAGCTATACGGCACCTAGTGTGGGGAACTATACTGCACCTAGTGTGGAGAACTATACTGCACCTAATGTGGGAGAACTATACTGCTCCTAATGTGGGGGAACTATACTGCCTATCTAATGTGGGGAACTTTACTGCCTATCTAATGTGGGGGAACTATACTGCACCTAATGTGGGGGAACTATACTGCACCTAATGTGGGGGAACTATACTGCACCTAATGTGGGGGAACTATACTGCACCTAATGTGGGGGAACTATACTGCACCTAATGTGGGGCAACTATACTGCACCTAATGTGGGGGAACTATACTGCACTTAATGTGGAGAGCTATACTGCACCTAATGTGGAGAACTATACTGGACCTAATGTGGGGAACTATACTGCACCTAATGTGGGGAACTATACTGCACCTAATGTGGGGAACTATACTGCACCTAATGTGAAGAGCTATACGGCACCTAGTGTGGGGAACTATACTGCACCTAGTGTGGAGAACTATACTGCACCTAATGTGGGAGAACTATACTGCTCCTAATGTGGGGGAACTATACTGCCTATCTAATGTGGGGAACTATACTGCCTATCTAATGTGGGGGAACTATACTGCACCTAATGTGGGGGAACTATACTGCACCTAATGTGGGGGAACTATACTGCACTTAATGTGGAGAGCTATACTGCACCTAATGTGGAGAACTATACTGGACCTAATGTGGGGAACTATACTGCACCTAATGTGGGGAACTATACTGCACCTAATGTGGGGAACTATACTGCACCTAATGTGAAGAGCTATACGGCACCTAGTGTGGGGAACTATACTGCACCTAGTGTGGAGAACTATACTGCACCTAATGTGGGAGAACTATACTGCTCCTAATGTGGGGGAACTATACTGCCTATCTAATGTGGGGAACTATACTGCCTATCTAATGTGGGGGAACTATACTGCACCTAATGTGGGGGAACTATACTGCACCTAATGTGGGGGAACTATACTGCACCTAATGTGGGGGAACTATACTGCACCTAATGTGGGGGAACTATACTGCACCTAATGTGGGGGAACTATACTGCACCTAATGTGGGGGAACTATACTGCACCTAATGTGGGGAAACTATACTGCACCTAATGTGGGGGAACTATACTGTACCTAATGTGGAGAACTATACTGCACCTAATGTGGGGGAACTATACTGCACCTAATGTGGGGGAACTATACTGCACCTAATGTGGGGAACTATACTGCACCTAATGTGAGGAACTATACTGCACCTAATGTGGAGAACTATACTGCACCTAATGTGGAGAGCTATACTGCACCTAATGTGGAGAACTATACTGCACTTAATGTGGAGAGCTATACTGCACCTAATGTGGAGAACTATACTGCACCTAATGTGGGGAACTATACTGCACCTAATGTGGGGAACTATACTGCACCTAATGTGGGGAACTATACTGCACCTAATGTGAAGAGCTATACGGCACCTAGTGTGGGGAACTATACTGCACCTAGTGTGGAGAACTATACTGCACCTAATGTGGGAGAACTATACTGCTCCTAATGTGGGGGAACTATACTGCCTATCTAATGTGGGGGAACTATACTGCACCTAATGTGGGGGAACTATACTGCACCTAATGTGGGGGAACTATACTGCACCTAATGTGGGGGAACTATACTGCACCTAATGTGGGGGAACTATACTGCACCTAATGTGGAGAACTATACTGTACCTAATGTGGGAGAACTATACTGCACCTAATGTGGGGGAACTATACTGCACCTAATGTGGGGGAACTATACTGCACCTAATGTGGTGAACTATACTGCACCTAATGTAAGGAACTATACTGCACCTAATGTGGAGAACTATACTGCACCTAATGTGGAGAGCTATACTGCACCTCATGTGGAGAACTATACTGCACTTAATGTGGAGAGCTATACTGCACCTAATGTGGAGAACTATACTGCACCTAATGTGGGGAACTATACTGCACCTAAAGTGGGGAACTATACTGCACCTAATGTGGAGAGCTATACTGCACCTAATGTGGAGAGTTATACTGCACCTAATGTGGAGAACTATACTGCACTTAATGTGGAGAGCTATACTGCACCTAATGTGGAGAACTATACTGCACCTAATGTGGGGAACTATACTGCACCTAAAGTGGGGAACTATACTGCACCTAATGTGGAGAGCTATACGGCACCTAGTGTGGGGAACTATACTGCACCTAGTGTGGAGAACTATACTGCACCTAATGTGGGGAACTATACTGCACCTAATGTGGGGAACTATACTGCACCTATTGTGGGGAGCTATACTGTACCTAATGTGGAGAGCTATACTGCACCTAATGTGGGGGAACTGTACTGCACCTAATGTGGGGGAACTGTACTGCACCTAATGTGGGGAACTATATTGCACCTAATGTGGAGAGCTGTACTGCACCCAATGTGGGGAGCTATACTGCATCTGATTAAGGGGGGCAGGGGACTGGTGAAGGGGGACATGGGACTGATTAAGGGGGCAGGGGACTGATTAAAAATGTAAAAATATGTTTGTTACAAAGATTTTTTTCCTCTTTGTGTATGTTTATGGTGACATATATGTGTACGTGGCAACATATATGTGTACATGGTGAGTTTGTGGTTTTATTGTACTGGGGGTGAATCCCACAGTTGGCCGGGTGCCGCTCGCCGGCTGTTGGTGGTGGGAAAAGATATGGGGGGGGGGGGGCAGGTTGACACCTTGCATTGGGGCCGACAAGACTTTAGCTACGCCCCTGATTTTACCTGCATTTTTTCTGATATAACACTGTGTCCAGATGTTAACAATAGGGAAACATAAAACAATTCCCAGTACCTATAATACTATTTTATTATTTTTCTTCACCTGAGGTTGATTTTCTTTGGGTCATTGGCAGCATGTTCTATGTGTAGCATTTTTGTCATCTAGGTGGTCACATTTTTCTTTGCATTTTTTCGTGGTTTAGAAAACATGCATGTGTAAATGTTTTATATTTTGGTGCATTGTTTAGTGCTTTTTTTTATATTGTTTAGGAGAAATCACATTACGTTACGTGATCAGTGAAGCTTATTACTTGTAATACCATTTGAAAAGCTGCAACTAACAAAATGCATGTTTTAAAACACACTGGTCCAGATTTACTATACTTATTCAAACCGTTTAGTGCCAGAATTTGCGCAGTTTTGTGCATTTAAATTGTAGAAAATTGAAACACTTTACATGAAAAAACAAACAGTACAACCCTACAAATGGCATTTTACCAGATCAAGTTAGCTTGTCCATGCTTTTTCTCATAACCCTATAGATTTATTATTAAAACCTACACAACAATGTGAAAACTCCAACAGAATTTTGTGTTGGAAACATTACTGTGGATTTTCATCTGTAATTTTTATGTTAATGGTTTGTATAAAATCCAGTTGAAGTGCAATATGTTCCTATTTATTGCTGTGCAAAATTAGTCAATCTGGATATAAACTAAATAGGGAAAAACCTGCAACAGTAGTTAAACTGGGGCATTATATTGAAAAAATGCCATAGTAGCTGATAAAAAAAATGAAGCAAAACACAAAGTCAATACCACAAAAAAAAGGTGCAAAGGAGGCCTTGAAGAGGATGTGTGGGCAACAGCAAAAAAAAATGAGATTGCATTATCAACAAATAAGTAACAATAGAATGAAATAGAGACTTGGCAACTCACCACTGCTGCATAATGAACTTGACTTTAATCCAAGATGTAAGTCATAACACACATCATGGCTAGGGAGGGAAGAGATAGAGGCAGGGGGTACTCATGAAACTGTGCAGTTTTGTGCCTTCCTGGCACTTCTTCAAGACACGCAGATGCTCGATCCATCTGAATTACCTGTTAATAAACCAGGTGAGCAGGGATGCCGGGGCGGGGGCAGGGCTACAAACCAATGTGCATAGATACCAATAGCAAAGATGTGAAAATACGACTGTTTGAACATTCAATTCACTTGAATCCTACAAGGAAAGTGATTGATTCCATCGCGGGTTGCGAGTCTACAAATTCCCTTCCCAGTTTCTGGAAGACCCTGAATTAATGAATGAATAGGATGACACGCACATTGGCCATGCTAACAGATTGTTACAAATTGTCCTCAATAAGAACAAAACAGAATATGAAAAAGTTACAGAAGAGTTATTTAAAGTTAAAGCTGTCTATAAAACCAGAGTGTCAGCTACCAACTTTGAAAGCTTTAACAAGAAGTTGGAAAAGAAAATGTATATTACACAAGCAGATGTGAAAGAGAAAAAGAAAGACAAATTTGTGCGTGAGAAGTTAGATTACGGTCTCACATTCACATTGAACCAGAAGAGGCAATAGGAGATATTCACATAATCATCGTAGACCAATATCTGATTTCTGGACTCATTCCGAGTCCAGCCAATCCAACGAAACGGGATCGAAGAGAGTTACTGCCACTAGTCTGCAACAAACAGAACATGTAACCCCTTTAGAAGGAGTACAAGGAGAGGGAGGTGCAAGAAAAGAACCACGGGGAGGTCTATACAGGAGGAGAAACACTGTCACTTGGAGAGAACAATAGACAATTCTATGTTGTGAAAATTTCAGACATTACTCTATCCCCTGACTGTATTTCTCTCCTCTCCAAGGGACTCAACCTTGGACTGACTGAGTCATTTGACCCCATTCAGTTCAAGGTTGACCTTTTTAAGGGTGTTAGAAAAATTAACCTCCATAAATATTTTAAGAACCTAACACCTACCAATACCACTCTAGCTATACCAGAGGGGGAGGTTCCTGCAGTAATAGGCCCATTGGGTCTTAGCTCAATTAATAAGGCCAGTGAGCAAGACAGACAGGTTATTTAGGATCTTTGTGAATTAACTGATACCATAATTAAAGAAGATAGTCCATCTACTATCTATGTTTTGTCATTTAGAGGAGGTAATACATCTAGTTTCACCCCTTCTGTCCTCCCGGGCAGTCCTTTGGACATGTTTGAGAGGACGGTTTTGCAACAGGTTAAATTCTTGATATACCCCAAGAATATATGGCTCTCAACAAGAATTGATCTGAGAGTTTGTAGAGCCAACAAAGGTGGAGCAGTTGTTATGTCCAGAGAGCATTACCAAGAAGCAGCATTCAGGCAGTTTGGTAATAGAGCAGTGTACACAAATCTCTCTAACAATCCCATCTTTGAAACCATAAAACACTTTTGTTCACTTCTCCACAAATATACAGACAAACGTATCATCTCACGTAAATTAGCAGAAAGATTAGTTCCTGAGTTTCCTAAATTCCCAACCTGTTATTGTCTACTGAAGATCCACAAGTCGCAGAGCTGACCCCCGGGCCGACCTGTTGTCGCTGGGGTTGGCTCTGTGACTGAAGCTCTTTCTATATATGTTGAATAGCTACTATGTCCTATTTTAAAACAAACCCCTACTTATATCAAAGACACTGGCAATTTGTTACAACAGCTCATGGGCTTTCATTGGCCGGATTCCTATAGCCTCTCCTCTATAGACATTGAGAGTCTGTACTGCTGCATCCCTCCTGAAGCGGGTGTACAGGCTGTCACAGAGATTCTTGCTAATACCGAAAAATTTACTGACTTTATCGGGTTTGTTTCTGACTCACTGCATTTCATCTTAACCGATAACACCTTTAGGTTTGAGAACAGATGGTATCGACAGGAGACCGGCATGGCCATGGGCACGCTGGTCTCCTGCACGTTTGCCAATCTGTTCCTCGCAACCTTCGAGAGGAGATGTATATTTTCAGAGTCCAATCCCTATCTGAGACACATAAAAGTATTCCTGCGTTACGTCGATGACATCTTGGTAGTTTGGGAGGGCTTGGAAGATACCTTTAAAGAATTCATACAACATCTGAATGTTACCAACAGAGAGAATATGTTATTCACATACAGCTTTGGAGGGGACTTTGGAAGTTATTAGACATTGAAATCTCTATTGTTAATAACATAATTACTACCTCTAACTTTCAAAACAGTACAGCTAAGATTGCTCTCCTACATTATTCTAGCTCTCATCTCACACATTGCAAAAATGGCATTCCCTACTCCCAATTTTTAAGATTAAAATGCAACAATAGTAATGAAGCCAGCTATTTAGAACTAGCTAGAAAGTTGAACAGCAGACTATGAGATAGGGTGATATAATTAATAAAGCCTTTACTAAAGCTGAAAGTATAGATTGCAGCAACCTTCTCTCACAAACAGACAAAACCTTCTCTGAGCAATAAATGCTTTATGTTTTCCTTCTCCAATATGAACCAAACATCAGAACTGCTATTTTCAAGAGTTGGTTCATTTTGGAATCGGATCTTGATCTAGTGAATATGAAACATATTATAGATTACAGAACTCTGGGTGATAAACTAAAATCAGCCGATTCATGCCCTGATAAAAAAAAAAAAAAAAATTGGTTAACCCAAGCAGCCCCTAAACCATGTGGACACTGTTCATTTTGCTCTTTGAATATTAATAGTAGAGTCACATTTATTGGTGGACATGAACAGGTGATTCTTTATCTGATCCCCTGTCGCACAACCTATGTCGTCTATGCCCTCATTTGCCCCTGTGGACTTTTTTACATAGGGAAAACAAAAAGATGTCTCCTTTATATCCCATATGTGAAGTCCACAGGGGAAATGGCCAGTGAATCAGATTTGCCGGACTAGAAACAGTCAGGATGCCAAAACAGAGAGATGAAAGACATTGCATGTTGCTACAAAAAGAATCCCGCTGGATCATTAAGTTAAATGCTTTGGAAAAGGCTAGTCTCAATGACAGACACAATTTGACTGTCTTTTTTTAAATGTTTTGTTGTACCTTATTGTCTGTATTTTCATGTCTTTGCTATCGGTATCCATGCACATTGGTTTGCAGCCCTGCCTACTCCCCGCCCCCGCATCCCCGCTCACCTGGTTTATTAACAGGTAATTCAGATGGATTGAGTGTCTGCGTGACTTGAAGAAGTGCCAGGAAGGGACGAAACTGTGCCGTTCCATGAGTACCCCCTGCCTCTATCCCTTCCCTCCCTAGCCATGATGTGTGTTATGACTTATCTCTTGGATTAAAGTCAAGTTCGTTATGCAGCAGTGGTGAGTTGCTGAGTCTCTTTTTCATTCTATTGTTACCTATGCACAGACTCTCTTTGCTCTGAGCACCGCCAAGCTGTCAGTCTAAGACCCTGATTGCATGCTTCCTGCATGCACCTCAATGCATATAAGTGTTAGTAGTGCCGGTCTAGACTCAATTCTCTTTGTATTATGAATAAATAGCTTAGGGTGCCCTGATCACACACCATTTTACAGTTTTTGTTCACACTTGTGTTCTTGAGATATGATGATTTTTAGTTTGTCTGACAATTTAGGGAATCAAACAACAACAAAAAACGTGGTCTCAAATGGCTGGAGGTGCTCAACCCCAAATGCAGTTGTGCATATATACTGGGGGAGCAGATCCTGCCCTTGTAGTCCGTTGCTAGGGGCGATCCCCAGCATAAAAATGCATACAATGGAGGATGCCTGCAGCGGACTACAAGTGCCACAATAGAATCCTACACCAGATAAACGGTGTGGATGTGTAACAATTAGAATAATACAATACAGAAATTTAGGTGCACTACTGTGGTAGATGTATACAATGACATTGGCTATTCCCTTAACACTGATGTTAAAATTGAGACATTCCCCAGTGTATCCTTATATTAAGGACACACCAGAGCCCGCACACCAACGCCAAGGTTTCTCAGATGGCACGGGACCTAACGCTAACCTACCTGTGCGTAATAAGCAAAAACCAGGGGCCAGTGGGCAATTACAGCAGCACTAGGTCGACATGCAGCCTGCTCCCAGTTCCCTCCAGCGTGACTGAGCACACATACAATGGAAGGGGGGAGAGAGGCTACAAGCCCCACCCAAGTTGGCTGATATAGGTACATGGCCTCACAGGTGCAACCCTAATGCTGCCTGGAAAATGTTCAAGGCGCATTAACATATGGAGTTTACACACCTCCACGTATAAATTTACAAACAACAACAAAAAACGTGGTCTCAAATGGGTGGAGGTGCTCAACCCCAAATGCAGTTGTGCATATACACTGGGGGAGCAGATCCTGCCCTTGTAGTCCGTTGCTAGGGGCGATCCCCAGCATAAAAATGCATACAATGGAGGATGCCTGCAGCGGACTACAAGTGCCACAATAGAATCCTACACCAGATAAACGGTGTGGATGTGTAACAATTAGAATAATACAATACAGAAATTTAGGTGCACTACTGTGGTAGGTTAGCGTTAGGTCCCGTGCCATCTGAGAAACCTTGGCGTTGGTGTGCGGGCTCTGGTGTGTCCTTAATATAAGGATACACTGGCGAATGTCTCAATTTTAACATCAGTGTTGAGGGATTAGCCAATGTCATTGTATACATCTACCACAGTAGTGCACCTAAATTTCTGTATTGTATTAATTTAGGGAATCAGTCAGATAGGTGTGAACTTAATTTTAATAATGGGAGTGACTATCAGGTGATGGGTGAGATTATAGTTAGAAGGTATGTATTAGACATACTCACCCCTCATACACCCTCCCTGGCTCTATTCACTCCAATTGTTAAAAAAAAATTTATGCCCATCTGACTGATGACTTCAAGAAACTTTAAAAAGTTATTTTTTTTGGCCTGTTAATTATGAAAAAATGGTTTTAAAACTTTTAATATAAGTTAAAATCTGCAACAAAACTTTGCTTGTGAATTTTAATCCACAATGAATCCCTTCCATGTGAAGTTACCTTATAAGATTGTTTTCAATGGAACGTTCCCTACACAAAAAACTTAAAGGGGTACTCTGGTGGAATTTTTTTTATTTTTTATGAACTGGTGCCAGAAAGTTAAACAGATTTGTAAATTACTTCTATTTAAAAATCTTAAAGGGGTATGCCAGGCAAAAACTTTTTTATATATATATCAACTGGCTCCGGAAAGTTAAACAGATTTGTAAATTACTTCTATTACTTCCAATAGTTATTAGCTTCTGAAGTTCTCTGTCTAACTGCTCAATGATGATGTCACGTCCCGGGAGCTGTGTATGATGGGAAAATATCCCCATAGGAGCTGCACAGCTCCTGGGACGTGAGTCATCAGAAAGCAGTCAGACGGAAAACAGCAACTCAACTTCAGAAGCTAATAACTATTGGAAGAATTAAGATTTTTTAATAGAAGCAATTCACAAATCTGTTTATCTTTTCGAAGCCAGTTGATATATAAAAAAAGTTTTGGCCTGGAATACCCCTTTAATCATTTCAGTACTTATTAGCTGCTGTATAATACAGAGGAAATTCTTTTATTTTTGAATTTCTTTTTTGTCTTGTCCACAGTGCTCTCTGCCGACACCTCTGTCCGTGTCAGGAACTGTCCAGAGCAGCATAGGTTTGCTATGGGGATTTTATCCTACTCTGGACAGGTTCTGATATGAGCATCAGGTGTCAGCAGAAAGCACTGTGGACTAGACAAAAATGAAATTAAAAAAAAAAAGAATTTCCTCTGTAGCATACAGCTGCCAATAAGTACTGGAAGGGTAAAGATTTTTTAATAGAAGTAATTTATAAATCTGTTTAACTTTCTGGCACCGGTTGATTTAAAAAAGAGTACCCCTTTAACCATGTAGCCATTACTATTGTGATATCAAGTTATATAAATGGTACAAATCATCTTATAATAATGTAGGTATTAAGTACCATTCTGTGGTTACACTTCATACTAACCATAAGTTCAATAAAGCAAATGTCAGTGAAGCTGTAAAATCTCCTAATCAAGCTAAAAGATATTTGTTTTGTTTACAAATGTTTTCAGTCCTAGTCTTGAGCTTAAGAATTCTAAAAATAGGGAGCAAAAAGCTATTTGGCTAAAACACAAATAAATAAAATCTAAAATTTGCTGATGCGAACAATTGCCTATTAAATGGCATGGTATTTTTCTGGGTCACTGAAAAAAATAAATTAAAAGGAGATTTCTGGGAAAGAAAAAAACGTATCCCCTATCCTAAGGATAGAGGATAATTGTCAGATAGCCAGGGCGCCGTGCAGGGGATCCCAGCAGTCAGACCCACCCGCGATTAGAATAGGGGATAGCTTTTTCTATCCCAGAGTACTCCTTTAAAGTACAAATATGCACCTTTAGGACTTAGGCAAACAAATGTGAACAGACACTCTTATAATGTAGAATGCTTGCAGTTTACAGCAGGTTATTAAGAAACCACAATTTTTTGTTGTGTATCTCTGTATGAGACAAGAAGACTAAGCAGGTTTAGTCCCATAAATTTCCATGGGTGCCATATTGCAGAACTGTAAAACATTGATCTATAACACTGCCATGTACATGAGCCCTTAGGGGATTGCCAAGAAAAACTACCAATTCCCATACACATACCTACCAGTCAAGAACATCAGTGTGTTAAAGGGAATTAAAGGGAATCTGTCATCAGTGTTACCCACACTAACCTGTTGGTATAGGTGGATGCAGGTGACACTGATGATAATGATACTTACCTATCCCCGATCTGTTGCTCCGTTTGCTCGTTGCGCGCTTACTTAACCACTGCACCATCTTCACTCTGCCCACATGTGAGCAGGCTTAAAGAAGCAGCAGCGGGGATGTCAGTGTGCTCCTAGAGCACCACAAATGCAGCAAGCCTGCCACCCAAATAAGGAAGATAATGATTACCTTTACTGTAGCTATAAAATATTAAGTTTTAAATTAAATTAATTAATTAATTAATTTATTTTACTCATGTTTGGTAGAACCTGATCAAAATCTGTATTGTTGTGAAAATTATCTTTTTTTTGTAATTATTCTTTATTTTAATATTTATTTTTACCGGTCAATTTCCCTCCTTGTGTGTGCTTCTAAAACAGGTGGATTATTATTTAAGGAAAGAGTTAGGGCTGCAAGGTATAAGACAAATTAATTTGCCTACTGGAAGGTATGTCATCAATCTGCAACAAGATACTTGGCTTCTATGAAGGGTCACAACTGACGTCAATCTCCAGGCGTTAAGTCTAGTTGTGATATCCATCCAGCCCAGCTCCCACTAAAAACACAGAGCCAAGCTTGCAAGAGGGTGATCAAATCTCATTTAGATATTTTGGTTTCTCAGTGTATAGTATTTAACGTTCACCAATAGATTATCTTTGTGCACTTGTTAACGCATTTAAAAAAATGTAGTGATATTCAACAAGGCTGCTACACACAATTTATATTTGACCACAGAGCTACGACTCCAATGTGAAATACCTTAAGGTTCAATAGCAACTATGAATTTACTTCAAAACCTGAAGCTAAGAAGTTATTTTGTATACTCATGTCATGTCTTTATGACCTTTGGCAATTTAGTTTATGGCCTTCTGACTCACAGGCTAAATACTGATCCAGACTGTAAACACTTGAAAAATGTTTATTGGGTTGACTGACAGTAAAAGGTCTGCTCTTTGTCTTTAAAAAATACAATTGAAACATACATTTTATAAACTAAAACTAGAACATATGAAAAAGAAATCATATTGAGAATTGATTAAATGTATCCACCCTTACCATTCATTAAGGTTATTTATGAATTGCAGTTTTTCATGAAACCCTCTTAACACAATATCACAACATGCTACCAAAACAATTCCTGGGTCTCCCGTCATAGACAAACACAGTGGCCCTGAATTATTATTGTAAACCTGACCTGTTTTAAAGGGTTGTGTTCTAAAATGTAGTGCAGTGAGCAACAAACGGAGTCTGCGCCAGAATTTAACCAAGTCTTAATTTTACTTAGAGAAACTGGAAGAGGAGTGTGACCGTTGGGAAAAGGTGGTATGGCCCCCCGACATTTTCGAAAAATCCCAAAAAATGTTACTAATGTTTCCATGTAAAATGTGGTGGATTTGAGCTGTGGAAAACCCAACAGCTCAGAGCAGTTGTAAAAAAAAAAAAAAAAAAGCAAAACATAGGGAAAGGTGCCAAACATAGGGAAACATTGGTAAATACAGTGGAAAAATACCTGTCGGGAATCAAAACCCACAAAGAAAACTACATTCCACTCTTAGTAAATCAGGGCCATTGTATACCCTTCAATTGTCCAAACAAAACAATCCTAGGAAAGGTTAAAGGACCTCACCATGTATAGCTTGGAAGAAAGACAAGACAGAGGGGATATGATAGAAACTTTTAAATACATAAAGGCAATCAACACGGTAAAGGAGGAGAACAAATTTTAAAGAAGAAAAACTACCACAAGGACATAGTTTTATTTTAGAGGTGCAAAGGTTTAAAAGTAATATCAGGAAGTATTACTTTACTGAGAGAGTAGTGGGTGCATGGAATAGCCTTCCTGCAGAAGTGGCAGCTGCAAATACAGTAAATAAGTTAAAGTATGCAGGGGATAGGCAAAAGGCTATCCTTCATATTAGATAGGGACAAGTACTATTCACAGTATTCAGAATATTGGGCAGACCAGATGGGGACAATGGTTCTTACCTGCTGACACTTTCTATGTTTTTAAAGTAAGGATAAGGATGGACACATTAATAAGGGGTACTCTGCTCCTAGACATCTTATTCCCTATCCAAATAGGGTAGGGGATAAGATGTCTGATCATGGTGGCAACGCTGCTGGAAACCCCCATGATCTACTGCAAGCCACCCCAGCATTCTGAACTTTTTGTTCTGAATGCTGGGTTTGGGGCCTTGGTCGTGACATCAATCCACACCCCTTGAAATGCCATGCCACGCCCCCTCCACTCATGTCTATGGGAGGGGGTGTGACATCACGCATGGCGTCACAAACACCAACCCGAATCCGGCATTCGGAATGAAAAGTTCAGAATGTCGGAGTGGCATGCAGGAGATCATGGGGGTTCACAGTGGTGGGGCCCCCGCAATCAGACATCTTATCCCCTATTTTTTGGATGGGGATAAGGTGTATTACCCCATTAATATCTGTAAAGTTCAACCAATGAACCTTTGATTTAGCTTCTCACAGACTTGTGGCAAATTGTCATTATGTCAGAATAATCAATGACAAAATGATTGGCTGAAGGAGTAGTGATGTTTTTTTTTTTTAATGTCTTCAAATTCATGTAAATAATACAGAGAAAACTATGCAAATGCTAACCTATATGCTTATTCCACAATTACTAGCAAGGAGGATTAAGGGGAGAAGAGGGGCAGATTGTAATTGCTGCTATCTGTAATGGGGAAAGTAAAAATGTAAGAATGCTGTTAGAAACAAATGTCTGATTTATCATCCAGATCATTGTGAATTTGCATATCATGTTCAGGTATCTCAACAGTGTGGGACTGGAGTACATTGGGCCTACCAGAGGAGATCATTCTTGGGGACCACGTTTCAGCACATCCTTCCTACAACAGTATATTAAGGGTATCTGTAGATATGTTTTCAACTAGGGCCCTCTGACAAAAGAAGGGGCCTATAATATAGTATACTATTTATATATTAGTCATGCAGTAACCAAATAACTCCATAATGCAAGAAAAAAATATCATTATGCTGTTAGTAAATCATTATGCTGTTAGAGCAATATTAGCAATATACAAGGGATACCTAATACGGCCACACTATGACCACTATCTAGTGTGTGAATGATATAGCGACTAAATAACAACACCACAACATGACAACCTCTTGGTGAATAAAAAAAAAATAAAAAAAACACTATATTGTCACTAAATAAAAAATACTGTACTGGTAAAATATACCAGCTCTATACTCTCTGCAGACTTTATAAGTGTCTACTGTACAGTTACATCCATTGACTTACAGACGACATCTTCTCTTTAAATGGGCACTCTCATTAAAAATAATATTTGTTATTGCACTCCTTATGGTAAATAAAAAATCTTTCTAATGTACTTTGTTTAAAAAAAAAATAATGAAGTTTTCTATGTTTTATTTGTGTTAAAAAAAAACTGCCACTAGGTGTCTCCCTACTTGTCCAGAGCACATTTCCCCACATCTTTTGCACAGACTTTGGACTCCTGCTGGCCTGGCAGAAGTCCAAAATAAGGAAATGCTGAGGGGGTGTGTATACAGCTTTATCCAATCATAGCTCATCTCACACACTAAACTGCTCTAAGCTATGTGCAGCAGAGTGAGGGAGGAAGTTCTCTCCTATATGGCTTCAGATGATGTTACGCCTGCTGGGTAACACCTCTTCCCAGTCTGTAAATCTGACTTAGCAGAAAATACAGAGCAATATCAAGGTAGAAAACTAACAAATAATAAAAATAAAGGTAGGGGGTGGTTTATCATGATGGGGTCAGTGAACTGGGAGGATTATAAAATTTAACAAGATCATGAGAGGTACTCTTTAAGTAAACGGGGTTGCATTTCAGCCCTTGCAAACAGCCCTTGGATGCTCTCTTCCTGTCTGACAACAAGCTTGAAGTTGTATCTATAGGATGCCCAACTTCATCAGGTGTACATACACCTATAAGCTTTCCCTTGTTTCTTTTCTGTTGGTATGCACATCTTCCATCAAGGTCTGAAGAATCCCTAACATGAAAACAAACATGTCTTTCTTTGTCCTTGACCCTTGAGTAACAAAGAAACTAACTGACCCAAATGGCATATCCCTATGAGCTATGCTGTTTAATCAACTCCCGGAGTAATGTAAACAGAAGCCCCCAGGGCTATGCTGTTATTGCAACTCCCATTAAAGTCATTAGAAGTTACACAATTTGCATAACTTCCCTACTTCAGCTGATTTCTGCTTTCCCGACCACCTCGGCTGCAGCAAACAGGCCTAAGGTGGCCAGAAAAAGCCACCTAACCAGACGGGATGACCATCTTTTATTTTGTATCATTTTAGAATTAACTTTAAGCAACTTGCCTCCACCCAAAGCTTCCAGTGCAATCTAAAGGAATTAACATTGTCAATATTAACAATAATAATGATATTACTACTACAATTTTTAAGACCATTGGAAACCATTTGATGGGTCTGGGCTACAAATGGCAATGCTCCTGACACAACAGTGTCAGTATGGTCATCATGATGGGAAAACAAGTTGCTATAAAGCTACAGTGCTGTATTCAATTGCTTCATAAGGGGTTATGAAATATGCTTGACAGTAATAATTCATTGTGCTTCCTGTGACAGGTTTGTCCAGTATCTGAAGTTGGACGGCTAACAGACTTCCTAACTATTAGATAATCACAGCCCGGGGGAATGTTGGATAAAGTTATACGTTGTTTAATATATAAACAGATATTTCCCATGATGTTCAGCATGATTTCTCTGTAGGCTCATCTTCAGTGTACCAGAAAATTGCACCAGTTCCATAACATATATAATTAGAATTGCTTCCTTTAAAAATAGAGATATTTCTATAACAGAGCAGGGTAGTGTTAAGAAATATATATTCTCCAAACATACCATGCCATCACCTGTCAGAGATGTTGTAACCGTAGCTTCTGCTTCCTGTATCATTGGCAGACCCCTAGTATACGACAGATTATGGTCTGCTCATAGAATCTCAAGCCAACCGTTGAATCTGCCATCCTGCTGTTTTATAGTAAATTCCTGCAGTGACAGACTCCAATAGTATATGGTATTATGTGCCCCTCTCAGAATTGTAGACACCTGTAGAACTTTTATTCTCCCAGAAAGGACAGGAGCAGGAACAGTGACCTAGCTACCTAACTACCTATATACCTGGCCTACATACCTGGCTTCCTAACTACCTACCTACATACCTGGCTGGCAACCTAACAGCATACTTGGCTACCTACTTACCTACATACCTGGCTAAAGAACTACCTACTTACATACCTGCCTACCTAACTACCTAGCTAGCTAACTACCTACTTACATACCTGGCTACATAACTACCTAGATAGCTAGCTACCTACCTACATACCTAAATAGCTACCTACCTACATACATGGCTACATAACTACCTAAAAAAAAGTATTGGCCAGCACATACTGATACCAAAATTTACCTTTTTTCAAGCTTGTTAGCCGAAACATCACACTTTATGCTCTGATACAAATAAAGACTTTGTAGCCTGCACAATACCTGGACTTTGTGTTGGGTGCTGTTTTCATTGAGGAGGAAGTTATATGTGGATCCAGTGCTGCACACTGGGGGATACTTTGCACTGCACTAGAAGCCATTCTGTGCTGAAATTTTCCACAAGTTCCTATATATATATATATATATATATATTTATATATATATATATATATATATATAGACAAAAAGCAAAACAACAGCACTCCCAAGGGTAAAACATGGTAATGATAAATTGCAGGGTGCAGGCCACCGAAAAAGAACTAAGTCCATGGGTTTTTATGCATCCATAAAAATACAAAAATCTGTGCAGCACTCCATTCAAGTGAAAAAAGTGGATTTATTCCATAAAAAAATGTGACAAAGCAATGCTGCTTTGTCACATTTTTTGATGGAATAAATCCACTTTTTACACTTGTATGGAGTGCTGCACTGATTTTTGTATTTTATATTCTCCTGCTTGTGTTTATTTAGCCTAGCAGTGTGCACCTGTATGCCAGGTCCATACAATAGTTTTGTATCAGTATGTGCTGCCAACTTATCCTTTTTTGTGTAATACATATGGGGGGAGTGAATATCTCCATGTTGGTTCCTGCACCCCACCCATCTTATAAGATGCTGGATGTCTCGGGCCTTACAAGCCTGGTAACTGACTGCACAGAGGCACATTCAAAGTGTAGGGTCCCACCCAATGAGGTCACCTTACCGTGGTGGGATGGTCCAAACTATTTGGCCAAATGGTGAGCGAAGCACCTTAATTTTTCATTTTTCATCTGAGCAATAAAGCATTTAATGTTTTATCTGTATCTTTGTGCTAGCAGTATGCTGCTGTATTCTCCTGCTTGTACATAACTACCTAGATAGTTGCCTGGATACCTACATACCTGGCTACCTAACTACCTAATTACATACCTACCTGCATACCTGCATACCCATCTACTAACCTACATATCTACCCACATTGCTAGTTAACTACCTACATATCTGGCTTCCTAACTACCTGCCAGCCTACCTAACTACCTACCTGGCTACCTACTTACCTGCTCTTTTACAGTTTAGGAGAGCATTATTACAGTTTGAGGGCCTACAAATGGGAAGATTGTGTAGAAGAGGGGGGGGCACTGGAAAAATGCAGAGCCTAACATATTTCTTCTTCAGATGTTAAGAGATCAACATGGCAGTTGGATCCGGATGGTATACAGATCCTGTGTACAGATCTGCAGATATCTACTTTTATATGGTCCTGTATATAATCACTAATATAGTATGCAGATCTTTGTACAGCTGGCATTTACCACTATATGGTCACTGTATTGGGGAATACTGGTCTGTCTAAAGTACTGTCTGTGTGACCATGTGAGAGCACAGGGCTGTAGATGGAGATTTAGGGTTTGTTTTAGGGTTTGTCAATAAACGTGCTTGAGGTAATAGCCTAAAAGTTGCAAATTTGGTATAAATAATGCAGCCACATAAAAGTATACAGTAAACATCCATATAAGGCTATAGTAACTGTGTTAAAATATCCACATCAGGTAATAGCCTAGAGATAGCAGCACTGGTATAGGACAGTATATAAGTATAACCATACATATAAGCCCAGATTTGGGATTGTAAACCTGACATGTTTTGTCAGGTTGTGCACCAGATTGCACCAGAATAAAAAGAAAAAAAAGAAACAAGTCTCCAAAAAACAAAACAGAAAAGGGGTGTGATCATTGGGAAAAGGGGATATGGTTACTGTATAGGGAGCGTGTCCCCAACAATTTTTAAAAATCCCAACATATTTACTAAGGTTTCCACAGAAAATGTGGTGGATTTGAGCTAAGGAAAACCCTACAGATCAGAGGAGCAGGGCCATAGAGTAAAGTGGAGAATTATATAGGGCAAAAGCATTTTACATATTACATCTGTATACTTGATAGAAGGGGGGAGAGCTTATAAGAGAAAAAATCCGGGACCATGTGAGGCTGGGTTCACACTACGTTTTTCAACTAAGGTTCCCGCATACGTTTTCTATCAAAAACCGTATGGGGAAAAAAACGGATGGAACAGTATGGGAAAAAGTAAACCGTATGGGTTTTTAAACAGTATACTGTTTTTAAAAGTGCATACTGTTCCGTCCGTTTTTGTAGAAAAAAAACCCATACGTTTTTGAAAATTTTGTCCATTTTTAATGGGAGGGGTCTTGGGTGGGGACTTTAGGATTCAAATGCGCATGTGCAAAGTAAAAACGTATACGTTTTTCCCGTATGGAACCGTATACATGTGCGTTTCCCATTGACGTCCATGTTAAAAAAAACGTATGCAGTTGCAGTACGGTTTTTAAACCGGAGTCAAAACCGTGGTTGACCACGATTTTGTCTCCGGTTTAAAAACCGTACTGCAACCGCATACGTTTTTTTTAACATGGGCGTCAATAGGAAACGCACATGTATACGGTTCCATACGGGAAAAACGTATACGTTTTTACTTTGCACATGCGCATTTGAATCCTAAAGTCCCCACCCAAGACCCCTCCCATTAAAAATGGACAAAATTTTCAAAAACGTATGGGTTTTTTTTCTACAAAAACGGACGGAACAGTATGCACTTTTAAAAACAGTATACTGTTTAAAAACCCATACGGTTTACTTTTTCCCATACTGTTCCATCCGTTTTTTTCCCATACGGTTTTTGATAGAAAACGTATGCGGGAACCTTAGTTGAAAAACGTAGTGTGAACCCAGCCTAACAATTGCAGTGCAGTATAAGACCACATTTTTTTTTTTTTATAAAACAGGCATAGTAGTCAATAAATGCACCTGGGGTCATAGCTTAGAGTAGTGTTTCCCGACCAGGGAGCCTCCAGCTATTGTAAAACTACAACACCCAGCATGCCTGGACAGCTTTTGGCTGTCCAGGCATGCTGGGAATTGTAGATTTGCAACACCTGGGGGCACACTGATTGGAAAACAGTACTCTAAGCTATGAGCTCGAGTGCATTTATTGACTATAAGGGTACGTTCACACGCGTGGATTTTTTAGCGGGTTTTCCGCTAAGTATTTGAAAATGGGCGGGCTCTTCTCGGCTGTCCGCAGCAGATTTTTAGCGGAATTTACGCTGCGGAAAATCTGCCACAGTCCCTACTGACTTCAATGGGGCTTGCGGCGGATTTTCCGCAGTGTAAATTCCGCCGCGGAAAATTGGCTGCGGACAGCCGAGGAGAGCCCGCCCACTTTCAAATACGCAGAGCAAAACTCGCTAAAAAATCTGCAAGTGTGAACGTACCCTAAGGCTAAGTTTCCACTATTTTTTTTTTTCTGGCAGTTTTTGGAATACTGCCACTGCAGTTTTTTGAGCCAAAGCCAGAAGTGTATTCAAAAGGGGAAAAAAAAATCTATCCGACAATAAAAAAAATGTAGGGTATGTATGTGTTTTTAACTATTTTTTTAAACATTTTTTAGGTAGTACTACTACTCACAGCATGGAACACACTGATCCATGAAGGGAGTAGTAGTACCTGTGCTAATTGACAGATCAACCCGAATTCCTTTGCAATCCTCCTGTATAATGTATAGATGTGGGCAGGCGCTCTTCTATGGTCCCCTGCACTGCTGTATATATACACCTATTCATATTTCCTGCAGAGAGCTGTGATTGGCCAGATGGTTCCAGCCAATCACAACTCTGTGGGAAATATGAATAGGTGTATATGTATGTCAGTGCAGGGGACCATAGAAGAGCAGCCGCTGCATCTATACATTATACAGGAGGATCACAGCGGGTGTCAGGAGAAGTGACATCCCCTGTGATCTGTTTCTTGCTGCAGGTACTACAGGTCCCAGCATGGAGCAGAGTGTGCTCCATGTTGGGAGTAGTAGTAGCTGCGGTAAGATCACAGTGGTTGTCACTCCTCCTGACACCCGCCGCGATCCTCCTGATGTGAATGTTGGGATCAGCTGTGCTCAGAGCTACAGAGCCGGGAAAACAGCTGATGCTGAGCAGTAGATATACATTGTATATCTACTGCCCAGCAAGAACTTACAGTGAGCCTGCAATGTGTATACAGTATACACATTGCTGGCTCACTTAACCCCTTGCTGAGCTGTGCGCTATGCGCAAGCCTGGCAAGGAAAGAGTTAACTTACACTGCTGGACAGTGTAGGTTAACCCTTTGGGTGGTATACAGTTTATACAGCTATCTATAGCTGTATATAGTGTATACAGAAGATGAAGAAATCCCCTTCCTCCCTCCAGTCCTGGGAGGGTCCATGTAGTTCCGCCCCCTAGTGATGACATCATTAGGGGTGGAGCTTCAGACAAGAGCCAGGCTGGTTAGCCTAAGGCTCTGTTCACATTGTCCTTTTTGTATAATGTGAACAGACCCTTCTGGCAGTGTCCTCCAGGACAGGGAGACTCTAGCTGTTGCTAAACTAAAACTCACAGCATGCCCAGACAGCCAAAGCCTGTCTGGGCATGCTGGGAGTTGTAGTTTTGCACCAATTGGAGGCTCCCTGTTTATGGGCGCTCTCCCCAGCGAGTGCCAAAAAATGTACTAACCGATTTTTTGTGTTTTTTTTTTTCTTCTCATTTCGGATCCGTGTGTCATAGGGGTGCCGGGAAGAGCCAGTACCAACAGGCCCGGAGCATCAAAAATGGCGCTCCTGAGCCTAGGCGGTAACAGGCTGGCGTTATTTAGGCTGGGGAGGGCCAGTAACAATGATCCTCTCCCACCCTGGTAACGTCAGGCTGTTGCTGCTTGGTTGGTATTGTGCTGCGAATGAAAATACGGGGAACCCTATACATTTTTTTTATTTTATTTATTTATTTTAAAAAAAAACGCTTAGGGTTCCCCGCATTTTCATTCTGATGCCTGATGAAGCGGATCCTCCGCGAAATGCGTTGCATTGTGGGAATAAAGTAGAAGTTTTGCCTTTACCTTGGTTTCAAGCGCCTCTCTGACTCTGCCTATTAGTGTTGCTCGCGAATATTCGCAATTCGAATATTATTCGCGAATATCGCATATTCGCGAATTCGCGAATTTCGCGAATATAGCGCTATATATTCGTAATTACGAATATTCGTTTTTTTTTTGTTTTTTTTCTTCACAGTACACATCACAGTGATGACCCCTCTCTGCTTCCAGCTTGTGTGGTGTAAAGAAGGCTGTAATACTACTGTGTGAGACCGGTGTGCGAAAATTCACATATGCGAAAATTAGCATATGCTACTTTTCGCATATGCGAATTTTCACATATGGTAATTTTCGTATACGCGTATTTTCGCATACGCGAAAATAAAACGAGAATATAACGAATATGCGAATATTCGCGAATATATGACGAATATTCGTCCATATATTCGCGAATATTCGCGAATTCGAATATGGCCTATGCCGCTCAACACTACTGCCTATATTGGAGGAATTTTTGTGTTGGCTCTTTGTCTGTGAAAGGTATAGTGGCTGCTGGAACTTCATATTATACGCATTCTGATTCATGGTTGTACTTGGACGCAGTACAACCTCCCTTGGTAAGCGCAAATTCACACTCTGCGTTACCTGTATACCTTGCGATATCACACTATGGAGCACATCCTGCTCAGTTTTTTTTATTCCCAAACAGAGAGCCTCCAATTGGTGCAAAACTACAACTCCCAGCATGCTGGGAGTTGTAGTTTAGCAACAGCTGGAGTCTCCCTGTCTGGGTAGACACTGCAAGAAGGTTTGTTCACATTATACAAAAAGAACAATGTGAACAGAGCTTCAGTCTTACTAGTCTTGCTCACATCTGTAGCTCCTTCCCTAATGACGTCATCACTAGGGGGTGGAACTACACGGACCCGATGGGGACAGGGAGCGAGGAAGGTAAGTGGACCTCCTGTTCTGTATACACTATATACAGTTATCTATAGATAGCTGTATATACTGTATACCACCCAAAGGCCTATAGGAGCAGGGATTCTGTCAGTCTGGTGACAGGATACCCGGCTCCTGTACAGTATACACGGGTACACTATGCACCTATGTATACTAGTGTTGAGCGGCATAGGCCATATTCGAATTCGCGATATTTCGCGAATATATGGACGAATATTCGTCATATATTCGCTAAATTCACAAAAATTAGCATAAACGAACATTTGAATGTGCGAAAATTAGCATAAGCGAAAATTCGCATATGTGAAAATTTGCATATGCAAATGATAACATATGCGAAAATTCGTACGCCAGTCTCACACAGTAGAATTAGAGCCTTTTTTACACCACATAAGCTGGAAGCATAGAGGGATGATCACTGTGATGTGTACTGTGAAAAAAACAAAAAACGAATATTCGTAATTACGAATATATAGTGCTATATTCGCGAGTATTCGCGAATTCGCAAATATGCGAATAAAATTTGCATTGCGAATATTCGCGAACGACACTAATGTATACTATACGGCCGGGGGAGGTCAGTAGTGATGCTGTACATCACTCCTCCCCTCCTTACACTCTGTGGACTGGGCGCTCAGCATCCGACCCACAGAGTGGTACTTGAAGGCAGTGAGAAAACTGCCACAGGGGAGAAAATTGGTTATTTCCACACACCAGGAAAAACGCCAGAAAAAACGCCAGAAAAACTGCCAAATTCATGGCAGTTTTCCTGGCAGTTTTTCCTGGCGTTTTTGCTGGGGGGAAAAAAACCTCAGTGGAATTCTAGCCTTAGGCTAAGTTTTCACTTGGTTGTTTTTCTGGCAGTTTTGGGAAAACTGCCTTCAGTTTTTGTGCCAAAGCCAGAAGTGTATTCAAAAGGAATAGGACATATAAAGGAAGGACTTACACTTCTCCTGCCTTATGGATCCACTTCTGACTTTGGCTCAAAAACTGCAGTGGCAGTTTTCCAAAAACTGCCAGAAAAAAAAAAGAAGTGGAAACTTAGCCTTAGACTAGGATTCCACTAAGGTTTTTTCCCACAGCAGAAACGCAAGAAAAACTGCCAGGAAAACTGCCACCCGTTTTCTCCTGTGTTTTGGCAGTTTTTCCTGGTGTATGGAAATAGCCAGTTTTGTCCCCTGTGGCAGTTTTTTCACTGCCTTCACGGTACCACTCTGTGGGTCGGATGCTGAGCGCCCAGTCCACAGAGTGTAAGGAGGTGAGGAGTGATGTACAGCATCACTACTCACCTCCCCCGGCTGTATAGAATACAGAGGTGCATAGTGTACCCGTGTTTACTATACAGAGGTCAGGAATCCCATCACCAGACTGACAGGACTCCCTGCTCCTATAGCCCCTTTGAGTGGTGTACAGGATAAACAGCTATCTATAGATAGCTGTATATAGTGTATACAGAAGAGGAAATCATCTTATCTTCCCCGCTCCCTGTCCCTGCCGATTATGTGTTGCTCCACTCCTAGTGATGTCATTAGAGGCGGAGCTACAGACTGGAGGCAGAGTGATATGAGGCTCTGTTCACATTTCTATGTTTTGTATAATGTGAACAGACCCTTCTGCCAGTGTCTTCCCAGACAGGGAGACTCCAGCTGTTGCTAAACTACAACTCCCAGCATGCCCAGACAGCCAAAGGCAACAATTGAAGGCTCTCTGTTTGGGAAGACATCGCATTTTGGGCGCTCTCCCCAGCAGATAGCGACACAAATGTCCTAACCCATTTTTGTGTTTCTTTTTTCTTTTTGTTTCAGATCCGTGTATGCAGAGAATTGCGGCCGATTCGGTGGATTACGGCGATTAACTCGATTTTTTTTCTTCTAATAAAATTGATATTGAGGGCTGTGGGGGAGTGTTTTTTAAAATAAAGTAATTTTTCCAATGGGTCGTGTCTTTTTTAAATTGAATATTCAGGATTAGTAGTGGAAGCCGGTCTTATTGACGGAATCCATTACTAAGCCTGGGCTTAGTGATAGCCAAAAAAACGCTGGCGCTAACCCCTAATTTTTACTCCGGTACCCACCGCCACAGAGGAAGAGTTGGTACCAACAGGCCCAAAGCATCAAAAATGGTGCTCCTGGGCCTAGGCGGTAACAGGCTGGCGTTATGTAGGCCAGGGTGGGCAAGGAACATTGTTACTGGCCCTCCCCAGCCTAAATAACACCAGCCTGTTACCGCCTAGGCCCAGGAGCGCCATTTTTGATGCTCCATGTCTGTTGGTACTGGCTCTTCCCAGCACCCCTGTGGCAGTGGGTACCGGGGTAATAATTGGGGGTTAGCGCTAGCTGTTTTTGGGGCTAACGCTAGGCCCCGGCTTAGTAATGGATTCCGTGAATAAAACGGCTTCCACTACTAATCCTGAAAATTCTATTTAAAAAAAAACTGACAAATTAGAAAAATTATTTTATAAAAAAAATGACACTCCACCACAGCCCTCATTAGCCATTTTATTAAAAGAAAAAAAATTTAGTTCATCAGGTACCTCTTGAGAAAGGGAAACCGAAACCATGGTTGGGGCTTTGGCTGCTATCCCACATGGGTAAGGTTACGCTAGTATTTTGATGTTACTGCTTATCGTCCTTGCAGTAAGTGCGGACTATGTCTGCATTTACCTGATGCTTGCTACGTATGAGTAATGCACTAGCATTTTATGTTACATTTATATGATCCAGCTATGTGTGGGGTTAACCAATTGTTACCCTGACAGGCACTACACATCGGTATAGGATATAATTAGTTGATAACACAACATTGTACTTTTTGGACAACATTTATTCTGATTTAAACTATGTATACTATTATTGCTATTTGTGCATATGCAAATCTATTATTTGTGCTTGGATGATTTGCTTCTTTTCATAAATTCTTAGCAACCATTTTAGCCCCTTTCTTTGTATTGGATTCCCATTTTGTCACTTCTCCATTGTTGTATAATACATGTTTTTAACTAAATATGTGTTCAATAAAGATGTATACTTTTTCAATTTAGGTATATATATACGGCAGTGCAGGGGACCATAGAAGAGCATCCGCCCGCATCTATACCTTATACAGGAGGATTGCAACAGGTGTCAGAAGTGGCACCCGGGGCAATATGTCAATTAGTATATGTACTACTACTCCCATCATGGAACAGTGTGTTCCATGCTGGGAGTAGTGGTACTACCTAAAAAATGTACAAAAATAAAAATAAAGCATTTTTTAAAAAGTTAAAAACACATACTTTATTCAACACATTATTAAAATACATTATTAATAAAAAGTTTAGCAAAATTTATTATAACAAATATATTATTTTTACATTTAAATGGCCCCTTTCAAAATTTTTATTATTGTCGGCTACATTTTTAGTTCCCTTCCCGCCCACACAAATTGATCCCTGTTTAAAAATGAATAAAAATTTTGTTAGAAAAAACATAAATTTCATTGAATAAAATTTTTTCGCAAAAGCGCAAAAGTAAAAACACACATGGCATTCTATGGGAGAAAAACGCCAAGATTTTCCCAAAATAACGCCAAAGTCTCAACAAGAGGTCGTTTTTGAAAAACTGCCAAGGAGCCAAAAACAGCTGAAAAACCCCCAAAGGATAAAAAAAAAATTTGACTTGCAGCTAATATCTGGCTGTGGCATTTATTCCCAGAAAAAACGTTGTGTGGCAAAATGGGCGTTTTTATCGGCGTTTTATACTGCACTGCACTTATTACGTCATACTGGATTCTTTCTTATACCCGTTCTCCTCCCTGCTCCACCCCCTTTCCCTTTCATTTTTACTTTTAACTGCTTTTTTTCATATATACCGTATTCATTGCATATGTCTCTCTCTGCATTCCATATTCTTTCCAAGCACTCTCTATGTCCCATGTATCTGTCACTATCTGCTCAGTATGCATTACAGTGGTCCCTCAACATATGATATTAATTGGTTCCAGGAGAACCATCATATGTTGAAACCATCATATGTCGAGTACATATGTCTATGTAAAAATGGTAATTGGTTCTGGGGCCTCGGAACCATTGTATGTTGAATACATATCTCTATGGGAAACTGCTAATTGGTTCTGGGATGACCATTGTATGTCGAGTGTATAGGGAGTGTTTAACAAACCAGGGTGCCTCCAGCTGTTGCACAACTACAACTCCCAGCATGCATGTACAGCCATTGACTGTCTGGGCATGCTGGGAGTTATAATTTTGCAACAGCTGGAGGCACACTGATAGGGAAACATTGATGTATGGGGTGTATAGTGTGTATATGTATTGTATGTGATGTGTGACATCGCATACAGTACTGTACAGTTCTTTAAATACCTTCAGGGGGCACAGAATGTCCTCCATTACCATCCTGCCGACTACAGCTCTATAGGAAAGGAAGGGGAGGGCAGCCAGCAGCTCATTGGATGCCTGCAGCAAGATGCTGCAGGCTATTGGCTATGGCTGCACTGGGGGGGGGCGCGGCTTACACAGAGCTCACAGTGGAAGCCTGTATGAGTTAGCAGGACAGCATGTGAGTAACAGGAGGCAGAACGGGGCACACGGGGCACATTAAACAACTATCTGTCAGTTGCTGAAGTTGTCAGCGCTGTCACATAGCTGTTTGTATGATGGCCCCGACACACAGCAGCATCATATGTCGATGCTGCCTTCAACATACGATGGGCTCTGAGAGGCCATCATATGTTGAAATGATCATATGTCGGGGCCATCATAAGTCGGGGGGTCACTGTATTTATTACTGGATTTATGCCTTTAATTAGGGGTCTTAAAAAGCTGGGAAGTACTAGGAGACCTACATAGAATGGAATGGAGAACTTATCTTCATGTCTTCCCTCCAATATGACCACTTTACCAGACAGATGTTCCCTTCCTGAGATTAGAAAAGCTGGGTGACAGGCAGTACACATAAAGCTGGGGAAGTAATGAGAGCATTTCATGCAGCTTTCCAAGTCTCCTGAAGAGAATATCTGTCTGCTGAAGCAGCCATAATAAAGTAAATACATGAATAGAGGAACCAGATGCCACACTAGTATTCTACCATTCAAGTCTGATAAAGCTGGGGAAGTACTGTGAGCCCAGAAATAGGGGCAGGTAGTACACAGGGCTTACAGTACTTCCCCAGCTTTATGTGTAATGGAGCCGGTCCCAGCCCTAGCAGTGATCTTCCCCTGCCTCACTGGAACCCAGGATTTCTGCAGCCTCTTCTGACTGGGCCCAGGTCTTGTGATGCAGGCAGTGTAAAGACTATGGGAGAATGTATTATTGGTTTTACACTGTTTTTGTGGTGTAGCTTTTTCTCAGTTTTTGTTTACAGACTTTTCATATCAACTTTTTTTCTAAAATAGTGTAGCTACGCCAAAGTCTGGTTAACTTTTTGCAGTGGTCATAAATTTATCATGTGCGATTTGTTGTGAAGCCCTCAATTTGTCGAAAATCTACATCAGTCCCGACCTGGCCTGCAAAACTGGCTGCGGACAGATTTTGTAAAAAGTCAGACATTTTGGAGCAATGGGTTAAAAAGTTGCAGGAAAAATCCAGAGGAGTCACTCTATATAGTTGATTACTGAAGTAAAAAATGTGTACCAGCACCATATTTATCACATGCCCTTTAAAAAATTTAAAAATTGAGTGCACAAAAAAAATAGGCCATACAAAATGCCTGCATAGTATTCAATATATACGGTAGTTTACTGATCTAGTATTAATTACAGTTTATGACTATAACAATAAAAAATAGCAAGAAAGAACATACAAAGGCTTGGCCTCAAAGCATCTACTGTACAGATTACGATTTAAATCAAAACCAATTACACAGATAAAGAAAAACCCTATAAGGTAGGGAGGGGGAAAAAGCCTAAATGCTGTGTGAGGACGCCCCTATGTACTCCCAGGGTCTGAGTGCTAGGACCTTAACCCTTAAGGACGGAGCCCATTTTCACCTCTCGGACGAAGCCCTTTTTTGCAAATCAGACCACTGTCACTTTAAACATTAATAACTCTGGAATGCTTTTAGTTATCATTCTGATTCTGAGATTGTTTTTTCGTGACATATTCTACTTTAACATAGTGGTAAATTTTTGTGGTAACTTGCATCCTTTCTTGGAGAAAAATCCCAAAATTTTATGAAAAAATAAAAAATGTTGCATTTTTCTAACTTTGAAGCTCTCTGCTTGTAAGGAAAATGGATATTCCAAATAATTTTTTTTTGGATTCACATATACAATATGTCTACTTTATGATTGCATCATAAAATTGACGAGTTTTTACTTTTGGAAGACACCAGAGGGCTTCAAAGTTTAGCAGCAATTTTCCAATTTTTCACAAAATTTTCAAACTCGAAATTTTTCAGGGACCAGTTCAGGTTTGAAGTGGATTTGAAGGGTCTTCATATTAGAAATACCCCATAAATGACCCCATTATAAAAACTGCACCCCCCAAAGTATTCAAAATGACATTCAGTAAATGTTTTAACCCTTTAGGTGTTTCACAGGAAAAGCAGCAAAGTGAAGGAGAAAATTCAAAATCTTCATTTTTTACACTCGCATGTTCTTGTAGACCCAATTTTTGAATTTTTACAAGGAGTAAAAGGAGAAAATGTATACTTATATTTGTAGCCCAATTTCTCTCGAGTAAGCACATACCTCATATGTCTATGTAAAGTGTTCGGCGGGCGCAGTAGAGGGCTCAGAAGCGAAGGAGCGACAAAGGGATTTTAGAGAGTACGTTTTTCTGAAATGGTTTTTGGGGGCATGTCGCATTTAGGAAGCCCCTATGGTGCCAGAACAGCAAAAAAAACACATGGCATACCATTTTGGAAACTAGACCCCTTGAGGAACATAACAAGGAATAAAGTGAGCCTTAATACCCCACAGGTGTTTCACGACTTTTGCATATGTAAAAAAAAAAAAAATAATTCACTAAAATGTGGGTTTCCTCCCAAATTTCACATTTTTGCAAGGGTTAATAGCAGAAAAGACCCCCCAAAATTTGTAACCCCATCTCTTCTGAGTATGGAGGTACCCCATAAGTGGACCTGAAGTGCACTGCGGGCGAACTACAATGCTCAGAAGGGAAGGCATCATATTTGGCTTTTTGAGAGCAAATTTTGCTCGGGGGGCATGTCGCATTTAGGAAGCCCCTATGGTGCCAGAACAGCAAAATAACCCCCACATGGCATACCATTTTGGAAACTAGACCCCTCACAGAATGTAATGAGGGGTACAGTGAGCATTTACCCCCCACTGGTGTTTGACAGATCTTTGGAACAGTGGGCTGTGCAAAATTTTTCATTTTCACTGTTCCAAAGATCCGTCAGACACCTGTGGGGTGTAAATTCTCACTGCACCCCTTATTACATTCCGTGAGGGGTGTAGTTTTCAAAATGGGGTCACATGTGGGGTTTTGTTTTTTTTGCGTTTGTGAAAACCGCTGTAACAATCAGCCACCCCTGTGCAAATCACCTCAAATGTTCATGGCGCACTCTCCCTTCTGGGCCTTGTTGTGCGCCCCCAGAGCACTTTGCTCCCACATATGGGAGAAATTGCGTTACAAATTTTGGGGGGCATTTTTCCCTTTTACCTCTTGTGAAAATGAAAAGTATAGGGCAACACCAGCATGTTAGTGTAAAATTTTTTATTTTTTTACACTAACATGCTGGTGTAGACCCCAACTGTTCCTTTTCATAAGGGGTAAAAGGAGAAAAAGCCCCCCAAAATTTGTTAGGCAATTTCTCCCGAGTACGGCGATACCCCATATGTGTCCCTAAACTGTTGCCTTGAAATACGACAGGGCTCCAAAGTGAGAGCGCCATGCGCATTTGAGGCCTGAATTAGGGACTTGCATAGGGGTGGACATAGGGGTATTCTATGCCAGTGATTCCGAAACAGGGTGCCTCCAGCTGATGCTAAACTCCCAGCATGCTTGCACAGTCAATTGCTGTCTAGAAATGCTGGGAGTTTTTGTTTTGCAACAGCTGGAGGCTCCATCTTAGAAACACTGCCATACAATACGTTTTTCATTTTTATTGGGGAAGGGGGTGGTGGGGGGGCAGTGTACGTGTGTATATGTAGTGTTTTACTCTTTATTTTATGTTAGTGTAGTGTAGTGTTTTTAGGTTACATTCACACTGGCGGCAGATTACACTGAGTCTCCCGCTAGGAGTTTGAGCTGCGGCGGAAAATTTGCCGTAGCTCAAATTTGTAGCGGGGAGCTCACTGTAATCTGCCGCCAGTGTGAATGTAGCCTGTACATTCACACGGGAGGGGGGTCAAAACTACAACTCCCAGCATGCACTGACAGACCATGCATGCTGGGAGTTGTAGTTTTGCAACAGCTGGAGGCACACTGGCTGGAAAACCTTGAGTTAGGTTCTATGACCTAACTCAGTATTTTCCAACCAGTGTGCCTCCAGCTGTTGCAAAAACTGCAACTCCCAGCATGTACTGATTGCGGAAGGGCATGCTGGGAGATGTAGTTATGCAATGGCTGGAGGCACACAAGTACAACTCCCAGCATGCCAAGACAGCCTTATGCTGTTCCTGAATGCTGGGAGTTGTAGTTTTGCAAGATTTAGAGGGGTTCAAGTTGTAAATCACTGTCCAGTGGTCTCAAAACTGTGGCCCTCCAGATGTTGCAAAACTGTAACTCGCAGCATGCCCAGACAGCAAACTGCTGTCTGGGCATGCTGAGAGTTGTAGTTTTGCAACATCTGGAGGGCTACAGTTTGAGACCACTTAGTGATCTACAACCTGAACCCCTCTAAATATTGCAAAACTACAAGTCCCAGCATGCCCACACAGCAAACAGCTGTCTGGGCATGCTGGGTGTTGTAGTTTTGTAACATATGGAGGGCCACGGTTTAGAGACCACTGTAAACTGTGGCCCTCCGGATGTTGCTAGGCAACAACTCACCTAGCGGGACCCGGAAGCCGCCGCCGCCGCACGTGTGGGGATCCCCGCATGGAGGATCGCGCTCCGGGATCCGGGATCCAGGTAGGGACCTTCGGCGCCGACCTTCCCTGGATGGTTCCCCCATTTTGCCCGGACACCGATAGGTGGGCAAAGCGAGGGAACCGAACTTTAACCCCCCCCTCTCCCGGTCTGCTATCGGTCGGTCGCTCGGCCGACCAATAGCAGGGATAGGAGGGATGGCATCCCTGCCACCAAACTCCTATCCCTTTAGGGGGATCGAGGGTGTCTCGGACACCTACGATCCCTCTTATTTTCCGGGTCACCGGGTCACCAGTGACCCATATGACCCGGAATCGCGCAGATCGCAGGTCTGGATTGACCTGCGATTTGCGCGCATCGCGGTCATGGGGGGGTCTCAGGACCCCCCTCGGCGATGTGCCGGGATGCCTGCTGTTAGATAACAGCAGTCATCCCGGCCCGATCACCGCTACCGGTGACGCGGCGCCCCCGGAACCCTGCGACATACATGTACGTCGCCGCGCGTCAAGTGACACTTCGCGGCGCCGTACATGTACGTCGCTCGTCGTGAAGGGGTTAAAGGGGTACTCCGCCCCTAGACATCTTATCCCCTATCCAAAGGATAGGGGATAAGATGTCAGATCGCCGGGGTCCCACTGCTGGGGACCCCGGGGATCGCCGCTGCTGCACCCCGCTACCATTACTGCGCAGAGCGAGATCGCTCTGCACGCAATGACCGGCAATACAGGGGCCGGAGCATCGTTACGTAACGGCTCCGCCCCTCGTGACATCACGGCCCGCCCCCGTCAATACAAGTCTATGGGAGGGGGCGTGGCAATGGTCACGCCCCCTGCCATAGACTTGCATTAAGGGGACGGCCGTGATGTCATGAGGGGCGGAGCCATGACGTCCCGCTGCTCCGGCCCCTGTATCGCCCGTCATTACACACAGAGCGAACTCGCTCTGTGCAGTAATGATGGCGGGGTGCCGCAGTGGCGATCCCCAGGGTCCCCAGCAGCGGGACCGCGGCGATCTAACATCTTATCCCCTATCCTTTGGATAGGGGATAAGATGCCAGGGGCGGAGTACCCCTTTAAATGGTCTGCTAATACAGAAAAGAGATAATAAATACCTAGAAAAAAGCGCTGTAGCAGACTGAAGTAATGACCAAAAATGTCTTTATTATTAAAACACAAAATTTAAAATACATACAAGACACAGAGGAATGACTTCAGACAAAAACGACTCCTGGCAAAAAGTGCATGTAAAACTGCTATAATGACAACATGCCATATCCTACATGTTGTATATAATACATGTAGTGGGCATTGCCTAAAAAGACAATGCGCACCATCTATGTTACATAAATGAGACAAGTATAATAGCAGCAATGTATAGCAGCAGTATGTAAGGTGCAATTCACATCAGCAGTATTTACAAATAGTATGAGTAGTAAACAAACAAAGGTGCACATTGAACAATACCCACATGTAACAGAGCAAAAAGTAACCTGGCCACGAGGCGTCACCCCTACGATCGTTTCGGACTACGTCCATTTTTTTTAAGATTACGATTTTAGTAGAAAAGGTCCAAAATGGAGGAGATCTAACTGGATACTATGAGGCTAAGTGTTTCGTAAAGAACAGGCAGATAAATACTTATAACACAGAAACTGAGTGCTAGATAAAGAGAAAAGATACATTTCACATTTTTCGTGTCGGTTTTGTCTGGTACTGTTTTGACTTTTTTGTTCTGCCATATTGTGCAAGCAAAAAACAAACATTAATTTTCAAGGTTTCCATTTCTAGCAGACAACTATGTGAACAGCAACAATGTCTGATTTAAGTTATTCATTCTGAATAGTAACATATAGTCTTAATGACAGCGGTTAATCGCCCCAAAGCTAAAAAGACTCTTTAAAGGGTTACTCCACTCCCCAGCATCCAGAACATTGAGTTCCTGAACGCTTCACGCCCACCCCCTCGTGCCGTCGCACCCCCTTCCCATAGACTTGCATTGAGTGATGTCACATGACGGGGCGTGACGTCACGAGGGGGCAGGCGTGAACAAGGAAGCCCGCACACAGCACTCAGGAACTCAATGTTCCTGTCGCTGGGGAGAGGAGTAACCCTTTAAAGAACAGGTCACATTTAGTTTTCTAACATTTTCTTACTTTAGCTGCACTCTTGTTCCTTTCTGTTTCTGTCTGAGCTGAAGTTGGTGAATTATCTTTTTAAAGTGGTTCTCCTAAATGTATAAGCCCTTCTCAGAAGGATGTTTTCTAGGTGGTCAGCAGATAGACAGGGGTGCAAAACAACAGATAAACCTCTAGAGAGTCCCACATTTCCACTGCAGCGAGAATGGGCAGTCATAAAGTAGTTGTGTAAGTCCTCTAGGTCCTTGGCCACTCATTCTAGCAGCTGTCCGCACAAATACAGGCGCTACACACATCCATATGTAATAACTTGTTGGCCAACTCCCAAATATAACTCTTCAAGGAAACACGAGTAAATGAAATAAGTGACATTCTATTCCACATCTTAACAGTCTACAGACAAAGATAATCTTCATCTCTTTTAGTTTGGGACAATGTAAGTCTTTCTCTAGTGACATAATAACAGGTGGTCACCAATGTTCACATGTTCCACTGCTTCTTTTGGCAGACGAGCATGTTCTCATCTGGCTGGTCTGGCTTTATTTGCTATGTTTACCTTCACTGTAGCATAGCTACCTCACGCAGCATTCTGTATTTAGTCAAGTATAATTAATGAGCACCTGAAGTGCACGTGTAATGCTCTTAAGCTTTACAATGCATTAACAGGGTTATTTTACTTAATTGATGGGGAGAGTTAATGTTCAGTTAGGGTGCCCTTAGATACTGCTGAGGCTTTGCTAAGGTTTTGTTATGGAGTTCTGAAGCCAAAACCAGGGGTGGATAATAATGAATTAGATAAAATAAAGAACGGATGCTACTTCTATTCTTCTAGATGTAGTATTTGTTTTTATAATTATTAAGTTGTTATGATCCACACTTTGTCTTGGCTTCAAACTTCATCACAAAACCTGGTCAAAATCCCAAATGTGTGAGAACATCCTTAGAATCCTATTTTATGTATCATCTGCAATTTTTCTTTACATATTGTAATTATTTCTATAAAGCATTGTAATGCCCATGTTGTGGGAGTTGTAATGTTGAGCCAGCCAAGAAATGTAGTACTCAAGATAGCATGTATATTATCACGTTAGCTTGAGGGCTGTAGCTGGACCCTGAACACCTTCTTGGTGATTTCCGCAACCTTTGTCAGAATTTGCGCCAGAATTAAAAAAATAAATAAATAAATACTCGACTAACTCTCCAGAAAACCTGAAAAAAGGGGTGTTTATGCTGGGAAAGGGGGCGTGGTCACCAAAAAGGGGGCATGTCCTTGACATTTTCAGAAAAACCCAACATATTTACTAAGGTTTCCACAGAAAATGTAGTGGATTTCAGCTAAGGAAAACCCCACAGATCAGAACATGTGTGAAAAAAAGCGAAATGTAGTAAAAAGTGAAAAATGTAGGGAAACCTTAGTAAATACCGTGGAAAAAAATTGTAGGGAGTTGAAACCCACAAAGAAAACTTCACTCTTAGTAATTCAGGGCCATTATCTTTACTTTTTAGGTCCATACAATTAAAATGATACCCAACTTATATAGGTTTTATTTTGTTTTACTTCTAAAAAATTGTAACTTTAAATTCTAACTGAAAATTAGCATGTTTAAAAATGTCCTCTTCTGACCTCTATAACTTTTTATTTTTTCATACAAGGGGATGTATGAGAGGGCCCATTTTTAGCACTGTGATCTGTAGTTTTTATCGGTAGCATTTTTGTTTTGATTGGGACTTTTTGAAAGCTTTTAAAAATTTTTTTTAGAGTATACAAAGTGACCAAAAAATATGCAATTCTGGACTTTTCTTTACGTATACGCCATTGACTGTGCAGTTAAATTAACAATATATTTTTATAGTTCGGGCAACTTTTTTACACTATTTATTTTGTCCCCATAGGGGACTATAACATGCAATAATTAGATTGCATATACTAAACAATGATATGCCATAGCATAGCTTTGATCAGTGTTATTGATGCTCGATTGCTCCAGCCTGCCATGGCTGCCTGGAGCATTGGACCACCGATCGAACGGAGAGGAGGCAGGTTAAGGCCCTCCCGACATCCTCTCAGCTTATCGGGACACTGCAGTTTTACCACAATGATCTCAAGCAACCTGATTGAGCAGCTTTTTTTTTTTTCAATTTTAGATGCAGCGATTAACTTTAATTGCAGCATCTGAAGGGTAAATGCCAGGCAGCGATGGATGATGTCCGGCAATAGCCACATGTCCCGTTGGCTGATAGCAGCTCCTGAGCGCGCGTCATAGAAGGGGGGGCAGGAAAAGGGCGTAGATGTTAAAAAGTTCAATAAGTCTCCCTTTCATAGTTATAAAGCAGGTTTTGAGAATGTACTCCTTTATTGTTGATTGGATGCAGCTTCACTGTGAACCCAGAACTGAATTGAAGGGGCTTTCCAAGAATATAAAAACATAGCTAATTTCTTGGTTGTATGTGGTATTAAAACTTGTCTCTATTCACTTCAATGGAACTGAGCTGCAGAACCACGCCCAACCTAGAGAAAGACAAGGAGCGGTTCTTAAAATAAATTATCTCTGTTTTTCTATTCCTGGATAACACCTTTAACCCCTTAAGGATTCAGCCCATTTTCACCTTAAGAACTCAAAACAATCTTCGTTTTTGCACTTTTTTTTCCCTCCCCATCGAGGAGGCAGGTGAGGACCCTCCCATAGTCCAGTAAGCTGATTAAGACATCGCAATTCTGTCGCGATAGTCCCAATCAGCTCCGCTGAGCTGCCGGGATAGTTTTACTTTCACTTTAGACGCCGCGATCAAAGTTGATTAATGCCGGGCATCGGCCCGATTGGCGGCGCGCAGCATTAGCCATGGGTCCTGGCTGCTCGTAGCAACCGGGACCCACAGGGTTTACCACGTTCTCCACTCGTGAGAATGGTTTAAACCCCGTTAGCGGGACTCAGTATGTACAGGTACACCCTGTGTCCTTAAGTGGTTAAGTAACAGGTTTATTTTAAAAGGATGCTAAGGGATAAATAAGCTTATGCACAGCAGACTTGCTGGCAGTGAGAAGCTCACAGGGGCTTTTTCACTTTTCTTTATCTAGACAGGATTTTCCTATTTGCCATTTGCCCGTGCATATGTCATGCATGCATGGACTACATTTATCAAAGAAACCACTATACAAAGACCAACATTCCCCCATCTAGTTCCCATTTATTGTCAGATGCCAGCTCTACGTTGGTTTTGTAGACCATATAAGTGACTACAATGGATTACATTCAGTGATTTACAGATGTCTTTTTTATCCAATCCAAACTGCCTGGACTGGTCTCTGTGGAATTTGTCACACGAACACATTAGGCTCCCGGTAGGAGAGTAGCTTCCACCTGCAGGTAGTTAGATCCCCCTAGTAGTATGGAAACAGATAAATAATGACAATCTGTGCATAAAACTTGACGTTTAATGTAAAGAAAGCAAAATAAAATGCCAAAATCCAATGTACATTAAAGCTCTGCTGTATTTTTGTCTGAGTAAGGGTAACACCAGTCCTGATGACTTACAAACTGCTGCAGTAGTGTATCTGGAAGCCGAGTGGACTAAATAAGAGAAAAGTACACTCTGCTGAATGGGGCGTACAACGCCTTTCTGTGGCGTTTTGCCTCGTGGGAAATAACATTGGGGGGGGGGGGGGGTGAGCAATTACCAACAAAATCTGATGTGGAAGCAACCACAGCACAACATCAAATAGCTAGGTCAGTGATAAGCATACATCATAGTGACAACCCTATAGAAAACAATAACCCAACACACACATTGACAAATATCAGGTAGGGCACAAAGTATGGTATGAACAATGCGTAACACACTGAATAACCATGTACTGTGACCCATGCTAGTAAGACACTATGTGGGAAAGAGGTGTGAAAATCCCCAAGATAGTAAGAGTTGATTGGCTGGCTAGAGAGTTCTGGAGTAGCTGTTAGAGCACACTAATAGGTGGCAGGAGTGCCCGACCGCTGTGCTGTATATACAATTCTCTACGAGCAAATGTAACAATTTGTATGTATACATTTTTTTTCCTGGCAATTATACATTCTGGACCCCTTTTTTTAGCTTTTTTATTTAGTCCTCTATTACAGAAAAAGTTTATGTACTGTATGATACAAATTTTGATTGATATACCAATGTAGTTCTGTTTTATGGCGGATTATGTTGTAGACTGTATGTTGTGCTCTATTACGCTATACAGTTAAGGATATAAGAATAGACATATTTTTATGTAAAAATACTTTTTTCTTTCTACATAATTATAAACATCAGTTTTGAATGGAAAGAAAAACATGGTGTGCACCAAGCCTCAAAGGAGTACTACCGTGCTGACAACTTATCCCCTATCTAAAGGATAGGGGATAAGTTGCCTGATCGCGTGGGGGCCCACCGCTGGGGACCCCCGCGATCTCGCACGCAGCACCCCGCTCTCATCAGGCCCCGGAGCGAACATCCGCTCTGGGTCTGATGACGGGGCCGGTGATCGTGACGTCACAGCTCTGCCCCCTTGTGACATCACGCTCTGCCCCCTAAATGCAAGTCTATGGCAGGGGTGAAACAGACATTGAGGGGGCGGAGCGTGACGTCACGATACTCCGGCCTCGTGATCGGCAGTCATCAGTACCGGAGCGATGTTCGCTCCGGAGCCTGATGAGAGCGGGGTGCTGCTTGCGAGATCGCAGGGGTCCCCAGCGGTGGGACCCCGTGCCATCAGGCAACTTATCCCCTATCCTTTAGATAGGGGATAAGTTGTCAGCACGGTAGTACCCCTTTAAGGAGTTATTTGGGAATAGAAAGACATAGCTAATGTCTTCCAAAAGCAGCACCAAAACCTGTCCTCAGGTTGTGTGGTTTTGCAGCTAAATTTGAAGTGAATGGAGTCACTGTAATATCACACATAACCTGAGGACAGGTTTTCAGAAAACATGAGCTCTGTGTCTAATACAGGATAACTCGTTTAAGAGATTTTTCCATTTGAAGCATTTATGACATATCACTGATTTCCCATGAATATTTGATGGATGGGGCATAAAGGTATGAATTCATTTATATTAACCTCTTAAGGACGCATGGCGTACCTGTATGCCCTGTACCCGGTCCCGGTGTTTAAAACAGAGTCACGCTTTGCAGGGATCAAGGTAAAAGACCAGTGTGTGCAGTGTTATAGCCCCCTATGGGAGCTATAACACTGCAAAAAAAAAGTGAAAAAAAAAGTTAATAAAGGTTATTTAACCCCTTCCCTAATAAAAGTTTGAATCACCCCCCTTTTCCCATAAAAAAACTGTGTAATTAAAATAAAAATAAACATATGTGGTATTGCCACGTGCGTAAATGTACGAACTATAAAAATATATCATTAATTAAACAGCACAGGCAATGGCGTACGCGCAAAAAAATTCCAAAGTCCAGAATAGCGTATTTTTGGTCACTTTTTATATCATAAAAAAATGAATAAAAAGCGATCAAAAAGTCCGTTCAATACAAAAATGGTACCAATAAAAACTTTAGAACATGCTGCAAAAAAATAAGCCACCATACTAGCCCATATGCGTAAAAATAAAAAAGATTTTTTTTCAAAAGTACGACAAAATCAAACCTATATAAGTAGGGTATCATTTTAACCGTATGGACCTACAGAATAAAGATAAGGTGTCAATTTCACAATGAATTTTTTTTTACGTTTTGCCGTGGATTTTTTGGTAAAATTACTAATGTCACTGCAAAGTAGAATTGGTGGTGCAAAAAATAAGCCATCATATGGAATTTTATGTGCAAAATTGAAAGCGTTATAATTTTTAGAAAGTGATGAGGAAAAAATGAAAATGCAAAAACGGAAAAACGCTGAGTCCTTGAGGGCTTAAAAATCAGCTGTTCTTTGAGATGCTAAAGTAAGTTTACAGCAATTGGTTTACATAGTCTGGGATGTTTGTTCAATTTTTAATTGTTGTATGATTGAAAACAGTTGATGTTTTGCGGAAGTTATTCCTTTAAGGCTTCTTCAGAGTGATCGCCTGGTACATTCTGCATTCAATGAACCACAGCAATCACTGTAAAGAAAAGAAATCATTGCACAGGGAGCCCAGTAGTAATTACTACATAGAGCCCATTAGAGTACTGTCTAAAAGACATTAGTGGAAGTGGAGTAATCACACGGTGGGAATTATTACTACTCTAAGGTCATTAGTTGTGGATTCAGAGCTCCCGAGAGAAATTCCTGAGTAGAAGCTGGAAGATTAGGACTATATAGATAGTGGCAAAGTGTAATGGAATTCCCTTAAGCAGAAAGCATGCAAAGTGCTAAGATCAAAATTAAAAGTTCATCTAACTACATTAAACAATTTAATGGGGAACTGTTAGCCAGAATAACATATCCATTCAACATCTGCTTAAAAACTAAACTGTCATTGTACAAGTATAAAGACAAAAAGACAAAAGGATGCGCTCCGTAGTGTAGTATCTTCAAGTATAGGGCACAAACGCACAATGTGAACTGTGCTTACCAGATAATGTTGTACTCGATCCAAGTACAACAATGGATTAAGGTGACAAAGATGAAGGTCTCTGCAGCTGCTCCAAGCTCACATAACCATGATAGATAAACTTATCTTCCAAATAACAGCAGGATAAAATCAAGCGCTGAGACCAAGATAAAATGAGGGATGTTTATCCCCTTAAGGACGCAGGGTTTTTCCGTTTCCGCATTTTCTTTTTTTCCTCATAACCTTCTAAAAATCATAACGCTTTCAATTTTGCATATAAAATTCCATATGATGGCTTATTTTTTGCGCCACCAATTCTACTTTGTAATGACTCTAAAATGACTAATTTTACCCAAAAATCTACAGCGTAACGGAAAAAAAATTCACTGTGTGACAAAATTGAGGAAAAAACGCCATTTTTTAAATTTTGGGGGCTTATGTTTCTACACAGTACATTTTTCAGTAAAAATGACACCTTATCTTTATTCTGTAGGTCCATAAAATGATACCCTCCTTATGTCATCTTTTGACCCCAATAACTTTTTCATTTTGCTGTGTATGGGGCAGTATGAAGGCTAATTTTTTGCGCCGTGATCTGAAATTTTTAGCAGTACCATTTTTGTAATGATGAGACTTTTGATCGCTTTTTATTCATTTTTTCATGAAATAAAAAGGGACCAAAAATACGCTATTTTGGACTTTGGAATTTTTTTGCGTGTATGTCATTGACCGTGCGGTTGAATTATCTATATATTTTTATAACTCGGACTTTTCCGCATGTGGCGATACCACATATGTTTATTTTTATTTACACAGGTTTTTTTTTTTTTAAATGGGAAAAGGGGGGTGATTCAAACTTTAATTAGGGATGGGGTTAAATGATCTTTATTCACTTTTTTTTTCACTTTTTTTTGCAGTGGTATATAGGGGACTATAACACTGCACACACTGATCTTTTACATTGATCACTGGTTTCTCATAGGAAACCACTGATCAATGATTCTGCCGCTTGACTGCTCATGCCTGGATCTAAGGCACTGAGCAGGCATTCGGCGATCGGACAGCATGAAGGCAGGTAGGGACCCTCCAGCTGTCCTGTAAGCTGTTAGGGATGCCGCAATTTCGCTAACTGAGCTAACTGGCATTAGTTTACTTTCACTTTAGACGCAGCATTCAACTTTCAATGCTGTAAAGAGTTAATAGTACGTGGCACCGTTATCAGTGCCGCGCATTATTAGCCACAGGTCCCGGCCATGGCTAGGTGCCGGGCCCGACCCACTATGACGCGGGGCCAAGCGTTATAGAATGGGAGCTGACCCATGACGTACATGTATGTCATGGGTCTTGGAAAGGGTTAGGACCTATGTGAACTTTTATTGATAAAATACTGGAGAGAACAGGAACCATCAGAATCCCAGACACAATGGGGGAGATTTAGCAAACCTGTGCAAAGGAAAAGTTGCACTGACGTCATGCGCCGCGCCGTACAGCGCATTGCAACGACGCAGGGGACGCACACCGGAGGCCTGAAGCAGCGCGGACTCGACCCCGGCAACAGTTAATTATGCAACCGGGGACGGGGGGAGGCAACGGGGCAGCGGCGTTGGCAATGGGTGCCGCTGCCCCTTCTCTCCCCCTGTCTGTTGGCGCCGCTGCCCCATTCCCGGAGCCGCTTCTCTCCCCGTGGCTATCGGCGCCGGCAATGGGGCACGATAGTCAGGGGGAGAGAACGGGCAGCGGCGCCGATAGCCAGGGGGAGAGAAGGGCTGGCAGCAGGGCTCTAGACCCCAGGGCAGGCAGGGGCAGAGAAGCCGGCAGCGCTGGCTGTCTCTGCACCTGCAAAGCCGCTGCAGTTCATTGATTTCCACTTTAAATCATTGAACTGCAGCGGCTTATCGGCGTATAACACGCACATAGACTTTAGGCTAAAAATTTTAGCCTAAAAAGTGCGTGTTATACGCCGATAAATACGGTATTTATGTTTATGAATTTTAACCAGAGAATCTTGTTTCTCACCATCTTTAAGTGTATCTTTTCAACCATGTTAGTGGAGTGCTGCAGTTACAGTTGACCTTCTGGAAGTTTCTTTTATCCGTACTCATCTGTTTCCTTCATGCTCTCAATATGGCTGTCCGTGTACTATAGCAATACAGATCACCATCCATTTTCAGCTTTTTCGAGGCAGCTAGAACTATACTTCCATGGTTGGTCATCATGGTCGTCTTGGTCATCATCATCACTGTCTATGTGGTGGCTTTTGAATTTTTTTTATTGATAGCCCCCATAGGTGGACATCCATTGTAGTGTTATTTAAACCATACATAGATGACACCATATTTATTTGGAACAGAGAGGTGGTGGATATTTTGGACACTTTATTTTTCATCATACTTTAATGTTAACCATTGGGGGTAATCAGTTTCACAAGTCATTTTAGTAAGAAGAGTGTTGAATTCTTGGACTTGATTCTCCACAGCACCGTCTCCCGTGTGTGATCCAGCGCCATGTGGAGATGGGTGCTGTGAATATGGGAAGCTCTGTCATATAGCATCTATAGACTATTGACTATGGTGCCCAATGCTGCATGATAGCAATCTGTCTACAAAACATTAGCTTTAAGAAATACTACCAAATGATACAGTACACAGTTGGCAATTTTCATTCTTATGTGTTGGGTGAAATTTTCTCTATTAACCACTTAGGGACCACGGGTGTGGGGGGCAAGATATACCCCGGCTGCCGGCACTATGTGCTGCTAATAGAAATACTTTTCATTCATAGCGCTGCAGGGGTATATGTATATAGAAGCGCTGGGGGATGCAGACATATAGCATTATCTGCCCCCCACAGCGCTTCTATATACATATGCCGGCGCTGCGCTATGAATGAAAAGTATTTCTATCAGCAGCATTGGGCCGGCCGATGCTGCTGCTAGAATGCTTTTCTTTCATAGCGCAGCAGGGACAAATGTATTTACATGGCAGCGTTGCGAGAGTACATTATATAAGCACTGCGGGGGTTATTATACTTGCGCCAGCAGGGGATATATATTTATTAATGCGCCAGCGGGGGATATATATTTATTAATGTGCCGGTGGGGGGGTATATATTTATAAATGCGCTGGGGGGGTCATATCTTTATTAATGCGCTGTGGGGGGGCATATTATAATTGCGCTGGGGGGGGCTAGATATATAGGCTATATGTCTCCCCCCCCCTGTAGCGCTATATATCTTGCCCCCCACAGCGCTTTTAATATAGATATTGCCTGTGCTACTCACAATGTTTATTTTTAAATCTTCCGCTGAGAGCTCTGATTGGCTCCTTGGTACCGGCCATTCAGGGCCTGACACCCATGATGGGGTGGTGAACCATCCGAGGTCCGAGCATTCCTAGATGAACAGTTTCCTGGAAAGTGGATTGGTCATCGTGGGCCAGTTGAATGGCCCCCAAGGTCTCCCGATCTGACCCCCTTAGACTTTTATCTTTGGCGTCATCTGAAGGCAATTGTCTATGCTGTGAAAATGAGAGATGTGCAGCACCTGAAACTACGGATACTGGAAGCCTGTGCTAGCATTTCTCCTGCGGTGTTGCTATCAGTGTGTGAAGAGTGGGAGAAGAGGGTTGCATTGACAATCCAACACAATGGGCAGCACATTGAACACATTTTATAAGTGAAATGAAAGATGAAAGAATAAAGTTATGTTAAAACCAAGCACATCATTGTTTTTCTTGCGAAATTCCCAATAAGTTTGATGTGTCACATGACCCTCTTCCTATTGAAAAAACAAAAGCTGGATTCAAAATGGCCGACTTCAAAATGGCCGCCATGGTCACCACCCATCTTGAAAAGTTTCCCCCCTTGCATATACTAATGGGCCAAAAACAGGAAGTTAAAGGAGATATCCAGTGGTGAACCCAGTGGTGAACAACTTATCCCCTATCCTAAGGATAGGGGATAAGTTGCAGATCGCGGGGGTCCGACCGCTAGGGCCCCCTGCGATCTCCTGTACGGAGCCCCGACAGCCCGCGGGAAGGGGGCATGTCGACCTCCGCACGAAGCGGCGTCCGACACGCCCCCTCAATACAACTCTATGGCAGAGCCGAAGCGCTGCCTTCGCCAATCTCCGGCTCTGCCATAGAGATGTATTGAGGGGCGTGTCGGCCGCCGCTTCGTGCGGTGGTCAACACCCGCTATCTGGCCGGAGAGCTTGGCCCCCGTACAGAGAGATTGCAGGGGGCCCCCTTAGGATAGGGGATAAGTTTTTCACCACTGGACTACCCCTTTAATATCAGCAACCATTCCCATTTTATCAAGGTGTATCCATATAAATGGCCCACCCTGTAGTATGTTACATACATGGTCAAAATGTCATGTTGTGCATAGCTCATTATTATGCATAGTCAAGTCATTAAAATGCATAGTCATAGTCATTACCAATACTGTTCTTGATTGAACAAGTAAAAACTCAGAACGTGTATGTCACGATTCGGCTTACAGGTTGTGGATCCACTGTGTCAGCGAGGGATTGGCGTGGACCGTGCTGGTGGACCGGTTCTAAGGGGCTACTGGTGTTCACCAGAGCCCGCCGCAAAGCGGGATGGTCTTGCTGCGGCAGTAGCAACCAGGTCGTATCCACTAGCAACGGCTCTACCTCGCTGACTGCTGAGAAGGCGTGGGACAGAAGGACTAGGCAGAGGCAAGGTCAGATGTAGCAGAAGGTCGGGGCAGGCGGCAAGGTTCGTAGTCAAGATGGATAGCAGGAGTTCAGGTAACACAGGCTTTGGACAACACTAAACGCTTTCACTGGCACAAGGCAACAGATCCGGCAAGGGAGTGCAGGGGAAGTGATGTGATATAGCCAGGGAACAGGTGGAAGCTAATTAAGCTAATTGGGCCAGGCACCAATCATTGGTGCACTGGCCCTTTAAGTCTCAGAGAGCTGGCGCGCGCGCGCCCTAGAGAGCGGAGCCGCGCGCGCCAGCAGATGACAGCCGGGGACCGGGACGGGTAAGTGACTTGGGATGCGATTCGCGAGCGGGCGCGTCCCGCTATGCGAATCGCATCCTCGCCGGCAAAGTCAGTGCAGCGCTCCCGCTCAGCGGGTCTGACCGGGGCGCTGCAGGGAGAGAGACGCCGTGAGCGCTCCAGGGAGGAGCAGGGACCCGGAGCGCTCGGCGTAACAGTACCCCCCCCCTTAGGTCTCCCCCTTTTTTTGTCCGACAACTGCTTTACCTGGGGCGAGGACACCGGGAGTGAATGGAGGGTTTCCTCAAAGGCAGGTAGTACAGCAGGAGTGGGAATGGGGAGGGAGGGCAGAGGGTGAAGCTTGGCACGGGGCAGTGTGTCACCAGGACGGGGGCCATGAGGAGGCACTGAGGCTTGCCTGACGGGACTGGGAGGGGGGGAGAGGCATTTCTTATGGCAAGCAGAGTCCCAGTTCTTGATCTCCCCGGTGGTCCAGTCAAGGGTTGGAGAATGAAGCCGGAGCCACGGCAGACCGAGGAGGACCTCAGAGGTGCAGTTGGGAAGGACGAAGAATTCAATCATTTCGTGATGGGGTCCAATGCACATTAAGAGGGGTTTTGTGCGGTAACCCACAGTGCAATCCAATCTAACTCCGTTGACCGCGGAAATGTAGAGCGGCTTGACGAGACGGGTCACCGGGATGCAGAATTTATTCACCAAAGACTCCAAAATAAAATTCCCAGAGGCACCAGAGTCCAAGCAGGCCACGGCTGAGAGGGAGGAGTTGGCTGAAGGAGAAATCCGCACGGGCACCGTGAGACGTGGAGAAGCAGACTTTGAACCAAGAGACGCCACTCCCACGTGAGCTGGGTGCGTGCGTGCGTTTCCTAGACGTGGAGGACGAATAGGGCAATCCACCAAGAAATGTTCGGTACTGGCACAGTACAGACAAAGATTTTCTTCCCTACGGCGATTCCTCTCTTCCTGGGTCAGGCGAGACCGATCCACTTGCATGGCCTCCTCGGCGGGAGGCCCAGGCGTAGATTGCAAAGGATACTGTGGGAGAGGTGCCCAGAGATCTAAGTCTTTTTCCTGGCGGAGCTCCTGATGTCTCTCAGAAAAACGCATGTCAATGCAGGTGGCCAAATGGATAAGTTCTTGCAGGTTGGCAGAAATCTCTCGTGCGGCCAGCACATCTTTGATGTTACTGGATAGGCCTTTTTTAAAGGTCGCGCAGAGAGCCTCGTTATTCCAAGATAATTCGGAAGCAAGCGTACGAAATTGGATGGCGTACTCGCCTACTGAAGAATTACCCTGGACCAGGTTCAGCAGGGCAGTCTCGGCAGAAGAAGCTCGGGCTGGTTCCTCGAAGACACTACGGACTTCAGCGAAGAAGGACTGGACTGTGGCTGTGGCAGGATCATTGCGGTCCCAGAGCGGTGTGGCCCAAGACAAGGCCTTTCCAGACAGAAGGCTCACTACGAACGCCACCTTAGACCGTTCTGTAGGAAACAAGTCCGACAACATCTCCATATGCAGGGAACATTGAGACAAAAATCCACGGCAGAGTCTAGAGTCCCCATCAAATTTGTCCGGCAGGGACAAGCGGAGGCTAGGAGCGGCCACTCGCTGCGGAGGAGGTGCAGGAGCTGGCGGAGGAGATGGTTGCTGCTGTAGCAGAGGCAGAAGTTGCTGTAACATGGTGGTCAACTGCGACAGCTGCTGTCCTTGTTGGGCAATCTGCTGCGATTGCTGAGCGACCACCGTGGGAAGGTCAGCGAGACTTGGCAGCGGCACCTCAGCGGGATCCATGGCCGGATCTACTGTCACGATTCGGCTTACAGGTTGTGGATCCACTGTGTCAGTGAGGGATTGGCGTGGACCGTGCTGGTCGACCGGTTCTAAGAGGCTACTGGTGTTCACCAGAGCCCGCCGCAAAGCGGGATGGTCTTGCTGCGGCAGTAGCAACCAGGTCGTATCCACTAGCAACGGCTCAACCTCGCTGACTGCTGAGAAGGCGTGGGACAGAAGGACTAGGCAGAGGCAAGGTCAGACGTAGCAGAAGGTCGGGGCAGGCGGCAAGGTCCGTAGTCAAGATGGATAGCAGGAGTTCAGGTAACACAGGCTTTGGACAACACTAAACGCTTTCACTGGCACAAGGCAACAGATCCGGCAAGGGAGTGCAGGGGAAGTGATGTGATATAGCCAGGGAACAGGTGGAAGCTAATTAAGCTAATTGGGCCAGGCACCAATCATTGGTGCACTGGCCCTTTAAGTCTCAGAGAGCTGGCGCGCGCGCGCCCTAGAGAGCGGAGCCACGCGCGCCAGCAGATGACAGCCGGGGACCGGGACGGGTAAGTGACTTGGGATGCGATTCGCGAGCGGGCGCGTCCCGCTATGCGAATCGCATCCTCGCCGGCAAAGTCAGTGCAGCGCTCCCGGTCAGCGGGTCTGACCGGGGCGCTGCAGGGAGAGAGACGCCGTGAGCGCTCCAGGGAGGAGCAGGGACCCGGAGCGCTCGGCGTAACAGTGTATGGGCAATTTATACAGAGTTATCGTTATTTCACTCAAGGAAGTATACCAGCCTGAAATGGACGTTTGTGCAAAAATGCCTCAGGACTGCATCCAGCCCCATGGACACCTCGTCAACTCCGACAGAACCTGCATCGAGGACGACTTGTGTTAAGTAGGGGGGTTTGTAATGTCCCAGTACAGGACAGGGTCCTGCACTACAGTTAGGTCCTGTCAGGTTGAGTCCCTCGGTGACCTGGGGCTCCCCTGCAGGGTCTACCCCGCTAGTTTAAAGGACCTGCGAGTTGTCTAAAGGACCTGTGAGATTGTCACATGTTATGTTATGTGTCACATGATGTTACCCAGAGAGCACCTGCTTAACCTATGATCCGCAGCTTGACCAATGGGCCTTAGTCCAGCCCCCCACTATATAAAGGGGCAGCCATTACAATTCACTTTCTTTGAGATCAGTCTTTACTGAGATGAGCAACCACCAGAGATCTCAGTGCTAGTGACCAGCATCTGGAAGGCCACAAAGCTACAGTAATTCCAGTAAGTCAAAAGTCTATGTCTGCTGTCACTACAAATAGTCAAGTCCAGTCTATTGTCAACCTCAAGATAATTGTCTCAAGTCTATTACAAGTCAAATTGATCCCAGCAAGCTGCGAGGTCCTTCTGGGAATCTGGCCTATATGTGAAGATAATTCCATCTGTCTTAGGCTACTTTCACACTGTGGAATTTCTCTGCAGAATTTCTGCCGGAGATCAAGCCGGCGGCACTAGGACCGCGTGGACTACATCGCCATCCCCATAGATGGCAATGCATTTCTGAACAGATCTCCCAAAAGATCCACCCAGAAATGCATTGCAGTCTATAGGGGCTCAGTCTGAGAGCTGCCGGCTCTATGTCCGGCAGAAATTCTGCCCAGAAATTCTGCAGTGTGAACCTAGCCTTAACTAGTTGTGGACTCTCCTTTTCTTAACTAGCCATTGGAATAGCAGAAATATCGTTCGTGTGGTTTCGGTACCAAAAACCACTCTGACGTCACAAACACTAGGGGTTAATAGCATCTTGCCCCAGGAGTTAATACCATCTGGCCTCACCACCCACACCGCTACACCTGTGGTCCCACCATTCACCGGTGGTCCACCACAACTTTGGCATCACGAACAGGATACGGGTGTGTGCCTTAACCACTCAACCACAAGGTCACCCGCAATAGGATACGGGTGTGTGCCTTAAACACGCCACCACCAAGCCAAGTCAAGTCAAGTCCACCCATTAACAGTATACGGGTGTGTGCCATGTGCAAGTTGCCGCAAGTCCTCTACCCTAAGTCTGAACTGTGTCCGAGTCAAAATCGCATGCCGTTCCGAAAAAGTGTGTGCCAGCAAAGTGTACAGGACTGTGTCATTGAAATATGTTTCTGTAATGGCGCTGAAGAAGTAGTGGGGGAGGAGAAAATGACAGTATTGTCGGGGGTGAAGAAATCTGCAAAAGTTGGATTTACAATGTGCAAAATCAGGCCGGAAGCCATGTTGCGTACCAAAATGTCTGCTGTACCTGCAAGGGTTAAAGATGTGCCGGAGAAGCGCACCAAAGGTTCCTGCCAGAGCCAGCGTCCGCCCCCAGGTGTGGAAATATTGTCATGTGTCCAGCCAAAATGGAACTTGAAAGATCCGCCCCTTTTTGCCAGAGGGGCGGATGAAGAGGATGCAGCGCTGACTCGCTTCTGGGCCCAGGCCCCGCTGATGACGTCCTTCCGGCTGGCGGCCATCTTGTCAGAGACCACTATAAAAGGCGAAGCAGAGTTTGACCTCTTCATTCTACAGGAAGTGCTGGCAGTGAGCAGGAAGATGGCGGAGTCCCAGCGATCCACGTGTGCTGGGAGTCCCAAGCTGGAACCAGAGCCCGTTGCCGAGGATGCCAAAGCAGGAAGATCCCTGGACACATCCACGCCACGAATTCCAGTGACGGCGGCCGGCTCTGGAGGATCCGGTGAAGTACCCACTGCTGTGCAGATTCTGCCAACGCCTGCGAAAAGTAAGTCGCTGATACGGGGGGCCCATATATACACCCTTTAGTGCCCAGCTGCGCCCTTAAAGATTTGCACCGTAAGGAGAAGGCACTAGAAGGGGGGTCCCACCTAGTACATTCCAGGCTGCTGCAGCCCTACAGCAGGCCTCTTAAGGGGCCAGTAGCCTACAAGCCATCAAGGGGTACAGCCATAGGAAGAAAATGGTGGGATAAAATTAGAGCACATTCTGCTGTGCTCACGGCGGATGGCTACTTTCTTTGTCTCAGCTGTACCGCAGCACAACAATCAGGGCAAGAAGACTTCCCCTGCCCCATATCAACAAGTCGTACAAAAATGATGGACATAATGGCCCGAGAGGTGCGAACAAAAGACTTGAAGGAAGCTGTTAACAAACTGATTCCAGGCAGCATACTGTAGTTTCCCCACATTGGCATAGTTTCCCCACATTGGCATAGTTTCTCCACTTTACCATAGTTCAACACAGACATACAGAGACACACACAGACACGCAAACACAGAGACACACAAACACACCCTCACCTGGCTTATCTCCGGCTGTGACCTGACGAGTGACATCACTGACATCCTCCTGCGCATGTTTGCAGAGGAATGTCACTTGCATGACGTCCCTCGCCAGACCTGGGCCAGCCGGCAGGTTCACTGTTTTAAAGTGGTTGCTGCACTTTAAAACAGTGAGCAGCGGCTGCGCAGCGGCAGGTCCAGCCTAGGTGGCTCAAGAGAAATAAATAAATAATTGGCCCTGTGAGAGACCCGCCCCCCGCGGCGACGCCCCTGACAATAACAAACTATAACACAACAAATCTATAAAACTCTCCGAAATTGATATCTCATGGGGAATTTCAGTTTTTTCGAAAACAGATAGGTCAGGAGAGGCCATGCATCCTCTTTAAGGGTGCGTTCACACGGAGTAATTCAAGAGGAATTTACTCGAGTAATTCCTTTTGAATTATCCGCCCCAAATGAATTCACATCTCCTCTGCCAATTGACTTTAATGTTATTTCTGCTGGCCTGTTCACACTGCGAAAATTCTGCTAGCAGAATTACGACGCTGAATTCCGTTCCGCTTGAAGAAAGAACATGTTCATTCTTCAAGCGGAATCCGCTAGCAGAAATCAATTGAAGTCAATGGTAAAAAAAAATTCTGCCCGACATCGTTTTCACACGGAATTCGTGGGCAATTTGCACGCATTTTGCCCGGTAAGGCTGAAAACCCTCCACTTCTTTCTCCCCCATGTCCGCGCACAATTCCGCGCAAATTACGTGCGAATTGCGTGCACATTTCCAGTGAATTTCCCGTAAATTTTTTTGGCGTGAATTACTCTTCATTTACTCCGTGTGAATGCACCCTAAGACAACAAGTTAGAAATATGAGAAGCTGGCGGTGGATGCTGTTTTGCAGCCCCTTCGTTTAATGATAGTATAGCCTTCATTACTATCCACTGCTTTGCTTTATATACCACAACAGTTGCTGATACTGAAATTGAATGTCCTTACAACTTCATAGACAGAGAAAAGGCAAGACAGAGGTTCTGTTATGGTCTATGTTAATAAAAATACATTTTGTTTAGGCCAGTTCATGCCATAGATAATAAAAGTCGATTCAAAGCTGGAAAGAAGTAAAAGTGAAAAAGTTCTGAATGCTATAAATACTAGGCATGAAAAGCTGCTCAATGTGGAGGAAAAAGTAAATACCCTGTACATAATTGACAATAGACACTATCTGCCATAAGGGAAAATGCTAGAAGTGCAGAGATCAAACAGACATAAAGTGCCTTCAAGAACATTTGTTGTCAACATTCTTTTTTCTCTCCCAGCAGATCATCTCAGATCAGTTATTTCTCAGGCACAAGTAGCGATTGGAAAATTCCACAATGCCAGGAAGAAAAAGACAAGTTGATTTTGAAAGTACTGAAAAGTTGTTGGGCCAAGATACAAATAACTTATCTCATCACGAATCTTCAGCGCTGCATGTACTGGTTATGTGTTTATCTGTCTATGTGCATTCTTAAAATTAAAGGAAAAGGATTACACTTTTTTTTTTTTACAAAATTTTTTGGCTGTGTTCATGTGTATTTGAGATATTTGTGTGCCAGTGGCCTTCTCACCTGTTTTTGCTTATTTTGTAGCAAAATTAAAACATCAACACCTGAGAGCCCACATAAAGGGGGACAGCACGTTTCAAAATGGTCCCAGCACCCACCGGAACTTTCAAATGTGCCGAATATCTGAAATGGGCAGACATTCGGCACATTTTTGGCCGTGCAACCAGGTCTTAGGCTGTGATTCCACACAACATTTGTCTGGCATTATTTCGGCCAGACAAAAGCAATGCAAAAAATGTTTTTTCTTTCCAAAAATGTAAGGTTTTAGTAAAAGCTTTTTTTCTTTAGCGTTTTTTACCCTTTTAGTTTTTAGCGTTTTAGTTTCTTTAGTGTTTCTTTAGTGTTTTAGTTCTTTTTTTCATTAGATAAGAAATGTATTACCAGCCTCTAACTCTTCTCATCCCTCTAGTATCTCCTGGCCATGGTCCTCATCTACTTCCGAAGAGCCAACCTGCGTACGTAGGAATATAACACCTACTTCTTTCCAGCGCTGTGAGTTTTTATTAATGTTATTGCATATATACACATCTATATAAATACATAACTATATATATATATATATACACATCTATATAAATACATATATATATATATATATACACATCTATATAAATACATAAACATATATATATATATATATATATATATATACACATCTATATAAATACATATATATACACATCTATATAAATGCATAAATATATATATATATATATATATATATACACATCTATATAAATACATAAATACATATATATATACACATCTATATAAATACATAAACATATATATATATATATATATATATATATACACATCTATATAAATACATATATATATATATATATATATATATATATATATATACTATTTTTCGCCGTATAAGACGCACTTTTTCTTCCCCAAAACTGGGGGGAAAAAGTCGGTGCGTCTTATATGGCGAATACACCCCTATCGCGGCGGTCCCTGCGGCCATCAACGGCCGGGACCCGCGGCTAATACAGGACATCACCGATCGCGGTGATGCCCTGTATTAACCCTTCAGACGCGGCGATCAAAGCTGACCACCGCGTCTGAAGGGAAAGTGACACTAGCCCGGCTGTTCAGTCGGGCTGTTCGGGACGGCCGCGATTTCACCGCGGCGGTCCCGAACAGCCCGACTGAATAGCCGGATTAGTGCTTACAGGACACCGGGGGGGACCTTACCTGCCTCCTCGGTGTCTTCTCCGTTCAGGGATCCCCTGTATGCCGGCGCTCTCCTTCCTCTTCATCACGTCGTCGCGTACGTGCGTCGGCGTGCATAACGACGTGATGGCGGCGACGGAGAGCGGGGACACGGCGACAGCAATGGAGCGTCATCCAGGGCAGCGGTGACGGGTCCGGAGCGGCGGGGACACGTGAGTATTACCTCCTCCTGCAGTGGTCTTCAATCTGCGGACCTCCAGATGTTGCAAAACTACAACTCCCAGCATGCCCGGACAGCCAACAGCATGCTGGGAGTTGTAGTTTTGCAACATCTGGAGGTCCGCAGGTTGAAGACCACTATTGGGTTCAAAATCTTTATTTTTTATGATTTTGCCAGTAAAAATTGGGTGCGTCTTATACGCCGGTGCGTCCTATAGGACGAAAAATACGGTATATATATACACATTAATATAAATACATATATTTATATATATACACCGTATTTATCGGCGTATAACACACACTTTTTAGGCTAAAATTTTTAGCCTAAAGTCTATGTGCGTGTTATACGCCGATACCGCCCCAGGAAAGGCAGGGGGAGAGAGGCCGTCGCTGCCCGCTTCGTCCCCTACGGCAGCACAGAAGGGATATTCCGGTCTCCTGACCTCCCACTAGGACCGCCCATCTAGATTAACATAATTAATTATTTAATTGATTCCTACCCCTAGTCCTATATACAGACCCCGCATACAATCCACCATGTGTTTTTTTTGGTCCTCCTTCCAAAATTGAAGTTCACCATTAGGTTGCCCATTTTGGATTCAGCCTTGCGGGGTTCTTGGCTGCAACTATTATGTGAGTATGTGCCAGTGCGGGGTCCTGGCTTCCCTGCTGTCCTTAAGCCGGTGCGGGGTCCTGGCATGCCGTTCGGACAGCAGGAGGTGCTGCTGGTGCGGGGTCCCAGCTTTATACCAACACCATCATCCCTCTACTATGGCCGGTGCGGGGTCCTGGCAGGGTGGTGTGGCTGGTATGACTACACGGCAAAAGAAAACTATGGAACCAGTGCGGGGTCCTGGTAAGTAGTTTTCTATTATATCTTGATGCTGAATGTCCAGCTAGACGGCGCAGTGTAAGTATGAAAGTGATTTCTTACTTGTATTCTGTCTGTGCGCTCGTCTATGCGCACGCTTCCAGCGGTGCCTGCTGTTGCGAATCGGAGCGCGCTTGTCGGCCTCTGCCCGTGTCCTGTCTTGTGCGCAAGCGCCGCTGTGCCGTATCTTCGGGCGCATCGGCGCGCGCGCGGCTGTATGTGTCTCGTGGGTTCGCGCTGCCAGCTGTTAGCATCTTTGTACAGCTGCAGCGGCGCGCATTGCTGACGTCAGCCAGTCCCGGCACAGTAGGGGGCCGGCAGGGGAATGCTTATTAGCCCGGGAGTCTGGCGTTGTTCAGCCACATTGCTGGGCAGCCGGGCTCTTGGACTAATAAGGTACTGTACTTTCTTCCTGCGGGTCCCTGTAGTCAGTAACACTTACACTACACTACATTGAGTTCTCCTTCCTCTGTTTCAGATGTCTTCTGATTCTGCAAGGAAGAAGAGATCCAAGTCTAAACATAGATGCTGTATAAATTGCAGTGAACCTTTACCTGACTCATACCCATTTGATGATTGTGACTTTTGTTCCAAAAATGGAAAGTCAGAAATTCCAATTTCTAATAAAACCAAACGCTGTATCAGCTGTTTACATTATCTGCAAGAGGAATGGCCATCTAACATATGTGAGGCATGTTCACCCCCTGATAAATCAGGTTTTGAGGATGAAGCTAGAAACTTCTTTAGCTGGATGCGTAAGCGTATGTCAGATTCTGGGCCCGCTACGCACAAGAAGTATATATATAAAAAAGAAAAAGCTGCTTCCTCATCATCTGATTCGGAATCAAACCATACTATGAAGAGAAATAAAAAAGGGGTCAAAAAAATTGTCGTCATCATCCTCCGAGAGCACCTCTGAACCGTCGCACAAAAAGAGAAGGAGGCAGTCTAGGAAACAATTATCTTCCGACTCGGATAGTTCTCCTGGTCCATCTCATAAAAAGAAAAAGAGACATTCAAAAAGACAGTCTTCTTCTTCTGACTCCTCTGACTCATCCTCTGAGTCGGATGAAGTTGCAGAAGACTATTACTTGTTTAATGCAAATGCTGCAGAAAAGCTGATTAAGAAAGTTAAGAAAAGCATGGAGTCAGCTAAGAATGATCGACCTGCGCAAGATAGGGAAAGTCTATTTTACTTTCCTAAGAGAAAGTCTACTGTCTTGCCAGGTCATCACATTTTGCAGAGTATTATGCAAAAAGAGTGGAAGAAGCCGGATAAGCGCCTGGATATGGGATCAAGATTCAAAAAGGTGTACAGGCTAGACCCGTCTGTATCAGAAGAGTGGGAGCAGCCGGGAAGAGTAGATTCAGCGGTAGCCCGAGTATCAAAGAATGCCTTCTACCCTGCAGATGACGCGGTACTATTAAAGGATGCTATGGACAAAAAGGCAGACACCATGCTGAAAAGAGTGCATGGGAATATGTCAGCTTTAAACAAAGCAGCCTTATCTACGGTACCTGTGTCAAGAGCTATGAGGCTTTGGCTAACCCATTTTTCGCAGGATCTGCAGACAGGCAGCTCTAGACGACGCCTTAAAGAACAACTTTCTTCTCTAAAAGCCGCTGCCGAATTCATGTGTGATTTTTCCCTGGACGTTCTTAAGATCGCTTCTAAGTCCATGGCGGTGGCTAATTCTGCCCGTAGGGCAGTTTGGCTAAGGCCATGGTCAGGAGACACTTCTACAAAATCTAATTTTTGTGCGTTCCCCTTTGAACCTGGCAGGTTGGTGGGAAAACATCTGGATAGAGTTTTGAAGGAAAATAAAAAGGATAAGGTGTTGTATTTACCACGGTCCTTTCGCAAACCCTTTAAGACGAATCGCCCCCAGAAAGCAAAGAACAGCTTTAGGAAGCGTACTTATCCAGAGAGACCGAACAGATTTCAGCCAAGATACCAGAACAAAGGGAAAAAGAATACCAATCCACTCCCAAACCAGAAAACAGAGTTCTGACGCCAGGATTCGGGAACCGGTAGGTGCAAGACTCTTAAAGTTTGCGCATGTATGGGAGAAAATAACCTCAGATGTGTGGGTAATGCAAATCATTCGCGAAGGTTATACTCTCGAATTTCAGCATCTCCCCAGGGACAGATTTCTACTAAATTCAGGACAAGACCAGCGAGTGCTTTCTCTCCTAACAGAATTCCTGGAAAAAGAGGCTCTCGAACCGGTTCCAAAAGAAGAAGAATTCAAAGGAGTTTACTCTCGTGTTTTTCCTGTGCCCAAGCCAAATGGAAAATGGCGATTAATTATCGATCTCAGGTATCTGAACAAGCACTTACGGAAAATAAAGTTCAGGATGGACACCATCAGATCGGTATACGGGTTGGTGCAACAAGGAGAAGTGATGGCATCACTAGATTTAAAGGATGCCTATCTACACATCCCCATTGCATCACAAGACAGAAAATTCCTCAGGCTTGCTATTGCCTCAAAAGAAGGGTTTCGTCATTTCCAGTTTCGGGCTCTGCCATTCGGCCTTTCCCCTGCACCCCGAATTTTCACAAAAGTGGTAGTGGTCCTAGTAGCAGCCCTACGTCTGCAGACCATCAGGATCGTGCCATACCTGGACGACTGGTTAGTTGTTGCCACAACACCAGAAATATTAAGAATTCACATCCAGACTTGTATCCAGTTACTACAAAATGTGGGGTTCATTGTGAACTACCAAAAATCGGAGTTAACACCCTCAAGTCAAATTCAGTTTTTAGGACTCACGGTGGATCTCGAGAGAATGAAGATTTTCTTGCCCTCAACAAAAATTGTTCAGATAAGAGAAGCAATTCAGCAGGTATACAGAAATCCATCAATATCAGTGAGGAGAGCAATGAGCGTGTTGGGACTTTTGACGGCAACAATAGAAGCTGTGCCGTGGGCAAGAGCCCATTTCAGGGAGCTTCAACTGGAGATTCTCTCCCACAATCCTCAATTCAAGTCTCTGGATTCTATAATAACAATTTCCCTGAAGGTTCGTCACAGTTTACTTTGGTGGACCAAGAAGGCGAATCTGAATTCAGGCAAGAAATTCATCAACAACGAGCATGTACTAATTACTACGGATGCATCTGCTTCAGGTTGGGGTGCCCATTCAGGGAATACCTGGATTCAAGGAGTTTGGAATCCTTCAGTGATGAAGAGATCCTCAAATTTCAAAGAGCTAAAGGCCATTCAGATGGCCCTCCTCCACTACGAGTGCTCTGTCTCCAGAAGGTCTGTGCTCTTGCAGACAGACAACATCGCCGCAGCCTACTATATAAACAAGCAGTGCGGAACCCGATGTCGGTCTCTTCAACAGTTATGTGCACAGATTATGACCTGGGCAGAAGATGTAGTGATAGATCTCCATGCTGTACACATAAAGGGCTGCCTGAATATCCAAGCGGATCTTCTAAGTCGAGAGACTCTACATTCGGGGGAGTGGTCATTAAATCCAAGATATTTCCAGATGTTGACAGACAGGTGGGGGATTCCAGAAATAGATTTAATGGCAACCCGGAGGAATCGCAAGTTGGAGAAGTTCGGTTCATTAATCAAGTACGATCAACCGGACGTGTTAGACGCTTTTTCTATACCTTGGAAGAACAGATTTGTCTACCTGTACCCTCCACTTCCGGTGTTGCCAAAGGTCTTGAGCAAAATCCTTTTGGAGTCTCCCAAGGTCATTCTAATAGCACCATTTTGGCCACGTCGAGCCTGGCTACCAACAATTTTGCAGCTGTCCGAAGGGAGATATTGGAAGTTGCCACCAGTCCCGGACCTTCTTCTACAGAAAACATTCTGTCACCCTCATCCGGAACGATTGCATCTAACGGCCTGGTTACTGAAGGGGAAAGGCTAAAACTTTTGGGCCTATCGGATAATGTAGTAAAGACTCTACTGGCCTCTAGAAAGTCTTCTACTAACTTTATTTATTCTAGACTGTGGAAAAAATTTCAAGCATGGCTTACAGCATCTAATCTGCAACTATCTTTGTCTGCAGTCCTCCAATTTCTTCAGTCAGGATATGATAAAGGACTTAAAGCAAATACCTTGAGGGTACACTTAACAGCAATAAATGCTATGACAGAGGGAAAGTTTAATAATCAGCCTCTTATTGGAAGATTTTTCAAGGCTTTAAGAAATCTCAACCCTTCTGTTCGTCCGCCGGTAGCCTCCTGGGATTTGTGTCTGGTGCTAAATGCACTTACATTACCACCATTTGAACCAATTGAAGAAATAGAATTTAAGTGGTTATCTATGAAAGTTCTGTTTCTCGTGGCAGTAACCTCTGCCAAAAGACTGGGAGAAATGCAAGCACTTTCATCCCGGGAACCATACTTAAAAATTTTACCAGATGGTGTGAGACTGAGAACAATGCCCTCATTTGTTCCGAAAGTACCCTCTACGGCTAATGTGAATAGGGAATCTTTTTTACCGATTTTTTACCCCAATCCGGATTCAGAAGAAGAGTTGCGATATCACACATTGGATGTAAAGCGGGGTTTATTGTGTTACCTTCATCGTGTGCAAGATTTTCGTAGAGATGAAAATCTATTTATTATAACAACCGGAGCTAAGAAAGGTCTAAAAGCATCTAAAGACACGTTGGCACGATGGATCCGTACTACCATCATAGAAGCCTACACTATCCAAGGGAAGGATCCTCCTCATCCTCTTAGAGCGCACTCCACTCGCTCAACCTCAACATCTTGGGCTGAAAGAGAGCAGGTGTCCTTGACAGAGATTTGTAATGCTGCGTCCTGGTCGACTACATCTACCTTCGCAAGACATTATCGGCTGGATCTCCAGTCCAAGAGCCCAGCCTTCAGCACCGGGGTCTTGTCCGCTGTGCATAAATAATGCCCCCCCTTTTTTGTTCTATGTTAAATCCCTTCTGTGCTGCCGTAAGGGACGAAGAGGAAAGTTGGTATTTATACTTACCGTAATTATACTTTCCTCGAGTCCCCGAAGGCAGCACATATACCCACCCAATAAAGTTTGTTTTTGCATCAGCCAGTCTATTTTATTACACATGGTGGATTGTATGCGGGGTCTGTATATAGGACTAGGGGTAGGAATCAATTAAATAATTAATTATGTTAATCTAGATGGGCGGTCCTAGTGGGAGGTCAGGAGACCGGAATATCCCTTCTGTGCTGCCTTCGGGGACTCGAGGAAAGTATAATTACGGTAAGTATAAATACCAACTATATACACCGTATTTATCGGCGTGTAACACACACTTTTTAGGCTAAAATTTTTAGCCTAAAGTCTATGTGCGTGTTATACGCCGATACCGCCCCAGGAAAGGCAGGGGGAGAGAGGCCGTCGCTGCCCGCTTCTCTCCCCCAGCCTTTCCTGGGGTCTAGAGCCCTTATGCCGGCCCTTCTCACCCCCTGGCTATCGGCGCCGCTGCCCGTTCTGTCCCCCTGACTATTAATACCGGCGCCGATAGCCAGGGGGAGAGAAGGGGCAGCGGCACCCATTGCCGGCACCGCTGCCCCGTTGCCTCCCCCCATCCCCGGTGGCATAATTACCTGGGTCGGGTCCGCGCTGCTGCAGGCCTCCGGCGTGCATCCCCTTCGTCGTTGCTATGCGCTGCACAGCGCTGCGCATGACGTCAGTGCGCCGCGCCGTGCATAGCAACGTCACAGGGGACGCACGCCGGAGGCCTGCAGCAGCGCGGACCCGACCCAGGTAATTATGCCACCGGGGATGGGGGGAGGCAACGGGGCAGCGGCGCCGGCAATGGGTGCCGCTGCCCCTTCTCTCCCCCTGGCTGTCGGCGCCGCTTCTCTCCCCCTGGCTATCGGCGTCGGCAATGGGGCGCCGGTACCGATAGTCAGGGGGACAGAAAAGGCAGCGGCGCCGATTGCCAGGGGGAAAGAAGGGCCGGCAGCAGGGCTCTAGACCCCAGGAAAGGCAGGGGTAGAGAGGCGGGCAGCGACGGCCTCTCTCCCCCTGCCTTTCCTGGGGATGTATCGGAGTATACAAGCGCACACACGCACCCTCATTTTACCATGGATATTTGGGTAAAAAACTTTTTTTACCCAAATATCCTTGGTAAAATTAGGGTGCGTGTTATAGGCCGGTGCGTGGTATACCCCGATAAATACGGTATATATATACCGAGCACTCTATATTGTAATATTACTACCAATGGTTCCTTTCCTCTTCCTCTTGTGAAATGTTGTATAATTTTTATTTATTTATTTTTTCTTCCTTTTAGGTTTCTTGCCAACCAGTTTGAAGAGGATGAGATGTTTCGACGCGAGATCTACCCCTGGGCCCTTGGACCGATGTGGACGGCGATGAAGACCTGGATGCTACACCTGCGGAACCTGCTGCTCCTCCGGATGAGATTCCACGCTTGGGTGACCAGAGACACCTGTGATCGGGTCAGTGACATAAAATAAAAACTATACACTAGGAATGAAAGTCTGTGTTTATTATAACAATGTATATTGTGATTAATTCTAGATCATGGCACAAGACCCCGAGTACTGGGCATGGAAGAGAGAGCGGAAGGAACATCACGGCTGGGCCATACGCTGGTACCGGAGGGATCCTGGAGAATACATCCCGAGAGGCCCATGGTGGATCCCTCCCGCCTGCTCCATCTGTATCACCGATCTGCAGCCTTGTGCCAGGGAAGAGAACACCAAGCGAAGAAGGACGAAGAAAGAAGAACAGAACGGATGAAGACCAAGCCGCCCTAGATGTATTCTTAAGGTCACGTTCCCACTTGGCATATACGTAGCGTATTTGACGCTGCGCAAAGTCTGCAGAAGCAGCGGGAAATACGCTGCATATCCCTCGCTCACATACACACAAGGCTTTCTGGCGGCAGCCCTATGTGCGTAGTGAGTTTTGGAGGCGGGGCTCGATCTCCAAAACTCACTGCAAACATTGGGCTGCCGCAAGAAAGCCTTTTGTGTATGGTGAGCGAGGGATACGCAGCGTATCTCCCGCTGCTGCTACAGATTTTGCACAGCGTGAAGTATTCTGCATACACGCCAAGAGGGAACGTGCCCTTATAGTATATTTATTGTTACACATAATGCACACACTAAATCACTGTACACAAATCACAAACACAAAATACATACACATTCATTGCCTACACACTATCACTACATACACATTTATCCCCTACACACTTTTACTACATACACATTCATCCCCTACACACAATTAGTGTTGCTCGCGAATATTCGCAATTCGAATTTTATTCGCGAATATCGCATATTCGCGAATTCGCGAATATTCGCGAATATAGCGCTATATATTCGTAATTACGAATATTCGTTTTTTTTTTTTTTTTTTTCACAGTACACATCACAGTGATCATCCCTCTCTGCTTCCAGCTTATGTGGTGTAAGAAGGCTCTAATACTACTGTGTGAGACCGGTGTGCGGATTTTCGCATATGCGGAAATTTGCATATGCTAATTTTCGCACATGCGAATTTTAGCTTATGTTAATTTTTGCATTTACAAATTTTCGCATATGTTAATTTTCGCACACGCGAATATTTGCATATGCGAAAATAAAACGAGAACATTACGAATATGCGAATATTCGCGAATATAACGAATATTCGTCCATATATTCGCGAATATTCGCGAATTCGAATATGGCCTATGCCGCTCAACACTACACACAATCACTACATACACATTCATTCTCTACACACTATCACTACATACACATTCATCCCCTTCACACTATCACTATATACACATTCATTCCCTACACACTATCACTACATACACATTCATCTTCCTACACACTATCACTACACACACATTCATCCCCTACACACTATCAATACATACACATTCATCCCCTTCACACTATCAATACATACACATTCATCCCCTTCACACTATCACTACATACACATTCATTCCCTACACACTATCAATACATACACATTCATCCCCTTCACACTATCAATACATACACATTCATCCCCTTCACACTATCACTACATACACATTCATCCCCTACACACTATCAATACATACACATTCATCCTCTACACACAATCACTACATACACATTCATCCCCTACACACTATCACTACATACACATTCATTCCCTACACCCTATCACTACATACACATTCATCTTCCTACACACTATCACTACATACACATTAATCCCCTACACACTATCACTACATACACATTCCTTCCCTACACACTATCACTACATACACATTCATCTTCCTACACACTATCACTACATACACATTAATCCCCTACACACTATCATTACATACACATTTCTTCCCTACACACTATCACTACATACACATTCATCTTCCTACACACTATCACTACATACACATTCCTTCCCTACACACTATCACTACATACACATTCATCACCTACACACTATCACTACATACACATTCATTCCCTACACACTATCACTACATACACATTCATTCCCTACACACTATCACTACATACACATTCATTCCCTACACACTATGACTACATACACATTCATCCCCTACACACTATCACTACACACACATTCATCCCCTACACACTATCACTACATACACATTCATCCCCTACACACTATCACTACATAAACATTCATTCCCTACACACAATCACTACATGCACATTCATTCCCTACACACTATCATTACATACACATTCATACCCTACACACTATCACTACATACACATTTATCCCCTTCACACTATCAATACATACACATTTATACGTTACACACTATCACTACATACACATTCATTCCCTACACACTATCACTACATACACATTCATCCCCTACACACTGTCACTACATACACATTCATTCCCTACACACTATCACTACACACATATTCATCCCCTACACACTCTCACTACACACACATTCATTCCCTACACCCTATCACTATATACACATTCATTCCCTACACACTATAACTACATATACATTCATTCCCTACACACTATCACTACATACACATTCATCCCCTACACACTATCAATACATACACAATCATCCTCTACACACAATCACTACATACACATTCATCCCCTACACACTATCACTAAAACACATTCATCTTCCTACACACTATAACTACATACACATTCATCCCCTACACACTATCACTACATACACATTCCTTCCCTACACACTATCACTACATAAACATTCATTCCCTACCCACTATCACTACATACACATTCATTCCCTACACACTTTCACTACATACACATTCATTGCCTACACACTATCACTACATACACATTCATCCCCTAAACACTTTCACTACATACACATTTATTCCCTACACACTATCACTACATACACATTCATTCTCTACACACTATCACTACATACATATTCATTCCCTATACACTATCACTACATACACATTCATCCCCTTCACACTATCACTACATACACATTCATTCCCTTCACACTATCACTACATACACATTCATTCCCTACACACTATCACTACATACACATTCATTTCCTACACAATCACTACATACACATTCATCCCCTACACACTATCACTACTTACACATTCATTTCCTACACACTATCATTACATACACATTCATCCCCTACACACTATAAATACATACACAATCATCCTCTACACACTATCACTACATACACATTCATCCCCTACACACTTTCACTACATACACATTTATCTCCTACACACAATCACTACATACACTTTCATTCTCTACACACTATCACTACATGCATATTCATTCCCTACACACTATCACTACATACACATTCATCCCCTTCACATTATCACTACAAACACATTCATTCCCTTCACACTATCACTACATACACATTCATTCCCTACACACTATCACTACATACACATTCATTCCCTACACACTTTAACTACATACACATTCATCCCCTACACACTATCACTACATACACATTCATTCCCTACACACTATCACTACATACACATTCATTCCCTACACACTATCACTACATACACATTCATTCCCTACACACTATCGCTACATATACATTCATTCCCTACACATTATCACTACATACACATTCATTCACTACACACTATCACTACACACACATTCATCTTCCTACACACTATCACTACATACACATTCATTCACTACACGCTATCACTAAATATACATTCATCCCCTACACACTATCACTACATACACATTCATTCCCTACACACTATCACTACATACACATTCAGCCCCTACACACTATCACTACATACACATTCAGCCCCTACACACTATCACTACATACACATTCATCCCCTACACACTATCACTACATACACATTTGCAGTCATGTTATAGCGTAATAGGGGCATAGATGCCCATAGATGCCCACAACAAGGAAATAATTCTACTGCCGTACAAATCACTAGTCAGATCACACATAGAATACTGTGTACAGTACTGGGCACCAGTGTACAAGAAAGATATAGTGGAGATGGAGAGGGTTCAAAGACGGGCAACCAGGTTAATACGGGGAAGGGGAGGACTACAGTACCCAGAAAGATTATCAGAATAAGGTTTATTTAGTTTAGAAAAAAGAAGGCTTAGGGGAGACCTAATAACTATGTATAAATATATCAGGGGACCATTCAGAGATCTCTCCCATGATCTATTTATACCCAGGACTGTATCTATAACAAGGGGGGCATCCTCTACGTTTAGAGGAAAGAAGGTTTCTACACAACCACAGATGGGGGTTCTTTACTGTAAGAGCAGTGAGACTGTGGAATTCTCTCCCGGAGGAGGTAGTCATGGTGAACTCTGTAAAAGAGTTCAAAAGGGGTCTGGATGCATTCTTGGAGAATAATAACATCGCCGGTTATGTATACTAGATTTATAGGGACAGAACGTTGATCCAGAGATTTATTCTGACTGCTATATTTGGAGCCGGGAAGGAATTTTTACCTCAAGTATGAGGGTTCTTTGCCTTCCCCTGGATTAAATCAGTAGGGACTCTTCAAAAATAAAAAAAATATAATAATAAACTTCACATTTAATTACATTTATTTACCTTGTCTGAGTCACTTCTTCTATTAGAATTTGTTACAAAGTGTGGATGATGAGCGGTGTGTGACCCGAATGCCCTCATGTAATCTTCAGAGTTTTTTTTCCTTCTCCCTAGTAAATAGTAAAGTAGAAAAAACGTATGCCGTTAACTTTTTGCAGTCACATTAAAAGGGTACTCCACTGCCCCAGCGTTCAAACATTTTGTTCTGAACACTGGGTGCAAGCTGCTGGGGTTGTGACGTCATGGCCACGCCCCTCGTGATGTCAAGCCATGCCACGCCGCCCTAAACGGAAGTCTATGGAGGGTTGTGATGCATGCCAAGCACCCTCCCAGAGACTAGCATTGAGGGGACGTGGCGTAACGTCACAAGGGGCGTGGCCATTACGTCATGACCCCCACAGCTTGCACCCAGCATTCTGAACAAAATGTTCAACACAATGGGGCAGTTGAGTACCCCTTTTAATTGCATGCTTGGAACCCTAGCTATAGTGATGCAGAGGTAACATTCACAAATAGGCCCTAATGCCTGAGGGGGTCCATGAAGTGTTATGAATGGCACAGGATGGTTTGGGGGTCCTTGTTACACATTGCACATTGAAGCGTCTGCTTTATGTATGATGCATATTTTGTCTCATGGTGGTCATACACTGTGGACAAAATTTGGCTGAACTTTGTCTGAACTAAGAATGCTTTTTATGGTGTAGCCAGAAAGAACAAGAAGGTGTTGACAAGGTGTAAGGTGGTCTTCAATGGGTTTAGAGGCTATCATTTGCAGTGCTATCTGGTTAATAATAAAATAAATAAATACATATCAAACAGGTAAGGGAGTATCTAGGCTTATTTTCATTGACCAAGTGGTTTTATAAAAATAAAATTTTATTAGTTTACTAGATAATACCACAAATGTTTACATTTATTTTTGTTTATGTGGTGTCCCGGTACAGGACCTGGTCCTGTCCCTTGTCTAAGGTCCCCACAGCTAGAGTCCCTCCATGTCTATAGGGCTCTCCTGTAGGGCTTACCCCTAGTAGTCTTAAGTAAAGTGTGTACATGTTAATTTAATGTAGAGGAAATATATGTATAGGACCTTAGTGGTCAAGTGATACACAGTTGTAATGTATAAAATGCTTAAGGATCTTTCGAGGTCATGTGATGTACCCAGAGTTCACTGAGTTCATAACTTGCAGGTTTGCTGACCAATGAGCTTTGTCCAGCCCTCTTAATATATAAGGGGCTGCAGCCACTAAATTCACTCTCTTAGTTCCGGATTATCAAGCAAGCACAACATCTCAGCATCAGCATCAATTCAAGCTAGGCCTGAAGCCTAACATCCCGCAGCCACAAAACGTGCGTTACCAAGGCTCAAACTACTGAATCCTGTGTGACTACTATCAGCTCAAATATTCTAAAATAGTAGCACAGTGGCTAGCATCAAAAGATCATTGCTTCCAAGTCCCATCAAACCTGTGAGGAACCTGTATCCCTGTTCACTCTTGAAAAGACTGTTATGTTCAATACTGTTGCATAAAATCTTCGAGTAAAGTTTCATCAGTTTACTTCATAAAATCTGCTGTGGACATTCCGTTATTTTTCCCTGCCGTTTGTGGGACGGTTTGCAGTAGGAACATTACTATTGAGGAAACCGCAGCCTGGCGTCACCACATTCAAGGGTTAATGCCACCAGACCCAACACTATTACCGCAACACCCTAGACATTACGCTCCCAGCACCACATTTACATTATCTTATTTTAAAACAAAGTATGTGTGGGGGCGTGGGGGGTTGGGGGGCAGTGTGATTCACACTTTTATTAGGGGAGGGGCTTATTCACATTTTGTTTTTTTTATTCTTTTTTACACTTTTTTTTGTTCCCATAGAGGACTATAATATGAAATCACTGGATCGCTAACAAAGTTTGATGCTATGAACGGCTTTAGGTCCCACAATCAACTTTGATTTCGGGATCTAAAGGGTTCATAGGCGTAATAGGGATATTATCTGGCCCAAGGCTGAAGATTCCCCCCATGGTATGGAGTGGGATGTCATCACAATCTCGCTCCAATGCTGGTTACTCCTTCCCAGGACATCCCCATGTGACCTATAGCGGGAATGTGTAAAACTATATAGATTTTCCCATCCCAAGTAAGAAATGCTACTTCTAGTTTATATTACTATGAAATAATGAATCTCATTCATCTCGTGTCCTTTATAACAGATACATTGAATGCTCAGGATAACATATCACATAGCACATTTTTATCATGACTTTTATGTTGAGGTTTTTATGTATTTTTTAACTTTGGCTTCCAATGTTGCTGTTTTTCAACCATCAGTTCATTGGGACGATGCAATCATAGCGCAGGCCCATGTAACATATTGTACTGCACTATCCAATAGCCAGACCCATCGACCAATAGGATCGCAGGGTTTTACAAATAAACAACAACAGAAAATGACAGTTGGTGCCAGTCTGCGATTGCTCTTCTAGAGTTGAGACCGGCTCCTTATTTCTCTGCGAGAAGTGACTTTTTTGGACAGCGACCCCCATCAATTTCTACAGATTTTGAGGAGAGGAGGAGAGGCGAGGAGGAGGCGAGTAGGAGGCGGAGGAGAGGAGGAGGCGAAGGAGAGGAGGAGGCGGAGGAGGAGAGGAGGAGAGGCGAGGAGGAGGCGAGGAGGAGGCGGAGGAGAGGAGGAGGCGGAGGAGGAGGAGAAGAGGCGGAGGAGGAGGAGAGGCGAGGAGGAGGAGAGGCGAGGAGGAGGAGGCGGCGAGGAAGAGAAGAAAAGACGAGGCGATACCATGAGGAAGAGGAAGAGAGAACTGACAGCCCTTTATGAGGAGGAGTGGTAAGTATAAAGGACACATCACTACACCATTTTATAGGGGTACATTTACAGACAGTCTTCAAAAACTAAGAGTTGTTTTTCTGCCATCCACTAGGGGAAGATTTATCAAAAATGTAGAGAAAATATTGACCAGTTGCCATAGCAACTGTCACGATGCCGGCTGGCAGGTAGTGGATCCTCTGTGCCAGAGAGGGATTGGTGTGGACCGTGCTAGTGGACCGGTTCTAAGCCACTACTGGTTTTCACCAGAGCCCGCCGCAAAGCGGGATGGTCTTGCTGCGGCGGTAGTGACCAGGTCGTATCCACTAGCAACGGCTCACCTCTCTGGCTGCTGAAGATAGGCGCGGTACAAGGGAGTAGGCAAAAGCAAGGTCGGACGTAGCAGAAGGTCGGGGCAGGCAGCAAGGATCGTAGTCAGGGGCAACGGCAGAAGGTCTGGAAACACAGGCAAGGAACACACAAGGAACGCTTTCACTGGCACTAAGGCAACAAGATCCGGCAAGGGAGTGCAGGGGAAGTGAGGTGATATAGGGAAGTGCACAGGTGAACACACTAATTGGAACCACTGCGCCAATCAGCGGCGCAGTGGCCCTTTAAATCGCAGAGACCCGGCGCGCGCGCGCCCTAGGGAGCGGGGCCGCGCGCGCCGGGACAGAACAGACGGAGAGCGAGTCAGGTAGGGGAGCCGGGGTGCGCATCGCGAGCGGGCGCTACCCGCATCGCGAATCGCATCCCGGCTGACAGCGGAATCGCAGCGCCCCGGGTCAGAGGACGTGACCGGAGCGCTGCCGCGGGGAGAGTGAAGCGAGCGCTCCGGGGAGGAGCGGGGACCCGGAGCGCTCGGCGTAACAGTACCCCCCCCCTTGGGTCTCCCCCTCTTCTTAGAGCCTGAGAACCTGAGGAGCAGACTTTTGTCTAGGATGTTGTCCTCAGGTTCCCAGGATCTCTCTTCAGGACCACAACCCTCCCAGTCCACTAAAAAAAAATTTTTCCCTCTGACCTTTTTGGCAGCTAAAATTTCTTTGACCGAGAAGATGTCCGAGGAGCCGGAAACAGGAGTGGGAGGAACAGATTTGGGAGAAAAACGGTTGAGGATGAGTGGTTTGAGAAGAGAGACGTGAAAGGCATTAGGGATACGAAGAGAGGGAGGAAGAAGAAGTTTATAAGAGACAGGATTAATTTGACACAAAATTTTGAAAGGACCAAGATAGCGTGGTCCCAACTTGTAGCTAGGGACACGGAAGCGGACATATTTAGCGGAGAGCCATACCTTGTCTCCAGGGGAAAAAACGGGGGGAGCTCTTCTTTTCTTATCCGCGAACTTCTTCATGCGTGATGAAGCCTGTAAGAGAGAATTTTGGGTCTCTCTCCATATGATGGAAAGGTCACGAGAAATTTCATCCACAGCGGGCAGACCAGAGGGCAAGGGAGTAGGGAGGGGGGGAAGAGGGTGACGGCCGTACACCACGAAAAATGGGGATTTGGAGGAAGACTCAGAGACCCTGAAGTTATACGAGAATTCGGCCCATGGGAGGAGATCTGCCCAGTCATCCTGGCGGGAGGAAACAAAATGTCGCAAATAATCACCCAAGATCTGGTTAATCCTTTCTACTTGTCCATTGGACTGGGGATGATATGCAGAAGAAAAATTTAATTTAATCTTGAGTTGTTTACAGAGAGCCCTCCAGAATTTAGACACGAATTGGACGCCTCTATCCGAGACAATCTGCGTAGGCAACCCGTGAAGACGAAAAATGTGTACAAAAAATTGTTTAGCCAACTGAGGCGCAGAAGGAAGACCAGGAAGAGGGATGAAATGTGCCATTTTGGAGAATCGATCAACGACCACCCAAATAACAGTGTTGCCACGGGAAGGGGGTAAATCAGTAATAAAATCCATACCAATCAGCGACCAAGGCTGTTCGGGGACAGGCAGAGGATGAAGAAAACCAGCGGGCTTCTGGCGAGGAGTCTTATCCCGGGCACAGATAGTGCAGGCTCGCACAAAGTCCACAACATCCGTCTCCAGAGTCGGCCACCAATAGAAGCGGGAGATGAGTTGCACAGATTTCTTGATACCCGCATGACCTGCGAGATGGGAGGAGTGACCCCATTTGAGGATTCCGAGGCGTTGGCGAGGAGAAACAAAGGTCTTTCCTGGAGGAGTCTGCCTGATGGAGGCAGGAGAAGTGGAGATCAGGCAGTCAGGTGGAATGATGTGTTGCGGAGAGAGTTCAACTTCAGAGGCATCCGAGGAACGAGAGAGAGCATCGGCCCTAATGTTCTTATCGGCAGGACGAAAGTGAATCTCAAAATTAAATCGGGCAAAGAACAGAGACCACCGGGCCTGGCGAGGATTCAGCCGTTGGGCAGACTGGAGGTAGGAGAGGTTCTTGTGGTCGGTGTAGATAATAACAGGAGAACTTGATCCCTCCAGCAGATGCCTCCATTCCTCAAGTGCTAATTTAATGGCTAGAAGCTCTCGATCCCCGATGGAGTAGTTCCTCTCCGCTGGAGAGAAGGTCCTAGAGAAAAAACCACAAGTGACAGCATGCCCGGAAGAATTTTTTTGTAGAAGAACAGCTCCAGCTCCCACTGAGGAGGCATCAACCTCCAATAGGAAGGGTTTGGAAGGGTCAGGTCTGGAGAGGACGGGAGCCGAAGAAAAGGCAGACTTGAGTCGTTTAAAGGCGTCTTCTGCTTGAGGAGGCCAGGACTTGGGATCAGCATTTTTTTTGGTTAAAGCCACGATAGGAGCCACAATGGTAGAAAAATGTGGAATAAATTGCCTGTAATAATTGGCGAACCCCAAAAAGCGTTGGATAGCACGGAGTCCGGAGGGGCGTGGCCAATCTAAGACGGCAGAGAGTTTGTCTGGATCCATCTGTAGTCCCTGGCCAGAGACCAAATATCCTAGAAAAGGAAGAGATTGGCATTCAAACAGACATTTCTCAATTTTGGCATAGAGTTGGTTGTCACGAAGTCTCTGAAGAACCATACGGACATGCTGGCGGTGTTCTTCTAGATTGGCAGAAAAAATTAGGATATCGTCCAGATATACAACAACACAGGAGTATAACAGATCACGAAAAATTTCATTGACAAAGTCTTGGAAGACGGCAGGGGCGTTGCACAGTCCAAAGGGCATGACCAGATACTCAAAGTGTCCATCTCTGGTGTTAAATGCCGTTTTCCACTCGTCCCCCTCTCTGATGCGGATGAGGTTATAGGCGCCTCTTAAGTCCAATTTAGTGAAGATGTGGGCACCTTGGAGGCGATCAAAGAGTTCAGAGATGAGGGGTAAGGGGTAGCGGTTCTTAACCGTGATTTTATTAAGACCGCGGTAGTCAATGCAAGGACGTAGGGAGCCATCTTTTTTGGACACAAAGAAAAATCCGGCTCCGGCAGGAGAGGAGGATTTACGGATAAAGCCCTTTTTTAGATTCTCCTGGACGTATTCGGACATGGCAAGAGTCTCTGGGGCAGAGAGAGGATAAATTCTGCCCCGGGGTGGAGTAGTGCCCGGGAGGAGGTCGATAGGGCAATCATAAGGCCTGTGAGGAGGTAGAGTCTCAGCTTGTTTTTTGCAGAAAACATCCGCGAAGTCCATATAGGCCTTAGGGAGACCGGTTACTGGAGGAACCACAGAGTTACGGCAAGGGTTACTGGGAACCGGTTTTAGACAGTTCTTGGAACAAGAGGACCCCCAACTCTTGATCTCCCCAGTGGACCAATCCAGGGTAGGGGAATGAAGTTGAAGCCAGGGAAGTCCAAGGAGAATTTCCGAGGTGCAATTGGGGAGGACCAAAAGTTCAATCCTCTCATGATGAGATCCGATGCTCATAAGAAGGGGCTCCGTGCGGAAACGTATGGAACAGTCCAATCTTTCATTATTTACACAATTGATGTAGAGGGGTCTGGCGAGACTGGTCACCGGGATGTTGAACCTGTTGACGAGAGAGGCCAAAATAAAATTTCCTGCAGATCCAGAGTCCAAGAAGGCCACTGTAGAGAAGGAGAAGGCAGAGGCAGACATCCGCACAGGCACAGTAAGACGTGGAGAAGCAGAGTAGACATCAAGGACTGTCTCACCTTTGTGCGGAGTCAGCGTACGTCTTTCCAGGCGGGGAGGACGGATAGGACAATCTCTCAGGAAGTGTTCGGTACTAGCACAGTACAGGCAGAGGTTCTCCATACGGCGTCGTGTCCTCTCTTGAGGTGTCAGGCGAGACCGGTCGACCTGCATAGCCTCCACGGCGGGAGGCACAGGAACAGATTGCAGGGGACCAGAGGAGAGAGGAGCCGAGGAGAAGAAACGCCTCGTGCGAACAGAGTCCATATCTTGGCGGAGTTCCTGACGCCTTTCGGAAAAACGCATGTCAATGCGAGTGGCTAGGTGAATAAGTTCATGTAGATTAGCAGGAATTTCTCGTGCGGCCAGAACATCTTTAATGTTGCTGGATAGGCCTTTTTTGAAGGTCGCGCAGAGGGCCTCATTATTCCAGGACAATTCTGAAGCAAGAGTACGGAATTGTACGGCATACTCGCCAACGGAAGAATTACCCTGGACCAGGTTCAACAGGGCAGTCTCAGCAGAAGAGGCTCGGGCAGGTTCCTCAAAGACACTTCGGATTTCCGAGAAGAAGGAGTGTACAGAGGCAGTGACGGGGTCATTGCGGTCCCAGAGCGGTGTGGCCCATGACAGGGCTTTTCCGGACAGAAGGCTGACTACGAAAGCCACCTTAGACCTTTCAGTGGGAAACAGGTCCGACATCATCTCCAGATGCAGGGAACATTGGGAAAGAAAGCCACGGCAAAACTTAGAGTCCCCATCAAATTTATCCGGCAAGGATAAGCGTATCCCAGGAGCGGCCACTCGCTGCGGAGGAGGTGCAGGAGCTGGCGGAGGAGATGACTGCTGAAGCTGTGGTAGTAACTGTTGTAGCAAAACGGTCAGTTGAGACAGCTGTTGGCCTTGTTGCGCTATCTGTTGTGACTGCTGGGCGACCACCGTGGTGAGGTCAGCGACAACTGGCAGAGGAACTTCAGCGGGATCCATGGCCGGATCTACTGTCACGATGCCGGCTGGCAGGTAGTGGATCCTCTGTGCCAGAGAGGGATTGGTGTGGACCGTGCTAGTGGACCGGTTCTAAGCCACTACTGGTTTTCACCAGAGCCCGCCGCAAAGCGGGATGGTCTTGCTGCGGCGGTAGTGACCAGGTCGTATCCACTAGCAACGGCTCACCTCTCTGGCTGCTGAAGATAGGCGCGGTACAAAGGAGTAGGCAAAAGCAAGGTCGGACGTAGCAGAAGGTCGGGGCAGGCAGCAAGGATCGTAGTCAGGGGCAACGGCAGAAGGTCTGGAAACACAGGCAAGGAACACACAAGGAACGCTTTCACTGGCACTAAGGCAACAAGATCCGGCAAGGGAGTGCAGGGGAAGTGAGGTGATATAGGGAAGTGCACAGGTGAACACACTAATTGGAACCACTGCGCCAATCAGCGGCGCAGTGGCCCTTTAAATCGCAGAGACCCGGCGCGCGCGCGCCCTAGGGAGCGGGGCCGCGCGCGCCGGGACAGAACAGACGGAGAGCGAGTCAGGTAGGGGAGCCGGGGTGCGCATCGCGAGCGGGCGCTACCCGCATCGCGAATCGCATCCCGGCTGACAGCGGAATCGCAGCGCCCCGGGTCAGAGGACGTGACCGGAGCGCTGCCGCGGGGAGAGTGAAGCGAGCGCTCCGGGGAGGAGCGGGGACCCGGAGCGCTCGGCGTAACAGCAACCAATCAGCTTCCCCCATTTTTCAGAGGCCTTTTTAAAAAAAGAAATTAAAAAAGCAATCTGATTGGTTGCTATGGGTAACTGCAACACTATTCTCAGCCAAACATTTTGATAAATCTCCCCCAGTACTGTCTATGATGTTTTTTTTCTTTTCTAACGTTTGCACTGAGCATGTCCCATAAACTGTCATGTGCAGTGCAACCACACTACTGAGCCTCCATGTATAACTGCTACTAGTGTATATGCTAATTGCCCCTAATGTTATATGTGATAACTGCCCCCCTAATGTTATATATGATAACTGCCCCAGTAATGTTATATGTGATATCTGCCCCCCTAACGTTATATGTGATAACTGCCCCCCTAATGTTGTATGTGATAACTGCCCCCCTAATGTTATATGTGATAAATGCCCCCAATGTTATACGTGATAACTGCCCCCTAATGTTATATGTGATAACTGTCCCCCTAATGTTATATGTGATAACTGCCCCCCTAATGTTATATGTGATAAATGCCCCCCTAATGTTATATATGATAACTGCCCCAGTAATGTTATATGTGATATCTGCCCCCCTAACGTTATATGTGATAACTGCCCCCCTAATGTTGTATGTGATAACTGCCCCCCTAATGTTATATGTGATAAATGCCCCCAATGTTATACGTGATAACTGCCCCCTAATGTTATATGTGATAACTGTCCCCCTAATGTTATATGTGATAACTGCCCCCCCTAATGTTATATGTGATAAATGCCCCCAATGTTATACGTGATAACTGCCCCCTAATGTTATATGTGATAACTGTCCCCCTAATGTTATATGTGATAACTGCCCCACTAATGTTATATGTGATAACTGCCCCTCTAATGTTATATGTGATAACTGCCCCAAATGTTATATGTGATAACTGCCCCCCAATGTTATATGTGATAACTGCCCCCCTAATGTTATATGTGATAACTGCCCCTCTAAAGTTATATGTGATAACTACCCCTCTAATATTATGTGATAACTGCCCCTAATGTTATATGTGATAACTGCCCCAAATGTTATATGTGATAACTGCCCCCCTAATGTTATATGTGATAACTGCCCCTCTAATGTTATATGTGATAACTGCCCCCCTAATGTTATATGTGATAACTGCCCCCTAATGTTATATGTGATAACTGCCCCCCTAATGTTATATGTGATAACTGCTCCCCTAAATGTTATATGTGATAACTGCCCCCCTAATGTTATATGTGATAACTGCCCCCCTAATGTTATATGTGATAAATGCCCCCAATGTTATATGTGATAACTGCCCCCCTAATGTTATATGTGATAGCTGCCCCCCTAATGTTATATGTGATAACTGCCCCCAATGTTATTATAGTTGGGCAGCTATATGTATCATACCACCAGAGGAATTTAGATTAAGAAGTTTTCTGTGACTTTTCCATTTATGGTCCATCCTCAGGACTGGCTATTAATGTGTTGTTGGTGGTGGACCAACACCAGGCACCTCACCTCTGCCCTACAGCTGTTTGGCAGAGCCATGGGGGGAGATTTATCAAAACCTGTCCAGTAAAAAGCTGCTGAGTTGCCCATAGCAACCAATCAGATAGCTTCTTTCATTTTGCAAAGGCCTTTTCAAAAATGAAAGAATCGATCTGATTGGTTGCTATGGGCAACACAGCAACTTTTCCTCAGGACAGGTTTTGATAAATCTCCCCCCATGATGGTTTTCACATATAAACAATGGAGGAGATTTATCCAAACCTGGGCAGAGGAAGAGTGGTGCAGTTGCCTATAGCAACCTATCAGATTGCTTCTTTTAAAAAATGAAAGAAGCAATATGATTGGGGCAACTGCACCACTCTTCCTCTACACAGGTTTGGATAAATCTCCTCCAATGACGGGAGATAGAAAAGAGATTTTGGGTCATTCTGAAATGCTGGTGCCAGGTCACTGCAGCACAGCCCCCATTCAATTTAATGGAACTAAGATTTGACAGCAGTGGATAGACCATAAATGTAAATGTCCCAGAAAACCACTGGAAAATCTCTTTAATATATATGATAACTGCCTCTTCAATGGTAAATGTGATTTCTGACCCAGTGTTATACGTGATAATGCCACTATTTTTGTTTCGATAATGCCACTATTTATAGGCCATTTAGATCGCTTTTTATACATTTTTATACATGCTATGGGCACCCTATCCCCTATCGCTGGGACACCCATGACCTCTGCGCACTGACCCGTGACACCCCGTGTTCTGAACAAATGCCAAGTTCTGGCGGCAGTGGTCGTGATGTCACGCTATTCCCCCTAGTGATGTCACGCCCCCCCTTCGATGTCTATGGGAAGGGGTGTGACGGCTCCCATAGACATGCATGGAGGGGATGTGGCGTTTTTTCTTTTAGATTTTTTACATTTTTTTTACAGCATTCAATGTGTAGCATGAATAATTCAATTATTTTATTATTTGGGTCATTATGAATGTGGCGAAACTCAATATGTTTTTTAAATTTTTTATGTTGTTTTCAGAAAAAGTTGATGCTTTTTTTTATTTACATTTTATTTTTAAGATCCCTACAAAGGGACTGACAGCGATCAATGTGGAAACTCCTCACATGCAGCTGTCAGGATTTGACTGATGTATATGAAGGGTTAATCTACTAGAAGAGGTTCCTCCGCTCCTTGTAGCTCCAGCAGGAGCCCGACTATCATACTGATCCCTGCACGGTAGACCCGCATTGCCTTATGATAGCACTGAAAATATGATGGGCAAGACTAGGGACCCTTAAAGGGGTACTCCACTGATCTGTACAGACGCCCGGCATTCTGCCACGCCCCCTCCCATAGACATGAATGGAGGGGACGTGGCTTGATGTAACGAGAATATAATGTTGTACCATATGGTCTCATAGACTTCCATGGTGTCATATTATGGCTCCTTATAACCGGGATGGCCCATTATTTGGTCGGGTGCATGAGGCCCAATACTATAGATGTTATCTCTTCTATCACAGTTCAGCATCTGCCACCCAGGAGGAGTCGGAGAAGACGGAGGACCAGCCAAAGGAGGAGACGGACGGCGAGCCAAAGAAGAAGAGGGAGCAGACGGACAACAACCGCAGGGAGACCACTGATGACGCCATCCTACAGCCGGAGGAACAAGCCGCTTTTTACAGACTCCTGGGTAACAATACATTTTTCTTTCAATGACAAAAAGTATAATATTTTATCACATGATAAAATAAAGTGTTCTTATCCCCTTAAAGATGCCCCCCCCCAGGAGATAGATAGTTGCCCCCAGTGTAGATAGGTTCTGCCAAGGGATAGATAGTGGTTCCCAGTGTAGACAGGTGCACTCCAGGAGGTAGATAGTAGTTTCCAGTGTAGATAGGTTTCCGCCAGAGGTAGACAGTAGTAATGAGCGGCAGGGGACATATTCGAATTTGCAATATTTCACTATGTTTTTTTGTTTTTTTTCCATGCGAAAATTTGTAATGAAATTTGCATAGTGCGCATGCGCAATTATATCTCCAGTGTGCCGATATTCGCATAGTTGTCTCCAGTTGTCTCCAGTGTAGATAGATTCCCCCCCAGAGGTAGATAGCTGCCCTCCAGGAGGCAGGTAGTTGTCTCCAGTGTAGATAGATCCCCCCCCCCCCAGAGGTAGATAGCTGTTCCCAGTTTAGACAGTTGCCCTCCAGGAGGCAGGTAGTTGCCTCCAATGTAGATAAATCCCCCCCCAGTGGTAGATAGCTGTTCCCAGTGTAGAAAGCTGCCCTACAGGTGGCAGGTAGTTGTCTCCAATGTAGATAGATTCCCCCCCAGAGGTAGATAGCTGTTCCCAGTATAGACAGGTGCCCTCCAGGAGGCAGGTAGTTGATCCCAGTGTAGATAGGTTTCCCCAAACGTAGGCATTTTTCCCACAGTATAGACAGGTGCCCTCCAGGAGGTAGATAGTTGCCCCAATTGTAGACATGTCCCTGTCACCCAAAATTTTTAATTAATTAAATACATATATAATTAAATAAGAATTAAAAAATACATATTTACATTTAGAGATGTCGCGAATTGTTCGCCGGCGAAAAGTTCCCGGCGAATTTACCATGTTCACGTTCGCCTCGCCGGGCGAACATATGTGAAGTTCGATCAGCCCCCTATACTTTAACCTTGCAGTAAACTTTGACCCTGTGAGTCAGAGTCAGCAGACGCATTACAGCCAATCAGCAGCAGTCCCTCCCTTCCATAACCTCCTACCTCTTGCACGGACACCATGTTAGCCTCATTCTGCATGCTGAAGGCTTAGAAATTGGAGGGTCAGAGAGGCTGCTCCTGCTGTATAGGGAAAGTGATAGCTAGGTTGCTGCTAGGTGGTGTATTCAGGGTCTAGTTTACTTCTAAAGCACTAGTGTAACATCTGCTTTAAGGACAGCACCCAAAAAAGCCCTTTTTAGGGCTGAAAGATATCAGTCCTGGTTGGGAGGGAACCGCTGGTATTAAGGGGTACTCCAGAATCAAACTTAAGTTCCTTCAAGCAACTAACTACTACAGTATTCAAAGAGCTGAAAGATATCAGTCCGTGTGTCTTGCAACACCTGGGGGCACCCTGGTTGGGAGGGAACCGCTGGTTAAAAGGGGTACTCCAGTATAAAACTTAAGTTTCTTCAAGCAACTAACTACTACAGTATTCAAAGGGCTGAAAGATATCAGTCCGTGCGTTTTGCAACAGCTGGAGGCACCCTGTTTGAGGACCACTGCTTAAAAGGGGAACTCCGCTAGCAAGCTTTTTTGCTCATTGTCACACTAGTGCAAATCACATTAGATGTGACAGTTGTGCAAATAAAAAAAATAACTTTTTTGGCTGTTAAATAAAATCAGTCGTCACTGTCAGTTAACGTCACAGTTGCCATTTTTTTTGCCTGCAGGGCAAATTGTGTCACCCTAGTGCAAATCACATTAGGTGTGACAGTTGTGCAAATTATCCAAAAAATTACAGGTAGAGGAAGGCCACCCCGCAGGGGCCGTCGTGGTGCTGGGATTCCCTTTGGCCCTAGAATGGCCAGTCATCAGAGGCCACGTACCCTGAACCCCCAAAGTTCTGAGGACTTAGTTGACTGGCTATCACAAGACACCAAATCTACTACAGCTTCCGCTCGGGAACCTTGACGCACCATTCTTCTCCTCCTCTAGCTTAGCTTCGGGCACCTCTCATGCTACCAGAAGCACGCATTCCATGATTGGCAGCCGTCACCAGGTTTACCCAATGCGCAGTGTAGGTGATATACCTGCTCTGACCATGCCAGTGAGGTGCTTGATTTGTGACAGCCCGACACGTTGGAATTCAACACTCCTAATGTTCGGTTGGGTTCAAATCCCACTATGTGCTGCCTCAAGGGGGGCTCTAACTATGTGCTGCCTAATATGGGGGAATCTTATGTGCTGCCTAAAGGGGAGTTCTAACTATGTGCTGACTAACATGGGGGAATCTTACTATGTGATGCCTAAAGTGGGGGGATCTAACTATGTGCTGCCTAAAGGGAGGCTCTAACTATGTGCTGCCTAATATGGGGGAATCTATGTGCTGTCTAAAGGGGGGAATCTAACTATGTGATGCCAAAAGGGGGGCTCTATATGCTGCCTAAAGGGTGCTAAAGCACGTTATTCCAAACCATTTAGGAATAATAGGTGATTTATGCCCTTTATGGATTAAAACCAGACTCTGCATCAACTATGTAATTTTCCATGGGAGTTTTGCCATGGATCCCACTCCAGCATGCCACAATCCATTTGTTAGTCCCCTTGAAACAACTTTTAAATCACTATTGTGGCCAGAAAGAGTCCCTGTGGGTTTTAAAATTCGCCTGCCCATTGAAGTCAAAGGTGGTTCGCGAACATTTGCGGAAGGTTGCGTTTGCGGTTCGCAAACCGAAAATTTTATGTTCGCAACATCACTATTTACGTTCTCTTCACTGCCTTACCAACATGGACGTCCCTTGGTGCACACAGAGTGATGTTACCCTGTGTGTGTCTGAGCCGGAGACAGTGGGCAGAGGTCCTGCACCTCTCCCAACCTGCAACCAGGAAAGTGCCCTCGACCCATAATTCTAGAGATCTCCAGCAGTTCTGCCACCCTGCCGGGCTAGGAAGATGGTGGTTCCCTAGGCAGGTGAATACTCAGCCAACCCCCAATCTTGGCCTATGAAACAGACATATACATCGTAAATAAAGATCAGTATTATCATAGCCCTAATACTAAGGTCCATGTTCTTCAGGAAAGATAATGTTCCCTCTACAGAACCTTCTCTAGCCTGCTCTGGTGCTTCTGTACAATGTATAGTATGGAATATAGTGTATAATGTGTCAGTGACTGTATACACACATGTATATGTATATTATATGTAGAATTGTTATAGATAGTATAGAAGATATTGATTGAATAAATAAAAATAATGATATCTCTGTTATTTTTGTAGATGAAGGACACATCCAGCTATTTCTAGGCAGGGACAGCTGCTATAAGATCGCGGACAAGGTAGTATATAAAGGGAAAGAATAGATGTTGTACAGATAGAAGTAAATACAGGGATATACTGGAGACATACAGGTATTGTATAATAGAATGTATTTAGATAAGAAATGTATTACCAGCCTCTAACTCTTCTTCTCCCTCTAGTATCTCCTGGCCATGGTCCTCATCTACTTCCGAAGAGCCAACCTGCGTACGGAGGAATATAACACCTACTTCTTTCCAGCGCTGTGAGTTTTTATTAATGTTATTGCATATATACACATCTATATTAATATATATATATATATATATATATATATATATATATATATACACATCTATATAAATACATAAATAGATATATATATATATATATATATATATATATATATATATTTATAAACATTAATATAAATACATCTAAATATATAAATATATATATATATATATATATATATATATATATATATATATACTGGGCACTCTGTATTGTAATATTACTACCAATGGTTCTTCTCCTCTTTCTCTTGTGAAATGTGTATAATTTTTATTTATTTATTTTTTTCTTCCTTTTAGGTTTCTTGCCAACCAGTTTGAAGAGGATGAGATGTTTCGACGCGAGATCTACCCCTGGGCCCTTGGACCGATGTGGACGGCGATGAAGACCTGGATGCTACACCTGCGGAACCTGCTGCTCCTCCGGATGAGATTCCACGCTTGGGTGACCAGAGACACCTGTGATCGGGTCAGTGACATAAAATAAAAACTATACACTAGGAATGAAAGTCTGTGTTTATTATAACAATGTATATTGTGATTAATTCTAGATCATGGCACAAGACCCCGAGTACTGGGCATGGAAGAGAGAGCGTAAGGAACATCACGGCTGGGCCATACGCTGGTACCGGAGGGATCCTGGAGAATACATCCCGAGAGGCCCATGGTGGATCCCTCCCGCCTGCTCCATCTGTATCACCGATCTGCAGCCTTGTGCCGGGGAAGAGAACACCAAGCGAAGAAGGACGAAGAAAGAAGAACAGAACGGATGAAGACCAAGCCGCCCTAGATGTATTCTTAAGGTCACGTTCCCACTTGGCATATACGTAGCGTATTTGACGCTGCGCAAAGTCTGCAGAAGCAGCGGGAAATACGCTGCATATCCCTCGCTCACATACACACAAGGCTTTCTGGCGGCAGCCCTATGTGCGCAGTGAGTTTTGGAGGCGGGGCTCCACCTCCAAAACTCACTGCAAACAAAGGGCTGCCGCAAGAAAGCCTTGTGTGTATGGTGAGCGAAGGATACGCAGCGTATCTCCCGCTGCTGCTACAGATTTTGTGCAGCGTGAAGTATTCTGCATACATGCCAAGAGGGAACGTGCCCTTATAGTATATTTATTGTTACAATTAATGCACACACTAAATCACTGTACACAAATCACAAACACAAAATACATACACATTCATTCCCTACACACTATCACTACATACACATTCATCCCCTACACACTTTTACTTCATACACATTCATCTCCTACACACAATCACTACATACACATTCATTCCCTTCACACTATCACTACATACACATTCATCCCCTACACACTATCAATACATACACATTCATTCCCTACACACTATCACTACATACAAAATCATCCTCTACACACAAACACTACATACACATTCATTCCCTACACACTAACACTACATACACATTCATCTTCCTACACACTATCACTACATACACATTCATCCCCTACACACTATCACTACATACACATTCATTCTCTACACACTATCACTAAATACACATTCATCCCCTACACACTATCACTACATGCACATTCAGCCCCTACACACTATCACTACATACACATTCATCCCCTACACACTATCACTACATACACATTCATCCCCTACACACTTTCACTACATACACATTCATCCCCTACACACTATCACTACATACACATTCATCCCCTACACTCTATCACTACATACACATTCATTCCCTACACACTATCACTACATACACATTCCTCCCCTACACACTATCACTACATACACATTCAGCCCCTACACACTATCACTACATACACATTCATCCCCTACACACTATCACTACATACACATTTGCAGTCATGTTATAGCGTAATAGGGGCATAGATGCCCATAGATGCCCACAACAAGGAAATAATTCTACTGCCGTACAAATCACTAGTCAGACCACACATAGAATACTGTGTACAGTACTGGGCACCAGTGTACAAGAAAGATATAGTGGAGATGGAGAGGGTTCAAAGACGGGCAACCAGGTTAATACGGGGAAGGGGAGGACTACAGTACCCAGAAAGATTATCAGAATTGGGTTTATTTAGTTTAGAAAAAAGAAGGCTTAGGGGAGACCTAATAACTATGTATAAATATATCAGGGGACCATTCAGAGATCTCTCCCATGATCTATTTATACCCAGGACTGTATCTATATCAAGGGGGCATCCTCTACGTTTAGAGGAAAGAAGGTTTCTACGCAACCACAGACGGGGGTTCTTTACTGTAAGAGCAGTGAGACTGTGGAATTCTCTCCCGGAGGAGGTAGTCATGGTGAACTCTGTAAAAGAGTTCAAAAGGGGTCTGGATGCATTCTTGGAGAATAATAACATCGCCGGTTATGTATACTAGATTTATAGGGACAGAACGTTGATCCAGAGATTTATTCTGACTGCCATATTTGGAGTCGGGAAGGAATTTTTACCTCTAGTATGAGGGTTTTTTGCCTTCCCCTGGATCAACTCAGTAGGGACTTACACATTAAAAACACATTAAAAATACATATAAAATATAATAATAAACTTCACATTTAATTACATTTATTTACCTCGTCTGAGTCACTTCTTCTATTAGAATTTGTTACAAAGTGTGGATGATGAGCGGTGTGTGACCCGAATGCCCTGATGTAACCTTCAGAGTTTTTTTTCCTTCTCCCTAGTAAATAGTAAAGTAGAAAAAACGTATGCGGTTAACTTTTTGCAGTCACATTAAAAGGGTACTCCACTGCCCCAGCGTTCAAACATTTTGTTCTAAACACTGGGTGCAAGCTGCTGGGGTTGTGACGTCATGGCCACGCCCCTCGTGATGTCAAGCCATGCCACGCCACCCTAAACGGAAGACTATGGAGGGGCGTGATGCATGCCAAGCACCCTCCCAGAGACTAGCATTGAGGGGACGTGGTGTAATGTCACAAGGGGCGTTGCCATTACGTCACGACCCCCGCAGCTTGCACCCAGCATTCTGAACAAAATGTTCAGAACAATGGAGCAGTTGAGTACCCCTTTTAATTGCATGCTTGGAACCCTAGCTATAGTGATGCAGAGGTAACAGTCACACAAGGGCCCTGATGCCTGAGGGGGTCCATGAAGTGTTATGAATGGCACAGGATGGTTTGGGGGTCCTTGTTACACATTGCACATTGAAGCGTCTGCTTTATGTATGATGCATATTTTCTCTCATGGTGGTCATACACTGTGGACAAAATATGGCTGAACTTTGTCTGAACTAAGAATGCTTTTTATAGTGTAGCCAGAAAGAACAAGAAGGTGTTGACAAGGTGTAAGGTGGTCTTCAATGGGTTTAGAGGCTATCATTTGCAGTGCTATCTGGTTAATAATAAAATAAATAAATATATCAAACAGGTAAGGGAGTATCTAGGCTTATTTTCATTGACCAAGTGGTTTTATAAAAATAAAATTTTATTAGTTTACTAGATAATACCACAAATGTTTACATTTATTTTTGTTTATGTGGTGTCCCGGTACAGGACCTGTTCCTGTCCCTTGTCTAAGGTCCCCACAGCTAGAATCCCTCCATGTCTATAGGGCTCTCCTGTAGGGCATACCCCTAGTAGTCTTAAGTAAAGTGTGTACATATTAATTTAATGTAGAGGAAATATATGTATAGGACCATAGTGGTCACGTGATACACAGTTGTCATGTATAAAATGCTTAAGGACCTTTCGAGGTCATGTGATGTACCCAGAGTTCACTGGGTTCATAACTTACATGTTTGCTGACCAATGAGCTTTGTCCAGCCCTCTTAATATATGAGGGGCTGAAGCCACTAAATTCACTCTCTTAGTACCGGATTATCAAGCAAGCACAACATCTCAGCATCAGCATCAATTCAAGCTAGGCCTGAAGCCTAACATCCCGCAGCCACAAAACGTGCGTTACCAAGGCTCAAACTACTGAATCCTGTGTGACAATCAGCTCAAATATTCTAAAATAGTAGCACAGTGGCTAGCATCAAAAGATCATTGCTTCCAAGTCCCATCAGCATCAAAACATCATTGCTTCCAAGTCCCATCAAACCTGTGAGGAACCTGTATCCCCGTTCAATACTGTTGCATAAAATCTTCGAGTAAAGTTTCATCAGTTTACTTCATAAAATCTGCTATGGACATTCCGTTATTTTTCCCAGCCGTTTGTGGGACGGTTTGCAGTAGGAACATTACTATTGAGGAAACCGCAGCCTGGCGTCAGGACACTCAAGGGTTAATACCACCAGACCCAACACTATTACCGCAACACTCTAGACACCATTACGCTCCCAGCACCACATTTACATTATCTTATTTTAAAAAAAGAGTATGTGGGGGGGGGGGGTGTTAGTGTGAATCACACTTTTATTAGGGTAGGGGCTTATTCACATTTATCATTTTATTTTTTTTATAATTCTTTTTTACACTTTCTTTTTTTGTTCCCATAGAGGATGATAATATGAAATCACTGGATCGCTAACAAAGTTCAATGCTGTGAACCGCTTTAGGTCATCCAATGTTAGGACGTCTTGCAAATGTGGTGAAGACTTCAGGAAGTGCTTGACAACCAGATTCAACACGTGTGCCATGCAGGGCGCAGGTTTCACATTTCCTTGTCGCAGCGCGGACACAATGTTCTTCCCGTTGTCGGTCACCATGGTTCCCATTTCCAGTTTTTGTGGAGTAAGCCATACTCCAATTTCTTGATGATTGAATTTTAGCAGTTCCTCCCCTGTGTGACTCCGTTTGCCAAGGCAAACCATGTGAAGAACAGTGTGACACTGCCGTGCCCTACACACATGGTACGATGAAGGGCCACTGAGATTTGAACGTGAAGTGGAGGCCGAGGACACGGTGGAGGGTGAGGAGGCGGAGTTGCGCACTGTCACCAACTGGACCAACTGCCTGAGAGTGAGAGCGTGGAGGAGGAAGCGGTGTGACCTGTTCAAGTTGCTGTTGTGGCTGTGCAGGAACCACATTTACTCAGTGGGCCGTAAAATCACATGTTTTGTCCCTGCCCGTAGTTACAGCTCCACACGTCAGCGCTGCCGCGCACTTTTGAACACACCGACAGGCTCAAGGACTGGCACACCTTCTCTTGTACAAACTTATGCAGGGCTGATACTGCCTTCTTCGCAAAGAAATTACGACTTGGGACTCTCCACCTCGGGTCAGCACAAGCCCTCAATTCTCTGAAATGTGCAGAGTCCACCACTTGAAATGGGAGGGACTGCAGCACCAGCAACTTGGAAAGGAGGACATTCAGCTTCTGCGCCATTGGATGAATGCGACAGAAGGAGGGTATGACACACAGCTCCCTTCACCTGAGGTGGTGGACCCTTGGCTGGCTGAAGGAGGGAGTGGCGTTCCACTGGGTGATGCCACAGGCTGGACCACCACATCTGAGCCACGGTTGTCCATGGCCGCTTTATGCTGGCGCATCATATGTTGACGCAGGGCCGTGGTGCCAACAATGCTACCCTGTCCACGCTTCACCTTCTACCGACATATTTTGCTTGTGGCTGTGTTAACTTCCTCCGGATGCTTGATGAAAAACTGCCATACCACGAGTATCTGATTTTACCACCAACAGTGCGCAATAATTGACTGCTACTACCGCCATCTCAAGGAACCCCTGTTCCACCACCACCTGGGAAGGTAGGCTTCCGCGAAGCAGTTGGTCTACCCTGGGCACATTTGGCTCCTGAATTTCCACTTCTGCCACCATGCTACCACCTTGCTGGCTCATCTGCTGCCTCAGGGGAAACCTGCAACCCTCTTCTGCTGATGATGATGAAGCCGCCTCTGCACCCGGATCCCAAGTGCGATCGGCTTCATCATCATGGAGTTCTGTCTCTCACTGCGGCTTCTGTTGCCACTCGCCCCTAGTCTGCTGCGACCTCTGTCTGATAAATTTAGGACTCTAACACTCCTCTGAGCAATTCCTGGCACTTCACTGCCTGACATACTTAGTGCGTACACAAGGGGAGTAAAATATGCTTCACTACACGCCTTTCACTGTATGTAGGCTTGTTGCAGATTAACATGTTCAAAAAAGTACACTACGTAGATGTAGCTATGTGGTATGCACATATGACAGAAAAAAAAGGATCTATAGTACACTTGGAAAACTTAGTTTCATAAAACACCAGCCGGTGATTACTTTTGCCTGGACTTTCCCAGTACCTAGACTTGTTACAGATTCACTGATACAAAATAATAGCCTGCTTTGATGTAGGTATGTGGTGTGTACTTATGAGGGCAGAAAAATGCTCTACAATGAGCCTAAAAACTCTGTAAGTTTTGTAAAACACCAGCCGGTGAGTACTATTGTTTGGACTTTCACAGTATGTAGGCCTTTGACAGATTAACAGGTACAAAATGGTACACTACTTAGATGTACGTATGTGGTGTGCACTGATGAGGGCAGAAAAATGCGTTACAATACGCCTAAAAACTCTGTATTTTTGTAAAAAAAACACCCGGTGAGTAATTTTGCTTGGACTTTCACAGTATGTAGGCCCTTGGCAAATTAACAGGTAAAAAATAGTATACTACTTAGATGTAGGTATGTGGTATGCACTGATGAGGGCAGAAAAATGCGCTACAATACGCCAAAAAACTCAGTATTTTTGTAAACACCAGCCGGTGAGTACTGTTGCTATGACTTTAACAGTATGTAGGCCCTTGACAGATTAACAGGTACAAAATGGTACACTTATTAGATGTATGTATGTGGTGTGCACGCATAAGGGCAAGAAAATGCGCAACAATACGAAAAAACAAAACTCTGTATTTTTGTAAAACAACAGCCAGTGAGTACTGTTGCTTGGACTATCACAGTATGTAGGCCTTTCACAGATTAACAGGTACAAAATGGTACACTAATTAGATGTATGCATGTGGTATGCACTGATGAGGGCAGACAAATTCTCAACAATATGCCAAAATAATCTGTATTTTTGTAAAACAACAGCCGGTGAGTACTGTTGCTTGGAGTTTCATAGTATGTAGGCCCTTGACAGATTAACAGGTACAAAATGGTACACTTATTAGATGTACGTATGTGGTATGCACGTATGAGGTCAAAAAATGCGCAACAATACACAAAAAAACTCTGTATTTTTGTAAAACACCAGCCGGTGTGTACTGTTGCTTGGACTTTCACAGTATGTATGCCCTTGACAAATTAAAAGCTAGAAAATAGTACACTACTTAGATGTAGGTATGTGGTATACACGTATGAGGGCAAAAAAATGCTCTACAATATGCTAAACAACTCAGTATTTTTGTAAAACACCAGCCGGTGAGTACTGTTGCTTGGACTTTCACAGTATGTAGACCTTTCACAGATTAACAGGTACAAAATGGTACACTAATTAGATGTACGTATGGGGTACGCACATATGAGTGCAAAAAATGCCCAACAATACGCCCAAAAACAATGTATTTTTGTAAAACACCAGCCGGTGATTACTTTTGCCAGGACTTTCCCAGTATCTAGACTTGTTACAGATAGGAAATAGTAAACTGCTTTGATGTAGTATGTGGTATGCACGTATGAGGGCAGACAAATGCACTATAGTCCACTGAAAAAACATATTTGTGAACAGCAGCAGGACACAGCAGTGCAGCACCACAAAAAAAAAAAATTTAAAACGGGGATTAAACCCAAAATTGCACTCTGTCACAAAGTGTTAAGAATGGTGTGAACTGGTTTTTATACCGTCTATAGACTTTTATAACCAGCAGATGATTTCTTGTGAAAAAAATACACAGAATTGCGCTGAAAATTCTTCCCTGCCTCCTGTGATAAGGTTCATGAAGTTCAGGCAGCTTGTTGATATGTATGAGGCAACGAAAAGCTATCTGCCCTCTCTGATGAAATGCTCAATAAAGTGAATGGGAGGTTGATGGCGTAAAAATCCTTCTCAGTCAGAACAAGCAAAGCACTGCACTTCTCTCTGTCCACAACGCTGATTTAAATAGCAGTTGGCAGTGGAACGCTGTGGTATAAGCAATTCAGCGTGTCTGTGTAACACACACAGACACGCAGTCCGCCCTATCTCTGCAGTGTATATGGCATGAAATGAGCAGCCACAAGATGGCTGGGGATTATATAGGGCTGTGACATCACAGGGGTCAATGAATGATGATAGGATGCATCTCGCATGTGATTCAGGGTCATCCCACCTACCTCCCTTCCCGTCGTACTTTCCCACCCTCCCATAATCCCGTGCCCCATGAAGTGACATGTGTATCCGCCATTTTAGGTCTCCTTTAGCCTGGAACGCTGTAAAATGCAGTTTAATTAAGCGATTTGCGCAATAGAATTGCGGAGATATTCAAATTTGTTGTGAATCGAATATTTCATGAAACTCGTAACGAATTTGGGTTTGTCAGCTTCGATTCGCTCATCTCTAATCACTACATGCACATTAATTTCCTACACACTATCACTACATACACATTCATTCCCTACACACTATCACTACATACACATTCATTCCCTACACCCTATCACTACATACACATTCATTCTCTACACACTATCACTACATACACATTCATCCCCTACACACTATCACTACATACACATTCATCCCCTTCACACTATCACTACATACACATTAATTCCCTACACACTATCACTCCATACACATTCATTCCCTACACACTATCACTACATACACATTCATCCCCTACACACTATCACTACATACACATTCATCCCCTACACACTATCACTACATACACATTCATCCCCTACACACTGTCACTACATACACATTCATCCCATACACACTATCACTACGTACACATTCATTCCCTACACACTATCACTACATACACATTCATCCCCTACAGACTGTCACTACATACACATTAATTCCCTACACACTATCACTACATACACATTCATCCCCTACACACTATCACTACACACACATTCATCCCCTACACACTATCACTACATACACATTCATCCCCTACACACTATCACTACATACACATTCATCCCCTACACACTGTCACTACATACACATTAATTCCCTACACACTATGACTACATACACATTGATTCCCTACACACTATCACTACATACACATTCATCCCCTACACACTATCACTAAGTAAACATTCATCCCCTACACTCTATCACTACATACAAATTCATTCCCTACACACTATCACTATATACACATTCATCCCTTACACACTATCACTAAGTACACATTCATCCCCTACACACTATCACTACATACAAATTCAGTCCCTACACACTATCACTACATACACATTCATCCCCTACACACTTTCACTACATAAACATTCATTCCCTACACACTATCACTGCATACACATTCATCCACTACACACTATCACTACATACACATTCATTCCCTACACTCTATCACTACATACACATTCATTCCCTACACACTGTCACTAAATACACATTCATTCCCTACACACTATCACTACATACACATTCATCCCCTACACACTATAACTACATACACATTCATCCCCTTCCCACTATCACTACATACACATTCATCCCCTACACACTATCACTACATACACATTCATCTTCCTACACACTATCACTACATACACATTCATCCCCTACACACTGTCACTAAATACACATTCATCCCCTACACACTATCACTACATACACATTCATTACCTACATACTATCACTACGTACACATTCATCCCCTACATATTATCACTACATACACATTCATTCCCTACACACTATCACTACATACACATTTATTCACTACACACAATCACTACATACACATTCATCCCCTTCCCACTATCACTACATACACATTCATCCCCTACACACTGTCACTAAATACACATTCATTCCCTACACACTATCACTTCATACACATTCATCCCCTACACACTATCACTACACACACATTCATCCCCTACACACTGTCACTACATACACATTCATCCCCTACACACTATCACTATATACACATTCATTCCCTACACACTATCACTACATACACATTCATTCACTACACACTGTCACTACGTACACATTCATTCCCTACACACTATCACTAAATACACATTCATCCCCTATACACTATCACTAAGTACACATTCATCCCCTACACACTATCACTACATAGACAATCATTCCCTGCACACTATCACTACAAACACATTCATCCCCTACACACTATCACTACGTAAACATTCATCCCCTACACACTATCACTACATATACATTCATCCCCTACACACTATCACTACGTACACATTCATTCCCTACACACTATCACTACATACACATTCATCCCCTACACACTGTCACTACATACACATTCATCCCCTACACACTATCACTATATACACATTCATTTCCTACACACTATCACTACATACACATTTATTCACTACACACTATCACTACGAACACATTCATTCCCTACACACTATCACTAAATACACATTCATCCCCTATACACTATCACTAGGTACACATTCATCCCCTACACACTATCACTACATACACAATCATTCCCTACACACTATCACTACATACACATTCATCCCCTACACACTATCACTACGTAAACATTCATCCCCTACACACTATCACTACATACACATTCATCCCCTACACACTATCACTACATACACATTTGTAGTCATGTTTTAGCGTAATCCTCCCTTAGTATGCCCAGAGGAAGGGCCATACAGCAGCCATCGATTTCCTATTATGGGGGTTTTTCCTGTCCTGAGCGCTGCTGTATGCTCTTCTTGTCCTGAGCGCTGCTGTACGCTCTTCATGAATGATTGGAGGTAACAACACATTTAAAATACATATAAAATATAATAAACTTCACATTAATTACATTTTTACCTTGTCTGAGTACTTCTTCTATTAGAATTTGTTACAAAGTGTGGATGATGAGCGGTGTGTGACGCGAATGCCCTGATGTAATCTTCAGAGGTTTTTTCCTTCTCCCTAGTAAATAGTAAAGTAGAAAAAACGTATGCGGTTAACTTTTTGCAGTCACATTAAAAGGGTACTCCACTGCCCCAGCATTCAAACATTTTGTTCTGAACACTGTTTGCGAGCTGCTGGGGTTGTGACGTCATGCCCACACCCCTTGTGACTTCACACGATGCCACGCCCACTCAAAGCAAGTCTATGGAGGGGCGTGGTGCATGCCAAGTACCCTCCCAGAGACTAGCATTGAGGGGACGTGGCGTAACGTCACAAGGGTAGTGGCCAATACGAGGTAACCCCCGCTGCTTGCACCCAGCATTCTGAACAGAATGTTCAGATTGATGGGGCAGTGGAATACCCCTTTTAATTGCATGCTTGGAACCCTAGCTATAGTGATGCAGAGGTAACAGTCACACAAGGGCCCTGATGCCTGAGGGGGTCCATGAAGTGTTATGAATGGCACAGGATGGTTTGGGGGTCCTTGTTACACATTGCACATTAAAGCGTATGCTTCATGTATGATGCATATTTTGTCTCATGGTGGCCATACACAGTGGACAAAATTTGGCTGAACTTTGGCTGAACTAAGAATGCTTTTTATGGTGTAGCCAGAAAGAACAAGAAGGTGTTGACAAGGTGTAAGGTGGTCTTCAATGGGTTTAGAGGCTATCATTTGCAGTGCTATCTGGTTAATAATAAAATAAATAAATATATCAAACAGGTAAAGGAGTATCTAGGCTTATTTTCACCCAAGGCAAAGATTTATTTTGGCATCTGCCCCTTCAAAAAACTTTGCATACAGATCCATGGAGCGCAAATGCCCCGGGGGGGTAATCAGACCCCCCCATGTTGGCGATCGCCGCAAATCGCAAGTGAATTCATACTTGCGATTTGTGCCCATTCCGAGTCATACGGGTCTATGGTGACCCGTTGACCCAGAATATAAGGGGGATCGCGGTTGTCCAAGACACCCACGATCCCCCTGAAGGCATAGGAGTGAGGTGGCAGGGGTGCCACCCCTCCTATCCCTGCTATTGGTGGTCTAGACACGACCACCAATAGCAGATCGGGGGGCTTTACTTTCGGTTTCCCCGTTCTGCCCACCCACAATAGGCGGGGCAGAACGGGGAAACGACAGAGGAACGACGCCGAAGATCCACTAACCCCGCGGGCGAGGCTGCGGGCGACGATCGGTGGAGGAGATCGGAGTCCGGCGATGTCGTGTGGCTGGCTCCCTGGATCCGACGGAAGCCGGTTAAGTTGCCTAGCAACATCTGGAGGGTACAGTTTGAGACCACTATACAGTGGTCTCTAAACTGTAACCCTCCAGATGTTGCAAAACTACAACTCCCAGCATGCCCAGACAGTTGTTAGGGCATGCAGGGATTTGTAGTTTTGCAACAGCTGGAGGGCCCCAGTTTGGAGATCACTGGTAGTGATCTCTAACTGTGGCCCTCCAGATGTTGCAAAACTGCAACTCCTAGCATGCCCAAACAGCAAACAGCTGTCTCTGCATGCTGGGAGTTGTTGTTGCGTAATCCAGCTGTTGCATAACTACATCTCCCAGCATGCCCTTTGGCGATCAGTACATGCTGGGAGTTGTAGTTTTGCAACAGCAGGAGGCACACTGGTTGGAAAATACTGCGTTAGGTAACAGAACCTAACTGAAGGTTTTCCAACCAGTGTGCCTCCAGCTGTTGCAAAAGTACAACTCCCAGCATGCAGGGTCTGTCAGTTCATGCTGGGAGTTGTAGTTTTCAAACAGCTGGAGGTTTGCCCCCCCCCCTCCCCCCCCCCCCCCCACGTATATGTACAGGGTACATTCACATGGGCAGGTTTACAGTAAGTTTCCTGCTTCAAGTATTAAAAAAACACATAATAAAGGGTTAAACACTACATATACACTGTCCCCCCCAATAAAAATGAAAAATGTATTGTACGGCAGTATTTCCAAAACGGAGCCTCCAGCTGTTGCAAAATAACAACTCCCAGCATTTCCGGACAGCCACTGACTGTCCAGGCATGCTGGGAGTTTAGCAACAGCTGTAGGCACCCTGTTTGGGAATCATTGGTGTAGAATACCGCTATGTCCACCCCTATGCAATCCCTAATTTAGTCCTCAAATGCTCTCTCATTTGGAGCCCTGTCGTATTTCAAGGCAACAGTTTAGTGCCACATATGTGGTATTGCACTACAAATTTTGGGGGCTTTTTCTCCTTTTACCCCTGATGAAAAAGAAAAGATGGGGTCTACACCAGCCTAGCCTGTTAGTGTAAAAAAAAAAAAAAAAAAATTTACACTGACATGCTGGTGTTGCCCCATACTTTTTATTTTCACAAGAGGTAAAAGGAAAAAAAGACCCCCAAAATTTGTTATGCAATTTCTCCTGAGTTCGGAAATACCCCATATGTGGGCGTAAAATGCTCGGGGGGGGGGGGCGCACAACAAGGCTCAGGAGTGAGAGCGCACTATGTACATTTGAGGCCTAAATTGGTGATTTGCACAGGGGTGGCTGATTTTTCAGCGGTTCTGACATAAACTCAAAAACATAAATACCGACATGTGACCCCATTTTGGAAACTACACCCCTCTTGCAACGTAACAAGGGGTACAGTGAGCCTGAACACCCCACAGGTGTTTGACGAATTTTCATTAAAGTTGGATGGGAAAATGAAAAAAAAAAATTTTCACTAAAATGCTGGTGTTACCCTAAATTTTTCATTTTCACAAGGGAAAACAGGAAAAAAGCCCCCCCAAATTTGTAACCCCATTTCTTCTGAGTAAGAACATACCCCACATGTGAATGTAAAGTCCTCTGCGGGCGAACTACAATGCTCAGATAAGAAGGAGCGCCATTGGGATTTTGAAGAGAAAATTTGTCCGGAATTGAAGGCCACATGTGTTTACAAAGCCCCCATGGTACCAGAACAGTGGACCCCCCAACATGTGACCCCATTTTGGAAACTACACCCCTCAAGTAATGTAATAAGGAGTACAGTGAGCATTTACGCCCCACAAGGGTCTGACAGATTTTTGGAACAGTGGTCTGTCTATGAAAATGAAAAATTGAATTTTTCATTTTCTCAGCCCACTGTTCCAAAGATCTGTCAAATGCCAGTGGGGTGTAAATGCTCACTGCACCCCTTATTAAATTCTGTGAAGGGTGTAGTTTCCAAAATGGGGTCACATGTGGGGGGGGGGGGGTCCACTGTTCTAGCACCACGTGGGGCTTTGTAAATGCACATGGCCCCTGACTTACATTCCAAACAAATTCACTCTTCAAAAGCTCAATGGCTCTCCTCCTCTTCTGAGCATTGTAGTTCGACTGCAGAGCACTTGACGTACACACATGGGGAATGTCCATACTCAGAAGAAATGGGGTTACACATTTTGGGGGTCATTTTCTCCTATTACCCCTTGTAAAAAATGTAAAATTTTTGGCAAAACCAGCATTTTAGTGAAAAAAATTTTTTTTTTCATTTACACATCCAACTTTAACAAAAAGTCGTGAAATACCTGTGAGGTTTTAAGGCTCACTGTTCCCCTTGTTACGTTACTTGAGGGGTGTAGTTTCCAAAATAGTATGCTATGTGGGCATTTTTGCTGTTCTGGCACCATAGGGGCTTCCTAAATGTGCAATGCCCCCCCCCACCCCAAAACCATTTCAGCAAAATTTGCTTTCCAAAAGCCAAATGTGACTCCTTCTCTTCTGAGCATTGTAGTTCGCCCGCAGAGCATTTTACGTCCTAACATGGGGTATTTTCATACTCAGAAGAGATGGGGTTAGGCATTTTCTCCCATTACCCTTTATAAAAATGGTAAATTTCGGGAAAAAAATGCACTTTAGTGAAAACTGTTTTTTTTTCATTTACACATCTGATTTTAACGAAAAGACGTCAAACACCAGTGGGGTTTAAAGGCTCACTGGACCCCTTGTTACGTGCCTTGAGGGGTGTCGTTTCCAAAACGGTATGCCATGTGTGGGTTTTCTGCTGTTCTGGCACCATAGGGGGCCTCCTAAATGTGACATGCCCCCCAAAAACCATTTCAGCAAAATCCATTTTCTAAAATCCCATTGTCGCTCCTTCCCTTCTGAGCCCTCTACTGTGCCCGTCGAACACTTGACATACACATATGAGGTATTTCCTTACTCGAGAGAAATTGGGTTACAAATTTTGAGAGGATATTTCTCCTTTTACCCCTTGTAAAAATGCAAAAACTGGGTCTACAAGAACATGCGAGTGTAAAAAAGGAAGATTTTGAATTTTCTCCTTCACATTGCTGCTATTCCTGTGAAACACCTAAAGGGTTAACACACTTACTGAATGTAATTTTGAATACTTTGAGGGGTGCAGATTTTACATTGGGGTCATTTGTGGGGTATTTCTAATAAGAAAGCACTTCAAATCCATTTCAAGCCTGAACTGGTATATGAAAAATTCTGATTTTGAAAATGTTGTGAAAAATTGGAAAATTGCTGCTGAACTTTGAAGCCGTCTGATGTCTTCCAAAAGTAAAAACATGTCAACTTTATGATGCACACATAAAGTAGACATATTGTGTTTGTGAATCAAAATATAATTTATTTAGAATGTCTATTTTCCTTACAAGAAGAGAGCTTCAAAGTTAGAAAATGTAAAAATTTTACATTTTTTCATCAAATTAAGGAATTTTTCACTAAGAAACCATGCAAGTATCGACAAAATTTTACCAATAACATAAAGTAGAATATGTCACGAAAAAACAATCTCGGAATCAGAATGATAGGTAAAGGCATCCCAGAGTTATTAATGCTTAAAGTGAAAGTAGTCAGATGTGCAAAAAAACGCTTTGGTCCTACAGTGAAATTTGGCCTGGTCCTTAACCCCTTAAGGACTCAGGGTTTTTCTGTTTTTTCCTTTGACATTTTTTCTACTTACCTTTAAAAAATCATAACTCTTTCAGTTTTTCCCCTAAAATTCTATGTGACAGCTTATTTTTTGCGCCACCAATTCTACTTTGTAATGACATCAGTCATTTTACCCAAAAATGTACAGCGAAATGGGAAAAAAAATCATTGTGCGACAAAATTGAAGAAAAAACACTATTTTGTCACTTTTGGTGGCTTCCGTTTTTACGCAGTAAATTTTTCTGTAGAAATGACATCTTATTTTTATTCTGTAGGTCCATACGGTTAAAATGATACCCTACTTGTATACTTTTGATTTTGTCGTACTTTTGAAAAAAATTTTTGCGCGTACGCCATTGACTATGCCGTTTATTTAATGATATAGTTTTATAGTTAGGACATTTACGCACGCGGTGATACCACATATCTTTATATTTATTTTTATTTACATGTTTAATTTTTTATTATGGGAAAAGGGGGGTGTTTTGAACTTTTGTTCAGGAAAGGGTTAATACATATTTTTAAACTTTTTTTACACAATTTTTTTTGCAGTGGCTACAGAGGGCTATAGCACTGCACACTTTGATTCATTGCACAGATCCCTGCCATGGGTTACCATGGCGGCGATCAGTGTTATCGCCACTTGACTGCTCCTGCCTGGATCTCAGGCAAGGAGCAGCCATTTGGGGATCGGACGCCGAGGAAGCAGGTAAGAGCCCTCCCAGTGTCCTGCTCGCTGTTCGGGATGCCGCGATTTTATCGCGGCGGTCCCGAACAGCCCGACTGACTAGCCGGGATAGTTTCACTTTCACTTTAGAAGCGGCAGTCAGCTTTGGCAGTCAGCGATCGGCGATGTGTGGTAGTAGCCGCGGGTCCCGGCCCTTGATGGGCGCCGGGACCGACGCAGTATGATGCGGCTTCGTGGCGCGACCCCGCTTCATATAGCGGAAGCCGTCGCAGGACGTAAATATACATCCTGCGTCGTTAAGGAGTTAAGGGGTTAAACTGAAAGTGCCCATGGTTTGCTGTCTTTCCATGAATTAGAGATATTTATGAAATGTCTATTTATAAAAATAAGTTAAAAAAAATTTCCTTCTCCTCCACACAGACCCCGGTACAAAAACTTGCTATACCTGACCTCATTACAGATCACTTCTGATACATGTGGACAGGGGTGTAACTATAGGGGTGCACATGTATCAGTCACACAGGGGCCCTGGTTTCAGAAGGGCCCCAAGGCTCCACTGTCCCATAAAAAGACACCAGTATTTGAAATGGCACATGGTAGACATGGGGCCCTGTCACAGACTTTGCACTGGGGGTCCAGAAGCTACAAGTTCCACCTCTGTACGTGGACACAGGTTTGGAGTTACAGGTATATTTGGCCTTGTTAGGACACTTAGTCCTACTGTACGTGCAGTAAAGACTTTTGAGGTGGGATTTATCCAAACCTGTACCGAGGAAAAGCTGACTGGGTGCCCATAGTGACCAATCAGATTGGTTCTTTCATTTTAACAAAGGCCTCTGAAGCAATCTAATTGGTTGCTATGGGCAAATGGGCAACTTTTCCTCTGCACAGGTTTTGATAAATCTCCCTAGTGGTGCAGGGAATTGTTCCATACGTTGCAGGTTTCTCCTATAGTAATATCTAGGGTTGCCACCTAGCTTGAATTTCACCGATACAGCCAGTATTTTGGCCACGCTGCCGGTAATGTTATATAAAAAATACTGGCAACACAAATGCCGGTAATTTTTTGGGCAGGGGGGTGGAGGTAGCAGCCTCCACTGGTCACTTATTTAGAGTGGCCACGGGCCAAGCAGCTGAACAGGAATAGGCGCCGCGCCCACTTTAACCCCTTAAGGACCAGGCCATTTTATATCTTAAGGACCGGAGCGTTTTTTGCAATTCTGACCACTGTCACTTTAAACATTAATAACTCTGGGATGCTTTTAGTTATCATTCTGATTCCGAGATTGTTTTTTCGTGACATATTCTACTTTAACTTAGTGGTAAAATTTTATGGTAACTTGCATCCTTTCTTGGTGAAAAATCCAAAAATTTGATGAAAAAAATTAAAATTTAGCATTTTTCTAACTTTGAAGCTCTCTGCTTGTAAGGAAAATGGATATTCAAAATATATATTTTTTGGGTTCACATATACAATATGTCTACTTTATGTTTGCATCATAAAATTTATGAGTTTTTACTTTTGGAACACACCATAGGGCTTCAAAGTTCAGTAGCAATTTTGAAATTTTTCACAAAATTTTCAAACTCACTATTTTTCAGGGACCAGTTCAGTTTTGAAGTGGATTTGAAGGGTCTTCATATTAGAAATACCCCATAAAAGACCCCATTATAAAAACTACACCCCCTAAAGTATTCAAAAAAACATTCAGTAAGTGTATTAACCCTTTAGGTGTTTCACAGGAATAGCAGCAAAGTGAAGGAGAAAATTCAAAATCTTCATTTTTTACACTCGCATGTTCTTGTAGACCCAATTTTTGAATTTTTGTAAGGTGTAAAAAGGAGAAAATTTTTACTTGTATTTGAAACCCAATTTCTCTAGAGTAAGCACATACCTCATATGTCTATGTTAATTGTTCGGCGGGCGCAGTAGAGGGCTCAGAAGGGAAGGAGCGACAAATGTTTTTTGGGGGGCATGCCGCATTTATGAAGCCCCTATGGTGCCAGGACAGCAAAAAGAAACACATGGCATACCATTTTGGAAACTAGACCCCTCAGGGAACGTAACAAGGGGTAAAGTGAACCTTAATACCCCACAGGTGATTCACGACTTTTGCATATGTAAAAAAAATATATATATTTTTTACCTAAAATGCTTGGTTTCCCAAAAATTTTACATTTTTAAAAAGGGTAATAGCAGAAAATACCCCCCAAAATTTGAAGCCCAATTTCTCCCGATACAGAAAACACCTCGCATGGCGGTGAAAAGTGCTCTGCTGGTGCACTACAGGTCTCAGAAGAGAAGGAGTCACATTTGGCTTTTTGAAAGCAAATTTTGCTCTGGGGGCATGCCGCATTTAGGAAGCCCCTATGGTGCCAGAAGAGCAAAAAAAAAACACATGGCATACCATTTTGGAAACTAGACCCCTCGGGGAACGTAACAAGGGGTAACGTGAACCTTAATGCCCTACAGGTGTTTCACGACTATTGCATATGTAAAAAAAAATAATTTTTTTTTACCTAAAATGCTTGTTTTCCCAAAATGTTTACATTTTTAAAAAGGGTAATAGCGGAAAATACCCCCCAAAATTTGAAGCCCAATTTCTCCCGATTCAGAAAACACCCCATATGGGGGTGAAAAGTGCTCTGCTGGCGCACTACAGGTCTCAGAAGAGAAGGAGTAACGTTTGGCTTTTTGAAAGCAAATTTTGCTCTGGGGGCATGCCGCATTTAGGAAGCCCCTATGGTGCCAGAACAGCAAAAAAAAAAAACACATGGCATACCATTTTGGAAACTAGACCCCTCGGGGAACGTAACAAGGGGTAATTTGAACCTTAATACCCTACAGGTGTTTCACGACTTTTGCATATGTAAAAAAATATATATTTTTTTTACCTAAAATGCTTGTTTTCCCAAAAATTTTACATTTTTTAAAAGGGTAATAGCAGAAAATACCCCCCAAAATTTGAAGCCCAATTTCTCCCGAGTACGGCGATACCCCATATGTGGCCCTAAACTGTTGCCTTGAAATACGACAGCGCTCCAAAGTGAGAGCGCCATGCGCATTTGAGGCCTAAATTAGGGACTTGCATAGGGGTGGACATAGGGGTATTCTACGCCAGTGATTCCCAAACAGTGTGCCTCCAGCTGTTGTAAAACTCCCAGCATGCCTGGACAGTCAACGGCTATCTGGCAATACTGGGAGTAGTTGTTTTGCAACAGCTGGAGGCTCCGTTTTGGAAACAGTGGCGTACCAGACGTTTTTCATTTTTATTGGGGAGGGGGGCTGTGTAGGGGTATGTGTATATGTAGTGTTTTTTACTTTTTATTTTATCTAGTGTTAGTGTAGTGTAGTGTTTTTAGGGTACAGTCGCACGGGCGGGGGGTTCACAGTAGTTTCTCGCTGGCAGTTTGAGCTACGGCAGAAAATTTGACGCAGCTCAAACTTGCAGCCGGATACTTACTGTAATCCTCCGCCCATGTGAGTGTACCCTGTACGTTCACATTGGGGGGGGGGGGGGGGAAATCCAGCTGTTGCAAAACTACAACTCCCAGCATGTACGGTCTATCAGTGCATGCTGGGAGTTGTAGTTTTGCAACCGCTGGAGGCTCCGTTTTGGAAACAGTGGTGTACCAGACGTTTTTCATTTTTATTGGGGAGGGGGGCTGTGTAGGGGTATGTGTACATGTAGTGTTTTTTACTTTTTATTTTATTGTGTGTTAGTGTAGTGTAGTGTTTTTAGGGTACAGTCGCACAGGCGGGGGGTTCACAGTAGTTTCTCGCTGGCAGTTTGAGCTGCGGCAGAAATTTTGCCGCACCTCAAACTTGCAGCCGGATACTTACTGTAATCCTCCGCCCATGTGAGTGTACCCTGTACGTTCACATTGGGGGGGGGGAACATCCAGCTGTTGCAAAACTACAACTCCCAGCATGTACGGTCTATCAGTGCATGCTGGGAGTTGTAGTTTTGCAACAGCTGGAGGCACACTGGTTGTGAAACACCGAGTTTGGTAACAAACTCAGTGTTTTGCAACCAGTGTGCCTTCAGCTGTTGCAAAAGCTACAACCCCCAGCATGTACGGACAGCGGAAGGGCATGCTGGGTGTTGTAGTTATGCAACAGCTGGAGGCATACTACTTTGGCTGGGGATGCTGGGGATTGTAGTTATGCAACAGCTAGAGACACACTGGTTTGCTACTTAACTCAGTGTGCCTTCAGCTGTTGCAAAACTACAACTCTCAGCAGTCACCGACAGCCAACGGGCATGCTGGGAGTTGTAGTTATGCAACCACCAGATGCACCACTACAACTCCCAGCATGCACTTTAGCTGATTGTGCAAGCTGGGAGTTGTAGTTACACAACAGCTGAAGGTACACTTTTCCATAGAAAGAATGTGCCTCCAGCTGTTGCAAAACTACAAGTCCCAGCATGCCCATAAGAGCATGCTGGGAGTTGTGGTGGTCTGCCTCCTGCTGTTGCATAACTACAGCTCCCAGCATGCCCTTTTTGCATGCTGGGAGCTGTTGCTAAGCAACAGCAGGAGGCTGTCACTCACCTCCAACGATCCTCGCCGCACAGGTCAGTCCCTCGTCGTCTCCGCCGCCGCCGCTGCTCCTGGGGCCCCGATCCCAACAGGGGCGCCGGGGATCGGGGTCCCCAGCACCCGGGGTGCACGTCCCGCACCCGCTCACGTCCTCCGGAAGAGGGGCGGAGCGGGTTGCGGGAGTGACACCCGCAGCAGGCGCCCTGATTGGTCGGCCGGTAATCCGGCCGACGAATCAGGGCGATCGTGAGGTGGCACCAGTGCCACCTCACCCCTGCTGGCTCTGGCTGTTCGGGGCCGTCTCTGACGGCCCCGATCAGCCAATAATTCCGGTTCACCGGGTCACTGGAGACCCGATTGACCCGGAATCCACCGCAGATCGCTGGACTGAATTGTCCAGCGATCTGCGGCCATCGCCGACATGGGGGGTCATAATGACCCCCCTGGGCGATATGCCCCGATGCCTGCTGAACGATTTCAGCAGGCATCGGGGACCGGCCCCGCTCCAGATGGTTGCGGGGGGCCGGTAAAACACATGACGTTCTCATACGTCATGTGTCCTTAAGGACTCGGAAATGGAGACGTATGAGAACGTCATGTGTCCTTAAGGGGTTAAAGGGGTATTCCAGGGGAAAAGTTTATTTTTTTTATGTCTACTGGCTCCATAAAGTTAAATAGATTTGTAAATTACTTCTATTAAAAAATCTTAATCCTTTCAATAATTATCAGCTGCTGAAGTTGAGTTGTTGTTTTCTGTCTGGCAACAGTGCTCTCTGCTGACATCTCTGCTTGTCTCGGGAACTGCACAGAGTAGAAGAGGTTTGCTAAACTGGGCGGTTCCCGAGACAAGTGTAATCAGAGAGCACTTAGACAGAAAAGAACAACTCAACTTCAGAAGCTCATAAGTACTGAAAGAATTACGTTTTTGAATAGAAGTAATTTACAAATCTGTTTAACTTTCTGTAGCCAGTTGATATATATATTTAAAAAAAAAATTTTTTTCCTGGATAACCCCTTTAACCCCTTGGGGACGGAGCCCATTATGACCCTAAGGACGGGAGCATTTTTTGCAAATCTGACCACTGTCACTTTAAGCATTAATAACTCTGGAATGCTTTTACTTATAAATTTGATTCCGAGATTGTTTTTTCGTGACATATTCTACTTTATGTTAGTGGTAAATTTTCGGCGATACTTGCATCCTTTCTTGGTGAAAAATGCTAAAATTTCATGAAAAATTTGAAAATTTTGCATTTTTCTAACTTTGAAGCTCTCTGCTTATAAGGAATATGGATATTCCAAATAAATTATATACTGATTCACATATACAATATGTCTACTTTATGTTTGCATCATAAAATTGATGAGTTTTTACTTTTGGAAGACACCAGAGGGCTTCAAAGTTCAGCAAAAATTTTCCAATTTTTCACAAAATTTTCAAAATCGGAATTTTTCAGGGACCAGTTCAGGTTTGAAGTGGATTTGAAGGGTCTTCTGGTTAGAAATACCCCATAAATGACCCCATTATAAAAACTGCACCCCTCAAAGTATTCAAAATTACATTCAGTAAGTGTGTTAACCCTTTAGGTGTTTCACAGGAATAGCAGCAAAGTGAAGGAGAAAATTCTAAATCTTCCATTTTTTACACTGGCATGTTCTTGTAGACCCAGTTTTTGAATTTTTACATGGGGAAAAGGAAAAAAATCCTCTTAAAATTTGTAACCCAATTTCTCTCGAGTAAGAAAATACCTCATATCTGTATGTCAAGTGTTCGGCGGGTGCACTAGAGGGCTCAGAAGCGAAGGAGCAACAATGGGATTTAGGAGAGTGAGTTTTTCTGAAATGGTTTTTGGGGGGCATGTCCCATTTAGGAAGCCCCTATGGTGCCAGGACAGCAAAAAAAACCACATTGCACACTATTATGGAAACGACACCCCTCAAGGAACGTAACAAGGGGTACGGTGAGCCTTAACACCCCACAGGTGTTTGACAACTTTTTGTTAAAGTCGGATGTGTAAATGAGAAAAAAATATTTTTCCACTAAAATGCTGGTTTTTCCCCAAATTTTACTTTTTTACAAAGGGAAATAGGAGAAAATGCCCCCCAAAATTTGTAACCCCATTTCTTCTGAGTATGGAAATACCCCATGTTTGGACGTCAAGTGCACTGCGAGCGAACTACAATGCTCAGAAGTGAAGGAGCGCCATTGAGCTTTTAGAGAGATAATTTGTTTGGAATGGAAGTCGGGGGCCATGTGCATTTACAAAGCCCCCCGTGGTGTCAGAACAGTGGTCCCCCCCCAAATGTGACCCCATTTTGGAAACTACACCCCTCACGGAATGTAATAAGGGGTACAGTGAGTATTTACACCCCACTGGCGTTTGACAGATCTTTGGAACAGTGGGCTGTGCAAAAAAAAAAAAAAAATTTTTCATTTTCACTGACCACTGTTCCAAAAATCTGTCAGACCCCTGTGGGGCGTAAATACTAACTGTACCCCTTATTACATTCCGTGAGGGGTGTAGTTTCCAAAATGGGGTCACATGTAGGTATTTATTTTTTTGCATTTATGTCAGAACCGCTGTAAAATCAGCCACCCCTGTGCAAATCACCAATTTAGGCCTCAAATGTACATGGTGCGCTCTCACTCCTGAGCCTTGTTATGCGCCCGCAGAGCATTTTACGCCCACATATGGGGTATCTCCGTACTCAGGAGAAATTGCGTTACAAATTTTGGGGGTCTTTTTTTCCTTTTACCTCTTGTGAAAATAAAAAGTAAAGGGCAACACCAGCATGTTAGTGTAAAAAATTTTTTTTTACACTAAAAGGCTGGTGTAGACCCCAACTTTTCCTTTTCATAAGGGGTAAAAGAAGAAAAAGCCCCCCAAAATTTGTAGTGCAATTTCTCCCGAGTACGGAAATACCCCATATGTGGCCCTAAACTGTTTCCTTGAAATACGACAGGGCTCCAAAGTGAGAGAGTCCCATGCGCATTTGAGGACTAAATTAGGGATTGCATAGGGGTGGACATAGGGGTATTCTACGCCAGTGATTCAAGCTGCCTCCAGCTGTTGCTAAACTCCCAGCATGCCTGGACAGTCAGTGGCTGCCCGGAAATGCTGGGAGTTGTTGTTTTGCAACAGCTGGAGGCTCCGTTTTGGAAACACTGCTGTACAATACTTTTTTCATTTTTATTGGGGGGGGGGGGGGGGACAGTGTAAGGGGGTGTTTATGTAGTGTTTTACTCTTTATTAGGTGTTAGTGTAGTGTAGTGTTTTTAGGGTACATTCACACTGGCGGGTTACGGTGAGTTTCCCGCTAGGAATTTGCCGCAGCTCATACTTGAAGCAGGAAACTTGCTGTAAACCCGCCCGTGTGAATGTACCCTGTACGTTCACATGGGGGTGGGGGGGCAAACCTCCAGCTGTTTCAAAACTACAACTCCCAGCATGCACGATCTGTCAGTAAATGCTGGGAGTTGTAGTTTTGCAACAGCTGGAGGCACACTGGTTGGAAAACCTTCAGTTAGGTTCTGTTACCTAACTCAGTATTTTCCAACCAGTGAGCCACCAGCTGTTGCAAAACTACAACTCCCAGCATGCACGGTCTGTCAGTACCTGCTGGGAGTTGTAGTTTTGCAACAGCTGGAGGCACACTGGTTGGAAAACCTTCAGTTAGGTTCTGTTACCTAACTCAGTATTTTCCAACCAGTGAGCCTCTAGCTGTTGCAAAACTACAACTCCCAGCATGCACGGTCTGTCAGTACATGCTGAGAGTTGTAGTTTTGAAACAGCTGGAGGCACACTGGTTGGAAAATACTGAGTTGGGTTCTGTTACCTAACTCAGTATTTTCCAACCAGTGTGCCTCCAGCTGTTGCAAAACTACAATTCCCAGCATGTCTGATCACAGAAGGGCATGCTGGGAGATGTAGTTATGCAACAGCTGGAGGTACGCAACTACAACTCCCAGCATGCCGAGACAGCTGTTTTCTGTGTGGGCATGCTGGAATTTGTAGTTTTGCAACATCTGGAGTGCTACAATTTAGAGACCACTGAACAGTGATCTCCAAACTGTGGACCTCCAGATGTTGCAAAACTACAACTCCCAGCATGCCCAGACAGCAAACAGCCTGTGTGGGCATGCTAGGAGTTGTAGTTTTGCAAGATCTAGAGGGCAGTATAGAGATCACTGTGCAGTGGTCTCTAAACTGCAGACCTCCAGCTGTTGCAAAACTACAAATTCCAGCATGCCCACACAGCAAACAGCTGTCTGGGCATGCTGGGAGTTGTAGTTTTGCAACATCTGGAGGGCTACAGTCTAGAGACCACTATAGTGGTCTCAGACTGTAGCCCTCTAGATGTTGCTAGGCAACTACTCACCGGCTTCCGTCGCATCCGGGAGCCGTCCTCTTCTGCCGCACGCCGCCGCAGATCTCCGTCGCCGCCGCAGATCTCCGTCGCCGCCTGCCGATCCCCGTCGCTCCGCTGCCTCTGGAGGGGTAAGTGGACTCCGGCGCCACTCCTCTTCGTTTTCCCCGTTCTTCCCCGCCTATTGTGGGAGGGCAGGACGGGGAAAACGAAAGTAAACCCCTCCGCCCCTGATCTGCTATTGGTGGTCGCGTCTAGACCACCAATAGCAGAGATAGGAGGGGTGGCAACTCTGCCACCTCACTCCTATCGCTTTAGGGGGATCATGGGTGTCTTAGACACCCGCGATCCCCCTTCTATTCCGGGTCGCCGGGTCACCATAGACCCGTAATGACCCGGAATCGGCGCAAATCGCAAGTGTGAATTCACTTGCGATTTGCGCCGATCGCCGACATGGGGGGGTCTAATGACCCCCCTGGGCATTTGCACGGGGTGCCTGCTGATAGATATCAGCAGTCACCCCAGCCCGGTCCCCGCCCGGCGCGCGGCGGGGGACGAAATTCCCACGGGCGTATGGATACGCCCTTCGTCCTTAAGTACCAGGACGCAAGGGCGTATGCATACGCCCTTCGTCCCCAACAGGTTAAATCAGTGAGCTGTGGTCAGGGCTGGATTCATGTAGTGGTGGACGGAGCTGGAGCTGCAGCTGCAACTAGGCGACACAGGCCACCCGGCACCCGCTTAGGCCATCTGCCTTTCCGACCACCCGCCTACCCGCGATCAATTATCAGTATGTCATATAAGAGGGCCAGCCCTGTGATCTCCCAGGCCGGCCCTGTTCCACTTACGGTCCGGTGAACATGCATGTGTTTCCTGCAGCTGTCCGCCCGGCAGTGGTCATTATGAGGCATTTGGACAGACCCAAAGATTCTCTTCCAAAGAGGTACATTCCACATTAGTATAGCTATTATAAACACATATACCATTTAGGAGCATGGAAAAGCTAGGTGACAATCTATCACCTAGCTTTTCCATGCTCCTGAATATCATATCTGCTTATATTAGCTCAGATGTTATAAACAGATGTGCCTATATGTAGAATTGTCCAAACTATTTAAATATAACGTTAATTAAACCACATTTTTTTGTATTTTTAGTCACATCATATACCAGAAAAAACAAATAAAAAGCAATCAAAAAGTCGAATCAAAACAAAAATGGTACCAATAAAACAACAGATCACGGTGCAATAAATGAGCCCTATACATCCCAGTATTTGGAACAATAAAAGAGTCATAGGGATCAGAAGAGGACAAAATTTCCCCCACATATGTATTGTATCTCTTATACCACTTCCTGTGATGTCACGCATATATAATTAATTATGCAAATTAGCATGGGCGGTATTTTTTTGCAAGAAAGGTGGCAACCCACGTAATATCACAGGAGTAATATTCTCCTTCAGGACACAGTTATACATGAGGAGATGTCTCTGTTAACCCCTTAATGAAGCAGCGATTTTTCAGTTAATGCATTTTCATTTTTTCCTCATCTCCTTTTAAAATCCATATGCAATTTTAGGGGGTATAGGTTCTATGCAGTGCACTTTACAGGAAATTGATCAAGTTATATTTATTTTGTATGTCAATACGATTACAACGATACCCAATTTATATAGATGTTGTTTTATTTTATTAGTTTAAAAAAATGATTAATTTTAGTAAAAAATAAATACATAGTATGCTTCAAATTGTCCTCTTCTGACTTCTATAACTTAATTTTTGTATACAGGGATCTATGTGAGATGTTTCATTATTTGTGCTGAGATCTGTTTTTATCGGTACCATATTTGTTTTGATGGGACTTTATAATCGCTTTTTATTCATGTTTTTCTGGTATATGAAGTGACCAAAAATCCGCAATTTATGACTTTGTTATTTTTTTTTCTCTTACGTTTACATCATTGACCAAGTGGTTTTATAAAAATTATATTTTACTAGTTTACTAGATAATACCACAAATGTTTACATTTATTTTTGTTTATGTGGTGTCCCGGTACAGGACCTGGTCCTGTCACTTGTCTAAGGTCCCCACAGCTAGAGTCCCTCCATGTCTATAGGGCTCTCCTGTAGGGCTTACCCCTAGTAGTCTTAAGTAAAGTGTGTACATGTTAATTTAATGTAGAGGAAATATATGTATAGGACCTTAGTGGTCACGTGATACACAGTTGTAATGTATAAAATGCTTAAGGATCTTTCGAGGTCATGTGATGTACCCAGAGTTCACTGAGTTCATAACTTACAGGTTTGCTGACCAATGAGCTTTGTCCAGCCCTCTTAATATATAAGGGGCTGCAGCCACTAAATTCACTCTCTTAGTTCCGGATTATCAAGCAAGCACAACATCTCAGCATCAGCATCAATTCAAGCTAGGCCTGAAGCCTAACATCCCAAAGCCACAAAACGTGCGTTACCAAGGCTCAAACTACTGAATCCTGTGTGACTACTATCAGCTCAAATATTCTAAAATAGTAGCACAGTGGCTAGTATCAAAAGATCATTGCTTCCAAGTCCCATCAAACCTGTGAGGAACCTGTATCCCCGTTCACTCTTGAAAAGACTGTTATGTTCAATACTGTTGCATAAAATCTTCGAGTAAAGTTCAGTTTACTTCATAAAATCTGCTGTGGACATTCCGTTATTTTTCCCTGCCGTTTGTGGGGCGGTTTGCAGTAGGAACATTACTATTGAGGAAACCGCAGCCTGGCATCACCACATTCAAGGGTTAATACCACCAGACCCAACACTATTACCGCAACACCCTAGACACCATTACGCTCCCAGCACCACATTTACATTATCTTATTTTAAAAAAGTGTGTGTGGGGGGTTGGGGGGCAGTGTGATTCACACTTTTATTAGGGGAGGGGCCTATTCACATTTATAATATATATATTTTTTTATTATTCTTTTTTACACTTTTTTTTTTGTTCCCATAGAGGACTATAATATGAAATCACTGGATCGCTAACAAAGTTCGATGCTATGAACGGCTTTAGGTCCCACAATCAACTTTGATTTCGGGATCTAAAGGGTTCATAGGCGTAATAGGGATATTATCTGGCCCAAGGCTGAAGATTCCCCCCATGGTATGGAGTGGGATGTCATCACAATCTCGCTCCAATGCTGGTTACTCCTTCCCAGGACATCCCCATGTGACCTATAGCGGGAATGTGTAAAACTATATAGATTTTCCCATCCCAAGTAAGAAATGCTACTTCTAGTTTATATTACTATGAAATAATTAATCTCATTCATCTCGTGTCCTTTATAACAGATACATTGAATGCTCAGGATAACATATCACATAGCACATTTTTATCATGACTTTTATGTTGAGGTTTTTATGTATTTTTTAACTTTGGCTTCCAATGTTGCTGTTTTTCAACCATCAGTTCATTGGGACGATGCAATCATAGCGCAGGCCCATGTAACATATTGTACTGCACTATCCAATAGCCAGACCCATCGACCAATAGGATCGCAGGGTTTTACAAATAAACAACAACAGAAAATGACAGTTGGTGCCAGTCTGCGATTGCTCTTCTAGAGTTGAGACCGGCTCCTTATTTCTCTGCGAGAAGTGACTTTTTTGGACAGCGACCCCCATCAATTTCTACAGATTTTGAGGAGAGGAGGAGAGGCGAGGAGGAGGCGAGTAGGAGGCGGAGGAGAGGAGGAGGCGGAGGAGAGGAGGAGGCGGAGGAGGAGAGGAGGCGGAGGAGGAGAGGAGGAGAGGAGAGGAGGAGAGGCGAGGAGGAGGAGAGGCGAGGAGGAGGAGGCGGAGGAGGAGAGGAGGAGAGGAGGAGAGGAGGAGAGGCGAGGAGGAGGAGAGGCGAGGAGGAGGAGGCGGCGAGGAAGAGAAGAAAAGGCGACACCATGAGGAAGAGGAAGAGAGAACTGACAGCCCTTTATGAGGAGGAGTGGTAAGTATAAAGGACACATCACTACACCATTTTATAGGGGTACATTTACAGACAGTCTTCAAAAACTAAGAGTTGTTTTTCTGCCATCCACTAGGGGAAGATTTATCAAAAATGTAGAGAAAATGTTGACCAGTTGCCATAGCAACCAATCAGCTTCCCCCCTTTTTCAGAGGCCTTTTTAAAAAAAGAAATTAAAAAAGCAATCTCATTAGTTGCTATGGGTAACTGCAACACTATTCTCAGCCAAACGTTTTGATAAATCTCCCCAGTACTGTCTATGATGTTTTTTTTCTTTTCTAACGTTTGCAATGAGCATGTCCCATAAACTGTCATGTGCAGTGCAACCACACTACTGAGCCTCCATGTATAACTGCTACTAGTGTATATGCTAATTGCCCCTAATGTTATATGTGATAACTGCCCCCCTAATGTTATATATGATAACTGCCCCAGTAATGTTATATGTGATATCTGCTCCCCTAATGTTATATCTGCTCCCCTAATGTATGTGATAACTGCCCCCCTAATGTTGTATGTGATAACTGCCCCAGTAATGTTATATGTGATATCTGCTCCCCTAATGTTATATCTGCTCCCCTAATGTATGTGATAACTGCCCCCCTAATGTTGTATGTGATAACTGCCCCCCTAATGTTATATGTTATTAATTCCCCCAATGTTATACGTGATAACTGCCCCCTAATGTTATATGTGGTAACTGTCCCTAATGTTATATATGATAACTGCCCCCCTAATGTTATATGTGATAACTGCCCCTCTAATGTTATATGTGATAACTGCCCCCCTAACGTTATATGTGATAACTGCCCCCCTAATGTTGTATGTGATAACTGCCCCCCTAATGTTATATGTGATAAATGCCCCCAATGTTGTACGTGATAACTGCCCCCTAATGTTATATGTGGTAACTGTCCCTAATGTTATATATGATAACTGCCCCCCTAATGTTATATGTGATAACTGCCCCCCTAATGTTATATGTGATAACTACCCCCTAATGTTATGTGTGATAACTGCCCCCTTAATGTTATATGTGATAACTGCCCCCCTAATGTTATATGTGATAAATGCCCCCCTAATGTTATATGTGATAACTGCCCCCCTAATGTTATATGTGATAACTGCCCCCCTAATGTTATATGTGATAACTGTCCCTAATGTTATATATGATAACTGCCCCACTAATGTTATATGTTATAACTGCCCCTAATGTTATATGTGATAACCGCCCCCCTAATGTTGTATGTGATAACTGCCCCCCTAATGTTATATGTGATAACTGCCCCCCAATGTTATATGTGATAACTGCCCCCCTAATGTTATATGTGATAACTGTCCCTAATGTTATATATGATAACTGCCCCCCTTATGTTATATGTGATAACTGCCCCTAATGTTATATGTGATAACTGCCCCCCTAATGTTGTATGTGATAACTGCCCCCCTAATATTATATGTGATAACTGCCCCCCTAATGTTAAATGTGATAACTGCCCCTCTAATGTTATATGTGATAACTGCCCCCCTAATGTTATATGTGATAACTGCCCCCCTAATGTTATATGTGATAACTACCCCCTAATGTTATGTGTGATAACTGCCCCCTTAATGTTATATGTGATAACTGCCCCCCTAATGTTATATGTGATAAATGCCCCCCTAATGTTATATGTGATAACTGCCCCACTAATGTTATATGTTATAACTGCCCTCTAATGTTATATGTGATAACTGCCCCCCTAATGTTATATGTGATAACTGTCCCTAATGTTATATATGATAACTGCCCCCCTTATGTTATATGTGATAACTGCCCCTAATGTTATATGTGATAACTGCCCCCCTAATGTTGTATGTGATAACTGCCCCCCTAATATTATATGTGATAACTGCCCCCCTAATGTTATATGTGATAACTGCCCCTCTAATGTTATATGTGATAACTGCCCCCCTAATGTTATATGTGATAACTGCCCCCCTAATGTTATATGTGATAACTACCCCCTAATGTTATGTGTGATAACTGCCCCCTTAATGTTATATGTGATAACTGCCCCCCTAATGTTATATGTGATAAATGCCCCCCTAATGTTATATGTGATAACTGCCCCACTAATGTTATATGTTATAACTGCCCTCTAATGTTATATGTGATAACTGCCCCCCTAATGTTATATGTGATAACTGCCCCCCTAATGTTATATGTGATAACTGCCCCCCTAATGTTATATGTGATGACTGCCCCCCTAATATTATATGTGATAACTGCCCCCCTAATGTTATATATGATAACTGCCCCCCTAATGTTATATGTGATAACTGCCCCCCTAATGTTGTATGTGATAACTGCCCCCCTAATGTTATATGTGATAACTGCGCCCCTAATGTTGTATGTGATAACTGCCCCCCTGATGTTGTATGTGATAACTGCCCCTCTAATGTTATATGTGATAACTGCCCCCCTAATGTTGTATGTGATAACTGCCCCCCTAATGTTGTATGTGATAACTGCCCCCCTAATGTTATATGTGATAACTGCCCCCCTAATGTTATATGTGATAACTGCCCCCCCTAATGTTATATATGATAACTGCCCCCCTAATGTTATATGTGATAACTGCCCCCCTAATGTTATATGTGATAACTGTCCCCCTAATGTTCTATGTGATAACTGCCCCCCTAATGTTATATGTGATAACTGTCCCCCTAATGTTCTATGTGATAACTGCCCCCCTTATGTTATATGTGATAAATGCCCCCAATGTTATACTTGATAACTGCCCCCTAATGTTATGTGTGATAACTGCCCCCCTAATGTTATGTGTGATAACTGCCCCCCTAATGTTATATGTGATAACTGCCCCCCTAATGTTATATGTGATAACTGCCCCCCTAATATTATATGTGATAACTGCCCCCCTTAATGTTATATGTGATAACTGCCCCCCTAATGTTATATGTGATAACTGCCCCCCTAATGTTATATGTGACAACTGCCCCCCTAATGTTATATGTGATAACTGCCCCCAATGTTATTATAGTTGGGCAGCTATATGTATCATACCACCAGAGGAATTTAGATTAAGAAGTTTTCTGGGACTTTTCCATTTATGGTCCATCCTCAGGACTGGCTATTAATGTGTTGTTGGTGGTGGACCAACACCAGGCACCTCACCTCTGCCCTACAGCTGTTTGGCAGAGCCATGGGGGGAGATTTACCAAAACCTCTCCAGACAAAAAGCTGCTGAGTTGCCCATAGCAACCAATCCTTTTCAAAAATGAAAGAATCGATCTGATTGGTTGCTATGGGCAACACAGCAACTTTTCCTCAGGACAGGTTTTGATAAATCTCCCCCCATGATGGTTTTCACATATAAACAATGGAGGAGATTTATCCAAACCTGGGCAGAGGAAGAGTGGTGCAGTTGCCTATAGCAACCTATCAGATTGCTTCTTTTAAAAAATGAAAGAAGCAATATGATTGGTTGCTATGGGCAACTGCACCACTCTTCCTCTACACAGGTTTGGATAAATCTCCTCCAATGACGGGAGATAGAGAAGAGATTTTGGGTCATTCTGAAATGCTGGTGCCAGGTCACTGCAGCACAGCCCCCATTCAATTTAATGGAACTAAGATTTGACAGCAGTGGATAGACCATAAATGTAAATGTCCCAGAAAACCACTGGAAAATCTCTTTAATATATATGATAACTGCCTCTTCAATGGTAAATGTGATTTCTGACCCAGTGTTATACGTGATAATGCCACTATTTTTGTTTCGATAATGCCACTATTTATAGGCCTTTTCGATCGCTTTTTATACATTTTTTTCTGGTACATGAAGTGACCAAAAATCTGCAATTCTGCTATTTTTTTACATTTACGCCATTAACCGTGCAGTTTTGTTACCATTGGACATTTCTGCATGTGGCAATACTTAAAGGGGTACTCCACCGCTAGGCATCTTGGGGGAGATTTATCAAAACCTGTCCAGAGGACAAGTTGCCCAGTAACCCATAGCAACCAATCAGATCACTTCTTTCACTTTGCAGAGGCCTTGTTAAAAATGAAAGAAGCAAGCTGATTGGTTGCTATGGGCACCCTATCCCCTATCGCTGGGACACCCGTGACCTCTGCGCACTGACCCGTGACACCCCGTGTTCTGAACAAATGCCAAGTCCTGGCGGCAGTGGTCGTGATGTCATGCCCCCCCTTCGATGTCTATGGGAAGGGGTGTGACGGCTCCCATAGACATGCATGGAGGGGATGTGGCGTTTTTTCTTTTAGATTTTTAACATTTTTTTTCCAGCAGTCAATGTGTAGCATGAATAATTCAATTATTTTATTATTTGGGTCATTATGAATGTGGCGAAACTCAATATGTTTTTTAAATTTTTTATGTTGTTTTCAGAAAAAGTTGATGCTTTTTTTTATTTACATTTTATTTTTAAGAGCCCTACAAAGGGACTGACAGCGATCAGTGTGGAAACTCCTCACATGCAGCTTTCAGGATTTGACTGATGTATATGAAGGGTTAATCTACTAGAAGAGGTTCCTCCGCTCCTTGTAGCTCCAGCAGGAGCCCGACTATCATACTGATCCCTGCACGGTAGACCCGCATTGCCTTATGATAGCACTGAAAATATGGTGGGCAAGACTACGGACCCTTAAAGGGGTACTCCACTGATCTGTACAGACGCCCGGCATTCTGCCACGCCCCCTCCCATAGACATGAATGGAGGGGGCGTGGCTTGATGTAACGAGAATATAATGTTGTACCATATGGTCTCATAGACTTCCATGGTGTCATATTATGGCTCCTTATAACCGGGATGGCCCATTATTTGGTCGGGTGCATGAGGCCCAATACTATAGATGTTATCTCTTCTATCACAGTTCAGCATCTGCCACCCAGGAGGAGTCGGAGAAGACGGAGGACCAGCCAAAGGAGGAGACGGACGGCGAGCCAAAGAAGAAGAGGGAGCAGACGGACAACAACCGCAGGGAGACCACTGATGACGCCATCCTACAGCCGGAGGAACGAGCCGCTTTTTACAGACTCCTGGGTAACAATACATTTTTCTTTCAATGACAAAAAGTATAATATTTAATCACATGATAAAATAAAGTGTTCTTATCCCCTTAAAGATGCCCCCCCCCAGGAGATAGATAGTTGCCCCCAGTGTAGATAGGTTCTGCCAAGGGGTAGATAGTGGTTCCCAGTGTAGACAGGTGCCCTCCAGGAGGTAGATAGTAGTTTCCAGTGTAGATAGGTTTCCACCAGAGGTAGACAGTAGTAATGAGCGGCAGGGGACATATTCGAATTTGCAATATTTCACTATGTTTTTTTTTTTTTTTCCATGCGAAAATTTGTAATGAAATTCGCATAGTGCGCATGCGCAATTATATCTCCAGTGTGCCGATATTCGCATAGTTGTCTCCAGTTATCTCCAGTGTAGATAGATTCCCCCCCCAGAGGTAGATAGCTACCCTCCAGGAGGCAGGTAGTTGTCTCCAGTGTAGATAGATCCCCCCCCCCCCCCAGAGGTAGATAGCTGTTCCCAGTGTAGACAGCTGCCCTCCAGGAGGCAGGTAGTTGCCTCCAGTGTAGATAAATTCCCCCCCAGAGATAGATAGCTGTTCCCAGTGTAGACAGCTGCCCTCCAGGTGGCAGGTAGTTGTCTCCAGTGTAGATAGATTCCCCCCCAGAGGTAGATAGCTGTTCCCAGTATAGACAGGTGCCCTCCAGGAGGCAGGTAGTTGATCCCAGTGTAGATAGGTTTCCCCAAACGTAGGCATTTTTCCCACAGTATAGACATGTGCCCTCCAGGAGGTAGATAGTTGCCCCAATTGTAGACATGTCCCTGTCACCCAAAATTTTTAATTAATTAAATACATATATAATTAAATAAGAATTAAAAAATACATATTTACGTTTAGAGATGTCGCGAATTGTTCGCCGGCGAAAAGTTCCCGGCGAATTTAGCATGTTCACGTTCGCCTCGCCGGGCGAACATATGTGAAGTTCGATCCGCCCCCTATACTTTAACCTTGCAGTAAACTTTGACCCTGTGAGTCAGAGTCAGCAGACACATTACAGCCAATCAGCAGCAGTCCTTCCCTTCCAGACCCCCCTACCTCTTGCACGGACACCAATTTAGCCTCATTCTGCATGCTGCAGGCTTAGAAAGTGGAGGGTCAGAAAAGCTGCTCCTGCTGTATAAGGAAAGTGATAGCTAGGTTGCTGCTAGGTGGTGTATTCAGGGTCTAGTTTACTTCTAAAGCACTAGTGTAACATCTGCTTTAAGGACAGCACCCAAAAAGCCCTTTTTAGGGCTGAAAGATATCAGTCCTGGTTGGGAGGGAACCGCTGGTATTAAGGGGTTTTCCTGAATCAAACTTAAGTTCCTTCAAGCAACTAACTACTACAGTATTCAAAGAGCTGAAAGATATCAGTCCGTGTGTCTTGCAACACCTGGGGGCACCCTGGTTGGGAGGGAACCGCTGGTTAAAAGGGGTACTTCAGTATAAAACTTAAGTTCCTTCAAGCAACTAACTACTACAGTATTCAAAGGGCTGAAAGATATCAGTCCGTGCGTTTTGCAACAGCTGGAGGCACCCTGTTTGAGGACCACTGCTTAAAAGGGGAACTCCGCTAGCAAGCTTTTTTGCTCATTGTCACCCTAGTTTAAATCACATTAGGTGTGACAGTTGTGCAAATTAACCAAAAAATTACAGGTAGAGGAAGGCCACCCCGCAGGGGCCGTCGTGGTGCTGGGATTCCCTTTGGCCCTAGAATGGCCAGTCATCAGAGGCCACGTACCCTGAACCCCCAAAGTTCTGAGGACTTAGTTGACTGGCTATCACAAGACACCAAATCTACTACAGCTTCCGCTCGGAACCTTGACGCACCATTCTACTCCTCCTCTAGCTTAGCTTCGGGCACCTCTCATGCTACCAGAACCACGCATTCCATGAATGGCAGCCGTCACCAGGTTTACCCAATGCGCAGTGTAGGTGATATACCTGCTCTGACCATGCCAGTGAGGTGCTTGATTTGTGACAGCCCGACACGTTGGAATTCAACACTCCTAATGTTCGGTTGGGTTCAAATCCCACTATGTGCTGCCTCAAGGGGGGCTCTAACTATGTGCTGCATAATATGGGGGAATCTTATGTGCTGCCTAAAGGGGAGCTCTAACTATGTGCTGACTAACATGGGGGAATCTTACTATGTGATGCCTAAAGTGGGGGGATCTAACTATGTGCTGCCTAATATGGGGGAATCTATGTGCTGTCTAAAGAGGGGAATCTAACTATGTGATGCCTAAAGGGGGGCTCTATATGCTGCCTAAAGGGTGCTAAAGCACGTTATTCCAAACCATTTAGGAATAATAGGTGATTTATGCCCTTTATGGATTAAAACCAGACTCTGCATCAACTATGTAATTTTCCATGGGAGTTTTGCCATGGATCCCACTCCAGCATGCCACAATACATTTGTTAGTCCCCTTGAAACAACTTTTAAATCACTATTGTGGCCAGAAAGAGTCCCTGTGGGTTTTAAAATTCGCCTGCCCATTGAAGTCAAAGGTGGTTCGCGAACATTTGCGGAAGGTTGCGTTTGCGGTTCGCGAACCGAAAATTTTATGTTCGCGACATCACTATTTACGTTCTCTTTACTGCCTTACCAACATGGACGTCCCTTGGTGCACACAGAGTGATGTTACCCTGTGTGTGTCTGAGCCGGAGACAGTGGGCAGAGGTCCTGCACCTCTCCCAACCTGCAACCAGGGAAAGTGCCCTCGACCCATAATTCTAGAGATCTCCAGCAGTTCTGCCACCCTGCCGGGCTAGGAAGATGGTGGTTCCCTAGGCAGGTGCCTACTCAGCCAACCCCCAATCTTGGCCCTATGAAACAGACATATACATCGTAAATAAAGATCAGTATTATCATAGCCCTAATACTGAGGTCCATGTTCTTCAGGAAAGATAATGTTCCCTCTACAGAACCTTCTCTCTCCTGCTCTGGTGCTTCTGTACAATGTATAGTATGGAATATAGTTTATAATGTGTCAGTGACTGTATACACACATGTATATGTATATTATATGTAGAATTGTTATAGATAGTATAGAAGATATTGATTGAATAAATAAAAATAATGATATCTCTGTTATTTTTGTAGATGAAGGACACATCCAGCTATTTCTAGGCAGGGACAGCTGCTATAAGATCGCGGACAAGGTAGTATATAAAGGGAAAGAATAGATGTTGTACAGATAGAAGTAAATACAGGGATATACTGGAGACATACAGGTACTGTATAATAGAATGTATTTAGATAAGAAATGTATTACCAGCCTCTAACTCTTCTTCTCCCTCTAGTATCTCCTGGCCATGGTCCTCATCTACTTCCGAAGAGCCAACCTGCGTACGGAGGAATATAACACCTACTTCTTTCCAGCGCTGTGAGTTTTTATTAATGTTATTGCATATATACACATCTATATAAATATATAAATATATATATATTATATATATATATATATATACACATATCTATATAAATACATAAATATATATATATATATATATATATTTATAAACATTAATATAAATACATATAAATATATATATATATATATATATATATATATATATATATATATACACCGGGCACTCTGTGTTGTAATATTACTACCAATGGTTCTTCTCCTCTTTCTCTTGTGAAATGTGTATAATTTTTATTTATTTATTTTTTCTTCCTTTTAGGTTTCTTGCCAACCAGTTTGAAGAGGATGAGATGTTTCGACGCGAGATCTACCCCTGGGCCCTTGGACCGATGTGGACGGCGATGAAGACCTGGATGCTACACCTGCGGAACCTGCTGCTCCTCCGGATGAGATTCCACGCTTGGGTGACCAGAGACACCTGTGATCGGGTCAGTGACATAAAATAAAAACTATACACTAGGAATGAAAGTCTGTGTTTATTATAACAATGTATATTGTGATTAATTCTAGATCATGGCACAAGACCCCGAGTACTGGGCATGGAAGAGAGAGCGTAAGGAACATCACGGCTGGGCCATACGCTGGTACCGGAGGGATCCTGGAGAATACATCCCGAGAGGCCCATGGTGGATCCCTCTCGCCTGCTCCATCTGTATCACCGATCTGCAGCCTTGTGCCGGGGAAGAGAACACCAAGCGAAGAAGGACGAAGAAAGAAGAACAGAACGGATGAAGACCAAGCCGCCCTAGATGTATTCTTAAGGTCACGTTCCCACTTGGCATATACGTAGCGTATTTGACGCTGCGCAAAGTCTGCAGAAGCAGCGGGAAATACGCTGCATATCCCTCGCTCACATACACACAAGGCTTTCTGGCGGCAGCCCTATGTGCGCAGTGAGTTTTGGAGGCGGGGCTCCACCTCCAAAACTCACTGCAAACAAAGGGCTGCCGCAAGAAAGCCTTGTGTGTATGGTGAGCGAGGGATACGCAGCGTATCTCCCGCTGCTGCTACAGATTTTGCACAGCGTGAAGTATTCTGCATACACGCCAAGAGGGAACGTGCCCTTATAGTATATTTATTGTTACAATTAATGCACACACTAAATCACTGTACACAAATCACAAACACAAAATACATACACATTCATTCCCTACACACTTTTACTACATACACATTCATCTCCTACACACAATCACTACATAGACATTCATTCTCTACACACTATCACTAAATACACATTCATTCTCTACACACTATCACTACATACACATTCTTTCCCTACACACTATCACTACATACACATTCATCCCCTACACACTATCACTACATACACATCCATCCCCTACACACTATCACTACATACACATTCATTCCCTACACACTATCACTACATACACATTCATCCCCTACACACTATCACTACATACACATTCATCCCCTACACACTATCACTACATACACATTCATCCCCTACACACTATCACTACATAAACATTTGCAGTCATGTTATAGCGTAATAGGGGCATAGATGCCCATAGATGCCCACAACAAGGAAATAATTCTACTGCCGTACAAATCACTAGTCAGATCACACATAGAATACTGTGTACAGTACTGGGCACCAGTGTACAAGAAAGATATAGTGGAGATGGAGAGGGTTCAAAGACGGGCAACCAGGTTAATACGGGGAAGGGGAGGACTACAGTACCCAGAAAGATTATCAGAATTGGGTTTATTTAGTTTAGAAAAAAGAAGGCTTAGGGGAGACCTAATAACTATGTATAAATATATCAGGGGACCATTCAGAGATCTCTCCCATGATCTATTTATACCCAGGACTGTATCTATAACAAGGGGGCATCCTCTACGTTTAGAGGAAAGAAGGTTTCTACGCAACCACAGACGGGGGTTCTTTACTGTAAGAGCAGTGAGACTGTGGAATTCTCTCCCGGAGGAGGTAGTCATAGTGAACTCTGTAAAAGAGTTCAAAAGGGGTCTGGATGCATTCTTGGAGAATAATAACATCGCCGGTTATGTATACTAGATTTATAGGGACAGAACGTTGATCCAGAGATTTATTCTGACTGCCATATTTGGAGTCGGGAAGGAATTTTTACCTCTAGTATGAGGGTTTTTTGCCTTCCCCTGGATCAACTCAGTAGGGACTTACACATTAAAAACACATTAAAAATACATATAAAATATAATAATAAACTTCACATTTAATTACATTTATTTACCTTGTCTGAGTCACTTCTTCTATTAGAATTTGTTACAAAGTGTGGATGATGAGCGGTGTGTGACCCGAATGCCCTGATGTAACCTTCAGAGTTTTTTTTCCTTCTCCCTAGTAAATAGTAAAGTAGAAAAAACGTATGCCGTTAACTTTTTGCAGTCACATTAAAAGGGTACTCCACTGCCCCAGCGTTCAAACATTTTGTTCTGAACACTGGGTGCAAGCTGCTGGGGTTGTGACTTCATGGCCATGCCCCTCGTGATGTCAAGCCATGCCACGCCTCCCTAAACGGAAGACTATGGAGGGGCATGATGCATGCCAAGCACCCTCCCAGAGACTAGCATTGAGGGGACATGGCGCAATGTCACAAGGGGCGTTGCCATTACGTCATGACCCCCGCAGCTTGCACCCAGCATTCTGAACAAAATGTTTAGAACAATGGAGCAGTTGAGTACCCCTTTTAATTGCATGCTTGGAACCCTAGCTATAGTGATGCAGAGGTAACAGTCACACAAGGGCCCTGATGCCTGAGGGGGTCCATGAAGTGTTATGAATGGCACAGGATGGTTTGGGGGTCCTTGTTACACATTGCACATTGAAGCGTCTGCTTTATGTATGATGCATATTTTCTCTCATGGTGGTCATACACTGTGGACAAAATATGGCTGAACTTTGTCTGAACTAAGAATGCTTTTTATAGTGTAGCCAGAAAGAACAAGAAGGTGTTGACAAGGTGTAAGGTGGTCTTCAATGGGTTTAGAGGCTATCATTTGCAGTGCTATCTGGTTAATAATAAAATAAATAAATATATCAAACAGGTAAGGGAGTATCTAGGCTAATTTTCATTGACCAAGTGGTTTTATAAAAATAAAATTTTATTAGTTTACTAGATAATACCACAAATGTTTACATTTATTTTTGTTTATGTGGTGTCCCGGTACAGGACCTGTTCCTGTCCCTTGTCTAAGGTCCCCACAGCTAGAATCCCTCCATGTCTATAGGGCTCTCCTGTAGGGCATACCCCTAGTAGTCTTAAGTAAAGTGTGTACATATTAATTTAATGTAGAGGAAATATATGTATAGGACCATAGTGGTCACGTGATACACAGTTGTCATGTATAAAATGCTTAACCTTCCTGGCGGTATGATTCTTTCTGGAAATTTGTACCAAAAGCGGTACAATTTTTTGCACTGAATTTCACATCTCCCCCCGCCCATTTCACATCTCCCCCATCACATTCCCCCTCCCTTGTCACATTCCCCCTCTCCCTTGTCACATCCCCCGTCACATTCTCCCTCCTCCTTGTCACATTCTTCCCCCCTTGTCACATTCTTCCCCCTTGTCACATCCCCCCCTTATCCCATTCCCCCCTTGTCACATTCCCCCCCTGTCACATTCCCCCCCCTGTCACATTCTCCCCCTTCATGTTACATTCCCCTCCCCCTGTGAAATCACCCCCTTGTCACATCCCCCCCTTCATGTCACATTCCCCCTCCCCTGTCACTTTCCCCCCTCTTGTCACATTCCCCCCCCCTTCATGTCACATTCCCCCCCCCCCCCCCTTGTCACATCCCCCCCTCTGTCACATTCCCCCCTTTGTCACATTCTCCCCCCTTGTCTTGTCCTGCAGCAGAATACACTAGGTTTACCGGGCAGATTTCAAAACCTAGTGTATTTGCTGCAGAACAAGCCCTTTCCCCTTCAGCCAATCACAGGCTTTACACCACTGCGGCCTGTGATTGGCTGAAAAGTGAAAGGTCCTGTAAGATGAATAGAGCAGGGACCAGAGCACACGGAGGGGAACGACATCTTCAGGGACCGGGACTAGGTGAGCAAAAGGTTTTTTTATTTTACTACTTTTTCCTTTTACATTTAGCTCAGTGTTTTTCTGACAGGGTACCTCCAGCTGTTGTGAAACTACTACTCCAAGCATGCCCGGACAGCCTTTGGCTGTTCGGGCATGCTGAGAGTTGTAGTTTTGCAACAGCTGGAGGCCCCCTGGTAGGGAAACACTGACTTTTAGTATTTTTCTTTACCTGCTCTGGCCGCCCCCCGCAACGGGAGCCGACCAGAGCAGATAATCGCAAGTTTTCCCGGGGGCCGCATCGCTATATCGCATTGCTTTTGCGATATATCGTGCAGCCCGGCCGGGAACTCTGTAATTCTACCCCGAGCGTGACTCAGGGTTACCGATCCTGGCAGGGAAAATTAACCCCGAGTCACGCTCGGGAATACCGCTCAGGAGGTTAAGGACCTTTCGAGGTCATGTGATGTACCCAGAGTTCACTGGGTTCATAACTTACAGGTTTGCTGACCAATGAGCTTTGTCCAGCCCTCTTAATATATAAGGGGCTGCAGCCACTAAATTCACTCTCTTAGTACCGGATTATCAAGCAAGCACAACATCTCAGCATCAGCATCAATTCAAGCTAGGCCTGAAGCCTAACATCCCGCAGCCACAAAACGTGCGTTACCAAGGCTCAAACTACTGAATCCTGTGTGACTACTATCAGCTCAAATATTCTAAAATAGTAGCACAGTGGCTAGCATCAAAAGATCATTGCTTCCAAGTCCCATCAGCATCAAAACATCATTTCTTCCAAGTCCCATCAAACCTGTGAGGAACCTGTATCCCCGTTCACTCTTGAAAAGACTGTTATGTTCAATACTGTTGCATAAAATCTTCGAGTAAAGTTTCATCAGTGTACTTCATAAAATCTGCTATGGACATTCTGTTATTTTTCCCTGCCGTTTGTGGGACGGTTTGCAGTAGGAACATTACTATTGAGGAAACCGCAGCCTGGCGTCAGGACACTCAAGGGTTAATACCACCAGACCCAACACTATTACCGCAACACTCTAGACACCATTACGCTCCCAGCACCACATTTACATTATCTTATTTAAAAAAAAGAGTATGTGGGGGGGGGGGGGGATGTTAGTGTGAATCACACTTTTATTAAGGGTGGGGCTTATTCACATTTATCCTTTTATTTTTTTTATAATTCTTTTTTACACTTTTTTTTTGCTCCCACAGAGGATGATAATATGAAATCACTGGATCGCTAACAAAGTTCAATGCTGTGAACCGCTTTAGGTCATCCAATGTTAGGACGTCTTGCAAATGTGGTGAAGACTTCAGGAAGTGCTTGACAACCAGATTCAACACGTGTGCCATGCAGGGCGCAGGTTTCACACTTCCTTGTCGCAGCGCGGACACAATGTTCTTCCCATTGTCGGTCACCATGGTTCCCATTTCCAGTTTTTGTGGAGTAAGCCATACTCCGATTTCTTGACGATTGAATTTTAGCAGTTCCTCCCCTGTGTGACTCCGTTTGCCAAGGCAAACCATGTGAAGAACAGTGTGACACTGCCGTGCTCTACACACATGGTGCGATGAAGGGCCACTGAGATTTGAACGTGAAGTGGAGGCCGAGGACACAGTGGAGGGTGAGGAGGCGGAGTTGCGCACTGTCACCAACTGGACCAACTGCCTGAGAGCGAGAGCGTGGAGGAGGAAGCGGTGTGACCTGTTCAAGTTGCTGTTGTGGCTGTGCAGGAACCACATTTACTCAGTGGGCCGTAAAATCACATGTATTGTTCCTGCCCGTAGTTACAGCTCCACACGTCAGCGCTGCTGTGCACTTTTGAACACACCGACAGGCTCAAGGGCTGGCACACCTTCTCTTGTACAAACTTATGCAGGGCTGGTACTGCCTTCTTCGCAAAGAAATTGCGACTTGGGACTCTCCACCTCGGGTCAGCACAAGCCCTCAATTCTCTGAAATGTGCAGAGTCCACCACTTGAAATGGGAGGGACTGCAGCACCAGCAACTTGGAAAGGAGGACATTCAGCTTCTGCGCCATTGGATGAATGCGACAGAAGGAGGGTATGACACACAGCTCCCTTCACCTGAGGTGGTGGACCCTTGGCTGGCTGAAGGAGGGAGTGGCGTGCCACTGGGTGATGCCGCAGGCTGGACCACCACATCTGAGCCACGGTTGTCCATGGCCGCTTTATGCTGGTGCATCATATGTTGACGCAGGGCCGTGGTGCCAACAATGCTACCCTGTCCACGCTTCACCTTCTACCGACATATCTTGCATGTGGCTGTGTTAACTTCCTCCGGATGCTTGATGAAAAACTGCCATACCACGAGTATCTGATTTTACCACCAACAGTGCGCAATAATTGACTGCTACTACCGCCATCTCAAGGAACCCCTGTTCCACTACCTCCTGGGAAGGTAGGCTTCCGCGAAGCAGTTGGTCTACCCTGGGCACGTTTGGCTCCTGAATTTCCACTTCTGCCACTATGCTGACTGCCAACCATGCTACCACCTTGCTGGCTCATCTGCTGCCTCAGGGGCAACCTGCAACCCTCTTCTGCTGATGATGATGAAGCCCTCTCTGCACCCGGATCCCAAGTGCGATCGGCTTCATCATCATGGAGTTCTGCCTCTCACTGCGGCTTCTGCTGCCACTCGCCCCTAGTCTGCTGCGACCTCTGTCTGATAAATTTAGGACTCTGACACTCCTCTGAGCACATCCTGGCACTTCACTGCCTGACATACTTAGTGCGTACACAAGGGGAGTAAAATATGCTTCACTACACGCCTTTCACTGTATGTAGGCTTGTTGCAGATTAACATGTTCAAAAAAGTACACTACGTAGATGTAGCTATGTGGTATGCACATATGACAGAAAAAAAAGGATGTATAGTACACTTGGAAAACTTATTTTCGTAAAACACCAGCCGGTGATTACTTTTGCCTGGACTTTCCCAGTACCTAGACTTGTTACAGATTCACTGATACAAAATAATAGCCTGCTTTGATGTAGGTATGTGGTGTGCACTTATGAGGGCAGAAAAATGCTCTACAATGAGCCTAAAAACTCTGTAAGTTTTGTAAAACACCAGCCGGTGAGTACTATTGTTTGGACTTTCACAGTATGTAGGCCCTTGACAGATTAACAGGTACAAAATGGTACACTACTTAGATGTACGTATGTGGTGTGCACTGATGAGGGCAGAAAAATGCGTTACAATACGCCTAAAAACACTGTATTTTTGTAAAACACCACCCGGTGAGTAATTTTGCTTGGACTTTCACAGTATGTAGGCCCTTGGCAAATTAACAGGTAAAAAATAGTACACTACTTAGATGTAGGTATGTGGTATGCACTGATGAGGGCAGAAAAATGCGCTACAATACGCCAAAAAACTCAGTATTTTTGTAAACACCAGCCGGTGAGTACTGTTGCTATGACTTTCACAGTATGTAGGCCCTTGACAGATTAACAGGTACAAAATGGTACACTTATTAGATGTATGTATGTGGTATGCACGCATGAGGGCAAGAAAATGCACAACAATACGAAAAAACAAAACGCTGTATTTTTGTAAAACAACAGCCAGTGAGTACTGTTGCTTGGACTATCACAGTATGTAGGCCTTTCACAGATTAACAGGTGCAAAATGGTACACTAATTAGATGTATGCATGTGGTATGCACTGATGAGGTCAGAAAAATGCTCAACAATATGCCAAAATAATCTGTATTTTTGTAAAACAACAGCCGGTGAGTACTGTTGCTTGGAGTTTCATAGTATGTAGGCCCTTGACAGATTAACAGGTACAAAATGGTACACTTATTAGATGAACGTATGTGGTATGCACGTATGAGGGCAAAAAATGCGCAACAATACACAAAAAAACTCTGTATTTTTGTAAAACACCAGCCGGTGAGTACTGTTGCTTGGACTTTCACAGTATGTATGCCCTTGACAAATTAAAAGCTAGAAAATAGTACACTACTTAGATGTAGGTATGTGGTATACACGTATGAGGGCAAAAAAATGCTCTACAATATGCCAAACAACTCAGTATTTTTGTAAAACACCAGCCGGTGAGTACTGTTGCTTGGACTTTCACAGTATGTAGACCTTTCACAGATTAGCAGGTACAAAATGGTACACTAATTAGATGTACGTATGGGGTATGCACATATGAGTGCAAAAAATGCCCAACAATACGCCCAAAAACAATGTATTTTTGTAAAACACCAGCCGGTGATTACTTTTGCCAGGACTTTCCCAATATCTAGACTTGTTACAGATAGAAAATAGTAGACTGCTTTGATGTAGTATGTGGTATGCACGTATGAGGGCAGACAAATGCACTAAAGTCCACTGAAAAAACATATTTGTGAACAGCAGCAGGACACAGCAGTGCAGCACCACAAAAAAAAATTTTTAAACGGGGATTAAACCCAAAATTGCACTCTGTCACAGAGTGTTAAGAATGGTGTGAACTGGTTTTTATACCGTCTATAGACTATTATAACCAGCAGATGATTTCTTGTGAAAAAAATACACAGAATTGCGCTGAAAATTCTTCCCTGCCTCCTGTGATAAGGTTCATGAAGTTCAGGCAGCTTGTTGATATGTATGAGGCAACGAAAAGCTATCTGCCCTCTCTGATGAAATGCTCAATAAAGTGAATGGGAGGTTTATGGCGTAAAAATCCTTCTCAGTCAGAACAAGCAAAGCACTGCACTTCTCTCTGTCCACAACGCTGATTTAAATAGCAGTTGGCAGTGGAACGCTGTGGTATAAGCAATTCAGCGTGTCTGTGTAACACACACAGACACGCAGTCCGCCCTATCTCTGCAGTGTATATGGCATGAAATGAGCAGCCACAAGATGGCTGGGGATTATATAGGGCTGTGACATCACAGGGGTCAATGAATGATGATAGGATGCATCTCGAATGTGATTCAGGGTCATCCCGCCTACCTCCCTTCCCGTCGTACTTTCCCACCCTCCCATAATCCCCTGCCCCATGAAGTGACATGTGTATCCGCCATTTTAGGTCTCCTTTAGCCTGGAACGCTGTAAAATGCAGTTTAATTAAGCGATTTGCGCAATAGAATTGCTGCGATATTCGCATTCGTTGTGAATCGAATATTTCATGAAACCCGTAACGAATTTGGGTTCGTCAGCTTCGATTCGCTCATCTCTAATCACTACATACACATTCATTTCCTACACACTATCACTACATACACATTCATCCCCCACACACTATCATTTCATACACATTCATTCTCTACACCCTATCACTACATACACATTCATTCTCTACACACTATCACTACATACACATTCATCCCCTACACACTATCACTACATACACATTCATCCCCCACACACTATCACTACATACACATTCATTCTCTATACACTATCACTACACACACATTCATCCCCTACACACTATCACTACACACACATTCATTCCCTACACACTATCACTGCATACACATTCAGCCCCTACATACTATCACTACATACACATTCATTCCATACACACTATCACCACACACACATTCATTCTCTACACTATCACTACATACACATTCATTCCCTACACACTATCAATACATACACATTCATTCTCTACACCCTATCGCTACATACACATTCATCTCCTACACACTATCACTACATACACATTCATTCTCTACACCCTATCGCTACATACACATTCATCTCCTACACACTATCACTACATACACATTCATTTCCTACACACTATCACTACATACACATTCATTCCCTACACACTATCACTACATAAACATTCATTCTCTACACACTATCACCACACACACATTCATTCCCTACACACTATCACTACATACACATTCATTCCCTACACACTATCACTACATACACATTCATACCCTACACACTATCACTACATACACATTGATTCCCTACACACTATCACTACATACACATTCATTCCCTACACACTATCACTACATACACATTCATTCCCTACACACTATCACTACATACACATTCATCCCCTTCACACTATCACTACACACACATTCATCCCCTACACACTATCACCACACACACATTCATCCCCTACACACTATCACTACATACACATTCATTCCATACACACTATCACTACATACACATTCATTCTCTACACACTATGACTACATAAACATTCATCCCCTACACACTATCACTACATACACATTCATTCTCTACACCCTATCGCTACATACACATTCATTCCCTACACACTATCACTACATACACATTCATCCCCTGCACACAATCACTACATACGCATTAATTTCCTACACACTATCACTACGTACACATTCATTCCCTACACACTATCACTACATAAACATTCATTCCCTACACCCTATCACTACATACACATTCATTCTCTACACACTATCACTACATACACATTCATCCCCTGCACACTATCAATACATACACATTCATTTCCTACACACTATCATTTCATACACATTCATTCTCTACACACTATCACTACATACACATTCATACCCTACACACTATCACTACATACACATTGATTCCCTACACACTATCACTACATACACATTCATTCCCTACACACTATCACTACATACACATTCATTCCCTACACACTATCACTACATACACATTCATCCCCTTCACACTATCACAACACACACATTCATCCCCTACACACTATCACTACATACACATTCATTCCATACACACTATCACTACATACACATTCATTCTCTACACACTATGACTACATAAACATTCATCCCCTACACACTATCACTACATACACATTCATTCTCTACACACTATCACTACATACACATTAATTCCCTACACACTATCACTACATACACATTCATCCCCTGCACACAATCACTACATACGCATTAATTTCCTACACACTATCACTACGTACACATTCATTCCCTACACACTATCACTACATACACATTCATCCCCTACACACTATCACTACATAAACATTCATTCCCTACACCCCATCACTACATACACATTCATTCTCTACACACTATCACTACATACACATTCATCCCCTGCACACTATCAATACATACACATTCATTTCCTACACACTATCATTTCATACACATTCATTCTCTACACACTATCACTACATACACATTCATTCTCTACACACTATCACTACATACACATTCATCCCCTGCACACTATCAATACATACACATTCATTTCCTACACACTATCATTTCATACACATTCATTCTCTACACACTATCACTACATACACATTCATTCCCTACACACTATCACTACATACACATTCATTCCCTACACACTATCACTACATACACATTCATACCCTACACACTATCACTACATACACATTAATCCCCTTGTTTATTTGTATGAGGCAACGAAAAGCTATCTGCCCTCTCTGATGAAATGCTCAATAAAGTGAATGGGAGGTTTATAACGTAAAAATCCTTCTCAGTCAGAACAAGCAAAGCACTGCACTTCTCTCTGTCCACAACGCTGATTTAAATAGCAGTTGGCAGTGGAACGCTGTGGTATAAGCAATTCAGCGTGTCTGTGTAATACACACAGACACGCAGTCCGCCCTATCTCTGCAGTATATATGGCATGAAATGAGCAGCCGCAAGATGGCTGGGGATTATATAGGTCTGTGACATCACAGGGGTCAATGAATGATGATAGGATGCATCTCGCATGTGATTCAGGGTCATCCCGCCTACCTCCCTTCCCGTTGTACTTTCCCACCCTCCCATAATCCCGTGCCCCATGAAGTGACATGTGTATCCACCATTTTAGGTCTCCTTTAGCCTGGAACGCTGTAAAATGCAGTTTAATTAAGCGATTTGCGCAATAGAATTGCGGAGATATTCAAATTTGTTGTGAATCGAATATTTCATGAAACTCGTAACGAATTTGGGTTTGTCAGCTTCGATTCGCTCATCTCTAATCACTACATGCACATTAATTTCCTACACACTATCATTACATACACATTCATTCCCTACACCCTATCACTACATACACATTCATTCTCTACACACTATCACTACATACACATTCATCCCCTTCACACTATCACTACATACACATTCATCCCCTACACACTGTCACTACATACACATTAATTCCCTACACACTATCACTACATACACATTAATTCCCTACACACTATCACTACATACACATTCATCCCCTACACACTATCACTACACACACATTCATCCCCTACACACTATCACTACATACACATTCATCCCCTACACACTGTCACTACATACACATTGATTCCCTGCACACTATGACTACATACACATTGATTCCCTACACACTATCACTACATACACATTCATCCCCTACACACTATCAGTAAGTAAACATTCATCCCCTACACACTATCACTACATACACATTCATCCCCTACACACTGTCACTACATACACATTCATCCCCTTCCCACTATCACTACATACACATTCATCCCCTACACACTGTCACTACATACACATTCATTCCCTACACACTATCACTACATACACATTCATCTTCCTACACACTATCACTACATACACATTCATCCTCTACACACTATCACTACATACACATTCATCCCCTACACACTATCACTACATACACATTCATTCCCTACACACTATCACTACATACACATTCATTCCCTACACACTATCACTACATACACATTCATCCCCTACACACTATCACTACACACACATTCATCCCCTACACACTATCACTACACACATATTCATCCCCTACACACTATCACTACATACACATTCATCCCCTACACACTATCACTACATACACATTTGTAGTCATGTTTTAGCGTAATCCTCCCTTAGTATGCCCAGAGGAAGGGCCATACAGCAGCCATGGATTTCCTATTATGGGGGTTTTTCCTGTCCTGAGCGCTGCTGTACGCTCTTCATGAATGATTTTAGGTAACAACACATTTAAAATACATATAAAATATAATAAACTTCACATTAATTACATTTTTACCTTGTCTGAGTACTTCTTCTATTAGAATTTGTTACAAAGTGTGGATGATGAGCGGTGTGTGACGCGAATGCCCTGATGTAATCTTCAGAGGTTTTTTCCTTCTCCCTAGTAAATAGTAAAGTAGAAAAAACGTATGCGGTTAACTTTTTGCAGTCACATTAAAAGGGTACTCCACTGCCCCAGCATTCAAACATTTTGTTCTGAACACTGGGTGCGAGCTGCTGGGGTTGTGACGTCATGCCCACACCCCTTGTGATGTCACACGATGCCACGCCCCCTCAAAGCAAGTCTATGGAGGGGCGTGGTGCATGCCAAGTACCCTCCCAGAGACTAGCATTGAGGGGACGTGGCGTAACGTCACAAGGGTAGGGGCCAATACGAGGTAACCCCCGCTGCTTGCACCCAGCATTCTGAACAGAATGTTCAGAATGATGGGGCAGTGGAGTACCCCTTTTAATTGCATGCTTGGAACCCTAGCTATAGTGATGCAAAGGGAACAGTCACACAAGGGCCCTGATGCCTGAGGGGGTCCATGAAGTGTTATGAATGGCACAGGATGGTTTGGGGGTCCTTGTTACACATTGCACATTAAAGCGTATGCTTCATGTATGATGCATATTTTGTCTCAAGGTGGCGATACACAGTGGACAAAATTTGGCTGAACTTTGGCTGAACTAAGTATGCTTTTTATGGTGTAGCCAGAAAGAACAAGAAGGTGTTGACAAGGTATAAGGTGGTCTTCAATGGGTTTAGAGGCTATCATTTGCAGTGCTATCTGGTTAATAATAAAATAAATAAATATATCAAACAGGTAAAGGAGTATCTAGGCTTATTTTCACCCAAGGCAAAAATTTATTTTGGCATCTGCCCCTTCAAAAAACTTTGCATACAGATCCATGGAGGGCATGTGCCAACCCCCACTCTGTATGCAAGGAGAGCCTGATGCAGTACAGGAGATTGGAGAGGGGTGGGCGAGGGGGTTGTCCAAGCGGTTGGACCCCCGTGATCAGACACTTATCCACTATTCATTGGATAAGGGATACATTTTCTACATTGGACTATTCCTTTAACCCCTTAAGGACCAAGGGTGTACAGGTACGCCTTTTCTCCATGGTACTTAAGGACCAAGGGCGTACCTGTGCGCCCGTGGGAATTTCGGTCCTTGCCGCGTGCCGGGCTGGGACCGGAAGGGGGTGACTGCTGATATCTATCAGCAGGCACCCCGCGCAAATGCCCCAGGGGGAATCAGACCCCCCCATGTTGGCGATCACCGCAAATCGCAAGTGAATTCACACTTGCGATTTGTGCCGATTCCGGGTCATACGGGTCTATGGTGACCCGGTGACCCGGAATATAAGGGGGATCACGGTTGTCCAAGACACCCACGATCCCCCTGAAGGCATAGGAGTGAGGTGGCAGGGGTGCCACCCCTCCTATCCCTGCTATTGGTGGTCTAGACACGACCACCAATAGCAGATCAGGGGGCTTTACTTTCGGTTTCCCCGTTCTGCCCACCCACAATAGGCGGGGCAGAACGGGGAAACGACAGAGGAACGACGCCGAAGATCCACTAACCCCGCGGGCGAGGCTGCGGGCGACGATCGGTGGAGGAGATCGGAGTCCGGCGATGTCGTGTGGCTGGCTCCCTGGATCCGACGGAAGCCGGTTAAGTTGCCTAGCAACATCTGGAGGGTACAGTTTGAGACCACTATACAGTGGTCTCTAAACTGTAACCCTCCAGATGTTGCAAAACTACAACTCCCAGCATGCCCAGACAGTTGTTAGGGCATGCAGGGATTTGTAGTTTTGCAACAGCTGGAGGGCCCCAGTTTGGAGATCACTGGTAGTGATCTCTAACTGTGGCCCTCCAGATGTTGCAAAACTGCAACTCCTAGCATGCCCAAACAGCAAACAGCTGTCTCTGCATGCTGGGAGTTGTTGTTGCGTAATCCAGCTGTTGCATAACTACATCTCCCAGCATGCCCTTCGGCGATCAGTACATGTTGGGAGTTGTAGTTTTGCAACAGCAGGAGGCACACTGGTTGGAAAATACTGCGTTAGGTAACAGAACCTAACTGAAGGTTTTCCAACCAGTGTGCCTCCAGCTGTTGCAAAAGTACAACTCCCAGCATGCAGGGTCTGTCAGTTCATGCTGGGAGTTGTAGTTTTCAAACAGCTGGAGGTTTGCCCCCCCCCCCCCCCCCCCCATGTGAATGTACAGGGTACATTCACATGGGCAGGTTTACAGTAAGTTTCCTGCTTCAAGTATTAAAAAACACATAATAAAGGGTTAAACACTACATATACACTGTCCCCTCCAATAAAAATGAAAAATATATTGTACGGCAGTGTTTCCAAAACGGAGCCTCCAGCTGTTGCAAAATAACAACTCCCAGCATTTCCGGACAGCCACTGACTGTCCAGGCATGCTGGGAGTTTAGCAACAGCTGTAGGCACCCTGTTTGGGAATCATTGGTGTAGAATACCGCTATGTCCACCCCTATGCAATCCCTAATTTAGTCCTCAAATGCGCATGGCGCTCTCTCATTTGGAGCCCTGTCGTATTTCAAGGCAACAGTTTAGTGCCACATATGTGGTATTGCACTACAAATTTTTGGGGCTTTTTTTCCTTTTACCCCTGATGAAAAAGAAAAGATGGGGTCTACACGAGCCTAGCCTGTTAGTGTAAAAAAATTTAAAAAAAATTTACACTGACATGCTGGTGTTGCCCCATACTTTTTATTTTCACAAGAGGTAAAAGGAAAAAAAGACCCCCAAAATTTGTTATGCAATTTCTCCTGAGTACGGAAATACCCCATATGTGGGCGTAAAATGCTCGGGGGGCGCACAACAAGGCTCAGGAGTGAGAGCACACTATGTACATTTGAGGCCTAAATTGGTGATTTGCACAGGGGTGGCTGATTTTACAGCGGTTCTGACATAAACTCAAAAACATAAATACCGACATGTGACCCCATTTTAAAAACTACACCCCTCTTGCCACGTAACAAGGGGTACAGTGAGTCTGAACACCCCACAGGTGTTTGACGAATTTTCATTAAAGTTGGATGGGAAAATGAAAAAAAAAAAAATTTCACTAAAATGCTGGTGTTACCCTAAATTTTTCATTTTCACAAGGGAAAACAGGAAAAAAGCCCCCCCAAATTTGTAACCTCATTTCTTCTGAGTAAGAACATACCCCACATGTGAATGTAAAGTCCTCTGCGGGCGAACTACAATGCTCAGATAAGAAGGAGCCCAATTGGGATTTTGATGAGAAAATTTGTCCGGAATCTAAGGCAACATGTGTTTACAAAGCCCCCATGGTACCAGAACAGTGGACCCCCCAACATGTGACCCCATTTTGGAAACTACACCCCTCAAGTAATGTAATAAGGAGTACAGTGAGCATTTACGCCCCACAAGGGTCTGACAAATTTTTGGAACAGTGGTCTGTCTATGAAAATGAAAAATTGAATTTTTCATTTTCTCAGCCCACTGTTCCAAAGATCTGTCAAATGCCAGTGGGGTGTAAATGCTCACTGCACCCCTTATTAAATTCTGTGAAGGGTGTAGTTTCCAAAATGGGGTCACATGTGGGGGGGGGGGGGGTCCACTGTTCTAGCACCACGTGGGGCTTTGTAACTGCACATGGCCCCTGACTTACATTTCAAACAAATTCACTCTTCAAAAGCTCAATGGCTCTCCTCCTCTTCTTAGCATTGTAGTTCGACTGCAGAGCCCTTTACGTACACACATGGGGTATGTCCATACTCAGAAGAAATGGGGTTACAAATTTTGGGGGTAATTTTCTCCTATTACCCCTTGTAAAAATGTAAAATTTGTGGCAAAACCAGCATTTTAGTGAAAAAAAATTTTTTTTTCATTTACACATACAACTTTAACAAAAAGTCGTGAAATACCTGTGAGGTGTTAAGGCTCACTTGTTACGTTACTTGAGGGGTGTAGTTTCCAAAATAGTATGCTATGTGGGTATTTTTGCTGTTCTGGCACCATAGGGGCTTCCTAAATGCGACATGCCCCCCCCACCCCAAAACCATTTCAGCAAAATTTGCTTTCCAAAAGCCAAATGTGACTCCTTCTCTATGAGCATTGTAGTGCGCCCGCAGAGCATTTTACGTCCTAACATGGGGTATTTTCATACTCAGAAGAGATGGGGTTACAAATTTTGTGGGGCATTTTCTTCCATTACCCTTTATAAAAATGGTAAATTTGGGGAAAAACTGCACTTTAGTTAAAACTGTTTTTTTATCATTTACATATCCGACTTTAACGAAAAGTCGTCAAACACCTGTGGGGTTTAAAGGCTCACTGCACCCCTTGTTACGTGCCTTGAGGGGTGTCGTTTCCAAAACGGTATGCCATGTGTGGGTTTTCTGCTGTTCTGGCACCATAGGGGGCTTCCTAAATGTGACATGCCCCCCAAAAACCATTTCAGCAAAATCCATTTTCTAAAATCCCATTGTCGCTCCTTCCCTTCTGAGCCCTCTACTGCGCCCGTCGAACACTTGACATACACATATGAGGTATTTCCTTACTCGAGAGAAATTGGGTTACAAATTTTGAGAGGATATTTCTCCTTTTACCCCTTGTAAAAATTCAAAAACTGGGTCTACAAGAACATGCGAGTGTAAAAAAGGAAGATTTTGAATTTTCTCCTTCACATTGCTGCTATTCCTGTGAAACACCTAAAGGGTTAACACACTTACTGAATGTAATTTTGAATACTTTGAGGGGTGCAGATTTTACATTGGGGTCATTTGTGGGGTATTTCTAATAAGAAAGCACTTCAAACCTATTTCAAGCCTGAACTGGTCTATGAAAAATTCTGATTTTGAAAATGTTGTGAAAAATTGGAAAATTGCTGCTGAACTTTGAAGCCGTCTGATGTCTTCCAAAAGTAAAAACATGTCAAATTTATGATGCAAACATAAAGTAGACATATTGTGTTTGTGAATCAAAATATAATTTATTTAGAATGTCTATTTTCCTTACAAGAAGAGAGCTTCAAAGTTAGAAAATTAAAAAATGTAAAATTTTTTCATCAAATTTAGGAATTTTTCACTAAGAAACCATGCAAGTATCGACAAAATTTTACCAATAACATAAAGTAGAATATGTCACGAAAAAACAATCTCGGAATCAGAATGATAGGTAAAAGCATCCCAGAGTTATTAATGCTTAAAGTGAAAGTGGTCAGATCTGCAAAAAAACGCTTTGGTCCTACAGTGAAAATTGGCCAGGTCCTTAACCCCTTAAGGACTCAGGGTTTTTCTGTTTTTTCATTTTACATTTTTTCTCCTTACCTTTAAAAAATCATAACTCTTTCAGTTTTTCCCCTAAAATTCTATGTGACAGCTTATTTTTTGCGCCACCAATTCTACTTTGTAATGACATCAGTCATTTTACCCAAAAATGTACAGCGAAATGGGAAAAAAAATCATTGTGCGACAAAATTGAAGAAAAAACACTATTTTGTCACTTTTGGTGGCTTCCGTTTTTACGCAGTACATTTTTCTGTAGAAATGACATCTTATTTTTATTCTGTAGGTCCATACGGTTAAAATGATACCCTACTTGTATACTTTTGATTTTGTCGTACTTTTGAAAAAAATCATAACTAGAAGCAGTAAAATGTATATGTTAAAAATTGTCATTTTCTGACCCCTATAACTTTTTTATTTTTAATGAGACGGGACGGTGTGAGGGCTCATTTTTTGCGCCATAATCTGAAGTTTTATCGTTACCATTTTTGTTTTGAGCTGACTTTTTGATCACTTTTTATTCTTTTTTTTATGGTTTGAAATGTGACCAAAAATATGCTATTTTGGACTTTGGAATTTTTTTGCGCGTACGCCATTCACTATGCCGTTTATTTAATGATATAGTTTTATAGTTCGGACATTTACGCACGCGGTGATACCACATATCTTTATATTTATTTTTATTTACATGTTTAATTTTTTATTTTGGAAAAAGGGGGTGTTTTGAACTTTTGTTCAGGAAAGGGTTAATACATATTTTTAACCCCTTAAGGACTCAGGGTTTTTCCGTTTTTGCACTTTCGTTTTTTCCTCCTTACCTTTTAAAAATCATAACCCTTTCAATTTTCCACCTAAAAATCCATATTATGGCTTATTTTTTGCGTCGCCAATTCTACTTTGCAGTGACATTAGTCATTTTAACCAAAAATGCACGGCGAAACGGAAAAAAAAATAATTGTGCGACAAAATCGAAAAAAAAACGCCATTTTTTAACTTTTGGGGGCTTCCGTTTCTACGCAGTGCATATTTCGGTAAAAATTACACCTTATCATTATTCTGTAGGTCCATACGGTTAAAATGATACCCTACTTATATAGGTTTGATTTTGTCGCACTTCTGGAAAAAATCATAACTACATGCAGGAAAATTTATACGTTTAAAAATGTCATCTTCTGACCCCTATAACTTTTTTATTTTTCCACGTACGGGGCGGTATGAGGACTCATTTTTTGTGCTGTGATCTGAAGTTTTTATTGGTATGATTTTTGTTTTGATCTGACTTTTTGCTCACTTTTTATTCATTTTTTAATGTTATAAAAAGTTACCAAAATACGCTTTTTTGGACTTTGGAATTTTTTTGCGCGTACGCCATTGACCGTACGGCTTAATTAATTATATATTTTTATAGTTCGGACATTTACGCACGCGGCGATACCACATATGTTTATTTTAATTTTTTTTACACTGTTTTATTTTTTTTATGGGAAAAGGGGGGTGATTCAAACTTTTATTAGGGAAGGGGTTAAATGACCTTTATTAACACTTTTTTTTAACTTTTTTTTTGCAGTGTTATAGGTCCCATAGGGACCTATAACACTGCACACACTGATCTCTCATCCTGATCACAGGCGTGTATTAACACGCCTGTGATCAGCATTATCGGTGCTTGACTGCTCCTGCCTGGATCTCAGGCACGGAGCAGTCATTCGTCGATCGGACACCGAGGAGGCAGGTAAGAGCCCTCCCGGTGTCCGATCACATGTTCGGGACGCAGCGATTTCACCGCGGCGGTCCCGAACAGCCCGACTGAGCAGCCGGGATACTTTCAGTTTCACTTTAGAAGCGGCGGTCAGCTTTGACCGCCGCTTCTAAAGGGTTAATACCGCACATCGCCGCGATCGGCGATGTGTGGTATTAGCCGCGGGTCCCGGCCGTTGATTAGCGCCGGGACCCACGCGATATGATGCGGGATCGCGGCGCCATCCCGCTTCATATCGCGGGAGCCGGCGCAGGACGTAAATATACGTCCTGCGTCGTTAAGGGGTTAAACTTTTTTTACACCATTTTTTTTGCAGTGGCTATAGAGGGCTATAGCACTGCACACTTTGATTCATTGCACAGATCCCTGCCATGGGTTACCATGGCGGCGATCAGTGTTATCGCCACTTGACTGCTCCTGCCTGGATCTCAGGCACGGAGCAGCCATTTGGGGATCGGACGCCGAGGAAGCAGGTAAGAGCCCTCCCAGTGTCCTGCTCGCTGTTCGGGATGCCGCGATTTTATCGCGGCGGTCCCGAACAGCCCGACTGACTAGCCGGGATAGTTTCACTTTCACTTTAGAAGCGGCGGTCAGCTTTGACCGCCGCTTCTAAAGGGTTAATACCGCACATCACCGCGATCGCTGATGTGTGGTAGTAGCCGCGGGTCCCGGCCCTTGATGGGCGCCGGGACCGACGCAGTATGATGCGGCTTCGCGGCGCGACCCCGCTTCATATCGCGGAAGCCGTCGCAGGACGTAAATATATGTCCTGCGTCGTTAAGGAGTTAAGGGGTTAAACTGAAAGTGCCCATGGTTTGCTGTCTTTCCATGAATTAGAGATATTTATGAAATGTCTATTTATAAAAATAAGTTTAAAAAAATTTCCTCTGCACAGGTTTTGATAAATCTCCCTAGTGGTGCAGGGAATTGTTCCATACGTTGCAGGTTTCTCCTATAGTAATATCTAGGGTTGCCACCTAGCTTGAATTTCACCGATACAGCCAGTATTTTGGCCACGCTGCCGGTAATGTTATATTAAAAATACTGGCAACACAAATGCCGGTAATTTTTTGGGCAGGGGGAAGGAGGTAGCAGCCTCCACTGGTCACTTATTTAGAGTGGCCACGGGCCAAGCAGCTGAACAGGAATCGGCGCCGCGCCCACTTTAAAGGGGTATTCCAGGGAAAAAGTTTATTTTTTTTATGTCTACTGGCTCCAGAAAGTTAAACAGATTTGTAAATTACTTCTATTAAAAAATCTTAATCCTTTCAATAATTATCAGCTGCTGAAGTTGAGTTGTTGTTTTCTGTCTGGCAACAGTGCTCTCTGCTGACATCTCTGCTTGTCTCGGGAACTGCACAGAGTAGAAGAGGTTTGCTAAACTGGGCGGTTCCCGAGACAAGTATAATCAGAGAGCACTTAGACAGAACAGAACAACTCAACTTCAGAAGCTCATAAGTACTGACAGAATTACGTTTTTGAATAGAAGTAATTTACAAATCTGTTTAACTTTCTGTAGCCAGTTGATATATATATTTAAAAAAAAAAAGTTTTTTCCTGGATAACCCCTTTAACCCCTTAAGGACAATGGACGTACTCCTACGCCCCCGTTTCTGAGTCCTTAAGGACTGAGGACGTAGGAGTGCGTCCTGTCCTTTCCCGGCCCCCCGCCGCTAGCCGGAGGGGAGCCGGTGCCCGATGCCTGCTGAAATCGTTCAGCAGGCATTGCGGCATATCGCCCAGGGGGATCATTATGTCCCCCCATGTCGGCGATGGCCGCAGATCGCTGGACAATTCAGTCCAGCGATCTGCGGCGATTCTGGGTCAATCGGGTCTCCAGTGACCCGGTGACCCGGAATTACTGGCTGATCGGGGCGGTCAGAGACGGCCCCGAACAGCCAGAGCCAGCAGGGGTGAGGTGGCACTGGTGCCACCTCACGATCGCCCTGATTCGTCGGCCAGATTACCGGCCGACCAATCAGGGCGCCTGCTGCGGGTGTCACTCCCGCACCCGCTCCGCCCCTCTTCCGGAGGACGTGAGCGGGTGCGGGACGTGCACCCCTGGTGCTGGGGACCCCGTTCCCCGGCGTTAATGTTGGGATCGGGGCCCCAGGAGCGACGACGGCGGCGGCGGCGGGACTGACCTGTGCGGCGATCAAGCAGCAGCAGGAGGTGAGTGACAGCCTCCTGCTGTTGCTAAGCAACAGCTCCCAGCATGCAAAAAGGGCATGCTGGGAGCTGTAGTTATGCAACAGGAGGAGGCAGACCACCACAACTCCCAGCATGCACTTATGGGCATGCTGGGACTTATGGTTTTGCAACAGCTGGAGGCACATTCTTTCTATGGAAAAGTGGAGCTTCAGCTGTTGTGTAACTACAACTCCCAGCTTGCACAAACAGCTTAAGTGCATGCTGAAAGTTGTAGTGGTGCATCTGCTGGTTGCATAACTACAACTCCCAGCATGCCCGTTGGCTGTCGGTGACTGCTGAGAGTTGTAGTTTTGCAACAGCTGAAGGCACACTGAGTTAAGTAGCAAACCAGTGTGTCTCCAGCTGTTGCATAACTACAATCCCCAGCATCCCCAGCCAAAGTAGTATGCCTCCCGCTGTTGCATAACTACAACACCCAGCATGCCCTTCCGCTGTCCGTACATGCTGGGGGTTGTAGCTTTTGCAACAGCTGAAGGCACACTGGTTGCAAAACACTGAGTTTGTTGCCAAACTCGGTGCTTCACAACCTGTGTGTCTCCAGCTGTTGCAAAACTACAACTCCCAGCATGCACTGATAGACCGTACATGCTGGGAGTTGTAGTTTTGCAACAGCTGGATGTTCCACCCCTCAATGTGAATGTACAGGGTACACTCACATGGGCAGAGGATTACAGTAAGTATCCGGCTGCAAGTTTGAGCTGCAGCAAATTTTCTGCTGCAGCTCAAGCTGCCAGCGAGAAACTACTGTGAACCCCCCGCCCATGTGACTGTACCCTAAAAACACTACACTACACTAACACAAAATAAAATAAAAAGTAAAAAAACACTACATATACACATACCCCTACAATAAAAATGAAAAACGTCTGGTACGCCACCGTTTCCAAAACGGAGCCTCCAGCTGTTGCAAAACTACAACTCCCAGCATGCACTTATAGACCCTACATGCTGGGAGTTGTAGTTTTGCAACAGCTGGATGTTCCCCCCCCCCCCCAATGTGAACGTACAGGGTACACTCACATGGGCGGAGGATTACAGTAAGTATCCGGCTGCAAGTTTGAGCTGAGGCAAATTTTCTGCCGCTGCTCAAACTGCCAGCGAGAAGCTACTGTGAACCCCCCGCCCGTGCGACTGTACCCTAAAAACACTACACTACACCACTACACTAACACAAAATAAAATAAAAAGTAAAAAACACTACATATACACATACCCCTACACAGCCCCCCTCCCCTCCCCAATAAAAATGAAAAACGTCTGGTACGCCACTGTTTCCAAAACGGAGCCTCCAGCTGTTGCAAAACAACTACTACCAGTATTACAAGACAGCCACTGACTGTCCAGGCATGCTGGGACTTTTAAAACAGCTGGAGGCACCCTATTTGGGAATCACTGGCGTAGAATACCCCTATGTCCACCCCTATGCAAGTCCCTAATTCAGGCCTCAAATGCGCATGGCGCTCTCACTTTGGAGCCCTGTCGTATTTCAAGGCAACAGTTTAGGGTCACATATGGGGTATCGCTGTACTCAGGAGAAATTGTGTTACAAATTATCGGGGGTATTTTCTGCTATTACCCTTTTTAAAAATCTAAAATTTTTGGGAAACCAACATTTTAGGTAAAATTATTATTTTTTTTTTTTACATATGCAAAAGTTGTGAAACACCTGTGGGGTATAAAGGTTCACTTTACCCCTTGTTACGTTCCCCGAGGGGTCTAGTTTCCAAAATGGTATGCCATGTGGGTTTTTTTTTTTTTGCTGTCCTGGTACCATAGGGGCTTCCTAAATGCGGCATGCCCCCAGAGCAGAATTTGCTTTCAAAAAGCCAAATGTGACTCCTCCTCTTCTGAGACCTGTAGTGCGCCAGCAGAGAACTTCTCACCCCCATATGGGGTGTTTTCTGAATCGGGAGAAATTGAGCTTTAAATTTTGGGGGGTATTTTCTGCTATTACCCTTTTAAAAAATGTAAAAATTTTGGGAAACCAATCATTTTAGGTAAAAAAAAAATGTTTTTTTTTACATATGCAAAAGTCGTGAATCACCTGTGGGGTATTAAGGTTCACTTTACCCCTTGTTACGTTCCCTGAGGGGTCTGGTTTCCAAAATGGTATGCCATGTGGTTTTTTTTTTGCTGTCCTGGCACCATAGGGGCTTCCTAATGGTGACATGCCCCCCAAAAACCATTTGTCGCTCCTTCCCTTCTGAGCCCTCTACTGCGCCCGCCGAACAATTAACATAGACATATGAGGTATGTGCTTACTCGAGAGAAATTGGGTTTCAAATACAAGTAAAAATTTTCTCCTTTTTACCCCTTGCAAAAATTCAAAAATTGGGTCTACAAGAACATGCGAGTGTAAAAAATGAAGATTGTGAATTTTCTCCTTCACTTTTCTGCTATTCCTGTGAAACACCTAAAGGGTTAATACACTTATTGAATGTCATTTTGAATACTTTGGGGGGTGTAGTTTTTATAATGGGGTCATTTATGGGGTATTTCTAATATGAAGACCCTTCAAATCCACATCAAACCTGAACTGGTCCATGAAAAATAGCGAGTTTGAAAATTTTGTGAAAAATTTCCAAATTAATGCTGAACTTTGAAGCCCTCTGGTGTCTTCCAAAAGTAAAAACTCATAAATTTTATGATGCAAACATAAAGTAGACATATTGTATATGTGAACCCAAAAATGTTTTATTTTGAATATCCATTTTCCTTACAAGCAGAGAGCTTCAAAGTTAGAAAAATGCTAAATTTTCATTTTTTTCATCAAATTTTGGGATTTTTCACCAAGAAAGGATGCAAGTTACCATAAAATTTTACCACTAAGTTAAAGTAGAATATGTCACGAAAAAACAATCTCGGAATCAGAATGATAACTAAAAGCATTTCAGAGTTATTAATGTTTAAAGTGACAGTGGTCAGAATTGCAAAAAACGCTCTGGTCCTTAAGGTGTAAAATGGCCTGGTCCTTAAGGGGTTAAATCAGTGAGCTGTGGTCAGGGCTGGATTCATGTAGTGGTGGACGGAGCTGGAGCTGCAGCTGCAACTAGGCGACACAGGCCACCCGGCACCCGCTTAGGCCACCTGCCTTTCCGACCACCCGCCTACCCGCGATCAATTATCAGTATGTCATATAAGAGGGCCAGCCCTGTGATCTCCCAGGCCGGCCCTGTTCCACTTACGGTCCGGTGAACATGCATGTGTTTCCTGCAGCTGTCCGCCCGGCAGTGGTCATTATGAGGCATTTGGACAGACCCAAAGATTCTCTTCCAAAGAGGTACATTCCACATTAGTATAGCTATTATAAACACATATACCATTTAGGAGCATGGAAAAGCTAGGTGACAATCTATCACCTAGCTTTTCCATGCTCCTGAATATCATATCTGCTTATATTAGCTCAGATGTTATAAACAGATGTGCCTATATGTAGAATTGTCCAAACTATTTAAATATAACGTTAATTAAACCACATTTTTTTGTATTTTTAGTCACATCATATACCAGAAAAAACAAATAAAAAGCAATCAAAAAGTCGAATGAAAACAAAAATGGTACCAATAAAACAACAGATCACGGTGCAATAAATGAGCCCTATACATCCCAGTATTTGGAACAATAAAAGAGTCATAGGGATCAGAAGAGGACAAAATTTCCCCCACATATGTATTGTATCTCTTATACCACTTCCTGTGATGTCACGCATATATAATTAATTATGCAAATTAGCATCGGCGGTATTTTTTTGCAAGAAAGGTGGCAACCCACGTAATATCACAGGAGTAATATTCTCCTTCAGGACACAGTTATACATGAGGAGATGTCTCTGTTAACCCCTTAATGAAGCAGCGATTTTTCAGTTAATGCATTTTCATTTTTTCCTCATCTCCTTTTAAAATCCATATGCAATTTTAGGGGGTATAGGTTCTATGCAGTGCACTTTACAGGAAATTGATCAAGTTATATTTATTTTGTATGTCAATACGATTACAACGATACCCAATTTATATAGATGTTGTTTTATTTTACTAGTTTAAAAAAATGATTAATTTTAGTAAAAATAAATACATAGTATGCTTCAAATTGTCCTCTTCTGACTTCTATAACTTAATTTTTGTATACAGGGATCTATGTGAGATGTTTAATTATTTGTGCTGAGATCTGTTTTTATCGGTACCATATTTGTTTTGATGGGACTTTATAATCGCTTTTTATTCATGTTTTTCTGGAATATGAAGTGACCAAAAATCCGCAATTTATGACTTTGTTATTTTTTTTTCTCTTACGTTTACATCATTGACCAAGTGGTTTTATAAAAATTATATTTTACTAGTTTACTAGATAATACCACAAATGTTTACATTTATTTTTGTTTATGTGGTGTCCCGGTAAAGGACCTGGTCCTGTCTCTTGTCTAAGGTCCCCACAGTTAGAGTCCCTCCATGTCTATAGGGCTCTCCTGTAGGGCTTACCCCTAGTAGTCTTAAGTAAAGTGTGTACATGTTAATTTAATGTAGAGGAAATATATGTATAGGACCTTAGTGGTCACGTGATACACAGTTGTAATGTATAAAATGCTTAAGGATCTTTCGAGGTCATGTGATGTACCCAGAGTTCACTGAGTTCATAACTTACAGGTTTGCTGACCAATGAGCTTTGTCCAGCCCTCTTAATATATAAGGGGCTGCAGCCACTAAATTCACTCTCTTAGTACCGGATTATCAAGCAAGCACAACATCTCAGCATCAGCATCAATTCAAGCTAGGCCTGAAGCCTAACATCACGCAGCCACAAAACGTGCGTTACCAAGGCTCAAACTACTGAATCCTGTGTGACTACTATCAGCTCAAATATTCTAAAATAGTAGCACAGTGGCTAGCATCAAAAGATCATTGCTTCCAAGTCCCATCAAACCTGTGAGGAACCTGTATCCCTGTTCACTCTTGAAAAGACTGTTATGTTCAATACTGTTGCATAAAATCTTCGAGTAAAGTTCAGTTTACTTCATAAAATCTGCTGTGGACATTCCGTTATTTTTCCCTGCCGTTTGTGGGGCGGTTTGCAGTAGGAACATTACTATTGAGGAAACCGCAGCCCTGCGTCACCACATTCAAGGGTTAATACCACCAGACCCAACACTATTACCGCAACACCCTAGACACCATTACGCTCCCAGCACCACATTTACATTATCTTATTTTAAAAAAGTGTGTGTGGGGGGTTGGGGGGCAGTGTGATTCACACTTTTATTAAGGGAGGGGCCTATTCACATTTATAATATATATTTTTTTTTATTATTCTTTTTTACATTTTTTTTTTGTTCCCATAGAGGACTATAATATGGAATCACTGGATCGCTAACAAAGTTTGATGCTATGAACGGCTTTAGGTCCCACAATCAACTTTGATTTCGGGATCTAAAGGGTTCATAGGCGTAATAGGGATATTATCTGGCCCAAGGCTGAAGATTCCCCCCATGGTATGGAGTGGGATGTCATCACAATCTCGCTCCAATGCTGGTTACTCCTTCCCAGGACATCCCCATGTGACCTATAGCGGGAATGTGTAAAACTATATAGATTTTCCCATCCCAAGTAAGAAATGCTACTTCTAGTTTATATTACTATGAAATAATGAATCTCATTCATCTCGTGTCCTTTATAACAGATACATTGAATGCTCAGGATAACATATCACATAGCACATTTTTATCATGACTTTTATGTTGAGGTTTTTATGTATTTTTTAACTTTGGCTTCCAATGTTGCTGTTTTTCAACCATCAGTTCATTGGGACGATGCAATCATAGCGCAGGCCCATGTAACATATTGTACTGCACTATCCAATAGCCAGACCCATCGACCAATAGGATCGCAGGGTTTTACAAATAAACAACAACAGAAAATGACAGTTGGTGCCAGTCTGCGATTGCTCTTCTAGAGTTGAGACCGGCTCCTTATTTCTCTGCGAGAAGTGACTTTTTTGGACAGCGACCCCCATCAATTTCTACAGATTTTGAGGAGAGGAGGAGAGGCGAGGAGGAGGCGAGTAGGAGGCGGAGGCGAGGAGGAGGCGGAGGAGAGGAGGCGGAGGAGGAGAGGAGGAGAGGCGAGGAGGAGAGGCGAGGAGGAGGAGAGGAGGAGGCGGAGGAGGAGAGGAGGCGGAGGAGGAGAGGAGGAGAGGAGGAGGCGGAGGAGGAGAGGAGGCGGAGGAGGAGAGGCGAGGAGGAGGCGAGGAGGAGGAGAGGTGAGGAGGAGGAGGCGGCGAGGAAGAGAAGAAAAGAAGAGGCGACACCATGAGGAAGAGGAAGAGAGAACTGACAGCCCTTTATGAGGAGGAGTGGTAAGTATAAAGGACACATCACTACACCATTTTATAGGGATACATTTACAGACAGTCTTCAAAAACTAAGAGTTGTTTTTCTGCCATCCACTAAGGGGAAGATTTATCAAAAATGTAGAGAACATGTTGACCAGTTGCCATAGCAACCAATCAGCTTCCCCCCTTTTTCAGAGGCCTTTTTAAAAAAAGAAATTAAAAAATCTGATTGGTTGCTATGGGTAACTGCAACACTATTCTCAGCCAAACGTTTTGATAAATCTCCCCCAGTACTGTCTATGATGTTTTTTTTCTTTTCTAACGTTTGCACTGAGCATGTCCCATAAACTGTCATGTGCAGTGCAACCGCACTACTGAGCCTCCATGTATAACTGCTACTAGTGTATATGCTAATTGCCCCTAATGTTATATGTGATAACTGCCCCCCTAATGTTATATATGATAACTGCCCCCCTAACGTTATATGTGATAACTGCCCCCCTAATGTTGTATGTGATAACTGCCCCCTATTGTTATATGTGATAAATGCCCCCAATGTTATACGTGATAACTGCCCCCTAATGTTATATGTGATAACTGTTCCTAATGTTATATATGATAACTGCCCCCCTAATGTTATATGTGATAACTGCCCCTAATGTTATATGTGATAACCGCCCCCCTAATGTTGTATGTGATAACTGCCCCCCTAATGTTATATGTGATAACTGCCCCCCTAATGTTATATGTGATAACTGCCCCCCTTAATGTTATATGTGATAACTGTCCCTAATGTTATATATGATAACTGCCCCCCTAATGTTATATGTGATAACTGCCCCTAATGTTATATGTGATAACTGCCCCCCTAATGTTGTATGTGATAACTGCCCCCCTAATATTATATGTGATAACTGCCCCCCTAATGTTATATGTGATAACTGCCCCTCTAATGTTATATGTGATAACTGCCCCCCTAATGTTATATGTGATAACTGCCCCCCTAATGTTATATGTGATAACTGCCCCCCTAATGTTATATGTGATAACTGCCCCCCTAATGTTATATGTGATAACTGTCCCTAATGTTATATATGATAACTGCCCCTCTAATGTTATATGTGATAACTGCCCCTAATGTTATATGTGATAACTGCCCCCCTAATGTTGTATGTGATAACTGCCCCCCTAATATTATATGTGATAACTGCCCCCCTAATGTTATTTGTGATAACTGCCCCTCTAATGTTATATGTGATAACTGCCCCCCTAATGTTATATGTGATAACTGCCCCCCTAATATTATATGTGATAACTGCCCACTAATGTTATGTGTGATAACTGCCCCCTTAATGTTATATGTGATAACTGCCCCCCTAATGTTATATGTGATAAATGCCCCCCTAATGTTATATGTGATAACTGCCCCACTAATGTTATATGTTATAACTGCCCTCTAATGTTATATGTGATAACTGCCCCCCTAATGTTATATGTGATAACTGCCCCCCTAATGTTATATGTGATAACTGCCCCCCTAATGTTATATGTGATGACTGCCCCCCTAATATTATATGTGATAACTGCCCCCCTAATGTTATATATGATAACTGCCCCCCTAATGTTATATGTGATAACTGCCCCCCTAATGTTGTATGTGATAACTGCCCCCCTAATGTTATATGTGATAACTGCCCCCCTAATGTTGTATGTGATAACTGCCCCCCTGATGTTGTATGTGATAACTGCCCCTCTAATGTTGTATGTGATAACTGCCCCCCTAATGTTGTATGTGATAACTGCCCCCCTAATGTTGTATGTGATAACTGCCCCCCTAATGTTATATGTGATAACTGCCCCCCTAATGTTATATGTGATAACTGCCCCCCCTAATGTTATATATGATAACTGCCCCCCTAATGTTATATGTGATAACTGCCCCCCTAATGTTATATGTGATAACTGCCCCCCTAATGTTATATGTGATAACTGCCCCCCTAATGTTATATGTGATAAATGCCCTCAATGTTATACGTGATAACTGCCCCCTAATGTTATGTGTGATAACTGCCCCCCTAATGTTATGTGTGATAACTGCCCCCCCTAATGTTATGTGTGATAACTGCCCCCCTAATGTTATATGTGATAACTGCCCCCCTAATGTTATATGTGATAACTGCCCCCCTAATGATATGTGTGATAACTGTCCCCCTAATGTTATATGTGATAACTGCCCCCCTAATGTTATATGTGATAAATGCCCCCCTAATGTTATATGTGATAACTGCCCCACTAATGTTATATGTTATAACTGCCCTCTAATGTTATATGTGATAACTGCCTCCCTAATGTTATATGTGATGACTGCCCCCCTAATGTTATATGTGATAACTGCCCCCCTAATGTTATATGTGATAACTGCCCCCCTTAATGTTATATGTGATAACTGCCCCTCTAATGTTATATGTGATAACTACCCCTCTAATATTATATGTGATAACTGCCCCTAATGTTATATGTGATAACTGCCCCAAATGTTATATGTGATAACTGCCCCCTAATGTTATATGTGATAACTGCCCCCCTAATGTTATATGTGATAACTGCCCCCCTAATGTTATATGTGATAACTGCCCCTCTAATGTTATATGTGATAACTGCCCCCCTAATGTTAAATGTGATAACTGCCCCCCTAATGTTACATGTGATAACTGCCCCCCTTAATGTTATATGTGATAACTGCCCCCCTAATGTTATATGTGATAACTGCCCCCCTAATGTTATATGTGATAACTGCCCCCTTAATGTTATATGTGATAACTGCCCCTCTAATGTTATATGTGATAACTGCCCCCCTAATGTTATATGTGATAACTGCCCCCCTAATGTTATATGTGATAACTGCCCCCCTAATGTTATATGTGATAACTACCCCCCTAATGTTATATGTGATAACTGCCCCCCCAATGTTATACTTGATAACTGCCCCCCTAATGTTATATGTGATAACTGCTCCCCTAATGTTATATGTGATAACTGCCCCCCTTATGTTATATGTGATAACTGCCCCCAATGTTATTATAGTTGGGCAGCTATATGTATCATACCACCAGAGGAATTTAGATTAAGAAGTTTTCTGGGACTTTTCCATTTATGGTCCATCCTCAGGACTGGCTATTAATGTGTTGTTGGTGGTGGACCAACACCAGGCACCTCACCCCTGCCCTACAGCTGTTTGGCAGAGCCATGGGGGGAGATTTACCAAAACCTGTCCAGACAAAAAGCTGCTGAGTTGCCCATAGCAACCAATCAGAGCGCTTCTTTCATTTTGCAAAGGCCTTTTCAAAAATGAAAGAATCGATCTGATTGGTTGCTATGGGCAACACAGCAACTTTTCCTCAGGACAGGTTTTGATAAATCTCCCCCCATGATGGTTTTCACATATAAACAATGGAGGAGATTTATCCAAACCTGGGCAGTGGAAGAGTGGTGCAGTTGCCTATAGCAACCTATCAGATTGCTTCTTTAAAAAAATGAAAGAAGCAAGCTGATTGGTTGCTATGGGCACCCTATCCCCTATCGCTGGGACACCCATGACCTCTGCGCACTGACCCGTGACACCCCGTGTTCTGAACAAATGCCAAGTTCTGGCGGCAGTGGTCGTGATGTCACGCCATTCCCCCTAGTGATGTCACGCCCCCCCTTCTATGTCTATGGGAAGGGGTGTGACGGCTCCCATAGACATGCATAGAGGGGATGTGGCGTTTTTTCTTTTAGATTTTTAACATTTTTTTTACAGCATTCAATGTGTAGCATGAATAATTCAATTATTTTATTATTTGGGTCATTATGAATGTGGCGAAACTCAATATGTTTTTTACATTTTTTATGTTGTTTTCAGAAAAAGTTGATGCTTTTTTTAATTTACATTTTATTTTTAAGAGCCCTACAAAGGGACTGACAGCGATCAGTGTGGAAACTCCTCACATGCAGCTGTCAGGATTTGACTGATGTATATGAAGGGTTAATCTACTAGAAGAGGTTCCTCCGCTCCTTGTAGCTCCAGCAGGAGCCCGACTATCATACTGATCCCTGCACGGTAGACCCGCATTGCCTTATGATAGCACTGAAAATATGGTGGGCAAGACTACGGACCCTTAAAGGGGTACTCCACTGATCTGTACAGACGCCCGGCATTCTGCCACGCCCCCTCCCATAGACATGAATGGAGGGGGCGTGGCTTGATGTAACGAGAATATAATGTTGTACCATATGGTCTCATAGACTTCCATGGTGTCATATTATGGCTCCTTATAACCGGCATGGCCCATTATTTGGTCGGGTGCATGAGGCCCAATACTATAGATGTTATCTCTTCTATCACAGTTCAGCATCTGCCACCCAGGAGGAGTCGGAGAAGACGGAGGACCAGCCAAAGGAGGAGACGGACGGCGAGCCAAAGAAGAAGAGGGAGCAGACGGACAACAACCGCAGGGAGACCACTGATGACGCCATCCTACAGCCGGAGGAACGAGCCGCTTTTTACAGACTCCTGGGTAACAATACATTTTTCTTTCAATGACAAAAAGTATAATATTTTATCACATGATAAAATAAAGTGTTCTTATCCCCTTAAAGATGCCCCCCCCCCCAGGAGATAGATAGTTGCCCCCAGTGTAGATAGGTTCTGCCAAGGGGTAGATAGTGGTTCCCAGTGTAGACAGGTGCCCTCCAGGAGGTAGATAGTAGTTTCAAGTGTAGATAGGTTTCCGCCAGAGGTAGACAGTAGTAATGAGCGGCAGGGGACATATTCGAATTTGCAATATTTCACTATGTTTTTTTGTTTTTTTTCCATTCGAAAATTTGTAATGAAATTCGCATAGTGCGCAAGCGCAATTATATCTCCAGTGTGCCGATATTCGCATAGTTGTCTCCAGTTATCTCCAGTGTAGATAGATTCCCCCCCAGAGGTAGATAGCTGCCCTCCAGGAGGCAGGTAGTTGTCTCCAGTGTAGATAGATCCCCCCCCCCCCCCCCCCAGAGGTAGATAGCTGTTCCCAGTGTAGACAGCTGCCCTCCAGGAGGCAGGTAGTTGCCTCCAGTGTAGATAAATTCCCCCCCAGAGGTAGATAGCTGTTCCCAGTGTAGACAGCTGCCCTCCAGGTGGCAGGTAGTTGTCCCCAGTGTAGATAGATTCCCCCCCAGAGGTAGATAGCTGTTCACAGTGTAGATAGCTGCCCTCCAGGAGGCAGGTAGTTGTCTCCAGTGTAGATAGATTCCCCCCCAGAGGTAGATAGCTGCCCTCCAGGAGGCAGGTAGTTGTCTCCAGTGTAGATAGATCCCCCCCCCCCCCCCCCCAGAGGTAGATAGCTTTTCCCAGTGTAGACAGTTGCCCTCCAGGAGGCAGGTAGTTGCCTCCAGTGTAGATAAATTCCCCCCCAGAGGTAGATAGCTGTTCCCAGTGTAGACAGCTGCCCTCCAGGTGGCAGGTAGTTGTCTCCAGTGTAGATAGATTCCCCCCCAGAGGTAGATAGCTGTTCCCAGTATAGACAGGTGCAAATTACAGGTAGAGGAAGGCCACCCCGCTGGGGCCGTCGTGGTGCTGGGATTCCTTTTGGCCCTAGAATGGCCAGTCATCAGAGGCCACGTACCCTGGACCCCCAAAGTTCTGAGGACTTAGTTGACTGGCTATCACAATACACCAAATCTACTACAGCTTCCGCTCGGAACCTTAACGCACCATTCTTCTCCTCCTCTAGCTTAGCTTCGGGCACCTCTCATTCTACCAGAACCACGCATTCCATGATTGGCAGCCGTCACCAGGTTTACCCAATGCGCAGTGTAGGTGATATACCTGCTCTGACCATGCCAGTGAGGTGCTTGATTTGTGACAGCCCGACACGTTGGAATTCAACACTCCTAATGTTCGGTTGGGTTCAAATCCCACTATGTGCTGCCTCAAGGGGGGCTCTAACTATGTGCTGCCTAATATGGGGGAATCTTATGTGCTGCCTAAAGGGGAGCTCTAACTATGTGCTGACTAACATGTGGGAATCTTACTATGTGATGCCTAAAGTGGGGGGATCTAACTATGTGCTGCCTAAAGGGAGGCTCTAACTATATGCTGCCTAATATGGGGGAATCTATGTGCTGTCTAAAGGGGGGAATCTAACTATGTGATGCCTAAAGGGGGGCTCTATATGCTGCCTAAAGGGTGCTAAAGCACGTTATTCCAAACCATTTAGGAATAATAGGTGATTTATGCCCTTTATGGATTAAAACCAGACTCTGCATCAACTATGTAATTTTCCATGGGAGTTTTGCCATGGATCCCACTCCAGCATGCCACAATCCATTTGTTAGTCCCCTTGAAACAGCTTTTAAATCACTATTGTGGCCAGAAAGAGTCCCTGTGGGTTTTAAAATTCGCCTGCCCATTGAAGTCAAAGGTGGTTCGCGAACATTTGCGGAAGGTCGCGTTTGCGGTTCGCGAACCGAAAATTTTATGTTTGCGACATCACTATTTACGTTCTCTTTACTGCCTTACCAACATGGACGTCCCTTGGTGCACACAGAGTGATGTTACCCTCTGTGTGTCTGAGCCGGAGACAGTGGGCAGAGGTCCTGCACCTCTCCCAACCTGCAACCAGGGAAAGTGCCCTTGACCCATAATTCTAGAGATCTCCAGCAGTTCTGCCACCCTGCCGGGCTAGGAAGATGGTGGTTCCCTAGGCAGGTGCCTACTCAGCCAACCCCCAATCTTGGCCCTATGAAACAGACATATACATCGCAAATGAAGATCAGTATTATCATAGCCCTAATACTAAGGTCCATGTTCTTCAGGAAAGATAATGTTCCCTCTACAGAACCTTCTCTCTCCTGCTCTGGTGCTTCTGTACAATGTATAGTATGGAATATAGTGTATAATGTGTCAGTGACTGTATACACACATGTATATGTATATTATATGTAGAATTGTTATATATAGTATAGAAGATATTGATTGAATAAATGAAAATAATGATATCTCTGTTATTTTTGTAGATGAAGGACACATCCAGCTATTTCTAGGCAGGGACAGCTGCTATAAGATCGCGGACAAGGTAGTATATAAAGGGAAAGAATAGATGTTGTACAGATAGAAGTAAATACAGGGATATACTGGAGACATACAGGTACTGTATAATAGAATGTATTTAGATAAGAAATGTATTACCAGCCTCTAACTCTTCTTCTCCCTCTAGTATCTCCTGGCCATGGTCCTCATCTACTTCCGAAGAGCCAACCTGCGTACGGAGGAATATAACACCTACTTCTTTCCAGCGCTGTGAGTTTTTATTAATGTTATTGCATATAAACACATCTATATAAATATATATATATATATATATATATATACACATATCTATATAAATACATAAATATATATATAGATATATATATATATATATATATATATAGACATATATATTTGACCGCCGGCGGAGACAAATTTGCGAGCTAAGTGCCTCACTATTTCATAGTTTCACATTTGCATCTATTACACCATAGCTGTATAGCTCTCCATGTTTTAACTGCATATTCATGTTGCACCTATATCCTTGTGCTGGCAGTGTGCTGCTGCATTCTTCTGTTGCTATATATATATATATATATATATATATTTATAAACATTAATATAAATACATATAAATATATATATATATATATATATATATGTATATATATATATATATATATATATATATATATATATATATATATATATAGATATATATATATATACCGGGCACTCTGTATTGTAATATTACTACCAATGGTTCTTCTCCTCTTTCTCTTGTGAAATGTGTATAATTTTTATTTCTTTATTTTTTTCTTCCTTTTAGGTTTCTTGCCAACCAGTTTGAAGAGGATGAGATGTTTCGACGCGAGATCTACCCCTGGGCCCTTGGACCGATGTGGACGGCGATGAAGACCTGGATGCTACACCTGCGGAACCTGCTGCTCCTCCGGATGAGATTCCACGCTTGGGTGACCAGAGACACCTGTGATCGGGTCAGTGACATAAAATAAAAACTATACACTAGGAACGAAAGTCTGTGTTTATTATAACAATGTATATTGTGATTAATTCTAGATCATGGCACAAGACCCCGAGTACTGGGCATGGAAGAGAGAGCGGAAGGAACATCACGGCTGGGCCATACGCTGGTACCGGAGGGATCCTGGAGAATACATCCCGAGAGGCCCATGGTGGATCCCTCTCGCCTGCTCCATCTGTATCACCGATCTGCAGCCTTGTGCCGGGGAAGAGAACACCAAGAGAAGAAGGACGAAGAAAGAAGAACAGAACAGATGAAGACCAAGCCGCCCTAGATGTATTCTTAAGGTCACGTTCCCACTTGGCATATACGTAGCGTATTTGACGCTGCGCAAAGTCTGCAGAAGCAGCGGGAAATACGCTGCATATCCCTCGCTCACATACACACAAGGCTTTCTGGCGGCAGCCCTATGTGCGCAGTGAGTTTTGGAGGCGGGGCTCCACCTCCAAAACTCACTGCAAACAAAGGGCTGCCGCTAGAAAGCCTTGTGTGTATGGTGAGCGAAAGATACGCAGCGTATCTCCCGCTGCTGCTACAGATTTTGCGCAGCGTGAAGTATTCTGCATACACGCCAAGAGGGAACGTGCCCTTATAGTATATTTATTGTTACAATTAATGCACACACTAAATCACTGTACACAAATCACAAACACAAAATACATACACATTCATTCCCTACACACTATCACTACATACACATTCATCCCCTACACACTTTTACTACATACACATTCATCTCCTACACACAATCACTACATACACATTCATCCCCTACACACTATCACTAAATACACATTCATTCCCTTCACACTATCACTACATACACAATCATCCTCTACACACAAACACTACATACACATTCATCCCCTACACACTTTTACTACATACACATTCATCTCCTACACACAATCACTACATACACATTCTTTCCCTACACACTATCAATACATACACAATCATCCTCTACACACAAACACTACATACACATTCATTCCCTACACACTATCACTACATACACATTCATCTTTCTACACACTATCACTACATACACATTCATCCCCCACATAATTTCACTACATACACATTCATCCCCTACACACTATCACTACATACACATTCATCCCCTACACACTATCACTACATACACATTCATTCCCTACACACTATCACTACATACACATTCATCCCCTACACACTATCACTACATACACATTCAGCCCCTACACACTATCACTACATACACATTCATCCCCTACACACTATCACTACATACACATTTGCAGTCATGTTATAGCGTAATAGGGGCATAGATGCCCATAGATGCCCACAACAAGGAAATAATTCTACTGCCGTACAAATCACTAGTCAGATCACACATAGAATACTGTGTACAGTACTGGGCACCAGTGTACAAGAAAGATATAGTGGAGATGGAGAGGGTTCAAAGACGGGCAACCAGGTTAATACGGGGAAGGGGAGAACTACAGTACCCAGAAAGATTATCAGAATTGGGTTTATTTAGTTTAGAAAAAAGAAGGCTTAGGGGAGACCTAATAATTATGTATAAATATATCAGGGGACCATTCAGAGATCTCTCCCATGATCTATTTATACCCAGGACTGTATCTATAACAAGGGGGCATCCTCTACATTTAGAGGAAAGAAGGTTTCTACGCAACCACAGACGGGGGTTCTTTACTGTAAGAGCAGTGAGATTGTGGAATTCTCTCCCGGAGGAGGTAGTCATGGTGAACACTGTAAAAGAGTTCAAAAGGGGTCTGGATGCATTCTTGGAGAATAATAACATCGCCGGTTATGTATACTAGATTTATAGGGACAGAACGTTGATCCAGAGATTTATTCTGACTGCCATATTTGGAGTCGGGAAGGAATTTTTACCTCTAGTATGAGGGTTTTTTGCCTTCCCCTGGATCAACTCAGTAGGGACTTACACATTAAAAACACATTAAAAATACATATAAAATATAATAATAAACTTCACATTTAATTACATTTATTTACCTTGTCTGAGTCACTTCTTCTATTAGAATTTGTTACAAAGTGTGGATGATGAGCGGTGTGTGACCCGAATGCCCTGATGTAATCTTCAGAGTTTTTTTTCCTTCTCCCTAGTAAATAGTAAAGTTGAAAAAACGTATGCGGTTAACTTTTTGCAGTCACATTAAACGGGTACTCCACTGCCCCAGCGTTCAAACATTTTGTTCTGAACACTGGGTGCAAGCTGCTGGGGTTGTGACGTCATGGCCACGCCCCTCGTGATGTCAAGCCATGCCACGCCTCCCTAAACGGAAGACTATGGAGGGGCGTGATGCATGCCAAGCACCCTCCCAGAGACTAGCATTGAGGGGACGTGGCGTAACGTCACAAGGGGCGTTGCCATTACGTCATGACCCCCGCAGCTTGCACCCAGCATTCTGAACAAAATGTTCAGAACAATGGGGCAGTTGAGTACCCCTTTTAATTGCATGCTTGGAACCCTAGCTATAGTGATGCAGAGGTAACAGTCACACAAGGGCCCTGATGCCTGAGGGGGTCCATGAAGTGTTATGAATGGCACAGGATGGTTTGGGGGTCCTTGTTACACATTGCACATTGAAGCGTCTGCTTTATGTATGATGCATATTTTGTCTCATGGTGGCCATACACTGTGGACAAAATATGGCTGAACTTTGGCTGAACTAAGAATGCTTTTTATGGTGTAGCCAGAAAGAACAAGAAGGTGTTGACAAGGTGTAAGGTGGTCTTCAATGGGTTTAGAGGCTATCATTTGCAGTGCTATCTGGTTAATAATAAAATAAATAAATATATCAAACAGGTAAGGGAGTATCTAGGCTTATTTTCATTGACCAAGTGGTTTTATAAAAATAAAATTTTATTAGTTTACTAGATAATACCACAAATGTTTACATTTATTTTTGTTTATGTGGTGTCCCGGTACAGGACCTGTTCCTGTCCCTTGTCTAAGGTCCCCACAGCTAGAATCCCTCCATGTCTATAGGGCTCTCCTGTAGGGCATACCCCTAGTAGTCTTAAGTAAAGTGTGTACATATTAATTTAATGTAGAGGAAATATATGTATAGGACCATAGTGGTCACGTGATACACAGTTGTCATGTATAAAATGCTTAAGGACCTTTCGAGGTCATGTGATGTACCCAGAGTTCACTGGGTTCATAACTTACAGGTTTGCTGACCAATGAGCTTTGTCCAGCCCTCTTAATATATAAGGGGCTGCAGCCACTAAATTCACTCTCTTAGTACCGGATTATCAAGCAAGCACAACATCTCAGCATCAGCATCAATTCAAGCTAGGCCTGAAGCCTAACATCCCGCAGCCACAAAACGTGCGTTACCAAGGCTCAAACTACTGAATCCTGTGTGACTATCAGCTCAAATATTCGAAAATAGTAGCACAGTGGCTAGCATCAAAAGATCATTGCTTCCAAGTCCCATCAGCATCAAAACATCATTGCTTCCAAGTCCCATCAAATCTGTGAGGAACCTGTATCCCCGTTCACTCTTGAAAAGACTGTTATGTTCAATACTGTTGCATAAAATCTTCGAGTAAAGTTTCATCAGTTTACTTCATAAAATCTGCTATGGACATTCCGTTATTTTTCCCTGCCGTTTGTGGGACGGTTTGCAGTAGGAACATTAATATTGAGGAAACCGCAGCCTGGCGTCAGGACACTCAAGGGTTAATACCACCAGACCCAACACTATTACCGCAACACTCTAGACACCATTACGCTCCCAGCACCACATTTACATTATCTTATTTTAAAAAAAGAGTATGTGGGGGGGGGGGGGGGTGTTAGTGTGAATCACACTTTTATTAGGGGAGGGGCTTATTCATATTTATCATTTTATTTTTTTTATAATTCTTTTTTACACTTTCTTTTTTTGTTCCCATAGAGGATGATAATATGAAATCACTGGATCGCTAACAAAGTTCAATGCTGTGAACCGCTTTAGGTCATCCAATGTTAGGACGTCTTGCAAATGTGGTGAAGACTTCAGAAAGTGCTTGACAACCAGATTCAACACGTGTGCCATGCAGGGCGCAGGTTTCACACTTCCTTGTCGCAGCGCGGACACAATGTTCTTCCCGTTGTCGGTCACCATGGTTCCCATTTCCAGTTTTTGTGGAGTAAGCCATACTCCGATTTCTTGACGATTGAATTTTAGCAGTTCCTCCCCTGTGTGACTCCGTTTGCCAAGGCAAACCATGTGAAGAACAGTGTGACACTGCCGTGCCCTACACACATGGTACGATGAAGGGCCACTGAGATTTGAACGTGAAGTGGAGGCCGAGGACACGGTGGAGGGTGAGGAGGCGGAGTTGCGCACTGTCACCAACTGGACCAACTGCCTGAGAGCGAGAGCGTGGAGGAGGAAGCGGTGTGACCTGTTCAAGTTGCTGTTGTGGCTGTGCAGGAACCACATTTACTCAGTGGGCCGTAAAATCACATGTTTTGTCCCTGCCCGTAGTTACAGCTCCACACGTCAGCGCTGCCGTACACTTTTGAACACACCGACAGGCTCAAGGACTGGCACACCTTCTCTTGTACAAACTTATGCAGGGCTGGTACTGCCTTCTTCGCAAAGAAATTACGACTTGGGACTCTCCACCTCGGGTCAGCACAAGCTCTCAATTCTCTGAAATGTGCAGAGTCCACCACTTGAAATGAGAGGGACTGCAGCACCAGCAACATGGAAAGGAGGACATTCAGCTTCTGCGCCATTGGATGAATGCGACAGAAGGAGGGTATGACACACAGCTCCCTTCACCTGAGGTGGTGGACCCTTGGCTGGCTGAAGGAGGGAGTGGCGTGCCACTGGGTGATGCCGCAGGCTGGACCACCACATCTGAGCCACGGTTGTCCATGGCCGCTTTATGCTGGCGCATCATATGTTGACGCAGGGCCGTGGTGCCAACAATGCTACCCTGTCCACGCTTCACCTTCTACCGACATATCTTGCATGTGGCTGTGTTAACTTCCTCCGGATGCTTGATGAAAAACTGCCATACCACGAGTATCTGATTTTACCACCAACAGTGTGCAATAATTGACTGCTACTACCGCCATCTCAAGGAACCCCTGTTCCACTACCACCTGGGAAGGTAGGCTTCCGCGAAGCAGTTGGTCTACCCTGGGCACATTTGGCTCCTGAATTTCCACTTCTGCCACTATGCTGACTGCCAACCATGCTACCACCTTGCTGGCTCATCTGCTGCCTCAGGGGCAACCTGCAACCCTCTTCTGCTGATGATGATGATGAAGCACCCTCTGCACCCGGATCCCAAGTGCGATCGGCTTCATCATCATGGAGTTCTGTCTCTCACTGCGGCTTCTGTTGCCACTTGCCCCTAGTCTGCTGCGACCTCTGTCTGATAAATTTAGGACTCTAACACTCCTCTGAGCACATCCTGGCACTTCACTGCCTGACATACTTAGTGCGTACACAAGGGGAGTAAAATATGCTTCACTACACGCCTTTCACTGTATGTAGGCTTGTTGCAGATTAACATGTTCAAAAAAGTACACTACGTAGATGTAGCTATGTGGTATGCACATATGACAGAAAAAAAAGGATCTATAGTACACTTGGAAAACTTATTTTCGTAAAACACCAGCCGGTGATTACTTTTGCCTGGACTTTCCCAGTACCTAGACTTGTTACAGATTCACTGATACAAAATAATAGCCTGCTTTGATGTAGGTATGTGGTGTGCACTTATGAGGGCAGAAAAATGCTCTACAATGAGCCTAAAAACTCTGTAAGTTTTGTAAAACACCAGCCGGTGAGTACTATTGTTTGGACTTTCACAGTATGTAGGCCCTTGACAGATTAACAGGTACAAAATGGTACACTACTTAGAGGTACGTATGTGGTGTGCACTGATGAGGGCAGAAAAATGCGTTACAATACGCCTAAAAACTCTGTATTTTTGTAAAACACCACCCGGTTAGTAATTTTGCTTGGACTTTCACAGTATGTAGGCCCTTGGCAAATTAACAGGTAAAAAATAGTACACTACTTAGATGTAGGTATGTGGTATGCACTGATGAGGGCAGAAAAATGCGCTACAATACGCCAAAAAACTCAGTATTTTTGTAAACACCAGCCGGTGAGTACTGTTGCTATGACTTTAACAGTATGTAGGCCCTTGACAGATTAACAGGTACAAAATGGTACACTTATTAGATGTATGTATGTGGTATGCACGCATAAGGGCAAGAAAATGCGCAACAATACGAAAAAACAAAACTCTGTATTTTTGTAAAGCAAAAGCCAGTGAGTACTGTTGCTTGGACTATCACAGTATGTAGGCCTTTCACAGATTAACAGGTACAAAATGGTACACTAATTAGATGTATGCATGTGGTATGCACTGATGAGGGCAGAAAAATGCTCAACAATATGCCAAAATAATCTGTATTTTTGTAAAACAACAGCCGGTGAGTACTGTTGCTTGGAGTTTCATAGTATGTAGGCCCTTGACAGATTAACAGGTACAAAATGGTACACTTATTAGATGTACGTATGTGGTATGCACGTATGAGGGCAAAAAATGCGCAACAATACACAAAAAAACTCTGTATTTTTGTAAAACACCAGCCGGTGAGTATTGTTGCTTGGACTTTCACAGTATGTATGCCCTTGACAAATTAAAAGCTAGAAAATAGTACACTACTTAGATGTAGGTATGTGGTATACACGTATAAGGGCAAAAAAATGCTCTACAATATGCCAAACAACTCAGTATTTTTGTAAAACACCAGCCGGTGAGTACTGTTGCTTGGACTTTCACAGTATGTAGACCTTTCACAGATTAACAGGTACAAAATGGTACACCAATTAGATGTACGTATGGGGTATGCACATATGAGTGCAAAAAATGCCCAACAATACGCCCAAAAACAATGTATTTTTGTAAAACACCAGCCGGTGATTACTTTTGCCAGGACTTTCCCAGTATCTAGACTTGTTACAGATAGAAAATAGTAAACTGCTTTGATGTAGTATGTGGTATGCACGTATGAGGGCAGACAAATGCACTATAGTCCACTGAAAAAACATATTTGTGAACAGCAGCAGGACACAGCAGTGCAGCACCACAAAATTTTTTTTTTTAAACGGGGATTAAACCCAAAATTGCACTCTGTCACAGAGTGTTAAGAATGGTGTGAACTAGTTTTTATACCGTCTATAGACTATTATAACCAGCAGATGATTTCTTGTGAAAAAAATACACAGAATTGAAAATTCTTCCCTGCCTCTTTTGATAAGGTTCATGAAGTTCAGGCAGCTTGTTGATATGTATGAGGCAACGAAAAGCTATCTGCCCTATCTGATGAAATGCTCAATAAAGTGAATGGGAGGTTGATGGCGTAAAAATCCTTCTCAGTCAGAACAAGCAAAGCACTGCACTTCTCTCTGTCCACAACGCTGATTTAAATAGCAGTTGGCAGTGGAACGCTGTGGTATAAGCAATTCAGCGTGTCTGTGTAACACACACAGACACGCAGTCCGCCCTATCTCTGCAGTGTATATGGCATGAAATGAGCAGCCACAAGATGGCTGGGGATTATATAGGGCTGTGACATCACAGGGGTCAATGAATGATGATAGGATGCATCTCGAATGTGATTCAGGGTCATCCCGCCTACCTCCCTTCCCGTCGTACTTTCCCACCCTCCCATAATCCCCTGCCCCATGAAGTGACATGTGTATCCGCCATTTTAGGTCTCCTTTAGCCTGGAACGCTGTAAAATGCAGTTTAATTAAGCGATTTGCGCAATAGAATTGCGGTGATATTGAAATTTGTTGTGAATCGAATATTTCATGAAACTCGTAACGAATTTGGGTTTGTCAGCTTCGATTAGCTCATCTCTAATCACTACATGCACATTAATTTCCTACACACTATCATTACATACACATTCATCCCCTGCACACTATCACTACATACACATTTATTCCCTACACCCTATCACTACATACACATTCATTCCCTACACACTATCACTACATACACATTCATTCCCTACACCCTATCGCTACATACACATTCATCTCCTACACACTATCACTACACACACATTCATTCCCTACACACTATCACTACATATACATTCATTCCCTACACCCTATCACTACATACACATTCATTCTCTACACACTATCACTACATACACATTCATCCCCTACACACTGTCACTACATACACATTAATTCCCTACACACTATCACTACATACACATTCATCCCCTACACACTATCACTACACACACATTCATCCACAACACACTATCACTACTTAAACATTCATCCCCTACACACTATCACTACATACACATTTATCCCCTACACACTGTCACTACATACACATTAATTCCCTACACACTATGACTACATACACATTGATTCCCTACACACTATCACTACATACACATTCATTCCCTACACACTATCACTAAGTAAACATTCATCCCCTACACTCTATCACTACATACACATTCATTCCCTACACACTATCACTACATACACATTCATTCCCTACACACTATCACTACATACACATTCATCCCCTACACACTGTCACTACATACACATTCATTCCCTACACACTATCACTACATACACATTCATTCCCTACACACTATCATTACATACACATTCATTCCCTACACACTCTCACTACATACACATTCATCTCCCACACACTGTCACTTCATACACATTCATTCCCTACACACTATCACTACATACACATTCATTCCCTACACCCTATCACTACATACACATTCATTCTCTACACACTATCACCACACACACATTAATTCCCTACACACTATCACTACATACACATTCATTCTCTACACCCTATCACTACATACACATTCATTCTCTACACACTATCACTCCATACACATTCATCCCCTTCCCACTATCACTACATACACATTCATTCCCTACACCCTATCACTACATACACATTCATTCTCTACACACTATCACCACACACACATTCATCCCCTACACACTATCACTACATACACATTCATCCCCTACACACTGTCACTACATACACATTCATCCCCTACACACTATCACTACACACACATTCATCCCCTACACACTATCACTACATACACATTCATCCCCTACACACTATCACTACATACACATTCATCCCCTACTAGACATGTGCAATTCGGTTCGGCACGAATGTGTAAATTAACGAATTTTACCGTTTTCGTGCATTCGGACCGAACCGAATGCACGAAAACATATTTTGAACATTCCCGAATAGCCACGATAATACGAATAGCAAAGTAACGAATACATTCGTTATTTCCCAAACATAATGCTGTAAATAACGAATGCATTCGTTATCTGTAAACGAACGTGAAGAATTCATTCTGATAAATATAATAAAAAGGATATAGATAGTTTGATTTTTCGGATACATTCGGTATTCGGGTACATTCGGTAAATCTTTTTATTCTTTTTTTGGACTTTAGCGATCCTAAAAGATTATGGAGATACCTTTTTTATAAAAATTTCGTAGGGTATCATAAAAAAATCATAATAAAAAAGATACAGTGGTGATGGAAAAAATTGTATCTAATGAAATGTATCATTTTTATTATGAAATGTTTATTCATTTTTAAACAGGGATCAATTTATGTGAGCGGGTAAAGCACTAAAAATGTAGCCGACAATAATGAAAATGTAGTGTGTGCTTGTTTTTCACTTTTTTTAAAAACATTTTTTAGGTAGTACTACTACTCCCAGCATGGAACACACTCTTCCATGATGGGAGTAGTAGTTACCTGTACTAATTGACAGATTGCAGGGGTCCCTTGCGATCATCTTGTATAATGTATAGATGCGGCGGCCGCTCTTCTATGGTCCCCTGCACTCACGTATATGTACACATATTCATATTTCCCGCAGAGCTGTGATTGGCCAGATGGTTCCAGCCAATCACAGCTCTCTGTGAGAAATAGGAATATGTGTATATATACGTGAGTGCAGGGGTCCATAGGAGAGCGGCCGCCGCATTCATACATTATACTGGAGGATCGCAGCGGGTGTCAGGAGTGATACCCGCAGTGATCTTTCCTTTACTACAAGTACTAATACTCCCAACATGGAGCACACTCTGCTCCATGCTGGGAACTGTAGTACCTGTATTAATAGACAGATCGCAGCGGTTACACTCGCTGCCATATGTCTATTAATGCAGGTACTACAGCTCCCAGCATGGAGCAGAGTGTGCTCCATGTTGGGAGTATTAGTACCTGCAGTAAGGGACAGATCCCAGGGATGTCACTCCTCCTGACACCCGCTGCGATCGTCCTGATGTGAATGTCGGGATCAGCTGTTCTCAGGGCTACAGAGCCGGGAGAACAGCTGACGCTGAGCCGTAGGTATACATCGTATATCTACTGCCCAGCAAGAACTTACAGTGAGCCTGCAATGTGTATACAGTATACACATTGCTGGCTCACTTAACCCCTTGCTGAGCTGTGCGCTATGCACAAGCCCAGCAAGGGAAGGGTTAACTTACACTGCTGGACAGTGTAGGTTAACCCTTTGGGCGGTACACACTATATACAGCTATCTATAGATAGCTGTATACAGTGTATACAGAAGACGAAGTCCAGCTTACTTCCCTCGAGTCCCGCGGGGTTCGTGTAGCTCCGCCCCCTAGTGATGACGTCATTAGGGGGCGGAGCTACAGAAGGGAACAAGGCTAATTAATCTGAAGTTCTGTTCACATTGTACGTTTTGTATAATGTGAACAGACCCTTCTGGCAGTGTCCACCCAGACAGGGAGACTCCAGCTGTTGCTAAACTACAACTCCCAGCATGCCCAGACAGCCAAAGGCTGTCTGGGCATGCTGGGAGTTATAGTTTTGCACCAATTGGTGGCTCCCTGTTTGGGTAGACATTGCATCATGGGTGCTCTCCCCAGCGGACAGCGCCAAAAATGTCATAACCAATTTTTTGTGTTTTTTTCTTCTCGTTTCAGATCCGTGTATGCAGAGGATTACTGCGGATTCGATGGATTACGGCGGATTATTTATTTTTTCCTTTAATAAAATGGTTAACGAGGGCTGTGGGGGAGTGTTTTTTTAAATAAAATAATTTTTCCAATGTGTTGTGTTTTTTTTTTTTTATTGAATTTTCAAGGTTAGTAGTGGACGCTGTCTTATTGACGGAATTCATTACTAGGCTAGGGCTTAGTGCTAGCCCCAAAAACAGCTAGCGCTAACCCCCAATTATTACCCCGGTACCCACCGCCACAGGGGTGCCGGGAAGAGCCGGTACCAACAGGCCCGGAGCGTCAAAATGGCGCTCCTGGGCCTAGGCGGTAACAGGCTGGCGTTATTTAGGCTGGGGAGGGCCAGTAACAATGGTCCTCGCCCACCCTGGTAACATCAGGCTGTTGCTGTTTGGTTGGTATCTGGCTGAGAATGAAAATACGGGGAACCCTATGCGTTTTTTTAATTAATTTTTTTATTTAAATTTAAAAAAAAAACGCATAGGGTTCCCCGTATTTTCATTCTCAGCACAATACCAACCAAACAGCAACAGCCTGACGTTACCAGGGTGGGTGAGGACCATTGTTACTGGCCCTCCCCAGCCTAAATAACGCCAGCCTGTTACCGCCTAGGTCCAGGAGCGCCATTTTTGACGCTCCGGGCCTGTTGGTACCGGCTCTTCCCGGCACCCCTGTGGCGGTGGGTACCGGGGTAATAATTGGGGGTTAGCGCTAGCTGTTTTTGGGGCTAGCACTAAGCCCTGGCCTAGTAATGGATTCCGTCAATAAGACAGCTTCCGCTACTAACCCTGAAAAGTCAATAAAAATAAAAAAAAACACAACACATTGGAAAAATTATTTTATTTAAAAAAACACTCCCCCACAGCCCTCGTTAACCATTTTATTAAAGGGAAAAAAAATAATCCGCCGTAATCCATCGAATCCGCAGTAATCCTCTGCATACACGGATCTGAAACGAGAAGAAAAAAAAACACAAAAAATTGGTTATGACATTTTTGGCGCTGTCCGCTGGGGAGAGCACCCATGATGCATTGTCTACCCAAACAGGGAGCCACCAATTGGTGCAAAACTACAACTCCCAGCATGCCCAGACAGCCTTTGGCTGTCTGGGCATGCTGGGAGTTGTAGTTTAGCAACAGCTGGAGTCTCCCTGTCTGGGTAGACACTGCCAGAAGGGTCTGTTCACATTATACAAAACGTACAATGTGAACAGAGCTTCAGATAAACTAGCCTTGTTCCCTTCTGTAGCTCCGCCCCCTAATGACGTCACCACTAGGGGGCGGAGCTACACGAACCCGGCCCGGGACTCGAGGGAAGTAAGCTGGACTTCGTCTTCTTTATACACTGTATACAGCTATCTATAGATAGCTGTATAAAGTGTATACCGCACAAAGGGTTAACCTACACTGTCCAGCAGTGTAAGTTAACTCTTCCCTTGCTGGGCTTGCGCATAGCGCACAGCTCAGCAAGGGGTTAAGTGAGCCAGCAATGTGTATACTGTATATACACATTGCAGGCTCACTGTAAGTTCTTGCTGGGCAGTAGATATACGATGTATACCTACGGCTCAGCGTCAGCTGTTCTCCTGGCTCTGAAGCCCTGAGAACAGCTGATCCCGACATTCACATAAGGACGATCGCAGCGGGTGTCAGGAGGAGTGACATCCCTGGGATCTGTCCCTTACTGCAGGTACTAATACTCCCAACATGGAGCACACTCTGCTCCATGCTGGGAGCTGTAGTACCTGCATTAATAGACATATCGCAGCGAGTGTAACTTCTGACACCCGCTGCAATCTGTCTATTAATACAGGTACTACAGCTCCCAGCATGGAGCAGAGTGTACTCCATGTTGGGAGTGGTAGTACTTGTAGTAAAGGGAAGATCACTGCGGGTATCACTCCTGACACCCGCTGTGATCCTCCAGTATAATGTATGAATGCGGCGGCCGCTCTCCTATGGTCCCCTGCACGGCCGTATATATACACATATTTCTATTTCTCACAGAGAGCTGTGATTGGCTGGAACCATCTGGCCAATCACAGCTCTGCGGGAAATATGAATATGTGTATATATACGTGAGTGCAGGGGACCATAGAAGAGCGGCCGCCGCATCTATACATTATACAAGAGGATCGCAAGGGACCCCTGCAATCTGTCATTTAGTACAGGTAACTACTACTCCCATCATGGAAGAGTGTGTTCCATGCTGGGAGTAGTAGTACTACCTAAAAATGTTTTAAAAAAAAGTAAAAAACACGCACACACTACATTTTCATTATTGTCGGCTACATTTTTAGTGCTTTACCCGCTCACATAAATTGATCCCTGTTTAAAAATGAATAAACATTTCATAATAAAAAAGATACATTTCGTTAGATACAATTTTTTTCATCACCACTGTATCTTTTTTATTATGATTTTTTTATGATACCCTGCGAAATTTTAATAAAAAAGGTATCTCCATTATTTATTAGGATCGCTAAAGTCCAAAAAAAGACTAAAGATTTACCGAATGTACCCGAATACCGAATGTATCCGAAAAAAACAACACGAATACCCGAATACCGAATGTATCCGAAAAATCTAAACCAAAAATATTGCCGAACCGAAATTTTTTTCCAAAACGAAAAAACGAAACGAAATTAAACGAAAATTTTTCTAGTGCACAAGTCTATCCCCTACACACTGTCACTACATACACATTAATTCCCTACACACTATGACTACATACACATTGATTCCCTACACACTATCACTACATACACATTCATCCCCTACACACTATCACTAAGTAAACATTCATCCCCTACACTCTATCACTACATACACATTCATTCCCTACACACTATCACTACATACACATTCATTCCCTACACAAAATCACAACATACACATTCATCCCCTTCCCACTATCACTACACACACATGCATCCCCTACACACTATCACTACACACACATTCATCCCCTACACACTATCACTACATACACATTCATTCCCTACACACTCTCACTACATACACATTCATCTCCCACACACTGTCACTTCATACACATTCATTCCCTACACACTATCACTACATACACATTCATTTCCTACACACTATCACTATATACACATTCATGCCTTACACACTATCACTAAGTAAACATTCATCCCCTACACACTATCACTACATACAAATTCAGTCCCTACACACTATCACTACATACACATTCATCCCCTACACACTTTCACTACATAAACATTCATCCCCTACACACTATCACTACATACACATTCATTCCCTACACACTATCACTGCATACACATTCATCCACTACACACTATCACTACATCAACATTCATCCCCTACACACTATCACTACATACACATTCATCCCCTACACACTTTAACTACATACACATTCATCCCCTTCCCACTATAACTACATACACATTCATCTCCTACACACTGTCACTAAATACACATTCATCCCCTACACACTATCACTACATACACATTCATCCCCTACACACTATCACTACATACACATTCATTACCTACATACTATCACTACGTACACATTCATCCCTTCCGCACTATCACTACATACACATTCATCCCCTACATATTATCACTACATACACATTCATTCCCTACACACTATCACTACATACACATTCATTCCCTTCCCACTATCACTAAATACACATTCATTTCCTACACACTATCACTTCATACACATTCATTCCCTACACACTATCACTACATACACATTCATCTCCTACACACTATCACTACACACACATTCATCCTCTACACACTATCACTACGTACACATTCATTCCCTACACACTATCACTACATACACATTCATCCCCTACACACTATCACTACACACACATTCATCCCCTACACACTATCACTACGTACACATTCATCCCCTACACACTATCACTACATACACATTCATCCCCTACACACTGTCACTATATACACATTCATCCCCTACACACTATCACTATATACACATTCATTCCCTACACACTATCACTACATACACATTCATTCACTACACACTATCACTACGTACACATTCATTCCCTACACACTATCACTAAATACACATTCATCCCCTATACACTATCACTAAGTACACATTCATCCCCTACACACTATCACTACATACACAATCATTCCCTACACACTATCACTACATACACATTCATCCCCTACACACTATCACTACATACACAATCATTCCCTACACACTATCACTACATACACATTCATCCCCTACACACTATCACTACATACACATTCATCCCCTACACACTATCACTACATACACATTTGTAGTCATGTTTTAGCGTAATCCTCCCTTAGTATGCCCAGAGGAAGGGCCATACAGCAGCCATGGATTTCCTATTATGGGGATTTTTCCTGTCCTGAGCGCTGCTGTATGCTCTTCTTGTCCTGAGCGCTGCTGTACGCTCTTCATGAATGATTGGAGGCAACAACACATTTAAAATACATATAAAATATAATAATAAACTTCACATTTAATTACATTTATTTACCTTGTCTGAGTCACTTCTTCTATTAGAATTTGTTACAAAGTGTGGATGATGAGCGGTGTGTGACGCGAATGCCCTGATGTAATCTTCAGAGGTTTTTTCCTTCTCCCTAGTAAATAGTAAAGTAGAAAAAACGTATGCGGTTAACTTTTTGCAGTCACATTAAAAGGGTACTCCACTGCCCCAGCATTCAAACATTTTGTTCTGAACACTGTTTGCGAGCTGCTGGGGTTGTGACGTCATGCCCACACCCCTTGTGACTTCACACGATGCCACGCCCCCTCAAAGCAAGTCTATGGAGGGGCGTGGTGCATGCCAAGTACCCTCCCAGAGACTAGCATTGAGGGGACGTGGCGTAACGTCACAAGGGTAGGGGCCAATACGAGGTAACCCCCGCTGCTTGCACCCAGCATTCTGAACAGAATGTTCAGAATGATGTGGCAGTGGAGTACCCCTTTTAATTGCATGTTTGGAACCCTAGCTATAGTGATGCAGAGGTAACAGTCACACAAGGGCCCTGATGCCTGAGGGGGTCCATGAAGTGTTATGAATGGCACAGGATGGTTTGGGGGTCCTTGTTACACATTGCACATTAAAGCGTATGCTTCATGTATGATGCATATTTTGTCTCATGGTGGCCATACACAGTGGACAAAATTTGGCTGAACTTTGGCTGAACTAAGAATGCTTTTTATGGTGTAGCCAGAAAGAACAAGAAGGTGTTGACAAGGTGTAAGGTGGTCTTCAATGGGTTTAGAGGCTATCATTTGCAGTGCTATCTGGTTAATAATAAAATAAATAAATATATCAAACAGGTAAAGGAGTATCTAGGCTTATTTTCACCCAAGGCAAAGATTTATTTTGGCATCTGCCCCTTCAAAAAACTTTGCATACAGATCCATGGAGGGCATGTGCCAACCCCCACTCTGTATGCAAGGAGAGCCTGATGCAGTACAGGAGATTGGAGAGGGGTGGGCGAGGGGGTTGTTCAAGCGGTTGGACCCCCGTGATCAGACACTTATCCACTATTCATTGGATAAGGGATACATTTTCTACATTGGACTATTCCTTTAACCCCTTAAGGACCAAGGGTGTACAGGTACGCCTTTTCTCCATGGTACTTAAGGACCAAGGGCGTACCTGTGCGCCCGTGGGAATTTCGGTCCTTGCCGCGTGCCGGGCTGGGACCGGACGGGGGTGACTGCTGATATCTATCAGCAGGCACCCCGCGCAAATGCCCCGGGGGGTAATCAGACCCCCCCATGTTGGCGATCGCCGCAAATCGCAAGTGAATTCACACTTGCGATTTGTGCCGATTCCGGGTCATACGGGTCTATGGTGACCCGGTGACCCAGAATATAAGGGGGATTGCGGTTGTCCAAAACACCCATGATCCCCCTGAAGGCATAGGAGTGAGGTGGCAGGGGTGCCACCCCTCCTATCCCTGCTATTGGTGGTCTAGACATGACCACCAATAGCAGATCGGGGGGCTTTACTTTCGGTTTCCCCCGTTCTGCCCACCCACAATAGGCGGGGCAGAACGGGGAAACAACAGAGGAACGACGCCGAAGATCCACTAACCCCGCGGGCGAGGCTGCGGGCGACGATCGGTGGAGGAGATCGGAGTCCGGCGATGTCGTGTGGCTGGCTCCCTGGATCCGACGGAAGCCGGTTAAGTTGCCTAGCAACATCTGGAGGGTACAGTTTGAGACCACAATACAGTGGTCTCTAAACTGTAACCCTCCAGATGTTGCAAAACTACAACTCCCAGCATGCCCAGACAGTTGTTAGGGCATGCAGGGATTTGTAGTTTTGCAACAACTGGAGGGCCCCAGTTTGGAGATCACTGGTAGTGATCTCTAACTGTGGCCCTCCAGATGTTGCAAAACTGCAACTCCTAGCATGCCCAAACAGCAAACAGCTGTCTCTGCATGCTGGGAGTTGTTGTTGCGTAATCCAGCTGTTGCATAACTACATCTCCCAGCATGCCCTTCGGCGATCAGTACATGCTGGGAGTTGTAGTTTTGCAACAGCAGGAGGCACACTGGTTGGAAAATACTGCGTTAGGTAACAGAACCTAACTGAAGGTTTTCCAACCAGTGTGCCTCCAGCTGTTGCAAAAGTACAACTCCCAGCATGCAGGGTCTGTCAGTTCATGCTGGGAGTTGTAGTTTTCAAACAGCTGGAGGTTTGCCCCCCCCCCCCCCCCACGTATATGTACAGGGTACATTCACATGGGCAGGTTTACAGTAAGTTTCCTGCTTCAAGTATTAAAAAAACACATAATAAAGGGTTAAACACTACATATACACTGTCCCCCCCAATAAAAATGAAAAATGTATTGTACGGCAGTATTTCCAAAACGGAGCCTCCAGCTGTTGCAAAATAACAACTCCCAGCATTTCCGGACAGCCACTGACTGTCCAGGCATGCTGGGAGTTTAGCAACAGCTGTAGGCACCCTGTTTGGGAATCATTGGTGTAGAATACCGCTATGTCCACCCCTATGCAATCCCTAATTTAGTCCTCAAATGCGCATGGCGCTCTCTCATTTGGAGCGCTGTCGTATTTCAAGGCAACAGTTTAGTGCCACATATGTGGTATTGCACTACAAATTTTGGGGGCTTTTTCTCCTTTTACCCCTGATGAAAAAGAAAATATGGGGTCTACACCAGCCTAGCCTGTTAGTGTAAAAAAAATTTACACTGACATGCTGGTGTTGCCCCATACTTTTTATTTTCACAAGAGGTAAAAGGAAAAAAAGACCCCCAAAATTTGTTATGCAATTTCTCCTGAGTTCGGAAATACCCCATATGTGGGCGTAAAATGCTCGGGGGGCGCACAACAAGGCTCAGGAGTGAGAGCGCACTATGTACATTTGAGGCCTAAATTGGTGATTTGCACAGGGGTGGCTGATTTTACAGCGGTTCTGACATAAACTCAAAAACATAAATACCGACATGTGACCCCATTTTGGAAACTACACCCCTATTGCAACGTAACAAGGGGTACAGTGAGCCTTAACACCCCACAGGTGTTTGACGAATTTTCATTAAAGTTGGATGGGAAAATGAAAAAAAAAAAAATTTTCACTAAAATGCTGGTGTTACCCTAAATTTTTCATTTTCACAAGGGAAAACAGGAAAAAAAAAAACCCCAAATTTGTAATCCCATTTCTTCTGAGTAAGAACATACCCCACATGTGAATGTAAAGTCCTCTGCGGGCGAACTACAATGCTCAGATAAGAAGGAGCGCCATTGGGATTTTGAAGAGAAAATTTGTCCGGAATTGAAGGCCACATGTGTTTACAAAGCCCCCATGGTACCAGAACAGTGGACCCCCCAACATGTGACCCCATTTTGGAAACTACACCCCTCAAGTAATGTAATAAGGAGTACAGTGAGCATTTACGCCCCACAAGGGTCTGACAGATTTTTGAAACAGTGGTCTGTCTATGAAAATGAAAAATTGAATTTTTCATTTTCTCAGCCCACTGTTCCAAAGATCTGTCAAATGCCAGTGGGGTGTAAATGCTCACTGCACCCGTTTCCAAAATGGGGTCACATGTGGGGGGGGGGGGGTCCACTGTTCTAGCACCACGTGGGGCTTTGTAAATGCACATGGCCCCTGACTTACATTCCAAACAAATTCACTCTTCCAAAGCTCAATGGCTCTCCTCCTCTTCTGAGCATTGTAGTTCGACTGCAGAGCACTTGACGTACACACATGGGGTATGTCCATACTCAGAAGAAATGGGGTTACAAATTTTGGGGGTAATTTTCTCCTATTACCCCTTGTAAAAATGAAAAATTTGTGGAAAAACCAGCATTTTAGTGAAAAAATTTTTTTTTCATTTACACATCCAACTTTAACAAAAAGTCGAGAAATACCTGTGAGGTGTTAAGGCTCACTGTTCCCCTTGTTATGTTACTTGAGGGGTGTAGTTTCCAAAATAGTATGCTATGTGGGTATTTTTGCTGTTCTGGCACCATAGGGGCTTCCTAAATGCGACATCTCCCCCCCCCCCCCACCCACCCCAAAACCATTTCAGCAAAATTTGCTTTCCAAAAGCCAAATGTGACTCCTTCTCTTCTGAGCATTGTAGTTCGCCTGCAGAGCATTTTACGTCCTAACATGGGGTATTTTCATACTCAGAAGAGATGGGGTTACAAATTTTGGGGGGCATTTTCTCCCATTACCCTTTATAAAAATGGTAAATTTGGGGAAAAAATGCACTTTAGTGAAAACAGTTTTTTTTTTCATTTACACATCCGACTTAAACGAAAAGTCGTCAAACACCTGTGGGTTTAAAGGCTCACTGGACCCCTTGTTACGTGCCTTTAGGGGTGTCATTTCCAAAACGGTATGCCATGTGTGGGTTTTCTGCTGTTCTGGCACCATAGGGGGCCTCCTAAATGTGACATGCCCCCCAAAAACCATTTCAGCAAAATCCATTTTCTAAAATCCCATTGTCGCTCCTTCCCTTCTGAGCCCTCTACTGGGCCCGTCGAACACTTGACATACACATATGAGGTATTACCTTACTCGAGAGAAATTGGGTTACAAATTTTGAGAGGATATTTCTCCTTTTACCCCTTGTAAAAATTCAAAAACTGGGTCTACAAGAACATGCGAGTGTAAAAAAGGAAGATTTTGAATTTTCTCCTTCACATTGCTGCTATTCCTGTGAAACACCTAAAGGGTTAACACACTTACTGAATGTAATTTTGAATACTTTGAGGGGTGCAGATTTTACATTGGGGTCATTTGTGGGGTATTTCTAATAAGAAAGCACTTCAAATCCATTTCAAGCCTGAACTGGTCTATGAAAAATTCTGATTTTGAAAATGTTGTGAAAAATTGGAAAATTGCTGCTGAACTTTGAAGCCGTCTGATGTCTTCCAAAAGTAAAAACATAAAGTAGACATATTGTGTTTGTGATTGTGTTTTGGTGGCTTCCGTTTTTACGCAGTACATTTTTCTGTAGAAATGACATCTTATTTTTATTCTGTAGGTCCATACGGTTAAAATGATACCCTACTTGTATACTTTTGATTTTGTCGTACTTTTGAAAAAAATCATAACTAGAAGCAGTAAAATTTATATGTTAAAAATTTTCATTTTCTGACACCTATAACTTTTTTATTTTTAATGAGACGGGACGGTGTGAGGGCTCATTTATTGTGCCGTAATCTGAAGTTTTATCGTTACCATTTTTGTTTTGAGCTGACTTTTTGATCACTTTTGATTCTTTTTTTTATGGTTTGAAATGTGACCAAAAATATGCTATTTTGGACTTTGGAATTTTTTTGCGCGTACGCCATTGACTATGCCGTTTATTTAATGATATAGTTTTATAGTTCGGACATTTACGCACGCGGTGATACCACATATGTTTATATTTATTTTTATTTACATGTTTAATTTTTTATTATGGGAAAAGGGGGGTGTTTTGAACTTTTGTTCAGGAAAGGGTTAATACATATTTTTTAACTTTTTTTACACAATTTTTTTTTGCAGTGGCTATAGAGGGCTATAGTACTGCACACTTTGATTCATTGCACAGATCCCTGCCATGGGTTACCATGGCGGCAATCAGTGTTATCGCCACTTGACTGCTCCTGTCTGGATCTCAGGCACGGAGCAGCCATTTGGGGATCGGACGCCGAGGAAGCAGGTAAGAGCCCTCCCAGTGTCCTGCTCGCTGTTCGGGATGCCGCGATTTTATCGCGGCGGTCCCGAACAGCCCGACTGACTAGCCGGGATAGTTTCACTTTCACTTTAGAAGCGGCGGTCAGCTTTGACCGCCGCTTCTAAAGGGTTAATACCGCACATCACCGCGATCGGCGATGTGTGGTAGTAGCCGCGGGTCCCAGCCCTTGATGGGCGCCGGGACCGACGCAGTATGATGCGGCTTCGCGGCGCGACCCCGCTTCATATCGCGGAAGCCGTCGCAGGACGTAAATATACGTCCTGCGTCGTTAAGGAGTTAAGGGGTTAAACTGAAAGTGCCCATGGTTTGCTGTCTTTCCATGAATTAGAGACATTTATGAAATGTCTATTCATAAAAATAAGTTAAAAAAAATTTCCCTCTCCTCCACACAGACCCCGGTACAAAAACTTGCTATACCTGACCTCATTACAGATCACTTCTGATACATGTGGACAGGGGTGTAACTATAGGGGTGCACATGTATCAGTCACACAGGGGCTCTGGTTTCAGAAGGGCCCCAAGGCTCCACTGTCCCATAAAAAGACACCAGTATTTGAAATGGCACATGGTAGACATGGGGCCCTGTCACAGACTTTGCACTGGGGGTCCAGAAGCTACAAGTTCCACCTCTGTACGTGGACACAGGTTTGGAGTTACAGGTATGTTAGGACAAAGCTGACTGGGTGCCCATAGTGACCAATCAGATTGGTTCTTTCATTTTAACAAAGGCCTCTGAAGCAATCTAATTGGTTGCTATGGGCAAATGGGCAACTTTTCCTCTGCACAGGTTTTGATAAATCTCCCTAGTGGTGCAGGGAATTGTTCCATACGTTGCAGGTTTCTCCTATAGTAATATCTAGGGTTGCCACCTAGCTTGAATTTCACCAATACAGCCAGTATTTTGGCCACGCTGCCGGTAATGTTATATTAAAAATACTGGCAACACAAATGCCGGTAATTTTTTGGGCAGGGGGATGGAGGTAGCAGCCTCCACTGGTCACTTATTTAGAGTGGCCACGGGCCAAGCAGCTCAACAGGAATCGGCGCCGCGCCCACTTTAAAGGGGTATTCCAGGGAAAAAGTCTATTTTTTTTATGTCTACTGGCTCCAGAAAGTTAAACAGATTTGTAAATTACTTCTATTAAAAAATCTTAATCCTTTCAATAATTATCAGCTGCTGAAGTTGAGTTGTTGTTTTCTGTCTGGCAACAGTGCTCTCTGCTGACATCTCTGCTTGTCTCGGGAACTGCACAGAGTAGAAGAGGTTTGCTAAACTGGACGGTTCCCGAGACAAGTGTAATCAGAGAGCACTTAGACAGAACAGAACAACTCAACTTCAGAAGCTCATAAGTACTGACAGAATTACGTTTTTTGAATAGAAGTAATTTACAAATCTGTTTAACTTTCTGTAGCCAGTTGATATATATATTTAAAAAAAAAAAGTTTTTTTCCTGGATAACCCCTTTAACCCCTTAAGGACAATGGACGTACTCCTACGCCCCCGTTTCCGAGTCCTTAAGGACCGAGGACGTAGGAGTGCGTCCTGTCCTTTCCCGGCCCCCCGCTGCTAGCCGGAGGGGAGCCGGTGCCCGATGCCTGCTGAAATCATTCAGCAGGCATCGCGGCATATCGCCCAGGGGGATCATTATGTCCCCCCATGTCGGCGATGGCCGCAGATCGCTGGACAATTCAGTCCAGCGATCTGCGGCGATTCCGGGTCAATCGGGTCTCCAGTGACCCGGTGACCCGGAATTACTGGCTGATCGGGGCCGTCAGAGACGGCCCCGAACAGCCAGAGCCAGCAGGGGTGAGGTGGCACTGGTGCCACCTCACGATCGCCCTGATTCGTCAGCCGGATTACCGGCCGACCAATCAGGGCGCCTGCTGCGGGTGTCACTCCCGCACCCGCTCTGCCCCTCTTCCGGAGGACGTGAGCGGGTGCGGGACGTGCACCCCTGGTGCTGGGGACCCCGTTCCCCGGCGTTAATGTTGGGATCGGGGCCCCAGGAGCGACGGCGGCGGCGGCGGCGGGACTGACCTGTGCGGCGATCAAGCAGCAGCAGGAGGTGATTGACAGCCTCCTGCTGTTGCTTAGCAACAGCTCCCAGCATGCAAAAAGGGCATGCTGGGAGCTGTAGTTATGCAACAGGAGGAGGCAGACCACCACAACTCCCAGCATGCACTTATGGGCATGCTGGGACTTATGGTTTTGCAACAGCTGGAGGCACATTCTTTCTATGGAAAAGTGGAGCTTCAGCTGTTGTGTAACTACAACTCCCAGCTTGCACAAACAGCTTAAGTGCATGCTGAAATTTGTAGTGGTGCATCTGCTGGTTGCATAACTACAACTCCCAGCATGCCCGTTGGCTGTCGGTGACTGCTGAGAGTTGTAGTTTTGCAACAGCTGAAGGCACACTGAGTTAAGTAGCAAACCAGTGTGTCTCCAGCTGTTGCATAACTACAATCCCCAGCATCCCCAGCCAAAGTAGTATGCCTCCCGCTGTTGCATAACTACAACACCCAGCATGCCCTTCCGCTGTCCGTACATGCTGGGGGTTGTAGCTTTTGCAACAGCTGAAGGCACACTGGTTGCAAAACACTGAGTTTGTTGCCAAACTCGGTGTTTCACAACCTGTGTGTCTCCAGCTGTTGCAAAACTACAACTCCCAGCATGCACTGATAGACCGTACATGCTGGGAGTTGTAGTTTTGCAACAGCTGGATGTTCCACCCCCCAATGTGAATGTACAGGGTACACTCACATGGGCGGAGGATTACAGTAAGTATCCGGCTGCAAGTTTGAGCTGCAGCAAATTTTCTGCTGCAGCTCAAGCTGCCAGCGAGAAACTACTGTGAACCCCCCGCCCATGTGACTGTACCCTAAAAACACTACACTACACTAACACAAAATAAAATAAAAAGTAAAAAAACACTACATATACACATACCCCTACAATAAAAATTAAAAACGTCTGGTACGCCACCGTTTCCAAAACGGAGCCTCCAGCTGTTGCAAAACTACAACTCCCAGCATGCACTTATAGACCCTACATGCTGGGAGTTGTAGTTTTGCAACAGCTGGATGTTCCCCCCCCCCCCCAATGTGAACGTACAGGGTACACTCACATGGGCGGAGGATTACAGTAAGTATCCGGCTGCAAGTTTGAGCTGAGGCAAATTTTCTGCCGCTGCTCAAACTGCCAGCGAGAAACTACTGTGAACCCCCCGCCCGTGCGACTGTACCCTAAAAACACTACACTACACTAACACAAAATAAAATAAAAAGTAAAAAACACTACATATACACATACCCCTACACAGCCCCCCTCCCCTCCCCAATAAAAATAAAAAACGTCTGGTACGCCACTGTTTCCAAAACGGAGCCTCCAGCTGTTGCAAAACAACTACTACCAGTATTACAAGACAGCCACTGACTGTCCAGGCATGCTGGGACTTTTAAAACAGCTGGAGGCACCCTATTTGGGAATCACTGGCGTAGAATACCCCTATGTCCACCCCTATGCAAGTCCCTAATTCAGGCCTCAAATGCGCATGGCGCTCTCACTTTGGAGCCCTGTCGTATTTCAAGGCAACGGTTTAGGGTCACATATGGGGTATCGCTGTACTCAGGAGAAATTGTGTTACAAATTATCGGGGGTATTTTCTGCTATTACCCTTTTTAAAAATCTAAAATTTTTGGGAAACCAACATTTTAGGTAAAAATTTTTTTTTATTTTTTTTTACATATGCAAAAGTTGTGAAACACCTGTGGGGTATAAAGGTTCACTTTACCCCTTGTTACGTTCCCCGAGGGGTCTAGTTTCCAAAATGATATGCCATGTGGTTTTTTTTTTTGCTGTCCTGGCACCATAGGGGCTTCCTAAATGCGGCATGCCCCCAGAGCAAAATTTGCTTTCAAAAAGCCAAATGTGACTCCTCCTCTTCTGAGACCTGTAGTGCGCCAGCAGAGCACTTCTCACCCCCATATGGGGTGTTTTCTGAATCGGGAGAAATTGAGCTTTAAATTTTGGGGGGTATTTTCTGCTATTACCCTTTTAAAAAATGTAAAAATTTTGGGAAACCAATCATTTTAGGTAAAAAAAAAATGTTTTTTTTTACATATGCAAAAGTCGTGAAACACCTGTAGGGTATTAAGGTTCACTTTACCCCTTTTTACGTTCCCCGAGGGGTCTGGTTTCAAAAATGGTATGCCATGTGTTTTTTTTTTGCGGTTCTGGCACCATAGGGGCTTCCTAAATGCGGCATGCCCCCAGAGCAAAATTTGCTTTCAAAAAGCCAAATGTGACTCCTTCTCTTCTGAGACCTGTAGTGCACCAGCAGAGCACTTTTCACCCCCATATGGGGTGTTTTCTGAATCGGGAGAAATTGGGCTTCAAATTTTGGGGGGTATTTTCTGCTATTATCCTTTTTAAAAATGTAACATTTTTGGGAAACCAAGCATTTTAGGTAAAACATTTTTTTTTTTTTTACATATGCAAAAGTCGTGAATCACCTGTGGGGTATTAAGGTTCACTTTACCCCTTGTTACGTTCCCTGAGGGGTCTAGTTTCCAAAATGGTATGCCATGTGGTTTTTTTTTGCTGTCCTGGCACCATAGGGGCTTCCTAATGGTGACATGCCCCCCAAAAACCATTTGTCGCTCCTTCCCTTCTGAGCCCTCTACTGCGCCCGCCGAACAATTAACATAAACATATGAGGTATGTGCTTACTCGAGAGAAATTGGGTTTCAAATACAAGTAAAAATTTTCTCCTTTTTACCCCTTGCAAAAATTCAAAAATTGGGTCTACAAGAACATGCGAGTGTAAAAAATGAAGATTGTGAATTTTCTCCTTCACTTTTCTGCTATTCCTGTGAAACACCTAAAGGGTTAATACACTTATTGAATGTCATTTTGAATACTTTGGGGGGTGTAGTTTTTATAATGGGGTCATTTATGGGGTATTTCTAATATGAAGACCCTTGAAATCCACATCAAACCTGAACTGGTCCATGAAAAATAGCGAGTTTGAAAATTTTGTGAAAAATTTCCAAATTGCTGCTGAACTTTGAAGCCCTCTGGTGTCTTCCAAAAGTAAAAACTCATAAATTTTATGATGCAAACATAAAGTAGACATATTGTATATGTGAACCCAAAAATGTTTTATTTTGAATATCCATTTTCCTTACAAGCAGAGAGCTTCAAAGTTAGAAAAATGCAAAATTTTCATTTTTTTCATCAAATTTTGGGGATTTTTCACCAAGAAAGGATGCAAGTTACCATAAAATTTTACCACTAAGTTAAAGTAGAATATGTCACGAAAAAACAATCTCGGAATCAGAATGATAACTAAAAGCATTCCAGAGTTATTAATGTTTAAAGTGACAGTGGTCAGAATTGCAAAAAACGCTCTGGTCCTTAAGGTGTAAAATGGCCTGGTCCTTAAGGGGTTAAATCAGTGAGCTGTGGTCAGGGCTGGATTCATGTAGTGGTGGACGGAGCTGGAGCTGCAGCTGCAACTAGGCGACACAGGCCACCCGGCACCCGCTTAGGCCACCTGCCTTTCCGACCACCCGCCTACCCGCGATCAATTATCAGTATGTCATATAAGAGGGCCAGCCCTGTGATCTCCCAGGCCGGCCCTGTTCCACTTACGGTCCGGTGAACATGCATGTGTTTCCTGCAGCTGTCCGCCCGGCAGTGGTCATTATGAGGCATTTGGACAGATCCAAAGATTCTCTTCCAAAGAGGTACATTCCACATTAGTATAGCTATTATAAACACATATACCATTTAGGAGCATGGAAAAGCTAGGTGACAATCTATCACCTAGCTTTTCCATGCTCCTGAATATCATATCTGCTTATATTAGCTCAGATGTTATAAACAGATGTGCCTATATGTAGAATTGTCCAAACTATTTAAATGTAACGTTAAGTAAACCACATTTTTTTGTATTTTTAGTCACATCATATACCAGAAAAAACAAATAAAAAGCAATCAAAAAGTCGAATCAAAACAAAAATGGTACCAATAAAACAACAGATCACGGTGCAATAAATGAGCCCTATACATCCCAGTATTTGGAACAATAAAAGAGTCATAGGGATCAGAAGAGGACAAAATTTCCCCCACATATGTATTGTATCTCTTATACCACTTCCTGTGATGTCACGCATATATAATTAATTATGCAAATTAGCATGGGCGGTATTTTTTGGCAAGAAAGGTGGCAACCCACGTAATATCACAGGAGTAATATTCTCCTTCAGGACACAGTTATACATGAGGAGATGTCTCTGTTAACCCCTTAATGAAACAGCGATTTTTCAGTTAATGCATTTTCATTTTTTCCTCCTCTCCTTTTAAAATCCATATGCAATTTTAGGGGGTATAGGTTCTATGCAGTGCACTTTACAGGAAATTGATCAAGTTATATTTATTTTGTATGTCAATACGATTACAACGATACCCAATTTATATAGATGTTGTTTTATTTTACTAGTTTAAAAAAATGATTAATTTTAGTAAAAAATAAATACATAGTATGCTTCAAATTGTCCTCTTCTGACTTCTATAACTTAATTTTTGTATACAGGGATCTATGTGAGATGTTTCATTATTTGTGCTGAGATCTGTTTTTATCGGTACCATATTTGTTTTGATGGGACTTTATAATCGCTTTTTATTCATGTTTTTCTGGTATATGAAGTGACCAAAAATCCGCAATTTATGACTTTGTTATTTTTTTTTCTCTTACGTTTACATCATTGACCAAGTGGTTTTATAAAAATTATATTTTACTAGTTTACTAGATAATACCACAAATGTTTACATTTATTTTTGTTTATGTGGTGTCCCGGTACAGGACCTGGTCCTGTCTCTTGTCTAAGGTCCCCACAGTTAGAGTCCATCCATGTCTATAGGGCTCTCCTGTAGGGCTTACCCCTAGTAGTCTTAAGTAAAGTGTGTACATGTTAATTTAATGTAGAGGAAATATATGTATAGGACCTTAGTGGTCACGTGATACACAGTTGTAATGTATAAAATGCTTAAGGATCTTTCGAGGTCATGTGATGTACCCAGAGTTCACTGAGTTCATAACTTACAGGTTTGCTGACCAATGAGCTTTGTCCAGCCCTCTTAATATATCAACGTACTGCCAATTCACGCCCAGATATTCACAATCAGACAACATGGAATCAAAATGGTGGCGGTGGCTCTGGATATGGCATGTCCTCTGCAACATTCCCCAATGCCCCCAATCAAATGTCAATGAATCTGAATGCAAGCAATACAAGATTTACAGGCCATATTATGAATGTGGCATCTGGTCCAAGTATGGACAATATAGGGGCAAACAGAATGACCACGACAAGGTTAAATACATCCTCTCAACCAGCGGCACCCTTATCTCAGGTTCCTTTTTTAGGCCAACAGTTGGGAATGACAGGGGGGGGGGGGGATGGGAGGTCCTGTGAGCACATCCCATATGACCCCGTCAGTTACCCCACAAGTAGGAACAGTACCTATGACAACTCAGGGAGGAATGGGTCAATTAGGTTCACAAATGAACATTGGCCAACCGGGACAACCCGTACAACCGAGAATGATATAGAGGACTAAGAGAGCCACATAACCATAAATGCAGAGAGTAATGGAAATGATCTTGTGAGTAATCCAATGAGTAGTGATACCATGAGCATGAAAATATTCAATTTATCTACATACAGACCAACAGAAGCTGAATGCAAACTCCTGTTGAGGGGTTTGTCCTTCACCCCAACTCCCAGATTCGATGAGTTTGAGTGGGTGAAGGACATTCATCTCTTTGCAAGGAAATTGGCTCTTCATAAGTGGCATATCCACAATGTGGACAGTACCAATGATTTAAGACGCAGGGAATCTGCAGCTGTAGAAGTACTTATAGACCTGTTAAATGAAAATGAAGGACTTGAGACCACAATAAATGCACCATTCACTAATCTGAAACCAAGATCACTGATGAATCCATCTATATCCCAATTCTCTAATATTGAAACCTTTGTAAACCTAGTAGTTCAAGACATCAAAAAGATTAAACCGCAAAGTAGCAAGATACATTCAAATCTCTCCCCAGAAGAACGGGTGGCACTGAAGAAGCTACAGGAGAATGATGATATAATCATCAAACCTTCCGACAAGGGAGGAAATATTGTACTGCTTGATAGAGAAGACTACGAATGCATGGTCCGTCGTCTTTTGGACGATAGAACAACCTACAATATTTTATCTAGTGATCCGACAAAACAGTATTTAAAAGAACTTAAAGCAATACTGGATGTAGCCAAAGAGGGAAGTCTGATTACGGATAATGAGTACAAATTCATTTTTAATTCTTGCCCAACTATCTCCACCTTTTATGCTTTACCAAAGACACATAAAAACTTGGATCCCATAAAAGGACGCCCCATTGTCTCCGGAAATACATCACTCAGGGAGCAAGTGTATATGTAGATAAGATCTTAGCCCCATTTGTAACATACCTACCCTCACATTTGAAAGACACTAAAGACACTGTCACTAAAATTAGTGAGTTATCAGTAACACCATGCACTCAATTGATGAGCCTCGACGTTGAGAGCCTATATAGTAACATAGATCACCAATTAGGGATCACTGCGGTTAACACTTATTTAAGTACACGTAGTACACACTTTGAAAGGCACAATTCCTTTGTCACTACACTACTTGAATTTATCTTAACACACAATTTTTTTTATTTTTGGGGGTACCCTTTACAAACAAGTAAAGGGTACAGCTATGGGGACCACGTGTGCACCATCGTTTGCTAATTTATTTTTGGGGTGGTGGGAGAGCACTTTTGTTTTTGGGGAAGAATTACAGCACTACACTCAGCACATTTCTTTTTGGGGGAGGTATATTGATGATATACTGATTTTTTGGGAGGGGGGCACAGCACTTTTTAGGGAATTTGTTGATAAGCTAAATACCAATGAAATAGGGATGAAATTTACCCCTGAAGAAGGTGGTAAGAGCATCAACTTTCTAGATATCACTATATCCATTGATGAAGAATATAGAATACAAACTGATATCTATAGAAAAGCGACAGCCACGAACAGCTTCCTCCACTGGCAGAGCTGGCATCCAGGCCCATTAAGACGGAGTATACCGTACGGACAGTACCTTCGTGCTAAAAGAAACTGCTCTCAAGAGACAAGCTTTCAAAAAGAGAGTGATAACTTAATGAGAAGGTTTGTAGAACGGGGATATCCCAAACAACATATGAGAAGAGCCTATAATAAGGTAAGGACATTTGACAGAACTGAACTACTGGGCTCAAGGAATGCAATGGATACTCCCCAAAAGACAATTAGATGTATTGGAACTTTTGATGGATATGCATCTCAGATTACAAGGATACTAAGCCAACATTGGCATGTTCTAAGAATAGACCCCGACTTACAAGATGTTATTGGAGGCAGACCAAGCATCATATATAGGAGGGGAGCCAACATTAAGGATATTTTGGTCCACAGCCATTTCCAACAAAGAAAGGAAAGTCAATCCACTTGGATTCCAAATCCGCCAAATGGATCATTCCCATGTGGACATTGCAGTACTTGCAAACACATGGCGAAAATTAAAAAGTTTAGGAATCCGTCTGACGGCAGAGAATACACCATTAGGGATTTCTTTAATTGCAGCAGCCAAAATGTTATTTATATCGCTACCTGTACATGCCCCAAACTATATGTGGGGAAGACTACGCAAGAACTAAGGAGAAGAGTGGGAAAACATCTAAGCACAATAAGGACAGGGGTGGATACCCCTCTGGCCCGACATATTAGAATGAGACATGAAAATAAAGCCGATGTACTGAAATTCTGGGGTCTTCGACAATTCAAAATTGGACCCAGAAAAGGGAACATTGATAGAGCATTGTTGAAAGAAGAGACAAAATGGATTTACCGTTTAAATAGTAGAAGTCCCTTTGGACTGAATGAGGAACTTACATTTACAGCATTCTTAGAGTAATATAAAAAAAAGACAATATGCTCTTGATTTGTCAATAATATTGATCTAATTCATTACAAATTAACCCCATAGCAAATAATACTACTAGAAGATTCTAGTGACGGAGGAACTGTGCACTAATTAGTGAAACCAAAGAGTGGTATTGTGGATTATGTAGAAACAGGGTGATGAATTTAACAACTTACAGATAGTACGTACCTTTAATAGGGAGACAGTGGCCATCAGCTATGGAAATATCATCTAGGAAGGAATAAAGGATATGAAACAAAATAGAAATCAAGATCAATAAAATAAGGAAATGTAATAAGGAAGAACATGTAGAATAACAATATATTCTCTCTGTAAGAGAGAGAATGTTTGAATATGATGAATTATTCTTGTTATCTCTTTATAGGAAGGATAATATTTATATACAATGAGTAATGGCTAACTAACAAGGGCCAACTTATATCCTTTTTGAAAATAGCACACTGGTTACAAAACCCTTTGAGGAGGCAGATCCGCCCCTCCTTCTAATGAGAATACTCAAGGATATATGTGGGCCGAGCATATATGAGTTTATAACTACATGGATATACGATAGTCTATATACCTAATGACTCATGCATATAATGTAGAGATATCTGAAAGTCCTCCTATTAAATGCTATGTCCCCCTGGAAATAAAATAACATAACCACTAAGACCAATTATTATTATTATTTTTTAATAGCCTATATATAAAAAAAGAAACCTAATCCACCTAAGAATATAATGCATTTTCCCTAATACTTACCTGATGAGAACTATTGAATATAGATGTGACCAAAACACATGGAGCTAGAAGATATTCGCATCAGAAGTATGTGACCGTGATTTTCTCTAAGTCCCGGAGAGTGCGCACTATGGATGTAAACATCAGAGAAGAATCTAAGTTCTAGCGCATGCGCTGAAACTATCGGAGCGCAGGAGTGACGTAGTAAAGTAGAGGTCACATGACACGGGAAAGGATGTGTAACGTTGACAACCTAGGACGCGGATGACAGGAACTCGATCACATGATGAAACCATGTGACCAGCACGTCACGGACTTCCTTTACTATTAGTGGAGGAGCCGTGACCGCGATACATGGGAATATGATGTGGCGCTACGGGATTGGTCAATTAAGTTAGGAAGTGATGTCAACAGTAGGCTATATTAGTAAGTGCACAGCGTTCCTCGCGGCATTAGCCTCTAACCCTTGACAAAGGTGATTTATCACCGAAACGTCGGGTGGGCTGGTAGTTAGTTTTAAACAGTGGAGGGATAATAATAGTTTAGAGCATAGGCATACTCTGCGCCAAAGCAATAGAAGATTGGCACGGAGAATTATATATTACAAGCTCCATATACAAAGAGAGGAGTAATTATAGCTCCCTAACACCATACTCTCCACTGACAATTTTAACAATAGTGTGAAGGGGTAATATTTTAACAAGCTAAGAATAAAGATTGTTTTTAAGGGGGGTTCTAGTGAAGGGTTTAATCCCCGCGAGGGGGTAACCCCTCAAAGGTTGTTGAATTTATGATTTGCCCTGTTACCTCCAGGGACATATTTTGTGGATAAAGTTAAACCCCTTAATGAAGCAGCGATTTTTCAGTTAATGCATTTTCATTTTTTCCTCATCTCCTTTTAAAATCCACATGCAATTTTAGGGGGTATAGGTTCTATGCAGTGCACTTTACAGGAAATTGATCAAGTTATATTTATTTTGTATGTCAATACGATTACAACGATACCCAATTTATATAGATGTTGTTTTATTTTACTACCGTAGTTTAAAAAAATGATTAATTTTAGTAAAAAATAAATACATAGTATGCTTCAAATTGTCCTCTTCTGACTTCTATAACTTAATTTTTGTATACAGGGATCTATGTGAGATGTTTAATTATTTGTGCTGAGATCTGTTTTTATCGGTACCATATTTGTTTTGATGGGACTTTATAATCGCTTTTTATTCATGTTTTTCTGGTATATGAAGTGACCAAAAATCCGCAATTTATGACTTTGTTATTTTTTTTTCTCTTACGTTTACATCATTGACCAAGTGGTTTTATAAAAATTATATTTTACTAGTTTACTAGATAATACCACAAATGTTTACATTTATTTTTGTTTATGTGGTGTCCCGGTACAGGACCTGGTCCTGTCTCTTGTCTAAGGTCCCCACAGTTAGAGTCCCTCCATGTCTATAGGGCTCTCCTGTAGGGCTTACCCCTAGTAGTCTTAAGTAAAGTGTGTACATGTTAATTTAATGTAGAGCAAATATATGTATAGGACCTTAGTGGTCACGTGATACACAGTTGTAATGTATAAAATGCTTAAGGATCTTTCGAGGTCATGTGATGTACCCAGAGTTCACTGAGTTCATAACTTACAGGTTTGCTGACCAATGAGCTTTGTCCAGCCCTCTTAATATATAAGGGGCTGCAGCCACTAAATTCACTCTCTTAGTACCGGATTATCAAGCAAGCACAACATCTCAGCATCAGCATCAATTCAAGCTAGGCCTGAAGCCTAACATCCCGCAGCCACAAAACGTGCGTTACCAAGGCTCAAACTACTGAATCCTGTGTGACTACTATCAGCTCAAATATTCTAAAATAGTAGCACAGTGGCTAGCATCAAAAGATCATTGCTTCCAAGTCCCATCAAACCTGTGAGGAACCTGTATCCCCGTTCACTCTTGAAAAGACTGTTATGTTCAATACTGTTGCATAAAATCTTCGATTAAAGTTCAGTTTACTTCATAAAATCTGCTGTGGACATTCCGTTATTTTTCCCTGCCGTTTGTGGGACGGTTTGCAGTAGGAACATTACTATTGAGGAAACCGCAGCCCTGCGTCACCACATTCAAGGGTTAATACCACCAGACCCAACACTATTACCGCAACACCCTAGACACCATTACGCTCCCAGCACCACATTTACATTATCTTATTTTAAAAAAAGTGTGTGTGGGGGGTTGGGGGGCAGTGTGATTCACACTTTTATTAGGGGAGGGGCCTATTCACATTTATAATATTTTTTTTTTTATTATTATTCTTTTTTACACTTTTTTTTTTGTTCCTAAGAGGACTATAATATGAAATCACTGGATCGCTAACAAAGTTTGATGCTATGAACGGCTTTAGGTCCCACAATCAACTTTGATTTCGGGATCTAAAGGGTTCATAGGCGTAATAGGGATATTATCTGGCCCAAGGCTGAAGATTCCCCCCATGGTATGGAGTGGGATGTCATCACAATCTCGCTCCAATGCTGGTTACTCCTTCCCAGGACATCCCCATGTGACCTATAGCGGGAATGTGTAAAACTATATAGATTTTCCCATCCCAAGTAAGAAATGCTACTTCTAGTTTATATTACTATGAAATAATGAATCTCATTCATCTTGTGTCCTTTATAACAGATACATTGAATGCTCAGGATAACATATCACATAGCACATTTTTATCATGACTTTTATGTTGAGGTTTTTATGTATTTTTTAACTTTGGCTTCCAATGTTGCTGTTTTTCAACCATCAGTTCATTGGGACGATGCAATCATAGCGCAGGCCCATGTAACATATTGTACTGCACTATCCAATAGCCAGACCCATCAACCAATAGGATCGCAGGGTTTTACAAATAAACAACAACAGAAAATGACAGTTGGTGCCAGTCTGCGATTGCTCTTCTAGAGTTGAGACCGGCTCCTTATTTCTCTGCGAGAAGTGACTTTTTTGGACAGCGACCCCCATCAATTTCTACAGATTTTGAGGAGAGGAGGAGAGGCGAGGAGGAGGCGAGGAGGAGGCGGAGGAGAGGAGGAGGCGGAGGAGAGGAGGAGGCGGAGGAGGAGAGGAGGCGGAGGAGGAGAGGAGGAGAGGCGAGGAGGAGGCAAGGAGGAGGAGAGGCGAGGAGGAGGAGGCGGCGAGGAAGAGAAGAAAAGAAGAGGCGACACCATGAGGAAGAGGAAGAGAGAACTGACAGCCCTTTATGAGGAGGAGTGGTAAGTATAAAGGACACATCACTACACCATTTTATAGGGGTACATTTACAGACAGTCTTCAAAAACTAAGAGTTGTTTTTCTGCCATCCACTAGGGGAAGATTTATCAAAAATGTAGAGAAAATGTTGACCAGTTGCCATAGCAACCAATCAGCTTCCCCCCTTTTTCAGAGGCCTTTTTAAAAAAAGAAATTAAAAAATCTGATTGGTTGCTATGGGTAACTGCAACACTATTCTCAGCCAAACGTTTTGATAAATCTCCCCCAGTACTGTCTATGATGTTTTTTTTCTTTTCTAAAGTTTGCACTGAGCATGTCCCATAAACTGTCATGTGCAGTGCAACCACACTACTGAGCCTCCATGTATAACTGCTACTAGTGTATATGCTAATTGCCCCTAATGTTATATGTGATAACTGCCCCCCTAATGTTATATATGATAACTGCCCCAGTAATGTTATATGTGATATCTGCTCCCCTAATGTTATACGTGATAAATGCCCCCAATGTTATACGTGATAACTGCCCCCTAATGTTATATGTGATAACTGCCCCCCTAACGTTATATGTGATAACTGCCCCAGTAATGTTATATGTGATATCTGCCCCCCTAATGTTGTATGTGATAACTGCCCCCCTAATGTTATATGTGATAAATGCCCCCAATGTTATACGTGATAACTGCCCCCTAATGTTATATGTGATAAATGCCCCCAATGTTATACGTGATAACTGCCCCCTAATGTTATATGTGATAACTGTTCCCAATGTTATATATGATAACTGCCCCCCTAATGTTAAATGTGATAACTGCCCCTAATGTTATATGTGATAACCGCCCCCCTAATGTTGTATGTGATAACTGCCCCCCTAATGTTATATGTGATAACTGCCCCCCTAATATTATATGTGATAACTGCCCCCCTAATGTTATATGTGATAACTGTCCCTAATGTTATATATGATAACTGCCCCCCTAATGTTATATGTGATAACTGCCCCTAATGTTATATGTGATAACTGCCCCCCTAATGTTGTATGTGATAACTGCCCCCCTAATATTATATGTGATAACTGCCCCCCTAATGTTATATGTGATAACTGCCCCTCTAATGTTATATGTGATAACTGCCCCCTAATGTTATATGTGATAACTGCCCCCCTAATGTTATATGTGATAACTGCCCCCCTAATGTTATATGTGATAACTGCCCCCCTAATGTTATATGTGATAACTGCCCCCCTAATGTTATATGTGATAACTGTCCCTAATGTTATATATGATAACTGCCCCCCTAATGTTATATGTGATAACTGCCCCTAATGTTATATGTGATAACTGCCCCCCTAATGTTGTATGTAATAACTGCCCCCCTAATATTATATGTGATAACTGCCCCCCTAATGTTATTTGTGATAACTGCCCCTCTAATGTTATATGTGATAACTGCCCCCCTAATGTTATATGTGATAACTGCCCCCCTAATATTATATGTGATAACTGCCCCTAATGTTATATATGATAACTGCCCCCCTAATGTTATATGTGATAACTGCCCCTAATGTTATATGTGATAACTGCCCCCCTAATGTTGTATGTGATAACTGCCCCCCTAATATTATATGTGATAACTGCCCCCCTAATGTTATATGTGATAACTGCCCCTCTAATGTTATATGTGATAACTGCCCCCTAATGTTATATGTGATAACTGCCCCCCTAATGTTATATGTGATAACTGCCCCCCTAATGTTATATGTGATAACTGCCCCCCTAATGTTATATGTGATAACTGCCCCCCTAATGTTATATGTGATAACTGTCCCTAATGTTATATATGATAACTGCCCCCCTAATGTTATATGTGATAACTGCCCCTAATGTTATATGTGATAACTGCCCCCCTAATGTTGTATGTGATAACTGCCCCCCTAATATTATATGTGATAACTGCCCCCCTAATGTTATTTGTGATAACTGCCCCTCTAATGTTATATGTGATAACTGCCCCCCTAATGTTATATGTGATAACTGCCCCCCTAATATTATATGTGATAACTGCCCACTAATGTTATGTGTGATAACTGCCCCCTTAATGTTATATGTGATAACTGCCCCCCTAATGTTATATGTGATAAATGCCCCCCTAATGTTATATGTGATAACTGCCCCACTAATGTTATATGTTATAACTGCCCTCTAATGTTATATGTGATAACTGCCCCCCTAATGTTATATGTGATAACTGCCCCCCTAATGTTATATGTGATAACTGCCCCCCTAATGTTATATGTGATGACTGCCCCCCTAATATTATATGTGATAACTGCCCCCCTAATGTTATATATGATAACTGCCCCCCTAATGTTATATGTGATAACTGCCCCCCTAATGTTGTATGTGATAACTGCCCCCCTAATGTTATATGTGATAACTGCCCCCTAATGTTGAATGTGATAACTGCCCCCCTGATGTTGTATGTGATAACTGCCCCTCTAATGTTGTATGTGATAACTGCCCCCCTAATGTTGTATGTGATAACTGCCCCCCTAATGTTGTATGTGATAACTGCCCCCCTAATGTTATATGTGATAACTGCCCCCCTAATGTTATATGTGATAACTGCCCCCCTAATGTTATATATGATAACTGCCCCCCTAATGTTATATGTGATAACTGCCCCCCTAATGTTATATGTGATAACTGCCCCCCTAATGTTATATGTGATAACTGCCCCCCTAATGTTATATGTGATAAATGCCCCCAATGTTATACGTGATAACTTCCCCCTAATGTTATGTGTGATAACTGCCCCCCTAATGTTATGTGTGATAACTGCCCCCCCTAATGTTATGTGAGATAACTGCCCCCCTAATGTTATATGTGATAACTGCCCCCCTAATGTTATATGTGATAACTGCCCCCCTAATGATATGTGTGATAACTGTCCCCCTAATGTTATATGTGATAACTGCCCCCCTAATGTTATATGTGATAAATGCCCCCCTAATATTATATGTGATAACTGCCCCACTAATGTTTTATGTTATAACTGCCCTCTAATGTTATATGTGATAACTGCCTCCCTAATGTTATATGTGATTACTGCCCCCCTAATGTTATATGTGATAACTGCCCCCCTAATGTTATATGTGATAACTGCCCCCCTAATGTTATATGTGATAACTACCCCTCTAATATTATATGTGATAACTGCCCCTAATGTTATATGTGATAACTACCCCTCTAATATTATATGTGATAACTGCCCCCCTAATGTTATATGTGATAACTGCCCCCCTAATGTTATATGTGATAACTGCCCCCCTAATATTATATGTGATAACTGCCCCCCTAATGTTATATGTGATAACTGCCCCCCTAATGTTATATGTGATAACTGCCCCCCTAATGTTATATGTGATAACTGCCCCCCTAATGTTATATGTGATAACTGCCCCCCTAATGTTATATGTGATAAATGCCCCCAATGTTATACGTGATAACTTCCCCCTAATGTTATGTGTGATAACTGCCCCCCTAATGTTATGTGTGATAACTGCCCCCCCTAATGTTATGTGAGATAACTGCCCCCCTAATGTTATATGTGATAACTGCCCCCCTAATGTTATATGTGATAACTGCCCCCCTAATGATATGTGTGATAACTGTCCCCCTAATGTTATATGTGATAACTGCCCCCCTAATGTTATATGTGATAAATGCCCCCCTAATATTATATGTTATAACTGCCCCACTAATGTTATATGTTATAACTGCCCTCTAATGTTATATGTGATAACTGCCTCCCTAATGTTATATGTGATGACTGCCCCCCTAATGTTATATGTGATAACTGCCCCCCTAATGTTATATGTGATAACTGCCCCCCTAATGTTATATGTGATAACTGCCCCCCTAATGTTATATGTGATAACTGCCCCCCTAATGTTATATGTGATAAATGCCCTCAATGTTATACGTGATAACTGCCCCCTAATGTTATGTGTGATAACTGCCCCCCTAATGTTATGTGTGATAACTGCCCCCCCTAATGTTATGTGTGATAACTGCCCCCCTAATGTTATATGTGATAACTGCCCCCCTAATGTTATATGTGATAACTGCCCCCCTAATGATATGTGTGATAACTGTCCCCCTAATGTTATATGTGATAACTGCCCCCCTAATGTTATATGTGATAACTGCCCCCCTAATGTTATATGTGATAACTGCCCCCCTAATATTATATGTGATAACTGCCCCCCTAATGTTATATGTGATAACTGCCCCCTTAATGTTATATGTGATAACTGCTCCCCTAATGTTATATGTGATAACTGCCCCCAATGTTATTATAGTTGGGCAGCTATATGTATCATACCACCAGAGGAATTTAGATTAAGAAGTTTTCTGGGACTTTTCCATTTATGGTCCATCCTCAGGACTGGCTATTAATGTGTTGTTGGTGGTGGACCAACACCAGGCACCTCACCCCTGCCCTACAGCTGGGGGGAGATTTATCAAAACCTGTCCAGACAAAAAGCTGCTGAGTTGCCCATAGCAACCAATCAGAGCGCTTCTTTCATTTTGCAAAGGCCTTTTCAAAAATGAAAAAATCGATCTGATTGGTTGCTATGGGCAACACAGCATCTTTTCCTCAGGACAGGTTTTGATAAATCTCCCCCCATGATGGTTTTCACATATAAACAATGGAGGAGATTTATCCAAACCTGGGCAGTGGAAGAGTGGTGCAGTTGCCTATAGCAACCTATCAGATTGCTTCTTTTAAAAAATGAAAGAAGCAATATGATTGGTTGCTATGGGCAACTGCACCACTCTTCCTCTACACAGGTTTGGATAAATCTCCTCCAATGACGGGAGATAGAGAAGAGATTTTGGGTCATTCTGAAATGCTGGTGCCAGGTCACTGCAGCACAGCCCCCATTCAATTTAATGGAACTAAGATTTGACAGCAGTGGATAGACCATAAATGTAAATGTCCCAGAAAACCACTGGAAAATCTCTTTAATATATATGATAACTGCCTCTTCAATGGTAAATGTGATTTCTGACCCAGTGTTATACGTGATAATGCCACTATTTTTGTTTCGATAATGCCACTATTTTTAGGCCTTTTCGATCGCTTTTTATACATTTTTTTCTGGTACATGAAGTGACCAAAAATCTGCAATTCTGCTATTTTTTTACATTTACGCCATTAACCGTGCAGTTTTGTTACCATTGGACATTTCTGCATGTGGCAATACTTAAAGGGGTACTCCACCGCTAGGCATCATGGGGGAGATTTATCAAAACCTGTCCAGAGGACAAGTTGGCCAGTAACCCATAGCAACCAATCAGATCACTTCTTTCACTTTGCAGAGGCCTTGTTAAAAATGAAAGAAGCAAGCTGATTGGTTGCTATGGGCACCCTATCCCCTATCGCTGGGACACCCGTGACCTCTGCGCACTGACCCGTGACACCCCGTGTTCTGAACAAATGCCAAGTTCTGGCGGCAGTGGTCGTGATGTCACGCCATTCCCCCTAGTGATGTCACGCCCCCCCTTCGATGTCTATGGGAAGGGGTGTGACGGCTCCCATAGACATGCATGGAGGGGATGTGGCGTTTTTTCTTTTAGATTTTTTACATTTTTTTTACAGCATTCAATGTGTAGCATGAATAATTCAATTATTTTATTATTTGGGTCATTATGAATGTGGCGAAACTCAATATGTTTTTTAAATTTTTTATGTTGTTTTCAGAAAAAGTTGATGCTTTTTTTTATTTACATTTTATTTTTAAGAGCCCTACAAAGGGACTGACAGCGATCAGTGTGGAAACTCCTCACATGCAGCTTTCAGGATTTGACTGATGTATATGAAGGGTTAATCTACTAGAAGAGGTTCCTCCGCTCCTTGTAGCTCCAGCAGGAGCCCGACTATCATACTGATCCCTGCACGGTAGACCCGCATTGCCTTATGATAGCACTGAAAATATGGTGGGCAAGACTAGGGACCCTTAAAGGGGTACTCCACTGATCTGTACAGACGCCCGGCATTCTGCCACGCCCCCTCCCATAGACATGAATGGAGGGGGCGTGGCTTGATGTAACGAGAATATAATGTTGTACCATATGGTCTCATAGACTTCCATGGTGTCATATTATGGCTCCTTATAACCGGGATGGCCCATTATTTGGTCGGGTGCATGAGGCCCAATACTATAGATGTTATCTCTTCTATCACAGTTCAGCATCTGCCACCCAGGAGGAGACGGAGAAGACGGAGGACCAGCCAAAGGAGGAGACGGACGGCGAGCCAAAGAAGAAGAGGGAGCAGACGGACAACAACCGCAGGGAGACCACTGATGACGCCATCCTACAGCCGGAGGAACGAGCCGCTTTTTACAGACTCCTGGGTAACAATACATTTTTCTTTCAATGACAAAAAGTATAATATTTAATCACATGATAAAATAAAGTGTTCTTATCCCCTTAAAGATGCCCCCCCCCCCAGGAGATAGATAATTGCCCCCAGTGTAGATAGGTTCTGCCAAGGGGTAGATAGTGGTTCCCAGTGTAGACAGGTGCCCTCCAGGAGGTAGAAAGTAGTTTCCAGTGTAGATAGGTTTCCGCCAGAGGTAGACAGTAGTAATGAGCGGCAGGGGACATATTCGAATTTGCAATATTTCACTATGTTTTTTTGTTTTTTTTCCTTGCGAAAATTTGTAATGAAATTCACATAGTGCGCATGCGCAATTATATCTCCAGTGTGCCGATATTCGCATAGTTGTCTCCAGTTATCTCCAGTGTAGATAGATTCCCCCCCAGAGGTAGATAGCTGCCCTCCAGGAGTCAGGTAGTTGTCTCCAGTGTAGATAGATCCCCCCCCCCCCCCCAGAGGTAGATAGCTGTTCCCAGTGTAGACAGCTGCCCTCCAGGAGGCAGGTAGTTGCCTCCAGTGTAGATAAATTCCCCCCCAGAGGTAGATAGCTGTTCCCAGTGTAGACAGCTGCCCTCCAGGAGGCAGGTAGTTGCCTCCAGTGTAGATAAATTCCCCCCCAGAGGTAGATAGCTGTTCCCAGTGTAGACAGCTGCCCTCCAGGTGGCAGGTAGTTGTCTCCAGTGTAGATAGATTCCCCCCCAGAGGTAGATAGCTGTTCCCAGTATAGACAGGTGCCCTCCAGGAGGCAGGTAGTTGATCCCAGTGTAGATAGGTTTCCCCAAACGTAGGCATTTTTCCCACAGTATAGACATGTGCCCTCCAGGAGGTAGATAGTTGCCCCAATTGTAGACATGTCCCTGTCACCCAAAATTTTTAATTAATTAAATACATATATAATTAAATAAGAATTAAAAAATACATATTTACGTTTAGAGATGTCGCGAATTGTTCGCCGGCGAAAAGTTCCCGGCGAATTTAGCATGTTCACGTTCGCCTCGCCGGGCGAACATATGTGAAGTTCGATCCGCCCCCTATACTTTAACCTTGCAGTAAACTTTGACCCTGTGAGTCAGAGTCAGCAGACACATTACAGCCAATCAGCAGCAGTCCTTCCCTTCCAGACCCCCCTACCTCTTGCACGGACACCAATTTAGCCTCATTCTGCATGCTGCAGGCTTAGAAAGTGGAGGGTCAGAAAAGCTGCTCCTGCTGTATAAGGAAAGTGATAGCTAGGTTGCTGCTAGGTGGTGTATTCAGGGTCTAGTTTACTTCTAAAGCACTAGTGTAACATCTGCTTTAAGGACAGCACCCAAAAAAGCCCTTTTTAGGGCTGAAAGATATCAGTCCTGGTTGGGAGGGAACCGCTGGTATTAAGGGGTACTCCTGAATCAAACTTAAGTTCCTTCAAGCAACTAACTACTACAGTATTCAAAGAGCTGAAAGATATCAGTCCGTGTGTCTTGCAACACCTGGGGGCACCCTGGTTGGGAGGGAACCGCTGGTTAAAAGGGGTACTTCAGTATAAAAGTTAAGTTCCTTCAAGCAACTAACTACTACAGTATTCAAAGGGCTGAAAGATATCAGTCCGTGCGTTTTGCAACAACTGGAGGCACCCTGTTTGAGGACCACTGCTTAAAAGGGGAACTCCGCTAGCAAGCTTTTTTGCTCATTGTCACACTAGTGCAAATCACATTAGATGTGACAGTTGTGCAAATAAAAAAAACTTTTTTGACTGTTAAATAAAATCAGTCGTCACTGTCAGTTCACGTCACAGTTGCCATTTTTTTTGCCTGCAGGGCAAATTGTGTCACCCTCGTGCAAATCACATTAGGTGTGACAGTTGTGCAAATTAACCAAAAAATTACAGGTAGAGGAAGGCCACCCCGCAGGGGCCGTCGTGGTGCTGGGATTCCCTTTGGCCCTAGAATGGCCAGTCATCAGAGGCCACGTACCCTGGACCCCCAAAGTTCTGAGGACTTAGTTGACTGGCTATCACAAGACACCAAATCTACTACAGCTTCCGCTCGGAACCTTGACGCACCATTCTACTCCTCCTCTAGCTTAGCTTCGGGCACCTCTCATGCTACCAGAACCACGCATTCCATGAATGGCAGCCGTCACCAGGTTTACCCAATGCGCAGTGTAGGTGATATACCTGCTCTGACCATGCCAGTGAGGTGCTTGATTTGTGACAGCCCGACACGTTGGAATTCAACACTCCTAATGTTCGGTTGGGTTCAAATCCCACTATGTGCTGCCTCAAGGGGGGCTCTAACTATGTGCTGCATAATATGGGGGAATCTTATGTGCTGCCTAAAGGGGAGCTCTAACTATGTGCTGACTAACATGGGGGAATCTTACTATGTGATGCCTAAAGTGGGGGATCTAACTATGTGCTGCCTAAAGGGAGGCTCTAACTATGTGCTGCCTAATATGGGGGAATCTATGTGCTGTCTAAAGGGGGGAATCTAACTATGTGATGCCTAAAGGGGGGCTCTATATGCTGCCTAAAGGGTGCTAAAGCACGTTATTCCAAACCATTTAGGAATAATAGGTGATTTATGCAATTTATGGATTAAAACCAGACACTGCATCAACTATGTAATTTTCCATGGGAGTTTTGCCATGGATCCCACTCCAGCACGCCACAATCCATTTGTTAGTCCCCTTGAAACAACTTTTAAATCACTATTGTGGCCAGAAAGAGTCCCTGTGTGTTTTAAAATTCGCCTGCCCATTGAAGTCAAAGGTGGTTCGCGAACATTTGCGGAAGGTTGCGTTTGCGGTTCGCGAACCGAAAATTTTATGTTCGCGACATCACTATTTACGTTCTCTTTACTGCCTTACCAACATGGACGTCCCTTGGTGCACACAGAGTGATGTTACCCTGTGTGTGTCTGAGCCGGAGACAGTGGGCAGAGGTCCTGCACCTCTCCCAACCTGCAACCAGGGAAAGTGCCCTCGACCCATAATTCTAGAGATCTCCAGCAGTTCTGCCACCCTGCCGGGCTAGGAAGATGGTGGTTCCCTAGGCAGGTGCCTACTCAGCCAACCCCCAATCTTGGCCCTATGAAACAGACATATACATCGTAAATAAAGATCAGTATTATCATAGCCCTAATACTGAGGTCCATGTTCTTCAGGAAAGATAATGTTCCCTCTACAGAAACTTCTCTCTCCTGCTCTGGTGCTTCTGTACAATGTATAGTATGGAATATAGTGTATAATGTGTCAGTGACTGTATACACACATGTATATGTATATTATATGTAGAATTGTTATAGATAGTATAGAAGATATTGATTGAATAAATAAAAATAATGATATCTCTGTTATTTTTGTAGATGAAGGACACATCCAGCTATTTCTAGGCAGGGACAGCTGCTATAAGATCGCGGACAAGGTAGTATATAAAGGGAAAGAATAGATGTTGTACAGATAGAAGTAAATACAGGGATATGCTGGAGACATACAGGTACTGTATAATAGAATGTATTTAGATAAGAAATGTATTACCAGCCTCTAACTCTTCTTCTCCCTCTAGTATCTCCTGGCCATGGTCCTCATCTACTTCCGAAGAGCCAACCTGCGTACGGAGGAATATAACACCTACTTCTTTCCAGCGCTGTGAGTTTTTATTAATGTTATTGCATATATACACATCTATATAAATATATATATATATATATATATATATATATACACATATCTATATAAATACATAAATATATATATATATATATATATTTATATTTATAAACATTAATATAAATACATATAAATATATATATATATATATATATATATATATATATATATATATATATATATACCGGGCACTCTGTATTGTAATATTACTACCAATGGTTCTTCTCCTCTTTCTCTTGTGAAATGTGTATAATTTTTATTTATTTATTTTTTCTTCCTTTTAGGTTTCTTGCCAACCAGTTTGAAGAGGATGAGATGTTTCGACGCGAGATCTACCCCTGGGCCCTTGGACCGATGTGGACGGCGATGAAGACCTGGATGCTACACCTGCGGAACCTGCTGCTCCTCCGGATGAGATTCCACGCTTGGGTGACCAGAGACACCTGTGATCGGGTCAGTGACATAAAATAAAAACTATACACTAGGAATGAAAGTCTGTGTTTATTATAACAATGTATATTGTGATTAATTCTAGATCATGGCACAAGACCCCGAGTACTGGGCATGGAAGAGAGAGCGGAAGGAACATCATGGCTGGGCCATACGCTGGTACCGGAGGGATCCTGGAGAATACATCCCGAGAGGCCCATGGTGGATCCCTCCCGCCTGCTCCATCTGTATCACCGATCTGCAGCCTTGTGCCGGGGAAGAGAACACCAAGCGAAGAAGGACGAAGAAAGAAGAACAGAACGGATGAAGACCAAGCCGCCCTAGATGTATTCTTAAGGTCACGTTCCCACTTGGCATATACGTAGCGTATTTGACGCTGCGCAAAGTCTGCAGAAGCAGCGGGAAATACGCTGCATATCCCTCGCTCACATACACACAAGGCTTTCTGGCGGCAGCCCTATGTGCAAAGTGAGTTTTGGAGGCGGGGCTCCACCTCCAAAACTCACTGCAAACAAAGGGCTGCCGCTAGAAAGCCTTGTGTGTATGGTGAGCGAGGGATACGCAGCGTATCTCCCGCTGCTGCTACAGATTTTGCACAGCGTGAAGTATTCTGCATACACGCCAAGAGGGAACGTGCCCTTATAGTATATTTATTGTTACAATTAATGCACACACTAAATCACTGTACACAAATCACAAACACAAAATACATACACATTCATTCCCTACACACTTTTACTGCATACACATTCATCTCCTACACAGAATCACTACATACACATTCATTCTCTACACACTATCACTAAATACACATTCATTCCCTTCACACTATCACTACATACACATTCTTTCCCTACAAACTATCACTACATACACATTCATCCCCCACATACTATCAATACATACACAATCATCCTCTACACACAAACACTACATACACATTCATTCCCTACACACTAACACTACATACACATTCATCTTCCTACACACTATCACTACATACACATTCATCCCCCACACACTTTCACTGCATACACATTCATTCCCTACACACTATCACTACATACACATTCATTCCCTACACACTATCACTACATACACATTCATCCCCTACACACTATCACTACATACACATTCATCCCCTACACACTATCACTACATACACATTCATCCCCTACACACTATCACTACATACACAGTCATTCCCTACACACTATCACTACATACACATTCATCCCCTACACACTATCACTACATACACATTCATCCCCTACACACTATCACTACATACACATTCATCCCCTACACACTATCACTACATACACATTTGCAGCCATGTTATAGCGTAATAGGGGCATAGATGCCCATAGATGCCCACAACAAGGAAATAATTCTACTGCCGTACAAATCACTAGTCAGATCACACATAGAATACTGTGTACAGTACTGGGCACCAGTGTACAAGAAAGATATAGTAGAGATGGAGAGGGTTCAAAGACGGGCAACCAGGTTAATACGGGGAAGGGGAGGACTACAGTACCCAGAAAGATTATCAGAATTGGGTTTATTTAGTTTAGAAAAAAGAAGGCTTAGGGGAGACCTAATAACTATGTATAAATATATCAGGGGACCATTCAGAGATCTCTCCCATGATCTATTTATACCCAGGGCTGTATCTATAACAAGGGGGCATCCTCTACGTTTAGAGGAAAGAAGGTTTCTACGCAACCACAGACGGGGGTTCTTTACTGTAAGAGCAGTGAGACTGTGGAATTCTCTCCCGGAGGAGGTAGTCATGGTGCACTCTGTAAAAGAGTTCAAAAGGGGTCTGGATGCATTCTTGGAGAATAATAACATCGCCGGTTATGTATACTAGATTTATAGGGACAGAACGTTGATCCAGAGATTTATTCTGACTGCCATATTTGGAGTCGGGAAGGAATTTTTACCTCTAGTATGAGGGTTTTTTGCCTTCCCCTGGATCAACTCAGTAGGGACTTACACATTAAAAACACATTAAAAATACATATAAAATATAATAATAAACTTCACATTTAATTACATTTATTTACCTTGTCTGAGTCACTTCTTCTATTAGAATTTGTTACAAAGTGTGGATGATGAGCGGTGTGTGACCCGAATGCCCTGATGTAATCTTCAGAGTTTTTTTTCCTTCTCCCTAGTAAATAGTAAAGTAGAAAAAACGTATGCGGTTAACTTTTTGCAGTCACATTAAAAGGGTACTCCACTGCCCCAGCGTTCAAACATTTTGTTCTGAACACTGGGTGCAAGCTGCTGGGGTTGTGACGTCATGGCCACGCCCCTCGTGATGTCAAGCCATGCCACGCCTCCCTAAACGGAAGACTATGGAGGGGCGTGATGCATGCCAAGCACCCTCCCAGAGACTAGCATTGAGGGGACGTGGCGTAACGTCACAAGGGGCGTTGCCATTACGTCATGACCCCCGCAGCTTGCACCCAGCATTCTGAACAAAATGTTCAGAACAATGGGGCAGTTGAGTACCCCTTTTAATTGCATGCTTGGAACCCTAGCTATAGTGATGCAGAGGTAACATTCACAAATAGGCCCTAATGCCTGAGGGGGTCCATGAAGTGTTATGAATGGCACAGGATGGTTTGGGGGTCCTTGTTATACATTGCACATTGAAGCGTCTGCTTTATGTATGATGCATATTTTCTCTCATGGTGGTCATACACTGTGGACAAAATATGGCTGAACTTTGTCTGAACTAAGAATGCTTTTTATGGTGTAGCCAGAAAGAACAAGAAGGTGTTGACAAGGTGTAAGGTGGTCTTCAATGGGTTTAGAGGCTATCATTTGCAGTGCTATCTGGTTAATAATAAAATAAAAAAATATATCAAACAGGTAAGGGAGTATCTAGGCTAATTTTCATTGACCAAGTGGTTTTATAAAAATAAAATTTTATTAGTTTACTTGATAATACCACAAATGTTTACATTTATTTTTGTTTATGTGGTGTCCCGGTACAGGACCTGTTCCTGTCCCTTGTCTAAGGTCCCCACAGCTAGAATCCCTCCATGTCTATAGGGCTCTCCTGTAGGGCATACCCCTAGTAGTCTTAAGTAAAGTGTGTACATATTAATTTAATGTAGAGGAAATATATGTATAGGACCATAGTGGTCACGTGATACACAGTTGTCATGTATAAAATGCTTAAGGACCTTTCGAGGTCATGTGATGTACCCAGAGTTCACTGGCTTCATAACTTACAGGTTTGCTGACCAATGAGCTTTGTCCAGCCCTCTTAATATATAAGGGGCTGCAGCCACTAAATTCACTCTCTTAGTACCGGATTATCAAGCAAGCACAACATCTCAGCATCAGCATCAATTCAAGCTAGGCCTGAAGCCTAACATCCCGCAGCCACAAAACGTGCGTTACCAAGGCTCAAACTACTGAATCCTGTGTGACTACTATCAGCTCAAATATTCTAAAATAGTAGCACAGTGGCTAGTATCAAAAGATCATTGCTTCCAAGTCCCATCAGCATCAAAACATCATTTCTTCCAAGTCCCATCAAACCTGTGAGGAACCTGTATCCCCGTTCACTCTTGAAGAGACTGTTATGTTCAATACTGTTGCATAAAATCTTCGAGTAAAGTTTCATCAGTTTACTTCATAAAATCTGCTATGGACATTCTGTTATTTTTCCCTGCCGTTTGTGGGACGGTTTGCAGTAGGAACATTACTATTGAGGAAACCGCAGCCTGGCGTCAGGACACTCAAGGGTTAATACCACCAGACCCAACACTCTAGACACCATTACGCTCCCAGCACCACATTTACATTATCTTATTTTTAAAAAAGAGTATGTGGGGGGGGGGGGGATGTTAGTGTGAATCACACTTTTATTAAGGGTGGGGCTTATTCACATTTATCCTTTTATTTTTTTTATAATTCTTTTTTACACTTTTTTTTTGTTCCCATAGAGGATGATAATATGAAATCACTGGATCGCTAACAAAGTTCAATGCTGTGAACCGCTTTAGGTCATCCAATGTTAGGACGTCTTGCAAATGTGGTGAAGACTTCAGGAAGTGCTTGACAACCAGATTCAACACGTGTGCCATGCAGGGCGCAGGTTTCACACTTCCTTGTCCCAGCGCAGACACAATGTTCTTCCCGTTGTCGGTCACCATGGTTCCCATTTCCAGTTTTTGTGCAGTAAGCCATACTCCGATTTCTTGACGATTGAATTTTAGCAGTTCCTCCCGTGTGACTCCGTTTGCCAAGGCAAACCATGTGAAGAACAGTGTGACACTGCCGTGCTCTACACACATGGTACGATGAAGGGCCACTGAGATTTGAACGTGAAGTGGAGGCCGAGGACACAGTGGAGGGTGAGGAGGCGGAGTTGCGCACTGTCACCAACTGGACCAACTGACTGAGAGCGAGAGCGTGGAGGAGGAAGCGGTGTGACCTGTTCAAGTTGCTGTTGTGGCTGTGCAGGAACCACATTTACTCAGTGGGCCGTAAAATCACATGTATTGTCCCTGCCCGTAGTTACAGCTCCACACGTCAGCGCTGCTGTGCACTTTTGAACACACCGACAGGCTCAAGGACTGGCACACCTTCTCTTGTACAAACTTATGCAGGGCTGGTACTGCCTTCTTTGCAAAGAAATTACGACTTGGGACTCTCCACCTCGGGTCAGCACAAGCCCTCAATTCTCTGAAATGTGCAGAGTCCTCCACTTGAAATGGGAGGGACTGCAGCACCAGCAACTTGGAAAGGAGGACATTCAGCTTCTGCGCCATTGGATGAATGCGACAGAAGGAGGGTATGACACACAGCTCCCTTCACCTGAGGTGGTGGAACCTTGGCTAGCTGAAGGAGGGAGTGGCGTGCCACTGGGTGATGTCGCAGGCTGGACCACCACATCTGAGCCACGGTTGTCCATGGCCGCTTTATGCTGGTGAATCATATGTTGACGCAGGGCTGTGGTGCCAACAATGCTACCCTGTCCACGCTTCACCTTCTACCGACATATCTTGCATGTGGCTGTGTTAACTTCCTCCGGATGCTTGATGAAAAACTGCCATACCACGAGTATCTGATTTTACCACCAACAGTGCGCAATAATTGACTGCTACTACCGCCATCTCAAGGAACCTCTGTTCCACTACCTCCTGGGAAGGTAGGCTTCCGCGAAGCAGTTGGTCTACCCTGGGCACGTTTGGCTCCTGAATTTCCACTTCTGCCACTATGCTGACTGCCAACCATGCTACCACCTTTCTGGCTCATCTGCTGCCTCAGGGGCAACCTGCAACCCTCTTCTGCTGATGATGATGAAGCCCCCTCTGCACCCGGATCCCAAGTGCGATCGGCTTCATCATCATGGAGTTCTGCCTCTCACTGCGGCTTCTGCTGCCACTCGCCCCTAGTCTGCTGCGACCTCTGTCTGATAAATTTAGGACTCTGACACTCCTCTGAGCACATCCTGGCACTTCACTGCCTGACATACTTAGTGCGTACACAAGGGGAGTAAAATATGCTTCACTACACGCCTTTCACTGTATGTAGGCTTGTTGCAGATTAACATGTTCAAAAAAGTACACTACGTAGATGTAGCTATGTGGTATGCTCACATGACAGAAAAAAAAGGATGTATAGTACACTTGGAAAACTTATTTTCGTAAAACACCAGCCGGTGATTACTTTTGCCTGGACTTTCCCAGTACCTAGACTTGTTACAGATTCACTGATACAAAATAATAGCCTGCTTTGATGTAGGTATGTGGTGTGCACTTATGAGGGCAGAAAAATGCTCTACAATGAGCCTAAAAACTCTGTAAGTTTTGTAAAACACCAGCCGGTGAGTACTATTGTTTGGACTTTCACAGTATGTAGGCCCTTGACAGATTAACAGGTACAAAATGGTACACTACTTAGATGTACGTATGTGGTGTGCACTGATGAGGGCAGAAAAATGCGTTACAATACGCCTAAAAACTCAGTATTTTTGTAAAACACCACCCGGTGAGTAATTTTGCTTGGACTTTCACAGTATGTAGGCCCTTGGCAAATTAACAGGTAAAAAATAGTACACTACTTAGATGTAGGTATGTGGTATGCACTGATGAGGGCAGAAAAATGCGCTACAATACGCCAAAAAACTCAGTATTTTTGTAAACACCAGCCGGTGAGTACTGTTGCTATGACTTTCACAGTATGTAGGCCCTTGACAGATTAACAGGTACAAAATGGTACACTTATTAGATGTATGTATGTGGTATGCACGCATGAGGGCAAGAAAATGTGCAACAATACGAAAAAACAAAACGCTGTATTTTTGTAAAACAACAGCCAGTGAGTACTGTTGCTTGGACTATCACAGTATGTAGGCCTTTCACAGATTAACAGGTACAAAATGGTACACTAATTAGATGTATGCATGTGGTATGCACTGATGAGGGCAGAAAAATGCTCAACAATATGCCAAAATAATCTGTATTTTTGTAAAACAACAGCCGGTGAGTACTGTTGCTTGGAGTTTCATAGTATGTAGGCCCTTGACAGATTAACAGGTACAAAATGGTACACTTATTAGATGAACGTATGTGGTATGCACGTATGAGGGCAAAAAATGCGCAACAATACACAAAAAAACTCTGTATTTTTGTAAAACACCAGCCGGTGAGTACTGTTGCTTGGACTTTCACAGTATGTATGCCCTTGACAAATTAAAAGCTAGAAAATAGTACACTACTTAGGATGTAGGTATGTGGTATACACGTATGAGGGCAAAAAAATGCTCTACAATATGCCAAACAACTCAGTATTTTTGTAAAACACCAGCCGGTGAGTACTGTTGCTTGGACTTTCACAGTATGTAGACCTTTCACAGATTAGCAGGTACAAAATGGTACACTAATTAGATGTACGTATGGGGTATGCACATATGAGTGCAAAAAATGCCCAACAATACGCCCAAAAACAATGTATTTTTGTAAAACACCAGCCGGTGATTACTTTTGCCAGGACTTTCCCAATATCTAGACTTGTTACAGATAGAAAATAGTAGACTGCTTTGATGTAGTATGTGGTATGCACGTATGAGGGCAGACAAATGCACTATAGTCCACTGAAAAAACATATTTGTGAACAGCAGCAGGACACAGCAGTGCAGCACCACAAAAAAAATTTTTTAAACGGGGATTAAACCCAAAATTGCACTCTGTCACAGAGTGTTAAGAATGGTGTGAACTGGTTTTTATACCGTCTATAGACTATTATAACCAGCAGATGATTTCTTGTGAAAAAATACACAGAATTGCGCTGAAAATTCTTCCCTGCCTCCTGTGATAAGGTTCATGAAGTTCAGGCAGCTTGTTGATATGTATGAGGCAACGAAAAGCTATCTGCCCTCTCTGATGAAATGCTCAATAAAGTGAATGGGAGGTTTATGGCGTAAAAATCCTTCTCAGTCAGAACAGGCAAAGCACTGCACTTCTCTCTGTCCACAACGCTGATTTAAATAGCAGTTGGCAGTGGAACGCTGTGGTATAAGCAATTCAGCGTGTCTGTGTAACACACACAGACACGCAGTCCGCCATATCTCTGCAGTGTATATGGCATGAAATGAGCAGCCACAAGATGGCTGGGGATTATATAGGGCTGTGACATCACAGGGGTCAATGAATGATGATAGGATGCATCTCGCATGTGATTCAGGGTCATCCCGCCTACCTCCCTTCCCGTCGTACTTTCCCACCCTCCCATAATCCCTTGCCCCATTAAGTGACATGTGTATCCGCCATTTTAGGTCTCCTTTAGCCTGGAACGCTGTAAAATGCAGTTTAATTAAGCGATTTGCGGAATAGAATTGCTGCGATATTCGCATTCGTTGTGAATCGAATATTTCATGAAACCCGTAACGAATTTGGGTTCGTCAGCTTCGATTCGCTCATCTCTAATCACTACATACACATTCATTTCCTACATACTATCACTACATACACATTCATCCCCCACACACTATCATTTCATACACATTCATTCTCTACACACTATCACTACATACACATTCCTTCCCTACACACTATCACTACATACACATTCATTCTCTACACACTATCACCACACACACATTAATTCCCTACACACTATCACTACATACACATTCATTCCCTACATACTATCACTACATACACATTCATTCCATACACACTATCACCACACACACATTCATTCTCTACACCCTATCGCTGCATACACATTCATCTACACACTATCACTACATACACATTCATTCTCTACACCCTATCGCTACATACACATTCATCTCCTACACACTATCACTACATACACATTCATTTCCTACACACTATCACTACATACACATTCATACCCTACACACTATCACTACATACACATTGATTCCCTACACACTATCACTACATACACATTCATTCCCTACACACTATCACTACATACACATTCATTCCCTACACACTATCACTACATACACATTCATCCCCTTCACACTATCACTACACACACATTCATCCCCTACACACTATCACTACATACACATTCATTCCATACACGCTATCACTACATACACATTCATTCTCTACACACTATGACTACATAAACATTCATCCCCTACACACTATCACTACATACACATTCATTCTCTACACACTATCACCACACACACATTCATTCCCTACACACTATCACTACATACACATTCATTCCCTACACACTATCACTACATACACATTAATTTCCTACACACTATCACTACGTACACATTCATTCCCTACACCCTATCACTACATAAACATTCATTCCCTACACACTATCACTACACACACATTCATTCCCTACACACTATCACTACATACACATTCATCCCCTACACACTATCACTACATACACATTAATCCCCTTGTTTATTTGTATGAGGCAACGAAAAGCTATCTGCCCTCTCTGATGAAATGCTCAATAAAGTGAATGGGAGGTTTATAACGTAAAAATCCTTCTCAGTCAGAACAAGCAAAGCACTGCACTTCTCTCTGTCCACAATGCTGATTTAAATAGCAGTTGGCAGTGGAACGCTGTGGTATAAGCAATTCAGCGTGTCTGTGTAACACACACAGACACGCAGTCCGCCCTATCTCTGCAGTGTATATGGCATGAAATGAGCAGCCAAAAGATGACTGGGGATTATATAGGGCTGTGACATCACAGGGGTCAATGAATGATGATAGGATGCATCTCGCATGTGATTCAGGGTCATCCCACCTACCTCCCTTCCCGTTGTACTTTCCCACCCTCCCATAATCCCGTGCCCCATGAAGTGACATGTGTATCCGCCATTTTAGGTCTCCTTTAGCCTGGAACGCTGTAAAATGCAGTTTAATTAAGCGATTTGCGCAATAGAATTGCGGAGATATTCAAATTTGTTGTGAATCGAATATTTCATGAAACTCGTAACGAATTTGGGTTTGTCAGCTTCGATTCGCTCATCTCTAATCACTACATGCACATTAATTTCCTACACACTATCACTACATACACATTCATTCCCTACACACTATAACTACATACACATTCATTCCCTACACCCTATCACTACATACACATTCATTCTCTACACACTATCACTACATACACATTCATCCCCTTCACACTATCACTACATACACATTCATCCCCTACACACTGTCACTACATACACATTAATTCCCTACACACTATCACTACATACACATTAATTCCCTACACACTATCACTACATACACATTCATCCCCTACACACTATCACTACACACACATTCATCCCCTACACACTATCACTACATACACATTCATCCCCTACACACTGTCACTACATACACATTGATTCCCTGCACACTATGACTACATACACATTGATTCCCTACACACTATCACTACATACACATTCATCCCCTACACACTATCACTAAGTAAACATTCATCCCCTACACACTATCACTACATACACATTCATTCCCTACACACTATCACTACATACACATTCATTCCCTACACACTATCACTACATACACATTCATCCCCTTCCCACTATCACTACATACACATTCATCCCCTACACACTGTCACTACATACACATTCATTCCCTACACACTATCACTACATACACATTCATTCCCTACACACTATCACTACATACACATTCATTCCCTACACACTATCACTACACACACATGCATCCCCTACACACTATCACTACACACACATTCATCCCCTACACACTATCACTACACACATATTCATCCCCTACACACTATCACTACATACACATTCATCCCCTACACACTATCACTACATACACATTTGTAGTCATGTTTTAGCGTAATCCTCCCTTAGTATGCCCAGAGGAAGGGCCATACAGCAGCCATGGATTTCCTATTATGGGTTTTTTTCCTGTCCTGAGCGCTGCTGTATGCTCTTCTTGTCCTGAGCGCTGCTGTACGCTCTTCATGAATGATTTTAGGTAACAACACATTTAAAATACATATAAAATATAATAAACTTCACATTTATTACATTTTTACCTTGTCTGAGTACTTCTTCTATTAGAATTTGTTACAAAGTGTGGATGATGAGCGGTGTGTGACCCGAATGCCCTCATGTAATCTTCAGAGTTTTTTTTCCTTCTCCCTAGTAAATAGTAAAGTAGAAAAAACGTATGCCGTTAACTTTTTGCAGTCACATTAAAAGGGTACTCCACTGCCCCAGCATTCAAACATTTTGTTCTGAACACTGGGTGCGAGCTGCTGGGGTTGTGACGTCTTGCCCACACCCCTTGTGACGTCACACGATGCCACGCCCCCTCAAAGCAAGTCTATGGAGGGGCGTGGTGCATGCCAAGTACCCTCCCAGAGACTAGCATTGAGGGGACGTGGCATAACGTCACAAGGGTAGGGTCCAATACGAGGTAACCCCCGCTGCTTGCACCCAGCATTCTGAACAGAATGTTCAGAATGATGGGGCAGTGGAGTACCCCTTTTAATTGCATGCTTGGAACCCTAGCTATAGTGATGCAGAGGTAACAGTCACACAAGGGCCCTGATGCCTGAGGGGGTCCATGAAGTGTTATGAATGGCACAGGATGGTTTGGGGATCCTTGTTACACATTGCACATTAAAGCGTATGCTTCATGTATGATGCATATTTTGTCTCATGGTGGCGATACACAGTGGACAAAATTTGGCTGAACTTTGGCTGAACTAAGAATGCTTTTTATGGTGTAGCCAGAAAGAACAAGAAGGTGTTGACAAGGTGTAAGGTGGTCTTCACTGGGTTTAGAGGCTATCATTTGCAGTGCTATCTGGTTAATAATAAAATAAATAAATATATCAAACAGGTAAAGGAGTATCTAGGCTTATTTTCACCCAAGGCAAAAATTTATTTTGGCATCTGCCCCTTCAAAAAACTTTGCATACAGATCCATGGAGGGCATGTGCCAACCCCCACTCTGTATGCAAGGAGAGCCTGATGCAGTACAGGAGATTGGAGAGGGGTGGGCGAGGGGGTTGTCCAAGCGGTTGGACCCCCGTGATCAGACACTTATCCACTATTCATTGGATAAGGGATACATTTTCTACATTGGACTATTCCTTTAACCCCTTAAGGACCAAGGGTGTACAGGTACGCCTTTTCTCCATGGTACTTAAGGACCAAGGGCGTACCTGTGCGCCCGTGGGAATTTCGGTCCTTGCCGCGTGCCGGGCTGGGACCGGACGGGGGTGACTGCTGATATCTATCAGCAGGCACCCCGCGCAAATGCCCCAGGGGGAATCAGACCCCCCCATGTTGGCGATCACCGCAAATCGCAAGTGAATTCACACTTGCGATTTGTGCCGATTCCGGGTCATACGGGTCTATGGTGACCCGGTGACCCGGAATATAAGGGGGATCACGGTTGTCCAAGACACCCACTATCCCCCTGAAGGCATAGGAGTGAGGTGGCAGGGGTGCCACCCCTCCTATCCCTGCTATTGGTGGTCTAGACACGACCACCAATAGCAGATCAGGGGGCTTTACTTTCGGTTTCCCCGTTCTGCCCACCCACAATAGGCGGGGCAGAACGGGGAAACGACAGAGGACCGACGCCGAAGATCCACTAACCCCGCGGGCGAGGCTGCGGGCGACGATCGGTGGAGGAGATCGGAGTCCGGCGATGTCGTGTGGCTGGCTCCCTGGATCCGACGGAAGCCGGTTAAGTTGCCTAGCAACATCTGGAGGGTACAGTTTGAGACCACTATACAGTGGTCTCTAAACTGTAACCCTCCAGATGTTGCAAAACTACAACTCCCAGCATGCCCAGACAGTTGTTAGGGCATGCAGGGATTTGTAGTTTTGCAACAGCTGGAGGGCCCCAGTTTGGAGATCACTGGTAGTGATCTCTAACTGTGGCCCTCCAGATGTTGCAAAACTGCAACTCCTAGCATGCCCAAACAGCAAACAGCTGTCTCTGCATGCTGGGAGTTGTTGTTGCGTAATCCAGCTGTTGCATAACTACATCTCCCAGCATGCCCTTCGGCGATCAGTACATGCTGGGAGTTGTAGTTTTGCAACAGCAGGAGGCACACTGGTTGGAAAATACTGCGTTAGGTAACAGAACCTAACTGAAGGTTTTCCAACCAGTGTGCCTCCAGCTGTTGCAAAAGTACAACTCCCAGCATGCAGGGTCTGTCAGTTCATGCTGGGAGTTGTAGTTTTCAAACAGCTGGAGGTTTGTCCCTCCCCCCCCCCCCATGTGAATGTACAGGGTACATTCACATGGGCAGGTTTACAGTAAGTTTCCTGCTTCAAGTATTAAAAAACACATAATAAAGGGTTAAACACTACATATACACTGTCCCCTCCAATAAAAATGAAAAATATATTGTACGGCAGTGTTTCCAAAACGGAGCCTCCAGCTGTTGCAAAATAACAACTCCCAGCATTTCCGGACAGCCACTGACTGTCCAGGCATGCTGGGAGTTTAGCAACAACTGTAGGCACCCTGTGTGGGAATCATTGGTGTAGAATACGGCTATGTCCACCCCTATGCAATCCCTAATTTAGTCCTCAAATGCGCATGGCGCTCTCTCATTTGGAGCCCTGTCGTATTTCAAGGCAACAGTTTAGTGCCACATATGTGGTATTGCACTACAAATTATGGGGGCTTTTTCTCCTTTTACCCCTGATGAAAAAGAAAAGATGGGGTCTACACCAGCCTAGCCTGTTAGTGTAAAAAAATTTTAAAAAAATTTACACTGACATGCTGGTGTTGCCCCATACTTTTTATTTTCACAAGAGGTAAAAGGAAAAAAAGACCCCCAAAATTTGTTATGCAATTTCTCCTGAGTACGGAAATACCCCATATGTGGGCGTAAAATGCTCGGGGGGCGCACAACAAGGCTCAGGAGTGAGAGCACACTATGTACATTTGAGGCCTAAATTGGTGATTTGCACAGGGGTGGCTGATTTTACAGCGGTTCTGACATAAACGCAAAAACATAAATACCGACATGTGACCCCATTTTGGAAACTACACCCCTCTTGCCACGTAACAAGGGGTACAGTGAGCCTGAACACCCCACAGGTGTTTGACGAATTTTCATTAAAGTTGGATGGGAAAATGAAAAAAAAAAATTTCACTAAAATGCTGGTGTTACCCTAAATTTTTCATTTTCACAAGGGAAAACAGGAAAAAAGCCCCCCCAAATTTGTAACCTAATTTCTTCTGAGTAAGAACATACCCCACATGTGAATATAAAGTCCTCTGCGGGCGAACTACAATGCTCAGATAAGAAGGAGCCCAATTGGGATTTTGAAGAGAAAATTTGTCCGGAATCTAAGGCCACATGTGTTTACAAAGCCCCCATGGTACCAGAACAGTGGACCCCCCAACATGTGACCCCATTTTGGAAACTACACCCCTCAAGTAATGTAATAAGGAGTACAGTGAGCATTTACGCCCCACAAGGGTCTGACAAATTTTTGGAACAGTGGTCTGTCTATGAAAATGAAAAATGGAATTTTTCATTTTCTCAGCCCACTGTTCCAAAGATCTGTCAAATGCCAGTGGGGTGTAAATGCTCACTGCACCCCTTATTAAATTCTGTGAAGGGTGTAGTTTCCAAAATGGGGTCACATGTGGGGGGGGGGGTCCACTGTTCTAGCACCACGTGGGGCTTTGTAACTGCACATGGCCCCTGACTTACATTCCAAACAAATTCACTATTCAAAAGCTCAATGGCTCTCCTCCTCTTCTGAGCATTGTAGTTCGACTGCAGAGCACTTGACGTACACACATGGGGTATGTCCATACTCAGAAGAAATGGGGTTACAAATTTTGGGGGTAATTTTCTCCTATTACCCCTTGTAAAAATGTAAAATTTGTGGCAAAACCAGCATTTTAGTGAAAAATTTTTTTTTTTCATTTACACATACAACTTTAACAAAAAGTCGTGGAATACCTGTGAGGTGTTAAGGCTCACTGTTCCCCTTGTTACGTTACTTGAGGGGTGTAGTTTCCAAAATAGTATGCTATGTGGGTATTTTTGCTGTTCTGGCACCATAGGGGCTTCCTAAATGCGACATGCCCCCCCCACCCCAAAACCATTTCAGCAAAATTTGCTTTCCAAAAGCCAAATGTGACTCCTTCTCTTCTGAGCATTGTAGTTCGCCCGCAGAGCATTTTACGTCCTAACATGGGGTATTTTCGTACTCAGAAGAGATGGGGGTTACAAATTTTGTGGGGCATTTTCTTCCATTACCCTTTATAAAAATGGTAAATTTGGGGAAAAACTGCACTTTAGTTAAAACTGTTTTTTTATCATTTACATATCCGACTTTAACGAAAAGTCGTCAAACACCTGTGGGGTTTAAAGGCTCACTGGACCCCTTGTTACGTGCCTTGAGGGGTGTCGTTTCCAAAACGGTATGCCATGTGTGGGTTTTCTGCTGTTCTGGCACCATAGGGGGCCTCCTAAATGTGACATACCCCCCAAAAACCATTTCAGCAAAATCCATTTTCTAAAATCCCATTGTCGCTCCTTCCCTTCTGAGCCCTCTACTGCGCCCGTCGAACACTTGACATACACATATGAGGTATTTCCTTACTCGAGAGAAATTGGGTTACAAATTTTGAGAGGATATTTCTCCTTTTACCCCTTGTAAAAATTCAAAAACTGGGTCTACAAGAACATGCGAGTGTAAAAAAGGAAGATTTTGAATTTTCTCCTTCACATTGCTGCTATTCCTGTGAAACACCTAAAGGGTTAACACACTTACTGAATGTTATTTTGAATACTTTGAGGGGTGCAGATTTTACATTGGGGTCATTTGTGGGGTATTTCTAATAAGAAAGCACTTCAAACCTATTTCAAGCCTGAACTGGTCTATGAAAAATTCTGATTTTGAAAATGTTGTGAAAAATTGGAAAATTGCTGCTGAACTTTGAAGCCATCTGATGTCTTCCAAAAATAAAAACATGTCAAATTTATGATGCAAACATAAAGTAGACATATTGTGTTTGTGAATCAAAATATAATTTATTTAGAATGTCTATTTTCCTTACAAGAAGAGAGCTTCAAAGTTAGAAAATGTAAAAATGTTAAATTTTTTCATCAAATTTAGGAATTTTTTACTAAGAAACCATGCAAGTATCGACAAAATTTTACCAATAACATAAAGTAGAATATGTCACGAAAAAACAATCTCGGAATCAGAATGATAGGTAAAAGCATCCCAGAGTTATTAATGCTTAAAGTGAAAGTGGTCAGATCTGCAAAAAAACTTATTTTTTGCGCCACCAATTCTACTTTGTAATGACATCAGTCATTTTACCCAAAAATGTACAGCGAAATGGGAAAAAAAATCATTGTGCGACAAAATTGAAGAAAAAACACAATTTTGTCACTTTTGGTGGCTTCCGTTTTTACGCAGTACATTTTTCTGTAGAAATGACATCTTATTTTTATTCTGTAGGTCCATACGGTTAAAATGATACCCTACTTGTATACTTTTGATTTTGTCGTACTTTTGAAAAACATCATAACTAGAAGCAGTAAAATTTATATGTTAAAAATTGTCATTTTCTGACCCCTATAACTTTTTTATTTTTAATGAGACGGGACGGTGTGAGGGCTCATTTTTTGCGCCATAATCTGAAGTTTTATCGTTACCATTTTTGTTTTGAGCTGACTTTTTGATCACTTTTTATTCTTTTTTTTATGGTTTGAAATGTGACCAAAAATATGCTATTTTGGACTTTGGAATTTTTTTGCGCGTACGCCATTGACTATGCCGTTTATTTAATGATATAGTTTTATAGTTCGGACATTTACGCACGCGGTGATACCACATATCTTTATATTTATTTTTATTTACATGTTTAATTTTTTATTTTGGAAAAAGGGGGTGTTTTGAACTTTTGTTCAGGAAAGGGTTAATACATATTTTTAACCCCTTAAGGACTCAGGGTTTTTCCGTTTTTGCACTTTCGTTTTTTCCTCCTTACCTTTTAAAAATCATAACCCTTTCAATTTTCCACCTAAAAATCCATATTATGGCTTATTTTTTGTGTCGCCAATTCTACTTTGCAGTGACATTAGTCATTTTACCCAAAAATGCACGGCGAAACGGAAAAAAAAAATCATTGTGCGACAAAATCGAAAAAAAAACGCCATTTTGTAACTTTAGGGGGCTTCCGTTTCTACACAGTGCATATTTCGGTAAAAATTACACCTTATCATTATTCTGTAGGTCCATACGGTTAAAATGATACCCTACTTATATAGGTTTGATTTTGTCGCACTTCTGGAAAAAATCATAACTACATGCAGGAAAATTTATACGTTTAAAAATGTCATCTTCTGACCCCTATAACTTTTTTATTTTTCCACGTACGGGGCGGTATGAGGACTCATTTTTTGCGCCGTGATCTGAAGTTTTTATTGGTATGATTTCTGTTTTGATCTGACTTTTTGATCACTTTTTATTCATTTTTTAATGTTATAAAAAGTTACCAAAATACGCTTTTTTGGACTTTGGAATTTTTTTGCGCGTACGCCATTGACCGTACGGCTTAATTAATTATATATTTTTATAGTTCGGACAGTTACGCACGCGGCGATACCACATATGTTTATTTTTATTTTTTTTTACACTGTTTTATTTTTTTTATGGGAAAAGGGGGGTGATTCAAACTTTTATTAGGGAAGGGGTTAAATGACCTTTATTAACACTTTTTTTTTAACTTTTTTTTTGCAGTGATATAGGTCCCATAGGGACCTATAACACTGCACACACTGATCTCTCATCCTGATCACAGGCGTGTATTAACACGCCTGTGATCAGCATTATCGGCACTTGACTGCTCCTGCCTGGATCTCAGGCACGGAGCAGTCATTCGTCGATCGGACACCGAGGAGGCAGGTAAGAGCCCTCCCGGTGTCTGATCAGCTGTTCGGGACGCAGCGATTTCACCGCGGCGGTCCCGAACAGCCCGACTGAGCAGCGGGATACTTTCAGTTTCACTTTAGAAGCGGCGGTCAGCTTTGACCGCCGCTTCTAAAGGGTTAATACCGCACATCGCCGCGATCGGCGATGTGTGGTATTAGCCGCGGGTCCCGGCCGTTGATTAGCGCCGGGACCCACGCGATATGATGCGGGATCGCGGCGCGATCCCGCTTCATATCGCGGGAGACGGCGCAGGATGTAAATATACGTCCTGCGTCGTTAAGGGGTTAAACTTTTTTTACGCCATTTTTTTTGCAGTGGCTATAGAGGGCTATAGCAATGCACACTTTGATTCATTGCACAGATCCCTGCCATGGGTTACCATGGCGGGGATCAGTGTTATCGCCACTTGACTGCTCCTGCCTGGATCTCAGGCTCGGAGCAGCCATTTGGGGATCGGACGCCGAGGAAGCAGGTAAGAGCCCTCCCAGTGTCCTGCTCGCTGTTCGGGATGCCGCGATTTTATCGCGGCGGTCCCAAACAGCCCGACTGACTAGCCGGGATAGTTTCACTTTCACTTTAGAAGCGGCGGTCAGCTTTGACTGCCGCTTCTAAAGGGTTAATACCGCACATCACCGCGATCGGCGATGTGTGGTAGTAGCCGCGGGTCCCGACCCTTGATGGGCGGCGGGACCGACGCAGTATGATGCGGCTTCGCGGCGCGACCCCGCTTCATATCGCGGAAGCCGTCGCAGGACATAAATATACGTCCTGCGTCGTTAAGGAGTTAAGGGGTTAAACTGAAAGTGCCCATGGTTTGCTGTCTTTCCATGAATTAGAGATATTTATGAAATGTCTATATATAAAAATAAGTTAAAAAAAATTTCCCTCTCCTCCACACAGACCCCGGTACAAAAAACTTGCTATACCTGACCTCATTACAGATCACTTCTGATACATGTGGACAGGGGTGTAACTATAGGGTTGCACATGTATCAGTCACACAGGGGCCCTGGTTTCAGAAGGGCTCCAAGGCTCCACTGTCCCATAAAAAGACACCAGTATTTGAAATGGCACATGGTAGACATGGGGCCCTGTCACAGACTTTGCACTGGGGGTCCAGAAGCTACAAGTTCCACCTCTGTACGTGGACACAGGTTTGGAGTTACAGGTATATTTGGCCTTGTTAGGACACTTAGTCCTACTGTACGTGCAGTAAAGACTTTTGAGGTGGGATTTTTCCAAACCTGTACCGAGGAAAAGCTGACTGGGTGCCCATAGTGACCAATCAGATTGGTTCTTTCATTTTAACAAAGGCCTCTGAAGCAATCTAATTGGTTGCTATGGGCAAATGGGCAACTTTTCCTCTGCACAGGTTTTGATAAATCTCCCTAGTGGTGCAGGGAATTGTTCCATACGTTGCAGGTTTCTCCTATAGTAATATCTAGGGTTGCCACCTAGCTTGAATTTCACCGATACAGCCAGTATTTTGGCCACGCTGCCGGTAATGTTATATAAAAAATACTGGCAACACAAATGCCGGTAATTTTTTGGGCAGGGGGGTGGAGGTAGCAGCCTCCACTGGTCACTTATTTAGAGTGGCCACGGGCCAAGCAGCTGAACAGGAATCGGCGCCGCGCCCACTTTAACCTCTTCAGGACATAGGGCGTATGGATACGCCCTGAATCCCGAGTCCTTAAGGACCGAGGGCGTATCCATACGCCCGTGGGAATTCCGGCCCCCACCGCTAGCCGGTTGGGGACCGGAGCCGGATGCCTGCTGAAATCGTTCAGCAGGCATCCCGGCATATCGCCCAGGGGGGTCATTATGTCCCCCCATGTCGGCGATCGCCGCAGATCGCTGGACAATTCAGTCCAGCGATCTGCGGCGATTCCGGGTCAATCGGGTCTCCGGTGACCCGGTGACCCGGAATTACTGGCTGTTCGGGGCCGTCTCTGACGGCCCCGAACAGCCAGAGCCTGCAGGGGTGAGGTGGCACTGGTGCCACCTCACGATCGCCCTGATTCGTCGGCCGGATTACCGGCCGACCAATCAGGGCGCCTGCTGCGGGTGTCACTCCCGCACCCGCTCCGCCCCTCTTCTGGAGGACGTGAGCGGGTGCGGGAAGACGACCCCCGGTGCTGGGGACCCCGATCCCCGGCGCCCCTGTTGGGATCGGGGCCCCAGGAGCAGCTGCGGCGGCGGGACTGACCTCATGCGGCTGGATCGTTGGAGGTGAGTGACAGCCTCCTGCTGTTGCTTAGCAACTGCTCCCAGCATGCAAAAAGGGCATGCTGGGAGCTGTAGTTATGCAACAGCAGGAGGCAGACCACCACAACTCCCAGCATTCCCTTATGGGCATGCTGGGACTTATGGTTTTGCAACAGCTGGAGGCACATTCTTTCTATGGAAAAGTGTACCTTCAGCTGTTGTATAACTACAACTCCCAGCTTGCACAAACAGCTAAAGTGCATGCTGGGAGTTGTAGTGGTGCATCTGCTGGTTGCATAACTACAACTCCCAGCATGCCCGTTGGCTGTCGGTGACTGCTGAGAGTTGTAGTTTTGCAACAGCTGAAGGCACACTGGTTGTGAAACTCAGAGTTTTTTTTTACCTAACTCAGTGTTTCACGACCGGTGTGCCTCCAGCTGTTGCAAACTACAACTCTCAGCAGTCAATGTACACCATGCACCGTACATGCTGGGAGTTGTAGTTTTGCAACAGCTGGAGGCACACTGGTTGTGAAACACTGAGTTAGGTCACAAACTCAGTGATACATAACCAGTGTGCCTACAGTTGTTGCAAAACTGCAACTCTCAGCAGTCACCGACAGCCAACGGGCATGCTGGGAGTTGTAGTTATGCAACAGCTGGATGTCCCCCCCCCCCCCAATGTGAACGTACAGGGTACACTCACATGGGCGGAGGATTACAGTAAGTATCTGGCTGCAAGTTTGAGCTGCCGCAAACTTTCTGCTGCAGCTCAAATTGCCAGCGAGAAACTACTGTGAACCCCCGCCCGTGCGACTGTACCCTAAAAACACTACACTACACTAACACAAAAAATAAAATAAAAAGTAAAAAAACACTACATATACACATACCCCTACACAGCCCCCCTCCCCAATAAAAATTAAAAACGTCTGGTACACCACTGTTTCCAGAACGGAGCCTCCAGCTGTTGCAAAACAACTCCCAGTATTGTCGGACAGCCGTTGACTGTCCAGGCATGCTGGGAGTTTTGCAACAGCTGGAGGCACCCTGTTTGGGAATCACTGGCGTAGAATACCCCTATGTCCACCCCTATGCAATCCCTAATTTAGGCCTCAAATGCGCATGGCGCTCTCACTTTGGAGCCCTGTCGTATTTCAAGGCAACAGTTTAGGGTCACATATGGGGTATCGCCGTACTCGGGAGAAATTGTGTTACAAATTTTGGGGGGTATTTTCTGCTTTTACCCTTTTTAAAAATGTAAAATTTTTGGGAAAACAAGCATTTTAGGTAAAAAAAAAAAAAAATTTTTTACATATGCAAAAGTTGTGAAACACCTGTGGGGTATAAAGGTTCACTTAACCCCTTGTTACGTTCCCCGAGGGGTCTAGTTTCCAAAATGGTATGCCATGTGGGTTTTTTTTGCGGTCCTGGCACCATAGGGGCTTCCTAAATGCGGCATGCCCCCAGAGCAAAATTTGCGTTCAAAAAGCCAAATGTGACTCCTTCTCTTCCGAGACCTGTAGTGCGCCAGCAGAGCACTTTTCACCCCCATATGGGGTGTTTTCTGAATCGGGAGAAATTGGGCTTCAAATTTTTAGGGGTATTTTCTGCTATTACCCTTTTTAAAAATAAAAATTTTTTGGGAAAACAAGCATTTTAGGTAAAAAATTTTTTTTTTTTTTACATTTGCAAAAGTCGTGAAACACCTTTGGGGTATTAAGGTTCACTTTATCCCATGTTACATTCCCCGAGGGGTCTAGTTTCCAAAATGGTATGCCATGTGGTTTTTTTTTGCTGTTCTGGCACCATAAGGGCTTCCTAAAGGTAACATGCCCCCCAAAAACCATTTCAGAAAAACGTACTCTCCAAAATCCCCTTGTCGCTCCTTCCCTTCTGAGCCCTCTACTGCGCCCGCCGAACACTTTACATAGACATATGAGGTATGTGCTTACTCGAGAGAAATTGGGCTACAAATACAAGTAAAAATTTTGTCCTTTTACCCCTTGTAAAAATTCAAAAATTGGGTCTACAAGAACATGTGAGTGTAAAAAATGAAGATTGTGAATTTTCTCCTTCACTTTGCTGCTATTTGTGTGAAACACCTAAAGGGTTAAAACGCTGACTGAATGTCATTTTGAATACTTTGGGGGGTGTAGTTTTTATAATGGGGTCATTTATGGGGTATTTCTAATATGAAGACCCTTCAAATCCACTTCAAACCTGAACTGGTCCCTGAAAAATACTGAGTTTGAAAATTTTGTGAAAAATCGGAAAATTGCTGCTGACCGTTGAAGCCCTCTGGTGTCTTCCAAAAGTAAAAACACGTCAATTTTATGATGCAAACATAAAGTAGACATATTGTATATGTGAACCAAAAAAAAATGTATTCGTAATATCCATTTTCCTTACAAGCAGAAAGCTTCAAAGTTAGAAAAATGCTAAATTTTCAAATTTTTCATCAAATTTACGGATTTTTCACCAAGAAAGGATGCAAGTATCGACAAAAATTTACCACTATGTTAAAGTAGAATATGTCACGAAAAAACAATCTCGGAATCAGAATGATAACTAAAAGCATTCCAGAGTTATTAATGTTTAAAGTGACAGTGGTCAGATGTGCAAAAAACGCTCCGGTCCTTAAGGCCAAAATGGGCTCCGTCCTGAAGGGGTTAAAGGGGTATTCCAGGGAAAAAGTTAATTTTTTTTATGTCTACTGGCTCCAGAAAGTTAAACAGATTTGTAAATTACTTCTATTAAAAAATCTTAATCCTTTCAATAATTATCAGCTGCTGAAGTTGAGTTGTTGTTTTCTGTCTGGCAACAGTGCTCTCTGCTGACATCTCTGCTTGTCTCGGGAACTGCACAGAGTAGAAGAGGTTTGCTAAACTGGGCGGTTCCCGAGACAAGTGTCATCAGAGAGCACTTAGACAGAAAAGAACAACTCAACTTCAGAAGCTCATAAGTACTGAAAGAATTACGTTTTTTGAAGAGAAGTAATTTACAAATCTGTTTAACTTTCTGTAGCCAGTTGATATATATATTTAAAAAAAAAAAAAGTTTTTTCCTGGATAACCCCTTTAAATCAGTGAGCTGTGGTCAGGGCTGGATTCATGTAGTGGTGGACGGAGCTGGAGCTGCAGCTGCAACTAGGCGACACAGGTCACCCGGCACCCGCTTAGGCCACCTGCCTTTCCGACCACCCGCCTACCCGCGATCAATTATCAGTATGTCATATAAGAGGGCCAGCCCTGTGATCTCCCAGGCCGGCCCTGTTCCACTTACGGTCCGGTGAACATGCATGTGTTTCCTGCAGCTGTCCGCCCGGCAGTGGTCATTATGAGGCATTTGGACAGACCCAAAGATTCTCTTCCAAAGAGGTACATTCCACATTAGTATAGCTATTATAAACACATATACCATTTAGGAGCATGGAAAAGCTAGGTGACAATCTATCACCTAGCTTTTCCATGCTCCTGAATATCATATCTGCTTATATTAGCTCAGATGTTATAAATAGATGTGCCTATATGTAGAATTGTCCAAACTATTTAAATATAACGTTAATTAAACCACATATTTTTGTATTTTTAGTCACATCATATACCAGAAAAAACAAATAAAAAGCAATCAAAAAGTCGAATCAAAACAAAAATGGTACCAATAAAACAACAGATCACGGTGCAATAAATGAGCCCTATACATCCCAGTATTTGGAACAATAAAAGAGTCATAGGGATCAGAAGAGGACAACATTTCCCCCACATATGTATTGTATCTCTTATACCACTTCCTGTGATGTTACGCATATATAATTAATTATGCAAATTAGCATGGGCGGTATTTTTTTGCAAGAAAGGTGGCGACCCACGTAATATCACAGGAGTAATATTCTCCTTCAGGACACAGTTATACATGAGGAGATGTCTCTGTTAACCCCTTAATGAAGCAGCGATTTTTCAGTTTTTCCTCATCTCCTTTTAAAATCCATATGCAATTTTAGGGGGTATAGGTTCTATGCAGTGCACTTTACAGGAAATTGATCAAGTTATAGTTATTTTGTATGTCAATACGATTACAACGATACCCAATTTATATAGATGTTGTTTTATTTTACTAGTTTAAAAAAATGATTAATTTTAGTAAAAAATAAATACATAGTATGCTTCAAATTGTCCTCTTCTGACTTCTATAACTTAATTTTTGTATACAGGGATCTATGTGAGATGTTTCATTATTTGTGCTGAGATCTGTTTTTATCGGTACCATATTTGTTTTGATGGGACTTTATAATCACTTTTTATTCATGTTTTTCTGGTATATGAATTGACCAAAAATCCGCAATTTATGACTTTGTTATTTTTTTCTCTCTTACGTTTACATCATTGACCAAGTGGTTTTATAAAAATTATATTTTACTAGTTTACTAGATAATACCACAAATGTTTACATTTATTTTTGTTTATGTGGTGTCCCGGTACAGGACCTGGTCCTGTCTCTTGTCTAAGGTCCCCACAGTTAGAGTCCCTCCATGTCTATAGGGCTCTCATGTAGGGCTTACCCCTAGTAGTCTTAAGTAAAGTGTGTACATGTTAATTTAATGTAGAGGAAATATATGTATAGGACCTTAGTGGTCACGTGATACACAGTTGTAATGTATAAAATGCTTAAGGATCTTTCGAGGTCATGTGATGTACCCAGAGTTCACTGAGTTCATAACTTACAGGTTTGCTGACCAATGAGCTTTGTCCAGCCCTCTTAATATATAAGGGGCTGCAGCCACTAAATTCACTCTCTTAGTTCCGGATTATCAAGCAAGCACAACATCTCAGCATCAGCATCAATTCAAGCTAGGCCTGAAGCCTAACATCCCGCAGCCACAAAACGTGCGTTACCAAGGCTCAAACTACTGAATCCTGTGTGACTACTATCAGCTCAAATATTCTAAAATAGTAGCACAGTGGCTAGCATCAAAAGATCATTGCTTCCAAGTCCCATCAAACCTGTGAGGAACCTGTATCCCCGTTCACTCTTGAAAAGACTGTTATGTTCAATACTGTTGCATAAAATCTTCGAGTAAAGTTCAGTTTACTTCATAAAATCTGCTGTGGACATTCCGTTATTTTTCCCTGCCGTTTGTGGGGCGGTTTGCAGTAGGAACATTACTATTGAGGAAACCGCAGCCTGGCGTCACCACATTCAAGGGTTAATACCACCAGACCCAACACTATTACCGCAACACCCTAGACACCATTACGCTCCCAGCACCACATTTACATTATCTTATTTTGAAAAAGTGTGTGTGGGGGGTTGGGGGGCAGTATGATTCACACTTTTATTAGGGGAGGGGCCTATTCACATTTATAATATTTTTTTTTTTTATTATTCTTTTTTACATTTTTTTTTTGTTCCTAAGAGGACTATAATATGAAATCACTGGATCGCTAACAAAGTTTGATGCTATGAACGGCTTTAGGTCCCACAATCAACTTTGATTTCGGGATCTAAAGGGTTCATAGGCGTAATAGGGATATTATCTGGCCCAAGGCTGAAGATTCCCCCCATGGTATGGAGTGGGATGTCATCACAATCTCGCTCCAATGCTGGTTACTCCTTCCCAGGACATCCCCATGTGACCTATAGCGGGAATGTGTAAAACTATATAGATTTTCCCATCCCAAGTGAGAAATGCTACTTCTAGTTTATATTACTATGAAATAATGAATCTCATTCATCTCGTGTCCTTTATAACAGATACATTGAATGCTCAGGATAACATATCACATAGCACATTTTTATCATGACTTTTATGTTGAGGTTTTTATGTATTTTTTAACTTTGGCTTCCAATGTTGCTGTTTTTCAACCATCAGTTCATTGGGACGATGCAATCATAGCGCAGGCCCATGTAACATATTGTACTGCACTATCCAATAGCCAGACCCATCGACCAATAGGATCGCAGGGTTTTACAAATAAACAACAACAGAAAATGACAGTTGGTGCCAGTCTGCGATTGCTCTTCTAGAGTTGAGACCGGCTCCTTATTTCTCTGCGAGAAGTGACTTTTTTGGACAGCGACCCCCATCAATTTCTACAGATTTTGAGGAGAGGAGGAGAGGCGAGGAGGAGGCGAGTAGGAGGCGGAGGAGAGGAGGAGGCGGAGGAGAGGAGGAGGCGGAGGAGGAGAGGAGGCGGAGGAGGAGAGGAGGAGAGGAGAGGAGGAGAGGCGAGGAGGAGGAGAGGCGAGGAGGAGGAGGCGGCGAGGAAGAGAAGAAAAGGCGACACCATGAGGAAGAGGAAGAGAGAACTGACAGCCCTTTATGAGGAGGAGTGGTAAGTATAAAGGACACATCACTACACCATTTTATAGGGATACATTTACAGACAGTCTTCAAAAACTAAGAGTTGTTTTTCTGCCATCCACTAAGGGGAAGATTTATCAAAAATGTAGAGAACATGTTGACCAGTTGCCATAGCAACCAATCAGCTTCCCCCCTTTTTCAGAGGCCTTTTTAAAAAAAGAAATTAAAAAATCTGATTGGTTGCTATGGGTAACTGCAACACTATTCTCAGCCAAACGTTTTGATAAATCTCCCCCAGTACTGTCTATGATGTTTTTTTTCTTTTCTAACGTTTGCACTGAGCATGTCCCATAAACTGTCATGTGCAGTGCAACCGCACTACTGAGCCTCCATGTATAACTGCTACTAGTGTATATGCTAATTGCCCCTAATGTTATATGTGATAACTGCCCCCCTAATGTTATATATGATAACTGCCCCAGTAATGTTATATGTGATATCTGCTCCCCTAATGTTATATGTGATAACTGCCCCCCTAATGTTGTATGTGATAACTGCCCCCCTAATGTTGTATGTGATAACTGCCCCCCTAATGTTATATGTTATTAATTCCCCCAATGTTATACGTGATAACTGCCCCCTAATGTTATATGTGGTAACTGTCCCTAATGTTATATATTATAACTGCCCCCCTAATGTTATATGTGATAACTGCCCCTCTAATGTTATATGTGATAACTGCCCCCCTAACGTTATATGTGATAACTGCCCCCCTAATGTTGTATGTGATAACTGCCCCCCTAATGTTATATGTGATAAATGCCCCCAATGTTGTACGTGATAACTGCCCCCTAATGTTATATGTGGTAACTGTCCCTAATGTTATATATGATAACTGCCCCCCTAATGTTATATGTGATAACTGCCCCCCTAATGTTATATGTGATAACTACCCCCTAATGTTATGTGTGATAACTGCCCCCTTAATGTTATATGTGATAACTGCCCCCCTAATGTTATATGTGATAAATGCCCCCCTAATGTTATATGTGATAACTGCCCCACTAATGTTATATGTTATAACTGCCCCTAATGTTATATGTGATAACCGCCCCCCTAATGTTGTATGTGATAACTGCCCCCCTAATGTTATATGTGATAACTGCCCCCCAATGTTATATGTGATAACTGCCCCCCTAATGTTATATGTGATAACTGTCCCTAATGTTATATATGATAACTGCCCCCCTTATGTTATATGTGATAACTGCCCCTAATGTTATATGTGATAACTGCCCCCCTAATGTTGTATGTGATAACTGCCCCCCTAATATTATATGTGATAACTGCCCCCTAATGTTATATGTGATAACTGCCCCTCTAATGTTATATGTGATAACTGCCCCCCTAATGTTATATGTGATAACTGCCCCCCTAATGTTATATGTGATAACTACCCCCTAATGTTATGTGTGATAACTGCCCCCTTAATGTTATATGTGATAACTGCCCCCCTAATGTTATATGTGATAAATGCCCCCCTAATGTTATATGTGATAACTGCCCCACTAATGTTATATGTTATAACTGCCCTCTAATGTTATATGTGATAACTGCCCCCCTAATGTTATATGTGATAACTGTCCCTAATGTTATATATGATAACTGCCCCCCTTATGTTATATGTGATAACTGCCCCTAATGTTATATGTGATAACTGCCCTCCTAATGTTGTATGTGATAACTGCCCCCCTAATATTATATGTGATAACTGCCCCCCTAATGTTATATGTGATAACTGCCCCTCTAATGTTATATGTGATAACTGCCCCCCTAATGTTATATGTGATAACTGCCCCCCTAATGTTATATGTGATAACTACCCCCTAATGTTATGTGTGATAACTGCCCCCTTAATGTTATATGTGATAACTGCCCCCCTAATGTTATATGTGATAAATGCCCCCCTAATGTTATATGTGATAACTGCCCCACTAATGTTATATGTTATAACTGCCCTCTAATGTTATATGTGATAACTGCCCCCCTAATGTTATATGTGATAACTGCCCCCCTAATGTTATATGTGATAACTGCCCCCCTAATGTTATATGTGATGACTGCCCCCCTAATATTATATGTGATAACTGCCCCCCTAATGTTATATATGATAACTGCCCCCCTAATGTTATATTTGATAACTGCCCCCCTAATGTTGTATGTGATAACTGCCCCCCTAATGTTATATGTGATAACTGCGCCCCTAATGTTGTATGTGATAACTGCCCCCCTGATGTTGTATGTGATAACTGCCCCTCTAATGTTATATGTGATAACTGCCCCCCTAATGTTGTATGTGATAACTGCCCCCCTAATGTTGTATGTGATAACTGCCCCCCTAATGTTATATGTGATAACTGCCCCCCTAATGTTATATGTGATAACTGCCCCCCCTAATGTTATATATGATAACTGCCCCCCTAATGTTATATGTGATAACTGCCCCCCTAATGTTATATGTGATAACTGTCCCCCTAATGTTATATGTGATAACTGCCCCCCTTATGTTATATGTGATAAATGCCCCCAATGTTATACTTGATAACTGCCCCCTAATGTTATGTGTGATAACTGCCCCCCTAATGTTATATGTGATAAATGCCCCCAATGTTATACTTGATAACTGCTCCCCTAATGTTATATGTGATAACTGCCCCCAATGTTATTATAGTTGGGCAGCTATATGTATCATACCACCAGAGGAATTTAGATTAAGAAGTTTTCTGGGACTTTTCCATTTATGGTCCATCCTCAGGACTGGCTATTAATGTGTTGTTGGTGGTGGACCAACACCAGGCACCTCACCCCTGCCCTACAGCTGTTTGGCAGAGCCATGGGGGGAGATTTACCAAAACCTGTCCAGACAAAAAGCTGCTGAGTTGCCCATAGCAACCAATCAGAGCGCTTCTTTCCTTTTTGCAAAGGCCTTTTCAAAAATGAAAGAATCGATCTGATTGGTTGCTATGGGCAACACAGCAACTTTTCCTCAGGACAGGTTTTGATAAATTTCCCCCCATGATGGTTTTCACATATAAACAATGGAGGAGATTTATCCAAACCTGGGCAGTGGAAGAGTGGTGCAGTTGCCTATAGCAACCTATCAGATTGCTTCTTTAAAAAAATGAAAGAAGCAAGCTGATTGGTTGCTATGGGCACCCTATCCCCTATCGCTGGGACACCCGTGACCTCTGCGCACTGACCCGTGACACCCCGTGTTCTGAACAAATGCCAAGTTCTGGCGGCAGTGGTCGTGATGTCATGCCCCCCCTTCGATGTCTATGGGAAGGGGTGTGACGGCTCCCATAGACATGCATGGAGGGGATGTGGCGTTTTTTCTTTTAGATTTTTAACATTTTTTTTCCAGCAGTCAATGTGTAGCATGAATAATTCAATTATTTTATTATTTGGGTCATTATGAATGTGGCGAAACTCAATATGTTTTTTAAATTTTTTATGTTGTTTTCAGAAAAAGTTGATGCTTTTTTTTATTTACATTTTATTTTTAAGAGCCCTACAAAGGGACTGACAGCGATCAGTGTGGAAACTCCTCACATGCAGCTTTCAGGATTTGACTGGTGTATATGAAGGGTTAATCTACTAGAAGAGGTTCCTCCGCTCCTTGTAGCTCCAGCAGGAGCCCGACTATCATACTGATCCCTGCACGGTAGACCCGCATTGCCTTATGATAGCACTGAAAATATGGTGGGCAAGACTAGGGACCCTTAAAGGGGTACTCCACTGATCTGTACAGACGCCCGGCATTCTGCCACGCCCCCTCCCATAGACATGAATGGAGGGGGCGTGGCTTGATGTAACGAGAATATAATGTTGTACCATATGGTCTCATAGACTTCCATGGTGTCATATTATGGCTCCTTATAACCGGGATGGCCCATTATTTGGTCGGGTGCATGAGGCCCAATACTATAGATGTTATCTCTTCTATCACAGTTCAGCATCTGCCACCCAGGAGGAGTCGGAGAAGACGGAGGACCAGCCAAAGGAGGAGACGGACGGCGAGCCAAAGAAGAAGAGGGAGCAGACGGACAACAACCGCAGGGAGACCACTGATGACGCCATCCTACAGCCGGAGGAACAAGCCGCTTTTTACAGACTCCTGGGTAACAATACATTTTTCTTTCAATGACAAAAAGTATAATATTTAATCACATGATAAAATAAAGTGTTCTTATCCCCTTAAAGATGCCCCCCCCCCAGGAGATAGATAGTTGCCCCCAGTGTAGATAGGTTCTGCCAAGGGGTAGATAGTGGTTCCCAGTGTAGACAGGTGCCCTCCAGGAGGTAGATAGTAGTTTCCAGTGTAGATAGGTTTCCACCAGAGGTAGACAGTAGTAATGAGCGGCAGGGGACATATTCGAATTTGCAATATTTCACTATGTTTTTTTTTTTTTTTTCCATGCGAAAATTTGTAATGAAATTCGCATAGTGCGCATGCGCAATTATATCTCCAGTGTGCCGATATTCGCATAGTTGTCTCCAGTTATCTCCAGTGTAGATAGATTCCCCCCCAGAGGTAGATAGCTACCCTCCAGGAGGCAGGTAGTTGTCTCCAGTGTAGATAGATCCCCCCCCCCCCCCCAGAGGTAGATAGCTGTTCCCAGTGTAGACAGCTGCCCTCCAGGAGGCAGGTAGTTGATCCCAGTGTAGATAAATTCCCCCCCAGAGGTAGATAGCTGTTCCCAGTGTAGACAGCTGCCCTCCAGGAGGCAGGTAGTTGCCTCCAGTGTAGATAAATTCCCCCCCAGAGGTAGATAGCTGTTCCCAGTGTAGACAGCTGCCCTCCAGGTGGCAGGTAGTTGTCTCCAGTGTAGATAGATTCCCCCCCAGAGGTAGATAGCTGTTCCCAGTATAGACAGGTGCCCTCCAGGAGGCAGGTAGTTGATCCCAGTGTAGATAGGTTTCCCCAAACGTAGGCATTTTTCCCACAGTATAGACATGTGCCCTCCAGGAGGTAGATAGTTGCCCCAATTGTAGACATGTCCCTGTCACCCAATATTTTTAATTAATTAAATACATATATAATTAAATAAGAATTAAAAAATACATATTTACGTTTAGAGATGTCGCGAATTGTTCGCCGGCGAAAAGTTCCCGGCGAATTTAGCATGTTCACGTTCGCCTCGCCGGGCGAACATATGTGAAGTTCGATCCGCCCCCTATACTTTAACCTTGCAGTAAACTTTGACCCTGTGAGTCAGAGTCAGCAGACACATTACAGCCAATCAGCAGCAGTCCTTCCCTTCCAGACCCCCCTACCTCTTGCACGGACACCATTTTAGCCTCATTCTGCATGCTGTAGGCTTAGAAAGTGGAGGGTCAGAGAAGCTGCTCCTGCTGTATAAGGAAAGTGATAGCTAGGTTGCTGCTAGGTGGTGTATTCAGGGTCTAGTTTACTTCTAAAGCACTAGTGTAACATCTGCTTTAAGGACAGCACCCAAAAAGCCCTTTTTAGGGCTGAAAGATATCAGTCCTGGTTGGGAGGGAACCGCTGGTATTAAGGGGTACTCCTGAATCAAACTTAAGTTCCTTCAAGCAACTAACTACTACAGTATTCAAAGAGCTGAAAGATATCAGTCCGTGTGTCTTGCAACACCTGGGGGCACCCTGGTTGGGAGGGAACCGCTGGTTAAAAGGGGTACTTCAGTATAAAACTTAAGTTCCTTCAAGCAACTAACTACTACAGTATTCAAAGGGCTGAAAGATATCAGTCTGTGCGTTTTGCAACAGCTGGAGGCACCCTGTTTGAGGACCACTGCTTAAAAGGGGAACTCCGCTAGCAAGCTTTTTTGCTCATTGTCACACTAGTGCAAATCCCATTAGATGTGACAGTTGTGCAAATAAAAAAAAACTTTTTTGGCTGTTAAATAAAATCAGTCGTCACTGTCAGTTCACGTCACAGTTGCCATTTTTTTTGCCTGCAGGGCAAATTGTGTCACCCTAGTGCAAATCACATTAGGTGTGACAGTTGTGCAAATTAACCAAAAAATTACAGGTAGAGGAAGGCCACCCCGCAGGGGCCGTCGTGGTGCTGGGATTCCCTTTGGCCCTAGAATGGCCAGTCATCAGAGGCCACGTACCCTGAACCCCCAAAGTTCTGAGGACTTAGTTGACTGGCTATCACAAGACACCAAATCTACTACAGCTTCCGCTCGGAACCTTGACGCACCATTCTACTCCTCCTCTAGCTTAGCTTCGGGCACCTCTCATGCTACCAGAACCATGCATTCCATGAATGGCAGCCGTCACCAGGTTTACCCAATGCGCAGTGTAGGTGATATACCTGCTCTGACCATGCCAGTGAGGTGCTTGATTTGTGACAGCCCGACACGTTGAAATTCAACACTCCTAATGTTCGGTTGGGTTCAAATCCCACTATGTGCTGCCTCAAGGGGGGCTCTAACTATGTGCTGCATAATATGGGGGAATCTTATGTGCTGCCTAAAGGGGAGCTCTAACTATGTGCTGACTAACATGGGGGAATCTTACTATGTGATGCCTAAAGTGGGGGGATCTAACTATGTGCTGCCTAAAGGGAGGCTCTAACTATGTGCTGCCTAATATGGGGGAATCTATGTGCTGTCTAAAGAGGGGAATCTAACTATGTGATGCCTAAAGGGGGGCTCTATATGCTGCCTAAAGGGTGCTAAAGCACGTTATTCCAAACCATTTAGGAATAATAGGTGATTTATGCCCTTTATGGATTAAAACCAGACTCTGCATCAACTATGTAATTTTCCATGGGAGTTTTGCCATGGATCCCACTCCAGCATGCCACAATACATTTGTTAGTCCCCTTGAAACAACTTTTAAATCACTATTGTGGCCAGAAAGAGTCCCTGTGGGTTTTAAAATTCGCCTGCCCATTGAAGTCAAAGGTGGTTCGCGAACATTTGCGGAAGGTTGCGTTTGCGGTTCGCGAACCGAAAATTTTATGTTCGCGACATCACTATTTACGTTCTCTTTACTGCCTTACCAACATGGACGTCCCTTGGTTCACACAGAGTGATGTTACCCTGTGTGTGTCTGAGCCGGAGACAGTGGGCAGAGGTCCTGCACCTCTCCCAACCTGCAACCAGGGAAAGTGCCCTCGACCCATAATTCTAGAGATCTCCAGCAGTTCTGCCACCCTGCCGGGCTAGGAAGATGGTGGTTCCCTAGGCAGGTGCCTACTCAGCCAACCCCCAATCTTGGCCCTATGAAACAGACATATACATCGTAAATAAAGATCAGTATTATCATAGCCCTAATACTGAGGTCCATGTTCTTCAGGAAAGATAATGTTCCCTCTACAGAACCTTCTCTCTCCTGCTCTGGTGCTTCTGTACAATGTATAGTATGGAATATAGTGTATAATGTGTCAGTGACTGTATACACACATGTATATGTATATTATATGTAGAATTGTTATAGATAGTATAGAAGATATTGATTGAATAAATAAAAATAATGATATCTCTGTTATTTTTGTAGATGAAGGACACATCCAGCTATTTCTAGGCAGGGACAGCTGCTATAAGATCGCGGACAAGGTAGTATATAAAGGGAAAGAATAGATGTTGTACAGATAGAAGTAAATACAGGGATATACTGGAGACATACAGGTACTGTATAATAGAATGTATTTAGATAAGAAATGTATTACCAGCCTCTAACTCTTCTTCTCCCTCTAGTATCTCCTGGCCATGGTCCTCATCTACTTCCGAAGAGCCAACCTGCGTACGGAGGAATATAACACCTACTTCTTTCCAGCGCTGTGAGTTTTTATTAATGTTATTGCATATATACACATCTATATAAATATATAAATATATATATATTATATATATATATATATACACATATCTATATAAATACATAAATATATATATATATATATATATATATATATATATTTATAAACATTAATATAAATACATATAAATATATATATATATATATATATATATATATATATATATATATACACCGGGCACTCTGTGTTGTAATATTACTACCAATGGTTCTTCTCCTCTTTCTCTTGTGAAATGTGTATAATTTTTATTTATTTATTTTTTCTTCCTTTTAGGTTTCTTGCCAACCAGTTTGAAGAGGATGAGATGTTTCGACGCGAGATCTACCCCTGGGCCCTTGGACCGATGTGGACGGCGATGAAGACCTGGATGCTACACCTGCGGAACCTGCTGCTCCTCCGGATGAGATTCCACGCTTGGGTGACCAGAGACACCTGTGATCGGGTCAGTGACATAAAATAAAAACTATACACTAGGAATGAAAGTCTGTGTTTATTATAACAATGTATATTGTGATTAATTCTAGATCATGGCACAAGACCCCGAGTACTGGGCATGGAAGAGAGAGCGTAAGGAACATCACGGCTGGGCCATACGCTGGTACCGGAGGGATCCTGGAGAATACATCCCGAGAGGCCCATGGTGGATTCCTCCCGCCTGCTCCATCTGTATCACCGATCTGCAGCCTTGTGCCGGGGAAGAGAACACCAAGCGAAGAAGGACGAAGAAAGAAGAACAGAACGGATGAAGACCAAGCCGCCCTAGATGTATTCTTAAGGTCACGTTCCCACTTGGCATATACGTAGCGTATTTGACGCTGCGCAAAGTCTGCAGAAGCAGCGGGAAATACGCTGCATATCCCTCGCTCACATACACACAAGGCTTTCTGGCGGCAGCCCTATGTGCGCAGTGAGTTTTGGAGGCGGGGCTCCACCTCCAAAACTCACTGCAAACAAAGGGCTGCCGCAAGAAAGCCTTGTGTGTATGGTGAGCGAGGGATACGCAGCGTATCTCTCGCTGCTGCTACAGATTTTGCACAGCGTGAAGTATTCTGCATACATGCCAAGAGGGAACGTGCCCTTATAGTATATTTATTGTTACAATAAATGCACACACTAAATCACTGTACACAAATCACAAACACAAAATACATACACATTCATTCCCTACACACTTTTACTACATACACATTCATCTCCTACACACAATCACTACATAGACATTCATTCTCTACACACTATCACTAAATACACATTCATTCTCTACACACTATCACTACATACACATTCTTTCCCTACACACTATCACTACATACACATTCATCCCCTACACACTATCACTACATACACATTCATCCCCTACACACTATCACTACATACACATTCATTCCCTACACACTATCACTACATACACATTCATCCCCTACACATTATCACTACATACACATTCATCCCCTACACACTATCACTACATACACATTCATCCCCTACACACTATCACTACATACACATTTGCAGTCATGTTATAGCGTAATAGGGGCATAGATGCCCATAGATGCCCACAACAAGGAAATAATTCTACTGCCGTACAAATCACTAGTCAGATCACACATAGAATACTGTGTACAGTACTGGGCACCAGTGTACAAGAAAGATATAGTGGAGATGGAGAGGGTTCAAAGACGGGCAACCAGGTTAATACGGGGAAGGGGAGGACTACAGTACCCAGAAAGATTATCAGAATTGGGTTTATTTAGTTTAGAAAAAAGAAGGCTTAGGGGAGACCTAATAACTATGTATAAATATATCAGGGGACCATTCAGAGATCTCTCCCATGATCTATTTATACCCAGGACTGTATCTATAACAAGGGGGCATCCTCTACGTTTAGAGGAAAGAAGGTTTCTACGCAACCACAGACGGGGGTTCTTTACTGTAAGAGCAGTGAGACTGTGGAATTCTCTCCCGGAGGAGGTAGTCATGGTGAACTCTGTAAAAGAGTTCAAAAGGGGTCTGGATGCATTCTTGGAGAATAATAACATCGCCGGTTATGTATACTAGATTTATAGGGACAGAACGTTGATCCAGAGATTTATTCTGACTGCCATATTTGGAGTCGGGAAGGAATTTTTACCTCTAGTATGAGGGTTTTTTGCCTTCCCCTGGATCAACTCAGTAGGGACTTACACATTAAAAACACATTAAAAATACATATAAAATATAATAATAAACTTCACATTTAATTACATTTATTTACCTTGTCTGAGTCACTTCTTCTATTAGAATTTGTTACAAAGTGTGGATGATGAGCGGTGTGTGACCCGAATGCCCTGATGTAACCTTCAGAGTTTTTTTTCCTTCTCCCTAGTAAATAGTAAAGTAGAAAAAACGTATGCCGTTAACTTTTTGCAGTCACATTAAAAGGGTACTCCACTGCCCCAGCGTTCAAACATTTTGTTCTGAACACTGGGTGCAGGCTGCTGGGGTTGTGACTTCATGGCCACGCCCCTCGTGATGTCAAGCCATGCCACGCCGCCCTAAACGGAAGACTATGGAGGGGCGTGATGCATGCCAAGCACCCTCCCAGAGACTAGCATTGAGGGGACGTGGAGTAATGTCACAAGGGGCGTTGCCATTACGTCATGACCCCCGCAGCTTGCACCCAGCATTCTGAACAAAATGTTCAGAACAATGGGGCAGTTGAGTACCCCTTTTAATTGCATGCTTGGAACCCTAGCTATAGTGATGCAGAGGTAACAGTCACACAAGGGCCCTGATGCCTGAGGGGGTCCATGAAGTGTTATGAATGGCACAGGATGGTTTGGGGGTCCTTGTTACACATTGCACATTGAAGCGTCTGCTTTATGTATGATGCATATTTTCTCTCATGGTGGTCATACACTGTGGACAAAATATGGCTGAACTTTGTCTGAACTAAGAATGCTTTTTATAGTGTAGCCAGAAAGAACAAGAAGGTGTTGACAAGGTGTAAGGTGGTCTTCAATGGGTTTAGAGGCTATCATTTGCAGTGCTATCTGGTTAATAATAAAATAAATAAATATATCAAACAGGTAAGGGAGTATCTAGGCTAATTTTCATTGACCAAGTGGTTTTATAAAAATAAAATTTTATTAGTTTACTAGATAATACCACAAATGTTTACATTTATTTTTGTTTATGTGGTGTCCCGGTACAGGACCTGTTCCTGTCCCTTGTCTAAGGTCCCCACAGCTAGAATCCCTCCATGTCTATAGGGCTCTCCTGTAGGGCATACCCCTAGTAGTCTTAAGTAAAGTGTGTACATATTAATTTAATGTAGAGGAAATATATGTATAGGACCATAGTGGTCACGTGATACACAGTTGTCATGTATAAAATGCTTAAGGACCTTTCGAGGTCATGTGATGTACCCAGAGTTCACTGGCTTCATAACTTACAGGTTTGCTGACCAATGAGCTTTGTCCAGCCCTCTTAATATATAAGGGGCTGCAGCCACTAAATTCACTCTCTTAGTACCGGATTATCAAGCAAGCACAACATCTCAGCATCAGCATCAATTCAAGCTAGGCCTGAAGCCTAACATCCCGCAGCCACAAAACGTGCGTTACCAAGGCTCAAACTACTGAATCCTGTGTGACTACTATCAGCTCAAATATTCTAAAATAGTAGCACAGTGGCTAGTATCAAAAGATCATTGCTTCCAAGTCCCATCAGCATCAAAACATCATTTCTTCCAAGTCCCATCAAACCTGTGAGGAACCTGTATCCCCGTTCACTCTTGAAAAGACTGTTATGTTCAATACTGTTGCATAAAATCTTCGAGTAAAGTTTCATCAGTGTACTTCATAAAATCTGCTATGGACATTCTGTTATTTTTCCCTGCCGTTTGTGGGACGGTTTGCAGTAGGAACATTACTATTGAGGAAACCGCAGCCTGGCGTCAGGACACTCAAGGGTTAATACCACCAGACCCAACACTATTACCGCAACACTCTAGACACCATTACGCTCCCAGCACCACATTTACATTATCTTATTTAAAAAAAAGAGTATGTGGGGGGGGGGGGGGATGTTAGTGTGAATCACACTTTTATTAAGGGTGGGGCTTATTCACATTTATCCTTTTATTTTTTTTATAATTCTTTTTTACACTTTTTTTTTGTTCCCACAGAGGATGATAATATGAAATCACTGGATCGCTAACAAAGTTCAATGCTGTGAACCGCTTTAGGTCATCCAATGTTAGGACGTCTTGCAAATGTGGTGAAGACTTCAGGAAGTGCTTGACAACCAGATTCAACACGTGTGCCATGCAGGGCGCAGGTTTCACACTTCCTTGTCGCAGCGCGGACACAATGTTCTTCCCATTGTCGGTCACCATGGTTCCCATTTCCAGTTTTTGTGGAGTAAGCCATACTCCGATTTCTTGACGATTGAATTTTAGCAGTTCCTCCCCTGTGTGACTCCGTTTGCCAAGGCAAACCATGTGAAGAACAGTGTGACACTGCCGTGCTCTACACACATGGTGCGATGAAGGGCCACTGAGATTTGAACGTGAAGTGGAGGCCGAGGACACAGTGGAGGGTGAGGAGGCGGAGTTGCGCACTGTCACCAACTGGACCAACTGCCTGAGAGCGAGAGCGTGGAGGAGGAAGCGGTGTGACCTGTTCAAGTTGCTGTTGTGGCTGTGCAGGAACCACATTTACTCAGTGGGCCGTAAAATCACATGTATTGTCCCTGCCCGTAGTTACAGCTCCACACGTCAGCGCTGCTGTGCACTTTTGAACACACCGACAGGCTCAAGGGCTGGCACACCTTCTCTTGTACAAACTTATGCAGGGCTGGTACTGCCTTCTTCGCAAAGAAATTACGACTTGGGACTCTCCACCTCGGGTCAGCACAAGCCCTCAATTCTCTGAAATGTGCAGAGTCCACCACTTGAAATGGGAGGGACTGCAGCACCAGCAACTTGGAAAGGAGGACATTCAGCTTCTGCGCAATTGGATGAATGCGACAGAAGGAGGGTATGACACACAGCTCCCTTCACCTGAGGTGGTGGACCCTTGGCTGGCTGAAGGAGGGAGTGGCGTGCCACTGGGTGATGCCGCAGGCTGGACCACCACATCTGAGCCACGGTTGTCCATGGCTGCTTTATGCTGGTGCATCATATGTTGACGCAGGGCCGTGGTGCCAACAATGCTACCCTGTCCACGCTTCACCTTCTACCGACATATCTTGCATGTGGCTGTGTTAACTTCCTCCGGATGCTTGATGAAAAACTGCCATACCACGAGTATCTGATTTTACCACCAACAGTGCGCAATAATTGACTGCTACTACCGCCATCTCAAGGAACCCCTGTTCCACTACCTCCTGGGAAGGTAGGCTTCCGCGAAGCAGTTGGTCTACCCTGGGCACGTTTGGCTCCTGAATTTCCACTTCTGCCACTATGCTGACTGCCAACCATGCTACCACCTTGCTGGCTCATCTGCTGCCTCAGGGGCAACCTGCAACCCTCTTCTGCTGATGATGATGAAGCCCCCTCTGCACCCGGATCCCAAGTGCGATCGGCTTCATCATCATGGAGTTCTGCCTCTCACTGCGGCTTCTGCTGCCACTCGCCCCTAGTCTGCTGCGACCTCTGTCTGATAAATTTAGGACTCTGACACTCCTCTGAGCACATCCTGGCACTTCACTGCCTGACATACTTAGTGCGTACACAAGGGGAGTAAAATATGCTTCACTACACGCCTTTCACTGTATGTAGGCTTGTTGCAGATTAACATGTTCAAAAAAGTACACTACGTAGATGTAGCTATGTGGTATGCACATATGACAGAAAAAAAAGGATGTATAGTACACTTGGAAAACTTATTTTCGTAAAACACCAGCCGGTGATTACTTTTGCCTGGACTTTCCCAGTACCTAGACTTGTTACAGAGTCACTGATACAAAATAATAGCCTGCTTTGATGTAGGTATGTGGTGTGCACTTATGAGGGCAGAAAAATGCTCTACAATGAGCCTAAAAACTCTGTAAGTTTTGTAAAACACCAGCCGGTGAGTACTATTGTTTGGACTTTCACAGTATGTAGGCCCTTGACAGATTAACAGGTACAAAATGGTACACTACTTAGATGTACGTATGTGGTGTGCACTAATGAGGGCAGAAAAATGCGTTACAATACGCCTAAAAACTCTGTATTTTTGTAAAACACCACCCGGTGAGTAATTTTGCTTGGACTTTCACAGTATGTAGGCCCTTGGCAAATTAACAGGTAAAAAATAGTACACTACTTAGATGTAGGTATGTGGTATGCACTGATGAGGGCAGAAAAATGCGCTACAATACGCCAAAAAACTCAGTATTTTTGTAAACACCAGCCGGTGAGTACTGTTGCTATGACTTTCACAGTATGTAGGCCCTTGACAGATTAACAGGTACAAAATGGTACACTTATTAGATGTATGTATGTGGTATGCACGCATGAGGGCAAGAAAATGCGCAACAATACGAAAAAACAAAACGCTGTATTTTTGTAAAACAACAGCCAGTGAGTACTGTTGCTTGGACTATCACAGTATGTAGGCCTTTCACAGATTAACAGGTACAAAATGGTACACTAATTAGATGTATGCATGTGGTATGCACTGATGAGGGCAGAAAAATGCTCAACAATATGCCAAAATAATCTGTATTTTTGTAAAACAACAGCCTGTGAGTACTGTTGCTTGGAGTTTCATAGTATGTAGGCCCTTGACAGATTAACAGGTACAAAATGGTACACTTATTAGATGTACGTATGTGGTATGCACGTATGAGGGCAAAAAATGCGCAACAATACACAAAAAAACTCTGTATTTTTGTAAAACACCAGCCGGTGAGTACTGTTGCTTGGACTTTCACAGTATGTATGCCCTTGACAAATTAAAAGCTAGAAAATAGTACACTACTTAGATGTAGGTATGTGGTATACACGTATGAGGGCAAAAAAATGCTCTACAATATGCCAAACAACTCAGTATTTTTGTAAAACACCAGCCGGTGAGTACTGTTGCTTGGACTTTCACAGTATGTAGACCTTTCACAGATTAGCAGGTACAAAATGGTACACTAATTAGATGTACGTATGGGGTATGCACATATGAGTGCAAAAAATGCCCAACAATACGCCCAAAAACAATGTATTTTTGTAAAACACCAGCCGGTGATTACTTTTGCCAGGACTTTCCCAATATCTAGACTTGTTACAGATAGAAAATAGTAGACTGCTTTGATGTAGTATGTGGTATGCACGTATGAGGGCAGACAAATGCACTAAAGTCCACTGAAAAAACATATTTGTGAACAGCAGCAGGACACAGCAGTGCAGCACCACAAAAAAAAAAATTTAAACGGGGATTAAACCCAAAATTGCACTCTGTCACAAAGTGTTAAGAATGGTGTGAACTGGTTTTTATACCATCTATAGACTATTATAACCAGCAGATGATTTCTTGTGAAAAAAATACACAGAATTGCGCTGAAAATTCTTCCCTGCCTCCTGTGATAAGGTTCATGAAGTTCAGGCAGCTTGTTGATATGTATGAGGCAACGAAAAGCTATCTGCCCTCTCTGATGAAATGCTCAATAAAGTGAATGGGAGGTTTATGGCGTAAAAATCCTTCTCAGTCAGAACAAGCAAAGTACTGCACTTCTCTCTGTCCACAACGCTGATTTAAATAGCAGTTGGCAGTGGAACGCTGTGGTATAAGCAATTCAGCGTGTCTGTGTAACACACACAGACACGCAGTCCGCCCTATCTCTGCAGTGTATATGGCATGAAATGAGCAGCCACAAGATGGCTGGGGATTATATAGGGCTGTGACATCACAGGGGTCAATGAATGATGATAGGATGCATCTCGAATGTGATTCAGGGTCATCCCGCCTACCTCCCTTCCCGTCGTACTTTCCCACCCTCCCATAATCCCCTGCCCCATGAAGTGACATGTGTATCCGCCATTTTAGGTCTCCTTTAGCCTGGAACGCTGTAAAATGCAGTTTAATTAAGCGATTTGCGCAATAGAATTGCTGCGATATTCGCATTCGTTGTGAATCGAATATTTCATGAAACCCGTAACGAATTTGGGTTCGTCAGCTTCGATTCGCTCATCTCTAATCACTACATACACATTCATTTCCTACACACTATCACTACATACACATTCATTCCCTACACACTATCACTACATAAACATTCATTCTCTACACACTATCACCACACACACATTCATTCCCTACACACTATCACTACACACACATTCATTCCCTACACACTATCACTACATACACATTCATACCCTACACACTATCACTACATACACATTGATTCCCTACACACTATGACTACATACACATTCATTCCCTACACACTATCACTACATACACATTCATTCCCTACACACTATCACTACATACACATTCATCCCCTTCACACTATCACTACACACACATTCATCCCCTACACACTATCACCACACACACATTCATCCCCTACACACTATCACTACATACACATTCATCCCCTACACACTATCACCACACACACATTCATCCCCTACACACTATCACTACATATACATTCATCCCCTACACACTGTCACTACATACACATTCATTCCATACACACTATCACTACATACACATTCATTCTCTACACACTATGACTACATAAACATTCATCCCCTACACACTATCACTACATACACATTCATTCTCTACACCCTATCGCTACATACACATTCATTCCCTACACACTATCACTACATACACATTCATCCCCTGCACACAATCACTACATACGCATTAATTTCCTACACACTATCACTACGTACACATTCATTCCCTACACACTATCACTACATAAACATTCATTCCCTACACCCCATCACTACATACACATTCATTCTCTACACACTATCACTACATACACATTCATCCCCTGCACACTATCAATACATACACATTCATTTCCTACACACTATCATTTCATACACATTCATTCTCTACACACTATCACTACATACACATTCATACCCTACACACTATCACTACATACACATTGATTCCCTACACACTATCACTACATACACATTCATTCCCTACACACTATCACTACATACACATTCATTCCTTACACACTATCACTACATACACATTCATCCCCTTCACACTATCACAACACACACATTCATCCCCTACACACTATCACTACATACACATTCATTCCATACACACTATCACTACATACACATTCATTCTCTACACACTATGACTACATAAACATTCATCCCCTACACACTATCACTACATACACATTCATTCTCTACACACTATCACTACATACACATTAATTCCCTACACACTATCACTACATACACATTCATCCCCTGCACACAATCACTACATACGCATTAATTTCCTACACACTATCACTACGTACACATTCATTCCCTACACACTATCACTACATACACATTCATCCCCTACACACTATCACTACATAAACATTCATTCCCTACACCCCATCACTACATACACATTCATTCTCTACACACTATCACTACATACACATTCATCCCCTGCACACTATCAATACATACACATTAATTTCCTACACACTATCATTTCATACACATTCATTCTCTACACACTATCACTACATACACATTCATTCTCTACACACTATCACTACATACACATTCATCCCCTGCACACTATCAATACATACACATTCATTTCCTACACACTATCATTTCATACACATTCATTCTCTACACACTATGACTACATAAACATTCATCCCCTACACACTATCACTACATACACATTCATTCTCTACACACTATCACTACATACACATTCATTCCCTACACACTATCACTACATACACATTCATTCCCTACACACTATCACTACATACACATTCATACCCTACACACTATCACTACATACACATTCATCCCCTTGTTTATTTGTATGAGGCAACGAAAAGCTATCTGCCCTCTCTGATGAAATGCTCAATAAAGTGAATGGGAGGTTTATAACGTAAAAATCCTTCTCAGTCAGAACAAGCAAAGCACTGCACTTCTCTCTGTCCACAACGCTGATTTAAATAGCAGTTGGCAGTGGAACGCTGTGGTATAAGCAATTCAGCGTGTCTGTGTAATACACACAGACACGCAGTCCGCCCTATCTCTGCAGTATATATGGCATGAAATGAGCAGCCGCAAGATGGCTGGGGATTATATAGGTCTGTGACATCACAGGGGTCAATGAATGATGATAGGATGCATCTCGCATGTGATTCAGGGTCATCCCGCCTACCTCCCTTCCCGTTGTACTTTCCCACCCTCCCATAATCCCGTGCCCCATGAAGTGACATGTGTATCCACCATTTTAGGTCTCCTTTAGCCTGGAACGCTGTAAAATGCAGTTTAATTAAGCGATTTGCGCAATAGAATTGCGGAGATATTCAAATTTGTTGTGAATCGAATATTTCATGAAACTCGTAACGAATTTGGGTTTGTCAGCTTCGATTCGCTCATCTCTAATCACTACATGCACATTAGTTTCCTACACACTATCACTACATACACATTCATTCCCTACACCCTATCACTACATACACATTCATTCTCTACACACTATCACTACATACACATTCATTCTCTACACACTATCACTACATACACATTCATCCCCTTCACACTATCACTACATACACATTCATCCCCTACACACTGTCACTACATACACATTAATTCCCTACACACTATCACTACATACACATTAATTCCCTACACACTATCACTACATACACATTCATCCCCTACACACTATCACTACACACACATTCATCCCCTACACACTATCACTACATACACATTCATCCCCTACACACTGTCACTACATACACATTGATTCCCTGCACACTATGACTACATACACATTGATTCCCTACACACTATCACTACATACACATTCATCCCCTACACAGTATCAGTAAGTAAACATTCATCCCCTACACACTATCACTACATACACATTCATCCCCTACACACTGTCACTACATACACATTCATCCCCTTCCCACTATCACTACATACACATTCATCCCCTACACACTGTCACTACACACACATTCATTCCCTACACACTATCACTACACACATATTCATTCCCTACACACTATCACTACATACACATTCATCCCCTACACACTATCACTACATACACATTTGTAGTCATGTTTTAGCGTAATCCTCCCTTAGTATGCCCAGAGGAAGGGCCATACAGCAGCCATGGATTTCCTATTATGGGGGTTTTTCCTGTCCTGAGCGCTGCTGTATGCTCTTCTTGTCCTGAGCGCTGCTGTACGCTCTTCATGAATGATTTTAGGTAACAACACATTTAAAATACATATAAAATATAATAAACTTCACATTAATTACATTTTTACCTTGTCTGAGTACTTCTTCTATTAGAATTTGTTACAAAGTGTGGATGATGAGCGGTGTGTGACGCGAATGCCCTGATGTAATCTTCAGAGGTTTTTTCCTTCTCCCTAGTAAATAGTAAAGTAGAAAAAACGTATGCGGTTAACTTTTTGCAGTCACATTAAAAGGGTACTCCACTGCCCCAGCATTCAAACATTTTGTTCTGAACACTGGGTGCGAGCTGCTGGGGTTGTGACGTCATGCCCACACCCCTTGTGATGTCACACGATGCCACGCCCCCTCAAAGCAAGTCTATGGAGGGGCGTGGTGCATGCCAAGTACCCTCCCAGAGACTAGCATTGAGGGGACGTGGCGTAACGTCACAAGGGTAGGGGCCAATACGAGGTAACCCCCGCTGCTTGCACCCAGCATTCTGAACAGAATGTTCAGAATGATGGGGCAGTGGAGTACCCCTTTTAATTGCATGCTTGGAACCCTAGCTATAGTGATGCAAAGGGAACAGTCACACAAGGGCCCTGATGCCTGAGGGGGTCCATGAAGTGTTATGAATGGCACAGGATGGTTTGGGGGTCCTTGTTACACATTGCACATTAAAGCGTATGCTTCATGTATGATGCATATTTTGTCTCAAGGTGGCGATACACAGTGGACAAAATTTGGCTGAACTTTGGCTGAACTAAGAATGCTTTTTATGGTGTAGCCAGAAAGAACAAGAAGGTGTTGACAAGGTGTAAGGTGGTCTTCAATGGGTTTAGAGGCTATCATTTGCAGTGCTATCTGGTTAATAATAAAATAAATAAATATATCAAACAGGTAAAGGAGTATCTAGGCTTATTTTCACCCAAGGCAAAAATTTATTTTGGCATCTGCCCCTTCAAAAAACTTTGCATACAGATCCATGGAGGGCATGTGCCAACCCCCACTCTGTATGCAAGGAGAGCCTGATGCAGTACAGGAGATTGGAGAGGGGTGGGCGAGGGGGTTGTCCAAGCGGTTGGACCCCCGTGATCAGACACTTATCCACTATTCATTGGATAAGGGATACATTTTCTACATTGGACTATTCCTTCAACCCCTTAAGGACCAAGGGTGTACAGGTACGCCTTTTCTCCATGGTACTTAAGGACCAAGGGCGTACCTGTGCGCCCGTGGGAATTTCGGTCCTTGCCGCGTGCCGGGCTGGGACCGGAAGGGGGTGACTGCTGATATCTATCAGCAGGCACCCCGCGCAAATGCCCCAGGGGGAATCAGACCCCCCCATATTGGCGATCACCGCAAATCGCAAGTGAATTCACACTTGCGATTTGTGCCGATTCCGAGTCATACGGGTCTATGGTGACCCGGTGACCCGGAATATAAGGGGGATCACGGTTGTCCAAGACACCCACGATCCCCCTGAAGGCATAGGAGTGAGGTGGCAGGGGTGCCACCCCTCCTATCCCTGCTATTGGTGGTCTAGACACGACCACCAATAGCAGATCAGGGGGCTTTACTTTCGGTTTCCCCGTTCTGCCCACCCACAATAGGCGGGGCAGAACGGGGAAACGACAGAGGAACGACGCCGAAGATCCACTAACCCCGCGGGCGAGGCTGCGGGCGACGATCGGTGGAGGAGATCGGAGTCCGGCGATGTCGTGTGGCTGGCTCCCTGGATCCGACGGAAGCCGGTTAAGTTGCCTAGCAACATCTGGAGGGTACAGTTTGAGACCACTATACAGTGGTCTCTAAACTGTAACCCTCCAGATGTTGCAAAACTACAACTCCCAGCATGCCCAGACAGTTGTTAGGGCATGCAGGGATTTGTAGTTTTGCAACAGCTGGAGGGCCCCAGTTTGGAGATCACTGGTAGTGATCTCTAACTGTGGCCCTCCAGATGTTGCAAAACTGCAACTCCTAGCATGCCCAAACAGCAAACAGCTGTCTCTGCATGCTGGGAGTTGTTGTTGCGTAATCCAGCTGTTGCATAACTACATCTCCCAGCATGCCCTTCGGCGATCAGTACATGCTGGGAGTTGTAGTTTTGCAACAGCAGGAGGCACACTGGTTGGAAAATACTGCGTTAGGTAACAGAACCTAACTGAAGGTTTTCCAACCAGTGTGCCTCCAGCTGTTGCAAAAGTACAACTCCCAGCATGCAGGGTCTGTCAGTTCATGCTGGGAGTTGTAGTTTTCAAACAGCTGGAGGTTTGCCCCCCCCCCCCCCCCCCCCCCCATGTGAATGTACAGGGTACATTCACATGGGCAGGTTTACAGTAAGTTTCCTGCTTCAAGTATTAAAAAACACATAATAAAGGGTTAAACACTACATATACACTGTCCCCTCCAATAAAAATGAAAAATATATTGTACGGCAGTGTTTCCAAAACGGAGCCTCCAGCTGTTGCAAAATAACAACTCCCAGCATTTCCGGACAGCCACTGACTGTCCAGGCATGCTGGGAGTTTAGCAACAGCTGTAGGCACCCTGTTTGGGAATCATTGGTGTAGAATACCGCTATGTCCACCCCTATGCAATCCCTAATTTAGTCCTCAAATGCGCATGGCGCTCTCTCATTTGGAGCCCTGTCGTATTTCAAGGCAACAGTTTAGTGCCACATATGTGGTATTGCACTACAAATTTTTGGGGCTTTTTTTCCTTTTACCCCTGATGAAAAAGAAAAGATGGGGTCTACACCAGCCTAGCCTGTTAGTGTAAAAAAATTTAAAAAAAATTTACACTGACATGCTGGTGTTGCCCCATACTTTTTATTTTCACAAGAGGTAAAAGGAAAAAAAGACCCCCAAAATTTGTTATGCAATTTCTCCTGAGTACGGAAATACCCCATATGTGGGCGTAAAATGCTCGGGGGGCGCACAACAAGGCTCAGGAGTGAGAGCACACTATGTACATTTGAGGCCTAAATTGGTGATTTGCACAGGGGTGGCTGATTTTACAGCGGTTCTGACATAAACTCAAAAACATAAATACCGACATGTGACCCCATTTTAAAAACTACACCCCTCTTGCCACGTAACAAGGGGTACAGTGAGCCTGAACACCCCACAGGTGTTTGACGAATTTTCATTAAAGTTGGATGGGAAAATGAAAAAAAAAAAAATTTCACTAAAATGCTGGTGTTACCCTAAATTTTTCATTTTCACAAGGGAAAACAGGAAAAAAGCCCCCCAAATTTGTAACCTCATTTCTTCTGAGTAAGAACATACCCCACATGTGAATGTAAAGTCCTCTGCGGGCGAACTACAATGCTCAGATAAGAAGGAGCCCAATTGGGATTTTGATGAGAAAATTTGTCCAGAATCTAAGGCCACATGTGTTTACAAAGCCCCCATGGTACCAGAACAGTGGACCCCCCAACATGTGACCCCATTTTGGAAACTACACCCCTGAAGTAATGTAATAAGGAGTACAGTGAGCATTTACGCCCCACAAGGGTCTGACAAATTTTTGGAACAGTGGTCTGTCTATGAAAATGAAAAATTGAATTTTTCATTTTCTCAGCCCACTGTTCCAAAGATCTGTCAAATGCCAGTGGGGTGTAAATGCTCACTGCACCCCTTATTAAATTCTGTGAAGGGTGTAGTTTCCAAAATGGGGTCACATGTGGGGGGGGGGGGGTCCACTGTTCTAGCACCACGTGGGGCTTTGTAACTGCACATGGCCCCTGACTTACATTTCAAACAAATTCACTCTTCAAAAGCTCAATGGCTCTCCTCCTCTTCTTAGCATTGTAGTTCGACTGCAGAGCCCTTTACGTACACACATGGGGTATGTCCATACTCAGAAGAAATGGGGTTACAAATTTTGGGGGTAATTTTCTCCTATTACCCCTTGTAAAAATGTAAAATTTGTGGCAAAACCAGCATTTTAGTGAAAAAAATTTTTTTTTTCATTTACACATACAACTTTAACAAAAAGTCGTGAAATACCTGTGAGGTGTTAAGGCTCACTTGTTACGTTACTTGAGGGGTGTAGTTTCCAAAATAGTATGCTATGCGGGTATTTTTGCTGTTCTGGCACCATAGGGGCTTCCTAAATGCGACATGCCCCCCCCCCACCCCAAAACCATTTCAGCAAAATTTGCTTTCCAAAAGCCAAATGTGACTCCTTCTCTATGAGCATTGTAGTGCGCCCGCAGAGCATTTTACGTCCTAACATGGGGTATTTTCATACTCAGAAGAGATGGGGTTACAAATTTTGTGGGGCATTTTCTTCCATTACCCTTTATAAAAATGGTAAATTTGGGGAAAAACTGCACTTTAGTTAAAACTGTTTTTTTATCATTTACATATCCGACTTTAACGAAAAGTCGTCAAACACCTGTGGGGTTTAAAGGCTCACTGCACCCCTTGTTACGTGCCTTGAGGGGTGTCGTTTCCAAAACGGTATGCCATGTGTGGGTTTTCTGCTGTTCTGGCACCATAGGGGGCTTCCTAAATGTGACATGCCCCCCAAAAACCATTTCAGCAAAATCCATTTTCTAAAATCCCATTGTCGCTCCTTCCCTTCTGAGCCCTCTACTGCGCCCGTCGAACACTTGACATACACATATGAGGTATTTCCTTACTCGAGAGAAATTGGGTTACAAATTTTGAGAGGATATTTCTCCTTTTACCCCTTGTAAAAATTCAAAAACTGGGTCTACAAGAACATGCGAGTGTAAAAAAGGAAGATTTTGAATTTTCTCCTTCACATTGCTGCTATTCCTGTGAAACACCTAAAGGGTTAACACACTTACTGAATGTAATTTTGAATACTTTGAGGGGTGCAGATTTTACATTGGGGTCATTTGTGGGGTATTTCTAATAAGAAAGCACTTCAAACCTATTTCAAGCCTGAACTGGTCTATGAAAAATTATGATTTTGAAAATGTTGTGAAAAATTGGAAAATTGCTGCTGAACTTTGAAGCCGTCTGATGTCTTCCAAAAGTAAAAACATGTCAAATTTATGATGCAAACATAAAGTAGACATATTGTGTTTGTGAATCAAAATATAATTTATTTAGAATGTCTATTTTCCTTACAAGAAGAGAGCTTCAAAGTTAGAAAATTAAAAAATTTTAAATTTTTTCATCAAATTTAGGAATTTTTCACTAAGAAACCATGCAAGTATCGACAAAATTTTACCAATAACATAAAGTAGAATATGTCACGAAAAAACAATCTCGGAATCAGAATGATAGGTAAAAGCATCCCAGAGTTATTAATGCTTAAAGTGAAAGTGGTCAGATCTGCAAAAAAACGCTTTGGTCCTACAGTGAAAATTGGCCAGGTCCTTAACCCCTTAAGGACTCAGGGTTTTTCTGTTTTTTCATTTTACATTTTTTCTCCTTACCTTTAAAAAATCATAACTCTTTCAGTTTTTCCCCTAAAATTCTATGTGACAGCTTATTTTTTGCGCCACCAATTCTACTTTGTAATGACATCAGTCATTTTACCCAAAAATGTACAGCGAAATGGGAAAAAAAATCATTGTGCGACAAAATTGAAGAAAAAACACTATTTTGTCACTTTTGGTGGCTTCCGTTTTTACGCAGTACATTTTTCTGTAGAAATGACATCTTATTTTTATTCTGTAGGTCCATACGGTTAAAATGATACCCTACTTGTATACTTTTGATTTTGTCGTACTTTTGAAAAAAATCATAACTAGAAGCAGTAAAATGTATATGTTAAAAATTGTCATTTTCTGACCCCTATAACTTTTTTATTTTTAATGAGACGGGACGGTGTGAGGGCTCATTTTTTGCGCCATAATCTGAAGTTTTATCGTTACCATTTTTGTTTTGAGCTGACTTTTTGATCACTTTTTATTCTTTTTTTTATGGTTTGAAATGTGACCAAAAATATGCTATTTTGGACTTTGGAATTTTTTTGCGCGTACGCCATTCACTATGCCGTTTATTTAATGATATAGTTTTATAGTTCGGACATTTACGCACGCGGTGATACCACATATCTTTATATTTATTTTTATTTACATGTTTAATTTTTTATTTTGGAAAAAGGGGGTGTTTTGAACTTTTGTTCAGGAAAGGGTTAATACATATTTTTAACCCCTTAAGGACTCAGGGTTTTTCCGTTTTTGCACTTTCGTTTTTTCCTCCTTACCTTTTAAAAATCATAACCCTTTCAATTTTCCACCTAAAAATCCATATTATGGCTTATTTTTTGCGTCGCCAATTCTACTTTGCAGTGACATTAGTCATTTTACCCAAAAATGCACGGCGAAACGGAAAAAAAAATCATTGTGCGACAAAATCGAAAAAAAACGCCATTTTTTAACTTTTGGGGGCTTCCGTTTCTACGCAGTGCATATTTCGGTAAAAATTACACCTTATCATTATTCTGTAGGTCCATACGGTTAAAATGATACCCTACTTATATAGGTTTGATTTTGTCGCACTTCTGGAAAAAATCATAACTACATGCAGGAAAATTTATACGTTTAAAAATGTCATCTTCTGACCCCTATAACTTTTTTATTTTTCCACGTACGGGGCGGTATGAGGACTCATTTTTTGTGCTGTGATCTGAAGTTTTTATTGGTATGATTTTTGTTTTGATCTGACTTTTTGCTCACTTTTTATTCATTTTTTAATGTTATAAAAAGTTACCAAAATACGCTTTTTTGGATTTTGAAATTTTTTTGCGCGTACGCCATTGACCGTACGGCTTAATTAATTATATATTTTTATAGTTCGGACATTTACGCACGCGGCGATACCACATATGTTTATTTTAATTTTTTTTTACACTGTTTTATTTTTTTCATGGGAAAAGGGGGTGATTCAAACTTTTATTAGGGAAGGGGTTAAATGACCTTTATTAACACTTTTTTTTAACTTTTTTTTTGCAGTGTTATAGGTCCCATAGGGACCTATAACACTGCACACACTGATCTCTCATCCTGATCACAGGCGTGTATTAACACGCCTGTGATCAGCATTATCGGTGCTTGACTGCTCCTGCCTGGATCTCAGGCACGGAGCAGTCATTCGTCGATCGGACACCGAGGAGGCAGGTAAGAGCCCTCCCGGTGTCCGATCACATGTTCGGGACGCAGCGATTTCACCGCGGCGGTCCCGAACAGCCCGACTGAGCAGCCGGGATACTTTCAGTTTCACTTTAGAAGCGGCGGTCAGCTTTGACCGCCGCTTCTAAAGGGTTAATACCGCACATCGCCGCGATCGGCGATGTGTGGTATTAGCCGCGGGTCCCGGCCGTTGATTAGCGCCGGGACCCACGCGATATGATGCGGGATCGCGGCGCCATCCCGCTTCATATCGCGGGAGCCGGCGCAGGACGTAAATATACGTCCTGCGTCGTTAAGGGGTTAAACTTTTTTTACACCATTTTTTTTGCAGTGGCTATAGAGGGCTATAGCACTGCACACTTTGATTCATTGCACAGATCCCTGCCATGGGTTACCATGGCGGCGATCAGTGTTATCGCCACTTGACTGCTCCTGCCTGGATCTCAGGCACAGAGCAGCCATTTGGGGATCGGACGCCGAGGAAGCAGGTAAGAGCCCTCCCAGTGTCCTGCTCGCTGTTCGGGATGCCGCGATTTTATCGCGGCGGTCCCGAACAGCCCGACTGACTAGCCGGGATAGTTTCACTTTCACTTTAGAAGCGGCGGTCAGCTTTGACCGCCGCTTCTAAAGGGTTAATACCGCACATCACCGCGATCGCTGATGTGTGGTAGTAGCCGCGGGTCCCGGCCCTTGATGGGCGCCGGGACCGACGCAGTATGATGCGGCTTCGCGGCGCGACCCCGCTTCATATCGCGGAAGCCGTCGCAGGACGTAAATATATGTCCTGCGTCATTAAGGAGTTAAGGGGTTAAACTGAAAGTGCCCATGGTTTGCTGTCTTTCCATGAATTAGAGATATTTATGAAATGTCTATTTATAAAAATAAGTTTTAAAAAATTTCCCTCTCCTCCACACAGACCCCGGTACAAAAACTTGCTATACCTGACCTCATTACAGATCACTTCTGATACATGTGGACAGGGGTGTAACTATAGGGTTGCACATGTATCAGTCACACAGGGGCCCTGGTTTCAGAAGGGCCCCAAGGCTCCACTGTCCCATAAAAAGACACCAGTATTTGAAATGGCACATGGTAGACATGGGGCCCTGTCACAGACTTTGCACTGGGGGTCCAGAAGCTACAAGTTCCACCTCTGTACGTGGACACAGGTTTGGAGTTACAGGTATATTTGGCCTTGTTAGGACACTTAGTCCTACTGTACGTGCAGTAAAGACTTTTGAGGTGGGATTTATCCAAACCTGTACCGAGGAAAAGCTGACTGGGTGCCCATAGTGACCAATCAGATTGGTTCTTTCATTTTAACAAAGGCCTCTGAAGCAATCTAATTGGTTGCTATGGGCAAATGGGCAACTTTTCCTCTGCACAGGTTTTGATAAATCTCCCTAGTGGTGCAGGGAATTGTTCCATACGTTGCAGGTTTCTCCTATAGTAATATCTAGGGTTGCCACCTAGCTTGAATTTCACCGATACAGCCAGTATTTTGGCCACGCTGCCGGTAATGTTATATAAAAAATACTGGCAACACAAATGCCGGTAATTTTTTGGGCAGGGGGGTGGAGGTAGCAGCCTCCACTGGTCACTTATTTAGAGTGGCCACGGGCCAAGCAGCTGAACAGGAATCGGCGCCGCGCCCACTTTAAAGGGGTATTCCAGGGAAAAAGTTTATTTTTTTTTATGTCTACTGGCTCCAGAAAGTTAAACAGATTTGTAAATTACTTCTATTAAAAAATCTTAATCCTTTCAATAATTATCAGCTGCTGAAGTTGAGTTGTTGTTTTCTGTCTGGCAACAGTGCTCTCTGCTGACATCTCTGCTTGTCTCGGGAACTGCACAGAGTAGAAGAGGTTTGCTAAACTGGGCGGTTCCCGAGACAAGTGTAATCAGATAGCACTTAGACAGAACAGAACAACTCAACTTCAGAAGCTCATAAGTACTGACAGAATTACGTTTTTTGAATAAAAGTAATTTACAAATCTGTTTAACTTTCTGTAGCCAGTTGATATATATATTTAAAAAAAAAAAAGTTTTTTCCTGGATAACCCCTTTAACCCCTTAAGGACAATGGACGTACTCCTACGCCCCCATTTCCGAGTCCTTAAGGACCGAGGACGTAGGAGTGCGTCCTGTCCTTTCCCGGCCCCCCGCCGCTAGCCGGAGGGGAGCCGGTGCCCGATGCCTGCTGAAATCGTTCAGCAGGCATCGCGGCATATCGCCCAGGGGGATCATTATGTCCCCCCCTGTCGGCGATGGCCGCAGATCGCTGGACAATTCAGTCCAGCGATCTGCGGCGATTCCGGGTCAATCGGGTCTCCAGTGACCCGGTGGCCCGGAATTACTGGCTGATCGGGGCCGTCAGAGACGGCCCCGAACAGCCAGCAGGGGTGAGGTGGCACTGGTGCCACCTCACGATCGCCCTGATTCGTCGGCCAGATTACCGGCCGACCAATCAGGGCGCCTGCTGCGGGTGTCACTCACGCACCCGCTCCACCCCTCTTCCGGAGGACGTGAGCGGGTGCGGGACGTGCACCCCTGGTGCTGGGGACCCCGTTCCCCGGCATTAATGTTGGGATTGGGGCCCCAGGAGCGACGACGGCGGCGGCGGGACTGACCTGTGCGGCGATCAAGCAGCAGCAGGAGGTGAGTGACAGCCTCCTGCTGTTGCTTAGCAACAGCTCCCAGCATGCAAAAAGGGCATGCTGGGAGCTGTAGTTATGCAACAGGAGGAGGCAGACCACCACAACTCCCAGCATGCACTTATGGGCATGCTGGGACTTATGGTTTTGCAACAGCTGGAGGCACATTCTTTCTATGGAAAAGTGTACCTTCAGCTGTTGTGTAACTACAACTCCCAGCTTGCACAAACAGCTTAAGTGCATGCTGAAAGTTGTAGTGGTGCATCTGCTGGTTGCATAACTACAACTCCCAGCATGCCCGTTGGCTGTCGGTGACTGCTGAGAGTTGTAGTTTTGCAACAGCTGAAGGCACACTGAGTTAAGTAGCAAACCAGTGTGTCTCCAGCTGTTGCATAACTACAATCCCGAGCATCCCCAGCCAAAGTAGTATGCCTCCCGCTGTTGCATAACTACAACACCCAGCATGCCCTTCCGCTGTCCGTACATGCTGGGGGTTGTAGCTTTTGCAACAGCTGAAGGCACACTGGTTGCAAAACACTGAGTTTGTTGCCAAACTCGGTGTTTCACAACCTGTGTGTCTCCAGCTGTTGCAAAACTACAACTCCCAGCATGCACTGATAGACCGTACATGCTGGGAGTTGTAGTTTTGCAACAGCTGGATGTTCCACCCCTCAATGTGAATGTACAGGGTACACTCACATGGGCGGAGGATTACAGTAAGTATCCGGCTGCAAGTTTGAGCTGCAGCAAATTTTCTGCTGCAGCTCAAGCTGCCAGCGAGAAATTACTGTGAACCCCCCGCCCATGTGACTGTACCCTAAAAACACTACACTACACTAACACAAAATAAAATAAAAAGTAAAAAAACACTACATATACACATAACCCTACAATAAAAATGAAAAACGTCTGGTACGCCACCGTTTCCAAAACGGAGCCTCCAGCTGTTGCAAAACTACAACTCCCAGCATGCACTTATAGACCCTACATGCTGGGAGTTGTAGTTTTGCAACAGCTGGATGTTCCCCCCCAATGTGAACGTACAGGGTACACTCACATGGGCGGAGGATTACAGTAAGTATCCGGCTGCAAGTTTGAGCTGAGGCAAATTTTCTGCCGCTGCTCAAACTGCCAGCGAGAAACTACTGTGAACCCCCCGCCCGTGCGACTGTACCCTAAAAACACTACACTACACTAACACAAAATAAAATAAAAAGTAAAAAACACTACATATACACATACCCCTACACAGCCCCCCTCCCCTCCCCAATAAAAATGAAAAACGTCTGGTACGCCACTGTTTCCAAAACGGAGCCTCCAGCTGTTGCAAAACAACTACTACCAGTATTACAAGACAGCCACTGACTGTCCAGGCATGCTGGGACTTTTAAAACAGCTGGAGGCACCCTATTTGGGAATCACTGGCGTAGAATACCCCTATGTCCACCCCTATGCAAGTCCCTAATTCAGGCCTCAAATGCGCATGGCGCTCTCACTTTGGAGCCCTGTCGTATTTCAAGGCAACAGTTTAGGGTCACATATGGGGTATCGCTGTACTCAGGAGAAATTGTGTTACAAATTATGGGGGGTATTTTCTGCTATTACCCTTTTTAAAAATCTAAAATTTTTGGGAAACCAACATTTTAGGTAAAATTTTTTATTTTTTTTTTACATATGCAAAAGTTGTGAAACACCTGTGGGGTATAAAGGTTCACTTTACCCCTTGTTACGTTCCCCGAGGGGTCTAGTTTCCAAAATGGTATGCCATGTGGGTTTTTTTTTGCTGTCCTGGCACCATAGGGGCTTCCTAAATGCGGCATGCCCCCAGAGCAGAATTTGCTTTCAAAAAGCCAAATGTGACTCCTCCTCTTCTGAGACCTGTAGTGCGCCAGCAGAGCACTTCTCACCCCCATATGGGGTGTTTTCTGAATCGGGAGAAATTGAGCTTTAAATTTTGGGGGGTATTTTCTGCTATTACCCTTTTAAAAAATGTAAAAATTTTGGGAAACCAATCACTTTAGGTAAAAAAAAAATGTTTTTTTTTACATATGCAAAAGTCGTGAAACACCTGTAGAGTATTAAGGTTCACTTTACCCCTTTTTACGTTCCCCGAGGGGTCTGGTTTCCAAAATGGTATGCCATGTGTTTTTTTTTTTGCGGTTCTGGCACCATAGGGGCTTCCTAAATGCGGCATGCCCCCAGAGCAAAATTTGCTTTCAAAAAGCCAAATGTGACTCCTTCTCTTCTGAGACCTGTAGTGCGCCAGCAGAGCACTTTTCACCCCCATATGGGGTGTTTTCTGAATCGGGAGAAATTGGGCTTCAAATTTTGGGGGGTATTTTCTGCTATTATCCTTTTTAAAAATGTAACATTTTTGGGAAACCAAGCATTTTAGGTAAAACATTTTTTTTTTTTTTTTTACATATGCAAAAGTCGTGAATCACCTGTGGGGTATTAAGGTTCACTTTACCCCTTGTTACGTTCCCTGAGGGGTCTAGTTTCCAAAATGGTATGCCATGTGGTTTTTTTTTTGCTGTCCTGGCACCATAGGGGCTTCCTAATGGTGACATGCCCCCCAAAAACCATTTGTCGCTCCTTCCCTTCTGAGCCCTCTACTGCGCCCGCCGAACAATTAACATAGACATATGAGGTATGTGCTTACTCGAGAGAAATTGGGTTTCAAATACAAGTAAAAATTTTCTCCTTTTTACCCCTTGCAAAAATTCAAAAATTGGGTCTACTAGAACATGCGAGTGTAAAAAATGAAGATTGTGAATTTTCTCCTTCACTTTTCTGCTATTCCTGTGAAACACCTAAAGGGTAAATACACTTATTGAATGTCATTTTGAATACTTTGGGGGGTGTAGTTTTTATAATGGGGTCATTTATGGGGTATTTCTAATATGAAGACCCTTCAAATCCACATCAAACCTGAACTGGTCCATGAAAAATAGCGAGTTTGAAAATTTTGTGAAAAATTTCCAAATTGCTGCTGAACTTTGAAGCCCTCTGGTGTCTTCCAAAAGTAAAAACTCATAAATTTTATGATGCAAACATAAAGTAGACATATTGTATATGTGAACCCAAAAATGTTTTATTTTGAATATCCATTTTCCTTACAAGCAGAGAGCTTCAAAGTTAGAAAAAAGCAAAATTTTCATTTTTTTCATCAAATTTTGGGATTTTTCACCAAGAAAGGATGCAAGTTACCATAAAATTTTACCACTAAGTTAAAGTAGAATATGTCACGAAAAAACAATCTCGGAATCAGAATGATAACTAAAAGCATTCCAGAGTTATTAATGTTTAAGGTGACAGTGGTCAGAATTGCAAAAAACGTTCTGGTCCTTAAGGTGTAAAATGGCCTGGTCCTTAAGGGGTTAAATCAGTGAGCTGTGGTCAGGGCTGGATTCATGTAGTGGTGGACGGAGCTGGAGCTGCAGCTGCAACTAGGCGACACAGGCCACCCGGCACCCGCTTAGGCCACCTGCCTTTCCGACCACCCGCCTACCCGCGATCAATTATCAGTATGTCATATAAGAGGGCCAGCCCTGTGATCTCCCAGGCCGGCCCTGTTCCACTTACGGTCCGGTGAACATGCATGTGTTTCCTGCAGCTGTCCGCCCGGCAGTGGTCATTATGAGGCATTTGGACAGACCCAAAGATTCTCTTCCAAAGAGGTACATTCCACATTAGTATAGCTATTATAAACACATATACCATTTAGGAGCATGGAAAAGCTAGGTGACAATCTATCACCTAGCTTTTCCATGCTCCTGAATATCATATCTGCTTATATTAGCTCAGATGTTATAAACAGATGTGCCTATATGTAGAATTGTCCAAACTATTTAAATATAACGTTAATTAAACCACATTTTTTTGTATTTTTTGTCACATCATATACCAGAAAAAACAAATAAAAAGCAATCAAAAAGACGAATGAAAACAAAAATGGTACCAATAAAACAACAGATCACGGTGCAATAAATGAGCCCTATACATCCCAGTATTTGGAACAATAAAAGAGTCATAGGGATCAGAAGAGGACAAAATTTCCCCCACATATGTATTGTATCTCTTATTCCACTTCCTGTGATGTCACGCATATATAATTAATTATGCAAATTAGCATGGGCGGTATTTTTTTGCAAGAAAGGTGGCAACCCACGTAATATCACAGGAGTAATATTCTCCTTCAGGACACAGTTATACACGAGGAGATGTCTCTGTTAACCCCTTAATGAAGCAGCGATTTTTCAGTTAATGCATTTTCATTTTTTCCTCATCTCCTTTTAAAATTCATATGCAATTTTAGGGGGTATAGGTTCTATGCAGTGCACTTTACAGGAAATTGATCAAGTTATATTTATTTTGTATGTCAATACGATTACAACGATACCCAATTTATATAGATGTTGTTTTATTTTACTAGTTTAAAAAAATGATTAATTTTAGTAAAAAATAAATACATAGTATGCTTCAAATTGTCCTCTTCTGACTTCTATAACTTAATTTTTGTATACAGGGATCTATGTGAGATGTTTCATTATTTGTGCTGAGATCTGTTTTTATCGGTACCATATTTGTTTTGATGGGACTTTATAATCGCTTTTTATTCATGTTTTTCTGGTATATGAAGTGACCAAAAATCCGCAATTTATGACTTTGTTATTTTTTTTTCTCTTACGTTTACATCATTGACCAAGTGGTTTTATAAAAATTATATTTTACTAGTTTACTAGATAATACCACAAATGTTTACATTTATTTTTGTTTATGTGGTGTCCCGGTACAGGACCTGGTCCTGTCTCTTGTCTAAGGTCCCCACAGTTAGAGTCCCTCCATGTCTATAGGGCTCTCCTGTAGGGCTTACCCCTAGTAGTCTTAAGTAAAGTGTGTACATGTTAATTTAATGTAGAGGAAATATATGTATAGGACCTTAGTGGTCACGTGATACACAGTTGTAATGTATAAAATGCTTAAGGACCTTTCGAGGTCATGTGATGTACCCAGAGTTCACTGAGTTCATAACTTACAGGTTTGCTGACCAATGAGCTTTGTCCAGCCCTTTTAATATATAAGGGGCTGCAGCCACTAAATTCACTCTCTTTGTTCCGGATTATCAAGCAAGCACAACATCTCAGCATCAGCATCAATTCAAGCTAGGCCTGAAGCCTAACATCCCGCAGCCACAAAACGTGCGTTACCAAGGCTCAAACTACTGAATCCTGTGTGACTACTATCAGCTCAAATATTCTAAAATAGTAGCACAGTGGCTAGCATCAAAAGATCATTGCTTCCAAGTCCCATCAAACCTGTGAGGAACCTGTATCCCCGTTCACTCTTGAAAAGACTGTTATGTTCAATACTGTTGCATAAAATCTTCGAGTAAAGTTCAGTTTACTTCATAAAATCTGCTGTGGACATTCCGTTATTTTTCCCTGCCGTTTGTGGGGCGGTTTGCAGTAGGAACATTACTATTGAGGAAACCGCAGCCTGGCGTCACCACATTCAAGGGTTAATACCACCAGACCCAACACTATTACCGCAACACCCTAGACACCATTACGCTCCCAGCACCACATTTACATTATCTTATTTAAAAAAAAGTGTGTGTGGGGGGTTGGGGGGCAGTGTGATTCACACTTTTATTAGGGGAGGGGCCTATTCACATTTATAATATTTTTTTTTTTTTATTATTATTTTTTACACTTTTTTTTTTGTTCCTAAGAGGACTATAATATGAAATCACTGGATCGCTAACAAAGTTTGATGCTATGAACGGCTTTAGGTCCCACAATCAACTTTGATTTCGGGATCTAAAGGGTTCATAGGCGTAATAGGGATATTATCTGGCCCAAGGCTGAAGATTCCCCCCATGGTATGGAGTGGGATGTCATCACAATCTCGCTCCAATGCTGGTTACTCCTTCCCAGGACATCCCCATGTGACCTATAGCGGGAATGTGTAAAACTATATAGATTTTCCCATCCCAAGTAAGAAATGCTACTTCTAGTTTATATTACTATGAAATAATGAATCTCATTCATCTCGTGTCCTTTATAACAGATACATTGAGTGCTCAGGATAACATATCACATAGCACATTTTTATCATGACTTTTATGTTGAGGTTTTTATGTATTTTTTAACTTTGGCTTCCAATGTTGCTGTTTTTCAACCATCAGTTCATTGGGACGATGCAATCATAGCGCAGGCCCATGTAACATATTGTACTGCACTATCCAATAGCCAGACCCATCGACCAATAGGATCGCAGGGTTTTACAAATAAACAACAACAGAAAATGACAGTTGGTGCCAGTCTGCGATTGCTCTTCTAGAGTTGAGACCGGCTCCTTATTTCTCTGCGAGAAGTGACTTTTTTGGACAGCGACCCCCATCAATTTCTACAGATTTTGAGGAGAGGAGGAGAGGCGAGTAGGAGGCGAGTAGGAGGCGAAGGAGAGGAGGAGGCGGAGGAGAGGAGGAGGCGGAGGAGGAGAGGAGGCGGAGGAGGAGAGGAGGAGAGGAGAGGAGGAGAGGAGAGGAGGAGAGGAGAGGAGGAGAGGCGAGGAGGAGGAGAGGCGAGGAGGAGGAGAGGCGAGGAGGAGGAGGCGGCGAGGAAGAGAAGAAAAGAAGAGGCGACACCATGAGGAAGAGGAAGAGAGAACTGACAGCCCTTTATGAGGAGGAGTGGTAAGTATAAAGGACACATCACTACACCATTTTATAGGGATACATTTACAGACAGTCTTCAAAAACTAAGAGTTGTTTTTCTGCCATCCACTAGGGGAAGATTTATCAAAAATGTAGAGAACATGTTGACCAGTTGCCATAGCAACCAATCAGCTTCCCCCCTTTTTCAGAGGCCTTTTTAAAAAAAGAAATTAAAAAATCTGATTGGTTGCTATGGGTAACTGCAACACTATTCTCAGCCAAACGTTTTGATAAATCTCCCCCAGTACTGTCTATGATGTTTTTTTTCTTTTCTAACGTTTGCACTGAGCATGTCCCATAAACTGTCATGTGCAGTGCAACCGCACTACTGAGCCTCCATGTATAACTGCTACTAGTGTATATGCTAATTGCCCCTAATGTTATATGTGATAACTGCCCCCCTAATGTTATATATGATAACTGCCCCAGTAATGTTATATGTGATAACTGCCCCCCCTAATGTTATATATGATAACTGCCCCCCTAATGTTATATATGATAACTGCCCCAGTAATGTTATATGTGATATCTGCTCCCCTAACGTTATATGTGATAACTGCCCCCCTAATGTTATATATGATAACTGCCCCCCTAACGTTATATGTGATAACTGCCCCCCTAATGTTGTATGTGATAACTGCCCCCCTAATGTTATATGTGATAACTGCCCCCCTAATGTTATATATGATAACTGCCCCCCTAACGTTATATGTGATAACTGCCCCCCTAATGTTGTATGTGATAACTGCCCCCCTAATGTTATATGTGATAACTGCCCCCCTAATGTTATATATGATAACTGCCCCAGTAATGTTATATGTGATAACTGCCCCCCTAATGTTGTATGTGATAACTGCCCCCCTAATGTTATATGTGATAACTGCCCCCCTAATGTTATACGTGATAACTGCCCCCTAATGTTATATGTGATAACTGTTCCTAATGTTATATATGATAACTGCCCCCCTAATGTTATATGTGATAACTGCCCCTAATGTTATATGTGATAACCGCCCCCATAATGTTCTATGTGATAACTGCCCCCCTAATGTTATATGTGATAACTTCCCCCCCTAATGTTATATGTGATAACTGCCCCCCTAATGTTATATGTGATAACTGTCCCTAATGTTATATATGATAACTGCCCCCCTAATGTTATATGTGATAACTGCCCCTAATGTTATATGTGATAACTGCCCCCCTAATGTTGTATGTGATAACTGCCCCCCTAATATTATATGTGATAACTGCCCCCCTAATGTTATATGTGATAACTGCCCCTCTAATGTTATATGTGATAACTGCCCCCTAATGTTATATGTGATAACTGCCCCCCTAATGTTATATGTCATAACTGCCCCCCTAATGTTATATGTGATAACTGCCCCCCTAATGTTATATGTGATAACTGCCCCCCTAATGTTATATGTGATAACTGTCCCTAATGTTATATATGATAACTGCCCCCCTAATGTTATATGTGATAACTGCCCCTAATGTTATATGTGATAACTGCCCCCCTAATAATGTATGTGATAACTGCCCCCCTAATATTATATGTGATAACTGCCCCCTAATGTTATATGTGATAACTGCCCCCCTAATGTTATATGTGATAACTGCCCCCCTAATATTATATGTGATAACTGCCCACTAATGTTATGTGTGATAACTGCCCCCTTAATGTTATATGTGATAACTGCCCCCCTAATGTTATATGTGATAAATGCCCCCCTAATGTTATATGTGATAACTGCCCCACTAATGTTATATGTTATAACTGCCCTCTAATGTTATATGTGATAACTGCCCCCCTAATGTTATATGTGATAACTGCCCCCCTAATGTTATATGTGATAACTGCCCCCCTAATGTTATATGTGATGACTGCACCCCTAATATTATATGTGATAACTGCCCCCCTAATGTTTTATATGATAACTGCCCCCTAATGTTATATGTGATAACTGCCCCCCTAATGTTGTATGTGATAACTGCCCCCCTAATGTTATATGTGATAACTGCCCCCCTAATGTTGTATGTGATAACTGCCCCCCTGATGTTCTATGTGATAACTGCCCCTCTAATGTTGTATGTGATAACTGCCCCCCTAATGTTGTATGTGATAACTGCCCCCCTAATGTTGTATGTGATAACTGCCCCCCTAATGTTATATGTGATAACTGCCCCCCTAATGTTATATGTGATAACTGCCCCCCCTAATGTTATATATGATAACTGCCCCCCTAATGTTATATGTGATAACTGCCCCCCTAATGTTATATGTGATAACTGCCCCCCTAATGTTATATGTGATAACTGCCCCCCTAATGTTATATGTGATAAATGCCCCCAATGTTATACGTGATAACTTCCCCCTAATGTTATGTGTGATAACTGCCCCCCTAATGTTATGTGTGATAACTTCCCCCCCTAATGTTATGTGAGATAACTGCCCCCCTAATGTTATATGTGATAACTGCCCCCCTAATGTTATATGTGATAACTGCCCCCCTAATGATATGTGTGATAACTGTCCCCCTAATGTTATATGTGATAACTGCCCCCCTAATGTTATATGTGATAAATGCCCCCCTAATATTATATGTGATAACTGCCCCACTAATGTTATATGTTATAACTGCCCTCTAATGTTATATGTGATAACTGCCTCCCTAATGTTATATGTGATGACTGCCCCCCTAATGTTATATGTGATAACTGCCCCCCTAATGTTATATGTGATAACTACCCACCTAATGTTATATGTGATAACTGCCCCTCTAATGTTATATGTGATAACTACCCCTCTAATATTATATGTGATAACTGCCCCTAATGTTATATGTGATAACTACCCCTCTAATATTATATGTGATAACTGCCCCTAATGTTATATCTGATAACTGCCCCAAATGTTATATGTGATAACTGCCCCCCTAATGTTATATGTGATAACTGCCCCCCTAATGTTATATGTGATAACTGCCCCCCTAATGTTATATGTGATAACTGCCCCCTTAATGTTATATGTGATAACTGCTCCCCTAATGTTATATGTGATAACTGCCCCCAATGTTATTATAGTTGGGCAGCTATATGTATCATACCACCAGAGGAATTTAGATTAAGAAGTTTTCTGTGACTTTTCCATTTATGGTCCATCCTCAGGACTGGCTATTAATGTGTTGTTGGTGGTGGACCAACACCAGGCACCTCACCTCTGCCCTACAGCTGTTTGGCAGAGCCATGGGGGGAGATTTACCAAAACCTGTCCAGACAAAAAGCTGCTGAGTTGCCCATAGCAACCAATCAGATAGCTTCTTTCATTTTGCAAAGGCCTTTTCAAAAATGAAAGAATCGATCTGATTGGTTGCTATGGGCAACACAGCAACTTTTCCTCAGGACAGGTTTTGATAAATCTCCCCCCATGATGGTTTTCACATATAAACAATGGAGGAGATTTATCCAAACCTGGGCAGAGGAAGAGTGGTGCAGTTGCCTATAGCAACCTATCAGATTGCTTCTTTTAAAAAATGAAAGAAGCAATATGATTGGTTGCTATGGGCAACTGCACCACTCTTCCTCTACACAGGTTTGGATAAATCTCCTCCAATGACGGGAGATAGAGAAGAGATTTTGGGTCATTCTGAAATGCTGGTGCCAGGTCACTGCAGCACAGCCCCCATTCAATTTAATGGAACTAAGATTTGACAGCAGTGGATAGACCATAAATGTAAATGTCCCAGAAAACCACTGGAAAGTCTCTTTAATATATATGATAACTGCCTCTTCAATGGTAAATGTGATTTCTGACCCAGTGTTATACGTGATAATGCCACTATTTTTGTTTCGATAATGCCACTATTTTTAGGCCTTTTCGATCGCTTTTTATACATTTTTTTCTGGTACATGAAGTGACCAAAAATCTGCAATTCTGCTATTTTTTTACATTTACGCCATTAACCGTGCAGTTTTGTTACCATTGGACATTTCTGCATGTGGCAATACTTAAAGGGGTACTCCACCGCTAGGCATCATGGGGGAGATTTATCAAAACCTGTCCAGAGGACAAGTTGCCCAGTAACCCATAGCAACCAATCAGATCACTTCTTTCACTTTGCAGAGGCCTTGTTAAAAATGAAAGAAGCAAGCTGATTGGTTGCTATGGGCACCCTATCCCCTATCGCTGGGACACCCGTGACCTCTGCGCACTGACCCGTGACACCCCGTGTTCTGAACAAATGCCAAGTTCTGGCGGCAGTGGTCGTGATGTCACGCCATTCCCCCTAGTGATGTCACGCCCCCCCTTCGATGTCTATGGCAAGGGGGTGACGGCTCCCATAGACATGCATGGAGGGGATGTGGCGTTTTTTCTTTTAGATTTTTTACATTTTTTTTTACAGCATTCAATGTGTAGCATGAATAATTCAATTATTTTATTATTTGGGTCATTATGAATGTGGCGAAACTCAATATGTTTTTTAAATTTTTTATGTTGTTTTCAGAAAAAGTTGATGCTTTTTTTTATTTACATTTTATTTTTAAGAGCCCTACAAAGGGACTGACAGCGATCAGTGTGGAAACTCCTCACATGCAGCTGTCAGGATTTGACTGATGTATATGAAGGGTTAATCTACTAGAAGAGGTTCCTCCGCTCCTTGTAGCTCCAGCAGGAGCCCGACTATCATATTGATCCCTGCACGGTAGACTCGCATTGCCTTATGATAGCACTGAAAATATGGTGGGCAAGACTAGGGACCCTTAAAGGGGTACTCCACTGATCTGTACAGACGCCCGGCATTCTGCCACGCCCCCTCCCATAGACATGAATGGAGGGGGCGTGGCTTGATGTAACGAGATTATAATGTTGTACCATATGGTCTCATAGACTTCCATGGTGTCATATTATGGCTCCTTATAACCGGGATGGCCCATTATTTGGTCGGGTGCATGAGGCCCAATACTATAGATGTTATCTCTTCTATCACAGTTCAGCATCTGCCACCCAGGAGGAGACGGAGAAGACGGAGGACCAGCCAAAGGAGGAGACGGACGGCGAGCCAAAGAAGAAGAGGGAGCAGACGGACAACAACCGCAGGGAGACCACTGATGACGCCATCCTACAGCCGGAGGAACGAGCCGCTTTTTACAGACTCCTGGGTAACAATACATTTTTCTTTCAATGACAAAAAGTATAATATTTAATCACATGATAAAATAAAGTGTTCTTATCCCCTTAAAGATGCCCCCCCCCCCCCCCCCAGGAGATAGATAATTGCCCCCAGTGTAGATAGGTTCTGCCAAGGGGTAGATAGTGGTTCCCAGTGTAGACAGGTGCCCTCCAGGAGGTAGATAGTAGTTTCCAGTGTAGATAGGTTTCCGCCAGAGGTAGACAGTAGTAATGAGCGGCAGGGGACATATTCGAATTTGCAATATTTCACTATGTTTTTTTGTTTTTTTTCCATGCGAAAATTTGTAATGAAATTCGCATAGTGCGCATGCGCAATTATATCTCCAGTGTGCCGATATTCGCATAGTTGTCTCCAGTTATCTCCAGTGTAGATAGATTCCCCCCCAGAGGTAGATAGCTGCCCTCCAGGAGGCAGGTAGTTGTCTCCAGTGTAGATAGATCCCCCCCCCCCCCCCCCCAGAGGTAGATAGCTGTTCCCAGTGTAGACAGCTGCCCTCCAGGAGGCAGGTAGTTGCCTCCAGTGTAGATAAATTCCCCCCCAGAGGTAGATAGCTGTTCCCAGTGTAGACAGCTGCCCTCCAGGAGGCAGGTAGTTGCCTCCAGTGTAGATAAATTCCCCCCCAGAGGTAGATAGCTGTTCCCAGTGTAGACAGCTGCCCTCCAGGTGGCAGGTAGTTGTCTCCAGTGTAGATAGATTCCCCCCCAGAGGTAGATAGCTGTTCCCAGTATAGACAGGTGCCCTCCAGGAGGCAGGTAGTTGATCCCAGTGTAGATAGGTTTCCCCAAACGTAGGCATTTTTCCCACAGTATAGACAGGTGCCCTCCAGGAGGTAGATAGTTGCCCCAATTGTAGACATGTCCCTGTCACCCAAAATTTTAAATTAATTAAATACATATATAATTAAATAAGAATTAAAAAATACATATTTACGTTTAGAGATGTCGCGAATTGTTCGCCGGCGAAAAGTTCCCGGCGAATTTAGCATGTTCACGTTCGCCTCGCCGGGCTAACATATGTGAAGTTCGATCCGCCCCCTATACTTTAACCTTGCAGTAAACTTTGACCCTGTGAGTCAGAGTCAGCAGACACATTACAGCCAATCAGCAGCAGTCCTTCCCTTCCAGACCCTCCTACCTCTTGCACGGACACCATTTTAGCCTCATTCTGCATGCTGCAGGCTTAGAAAGTGGAGGGTCAGAGAAGCTGCTCCTGCTGTATAAGGAAAGTGATAGCTAGGTTGCTGCTAGGTGGTGTATTCAGGGTCTAGTTTACTTCTAAAGCACTAGTGTAACATCTGCTTTAAGGACAGCACCCAAAAAAGCCCTTTTTAGGGCTGAAAGATATCAGTCCTGGTTGGGAGGGAACCGCTGGTATTAAGGGGTACTCCTGAATCAAACTTAAGTTCCTTCAAGCAACTAACTACTACAGTATTCAAAGAGCTGAAAGATATCAGTCCGTGTGTCTTGCAACACCTGGGGGCACCCTGGTTGGGAGGGAACCGCTGGTTAAAAGGGGTACTTCAGTATAAAACTTAAGTTCCTTCAAGCAACTAACTACTACAGTATTCAAAGGGCTGAAAGATATCAGTCCGTGCGTTTTGCAACAGCTGGAGGCACCCTGTTTGAGGACCACTGCTTAAAAGGGGAACTCCGCTAGCAAGCTTTTTTGCTCATTGTCACACTAGTGCAAATCCCATTAGATGTGACAGTTGTGCAAATAAAAAAAAACTTTTTTGGCTGTTAAATAAAATCAGTCGTCACTGTCAGTTAACGTCACAGTTGCCATTTATTTTGCCTGCAGGGCAAATTGTGTCACCCTAGTGCAAATCACATTAGGTGTGACAGTTGTGCAAATTAACCAAAAAATTACAGGTAGAGGAAGGCCACCCCGCAGGGGCCGTCGTGGTGCTGGGATTCCCTTTGGCCCTAGAATGGCCAGTCATCAGAGGCCACGTACCCTGAACCCCCAAAGTTCTGAGGACTTAGTTGACTGGCTATCACAAGACACCAAATCTACTACAGCTTCCGCTCGGAACCTTGACGCACCATTCTACTCCTCCTCTAGCTTAGCTTCGGGCACCTCTCATGCTACCAGAACCACGCATTCCATGAATGGCAGCCGTCACCAGGTTTACCCAATGCGCAGTGTAGGTGATATACCTGCTCTGACCATGCCAGTGAGCTGCTTGATTTGTGACAGCCCGACACGTTGGAATTCAACATTCCTAATGTTCGGTTGGGTTCAAATCCCACTATGTGCTGCCTCAAGGGGGGCTCTAACTATGTGCTGCATAATATGGGGGAATCTTATGTGATGCCTAAAGGGGAGCTCTAACTATGTGCTGACTAACATGGGGGAATCTTACTATGTGATGCCTAAAGTGGGGGATCTAACTATGTGCTGCCTAAAGGGAGGCTCTAACTATGTGCTGCCTAATATGGGGGAATCTATGTGCTGTCTAAAGGGGGGAATCTAACTATGTGATGCCTAAAGGGGGGCTCTATATGCTGCCTAAAGGGTGCTAAAGCACGTTATTCCAAACCATTTAGGAATAATAGGTGATTTATGCCCTTTATGGATTAAATAAAGATCAATATTATCATAGCCCTAATACTGAGGTCCATGTTCTTCAGGAAAGATAATGTACCCTCTACAGAACCTTCTCTCTCCTGCTCTGGTGCTTCTGTACAATGTATAGTATGGAATATAGTGTATAATGTGTCAGTGACTGTATACACACATGTATATGTATATTATATGTAGAATTGTTATATATAGTATAGAAGATATTGATTGAATAAATGAAAATAATGATATCTCTGTTATTTTTGTAGATGAAGGACACATCCAGCTATTTCTAGGCAGGGACAGCTGCTATAAGATCGCGGACAAGGTAGTATATAAAGGGAAAGAATAGATGTTGTACAGATAGAAGTAAATACAGGGATATACTGGAGACATACAGGTACTGTATAATAGAATGTATTTAGATAAGAAATGTATTACCAGCCTCTAACTCTTCTTCTCCCTCTAGTATCTCCTGGCCATGGTCCTCATCTACTTCCGAAGAGCCAACCTGCGTACGGAGGAATATAACACCTACTTCTTTCCAGCGCTGTGAGTTTTTATTAATGTTATTGCATATATACACATCTATATAAATAAATATATATATATATATATATATATATATACACATATCTATATAAATACATAAATATATATATATATATTTATAAACATTAATATAAATACATATAAATATATATATATATATATATATATATATATATATATATATACCGGGCACTCTGTATTGTAATATTACTACCAATGGTTCTTCTCCTCTTTCTCTTGTGTAATGTGTATAATTTTTATTTATTTATTTTTTCTTCCTTTTAGGTTTCTTGCCAACCAGTTTGAAGAGGATGAGATGTTTCGACGCGAGATCTACCCCTGGGCCCTTGGACCGATGTGGACGGCGATGAAGACCTGGATGCTACACCTGCGGAACCTGCTGCTCCTCCGGATGAGATTCCACGCTTGGGTGACCAGAGACACCTGTGATCGGGTCAGTGACATAAAATAAAAACTATACACTAGGAATGAAAGTCTGTGTTTATTATAACAATGTATATTGTGATTAATTCTAGATCATGGCACAAGACCCCGAGTACTGGGCATGGAAGAGAGAGCGGAAGGAACATCACGGCTGGGCCATACGCTGGTACCGGAGGGATCCTGGAGAATACATCCCGAGAGGCCCATGGTGGATCCCTCCCGCCTGCTCCATCTGTATCACCGATCTGCAGCCTTTTGCCGGGGAAGAGAACACCAAGCGAAGAAGGACGAAGAAAGAAGAACAGAACGGATGAAGACCAAGCCGCCCTAGATGTATTCTTAAGGTCACGTTCCCACTTGGCATATACGTAGCGTATTTGACGCTGCGCAAAGTCTGCAGAAGCAGCGGGAAATACGCTGCATATCCCTCGCTCACATACACACAAGGCTTTCTGGCGGCAGCCCTATGTGCGCAGTGAGTTTTGGAGGCGGGGCTCCACCTCCAAAACTCACTGCAAACAAAGGGCTGCCTCAAGAAAGCCTTGTGTGTATGGTGAGCGAGGGATACGCAGCGTATCTCCCGCTGCTGCTACAGATTTTGCACAGCGTGAAGTATTCTGCATACACGCCAAGAGGGAACGTGCCCTTATAGTATATTTATTGTTACAATAAATGCACACACTAAATCACTGTACACAAATCACAAACACAAAATACATACACATTCATTCCCTACACACTTTTACTACATACACATTCATCTCCTACACAGAATCACTACATACACATTCATTCTCTACACACTATCACTAAATACACATTCATTCCCTTCACACTATCACTACATACACATTCTTTCCCTACACACTATCACTACATACACATTCATCCCCCACATACTATCAATACATACACAATCATCCTCTACACACAAACACTACATACACATTCATTCCCTACACACTAACACTACATACACATTCATCTTCCTACACACTATCACTACATACACATTCATCCCCCACACACTTTCACTACATACACATTCATCCCCTACACACTATCACTACATACACATTCATCCCCTACACACTATCACTACATACACATTCATCCCCTACACACTATCACTACATACACATTCATTCCCTACACACTATCACTACATACACATTCATCCCCTACACACTATCACTACATACACATTCATCCCCTACACACTATCACTACATACACATTCATCCCCTACACACTATCACTACATACACATTCATCCCCTACACACTATCACTACATACACATTCATTCCCTACACACTATCACTACATACACATTCATCCCCTACACACTATCACTACATACACATTCATCCCCTACACACTATCACTACATACACATTCATCCCCTACACACTATCACTACATACACATTTGCAGTCATGTTATAGCGTAATAGGGGCATAGATGCCCATAGATGCCCACAACAAGGAAATAATTCTACTGCCGTACAAATCACTAGTCAGATCACACATAGAATACTGTGTACAGTACTGGGCACCAGTGTACAAGAAAGATATAGTGGAGATGGAGAGGGTTCAAAGACGGGCAACCAGGTTAATACGGGGAAGGGGAGGACTACAGTACCCAGAAAGATTATCAGAATTGGGTTTATTTAGTTTAGAAAAAAGAAGGCTTAGGGGAGACCTAATAACTATGTATAAATATATCAGGGGACCATTCAGAGATCTCTCCCATGATCTATTTATACCCAGGACTGTATCTATAACAAGGGGGCATCCTCTACGTTTAGAGGAAAGAAGGTTTCTACGCAACCACAGACGGGGGTTCTTTACTGTAAGAGCAGTGAGACTGTGGAATTCTCTCCCGGAGGAGGTAGTCATGGTGAACTCTGTAAAAGAGTTCAAAAGGGGTCTGGATGCATTCTTGGAGAATAATAACATCGCCGGTTATGTATACTAGATTTATAGGGACAGAACGTTGATCCAGAGATTTATTCTGACTGCCATATTTGGAGTCGGGAAGGAATTTTTACCTCTAGTATGAGGGTTTTTTGCCTTCCCCTGGATCAACTCAGTAGGGACTTACACATTAAAAACACATTAAAAATACATATAAAATATAATAATAAACTTCACATTTAATTACATTTATTTACCTTGTCTGAGTCACTTCTTCTATTAGAATTTGTTACAAAGTGTGGATGATGAGCGGTGTGTGACCCGAATGCCCTGATGTAACCTTCAGAGTTTTTTTTCCTTCTCCCTAGTAAATAGTAAAGTAGAAAAAACGTATGCGGTTAACTTTTTGCAGTCACATTAAAAGGGTACTCCACTGCCCCAGCGTTCAAACATTTTGTTCTGAACACTGGGTGCAAGCTGCTGGGGTTGTGACATCATGGCCACGCCCCTCGTGATGTCAAGCCATGCCACGCCGCCCTAAACGGAAGACTATGGAGGGGCGTGATGCATGCCAAGCACCCTCCCAGAGACTAGCATTGAGGGGACGTGGCGTAATGTCACAAGGGGCGTTGCCATTACGTCATGACCCCCGCAGCTTGCACCCAGCATTCTGAACAAAATGTTCAGAACAATGGGGCAGTTGAGTACCCCTTTTAATTGCATGCTTGGAACCCTAGCTATAGTGATGCAGAGGTAACAGTCACACAAGGGCCCTGATGCCTGAGGGGGTCCATGAAGTGTTATGAATGGCACAGGATGGTTTGGGGGTCCTTGTTACACATTGCACATTGAAGCGTCTGCTTTATGTATGATGCATATTTTGTCTCATGGTGGTCATACACTGTGGACAAAATATGGCTGAACTTTGTCTGAACTAAGAATGCTTTTTATGGTGTAGCCAGAAAGAACAAGAAGGTGTTGACAAGGTGTAAGGTGGTCTTCAATGGGTTTAGAGGCTATCATTTGCAGTGCTATCTGGTTAATAATAAAATAAATAAATATATCAAACAGGTAAGGGAGTATCTAGGCTAATTTTCATTGACCAAGTGGTTTTATAAAAATAAAATTTTATTAGTTTACTAGATAATACCACAAATGTTTACATTTATTTTTGTTTATGTGGTGTCCCGGTACAGGACCTGTTCCTGTCCCTTGTCTAAGGTCCCCACAGCTAGAATCCCTCCATGTCTATAGGGCTCTCCTGTAGGGCATACCCCTAGTAGTCTTAAGTAAAGTGTGTACATATTAATTTAATGTAGAGGAAATATATGTAAAAGACCATAGTGGTCACGTGATACACAGTTGTCATGTATAAAATGCTTAAGGACCTTTCGAGGTCATGTGATGTACCCAGAGTTCACTGGGTTCATAACTTACAGGTTTGCTGACCAATGAGCTTTGTCCAGCCCTCTTAATATATAAGGGGCTGCAGCCACTAAATTCACTCTCTTAGTACCGGATTATCAAGCAAGCACAACATCTCAGCATCAGCATCAATTCAAGCTAGGCCTGAAGCCTAACATCCCGCAGCCACAAAACGTGCGTTACCAAGGCTCAAACTACTGAATCCTGTGTGACTACTATCAGCTCAAATATTCTAAAATAGTAGCACAGTGGCTAGTATCAAAAGATCATTGCTTCCAAGTCCCATCAGCATCAAAACATCATTTCTTCCAAGTCCCATCAAACCTGTATCCCCGTTCACTCTTGAAGAGACTGTTAAGTTCAATACTGTTGCATAAAATCTTCGAGTAAAGTTTCATCAGTGTACTTCATAAAATCTGTTATGGACATTCTGTTATTTTTCCCTGCCGTTTGTGGGACGGTTTGCAGTAGGAACATTACTATTGAGGAAACCGCAGCCTGGCGTCAGGACACTCAAGGGTTAATACCACCAGACCCAACACTATTACCGCAACACTCTAGACACCATTACGCTCCCAGCACCACATTTACATTATCTTATTTTAAAAAAAGAGTATGTGGGGGGGGGGGGATGTTAGTGTGAATCACACTTTTATTAAGGGTGGGGCTTATTCACATTTATCCTTTTATTTTTTTTATAATTCTTTTTTACACTTTTTTTTTTGTTCCCATAGAGGATGATAATATGAAATCACTGGATCGCTAACAAAGTTCAATGCTGTGAACCGCTTTAGGTCATCCAATGTTAGGGCGTCTTGCAAATGTGGTGAAGACTTCAGGAAGTGCTTGACAACCAGATTCAACACGTGTGCCATGCAGGGCGCAGGTTTCACACTTCCTTGTCGCAGCGCGGACACAATGTTCTTCCCGTTGTCGGTCACCATGGTTCCCATTTCCAGTTTTTGTGGAGTAAGCCATACTCCGATTTCTTGACGATTGAATTTTAGCAGTTCCTCCCCTGTGTGACTCCGTTTGCCAAGGCAAACCATGTGAAGAACAGTGTGACACTGCCGTGCCCTACACACATGGTACGATGAAGGGCCACTGAGATTTGAACGTGAAGTGGAGGCCGAGGACACGGTGGAGGGTGAGGAGGCGGAGTTGCGCACTGTCACCAACTGGACCAACTGACTGAGAGCGAGAGCGTGGAGGAGGAAGCGGTGTGACCTGTTCAAGTTGCTGTTGTGGCTGTGCAGGAACCACATTTACTCAGTGGGCCGTAAAATCACATGTATTGTCCCTGCCCGTAGTTACAGCTCCACACGTCAGCGCTGCTGTGCACTTTTGAACACACCGACAGGCTCAAGGACTGGCACACCTTCTCTTGTACAAACTTATGCAGGGCTGGTACTGCCTTCTTTGCAAAGAAATTATGACTTGGGACTCTCCACCTCGGGTTAGCACAAGCCCTCAATTCTCTGAAATGTGCAGAGTCCACCACTTGAAATGGGAGGGACTGCAGCACCAGCAACTTGGAAAGGAGGACATTCAGCTTCTGCGCCATTGGATGAATGCGACAGAAGGAGGGTATGACACACAGCTCCCTTCACCTGAGGTGGTGGACCCTTGGCTGGCTGAAGGAGGGAGTGGCGTGCCACTGGGTGATGTCGCAGGCTGGACCACCACATCTGAGCCACGGTTGTCCATGGCCGCTTTATGCTGGTGCATCATATGTTGACGCAGGGCTGTGGTGCCAACAATGCTACCCTGTCCACGCTTCACCTTCTACCGACATATCTTGCATGTGGCTGTGTTAACTTCCTCCGGATGCTTGATGAAAAACTGCCATACCACGAGTATCTGATTTTACCACCAACAGTGCGCAATAATTGACTGCTACTACCGCCATCTCAAGGAACCCCTGTTCCACTACCTCCTGGGAAGGTAGGCTTCCGCGAAGCAGTTGGTCTACCCTGGGCACGTTTGGCTCCTGAATTTCCACTTCTGCCACTATGCTGACTGCCAACCATGCTACCACCTTGCTGGCTCATCTGCTGCCTCAGGGGCAACCTGCAACCCTCTTCTGCTGATGATGATGAAGCCCCCTCTGCACCCGGATCCCAAGTGCGATCGGCTTCATCATCATGGAGTTCTGCCTCTCACTGCGGCTTCTGCTGCCACTCGCCCCTAGTCTGCTGCGACCTCTGTCTGATAAATTTAGGACTCTGACACTCCTCTGAGCACATCCTGGCACTTCACTGCCTGACATACTTAGTGTGTACACAAGGGGAGTAAAATATGCTTCACTACACGCCTTTCACTGTATGTAGGCTTGTTGCAGATTAACATGTTCAAAAAAGTACACTACGTAGATGTAGCTATGTGGTATGCACACATGACAGAAAAAAAAGGATGTATAGTACACTTGGAAAACTTATTTTCGTAAAACACCAGCCGGTGATTACTTTTGCCTGGACTTTCCCAGTACCTAGACTTGTTACAGATTCACTGATACAAAATAATAGCCTGCTATGATGTAGGTATGTGGTGTGCACTTATGAGGGCAGAAAAATGCTCTACAATGAGCCTAAAAACTCTGTAAGTTTTGTAAAACACCAGCCGGTGAGTACTATTGTTTGGACTTTCACAGTATGTAGGCCCTTGACAGATTAACAGGTACAAAATGGTACACTACTTAGATGTACGTATGTGGTGTGCACTGATGAGGGCAGAAAAATGCGTTACAATACGCCTAAAAACTCTGTATTTTTGTAAAACACCACCCGGTGAGTAATTTTGCTTGGACTTTCACAGTATGTAGGCCCTTGGCAAATTAACAGGTAAAAAATAGTACACTACTTAGATGTAGGTATGTGGTATGCACTGATGAGGGCAGAAAAATGCACTACAATACGCCAAAAAACTCAGTATTTTTGTAAACACCAGCCGGTGAGTACTGTTGCTATGACTTTCACAGTATGTAGGCCCTTGACAGATTAACAGGTACAAAATGGTACACTTATTAGATGTATGTATGTGGTATGCACGCATGAGGGCAAGAAAATGCGCAACAATACGAAAAAACAAAACGCTGTATTTTTGTAAAACAATAGCCAGTGAGTACTGTTGCTTGGACTATCACAGTATGTAGGCCTTTCACAGATTAACAGGTACAAAATGGTACACTAATTAGATGTATGCATGTGGTATGCACTGATGAGGGCAGAAAAATGCTCAACAATATGCCAAAATAATCAGTATTTTTGTAAAACAACAGCCGGTGAGTACTGTTGCTTGGAGTTTCATAGTATGTAGGCCCTTGACAGATTAACAGGTACAAAATGGTACACTTATTAGATGAACGTATGTGGTATGCACGTATGAGGGCAAAAAATGCGCAACAATACACAAAAAAACTCTGTATTTTTGTAAAACACCAGCCGGTGAGTACTGTTGCTTGGACTTTCACAGTATGTATGCCCTTGACAAATTAAAAGCTAGAAAATAGTACACTACTTAGATGTAGGTATGTGGTATACACGTATGAGGGCAAAAAAATGCTCTACAATATGCCAAACAACTCAGTATTTTTGTAAAACACCAGCCGGTGAGTACGTATGTGGTGTGCACTTATGAGGGCAGAAAAATGCTCTACAATGAGCCTAAAAACTCTGTAAGTTTTGTAAAACACCAGCCGGTGAGTACTATTGTTTGGACTTTCACAGTATGTAGGCCCTTGACAGATTAACAGGTACAAAATGGTACACTACTTAGATGTACGTATGTGGTGTGCATTGATGAGGGCAGAAAAATGCGTTACAATACGCCTAAAAACTCTGTATTTTTGTAAAACACCACCCGGTGAGTAATTTTGCTTGGACTTTCACAGTATGTAGGCCCTTGGCAAATTAACAGGTAAAAAATAGTACACTACTTAGATGTAGGTATGTGGTATGCACTGATGAGGGCAGAAAAATGCACTACAATACGCCAAAAAACTCAGTATTTTTGTAAACACCAGCCGGTGAATACTGTTGCTATGACTTTCACAGTATGTAGGCCCTTGACAGATTAACAGGTACAAAATGGTACACTTATTAGATGTATGTATGTGGTATGCACGCATGAGGGCAAGAAAATGCGCAACAATACGAAAAAACAAAACGCTGTATTTTTGTAAAACAACAGCCAGTGAGTACTGTTGCTTGGACTATCACAGTATGTAGGCCTTTCACAGATTAACAGGTACAAAATGGTACACTAATTAGATGTATGCATGTGGTATGCACTGATGAGGGCAGAAAAATGCTCAACAATATGCCAAAATAATCTGTATTTTTGTAAAACAACAGCCGGTGAGTACTGTTGCTTGGAGTTTCATAGTATGTAGGCCCTTGACAGATTAACAGGTACAAAATGGTACACTTATTAGATGAACGTATGTGGTATGCACGTATGAGGGCAAAAAATGCGCAACAATACACAAAAAAACTCTGTATTTTTGTAAAACACCAGCCGGTGAGTACTGTTGCTTGGACTTTCACAGTATGTATGCCCTTGAAAAATTAAAAGCTAGAAAATAGTACACTACTTAGATGTAGGTATGTGGTATACACGTATGAGGGCAAAAAAATGCTCTACAATATGCCAAACAACTCAGTATTTTTGTAAAACACCAGCCGGTGAGTACTGTTGCTTGGACTTTCACAGTATGTAGACCTTTCACAGATTAGCAGGTACAAAATGGTACACTAATTAGATGTACGTATGGGGTATGCACATATGAGTGCAAAAAATGCCCAACAATACGCCCAAAAACAATGTATTTTTGTAAAACACCAGCCGGTGATTACTTTTGCCAGGACTTTCCCAATATCTAGACTTGTTACAGATAGAAAATAGTAGACTGCTTTGATGTAGTATGTGGTATGCACGTATGAGGGCAGACAAATGCACTAAAGTCCACTGAAAAAACATATTTGTGAACAGCAGCAGGACACAGCAGTGCAGCACAACAAAAAAAAATTTAAAACTGGGATTAAACCCAAAATTGCACTCTGTCACAGAGTGTTAAGAATGGTGTGAACTGGTTTTTATACCGTCTATAGACTATTATAACCAGCAGATGATTTCTTGTGAAAAAAATACACAGAATTGCGCTGAAAATTCTTCCCTGCCTCCTGTGATAAGGTTCATGAAGTTCAGGCAGCTTGTTGATATGTATGAGGCAACGAAAAGCTATCTGCCCTCTCTGATGAAATGCTCAATAAAGTGAATGGGAGGTTGATGGCGTAAAAATCCTTCTCAGTCAGAACAAGCAAAGCACTGCACTTCTCTCTGTCCACAACGCTGATTTAAATAGCAGTTGGCAGTGGAACGCTGTGGTATAAGCAATTCAGCGTGTCTGTGTAACACACACAGACACGCAGTCCGCCCTATCTCTGCAGTGTATATGGCATGAAATGAGCAGCCACAAGATGGCTGGGGATTACAGGGGTCAATGAATGATGATAGGATGCATCTCGCATGTGATTCAGGGTCATCCCGCCTACCTCCCTTCCCGTCGTACTTTCCCACCCTCCCATAATCCCTTGCCCCATGAAGTGACATGTGTATCCGCCATTTTAGGTCTCCTTTAGCCTGGAACGCTGTAAAATGCAGTTTAATTAAGCGATTTGCGCAATAGAATTGCTGCGATATTCGCATTCGTTGTGAATCGAATATTTCATGAAACCCGTAACGAATTTGGGTTCGTCAGCTTCGATTCGCTCATCTCTAATCACTACATACACATTCATTTCCTACATACTATCACTACATACACATTCATCCCCCACACACTATCATTTCATACACATTCATTCTCTACACACTATCACTACATACACATTCATCCCCTACACACTATCACTACATACACATTCATTCCATACACACTATCACCACACACACATTCATTCTCTACACCCTATCGCTACATACACATTCATTCTCTACACCCTATCACTACATACACATTCATTCTCTACACACTATCACTACATACACATTCATTCCCTACACACTATCACTACATACACATTCATTCCATAAACACTATCACTACATACACATTCATTTTCTACACACTATCACTACATACACATTCATCTCCTACACACTATCACTACATACACATTCATTTCCTACATACTATCACTACATACACATTCATCCCCCACCCACTATCATTTCATACACATTCATTCTCTACACACTATCACTACATACACATTCATTCTCTACACACTATCACCACACACACATTAATTCCCTACACACTATCACTACATACACATTCATTCCCCACATACTATCACTACATACACATTCATTCCATACACACTATCACCACATACACATTCATTCTCTACACCCTATCGCTACATACACATTCATCTCCTACACACTATCACTACATACACATTCATTCTCTACACCCTATCGCTACATACACATTCATCTCCTACACACTATCACTACATACACATTCATTTCCTACACACTATCACTACATACACATTCATACCCTACACACTATCACTACATACACATTCATCCCCTACACACTATAACTACATACACATTCATACCCTACACTCTATCACTACATACACATTCATTCCCTACACACTATCACTACATACACCTTCATCCCCTTCACACTATCACTACACACACATTCATCCCCTACACACTATCACTACATACACATTCATTCCCTACATACTATCACTACATACACATTCATTCCATACACACTATCACCACACACACATTCATTCTCTACACCCTATCGCTACATACACATTCATCTCCTACACACTATCACTACATACACATTCATTCTCTACACCCTATCGCTACATACACATTCATCTCCTACACACTATCACTACATACACATTCATTTCCTACACACTATCACTACATACACATTCATCCCCTACACACTATCACTACATAAACATTCATTCCCTACACCCTATCACTACATACACATTCATTCTCTACACACTATCACCACACACACATTCATCCCCTTCCCACTATCACTACATACACATTCATTCCATACACACTATCACTACATACACATTCATTCCCTACACACTATCACTACATACACATTCATACCCTACACACTATCACTACATACACATTGATTCCCTACACACTATCACTACATACACATTCATACCCTACACACTATCACTACATACACATTCATTCCCTACACACTATCACTACATACACATTCATCCCCTTCACACTATCACTACACACACATTCATCCCCTACACACTATCACTACATACACATTCATTCCATACACGCTATCACTACATACACATTCATTCTCTACACACTATGACTACATATACATTCATCCCCTACACACTATCACTACATACACATTCATTCACTACACACTATCACCACACACACATTCATTCCCTACACACTATCACTACATACACATTCATTCCCTACACACTATCACTACATACACATTAATTTCCTACACACTATCACTACGTACACATTCATTCCCTACACCCTATCACTACATAAACATTCATTCCCTACACCCTATCACTACATACGCATTCATCCCCTACACACTATCACTACATACACATTCATACCCTACACACTATCACTACATACACATTCATCCCCTTGTTTATTTGTATGAGGCAACGAAAAGCTATCTGCCCTCTCTGATGAAATGCTCAATAAAGTGAATGGGAGGTTTATGGCGTAAAAATCCTTCTCAGTCAGAACAAGCAAAGCACTGCACTTCTCTCTGTCCACAACGCTGATTTAAATAGCAGTTGGCAGTGGAACGCTGTGGTATAAGCAATTCAGCGTGTCTGTGTAACACACACAGACACGCAGTCCGCCCTATCTCTGCAGTGTATATGGCATGAAATGAGCAGCCACAAGATGGCTGGGGATTATATAGGGCTGTGACATCACAGGGGTCAATGAATGATGATAGGATGCATCTCGCATGTGATTCAGGGTCATCCCGCCTACCTCCCTTCCCGTTGTACTTTCCCACCCTCCCATAATCCCGTGCCCCATGAAGTGACATGTGTATCCGCCATTTTAGGTCTCCTTTAGCCTGGAACGCTGTAAAATGCAGTTTAATTAAGCGATTTGCGCAATAGAATTGCGGAGATATTCAAATTTGTTGTGAATCGAATATTTCATGAAACTCGTAACGAATTTGGGTTTGTCAGCTTCGATTCGCTCATCTCTAATCACTACATGCACATTAATTTCCTACACACTATCACTACATACACATTCATTCCCTACACACTATCACTACATACACATTCATTCCCTACACCCTATCACTACATACACATTCATTCTCTACACACTATCACTACATACACATTCATCCCCTTCACACTATCACTACATACACATTCATCCCCTACACACTGTCACTACATACACATTAATTCCCTACACACTATCACTACATACACATTAATTCCCTACACACTATCACTACATACACATTCATCCCCTACACACTATCACTACACACACATTCATCCCCTACACACTATCACTACATACACATTCATCCCCTACACACTGTCACTACATACACATTAATTCCCTACACACTATCACTACATACACATTCATCCCCTACACACTATCACTACATACACATTCATCCCCTACACACTGTCACTACATACACATTGATTCCCTGCACACTATGACTACATACACATTGATTCCCTACACACTATCACTACATACACATTCATCCCCTACACACTATCACTAAGTAAACATTCATCCCCTACACACTATCACTACATACACATTCATTCCCTACACACTATCACTACATACACATTCATTCCCTACACACTATCACTACATACACATTCATCCCCTTCCCACTATCACTACATACACATTCATCCCCTACACACTGTCACTACATACACATTGATTCCCTGCACACTATGACTACATACACATTGATTCCCTACACACTATCACTACATACACATTCATCCCCTACACACTATCACTACATACACATTCATCCCCTACACACTATCACTAAGTAAACATTCATCCCCTACACACTATCACTACATACACATTCATTCCCTACACACTATCACTACATACACATTCATTCCCTACACACTATCACTACATACACATTCATCCCCTTCCCACTATCACTACATACACATTCATCCCCTACACACTATCACTACACACATATTCATCCCCTACACACTATCACTACATACACATTCATCCCCTACACACTATCACTACAAACACATTTGTAGTCATGTTTTAGCGTAATCCTCCCTTAGTATGCCCAGAGGAAGGGCCATACAGCAGCCATGGATTTCCTATTATGGGGTGTTTTCCTGTCCTGAGCGCTGCTGTATGCTCTTCTTGTCCTGAGCGCTGCTGTACGCTCTTCATGAATGATTTTAGGTAACAACACATTTAAAATACATATAAAATATAATAAACTTCACATTAATTACATTTTTACCTTGTCTGAGTACTTCTTCTATTAGAATTTGTTACAAAGTGTGGATGATGAGCGGTGTGTGACGCGAATGCCCTGATGTAATCTTCAGAGGTTTTTTCCTTCTCCCTAGTAAATAGTAAAGTAGAAAAAACGTATGCGGTTAACTTTTTGCAGTCACATTAAAAGGGTACTCCACTGCCCCAGCATTCAAACATTTTGTTCTGAACACTGGGTGCGAGCTGCTGGGGTTGTGACGTCATGCCCACACCCCTTGTGACGTCACACGATGCCACGCCCAATCAAAGCAAGTCCATGGAGGGGCGTGGTGCATGCCAAGTACCCTCCCAGAGACTAGCATTGAGGGGACGTGGCGTAACGTCACAAGGGTAGTGGCCAATACGAGGTAACCCCCGCTGCTTGCACCCAGCATTCTGAACAGAATGTTCAGAATGATGGGGCAGTGGAGTACCCCTTTTAATTGCATGCTTGGAACCCTAGCTATAGTGATGCAGAGGTAACAGTCACACAAGGGCCCTGATGCCTGAGGGGGTCCATGAAGTGTTATGAATGGCACAGGATGGTTTGGGGATCCTTGTTACACATTGCACATTAAAGCGTATGCTTCATGTATGATGCATATTTTGTCTCATGGTGGCGATACACAGTGGACAAAATTTGGCTGAACTTTGGCTGAACTAAGAATGCTTTTTATGGTGTAGCCAGAAAGAACAAGAAGGTGTTGACAAGGTGTAAGGTGGTCTTCAATGGGTTTAGAGGCTATCATTTGCAGTGCTATCTGGTTAATAATAAAATAAATAAATATATCAAACAGGTAAAGGAGTATCTAGGCTTATTTTCACCCAAGGCAAAAATTTATTTTGGCATCTGCCCCTTCAAAAAACTTTGCATACAGATCCATGGAGGGCATGTGCCAACCCCCACTCTGTATGCAAGGAGAGCCTGATGCAGTACAGGAGATTGGAGAGGGGTGGGCGAGGGGGTTGTCCAAGCGGTTGGACCCCCGTGATCAGACACTTATCCACTATTCATTGGATAAGGGATACATTTTCTACATTGGACTATTCCTTTAACCCCTTAAGGACCAAGGGTGTACAGGTACGCCTTTTCTCCATGGTACTTAAGGACCAAGGGCGTACCTGTGCGCCCGTGGGAATTTCGGTCCTTGCCGCGTGCCGGGCTGGGACCGGACGGGGGTGACTGCTGATATCTATCAGCAGGCACCCCGCGCAAATGCCCCAGGGGGAATCAGACCCCCCCATGTTGGCGATCACCGCAAATCGCAAGTGAATTCACACTTGCGATTTGTGCCGATTCCGGGTCATACGGGTCTATGGTGACCCGGTGACCTGGAATATAAGGGGGATCACGATTGTCCAAGACACCCACTATCCCCCTGAAGGCATAGGAGTGAGGTGGCAGGGGTGCCACCCCTCCTACCCCTGCTATTGGTGGTCTAGGCACGACCACCAATAGCAGATCAGGGGGCTTTACTTTCGGTTTCCCCGTTCTGCCCACCCACAATAGGCGGGGCAGAACGGGGAAACGACAGAGGACCGACGCCGAAGATCCACTAACCCCGCGGGCGAGGCTGCGGGCGATGATCGGTGGAGGAGATCGGAGTTCGGCGATGTCGTGTGGCTGGCTCCCTGGATCCGACGGAAGCCGGTTAAGTTGCCTAGCAACATCTGGAGGGTACAGTTTGAGACCACTATACAGTGGTCTCTAAACTGTAACCCTCCAGATGTTGCAAAACTACAACTCCCAGCATGCCCAGACAGTTGTTAGGGCATGCAGGGATTTGTAGTTTTGCAACAGCTGGAGAGTCCCAGTTTGGAGATCACTGGTAGTGATCTCTAACTGTGGCCCTCCAGTTGTTGCAAAACTGCAACTCCTAGCATGCCCAAACAGCAAACAGCTGTCTCTGCATGCTGGGAGTTGTTGTTGCGTAATCCAGCTGTTGCATAACTACATCTCCCAGCATGCCCTTCGGCGAACAGTACATGCTGGGAGTTGTAGTTTTGCAACAGCAGGAGGCACACTGGTTGGAAAATACTGCGTTAGGTAACAGAACCCAACTGAAGGTTTTCCAACCAGTGTGCCTCCAGCTGTTGCAAAAGTACAACTCCCAGCATGCAGGGTCTGTCAGTTCATGCTGGGAGTTGTAGTTTTCAAACAGCTGGAGGTTTGCCCCCCCCCCCCCCCCCATGTGAATGTACAGGGCACACTCACATGGGCAGGTTTACAGTAAGTTTCCTGCTTCAAGTATTAAAAAACACATAATAAAGAGTTGAACACTACATATACACTGTCCCCTCCAATAAAAATGAAAAATATATTGTACGGCAGTGTTTCCAAAACGGAGCCTCCAGCTGTTGCAAAATAACAACTCCCAGCATTTCCGGACAGCCACTGACTGTCCAGGCATGCTGGGAGTTTAGCAACAACTGTAGGCACCCTGTTTGGGAATCATTGGTGTAGAATACCGCTATGTCCACCCCTATGCAATCCCTAATTTAGTCCTCAAATGCGCATGGCGCTCTCTCATTTGGAGCCCTGTCGTATTTCAAGGCAACAGTTTAGTGCCACATATGTGGTATTGCACTACAAATTTTGGGGGCTTTTTCTCCTTTTACCCCTGATGAAAAAGAAAAGATGGGGTCTACACCAGCCTAGCCTGTTAGTGTAAAAAAATTTAAAAAAAATTTACACTGACATGCTGGTGTTGCCCCATACTTTTTATTTTCACAAGAGGTAAAAGGAAAAAAAGACCCCCAAAATTTGTTATGCAATTTCTCCTGAGTACGGAAATACCCCATATGTGGGCGTAAAATGCTCGGGGGGCGCACAACAAGGCTCAGGAGTGAGAGCACACTATGTACATTTGAAGCCTTAATTGGTGATTTGCACAGGGGTGGCTGATTTTACAGCGGTTCTGACATAAACGCAAAAACATAAATACCGACATGTGACCCCATTTTGGAAACTACACCCCTCTTGCCACGTAACAAGGGGTACAGTGAGCCTGAACACCCCACAGGTGTTTGACGAATTTTCATTAACCCCTTCCCGCTATTGGACGTATGCATACGTCCAGGCGAATTACACGTTCGCGCAAATGGACGTATGCATACGTCCAAGCGATCTCCTGCTCTGCCGCGGGCAGCGCAGGAGATCGCGGGTGGGACTCAGCTGTCAATCACAGCCGGAGTCCCACCGCAGCTGCCGGGGCCGCGATCGCGCCGGTCCCGGCAGCATTAACCCCATAGATGCCGTGATCAGTCTGATCACGGCATCTATGGTGTTTGCAGGGGGAGCGCTCTCCCCCTGCCCATCAATCGCGGCGCCGCGATAAAATAAGGGGGATCGGGGGTGTCCAAGACACCCTCGATCCCCCTTGAAGAGATAGGAGTGAGGTGGCAGGGTTGCCACCCCTCCTATCCCTGCTATTGATCGGCGGAGCGGCCGACCAATAGCAGACTGGGGGCGGGGGGGTTAAAGTTCGGTTCCCCGCGCTATGCCCGCCCATCGGTGTCCGGGCACAGCGGGGGGAACCGTGCAGTAGCGGCGGCGGCGGCGATCACTTACCCGGCGGCGGCGGCGGCTGTGATCACGGCGGCGGTGGAGGTAAGTATGACGCCGCGTGTGCAGAGTCTGTTGCCTAGCAACATCTGCAGGGCGACAGTTTAGAGAGTGGTCTCTAAACTGTCGCCCTCCAGATGTTGCAAAACTACAACTCCCACCATGCCTTGACAGCTGTTTGCTGTGTTGGCATGCTGGGAGTTGTAGTTTTGCAAGATTTAGAGGGGTTCAGGCTAGAGATCACTGACAGTGGTCTCTAAACTGTAGCCCTCCAGATATTACAAAACTACAACTCCCAGCATGCTCAGACAGCAGATTGCTGTCTTAGCATGCTGAGATTTGTAGTTTTGCAACATCTGGAGGGCCACAGTTTAGAGACCACTGTCAGTGATCTCCAGCCTGAACCCCTCTAAATCTTGCAAAACTACAACTCCCAGCATTCAGGAACAGCAAATGGCTGTCTCGGCATGCTGGGAGTTGTACTTGCGTGCATCCAGCTGTTGCATAACTACATCTCCCAGCATTCTCTTTGGCAATCAGTACATGCTGAGAGTTGTAGTTCTGCAACAGCTGGAGGCACACTGGTTGGGAAATACCGAGTTAGGTAATAGGTTCTATTACCCAACTCAGTATTTTCCAGTGTGCCTCCAGCTGTTGCAAAACTACAACTCCCAGCATGCACGTTCTGTCAGTGCATGCTGGGAGTTGTAGTTTTGCCCCCCCCCCCCCCTCCCATGTGAATGTACAGGTTACATTCACACTGGCGGCGGATTACAGTGAATTCCCTGCTTCAGGTTTGAGCTGCAGCAGCCGCAGCTCAAACTCCTAGCGGGAGACTCAGTGTAATCCGCCGTCAGTGTGAATGTAACCTAAAAACACTACACTACACTAACATAAAATAAAGAGTAAAACACTACATATACACACGTACACTGCCCCCCCACCACCACCCCTTCCCCCCCAATAAAAATGAAAAACGTATCCTACAGCAGTGTTTCCAAAACGGAACCTCCAGCTGTTGCAAAACAAAAACTCCCAGCATTTCCGGACAGCCATTGACTGTCCAAGCATGCTGGGAGTTTAGCAACAGCTGGAGGCACCCTGTTTGGGAATCACTGGCTTAGAATACCCCTATGTCCACCCCTATGCAAATCCCTAATTTGGGCCTCAAATGCACATGGCGCTCTCACTTTGGAGCCCTGGCGTATTTCAAGGCAACAGTTTAGGGCCACATATGGGGTATCGCCGTACTCGGGAGAAATTGCCTAACAAATTTTGGGGGGCTTTTTCTCCTTTTACCCCTTATGAAAAGGTAAAGTTGGGGTCTACACCAGCATGTTAGTGTAAAAAAAAAAACATTTTTGTACACTAACATACTGGTGTTGCCCCATACTTTAAAATTTCACAAGCGGTAAAAGAAAAAAAGCCTCCAAAGTTTGTAACGCATTTTCTCCTGAGGACGGAGATACCCCATATGTGGGCGCAAAGTGTTCTGGGGACGCACAACAAGGCTCAGAAGGGAGAGTGCACCATGTAAATTTGAGGTCTAAATTGGTGATTTGCACAGGGGTGGCTGATTTTACAGTGGTTCTGACATAAGTGCAAAACAATAAATACCCACATGTGACCCCATTTTGGAAACTACACCCCTCACGGAATGTAACAAGGGGTACAGTGAGCATTTACACCCCACAGGTGTCTGACAGATCTTTGAAACAGGGGTCTGTGAAAATGAAAAATAAAATTTTTAATTTACACAGCCCACTGTTCCAAAGATACGTCAAATGCCAGTGGGGTGTAAATTCTCCCTGCACCCCTTATTACCTTCCGTGAGGGGTGTAGTTTTAAAAATGGGGTCACATGTGGGGGGTCCACTGTTCTGGCACCACGGGGGGCTTTGGAAATGCACATGGCCAAATTCTCTCTCCAAAAGCTCAATGATGCTCCTTCTCTTCTGAGCATTGTAGTTCGCCCCCAGTGCACTTCACGTCCACTTATTGGGTATTTCCATACTCAGAAGAGATGGGGTTACAAATTTTGGGGGGTATTTTCTGCTATTATCCCTTGTAAAAATATAAAATTTGGGGGAAAACAAGCATTTTAGTGTAAAAAAAATATTTTTTTTTTACATATGCAAAAGTCGTGAAACACCTGTGGGGTATTAAGGTTCACTTTACCCCTTGTTACGTTCCCCAAGGGGTCTAGTTTCCAAAATGGTATGCCATGTGTTTTTTTTTTCTGTCCTGGCACCATAGGTGCTTCCTAAATGCGGCATGCCCCCAGAGCAAAATTTGCTTCCAAAAAGCCAAATGTGACTCCTTCTCTTCTGAGACCTGTAGTGCGCCAGCAGAGCACTTTTCATCCCCATATTGGGTGTCTTCTGAATCGGGAGAAATTGGGCTTCAAATGTTGGGGGGTATTTTCTGCTATTACCTTTTTTAAAAATGTTAAATTTTTGCTAAACCAAGCATTTTTGGTAAAAAAAAAATTATTTTTTTTACATATGCAAAAGTCGTGAAACACCTGTGGGGTATTAAGGTTCACTTTATCCCTTGTTACGTTCCTCAAGGAGTCTAGTTTCCAAAATGGTATGCCATGTCGTTTTTTTTTGCTGTCCTGGCACCATAGGGGCTTCCTAAATGCGACATGCCCCCCGAGCAAAATTTGCTCTCAAAAAGCCAAATATGACTCCTTCTCTTCTGAGCATTGTAGTTCGCCCGTAATGCACTTCAGGTCAACTTATGGGGTACCTCCATACTCAGAAGAGATGGGGTTACAAATTTTGGGGGGTATTTTCTGCTATTAACCCTTGCAAAAATGTGAAATTTGGGGGGAAACACACATTTTAGTGAAATTTTTTTTTTTTTTTTTTACATATGCAAAAGTCATGAAACACCTGTGGGGTATTAAGGCTCACTTAATTCCTTTTTACGTTCCTCAAGGGGTCTAGTTTCCAAAATGGTATGCCATGTTTTTTTTATTTGCTGTTTTGGCACCATAGGGGCTTCCTAAATGCAACATGCCCCCAAAAAACCATTTCAGAAAAACGTACTCTCCAAAATCCCCTTGTCGCTCCTTCGCTTCTGAGCCCTCTACTGCGCCCGCCGAACAAGTTACATAGACATATGAGGTATGTGCTTACTCGAGAGAAATTGGGCTACAAATTCAAGTATAAATTTTATCCTTTTACCCCTTGTAAAAATTCAAAAATTGGGTCTACAAGAACATGCAAGTGTAAAAAATGAAGATTTTGAATTTTCTCCTTCACTTTGCTGCTTTTACCGTGAAACACCTAAAGGGTTAAAACACTTACTGAATGTCATTTTGAATACTTTGGGGGGTGCAGTTTTTGTAATGGGGTCATTTATGGGGTATTTCTAATATGAAGACCCTTCAAATCCACTTCAAACCTGAACTGGTCCATGAAAAATAGCGAGTTTGAAAATTTTGTGAAAAATTGTAAAATTGCTGCTGAACTTTGAAGCCCTCTGGTGTCTTCCAAAAGTAAAAACATGTCAATTTTATGATTAAAATATAAAGTAGACATATTGTATATGTGAATCCAAAAAAAATAATATTTGGAATATCAATTTTCCTTACAAACAGATAGCTTCAAAGTTAGAAAAATGCAAAATTTTCAATTTTTTCATCAAATTTTGGGATTTTTCACCAAGAAAGGATGCAAGTTACCACAAAAATTTACCACTATGTTAAAGTAGAATATGTCACGAAAAAACAATCTCGGAATCAGATTGATAAGTAAAAGCATCCCAGAGTTATTAATGTTTAAAGTGACAGTGGTCAGATGTGCAAAAAAGGGCTGCGTCCTAGAGGTGAAAATGGGCTGTGTCCTTAAGGGGTTAAAGTTGGATGGGAAAATGAAAAAAAAAAAATTTCACTAAAATGCTGGTGTTACCCTAAATTTTTCATTTTCACAAGGGAAAACAGGAAAAAAGCCCCCCCAAATTTGTAACCTAATTTCTTCTGAGTAAGAACATACCCCACATGTGAATGTAAAGTCCTCTGCGGGCGAACTACAATGCTCAGATAAGAAGGAGCCCAATTGGGATTTTGAAGAGAAAATTTGTCCGGAATCTAAGGCCACATGTGTTTACAAAGCCCCCATGGTACCAGAACAGTGGACCCCCCAACATGTGACCCCATTTTGGAAACTACACCCCTCAAGTAATGTAATAAGGAGTACAGTGAGCATTTACGCCCCACAAGGGTCTGACAAATTTTTGAAACAGTGGTCTGTCTATGAAAATGAAAAATGGAATTTTTCATTTTCTCAGCCCACTGTTCCAAAGATCTGTCAAATGCCAGTGGGGTGTAAATGCTCACTGCACCCCTTATTAAATTCTGTGAAGGGTGTAGTTTCCAAAATGGGGTCACATGTGGGGGGGGGTCCACTGTTCTAGCACCACGTGGGGCTTTGTAACTGCACATGGCCCCTGACTTACATTCCAAACAAATTCACTCTTCAAAAGCTCAATGGCTCTCCTCCTCTTCTGAGCATTGTAGTTCGACTGCAGAGCACTTGACGTACACACATGGGGTATGTCCATACTCAGAAGAAATGGGGTTACAAATTTTGGGGGTAATTTTCTCCTATTACCCCTTGTAAAAATGTAAAATTTGTGGCAAAACCAGCATTTTAGTGAAAAATTTTTTTTTTTTAATTTACACATACAACTTTAACAAAAAGTCGTGAAATACCTGTGAGGTGTTAAGGCTCACTGTTCCCCTTGTTACGTTACTTGAGGGGTGTAGTTTCCAAAATAGTATGCTATGTGGGTATTTTTGCTGTTCTGGCACCATAGGGGCTTCCTAAATGCGACATGCCCCCCCCCACCCCAAAACCATTTCAGCAAAATTTGCTTTCCAAAAGCCAAATGTGACTCCTTCTCTTCTGAGCATTGTAGTTCGCCCGCAGAGCATTTTACGTCCTAACATGGGGTATTTTCATACTCAGAAGAGATGGGGTTACAAATTTTGTGGGGCATTTTCTTCCATTACCCTTTATAAAAATGGTAAATTTGGGGAAAAACTGCACTTTAGTTAAAACTGTTTTTTTATCATTTACATATCCGACTTTAACGAAAAGTCATCAAACACCTGTGGGGTTTAAAGGCTCACTGGACCCCTTGTTAAATGCCTTGAGGGGTGTCGTTTCCAAAACGGTATGCCATGTGTGGGTTTTCTGCTGTTCTGGCACCATAGGGGGCCTCCTAAATGTGACATGCCCCCCAAAAACCATTTCAGCAAAATCCATTTTCTAAAATCCCATTGTCGCTCCTTCCCTTCTGAGCCCTCTACTGCGCCAGTCGAACACTTGACATACACATATGAGGTATTTCCTTACTCGAGAGAAATTGGGTTACAAATTTTGAGAGGATATTTCTCCTTTTACCCCTTGTAAAAATTCAAAAACTGGGTCTACAAGAACATGCGAGTGTAAAAAAAGGAAGATTTTGAATTTTCTCCTTCACATTGCTGCTATTCCTGTGAAACACCTAAAGGGTTAACACACTTACTGAATGTAATTTTGAATACTTTGAGGGTGCAGATTTTACATTGGGGTCATTTGTGGGGTATTTCTAATAAGAAAGCACTTCAAACCTATTTCAAGCCTGAACTGGTCTATGAAAAATTCTGATTTTGAAAATGTTGTGAAAAATTGGAAAATTGCTGCTGAACTTTGAAGCCATCTGATGTCTTCCAAAAATAAAAACATGCCAAATTTATGATGCAAACATAAAGTAGACATATTGTGTTTGTGAATCAAAATATAATTTATTTAGAATGTCTATTTTCCTTACAAGAAGAGAGCTTCAAAGTTAGAAAATGTAAAAATTTTAAATTTTTTCATCAAATTTAGGAATTTTTCACTAAGAAACCATGCAAGTATCGACAAAATTTTACCAATAACATAAAGTAGATTATGTCACGAAAAAACAATCTCGGAATCAGAATGATAGGTAAAAGCATCCCAGAGTTATTAATGCTTAAAGTGAAAGTGGTCAGATCTGCAAAAAAACTTATTTTTTGCGCCACCAATTCTACTTTGTAATGACATCAGTCATTTTACCCAAAAATGTACAGCGAAATGGGAAAAAAAATCATTGTGCGACAAAATTGAAGAAAAAACACTATTGTGTCACTTTTGGTGGCTTTCGTTTTTACGCAGTACATTTTTCTGTAGAAATGACATCTTATTTTTATTCTGTAGGTCCATACGGTTAAAATGATACCCTACTTGTATACTTTTGATTTTGTCGTACTTTTGAAAAAAATCATAACTAGAAGCAGTAAAATTTATATGTTAAAAATTGTCATTTTCTGACCCCTATAACTTTTTTATTTTTAATGAGACGGGACGGTGTGAGGGCTAATTTTTTGCGCCGTAATCTGAAGTTTTATCGTTACCATTTTTGTTTTGAGCTGACTTTTTGATCACTTTTTATTCTTTTTTTTATGGTTTGAAATGTGACCAAAAATATGCTATTTTGGACTTTGGAATTTTTTTGCGCGTACGCCATTGACTATGCCGTTTATTTAATGATATAGTTTTATAGTTCGGACATTTACGCACGCGGTGATACCACATATCTTTATATTTATTTTTATTTACATGTTTATTTTTTATTTTGGAAAAAGGGGGTGTTTTGAACTTTTGTTCAGGAAAGGGTTAATACATATTTTTAACCCCTTAAGGACTCAGGGTTTTTCCGTTTTTGCACTTTCGTTTTTTCCTCCTTACCTTTTAAAAATCATAACCCTTTCAATTTTCCACCTAAAAATCCATATTATGGCTTATTTTTTGCGTCGCCAATTCTACTTTGCAGTGACATTAGTAATTTTACCCAAAAATGCACGGCGAAACGGAAAAAAAAATCATTGTGCGACAAAATCGAAAAAAAAACGCCATTTTGTAAATTTTGGGGGCTTCCGTTTCTACACAGTGCATATTTCGGTAAAAATTACACCTTATCATTATTCTGTAGATCCATACAGTTAAAATGATACCCTACTTATATAGGTTTGATTTTGTCGCACTTCTGGAAAAAATCATAACTACATGCAGGAAAATTTATACGTTTAAAAATGTCATCTTCTGACCCCTATAACTTTTTTATTTTTCCACGTACGGGGCGGTATGAGGACTCATTTTTTGCGCCGTGATCTGAAGTTTTTATTGGTATGATTTTTGTTTTGATCTGACTTTTTGATCACTTTTTATTCATTTTTTAATGTTATAAAAAGTTACCAAAATACGCTTTTTTGGACTTTGGAATTTTTTTGCGCGTACGCCATTGACCGTACGGCTTAATTAATTATATATTTTTATAGTTCGGACATTTACGCACGCGGCGATACCACATATGTTTATTTTTATTTTTTTTTACACTGTTTTATTTTTTTTATGGGAAAAGGGGGGTGATTCAAACTTTTATTAGGGAAGGGGTTAAATGACCTTTATTAACACTTTTTTTTTCACTTTTTTTTTGCAGTGATATAGGTCCCATAGGGACCTATAACACTGCACACACTGATCTCTCATCCTGATCACAGGCGTGTATTTACACGCCTGTGATCAGCATTATCGGCGCTTGACTGCTCCTGCCTGGATCTCAGGCACGGAGCAGTCATTCGTCGATCGGACACCGAGGAGGCAGGTAAGAGCCCTCCCGGTGTCTGATCAGCTGTTCGGGACGCAGCGATTTCACCGCGGCGGTCCCGAACAGCCCGACTGAGCAGCCGGGATACTTTCAGTTTCACTTTAGAAGCGGCGGTCAGCTTTGACCGCCGCTTCTAAAGGGTTAATACCGCACATCGCCGCGATCGGCGATGTGTGGTATTAGCCGCGGGTCCCGGCCGTTGATTAGCGCCGGGACCCACGCGATATGATGCGGGATCGCGGCGCGATCCCGCTTCATATCGCGGGAGCCGGCGCAGGATGTAAATATACGTCCTGCGTCGTTAAGGGGTTAAACTTTTTTTACACAATTTTTTTTGCAGTGGCTATAGAGGGCTATAGCACTGCACACTTTGATTCATTGCACAGATCCCTGCCATGGGTTACCATGGCGGCGATCAGTGTTATGGCCACTTGACTGCTCCTGCCTGGATCTCAGGCACGGAGCAGCCATTTGGGGATCGGACGCCGAGGAAGCAGGTAAGAGCCCTCCCAGTGTCCTGCTCGCTGTTCGGGATGCCGCGATTTTATCGCGGCGGTCCCGAACAGCCCGACTGACTAGCCGGGATAGTTTCACTTTCACTTTAGAAGCGGCGGTCAGCTTTGACCGCCGCTTCTAAAGGGTTAATACCGCACATCACCGCGATCGGCGATGTGTGGTAGTAGCTGCGGGTCCCGGCCCTTGATGGGCGCCGGGACCGACGCAGTATGATGCGGCTTCGCGGCGCGACCCCGCTTCATATCGCGGAAGCTGTCGCAGGACGTAAATATACGTCCTGCGTCGTTAAGGAGTTAAGGGGTTAAACTGAAAGTGCCCATGGTTTGCTGTCTTTCCATGAATTAGAGATATTTATGAAATGTCTATTTATAAAAATAAGTTAAAAAAAATTTCCCTCTCCTCCACACAGACCCCGGTACAAAAAACTTGCTATACCTGACCTCATTACAGATCACTTCTGATACATGTGGACAGGGGTGTAACTATAGGGTTGCACATGTATCAGTCACACAGGGGCCCTGGTTTCAGGAGGGCCCCAAGGCTCCACTGTCCCATAAAAAGACACCAGTATTTGAAATGGCACATGGTAGACATGGGGCCCTATCACAGACTTTGCACTGGGGGTCCAGAAGCTACAAGTTCCACCTCTGTACGTGGACACAGGTTTGGAGTTACAGGTATATTTGGCCTTGTTAGGACACTTAGTCCTACTGTACGTGCAGTAAAGACTTTTGAGGTGGGATTTTTCCAAACCTGTACCGAGGAAAAGCTGACTGGGTGCCCATAGTGACCAATCAGATTGGTTCTTTCATTTTAACAAAGGCCTCTGAAGCAATCTAATTGGTTGCTATGGGCAAATGGGCAACTTTTCCTCTGCACAGGTTTTGATAAATCTCCCTAGTGGTGCAGGGAATTGTTCCATACGTTGCAGGTTTCTCCTATAGTAATATCTAGGGTTGCCACCTAGCTTGAATTTCACCGATACAGCCAGTATTTTGGCCACGCTGCCGGTAATGTTATATAAAAAATACTGGCAACACAAATGCCGGTAATTTTTTGGGCAGGGGGGTGGAGGTAGCAGCCTCCACTGGTCACTTATTTAGAGTGGCCACGGGCCAAGCAGCTGAACAGGAATCGGCACCGCGCCCACTTTAAAGGGGTATTCCAGGGAAAAAGTTAATTCTTTTTTATGTCTACTGGCTCCAGAAAGTTAAACAGATTTGTAAATTACTTCTATTAAAAAATCTTAATCCTTTCAATAAATATCAGCTGCTGAAGTTGAGTTGTTGTTTTCTGTCTGGCAACAGTGCTCTCTGCTGACATCTCTGCTTGTCTCGGGAACTGCACAGAGTAGAAGAGGTTTGCTAAACTGGGCGGTTCCCGAGACAAGTGTCATCAGAGAGCACTTAGACAGAAAAGAACAACTCAACTTCAGAAGCTCATAAGTACTGAAAGAATTACGTTTTTTGAATAGAAGTAATTTACAAATCTGTTTAACTTTCTGTAGCCAGTTGATATATATATTTAAAAAAAAAAAAAAGTTTTTTCCTGGATAACCCCTTTAAATCAGTGAGCTGTGGTCAGGGCTGGATTCATGTAGTGGTGGACGGAGCTGGAGCTGCAGCTGCAACTAGGCGACACAGGCCACCCGGCACCCGCTTAGGCCACCTGCCTTTCCGACCACCCGCCTACCCGCGATCAATTATCAGTATGTCATATAAGAGGGCCAGCCCTGTGATCTCCCAGGCCGGCCCTGTTCCACTTACGGTCCGGTGAACATGCATGTGTTTCCTGCAGCTGTCCGCCCGGCAGTGGTCATTATGAGGCATTTGGACAGACCCAAAGATTCTCTTCCAAAGAGGTACATTCCACATTAGTATAGCTATTATAAACACATATACCATTTAGGAGCATGGAAAAGCTAGGTGACAATCTATCACCTAGCTTTTCCATGCTCCTGAATATCATATCTGCTTATATTAGCTCAGATGTTATAAACAGATGTGCCTATATGTAGAATTGTCCAAACTATTTAAATATAACGTTAATTAAACCACATTTTTTTGTATTTTTAGTCACATCATATACCAAAAAAAACAAATAAAAAGCAATCAAAAAGTCGAATCAAAACAAAAATGGTCACTTATTTAGAGTGGCCACGGGCCAAGCAGCTGAACAGGAATCGGCACCGCGCCCACTTTAAAGGGGTATTCCAGGGAAAAAGTTAATTCTTTTTTATGTCTACTGGCTCCAGAAAGTTAAACAGATTTGTAAATTACTTCTATTAAAAAATCTTAATCCTTTCAATAAATATCAGCTGCTGAAGTTGAGTTGTTGTTTTCTGTCTGGCAACAGTGCTCTCTGCTGACATCTCTGCTTGTCTCGGGAACTGCACAGAGTAGAAGAGGTTTGCTAAACTGGGCGGTTCCCGAGACAAGTGTCATCAGAGAGCACTTAGACAGAAAAGAACAACTCAACTTCAGAAGCTCATAAGTACTGAAAGAATTACGTTTTTTGAATAGAAGTAATTTACAAATCTGTTTAACTTTCTGTAGCCAGTTGATATATATATTTAAAAAAAAAAAAAAGTTTTTTCCTGGATAACCCCTTTAAATCAGTGAGCTGTGGTCAGGGCTGGATTCATGTAGTGGTGGACGGAGCTGGAGCTGCAGCTGCAACTAGGCGACACAGGCCACCCGGCACCCGCTTAGGCCACCTGCCTTTCCGACCACCCGCCTACCCGCGATCAATTATCAGTATGTCATATAAGAGGGCCAGCCCTGTGATCTCCCAGGCCGGCCCTGTTCCACTTACGGTCCGGTGAACATGCATGTGTTTCCTGCAGCTGTCCGCCCGGCAGTGGTCATTATGAGGCATTTGGACAGACCCAAAGATTCTCTTCCAAAGAGGTACATTCCACATTAGTATAGCTATTATAAACACATATACCATTTAGGAGCATGGAAAAGCTAGGTGACAATCTATCACCTAGCTTTTCCATGCTCCTGAATATCATATCTGCTTATATTAGCTCAGATGTTATAAACAGATGTGCCTATATGTAGAATTGTCCAAACTATTTAAATATAACGTTAATTAAACCACATTTTTTTGTATTTTTAGTCACATCATATACCAAAAAAAACAAATAAAAAGCAATCAAAAAGTCGAATCAAAACAAAAATGGTCACTTATTTAGAGTGGCCACGGGCCAAGCAGCTGAACAGGAATCGGCACCGCGCCCACTTTAAAGGGGTATTCCAGGGAAAAAGTTAATTCTTTTTTATGTCTACTGGCTCCAGAAAGTTAAACAGATTTGTAAATTACTTCTATTAAAAAATCTTAATCCTTTCAATAAATATCAGCTGCTGAAGTTGAGTTGTTGTTTTCTGTCTGGCAACAGTGCTCTCTGCTGACATCTCTGCTTGTCTCGGGAACTGCACAGAGTAGAAGAGGTTTGCTAAACTGGGCGGTTCCCGAGACAAGTGTCATCAGAGAGCACTTAGACAGAAAAGAACAACTCAACTTCAGAAGCTCATAAGTACTGAAAGAATTACGTTTTTTGAATAGAAGTAATTTACAAATCTGTTTAACTTTCTGTAGCCAGTTGATATATATATTTAAAAAAAAAAAAAAGTTTTTTCCTGGATAACCCCTTTAAATCAGTGAGCTGTGGTCAGGGCTGGATTCATGTAGTGGTGGACGGAGCTGGAGCTGCAGCTGCAACTAGGCGACACAGGCCACCCGGCACCCGCTTAGGCCACCTGCCTTTCCGACCACCCGCCTACCCGCGATCAATTATCAGTATGTCATATAAGAGGGCCAGCCCTGTGATCTCCCAGGCCGGCCCTGTTCCACTTACGGTCCGGTGAACATGCATGTGTTTCCTGCAGCTGTCCGCCCGGCAGTGGTCATTATGAGGCATTTGGACAGACCCAAAGATTCTCTTCCAAAGAGGTACATTCCACATTAGTATAGCTATTATAAACACATATACCATTTAGGAGCATGGAAAAGCTAGGTGACAATCTATCACCTAGCTTTTCCATGCTCCTGAATATCATATCTGCTTATATTAGCTCAGATGTTATAAACAGATGTGCCTATATGTAGAATTGTCCAAACTATTTAAATATAACGTTAATTAAACCACATTTTTTTGTATTTTTAGTCACATCATATACCAAAAAAAACAAATAAAAAGCAATCAAAAAGTCGAATCAAAACAAAAATGGTACCAATAAAACAACAGATCACGGTGCAATAAATGAGCCCTATACATCCCAGTATTTGGAACAATAAAAGAGTCATAGGGATCAGAAGAGGACAAAATTTCCCCCACATATGTATTGTATCTCTTATACCACTTCCTGTGATGTCACGCATATATAATTAATTATGCAAATTAGCATGGGCGGTATTTTTTTGCAAGAAAGGTGGCAACCCACGTAATATCACAGGAGTAATATTCTCCTTCAGGACACAGTTATACATGAGGAGATGTCTCTGTTAACCCCTTAATGAAGCAGCGATTTTTCAGTTAATGCATTTTCATTTTTTCCTCATCTCCTTTTAAAATCCATATGCAATTTTAGGGGGTATAGGTTCTATGCAGTGCACTTTACAGGAAATTGATCAAGTTATATTTATTTTGTATGTCAATACGATTACAACGATACCAAATTTATATAGATGTTGTTTTATTTTACTAGTTTAAAAAAATGATTAATTTTAGTAAAAAATAAATACATAGTATGCTTCAAATTGTCCTCTTCTGACTTCTATAACTTAATTTTTGTATACAGGGATCTATGTGAGATGTTTCATTATTTGTGCTGAGATCTGTTTTTATCGGTACCATATTTGTTTTGATGGGACTTTATAATCGCTTTTTATTCATGTTTTTCTGGTATATGAATTGACCAAAAATCCGCAATTTATGACTTTGTTATTTTTTTTTCTCTTACGTTTACATCATTGACCAAGTGGTTTTATAAAAATTATATTTTACTAGTTTACTAGATAATACCACAAATGTTTACATTTATTTTTGTTTATGTGGTGTCCCGGTACAGGACCTGGTCCTGTCTCTTGTCTAAGGTCCCCACAGTTAGAGTCCCTCCATGTCTATAGGGCTCTCCTGTAGGGCTTACCCCTAGTAGTCTTAAGTAAAGTGTGTACATGTTAATTTAATGTAGAGGAAATATATGTATAGGACCTTAGTGGTCACGTGATACACAGTTGTAATGTATAAAATGCTTAAGGATCTTTCGAGGTCATGTGATGTACCCAGAGTTCACTGAGTTCATAACTTACAGGTTTGCTGACCAATGAGCTTTGTCCAGCCCTCTTAATATATAAGGGGCTGCAGCCACTAAATTCACTCTCTTAGTTCCGGATTATGAAGCAAGCACAACATCTCAGCATCAGCATCAATTCAAGCTAGGCCTGAAGCCTAACATCCCGCAGCCACAAAACGTGCGTTACCAAGGCTCAAACTACTGAATCCTGTGTGACTACTATCAGCTCAAATATTCTAAAATAGTAGCACAGTGGCTAGCATCAAAAGATCATTGCTTCCAAGTCCCATCAAACCTGTGAGGAACCTGTATCCCCGTTCACTCTTGAAAAGACTGTTATGTTCAATACTGTTGCATAAAATCTTCGAGTAAAGTTCAGTTTACTTCATAAAATCTGCTGTGGACATTCCGTTATTTTTCCCTGCCGTTTGTGGGGCGGTTTGCAGTAGGAACATTACTATTGAGGAAACCGCAGCCTGGCGTCACCACATTCAAGGGTTAATACCACCAGACCCAACACTATTACCGCAACACCCTAGACACCATTACGCTCCCAGCACCACATTTACATTATCTTATTTTGAAAAAGTGTGTGTGGGGGGTTGGGGGGCAGTATGATTCACACTTTTATTAGGGGAGGGGCCTATTCACATTTATAATATATATTTTTTTTATTATTCTTTTTTACACTTTTTTTTTTGTTCCCATAGAGGACTATAATATGAAATCACTGGATCGCTAACAAAGTTCGATGCTATGAACGGCTTTAGGTCCCACAATCAACTTTGATTTCGGGATCTAAAGGGTTCATAGGCATAATAGGGATATTATCTGGCCCAAGGCTGAAGATTCCCCCCATGGTATGGAGTGGGATGTCATCACAATCTCGCTCCAATGCTGGTTACTCCTTCCCAGGACATCCCCATGTGACCTATAGCGGGAATGTGTAAAACTATATAGATTTTCCCATCCCAAGTGAGAAATGCTACTTCTAGTTTATATTACTATGAAATAATGAATCTCATTCATCTCGTGTCCTTTATAACAGATACATTGAATGCTCAGGATAACATATCACATAGCACATTTTTATCATGACTTTTATGTTGAGGTTTTTATGTATTTTTTAACTTTGGCTTCCAATGTTGCTGTTTTTCAACCATCAGTTCATTGGGACGATGCAATCATAGCGCAGGCCCATGTAACATATTGTACTGCACTATCCAATAGCCAGACCCATCGACCAATAGGATCGCAGGGTTTTACAAATAAACAACAACAGAAAATGACAGTTGGTGCCAGTCTGCGATTGCTCTTCTAGAGTTGAGACCGGCTCCTTATTTCTCTGCGAGAAGTGACTTTTTTGGACAGCGACCCCCATCAATTTCTACAGATTTTGAGGAGAGGAGGAGAGGCGAGGAGGAGGCGAGTAGGAGGCGGAGGAGAGGAGGAGGCGGAGGAGAGGAGGAGGCGGAGGAGGAGAGGAGGCGGAGGAGGAGAGGAGGAGAGGAGAGGAGGAGAGGCGAGGAGGAGGAGAGGCGAGGAGGAGGAGGCGGCGAGGAAGAGAAGAAAAGGCGACACCATGAGGAAGAGGAAGAGAGAACTGACAGCCCTTTATGAGGAGGAGTGGTAAGTATAAAGGACACATCACTACACCATTTTATAGGGATACATTTACAGACAGTCTTCAAAAACTAAGAGTTGTTTTTCTGCCATCCACTAGGGGAAGATTTATCAAAAATGTAGAGAAAATGTTGACCAGTTGCCATAGCAACCAATCAGCTTCCCCCCTTTTTCAGAGGCCTTTTTAAAAAAAGAAATTAAAAAAGCAATCTGATTGGTTGCTATGGGTAACTGCAACACTATTCTCAGCCAAACGTTTTGATAAATCCCCCCCAGTACTGTCTATGATGTTTTTTTTCTTTTCTAACGTTTGCACTGAGCATGTCCCATAAACTGTCATGTGCAGTGCAACCACACTACTGAGCCTCCATGTATAACTGCTACTAGTGTATATGCTAATTGCCCCTAATGTTATATGTGATAACTGCCCCCCTAATGTTATATATGATAACTGCCCCAGTAATGTTATATGTGATATCTGCTCCCCTAACGTTATATGTGATAACTGCCCCCCTAATGTTGTATGTGATAACTGCCCCCCTAATGTTATACGTGATAACTGCCCCCTAATGTTATATGTGATAACTGTCCCTAATGTTATATATGATAACTGCCCCCCTAATGTTATATGTGATAACTGCCCCTAATGTTATATGTGATAACCGCCCCCCTAATGTTGTATGTGATAACTGCCCCCCTAATGTTATATGTGATAACTGCCCGCCTAATGTTATATGTGATAACTGCCCCCCTAATGTTATATGTGATAACTGCCCCCCTAATGTTATATATGATAACTGCCCCCCTAATGTTATATGTGATAACTGCCCCTAATGTTATATGTGATAACTGCCCCCCTAATGTTATGTGTGATAACTGCCCCTAATGTTATATATGATAACTGCCCCCTAATGTTGTATGTGATAACTGCCCCCCTAATATTATATGTGATAACTGCCCCCCTAATGTTATATGTGATAACTGCCCCTCTAATGTTATATGTGATAACTGCCCCCCTAATGTTATATGTGATAACTGCCCCCCTAATGTTATATGTGATAACTGCCCCCCTAATGTTATATGTGATAACTGCCCCCCTAATGTTATATGTGATAACTGCCCCCCTAATATTATATGTGATAACTGCCCCCCTTAATGTTATATGTGATAACTGCCCCCCTAATGTTATATGTGATAACTGCCCCTCTAATATTATATGTGATAACTGCCCCCCTAATGTTATATGTGATAACTGCCCCCCTAATATTATATGTGATAACTGCCCCCCTTAATGTTATATGTGATAACTGCCCCCCTAATGTTATATGTGATAACTGCCCCTCTAATATTATATGTGATAACTGCCCCCCTAATGTTATATGTGATAACTGCTCCCCTAATGTTATATGTGATAACTGCCCCCCTTATGTTATATGTGATAACTGCCCCCAATGTTATCATAGTTGGGCAGCTATATGTATCATACCACCAGAGGAATTTAGATTAAGAAGTTTTCTGGGACTTTTCCATTTATGGTCCATCCTCAGGACTGGCTATTAATGTGTTGTTGGTGGTGGACCAACACCAGGCACCTCACCCCTGCCCTACAGCTGTTTGGCAGAGCCATGGGGGGAGATTTACCAAAACCTGTCCAGACAAAAAGCTGCTGAGTTGCCCATAGCAACCAATCAGAGCGCTTCTTTCATTTTGCAAAGGCCTTTTCAAAAATGAAAGAATCGATCTGATTGGTTGCTATGGGCAACACAGCAACTTTTCCTCAGGACAGGTTTTGATAAATCTCCCCCCATGATGGTTTTCACATATAAACAATGGAGGAGATTTATCCAAACCTGGGCAGAGGAAGAGTGGTGCAGTTGCCTATAGCAACCTATCAGATTGCTTCTTTTAAAAAATGAAAGAAGCAATATGATTGGTTGCTATGGGCAACTGCACCACTCTTCCTCTACACAGGTTTGGATAAATCTCCTCCAATGACGGGAGATAGAGAAGAGATTTTGGGTCATTCTGAAATGCTGGTGCCAGGTCACTGCAGCACAGCCCCCATTCAATTTAATGGAACTAAGATTTGACAGCAGTGGATAGACCATAAATGTAAATGTCCCAGAAAACCACTGGAAAATCTCTTTAATATATATGATAACTGCCTCTTCAATGGTAAATGTGATTTCTGACCCAGTGTTATACGTGATAATGCCACTATTTTTGTTTCGATAATGCCACTATTTTTAGGCCTTTTCGATCGCTTTTTATACATTTTTTTCTGGTACATGAAGTGACCAAAAATCTGCAATTCTGCTATTTTTTTTACATTTACGCCATTAACCGTGCAGTTTTGTTACCATTGGACATTTCTGCATGTGGCAATACTTAAAGGGGTACTCCACCGCTAGGCATCATGGGGGAGATTTATCAAAACCTGTCCAGAGGACAAGTTGCCCAGTAACCCATAGCAACCAATCAGATCACTTCTTTCACTTTGCAGAGGCCTTGTTAAAAATGAAAGAAGCAAGCTGATTGGTTGCTATGGGCACCCTATCCCCTATCGCTGGGACACCCGTGACCTCTGCGCACTGACCCGTGACACCCCGTGTTCTGAACAAATGCCAAGTTCTGGCGGCAGTGGTCGTGATGTCACGCCATTCCCCCTAGTGATGTCACGCCCCCCCTTCGATGTCTATGGGAAGGGGTGTGACGGCTCCCATAGACATGCATGGAGGGGATGTGGCGTTTTTTCTTTTAGATTTTTTACATTTTTTTTTACAGCATTCAATGTGTAGCATGAATAATTCAATTATTTTATTATTTGGGTCATTATGAATGTGGCGAAACTCAATATGTTTTTTAAATTTTTTATGTTGTTTTCAGAAAAAGTTGATGCTTTTTTTTTATTTACATTTTATTTTTAAGAGCCCTACAAAGGGACTGACAGCGATCAGTGTGGAAACTCCTCACATGCAGCTTTCAGGATTTGACTGATGTATATGAAGGGTTAATCTACTAGAAGAGGTTCCTCCGCTCCTTGTAGCTCCAGCAGGAGCCCGACTATCATACTGATCCCTGCACGGTAGACCCGCATTGCCTTATGATAGCACTGAAAATATGGTGGGCAAGACTAGGGACCCTTAAAGGGGTACTCCACTGATCTGTACAGATGCCCGGCATTCTGCCACGCCCCCTCCCATAGACATGAATGGAGGGGGCGTGGCTTGATGTAACGAGAATATAATGTTGTACCATATGGTCTCATAGACTTCCATGGTGTCATATTATGGCTCCTTATAACTGGGATGGCCCATTATTTGGTCGGGTGCATGAGGCCCAATACTATAGATGTTATCTCTTCTATCACAGTTCAGCATCTGCCACCCAGGAGGAGTCGGAGAAGACGGAGGACCAGCCAAAGGAGGAGACGGACGGCGAGCCAAAGAAGAAGAGGGAGCAGACGGACAACAACCGCAGGGAGACCACTGATGACGCCATCCTACAGCCGGAGGAACGAGCCGCTTTTTACAGACTCCTGGGTAACAATACATTTTTCTTTCAATGACAAAAAGTATAATATTTTATCACATGATAAAATAAAGTGTTCTTCTCCCATTAAAGATGCCCCCCCCCCCCAAGGAGATAGATAGTTGCCCCCAGTGTAGATAGGTTCTGCCAAGGGGTAGATAGTGGTTCCCAGTGTAGACAGGTGCCCTCCAGGAGGTAGATAGTAGTTTCCAGTGTAGATAGGTTTCCACCAGAGGTAGACAGTAGTAATGAGCGGCAGGGGACATATTCGAATTTGCAATATTTCACTATGTTTTTTTTCATGCGAAAATTTGTAATGAAGTTCGCATAGTGCGCATGCGCAATTATATCTCCAGTGTGCCGATATTCGCATAGTTGTCTCCAGTTGTCTCCAGTGTAGATAGATTCCCCCCCAGAGGTAGATAGCTGCCCTCCAGGAGGCAGGTAGTTGTCTCCAGTGTAGATAGATCCCCCCAGAGGTAGATAGCTGTTCCCAGTGTAGACAGCTGCCCTCCAGGAGGCAGGTAGTTGCCTCCAGTGTAGATAAATTCCCCCCCAGAGGTAGATAGCTGTTCCCAGTGTAGACAGCTGCCCTCCAGGTGGCAGGTAGTTGTCTCCAGTGTAGATAGATTCCCCCCCAGAGGTAGATAGCTGTTCCCAGTGTAGACAGCTGCCCTCCAGGTGGCAGGTAGTTGTCTCCAGTGTAGATAGATTCCCCCCCAGAGGTAGATAGCTGTTCACAGTGTAGATAGCTGCCCTCCAGGAGGCAGGTAGTTGTCTCCAGTGTAGATAGATTCCCCCCCCAACCCCCCCCAGAGGTAGATAGCTGTTCCCAGTATAGACAGGTGCCCTCCAGGAGGCAGGTAGTTGATCCCAGTGTAGATAGGTTTCCCCAAACGTAGGCATTTTTCCCACAGTATAGACAGGTGCCCTCCAGGAGGTAGATAGTTGCCCCAATTGTAGACATGTCCCTGTCACCCAAAATGTTTAATTAATTAAATACATATATAATTAAATGTCGCGAATTGTTCGCCGGCGAAAAGTTCCCGGCGAATTTAGCATGTTCACGTTTGCCTCGCCGGGCGAACATTTGCGATCTGCCCCCTATACTTTAACCTTGCAGTAAACTTTGACCCTGTGAGTCAGAGTCAGCAGACGCATTACAGCCAATCAGCAGCAGTCCCTCCCTTCCAGACCCTCCTACCTCTTGCACGGACACCATTTTAGCCTCATTCAGCATGCTGCAGGCTTAGAAAGTGGAGGGTCAGAGAAGCTGCTCCTGCTGTATAGGGAAAGTGATAGCTAGGTTGCTGCTAGGTGGTGTATTCAGGGTCTAGTTTACTTCTAAAGCACTAGTGTAACATCTGCTTTAAGGACAGCACCCAAAAAAGCCCTTTTTAGGGCTGAAAGATATCAGTCCTGGTTGGGAGGGAACCGCTGGTATTAAGGGGTACTCCAGAATCAAACTTAAGTTCCTTCAAGCAACTAACTACTACAGTATTCAAAGAGCTGAAAGATATCAGTCCGTGTGTCTTGCAACACCTGGGGGCACCCTGGTTGGGAGGGAACCGCTAGTTAAAAGGGGTACTCCAGTATAAAACTTAAGTTCCTTCAAGCAACTAACTACTACAGTATTCAAAGGGCTGAAAGATATCAGTCCGTGCATTTTGCAACAGCTGGAGGCACCCTGTTTGAGGACCACTGCTTAAAAGGGGAACTCCGCTAGCAAGCTTTTTTGCTCATTGTCACACTAGTGCAAATCACATTAGATGTGACAGTTGTGCAAATAAAATAAAAACTTTTTTGGCTGTTAAATAAAATCAGTCGTCACTGTCAGTTCACGTCACAGTTGCCATTTTTTTTGCCTGCAGGGCAAATTGTGTCACCCTAGTGCAAATCACATTAGGTGTGACAGTTGTGCAAATTAACCAAACAATTACAGGTAGAGGAAGGCCACCCCGCAGGGGCCGTCGTGGTGCTGGGATTCCCTTTGGCCCTAGAATCAGAGGCCACGTACCCTGAACCCCCAAAGTTCTGAGGACTTAGTTGACTGGCTATCACAAGACACCAAATCTACTACAGCTTCCGCTCGGAACCTTGACGCACCATTCTTCTCCTCCTCTAGCTTAGCTTCGGGCACCTCTCATGCTACCAGAACCACGCATTCCATGCTTGGCAGCCGTCACCAGGTTTACCCAATGTGCAGTGTAGGTGATATACCTGCTCTGACCATGCCAGTGAGGTGCTTGATTTGTGACAGCCCGACACGTTGGAATTCAACACTCCTAATGTTCGGTTGGGTTCAAATCCCACTATGTGCTGCCTCAAAGGGGGCTCTAACTATGTGCTGCCTAATATGGGGGAATCTTATGTGCTGCCTAAAGGGGAGCTCTAACTATGTGCTGACTAACATGGGGGAATCTTACTATGTGATGCCTAAAGTGGGGGGATCTAACTATGTGCTGCCTAAAGGGAGGCTCTAACTATGTGCTGCCTAATATGGGGGAATCTATGTGCTGTCTAAAGGGGGGAATCTAACTATGTGATGCCTAAAGGGGGGCTCTATATGCTGCCTAAAGGGTGCTAAAGCACGTTGTTATTCCAAACCATTTAGGAATAATAGGTGATTTATGCCCTTTATGGATTAAAACCAGACTCTGCATTGACTATGTAATTTTCCATGGGAGTTTTGCCATGGATCCCACTCCAGCATGCCACAATCCATTTGTTAGTCCCCTTGAAACAACTTTTAAATCACTATTGTGGTCAGAAAGAGTCCCTGTGGGTTTTAAAATTCGCCTGCCCATTGAAGTCAAAGGTGGTTCGCGAACATTTGCGGAAGGTCGCGTTTGCGGTTCGAGAACCGAAAATTTTATGTTCGCGACATCACTATTTACGTTCTCTTTACTGCCTTACCAACATGGACGTCCCTTGGTTCACACAGAGTGATGTTACCCTGTGTGTGTCTGAGCCGGAGACAGTGGGCAGAGGTCCTGCACCTCTCCCAACCTGCAACCAGGGAAAGTGCCCTCGACCCATAATTCTAGAGATCTCCAGCAGTTCTGCCACCCTGCCGGGCTAGGAAGATGGTGGTTCCCTAGGCAGGTGCCTACTCAGCCAACCCCCAATCTTGGCCCTATGAAACAGACATATACATCGTAAATAAAGATCAGTATTATCATAGCCCTAATACTGAGGTCCATGTTCTTCAGGAAAGATAATGTTCCCTCTACAGAACCTTCTCTCTGCTGCTCTGGTGCTTCTGTACAATGTATAGTATGGAATATAGTGTATATTGTGTCAGTGACTGTATACACACATGTATATGTATATTATATGTAGAATTGTTATAGATAGTATAGAAGATATTGATTGAATAAATAAAAATAATGATATCTCTGTTATTTTTGTAGATGAAGGACACATCCAGCTATTTCTAGGCAGGGACAGCTGCTATAAGATCGCGGACAAGGTAGTATATAAAGGGAAAGAATAGATGTTGTACAGATAGAAGTAAATACAGGGATATGCTGGAGACATACAGGTACTGTATAATAGAATGTATTTAGATAAGAAATGTATTACCAGCCTCTAACTCTTCTTCTCCCTCTAGTATCTCCTGGCCATGGTCCTCATCTACTTCCGAAGAGCCAACCTGCGTACGGAGGAATATAACACCTACTTCTTTCCAGCGCTGTGAGTTTTTATTAATGTTATTGCATATATACACATCTATATAAATATATATATATATATATATATATATATATATATACACATATCTATATAAATACATAAATATATATATATATATATATATTTATAAACATTAATATAAATACATATAAATATATATATATATATATATATATATATATACACCGGGCACTCTGTATTGTAATATTACTACCAATGGTTCGTCTCCTCTTTCTCTTGTGAAATGTGTATAATTTTTATTTATTTATTTTTTCTTCCTTTTAGGTTTCTTGCCAACCAGTTTGAAGAGGATGAGATGTTTCGACGCGAGATCTACCCCTGGGCCCTTGGACCGATGTGGACGGCGATGAAGACCTGGATGCTACACCTGCGGAACCTGCTGCTCCTCCGGATGAGATTCCACGCTTGGGTGACCAGAGACACCTGTGATCGGGTCAGTGACATAAAATAAAAACTATACACTAGGAATGAAAGTCTGTGTTTATTATAACAATGTATATTGTGATTAATTCTAGATCATGGCACAAGACCCCGAGTACTGGGCATGGAAGAGAGAGCGGAAGGAACATCACGGCTGGGCCATACGCTGGTACCGGAGGGATCCTGGAGAATACATCCCGAGAGGCCCATGGTGGATCCCTCCCGCCTGCTCCATCTGTATCACCGATCTGCAGCCTTGTGCCGGGGAAGAGAACACCAAGCGAAGAAGGACGAAGAAAGAAGAACAGAACGGATGAAGACCAAGCCGCCCTAGATGTATTCTTAAGGTCACGTTCCCACTTGGCATATACGTAGCGTATTTGACGCTGCGCAAAGTCTGCAGAAGCAGCGGGAAATACGCTGCATATCCCTCGCTCACATACACACAAGGCTTTCTGGCGGCAGCCCTATGTGCGCAGTGAGTTTTGGAGGCGGGGCTCCACCTCCAAAACTCACTGCAAACAAAGGGCTGCCGCTAGAAAGCCTTGTGTGTATGGTGAGCGAGGGATACGCAGCGTATCTCCCGCTGCTGCTACAGATTTTGTGCAGCGTGAAGTATTCTGCATACACGCCAAGAGGGAACGTGCCCTTATAGTATATTTATTGTTACAATTAATGCACACACTAAATCACTGTACACAAATCACTAACACAAAATACATACACATTAATTCCCTACACACTATCACTACATACACATTCATCCCCTACACACTTTTACTACATACACATTCATCTCCTACACACAATCACTACATACACATTCATTCTCTGCACACTATCACTAAATACACATTCATTCCCTTCACACTATCACTACATACACATTCTTTCCCTACACACTATCACTACATACACATTCATCCCCCACATACTATCAATACATACACAATCATCCTCTACACACAAACACTACATACACATTCATTCCCTACACACTAACACTACATACACATTCATCTTCCTACACACTATCACTACATACACATTCATCCCCCACACACTTTCACTACATACTCATTCATCCCCTACACACTATCACTACATACACATTCATCCCCTACACACTATCACTACATACACATTCATTCCCTACACACTATCACTACATACACATTCATCCCCTACACACTATCACTACATACACATTCATCCCCTACACACTATCACTACATCCACATTCATCCCCTACACACTATCACTACATACACATTCATTCTCTACACACTATCACTACATACACATTCATCCCCTACACACTATCACTACATACACATTCATTCCTTACACACTATCACTACATACACATCCAGCCCCTACACACTATCACTACATACACATTCATCCCCTACACACTATCACTACATACACATTCATTCTCTACACACTATCACTACATACACATTCATCCCCTACACACTATCACTACATACACATTCATTCCTTACACACTATCACTACATACACATCCAGCCCCTACACACTATCACTACATACACATTCATCCCCTACACACTATCACTACATACACATTTGCAGTCATGTTATAGCGTAATAGGGGCATAGATGCCATAGATGCCCACAACAAGGAAATAATTCTACTGCCGTACAAATCACTAGTCAGATCACACATAGAATACTGTGTACAGTACTGGGCACCAGTGTACAAGAAAGATATAGTGGAGCTGGAGAGGGTTCAAAGACGGGCAACCAGGTTAATACGGGGAAGGGGAGGACTACAGTACCCAGAAAGATTATCAGAATTGGGTTTATTTAGTTTAGAAAAAAGAAGGCTTAGGGGAGACCTAATAACTATGTATAAATATATCAGGGGACCATTCAGAGATCTCTCCCATGATCTATTTATACCCAGGACTGTATCTATAACAAGGGGGCATCCTCTACGTTTAGAGGAAAAAAAGGTTTCTACGCAACCACAGACGGGGGTTCTTTACTGTAAGAGCAGTGAGACTGAGGAATTCTCTCCCGGAGGAGGTAGTCATGGTGAACTCAGTAAAAGAGTTCAAAAGGGGTCTGGATGCATTCTTGGAGAATAATAACATCGCCGGTTATGTATACTAGATTTATAGGGACAGAACGTTGATCCAGAGATTTATTCTGACTGCCATATTTGGAGTCGGGAAGGAATTTTTACCTCTAGTATGAGGGTTTTTTGCCTTCCCCTGGATCAACTCAGTAGGGACTTACACATTAAAAACACATTAAAAATACATATAAAATATAATAATAAACTTCACATTTAATTACATTTATTTACCTTGTCTGAGTCACTTCTTCTATTAGAATTTGTTACAAAGTGTGGATGATGAGCGGTGTGTGACCCGAATGCCCTGATGTAATCTTCAGAGTTTTTTTTCCTTCTCCCTAGTAAATAGTAAAGTAGAAAAAACGTATGCGGTTAACTTTTTGCAGTCAAATTAAAAGGGAAAGGGTACTCCACTGCCCCAGCGTTCAAACATTTTGTTCTGAACACTGGGTGCAAGCTGCTGGGGTTGTGACATCATGACCACGCCCCTCGTGATGTCAAGCCATGCCACGCCGCCCTAAACGGAAGACTATGGAGGGGCGTGATGCATGCCAAGCACCCTCCCAGAGACTAGCATTGAGGGGACGTGGTGTAATGTCACAAGGGCGTTGCCATTACGTCATGACCCCCGCAGCTTGCACCCAGCATTCTGAACAAAATGTTCAGAACAATGGGGCAGTTGAGTACCCCTTTTAATTGCATGCTTGGAACCCTAGCTATAGTGATGCAGAGGTAACAGTCACACAAGGGCCCTGATGCCTGAGGGGGTCCATGAAGTGTTATGAATGGCACAGGATGGTTTGGGGGTCCTTGTTACACATTGCACATTGAAGCGTCTGCTTTATGTATGATGCATATTTTGTCTCATGGTGGTCATACACTGTGGACAAAATATGGCTGAACTTTGTCTGAACTAAGAATGCTTTTTATGGTGTAGCCAGAAAGAACAAGAAGGTGTTGACAAGGTGTAAGGTGGTCTTCAATGGGTTTAGAGGCCATCATTTGCAGTGCTATCTGGTTAATAATAAAATAAATAAATATATCAAACAGGTAAGGGAGTATCTAGGCTAATTTTCATTGACCAAGTGGTTTTATAAAAATAAAATTTTATTAGTTTACTAGATAATACCACAAATGTTTACATTTATTTTTGTTTATGTGGTGTCCCGGTAGAGGACCTGTTCCTGTCCCTTGTCTAAGGTCCCCACAGCTAGAATCCCTCCATGTCTATAGGGCTCTCCTGTAGGGCATACCCCTAGTAGTCTTAAGTAAAGTGTGTACATATTAATTTAATGTAGAGGAAATATATTTATAGGACCATAGTGGTCACGTGATACACAGTTGTCATGTATAAAATGCTTAAGGACCTTTCGAGGTCATGTGATGTACCCAGAGTTCACTGGGTTCATAACTTACAGGTTTGCTGACCAATGAGCTTTGTCCAGCCCTCTTAATATATAAGGGGCTGCAGCCACTAAATTTACTCTCTTAGTACCGGATTATCAAGCAAGCACAACATTTCAGCATCAGCATCAATTCAAGCTAGGCCTGAAGCCTAACATCCCGCAGCCACAAAACATGCGTTACCAAGGCTCAAACTACTGAATCCTGTGTGACTACTATCAGCTCAAATATTCTAAAATAGTAGCACAGTGGCTAGTATCAAAAGATCATTGCTTCCAAGTCCCATCAGCATCAAAACATCATTTCTTCCAAGTCCCATCAAACCTGTGAGGAACCTGTATCCCCGTTCACTCTTGAAAAGACTGTTATGTTCAATACTGTTGCATAAAATCTTCGAGTAAAGTTTCATCAGTTTACTTCATAAAATCTGCTATGGACATTCTGTTATTTTTCCCTGCTGTTTGTGGGACGGTTTGCAGTAGGAACATTACTATTGAGGAAACCGCAGCCTGGCGTCAGGACACTCAAGGGTTAATACCACCAGACCCAACACTATTACCGCAACACTCTAGACACCATTACGCTCCCAGCACCACATTTACATTATCTTATTTTAAAAAAAGAGTATGTGGGGGGGGGGGGGGGATGTTAGTGTGAATCACACTTTTATTAGGGTAGGGGCTTATTCACATTTATCATTTTATTTTTTTTATAATTCTTTTTTACACTTTCTTTTTTTGTTCCCATAGAGGATGATAATATGAAATCACTGGATCGCTAACAAAGTTCAATGCTGTGAACCGCTTTAGGTCATCCAATGTTAGGACGTCTTGCAAATGTGGTGAAGACTTCAGGAAGTGCTTGACAACCAGATTCAACACGTGTGCCATGCAGGGCGCAGGTTTCACACTTCCTTGTCGCAGCGCGGACACAATGTTCTTCCCGTTGTCGGTCACCATGGTTCCCATTTCCAGTTTTTGTGGAGTAAGCCATACTCCGATTTCTTGACGATTGAATTTTAGCAGTTCCTCCCCTGTGTGACTCCGTTTGCCAAGGCAAACCATGTGAAGAACAGTGTGACACTGCCGTGTTCTACACACATGGTGCGATGAAGGGCCACTGAGATTTGAACGTGAAGTGGAGGCCGAGGACACGGTGGAGGGTGAGGAGGCGGAGTTGCGCACTGTCACCAACTGGACCAACTGCCTGAGAGCGAGAGCGTGGAGGAGGAAGCGGTGTGACCTGTTCAAGTTGCTGTTGTGGCTGTGCAGGAACCACATTTACTCAGTGGGCCGTAAAATCACATGTATTGTCCCTGCCCGTAGTTACAGCTCCACACGTCAGCGCTGCTGTGCACTTTTGAACACACCGACAGGCTCAAGGACTGGCACACCTTCTCTTGTACAAACTTATGCAGGGCTGGTACTGCCTTCTTCGCAAAGAAATTACAACTTGGGACTCTCCACCTCGGGTCAGCACAAGCCCTCAATTCTCTGAAATGTGCAGAGTCCACCACTTGAAATGGGAGGGACTGCAGCACCAGCAACTTGGAAAGGAGGACATTCAGCTTCTGCGCCATTGGATGAATGCGACAGAAGGAGGGTATGACACACAGCTCCCTTCACCTGAGGTGGTGGACCCTTGGATGGCTGAAGGAGGGAGTGGCGTGCCACTGGGTGATGCCGCAGGCTGGACCACCACATCTGAGCCACGGTTGTCCATGGCCGCTTTATGCTGGTGCATCATATGTTGACGCAGGGCTGTGGTGCCAACAATGCTACCCTGTCCACGCTTCACCTTCTACCGACATATCTTGCATGTGGCTGTGTTAACTTCCTCCGGATGCTTGATGAAAAACTGCCATACCACGAGTATCTGATTTTACCACCAACAGTGCGCAATAATTGACTGCTACTACCGCCATCTCAAGGAACCCCTGTTCCACTACCTCCTGGGAAGGTAGGCTTCCGCGAAGCAGTTGGTCTACCCTGGGCACGTTTGGCTCCTGAATTTCCACTTCTGCCACTTGTTACGCCTAGCGCTCCGGGTCCCCGCTCCTCCCCGGAGCGCTCACGGCGTCTCTCTCCCTTCAGCGCCCCGGTCAGTTCCGCTGACCGGGAGCGCTGCACTGTCATGGCCGTCGGGGATGCGATTCGCACAGCGGGACGCACCCGCTCGCGAATCGCATCCCAGGTCACTTACCCGTCCCGGTCCCCTGCTGTCATGTGGTGGCGCGCGCGGCTCCGCTCTCTAGGGCGCGCGCGCGCCAGCTCTCTGAGACTTAAAGGGCCAGTGCACCAATGATTGGTGCCTGGCCCAATTAGCTTAATTGGCTTCCACCTGCTCCCTGGCTATATCTGATCTCCTCCCTTGCACTCCCTTGCCGGATCTTGTTGCCTTGTGCCAGTGAAAGCGTTTAGTGTGTCCAAAGCCTGTGTTACCTGAACCCTTGCTATCCATCTTGACTACGAACCTTGCCGCCTGCCCCCGACCTTCTGCTACGTCTGACCTTGCCTCTGCCTAGTCCTTCTGTCCCACGCCTTCTCAGCAGTCAGCGAGGTTGAGCCGTTGCTAGTGGATACGACCTGGTTGCTACTGCCGCAGCAAGACCATCCCGCTTTGCGGCGGGCTCTGGTGAAAACCAGTAGCCTCTTAGAACCGGTCCACTAGCACGGTCCACGCCAATCCCTCGCTGACACAGCGGATCCACTACCCGTAAGCCGAATCGTGACAGTAGATCTGGCCATGGATCCCGCTGAGGTGCCAAGTCTCGCTGACCTTACCACGGTGGTCGCTCAGCAATCGCAGCAAATTGCCCAACAAGGACAGCAGCTGTCGCAGTTGACCGCCACGTTACAGCAACTTCTGCCTCTGCTACAGCACCAACCATCTCCTCCGCCAGCTCCTGCACCTCCTCCGCAGCGAGTGGCCGCCCCTAGCCTCCGCTTGTCCCTGCCGGACAAATTTGATGGGGACTCCAGACTCTGCCGTGGATTTTTGTCTCAGTGTTCCCTGCATATGGAGATGTTGTCGGACTTGTTTCCCACAGAACGGTCTAAGGTGGCGTTCGTAGTAAGCCTTCTTTCAGGAAAGGCCTTGTCTTGGGCCACACCGCTCTGGGACCGCAATGATCCTGCCACAGCCACAGTCCAGTCCTTCTTCGCTGAAGTCCGGAGTGTCTTCGAGGAGCCAGCCCGAGCTTCTTCTGCCGAGACTGCCCTGTTGAACCTGGTCCAGGGTAATTCTTCAGTGGGCGAGTACGCCATCCAATTTCGTACTCTTGCTTCCGAGTTATCATGGAATAACGAGGCTCTCTGCGCGACCTTTAAAAAAGGCCTATCCAGTTGCATCAAGGATGTGCTGGCCGCACGAGAGATTCCTGCCAACCTGCAAGAACTCATCCATTTGGCTACCCGCATTGACATGCGTTTTTCTGAACGACACCAAGAGCTCCGCCAGGAAAAAGACTTAGATCTCTGGGCACCTCTCCCACAGCATCCTTTGCAGTCTACGCCTGGGCCTCCCGCCGAGGAGGCCATGCAAGTGGATCGGTCTCGCCTGACCCAGGAAGAGAGGAATCGCCGTAGGGAAGAAAATCTTTGTCTGTACTGTGCCAGTACCGAGCATTTCTTGGTGGATTGCCCTATCCGTCCTCCACGTCTGGGAAACGCACGCACGCACCCAGCTCACGTGGGTGTGGCGTCTCTTGGTTCTAAGTCTGCTTCTCCACGTTGTTACGCCGAGCGCTCCGGGTCCCCGCTCCTCCCCGGAGCGCTCGCTTCACTCTCCCCGCGGCAGCGCTCCGGTCACGTCCTCTGACCCGGGGCGCTGCGATTCCGCTGCCAGCCGGGATGCGATTCGCGATGCGGGTAGCGCCCGCTCGCGATGCGCACCCCGGCTCCCCTACCTGACTCGCTCTCCGTCTGTTCTGTCCCGGCGCGCGCGGCCCCGCTCCCTAGGGCGCGCGCGCGCCGGGTCTCTGCGATTTAAAGGGCCACTGCGCCGCTGATTGGCGCAGTGGTTCCAATTAGTGTGTTCACCTGTGCACTTCCCTATATCACCTCACTTCCCCTGCACTCCCTTGCCGGATCTTGTTGCCTTAGTGCCAGTGAAAGCGTTCCTTGTGTGTTCCTTGCCTGTGTTTCCAGACCTTCTGCCGTTGCCCCTGACTACGATCCTTGCTGCCTGCCCCGACCTTCTGCTACGTCCGACCTTGCTTTTGCCTACTCCCTTGTACCGCGCCTATCTTCAGCAGCCAGAGAGGTGAGCCGTTGCTAGTGGATACGACCTGGTCACTACCGCCGCAGCAAGACCATCCCGCTTTGCGGCGGGCTCTGGTGAAAACCAGTAGTGGCTTAGAACCGGTCCACTAGCACGGTCCACGCCAATCCCTCTCTGGCACAGAGGATCCACTACCTGCCAGCCGGCATCGTGACAGTAGATCCGGCCATGGATCCCGCTGAAGTTCCTCTGCCAGTTGTCGCTGACCTCACCACGGTGGTCGCCCAGCAGTCACAACAGATTGCGCAACAAGGCCAACAGCTGTCTCAACTGACCGTTATGCTACAACAGTTACTACCACAGCTTCAGCAGTCATCTCCTCCGCCAGCTCCTGCACCTCCTCCGCAGCGAGTGGCCGCTCCTGGGATACGCTTATCCTTGCCGGATAAATTTGATGGGGACTCTAAGTTTTGCCGTGGCTTTCTTTCCCAATGTTCCCTGCATCTGGAGATGATGTCGGACCTGTTTCCCACTGAAAGGTCTAAGGTGGCTTTCGTAGTCAGCCTTCTGTCCGGAAAAGCCCTGTCATGGGCCACACCGCTCTGGGACCGCAATGACCCCGTCACTGCCTCTGTACACTCCTTCTTCTCGGAAATCCGAAGTGTCTTTGAGGAACCTGCCCGAGCCTCTTCTGCTGAGACTGCCCTGTTGAACCTGGTCCAGGGTAATTCTTCCGTTGGCGAGTATGCCGTACAATTCCGTACTCTTGCTTCAGAATTGTCCTGGAATAATGAGGCCCTCTGCGCGACCTTCAAAAAAGGCCTATCCAGCAACATTAAAGATGTTCTGGCCGCACGAGAAATTCCTGCTAATCTACATGAACTTATTCACCTAGCCACTCGCATTGACATGCGTTTTTCCGAAAGGCGTCAGGAACTCCGCCAAGATATGGACTCTGTTCGCACGAGGCGTTGCTTCTCCTCGTCTCCCCTCTCCTCTGGTCCCCTGCAATCTGTTCCTGTGCCTCCCGCCGTGGAGGCTATGCAGGTCGACCGGTCTCGCCTGACACCTCAAGAGAGGACACGACGCCGTATGGAGAACCTCTGCCTGTACTGTGCTAGTACCGAACACTTCCTGAGAGATTGTCCTATCCGTCCTCCCCGCCTGGAAAGACGTACGCTGACTCCGCACAAAGGTGAGACAGTCCTTGATGTCTACTCTGCTTCTCCACGTCTTACTGTGCCTGTGCGGATGTCTGCCTCTGCCTTCTCCTTCTCTACAGTGGCCTTCTTGGACTCTGGATCTGCAGGAAATTTTATTTTGGCCTCTCTCGTCAAAAGGTTCAACATCCCGGTGACCAGTCTCGCCAGACCCCTCTACATCAATTGTGTAAATAATGAAAGATTGGACTGTACCATACGTTTCCACACGGAGCCCCTTCTTATGAGCATCGGATCTCATCATGAGAGGATTGAACTTTTGGTCCTCCCCAATTGCAGCTCGGAAATTCTCCTTGGACTTCCCTGGCTTCAACTTCATTCCCCTACCCTGGATTGGTCCACTGGGGAGATCAAGAGTTGGGGGTCCTCTTGTTCCAAGAACTGTCTAAAACCGGTTCCCAGTAACCCTTGCCGTAACTCTGTGGTTCCTCCAGTAACCGGTCTCCCTAAGGCCTATATGGACTTCGCGGATGTTTTCTGCAAAAAACAAGCTGAGACTCTACCTCCTCACAGGCCTTATGATTGCCCTATCGACCTCCTCCCGGGCACTACTCCACCCCGGGGCAGAATTTATCCTCTCTCTGCCCCAGAGACTCTTGCCATGTCCGAATACGTCCAGGAGAATCTAAAAAAGGGCTTTATCCGAAAATCCTCCTCTCCTGCCGGAGCCGGATTTTTCTTTGTGTCCAAAAAAGATGGCTCCCTACGTCCTTGCATTGACTACCGCGGTCTTAATAAAATCACGGTTAAAAACCGCTACCCCTTACCCCTCATCTCTGAACTCTTTGATCGCCTCCAAGGTGCCCACATCTTCACTAAATTGGACTTAAGAGGCGCCTATAACCTCATCCGCATCAGAGAGGGGGACGAGTGGAAAACGGCATTTAACACCAGAGATGGACACTTTGAGTATCTGGTCATGCCCTTTGGACTGTGCAACGCCCCTGCCGTCTTCCAAGACTTTGTCAATGAAATTTTTCGTGATCTGTTATACTCCTGTGTTGTTGTATATCTGGACGATATCCTAATTTTTTCTGCCAATCTAGAAGAACACCGCCAGCATGTCCGTATGGTTCTTCAGAGACTTCGTGACAACCAACTCTATGCCAAAATTGAGAAATGTCTGTTTGAATGCCAATCTCTTCCTTTTCTAGGATATTTGGTCTCTGGCCAGGGACTACAGATGGATCCAGACAAACTCTCTGCCGTCTTAGATTGGCCACGCCCCTCCGGACTCCGTGCTATCCAACGCTTTTTGGGGTTCGCCAATTATTACAGGCAATTTATTCCACATTTTTCTACCATTGTGGCTCCTATCGTGGCTTTAACCAAAAAAAATGCTGATCCCAAGTCCTGGCCTCCTCAAGCAGAAGACGCCTTTAAACGACTCAAGTCTGCCTTTTCTTCGGCTCCCGTCCTCTCCAGACCTGACCCTTCCAAACCCTTCCTATTGGAGGTTGATGCCTCCTCAGTGGGAGCTGGAGCTGTTCTTCTACAAAAAAATTCTTCCGGGCATGCTGTCACTTGTGGTTTTTTCTCTAGGACCTTCTCTCCAGCGGAGAGGAACTACTCCATCGGGGATCGAGAGCTTCTAGCCATTAAATTAGCACTTGAGGAATGGAGGCATCTGCTGGAGGGATCAAGTTCTCCTGTTATTATCTACACCGACCACAAGAACCTCTCCTACCTCCAGTCTGCCCAACGGCTGAATCCTCGCCAGGCCCGGTGGTCTCTGTTCTTTGCCCGATTTAATTTTGAGATTCACTTTCGTCCTGCCGATAAGAACATTAGGGCCGATGCTCTCTCTCGTTCCTCGGATGCCTCAGAAGTTGAACTCTCTCCGCAACACATCATTCCACCTGACTGCCTGATCTCCACTTCTCCTGCCTCCATCAGGCAGACTCCTCCAGGAAAGACCTTTGTTTCTCCTCGCCAACGCCTCGGAATCCTCAAATGGGGTCACTCCTCCCATCTCGCAGGTCATGCGGGTATCAAGAAATCTGTGCAACTCATCTCCCGCTTCTATTGGTGGCCGACTCTGGAGACGGATGTTGTGGACTTTGTGCGAGCCTGCACTATCTGTGCCCGGGATAAGACTCCTCGCCAGAGGCCCGCTGGTTTTCTTCATCCTCTGCCTGTCCCCGAACAGCCTTGGTCTCTGATTGGTATGGATTTTATTACTGATTTACCCCCTTCCCGTGGCAACACTGTTATTTGGGTGGTCGTTGATCGATTCTCCAAAATGGCACATTTCATCCCTCTTCCTGGTCTTCCTTCTGCGCCTCAGTTGGCTAAACAATTTTTTGTACACATTTTTCGTCTTCACGGGTTGCCTACGCAGATTGTCTCGGATAGAGGCGTCCAATTCGTGTCTAAATTCTGGAGGGCTCTCTGTAAACAACTCAAGATTAAATTAAATTTTTCTTCTGCATATCATCCCCAGTCCAATGGACAAGTAGAAAGGATTAACCAGATCTTGGGTGATTATTTGCGACATTTTGTTTCCTCCCGCCAGGATGACTGGGCAGATCTCCTCCCATGGGCCGAATTCTCGTATAACTTCAGGGTCTCTGAGTCTTCCTCCAAATCCCCATTTTTCGTGGTGTACGGCCGTCACCCTCTTCCCCCCCTCCCTACTCCCTTGCCCTCTGGTCTGCCCGCTGTGGATGAAATTTCTCGTGACCTTTCCATCATATGGAGAGAGACCCAAAATTCTCTCTTACAGGCTTCATCACGCATGAAGAAGTTCGCGGATAAGAAAAGAAGAGCTCCCCCCGTTTTTTCCCCTGGAGACAAGGTATGGCTCTCCGCTAAATATATCCGCTTCCGTGTCCCTAGCTACAAGTTGGGACCACGCTATCTTGGTCCTTTCAAAATTTTGTGTCAAATTAATCCTGTCTCTTATAAACTTCTTCTTCCTCCCTCTCTTCGTATCCCTAATGCCTTTCACGTCTCTCTTCTCAAACCACTCATCCTCAACCGTTTTTCTCCCAAATCTGTTCCTCCCACTCCTGTTTCCGGCTCCTCGGACATCTTCTCGGTCAAAGAAATTTTAGCTGCCAAAAAGGTCAGAGGGAAAAATTTTTTTTTAGTGGACTGGGAGGGTTGTGGTCCTGAAGAGAGATCCTGGGAACCTGAGGACAACATCCTAGACAAAAGTCTGCTCCTCAGGTTCTCAGGCTCTAAGAAGAGGGGGAGACCCAAGGGGGGGGGTACTGTTACGCCGAGCGCTCCGGGTCCCCGCTCCTCCCCGGAGCGCTCGCTTCACTCTCCCCGCGGCAGCGCTCCGGTCACGTCCTCTGACCCGGGGCGCTGCGATTCCGCTGCCAGCCGGGATGCGATTCGCGATGCGGGTAGCGCCCGCTCGCGATGCGCACCCCGGCTCCCCTACCTGACTCGCTCTCCGTCTGTTCTGTCCCGGCGCGCGCGGCCCCGCTCCCTAGGGCGCGCGCGCGCCGGGTCTCTGCGATTTAAAGGGCCACTGCGCCGCTGATTGGCGCAGTGGTTCCAATTAGTGTGTTCACCTGTGCACTTCCCTATATCACCTCACTTCCCCTGCACTCCCTTGCCGGATCTTGTTGCCTTAGTGCCAGTGAAAGCGTTCCTTGTGTGTTCCTTGCCTGTGTTTCCAGACCTTCTGCCGTTGCCCCTGACTACGATCCTTGCTGCCTGCCCCGACCTTCTGCTACGTCCGACCTTGCTTTTGCCTACTCCCTTGTACCGCGCCTATCTTCAGCAGCCAGAGAGGTGAGCCGTTGCTAGTGGATACGACCTGGTCACTACCGCCGCAGCAAGACCATCCCGCTTTGCGGCGGGCTCTGGTGAAAACCAGTAGTGGCTTAGAACCGGTCCACTAGCACGGTCCACGCCAATCCCTCTCTGGCACAGAGGATCCACTACCTGCCAGCCGGCATCGTGACACACGTCTCACGGTGCCCGTGCGGATTTCTCCTACAGCCAACTCCTCCCTCTCAGCCGTGGCCTGCTTGGACTCTGGTGCCTCTGGGAATTTTATTTTGGAGTCATTTGTGAACAAATTCCGCATCCCGGTGACCCGTCTCGTCAAGCCGCTCTACATTTCCGCGGTCAATGGAGTCAGACTGGATTGCACCCTGCGTTACCGCACAGAACCCCTCCTGATGTGTATTGGACCCCACCACGAAAGGATTGAGCTCTTCGTTCTCCCCAACTGTACCTCTGAGGTCCTCCTCGGTCTGCCATGGCTCCGGCTTCATTCTCCCACCCTTGATTGGACCACCGGGGAGATCAAGAACTGGGACTCTGCTTGCCATCGGAAGTGCCTCTCCCCCCCTCCCAGTCCCGTCAGGCAAGCCTCTGTGTCTCCTCATGGCTCCCGTCCTTGTGTCACCCTGCCCCGTGCCAAGCTTCACCCTCTGCCCTCCCTCCCCATTCCAACTCCTGCTGTACTGCCTGCCGTTGAGGAAACCCTCCATTCTTTCCCGGTGTCCTCATCCCAGGGGGGGCAGTTACCGGACAAAAAAAAGGGGAGACCTAAGGGGGGGGGGTACTGTTACGCCTAGCGCTCCGGGTCCCCGCTCCTCCCCGGAGCGCTCACGGCGTCTCTCTCCCTGCAGCGCCCCGGTCAGTCCCGCTGACCGGGAGCACTGCACTGTCATGGCCGTCGGGGATGTGATTCACACAGCGGGACGCACCCGCTCGCGAATCGCATCCCAGGTCACTTACCCGTCCCGGTCCCCTGCTGTCATGTGCTGGCGCGCGCGGCTCCGCTCTCTAGGGCGCGCGCGCGCCAGCTCTCTGAGACTTAAAGGGCCAGTGCACCAATGATTGGTGCCTGGCCCAATTAGCTTAATTGGCTTCCACCTGCTCCCTGGCTATATCTGATCTCCTCCCTTGCACTCCCTTGCCGGATCTTGTTGCCTTGTGCCAGTGAAAGCGTTTAGTGTGTCCAAAGCCTGTGTTACCTGAACCCTTGCTATCCATCTTGACTACGAACCTTGCCGCCTGCCCCCGACCTTCTGCTACGTCTGACCTTGCCTCTGCCTAGTCCTTCTGTCCCACGCCTTCTCAGCAGTCAGCGAGGTTGAGCCGTTGCTAGTGGATACGACCTGGTTGCCACTGCCGCAGCAAGACCATCCCGCTTTGCGGCGGGCTCTGGTGAAAACCAGTAGCCTCTTAGAACCGGTCCACTAGCACGGTCCACGCCAATCCCTCGCTGACACAGCGGATCCACTACCCGTAAGCCGAATCGTGACACCACTATGCTGACTGCCAACCATGCTACCACCTTGCTGGCTCATCTGCTGCCTCAGGGGCAACCTGCAACCCTCTTCTGCTGATGATGATGAAGCCCCCTCTGCACCCGGATCCCAAGTGCGATCGGCTTCATCATCATGGAGTTCTGCCTCTCACTGCGGCTTCTGCTGCCACTCGCCCCTAGTCTGCTGCGACCTCTGTCTGATAAATTTAGGACTCTGACACTCCTCTGAGCACATCCTGGCACTTCACTGCCTGACATACTTAGTGCGTACACAAGGGGAGTAAAATATGCTTCACTACACGCCTTTCACTGTATGTAGGCTTGTTGCAGATTAACATGTTCAAAAAAATACACTACGTAGATGTAGCTATGTGGTATGCACATATGACAGAAAAAAAAGGATGTATATTACACTTGGAAAACTTATTTTCGTAAAACACCAGCCGGTGATTACTTTTGCCTGGACTTTCCCAGTACCTAGACTTGTTACAGATTCACTGATACAAAATAATAGCCAGCTTTGATGTAGGTATGTGGTGTGCACTTATGAGGGCAGAAAAATGCTCTACAATGAGCCTAAAAACTCTGTAAGTTTTGTAAAACACCAGCCGGTGAGTACTATTGTTTGGACTTTCACAGTATGTAGGCCCTTGACAGATTAACAGGTACAAAATGGTACACTACTTAGATGTACGTATGTGGTGTGCACTGATGAGGGCAGAAAAATGCGTTACAATACGCCTAAAAACTCTGTATTTTTGTAAAACACCACCCGGTGAGAAATTTTGCTTGGACTTTCACAGTATGTATGCCCTTGACAAATTAAAAGCTAGAAAATAGTACACTACTTAGATGTAGGTATGTGGTATACACGTATGAGGGCAAAAAAATTCTCTACAATATGCCAAACAACTCAGTATTTTTGTAAAACACCAGCCGGTGAGTACTGTTGCTTGGACTTTCACAGTATGTAGACCTTTCACAGATTAGCAGGTACAAAATGGTACACTAATTAGATGTACGTATGGGGTATGCACATATGAGTGCAAAAAATGCCCAACAATACGCCCAAAAACAATGTATTTTTGTAAAACACCAGCCGGTGATTACTTTTGCCAGGACTTTCCCAATATCTAGACTTGTTACAGATAGAAAATAGTAGACTGCTTTGATGTAGTATGTGGTATGCACGTATGAGGGCAGACAAATGCACTATAGTCCACTGAAAAAACATATTTGTGAACAGCAGCAGGACACAGCAGTGCAGCACCACAAAAAAAAAACATTTAAAACGGGGATTAAACCCAAAATTGCACTCTGTCACAGAGTGTTAAGAATGGTGTGAACTGGTTTTTATACCGTCTATAGACTATTATAACCAACAGATGATTTCTTGTGTAAAAAATACACAGAATTGCGCTGAAAATTCTTCCCTGCCTCCTGTGATAAGGTTCATGAAGTTCAAGCAGCTTGTTGATATGTATGAGGCAACGAAAAGCTATCTGCCCTCTCTGATGAAATGCTCAATAAAGTGAATGGGAGGTTTATGGCGTAAAAATCCTTCTCAGTCAGAACAAGCAAAGCACTGCACTTCTCTCTGTCCACAACGCTGATTTAAATAGCAGTTGGCAGTGGAACGCTGTGGTATAAGCAATTCAGCGTGTCTGTGTAACACACACAGACACGCAGTCCGCCCTATCTCTGCAGTGTATATGGCATGAAATGAGCAGCCACAAGATGGCTGGGGATTATATAGGGCTGTGACATCACAGGGGTCAATGAATGATGATAGGATGCATCTCGCATGTGATTCAGGGTCATCCCGCCTACCTCCCTTCCCGTCGTACTTTCCCACCCTCCCATAATCCCCTGCCCCATGAAGTGACATGTGTATCCGCCATTTTAGGTCTCCTTTAGCCTGGAACGCTGTAAAATGCAGTTTAATTAAGCGATTTGCGCAATAGAATTGCTGCGATATTCGCATTCGTTTTGAATCGAATATTTCATGAAACCCGTAACGAATTTGGGTTCGTCAGCTTCGATTCGCTCATCTCTAATCACTACATACACATTCATTTCCTACATACTATCACTACATACACATTCATCCCCCACACACTATCACTACATACACATTCATTCTCTACACACTATCACCACACACACATTCATTCTCTACACCCTATCACTACATGCACATTCATCCCCTTCACACTATCACTACATACACATTCATCCCCTTCACACTATCACTACATACACATTCATTCTCTACACACTATCACCACACACACATTCATTCCCTACACACTATCACTACATACACATTCAGCCCCTACATACTATCACTACATACACATTCATTCCATACACACTATCACCACACACACATTCATTCTCTACACACTATCACTACATACACATTCATCCCCTACACACTATCACTACATACACATTCATCCCCTACACACTGTCACTACATACATATTCATTCTCTACACACTATCACTACATACACATTCATTCCCTACACACTATCACTACATACACATTCATTCTCTACACACTATCACCACACACACATTCATTCTCTACACCCTATCGCTACATACACATTCATCTCCTACACACTATCACTACATACACATTCATTCTCTACACCCTATCGCTACATACACATTCATCTCCTACACACTATCACTACATACACATTCATTTCCTACACACTATCACTACATACACATTCATTCCCTACACACTATCACTACATAAACATTCATTCTCTACACACTATCACTACACACACATTCATTCCCTACACACTATCACTACATACACATTCATTCCCTACACACTATCACTACATACACATTCATACCCTACACACTATCACTACATACACATTCATTCCCTACACACTATCACTACATACACATTCATTCCCTACACACTATCACTACATACACATTCATTCCCTACACACTATCACTACATACACATTCATCCCCTTCACACTATCACTACACACACATTCATCCCCTACACACTATCACTACATACACATTCATTCCATACACACTATCACTACATACACATTCATTCTCTACACACTATGACTACATAAACATTCATCCCCTACACACTATCACTACATACACATTCATTCTCTACACACTATCACTACATACACATTAATTCCCTACACACTATCACTACATACACATTCATCCCCTGCACACAATCACTACATACGCATTAATTTCCTACACACTATCACTACGTACACATTCATTCCCTACACCCTATCACTACATAAACATTCATTCCCTACACCCTATCACTACATACACATTCATTCTCTACACACTATCACTACATACACATTCATCCCCTACACACTATCACTACATACACATTCATTCTCTACACACTATCACTACATACACATTCATTCCCTACACACTATCACTACATACACATTCATCCCCTGCACACAATCACTACATACGTATTAATTTCCTACACACTATCACTACGTACACATTCATTCCCTACACCCTATCACTACATAAACATTCATTCCCTACACCCTATCACTACATACACATTCATTCTCTACACACTATCACTACATGCACATTCATTCCCTACACACTATCACTACATACACATTCATCCCCTACACACTATCACTACATACACATTCATCCCCTTGTTTATTTGTATGAGGCAACGAAAAGCTATCTGCCCTCTCTGATGAAATGCTCAATAAAGTGAATGGGAGGTTTATAACGTAAAAATCCTTCTCAGTCAGAACAAGCAAAGCACTGCACTTCTCTCTGTCCACAACGCTGATTTAAATAGCAGTTGGCAGTGGAACGCTGTGGTATAAGCAATTCAGCGTGTCTGTGTAACACACACAGACACGCAGTCCGCCCTATCTCTGCAGTGTATATGGCATGAAATGAGCAGCCACAAAATGGCTGGGGATTATATAGGGCTGTGACATCACAGGGGTCAATGAATGATGATAGGATGCATCTTGCATGTGATTCAGGGTCATCCCGCCTACCTCCCTTCCCGTTGTACTTTCCCACCCTCCCATAATCCCGTGCCCCATGAAGTGACATGTGTATCCGCCATTTTAGGTCTCCTTTAGCCTGGAACGCTGTAAAATGCAGTTTAATTAAGCGATTTGCGCAATAGAATTGCGGAGATATTCAAATTTGTTGTGAATCGAATATTTCATGAAACTCGTAACGAATTTGGGTTTGTCAGCTTCGATTCGCTCATCTCTAATCACTACATGCACATTAATTTCCTACACACTATCACTACATACACATTCATTCCCTACACACTATCACTACATACACATTCATTCCCTACACCCTATCACTACATACACATTCATTCTCTACACACTATCACTACATACACATTCATCCCCTTCACACTATCACTACATACACATTCATCCCCTACACACTGTCACTACATACACATTAATTCCCTACACACTATCACTACATACACATTAATTCCCTACACACTATCACTACATACACATTCATCCCCTACACACTATCACTACACACACATTCATCCCCTACACACTATCACTACATACACATTCATCCCCTACACACTGTCACTACATACACATTGATTCCCTGCACACTATGACTACATACACATTGATTCCCTACACACTATCACTACATACACATTCATCACCTACACACTATCACTACATACACATTCATCCCCTACACACTGTCACTACATACACATTGATTCCCTGCACACTATGACTACATAAACATTGATTCCCTACACACTATCACTACATACACATTCATCCCCTACACACTATCACTAAGTAAACATTCATCCCCTACACACTATCACTACATACACATTCATTCCCTACACACTATCACTACATACACATTCATCCCCTTCCCACTATCACTACATACACATTCATCCCCTACACACTGTCACTACATACACATTCATTCCCTACACACTATCACTACATACACATTCATTCCCTACACACTATCACTACATACACATTCATTCCCTACACACTATCACTACACACACATGCATCCCCTACACACTATCACTACACACACATTCATCCCCTACACACTATCACTACACACATATTCATCCCCTTCACACTATCACTACATACACATTCATCCCCTACACACTATCACTACATACACATTTGTAGTCATGTTTTAGCGTAATCCTCCCTTAGTATGCCCAGAGGAAGGGCCATACAGCAGCCATGGATTTCCTATTATGGGTGTTTTTCCTGTCATGAGCGCTGCTGTATGCTCTTCTTGTCCTGAGCGCTGCTGTACGCTCTTCATGAATGATTTTAGGTAACAACACATTTAAAATACATATAAAATATAATAAACTTCACATTAATTACATTTTTACCTTGTCTGAGTACTTCTTCTATTAGAATTTGTTACAAAGTGTGGATGATGAGCGGTGTGTGACGCGAATGCCCTGATGTAATCTTCAGAGGTTTTTTTCTTCTCCCTAGTAAATAGTAAAGTAGAAAAAACGTATGCGGTTAACTTTTAGCAGTCACATTAAAAGGGTACTCCACTGCCCCAGCATTCAAACATTTTGTTCTGAACACTGGGTGCGAGCTGCTGGGGTTGTGACGTCATGCCCACACCCCTTGTGACTTCACACGATGCCACGCCCCCTCAAAGCAAGTCTATGGAGGGGCATGGTGCATGCCAAGTACCCTCCCAGAGACTAGCATTGAGGGGACGTTGCGTAACGTCACAAGGGTAGGGGCCAATACGAGGTAACCCCCGCTGCTTGCACCCAGCATTCTGAACAGAATGTTCAGAATGATGGGGCAGTGGAGTACCCCTTTTAATTGCATGCTTGGAACCCTAGCTATAGTGATGCAGAGGTAACAGTCACACAAGGGCCCTGATGCCTGAGGGGGTCCATGAAGTGTTATGAATGGCACAGGATGGTTTGGGGGTCCTTGTTACACATTGCACATTAAAGCGTATGCTTCATGTATGATGCATATTTTGTCTCATGGTGGCGATACACAGTGGACAAAATTTGGCTGAACTTTGGCTGAACTAAGAATGCTTTTTATGGTGTAGCCAGAAAGAACAAGAAGGTGTTGACAAGGTGTAAGGTGGTCTTCAATGGGTTTAGAGGCTATCATTTGCAGTGCTATCTGGTTAATAATAAAATAAATAAATATATCAAACAGGTAAAGGAGTATCTAGGCTTATTTTCACCCAAGGCAAAAATTTATTTTGGCATCTGCCCCTTCAAAAAACTTTGCATACAGATCCATGGAGGGCATGTGCCAACCCCCACTCTGTATGCAAGGAGAGCCTGATGCAGTACAGGAGATTGGAGAGGGGTGGGGGAGGGGGTTGTCCAAGCGGTTGGACCCCCGTGATCAGACACTTATCCACTATTCATTGGATAAGGGATACATTTTCTACATTGGACTATTCCTTTAACCCCTTAAGGACCAAGGGTGTACAGGTACGCCTTTTCTCCATGGTACTTAAGGACCAAGGGCGTACCTGTGCGCCCGTGGGAATTTCGGTCCTTGCCGCGTGCCGGGCTGGGACCGGACGGGGGTGACTGCTGATATCTATCAGCAGGCACCCCGCGCAAATGCCCCAGGGGGAATCAGACCCCCCCATGTTGGCGATCACCGCAAATCGCAAGTGAATTCACACTTGCGATTTGTGCCGATTCCGGGTCATACGGGTCTATGGTGACCCGGTGACCCGGAATATAAGGGGGATCACGGTTGTCCAAGACACCCACGATCCCCCTGAAGGCATAGGAGTGAGGTGGCAGGGGTGCCACCCCTCCTATCCCTGCTATTGGTGGTCTAGACACGACCACCAATAGCAGATCAGGGGGCTTTACTTTCGGTTTCCCCGTTCTGCCCACCCACAATAGGCGGGGCAGAACGGGGAAACGACAGAGGACCGACGCCGAAGATCCACTAACCCCGCGGGCGAGGCTGCGGGCGACGATCGGTGGAGGAGATCGGAGTCCGGCGATGTCGTGTGGCTGGCTCCCTGGATCCGACGGAAGCCGGTTAAGTTGCCTAGCAACATCTGGAGGGTACAGTTTGAGACCACTATACAGTGGTCTCTAAACTGTAACCCTCCAGATGTTGCAAAACTACAACTCCCAGCATGCCCAGACAGTTGTTAGGGCATGCAGGGATTTGTAGTTTTGCAACAGCTGGAGGGCCCCAGTTTGGAGATCACTGGTAGTGATCTCTAACTGTGGCCCTCCAGATGTTGCAAAACTGCAACTCCTAGCATGCCCAAACAGCAAACAGCTGTCTCTGCATGCTGGGAGTTGTTGTTGCGTAATCCAGCTGTTGCATAACTACATCTCCCAGCATGCCCTTCGGCGATCAGTACATGCTGGGAGTTGTAGTTTTGCAACAGCAGGAGGCACACTGGTTGGAAAATACTGCGTTAGGTAACAGAACCTAACTGAAGGTTTTCCAACCAGTGTGCCTCCAGTTGTTGCAAAAGTACAACTCCCAGCATGCAGGGTCTGTCAGTTCATGCTGGGAGTTGTAGTTTTCAAACAGCTGGAGGTTTGCCCCCCCATGTGAATGTACAGGGTACATTCACATGGGCAGGTTTACAGTAAGTTTCCTGCTTCAAGTATTAAAAAACACATAATAAAGGGTTAAACACTACATATACACTGTCCCCTCCAATAAAAATGAAAAATATATTGTACGGCAGTGTTTCCAAAACGGAGCCTCCAGCTGTTGCAAAATAACAACTCCCAGCATTTCCGGACAGCCACTGACTGTCCAGGCATGCTGGGAGTTTAGCAACAGCTGTAGGCACCCTGTTTGGGAATCATTGGTGTAGAATACCGCCACCCCTATGCAATCCCTAATTTAGTCCTCAAATGCGCATGGCGCTCTCTCATTTGGAGCCCTGTCGTATTTCAAGGCAACAGTTTAGTGCCACATATGTGGTATTGCACTACAAATTTTGGGGGCTTTTTCTGCTTTTACCCCTGATGAAAAAGAAAAGATGGGGTCTACACCAGCCTAGCCTGTTAGTGTAAAAAAATTTAAAAAAAATTTACACTGACATGCTGGTGTTGCCCCATACTTTTTATTTTCACAAGAGGTAAAAGGAAAAAAAAGACCCCCAAAATTTGTTATGCAATTTCTCCTGAGTACGGAAATACCCCATATGTGGGCGTAAAATGCTCGGGGGGCGCACAACAAGGCTCAGGAGTGAGAGCACACTATGTACATTTGAGGCCTAAATTGGTGATTTGCACAGGGGTGGCTGATTTTACAGCGGTTCTGACATAAACTCAAAAACATAAATACCGACATGTGACCCCATTTTGGAAACTACACCCCTCTTGCCACGTAACAAGGGGTACAGTGAGCCTGAACACCCCACAGGTGTTTGACGAATTTTCATTAAAGTTGGATGGGAAAATGAAAAAAAAAAAATTTCACTAAAATGCTGGTGTTACCCTAAATTTTTCATTTTCACAAGGGAAAACAGGAAAAAAGCCCCCCCAAATTTGTAACCTCATTTCTTCTGAGTAAGAACATACCCCACATGTGAATGTAAAGTCCTCTGCGGGCGAACTACAATGCTCAGATAAGAAGGAGCCCAATTGGGATTTTGAAGAGAAAATTTGTCCGGAATCTAAGGCCACATGTGTTTACAAAGCCCCCATGGTACCAGAACAGTGGACCCCCCAACATGTGACCCCATTTTGGAAACTACACCCCTCAAGTAATGTAATAAGGAGTACAGTGAGCATTTACGCCCCACAAGGGTCTGACAAATTTTTGGAACAGTGGTCTGTCTATGAAAATGAAAAATGGAATTTTTCATTTTCTCAGCCCACTGTTCCAAAGATCTGTCAAATGCCAGTGGGGTGTAAATGCTCACTGCACCCCTTATTAAATTCTGTGAAGGGTGTAATTTCCAAAATGGGGTCACATGTGGGGGGGGGGGGTCCACTGTTCTAGCACCACGTGGGGCTTTGTAACTGCACATGGCCCCTGACTTACATTTCAAACAAATTCACTCTTCAAAAGCTCAATGGCTCTCCTCCTCTTCTGAGCATTGTAGTTCGACTGCAGAGCACTTGACGTACACACATGGGGTATGTCCATACTCAGAAGAAATGGGGTTACAAATTTTGGGGGTAATTTTCTCCTATTACCCCTTGTAAAAATGTAAAATTTGTGGCAAAACCAGCATTTTAGTGAAAAATTTTTTTTTTTTCATTTACACATACAACTTTAACAAAAAGTCGTGAAATACCTGTGAGGTGTTAAGGCTCACTGTTCCCCTTGTTACGTTACTTGAGGGGTGTAGTTTCCAAAATAGTATGCTATGTGGGTATTTTTGCTGTTCTGGCACCATAGGGGCTTCCTAAATGCGACATGCCCCCCCCCACCCCAAAACCATTTCAGCAAAATTTGCTTTCCAAAAGCCAAATGTGACTCCTTCTCTTCTAATCATTGTAGTTCGCCCGCAGAGCATTTTACGTCCTAACATGGGGTATTTTCATACTCCGAAGAGATGGGGTTACAAATTTTGTGGGGCATTTTCTTCCATTACCCTTTATAAAAATGGTAAATTTGGGGAAAAACTGCACTTTAGTTAAAACTGTTTTTTTATCATTTACATATCCGACTTTAACGAAAAGTCGTCAAACACCTGTGGGGTTTAAAGGCTCACTGGACCCCTTGTTACGTGCCTTGAGGGGTGTCGTTTCTAAAACGGTAAGCCATGTGTGGGTTTTCTGCTGTTCTGGCACCATAGGGGGCCTCCTAAATGTGACATGCCCCCCAAAAACCATTTCAGCAAAATCCATTTTCTAAAATCCCATTGTCGCTCCTTCCCTTCTGAGCCCTCTACTGCGCCCGTCGAACACTTGACATACACATATGAGGTATTTCCTTACTCGAGAGAAATTGGGTTACAAATTTTGAGAGGATATTTCTCCTTTTACCCCTTGTAAAAATTCAAAAACTGGGTCTACAAGAACATGCGAGTGTAAAAAAGGAAGATTTTGAATTTTCTCCTTCACATTGCTGCTATTCCTGTGAAACACCTAAAGGGTTAACACACTTACTGAATGTAATTTTGAATACTTTGAGGGGTGCAGATTTTACATTGGGGTCATTTGTGGGGTATTTCTAATAAGAAAGCACTTCAAACCTATTTCAAGCCTGAACTGGTCTATGAAAAATTCTGATTTTGAAAATGTTGTGAAAAATTGGAAAATTGCTGCTGAACTTTGAAGCCGTCTGATGTCTTCCAAAAGTAAAAACATGTCAACTTTATGATGCAAACATAAAGTAGACATATTGTATATGTGAATCAATATATAATTTATTTAGAATGTCTATTTTCCTTACAAGAAGAGAGCTTCAAAGTTAGAAAATTTAAAAATTTTAAATTTTTTCATCAAATTTAGGAATTTTTCACTAAGAAACCATGCAAGTATTGACAAAATTTTACCAATAACATAAAGTAGAATATGTCACGAAAAAACAATCTCGGAATCAGAATGATAGGTAAAAGCATCCCAGAGTTATTAATGCTTAAAGTGAAAGTGGTCAGATCTGCAAAAAAACGCTTTGGTCCTACAGTGAAAATTGGCCAGGTCCTTAACCCCTTAAGGACTCAGGGTTTTTCTGTTTATTCATTTTACATTTTTTCTCCTTACCTTTAAAAAATCATAACTCTTTCAGTTTTTCCCCTATAATTCTATGTGACAGCTTATTTTTTGCGCCACCAATTCTACTTTGTAATGACATCAGTCATTTTACCCAAAAATGTACAGCGAAATGGGAAAAAAAATCATTGTGAGACAAAATTGAAGAAAAAACACTATTTTGTCACTTTTGGTGGCTTCCGTTTTTACGCAGTACATTTTTCTGTAGAAATGACATCTTATTTTTATTCTGTAGGTCCATACGGTTAAAATGATACCCTACTTGTATACTTTTGATTTTGTCGTACTTTTGAAAAAAATCATAACTAGAAGCAGTAAAATTTATATGTAAAAAATTGTCATTTTCTGACCCCTATAACTTTTTTATTTTTAATGAGACGGGACATTGTGAGGGCTCATTTTTTGCGCCGTAATCTGAAGTTTTATCGTTACCATTTTTGTTTTGAGCTGACTTTTTGATCACTTTTTATTCTTTTTTTTATGGTTTGAAATGTGACCAAAAATATGCTATTTTGGACTTTGGAATTTTTTTGCGCGTACGCTATTCACTATGCCGTTTATTTAATGATATAGTTTTATAGTTCGGACATTTACGCACGCGGTGATACCACATATCTTTATATTTATTTTTATTTACATGTTTAATTTTTTATTTTGGAAAAAGGGGGTGTTTAGAACTTTTGTTTAGGAAAGGGTTAATACATATTTTTAACCCCTTAAGGACTCAGGGTTTTTCCGTTTTTGCACTTTCGTTTTTTCCTCCTTACCTTTTAAAAATCATAACCCTTTCAATTTTCCACCTAAAAATCCATATTATGGCTTATTTTTTGCGTCTCCAATTCTACTTTGCAGTGACATTAGTCATTTTACCCAAAAATGCACGGCGAAACGGAAAAAAAAATCATTGTGCGACAAAATCGAAAAAAAAAAACGCCATTTTGTAACTTTTGGGGGCTTCCGTTTCTACGCAGTGCATATTTCGGTTAAATTTACACCTTATCATTATTCTGTAGGTCCATACGATTAAAATGATATCCTACTTATATAGGTTTGATTTTGTCGCACTTCTGGAAAAAATCATAACTACATGCAGGAAAATTTATACGTTTAAAAATGTCATCTTCTGACCCCTATAACTTTTTTATTTTTCCACGTACGGGGCGGTATGAGGACTCATTTTTTGCGCCGTGATCTGAAGTTTTTATTGGTATGATTTTTGTTTTGATCTGACTTTTTGATCACTTTTTATTCATTTTTTAATGTTATAAAAAGTTACCAAAATACGCTTTTTTGGACTTTGGAATTTTTTTGCGCGTACGCCATTGACCGTACGGCTTAATTAATTATATATTTTTATAGTTCGGACATTTACGCACGCGGCGATACCACATATGTTTATTTATTTATTTTTTTTACACTGTTTTATTTTTTTTATGGGAAAAGGGGGGTGATTCAAACTTTTATTAGGGAAGGGGTTAAATGACCTTTATTAACACTTTTTTTTTTACTTTTTTTTTTGCAGTGTTATAGGTCCCATAGGGACCTATAACACTGCACACACTGATCTCTCATCCTGATCACAGTCGTGTATTAACACACCTGTGATCAGCATTATCGGCGCTTGACTGCTCCTGCCTGGATCTCAGGCACGGAGCAGTCATTCGTCGATCGGACACCGAGGAGGCAGGTAAGAGCCCTCCCGGTGTCCGATCAGCTGTTCGGGATGCAGCGATTTAACCGCGGCGGTCCCGAACAGCCCGACTGAGCAGCCGGGATACTTTCAGTTTCACTTTAGAAGCGGCGGTCAGCTTTGACCGCCGCTTCTAAAGGGTTAATACCGCACATCGCCGCGATCGGCGATGTGTGGTATTAGCCGCGGGTCCCGGCCGTTGATTAGCGCCGGGACCCACGCGATATGATGCGGGATCGCGGCGCCATCCCGCTTCATATCGCGGGAGCCGGCGCAGGACGTAAATATACGTCCTGCGTCGTTAAGGGGTTAAACTTTTTTTACACAATTTTTTTTGCAGTGGCTATAGAGGGCTATAGCACTGCACACTTTGATTCATTGCACAGATCCCTGCCATGGGTTACCATGGCGGTGATCAGTGTTATCGCCACTTGACTGCTCCTGCCTGGATCTCAGGCACGGAGCAGCCATTTGGGGATCGGACGCCGAGGAAGCAGGTAAGAGCCCTCCCAGTGTCCTGCTCGCTGTTCGGGATGCCGCGATTTTATCGCGGCGGTCCCGAACAGCCCGACTGACTAGCCGGGATAGTTTCACTTTCACTTTAGAAGCGGCGGTCAGCTTTGACCGCCTCTTCTAAAGGGTTAATACCGCACATCACCGCGAACGCCGATGTGTGGTAGTAGCCGCGGGTCCCGGCCCTTGATGGGCGCCGGGACCGACGCAGTATGATGCGGCTTCGCGGCACGACCCCGCTTCATATCGCGGAAGCCGTCGCAGGACGTAAATATATGTCCTGCGTCGTTAAGGAGTTAAGGGGTTAAACTGAAAGTGCCCATGGTTTGCTGTCTTTCCATGAATTAGAGATATTTATGAAATGTCTATTTATAAAAATAAGTTTAAAAAAATTTCCCTCTCCTCCACACAGACCCCGGTACAAAAACTTGCTATACCTGACCTCATTACAGATCACTTCTGATACATGTGGACAGGAGTGTAACTATAGGGGTGCACATGTATCAGTCACACAGGGGCCCTGGTTTCAGAAGGGCCCCAAGGCTCCACTGTCCCATAAAAAGACACCAGTATTTGAAATGGCACATGGTAGACATGGGGCCCTGTCACAGACTTTGCACTGGGGGTCCAGAAGCTACAAGTTCCACCTCTGTACGTGGACACAGGTTTGGAGTTACAGGTATATTTGGCCTTGTTAGGACACTTAGTCCTACTGTACGTGCAGTAAAGACTTTTGAGGTGGGATTTATCCAAACCTGTACCGAGGAAAAGCTGACTGGGTGCCCGTAGTGACCAATCAGATTGGTTCTTTCATTTTAACAAAGGCCTCTGAAGCAATCTAATTGGTTGCTATGGGCAAATGGGCAACTTTTCCTCTGCACAGGTTTTGATAAATCTCCCTAGTGGTGCAGGGAATTGTTCCATACGTTGCAGGTTTCTCCTATAGTAATATCTAGGGTTGCCACCTAGCTTGAATTTCACCGATACAGCCAGTATTTTGGCCACGCTGCCGGTAATTTCATATTAAAAATACTGGCAACACAAATGCCAGTAATTTTTTGGGCAGGGGGGTGGAGGTAGCAGCCTCCACTGGTCACTTATTTAGAGTGGCCACGGGCCAAGCAGCTGAACAGGAATCGGCGCCGCGCCCACTTTAAAGGGGTATTCCAGGGAAAAAGTTTATTTTTTTTATGTCTACTGGCTCCAGAAAGTTAAACAGATTTGTAAATTACTTCTATTAAAAAATCTTAATCCTTTCAATAATTATCAGCTGCTGAAGTTGAGTTGTTGTTTTCTGTCTGGCAACAGTGCTCTCTGCTGACATCTCTGCTTGTCTCGGGAACTGCACAGAGTAGAAGAGGTTTGCTAAACTGGGCGGTTCCCGAGACAAGTATAATCAGAGAGCACTTAGACAGAACAGAACAACTCAACTTCAGAAGCTCATAAGTACTGACAGAATTACGTTTTTGAATAGAAGTAATTTACAAATCTGTTTAACTTTCTGTAGCCAGTTGATATATATATTTAAAAAAAAAAAAGTTTTTTCCTGGATAACCCCTTTAACCCCTTAAGGACAATGGACGTACTCCGACGCCCCCGTTTCCGAGTCCTTAAGGACCGAGGACGTAGGAGTGCGTCCTGTCCTTTCCCGGCCCCCCCGCCGCTAGCCGGAGGGGAGCCGGTGCCCGATGCCTGCTGAAATCGTTCAGCAGGCATTGCGGCATATCGCCCAGGGGGATCATTATGTCCCCCCATGTCGGCGATGGCCGCAGATCGCTGGACAATTCAGTCCAGCGATCTGCGGCGATTCTGGGTCAATCGGGTCTCCAGTGACCCGGTGACCCGGAATTACTGGCTGATCGGGGCCGTCAGAGACGGCCCCGAACAGCCAGAGCCAGCAGGGGTGAGGTGGCACTGGTGCCACCTCACGATCGCCCTGATTCGTCGGCCAGATTACCGGCCGACCAATCAGGGCGCCTGCTGCGGGTGTCACTCCCGCACCCGCTCCGCCCCTCTTCCGGAGGACGTGAGCGGGTGCGGGACGTGCACCCCTGGTGCTGGGGACCCCGTTCCCCGGCGTTAATGTTGGGATCGGGGCCCCAGGAGCGACGACGGCGGCGGCGGCGGGACTGACCTGTGCGGCGATCAAGCAGCAGCAGGAGGTGAGTGACAGCCTCCTGCTGTTGCTAAGCAACAGCTCCCAGCATGCAAAAAGGGCATGCTGGGAGCTGTAGTTATGCAACAGGAGGAGGCAGACCACCACAACTCCCAGCATGCACTTATGGGCATGCTGGGACTTATGGTTTTGCAACAGCTGGAGGCACATTCTTTCTATGGAAAAATGTACCTTCAGCTGTTGTGTAACTACAACTCCCAGCTTGCACAAACAGCTTAAGTGCATGCTGAAAGTTGTAGTGGTGCATCTGCTGGTTGCATAACTACAACTCCCAGCATGCTCGTTGGCTGTCGGTGACTGCTGAGAGTTGTAGTTTTGCAACAGCTGAAGGCACACTGAGTTAAGTAGCAAACCAGTGTGTCTCCAGCTGTTGCATAACTACAATCCCCAGCCAAAGTAGTATGCCTCCCGCTGTTGCATAACTACAACACCCAGCATGCCCTTCCGCTGTCCGTACATGCTGGGGGTTGTAGCTTTTGCAACAGCTGAAGGCACACTGGTTGCAAAACACTGAGTTTGTTGCCAAACTCGGTGCTTCACAACCTGTGTGTCTCCATCTGTTGCAAAACTACAACTCCCAGCATGCACTGATAGACCGTACATGCTGGGAGTTGTAGTTTTGCAACAGCTGGATGTTCCACCCCTCAATGTGAATGTACAGGGTACACTCACATGGGCAGAGGATTACAGTAAGTATCCGGCTGCAAGTTTGAGCTGCAGCAAATTTTCTGCTGCAGCTCAAGCTGCCAGCGAGAAACTACTGTGAACCCCCCGCCCATGTGACTGTACCCTAAAAACACTACACTACACTAACACAAAATAAAATAAAAAGTAAAAAAACACTACATATACACATACCCCTACAATAAAAATGAAAAACGTCTGGTACGCCACCGTTTCCAAAACGGAGCCTCCAGCTGTTGCAAAACTACAACTCCCAGCATGCACTTATAGACCCTACATGCTGGGAGTTGTAGTTTTGCAACAGCTGGATGTTCCCCCCCCCCCCCAATGTGAACGTACAGGGTACACTCACATGGGCGGAGGATTACAGTAAGTATCCGGCTGCAAGTTTGAGCTGAGGCAAATTTTCTGCCGCTGCTCAAACTGCCAGCGAGAAGCTACTGTGAACCCCCCGCCCGTGCGACTGTACCCTAAAAACACTACACTACACTACCACAAAATAAAATAAAAAGTAAAAAACACTACATATACACATACCCCTACACAGCCCCCCTCCCCTCCCCAATAAAAATGAAAAACGTCTGGTACGCCACTGTTTCCAAAACGGAGCCTCCAGCTGTTGCAAAACAACTACTACCAGTATTACAAGACAGCCACTGACTGTACAGGCATGCTGGGACTTTTAAAACAGCTGGAGGCACCCTATTTGGGAATCACTGGCGTAGAATACCCCTATGTCCACCCCTATGCAAGTCCCTAATTCAGGCCTCAAATGCGCATGGCGCTCTCACTTTGGAGCCCTGTCGTATTTCAAGGCAATAGTTTAGGGTCACATATGGGGTATCGCTGTACTCAGGAGAAATTGTGTTACAAATTTTGGGGGGTATTTTCTGCTATTACCCTTTTTAAAAATCTAAAATTTTTGGGAAACCAACATTTTAGGTAAAATTATTTTTTTTTTTTTTACATATGCAAAAGTTGTGAAACACCTGTGGGGTATAAAGGTTCACTTTACCCCTTATTACGTTCCCCGAGGGGTCTAGTTTCCAAAATGGTATGCCATGTGGGTTTTTTTTTGCTGTCCTGGTACCATAGGGGCTTCCTAAATGCGGCATGCCCCCAGAGCAGAATTTGCTTTCAAAAAGCCAAATGTGACTCCTCCTCTTCTGAGACCTGTAGTGCGCCAGCAGAGAACTTCTCACCCCCATATGGGGTGTTTTCTGAATCGGGAGAAATTGAGCTTTAAATTTTGGGGGGTATTTTCTGCTATTACCCTTTTAAAAAATGTAAAAATTTTGGGAAACCAATCATTTTAGGTAAAAAAAAAATGTTTTTTTTTACATATGCAAAAGTCGTGAAACACCTGTAGGGTATTAAGGTTCACTTAACCCCTCTTTACGTTCCCCGAGGGGTCTGGTTTCCAAAATGGTATGCCATGTGTTTTTTTTTGCGGTTCTGGCACCATAGGGGCTTCCTAAATGCGGCATGCCGCCAGAGCAAAATTTGCTTTCAAAAAGCCAAATGTGACTCCTTCTCTTCTGAGACCTGTAGTGCGCCAGCAGAGCACTTTTCACCCCCATATGGGGTGTTTTATGAATCGGGAGAAATTGGGCTTCAAATTTTGGGGGGTATTTTCTGCTATTATCCTTTTTAAAAATGTAACATTTTTGGGAAACCAAGCATTTTAGGTAAAACATTTTTTTTTTTTTTTACATATGCAAAAGTCGTGAATCACCTGTGGGGTATTAAGGTTCACTTTACCCCTTGTTATGTTCCCTGAGGGGTCTAGTTTCCAAAATGGTATGCCATGTGTTTTTTTTTTTTGCTGTCCTGGCACCATAGGGGCTTCCTAATGGTGACATGCCCCCCAAAAACCATTTGTCGCTCCTTCCCTTCTGAGCCCTCTACTGCGCCCGCCGAACAATTAACATAGACATATGAGGTATGTGCATACTCGAGAGAAATTGGGTTTCAAATTCAAGTAAAAATTTTCTCCTTTTTACCCCTTGCAAAAATTCAAAAATTGGGTCTACAAGAACATGCGAGTGTAAAAAATGAAGATTGTGAATTTTCTCCTTCACTTTTCTGCTATTCCTGTGAAACAACTAAAGGGTTAATACACTTATTGAATGTCATTTTGAATACTTTGGGGGGTGTAGTTTTTATAATGGGGTCATTTATGGGGTATTTCTAATATGAAGACCCTTCAAATCCACATCAAACCTGAACTGGTCCATGAAAAATAGCGAATTTGAAAATTTTGTGAAAAATTTCCAAATTGCTGCTGAACTTTGAAGCCCTCTGGTGTCTTCCAAAAGTAAAAACTCATAAATTTTATGATGCAAACATAAAGTAGACATATTGTATATGTGAACCCAAAAATGTTTTATTTTGAATATCCATTTTCCTTACAAGCAGAGAGCTTCAAAGTTAGAAAAATGCTAAATTTTCATTTTTTTCATCAAATTTTGGGATTTTTCACCAAGAAAGGATGCAAGTTACCATAAAATTTTACCACTAAGTTAAAGTAGAATATGTCACGAAAAAACAATCTCGGAATCAGAATGATAACTAAAAGCATTTCAGAGTTATTAATGTTTAAAGTGACAGTGGTCAGAATTGCAAAAAACGCTCTGGTCCTTAAGGTGTAAAATGGCCTGGTCCTTAAGGGGTTAAATCAGTGAGCTGTGGTCAGGGCTGGATTCATGTAGTGGTGGACGGAGCTGGAGCTGCAGCTGCAACTAGGCGACACAGGCCACCCGGCACCCGCTTAGGCCACCTGCCTTTCCGACCACCCGCCTACCCGCGATCAATTATCAGTATGTCATATAAGAGGGCCAGCCCTGTGATCTCCCAGGCCGGCCCTGTTCCACTTACGGTCCGGTGAACATGCATGTGTTTCCTGCAGCTGTCCGCCCGGCAGTGGTCATTATGAGGCATTTGGACAGACCCAAAGATTCTCTTCCAAAGAGGTACATTCCACATTAGTATAGCTATTATAAACACATATACCATTTAGGAGCATGGAAAAGCTAGGTGACAATCTATCACCTAGCTTTTCCATGCTCCTGAATATCATATCTGCTTATATTAGCTCAGATGTTATAAACAGATGTGCCTATATGTAGAATTGTCGAAACTATTTAAATATAACGTTAATTAAACCACATTTTTTTGTATTTTTAGTCACATCATATACCAGAAAAAACAAATAAAAAGCAATCAAAAAGTCGAATCAAAACAAAAATGGTACCAATAAAACAACAGATCACGGTGCAATAAATGAGCCCTATACATCCCAGTATTTGGAACAATAAAAGAGTCATAGGGATCAGAAGAGGACAAAATTTCCCCCACATATGTATTGTATCTCTTATTCCACTTCCTGTGATGTCACGCATATATAATTAATTATGCAAATTAGCATGGGCGGTATTTTTTTGCAAGAAAGGTGGCAACCCACGTAATATCACAGGAGTAATATTCTCCTTCAGGACACAGTTATACATGAGGAGATGTCTCTGTTAACCCCTTAATGAAGCAGCGATTTTTCAGTTAATGCATTTTCATTTTTTCCTCATCTCCTTTTAAAATCCATATGCAATTTTAGGGGGTATAGGTTCTATGCAGTGCACTTTACAGGAAATTGATCAAGTTATATTTATTTTGTATGTCAATACGATTACAACGATACCCAATTTATATAGATGTTGTTTTATTTTACTAGTTTAAAAAAATGATTAATTTTAGTAAAAAATAAATACATAGTATGCTTCAAATTGTCCTCTTCTGACTTCTATAACTTAATTTTTGTATACAGGGATCTATGTGAGATGTTTCATTATTTGTGCTGAGATCTGTTTTTATCGGTACCATATTTGTTTTGATGGGACTTTATAATCGCTTTTTATTCATGTTTTTCTGGAATATAAAGTGACCAAAAATCCGCAATTTATGACTTTGTTATTTTTTTTTCTCTTACGTTTACATCATTGACCAAGTGGTTTTATAAAAATTATATTTTACTAGTTTACTAGATAATACCACAAATGTTTACATTTATTTTTGTTTATGTGGTGTCCCGGTAAAGGACCTGGTCCTGTCTCTTGTCTAAGGTCCCCACAGTTAGAGTCCCTCCATGTCTATAGGGCTCTCCTGTAGGGCTTACCCCTAGTAGTCTTAAGTAAAGTGTGTACATGTTAATTTAATGTAGAGGAAATATATGTATAGGACCTTAGTGGTCACGTGATACACAGTTGTAATGTATAAAATGCTTAAGGATCTTTCGAGGTCATGTGATGTACCCAGAGTTCACTGAGTTCATAACTTACAGGTTTGCTGACCAATGAGCTTTGTCCAGCCCTCTTAATATATAAAGGGCTGCAGCCACTAAATTCACTCTCTTAGTACCGGATTATCAAGCAAGCACAACATCTCAGCATCAGCATCAATTCAAGCTAGGCCTGAAGCCTAACATCCCGCAGCCACAAAACGTGCGTTACCAAGGCTCAAACTACTGAATCCTGTGTGACTACTATCAGCTCAAATATTCTAAAATAGTAGCACAGTGGCTAGCATCAAAAGATCATTGCTTCCAAGTCCCATCAAACCTGTGAGGAACCTGTATCCCCGTTCACTCTTGAAAAGACTGTTATGTTCAATACTGTTGCATAAAATCTTCGAGTAAAGTTCAGTTTACTTCATAAAATCTGCTGTGGACATTCCGTTAATTTTCCCTGCCGTTTGTGGGGCGGTTTGCAGTAGGAACATTACTATTGAGGAAACCGCAGCCTGGCGTCACCACATTCAAGGGTTAATACCACCAGACCCAACACTATTACCGCAACACCCTAGACACCATTACGCTCCCAGCACCACATTTACATTATCTTATTTTAAAAAAGTGTGTGTGGGGGGTTGGGGGGCAGTGTGATTCACACTTTTATTAGGGGAGGGGCCTATTCACATTTATAATATATATATTTTTTTATTATTCTTTTTTACACTTTTTTTTTTGTTCCTAAGAGGACTATAATATGAAATCACTGGATCGCTAACAAAGTTTGATGCTATGAACGGCTTTAGGTCCCACAATCAACTTTGATTTCGGGATCTAAAGGGTTCATAGGCGTAATAGGTATATTATCTGGCCCAAGGCTGAAGATTCCCCCCATGGTATGGAGTGGAATGTCATCACAATCTCGCTCCAATGCTGGTTACTCCTTCCCAGGACATCCCCATGTGACCTATAGCGGGAATGTGTAAAACTATATAGATTTTCCCATCCCAAGTAAGAAATGCTACTTCTAGTTTATATTACTATGAAATAATGAATCTCATTCATCTCGTGTCCTTTATAACAGATACATTGAATGCTCAGGATAACATATCACATAGCACATTTTTATCATGACTTTTATGTTGAGGTTTTTATGTATTTTTTAACTTTGGCTTCCAATGTTGCTGTTTTTCAACCATCAGTTCATTGGGACGATGCAATCATAGCGCAGGCCCATGTAACATATTGTACTGCACTATCCAATAGCCAGACCCATCGACCAATAGGATCGCAGGGTTTTACAAATAAACAACAACAGAAAATGACAGTTGGTGCCAGTCTGCGATTGCTCTTCTAGAGTTGAGACCGGCTCCTTATTTCTCTGCGAGAAGTGACTTTTTTGGACAGCGACCCCCATCAATTTCTCCAGATTTTGAGGAGAGGAGGAGAGGCGAGGAGGAGGCGAGGAGGAGGCGAGGAGGAGGCGGAGGAGAGGAGGAGGCGGAGGAGAGGAGGAGGCGGAGGAGGAGAGGAGGAGAGGAGAGGAGGAGAGGAGAGGAGGAGAGGAGGAGAGGAGAGGAGGAGAGGCGAGGAGGAGGAGAGGCGAGGAGGAGGAGGCGGCGAGGAAGAGAAGAAAAGAAGAGGCGACACCATGAGGAAGAGGAAGAGAGAACTGACAGCCCTTTATGAGGAGGAGTGGTAAGTATAAAGGACACATCACTACACCATTTTATAGGGGTACATTTACAGACAGTCTTCAAAAACTAAGAGTTGTTTTTCTGCCATCCACTAGGGGAAGATTTATCAAAAATGTAGAGAAAATGTTGACCAGTTGCCATAGCAACCAATCAGCTTCCCCCCTTTTTCAGAGGCCTTTTTAAAAAAAGAAATTAAAAAAGCAATCTGATTGGTTGCTATGGGTAACTGCAACACTATTCTCAGCCAAACGTTTTGATAAATCTCCCCCAGTACTGTCTATGATGTTTTTTTTTCTTTTCTAACGTTTGCACTGAGCATGTCCCATAAACTGTCATGTGCAGTGCAACCACACTACTGAGCCTCCATGTATAACTGCTACTAGTGTATATGCTAATTGCCCCTAATGTTATATGTGATAACTGCCCCCCTAATGTTATATATGATAACTGCCCCAGTAATGTTATATGTGATATCTGCCCCCCTAACGTTATATGTGATAACTGCCCCCCTAATGTTGTATGTGATAACTGCCCCCCTAATGTTATATGTGATAAATGCCCCCAATGTTATACGTGATAACTGCCCCCTAATGTTATATGTGATAACTGTCCCTAATGTTATATATGATAACTGCCCCCCTAATGTTATATGTGATAACTGTCCCCCTAATGTTATATGTGATAACTGCCCCCCTAATGTTATATGTGATATCTGCCCCCCTAACGTTATATGTGATAACTGCCCCCCTAATGTTGTATGTGATAACTGCCCCCTAATGTTATATGTGATAAATGTCCCCAATGTTATACGTGATAACTGCCCCCTAATGTTATATATGATAACTGCCCCCCTAATGTTATATGTGATAACTGCCCCTAATGTTATATGTGATAACTGCCACCCTAATGTAATATGTGATAACTGCCGCCCTAATGTTATATGTGATAACTGTCCCTAATGTTATATATGATAACTGCCCCCCTAATGTTATATGTGATAACTGCCCCTAATGTTATATGTGATAACTGCCCCCCTAATGTTGTATGTGATAACTACCCCCTAATATTATATGTGATAACTGCCCCCCTAATGTTATATGTGATAACTGCCCCTCTAATGTTATATGTGATAACTGCCCCCCTAATGTTATATGTGATAACTGCCCCCCTAATGTTATATGTGATAACTGCCCCCTAATGTTATGTGTGATAACTGCCCCCTAATGTTATATGTAATAACTGCCCCCCTCATGTTATATGCGATAAATGCCCCCCTAATGTTATATGTGATAACTGCCCCACTAATGTTATATGTTATAACTGCCCTCTAATGTTATATGTGATAACTGCCCCCCTAATGTTATATGTGATAACTGCCCCCCTAATGTTATATGTGATAACTGCCCCCCTAATGTTATATGTGATGACTGCCCCCTAATATTATATGTGATAACTGCCCCCCTAATGTTATATATGATAACTGCCCCCCTAATGTTTTATGTGATAACTGCCCCCCTAATGTTGTATGTGATAACTGCCCCCCTAATGTTATATGTGATAACTGCCCCCCTAATGTTGTATGTGATAACTGCCCCCCTGATAATGTATGTGATAACTGCCCCTCTAATGTTATATGTGATAACTGCCCCCCTAATGTTGTATGTGATAACTGCCCCCCTAATGTTGTATGTGATAACTGCCCCCCTAATGTTATATGTGATAACTGCCCCCCTAATGTTATATGTGATAACTGCCCCCCCTAATGTTATATATGATAACTGCCCCCCTAATGTTATATGTGATAACTGCCCCCCTAATGTTATATGTGACAACTGCCCCCTTAATGTTATATGTGATAACTGCACCCCTAATGTTATATGTGAAAAATGCCCCCAATGTTATACGTGATAACTGCCCCCCTAATGTTGTATGTGATAACTGCCCCCCTAATGTTATATGTGATAACTGCCCCCCTAATGTTATATGTGAGAACTGCCCCCCCCCTAATGTTATATATGATAACTGCCCCCCTAATGTTATATGTGATAACTGCCCCCCTAATGTTATATGTGATAAATGCCCCCCCAATGTTATACGTGATAACTGCCCCCTAATGTTATGTGTGATAACTGCCCCCCTAATGTTATGTGTGATAACTGCCCCCCTAATGTTATGTGTTATAACTGCCCCCCTATTGTTATATGTGATATCTTCCCCCCTAATGTTATATGTGATAACTGCCCCCCTAATGATATTTGTGATAACTGGCCCCCTAATGTTATATGTGATAACTGCCCCCCTAATGTTATATGTGATAAATGCCCCCCTAATGTTATATGTGATAACTGCCCCACTAATGTTATATGTTATAACTGCCCTCTAATGTTATATGTGATAACTGCCCCCCTAATGTTATATGTGATGACTGCCCCCCTAATGTTATATGTAATAACTGCCCCCCTAATGTTATATGTGATAACTGCCCCCCTTAATGTTATATGTGATAACTGCCCCCCTAATGTTATATGTGATAACTGCCCCCCTAATGTTATATGTGATAACTGCCCCCCTAATGTTATATATGATAACTGCCCCCCTAATGTTATATGTGATAACTGCCCCTAATGTTATATGTGATAACTGCCCCCCTAATGTTATATGTGATAACTGCCCCCCTAATGTTATATGTGATAACTGCCCCCCTAATGTTATATGTGATAACTACCCCCCTAATGTTATATGTGATAACTGCCCCCCTAATGTTATATGTGATAACTACCCCCCTAATGTTATATGTGATAACTGCCCCCCTAATGTTATATGTGATAACTGCCCCCCTAATGTTATATGTGATAACTGCCCCCTAATGTTATATGTGATAACTGCCCCCCTAATGTTATATGTGATAACTGCCCCCCTAATGTTATATGTGATAACTGCCCCCCTAATGTTATATGTGATAACTGCCCCCTAATGTTATATGTGATAACTGCCCCCCTTAATGTTATATGTGATAACTGCCCCCCTAATGTTATATGTGATAACTGCCCCCCTAATGTTATATGTGATAACTGCCCCCCTAATGTTATATGTGATAACTGCCCCTCTAATGTTATATGTGATAACTGCCCCCCTAATGTTATATGTGATAACTGCCCCCCCAATGTTATATGTGATAACTGCCCCCCTAATGTTATATGTGATAACTGCTCCCCTAATGTTATATGTGATAACTGCCCCCAATGTTATTATAGTTGGGCAGCTATATGTATCATACCACCAGAGGAATTTAGATTAAGAAGTTTTCTGGGACTTTTCCATTTATGGTCCATCCTCAGGACTGGCTATTAATGTGTTGTTGGTGGTGGACCAACACCAGGCACCTCACCCCTGCCCTACAGCTGTTTGGCAGAGCCATGGGGGGAGATTTATCAAAACCTCTCCAGACAAAAAGCTGCTGAGTTGCCCATAGCAACCAATCAGAGCGCTTCTTTCATTTTGCAAAGGCCTTTTCAAAAATGAAAGAATCGATCTGATTGGTTGCTATGGGCAACACAGCAACTTTTCCTCAGGACAGGTTTTGAAAAATTTCCCCCCATGATTGTTTTCACATATAAACAATGGAGGAGATTTATCCAAACCTGGGCAGAGGAAGAGTGGTGCAGTTGCCTATAGCAACCTATCAGATTGCTTCTTTTAAAAGATGAAAGAAGCAATATGATTGGTTGCTATGGGCAACTGCACCACTCTTCCTCTACACAGGTTTGGATAAATCTCCTCCAATGACGGGAGATAGAGAAGAGATTTTGGGTCATTCTGAAATGCTGGTGCCAGGTCACTGCAGCACAGCCCCCATTCAATTTAATGGAACTAAGATTTGACAGCAGTGGATAGACCATAAATGTAAATGTCCCAGAAAACCACTGGAAAGTCTCTTTAATATATATGATAACTGACTCTTCAATGGTAAATGTGATTTCTGACCCAGTGTTATACGTGATAATGCCACTATTTTTGTTTCGATAATGCCACTATTTATAGGCCTTTTCGATCGCTTTTTATACATTTTTTTCTGGTACATGAAGTGACCAAAAATCTGCAATTCTGCTATTTTTTTACATTTACGCCATTAACCGTGCAGTTTTGTTACCATTGGACATTTCTGCATGTGGCAATACTTAAAGGGGTACTCCACCGCTAGGCATCTTGGGGGAGATTTATCAAAACCTGTCCAGAGGACAAGTTGCCCAGTAACCCATAGCAACCAATCAGATCACTTCTTTCACTTTGCAGAGGCCTTGTTAAAAATGAAAGAAGCAAGCTGATTGGTTGCTATGGGCACCCTATCCCCTATCGCTGGGACACCCGTGACCTCTGCGCACTGACCCGTGACACCCCGTGTTCTGAACAAATGCCAAGTTCTGGCGGCAGTGGTCGTGATGTCACGCCATTCCCCCTAGTGATGTCACGCCCCCCCTTCGATGTCTATGGGAAGGGGTGTGACGGCTCCCATAGACATGCATGGAGGGGATGTGGCGTTTTTTCTTTTAGATTTTTTACATTTTTTTTACAGCATTCAATGTGTAGCATGAATAATTCAATTATTTTATTATTTGGGTCATTATGAATGTGGCGAAACTCAATATTTTTTTCAAATTTTTTATGTTGTTTTCAGAAAAAGTTGATGCTTTTTTTTATTTACATTTTATTTTTAAGAGCCCTACAAAGGGACTGACAGCGATCAGTGTGGAAACTCCTCACATGCAGCTGTCAGGATTTGACTGATGTATATGAAGGGTTAATCTACTAGAAGAGGTTCCTCCGCTCCTTGTAGCTCCAGCAGGAGCCTATCATACTGATCCCTGCACGGTAGACCCGCATTGCCTTATAATAGCACTGAAAATATGGTGGGCAAGACTAGGGACCCTTAAAGGGGTACTCCACTGATCTGTACAGACGCCCGGCATTCTGCCACGCCCCCTCCCATAGACATGAATGGAGGGGGCGTGGCTTGATGTAACGAGAATATAATGTTGTACCATATGGTCTCATAGACTTCCATGGTGTCATATTATGGCTCCTTATAACCGGGATGGCCCATTATTTGGTCGGGTGCATGAGGCCCAATACTATAGATGTTATCTCTTCTATCACAGTTCAGCATCTGCCACCCAGGAGGAGTCGGAGAAGACGGAGGACCAGCCAAAGGAGGAGACGGACGGCGAGCCAAAGAAGAAGAGGGAGCAGACGGACAACAACCGCAGGGAGACCACTGATGACGCCATCCTACAGCCGGAGGAACGAGCTGCTTTTTACAGACTCCTGGGTAACAATACATTTTTCTTTCAATGACAAAAAGTATAATATTTTATCACATGATAAAATAAAGTGTTCTTATCCCCTTAAAGATGCCCCCCCCCCCCCCCCAGGAGATAGATAGTTGCCCCCAGTGTAGATAGGTTCTGCCAAGGGGTAGATAGTGGTTCCCAGTGTAGACAGGTGCCCTCCAGGAGGTAGATAGTAGTTTCCAGTGTAGATAGGTTTCCGCCAGAGGTAGACAGTAGTAATGAGCAGCAGGGGACATATTCGAATTTGCAATATTTCACTATGTTTTTTTGTTTTTTTTCCATGCGAAAATTTGTAATGAAATTCGCATAGTGCGCATGCACAATTATATCTCCAGTGTGCCGATATTCGCATAGTTGTCTCCAGTTATCTCCAGTGTAGATAGATTCCCCCCCAGAGGTAGATAGCTGCCCTCCAGGAGGCAGGTAGTTGTCTCCAGTGTAGATAGATCCCCCCCCCCCCCCCAGAGGTAGATAGCTGTTCCCAGTGTAGACAGCTGCCCTCCAGGTGGCAGGTAGTTGTCTCCAGTGTAGATAGATTCCCCCCCAGAGGTAGATAGCTGTTCCCAGTATAGACAGGTGCCCTCCAGGAGACAGGTAGTTGATCCCAGTGTAGATAGGTTTCCCCAAACGTAAGCATTTTTCCCACAGTATAGACATGTGCCCTCCAGGAGGTGGATAGTTGCCCCAATTGTAGACATGTCCCTGTCACCCAAAATTTTTAAATAATTAAATACATATATAATTAAATAAGAATTAAAAAATACGTTTTTTTTATAATTTACGTTTAGAGATGTCGCGAATAGTTCGCCGGCGAAAAGTTCCCGGCGAATTTAGCATGTTCACGTTCGCCTCGCCGGCGAACATATGTGAAGTTCGATCCGCCCCCTATACTTTAACCTTGCAGTAAACTTTGACCCTGTGAGTCAGAGTCAGCAGACGCATTACAGCCAATCAGCAGCAGTCCCTCCCTTCCAGACCCTCCTACCTCTTGCACGGACACCATTTTAGCCTCATTCTGCATGCTGCAGGCTTAGAAAGTGGAGGGTCAGAGAAGCTGCTCCTGCTGTATAGGGAAAGTGATAGCTAGGTTGCTGCTAGGTGGTGTATTCAGGGTCTAGTTTACTTCTAAAGCACTAGTGTAACATCTGCTTTAAGGACAGCACCCAAAAAAGCCCTTTTTAGGGATGAAAGATATCAGTCCTGGTTGGGAGGGAACCGCTGGTATTAAGGGATACTCCAGAATCAAACTTAAGTTCCTTCAAGCAACTAACTACTACAGTATTCAAAGAGCTGAAAGATATCAGTCCGTGTGTCTTGCAACACCTGGGGGCACCCTGGTTGACAGGCAACCGCTGGTTAAAAGGGGTACTCCAGTATAAAACTTAAGTTCCTTCAAGCAACTAACTACTACAGTATTCAAAGGGCTGAAAGATATCAGTCCGTGCGTTTTGCAACAGCTGGAGGCACCCTGTTTGAGGACTACTGCTTAAAAGGGGAACTCCGCTAGCAAGCTTTTTTGCTCATTGTCACACTAGCGCAAATCACATTAGATGTGACAGTTGTGCAAATAAAAAAAAAACTTTTTTGGCTGTTAAATAAAATCAGTCGTCACTGTCAGTTCACGTCACAGTTGCCATTTTTTTTTCCTGCAGGGCAAATTGTGTCACCCTAGTGCAAATCACATTAGGTGTGACAGTTGTGCAAATTAACCAAAAAATTACAGGTAGAGGAAGGCCACCCCGCAGGGGCCGTCGTGGTGCTGGGATTCCCTTTGGCCCTAGAATGGCCAGTCATCAGAGGCCACGTACCCTGAACCCCCAAAGTTCTGAGGACTTAGTTGACTGGCTATCACAAGACACCAAATCTACTACAGCTTCCGCTCGGAACCTTGACGCACCATTCTTCTCCTCCTCTAGCTTAGCTTCGGGCACCTCTCATGCTACCAGAACCACGCATTCCATGCTTGGCAGCCGTCACCAGGTTTACCCAATGCGCAGTGTAGGTGATATACCTGCTCTGACCATGCCAGTGAGGTGCTTGATTTGTGACAGCCCGACACGTTGGAATTCAACACTCCTAATGTTCGGTTGGGTTCAAATCCCACTATGTGCTGCCTCAAGGGGGGCTCTAACTATGTGCTGCCTAATATGGGGGAATCTTATGTGCTGCCTAAAGGGGAGCTCTAACTATGTGCTGACTAACATGGGGGAATCTTACTATGTGATGCCTAAAGTGGGGGGATCTAACTATGTGCTGCCTAAAGGGAGGCTCTAACTATGTGCTGCCTAATATGGGGGAATCTATGTGCTGTCTAAAGGGGGGAATCTAACTATGTGATGCCTAAAGGGGGGCTCTATATGCTGCCTAAAGGGTGCTAAAGCACGTTATTCCAAACCATTTAGGAATAATAGGTGATTTATGCCCTTTATGGATTAAAACCAGACTCTGCATCAACTATGTAATTTTCCATGGGAGTTTTGCCATGGATCCCACTCCAGCATGCCACAATCCATTTGTTAGTCCCCTTGAAACAACTTTTAAATCACTATTGTGGCCAGAAAGAGTCCCTGTGGGTTTTAAAATTCGCCTGCTCATTGAAGTCAAAGGTGGTTCGCGAACATTTGCAGAAGGTCGTTATCTTTACTGCCTTACCAACATGGACGTCCCTTGGTGCACACAGAGTGATGTTACCCTGTGTGTGTCTGAGCCGGAGACAGTGGGCCGAGGTCCTGCACCTCTCCCAACCTGCAAGCAGGGAAAGTGCCCTCGACCCATAATTCTAGAGATCTCCAGCAGTTCTGCCACCCTGCCGGGCTAGGAAGATGGTGGTTCCCTAGGCAGGTGCCTACTCAGCCAACCCCCAATCTTGGCCCTATGAAACAGACATATACATCGTAAATAAAGATCAGTATTATCATAGCCCTAATACTAAGGTCCATGTTCTTCAGGAAAGATAATGTTCCCTCTACAGAACCTTCTCTCTCCTGCTCTGGTGCTTCTGTACAATGTATAGTATGGAATATAGTGTATAATGTGTCAGTGACTGTATACACACATGTATATGTATATTATATGTAGAATTGTTATAGATAGTATAGAAGATATTGATTGAATAAATAAAAATAATGATATCTCTGTTATTTTTGTAGATGAAGGACACATCCAGCTATTTCTAGGCAGGGACAGCTGCTATAAGATCGCGGACAAGGTAGTATATAAAGGGAAAGAATAGATGTTGTACAGATAGAAGTAAATACAGGGATATACTGGAGACATACAGGTACTGTATAATAGAATGTATTTAGATAAGAAATGTATTACCAGCCTCTAACTCTTCTTCTCCCTCTAGTATCTCCTGGCCATGGTCCTCATCTACTTCCGAAGAGCCAACCTGCGTACGGAGGAATATAACACCTACTTCTTTCCAGCACTGTGAGTTTTTATTAATGTTATTGCATATATACACATCTAAATAAATATATATATATATATATATATATATATATATATATATATACACATATCTATATAAATACATAAATAGATATATATATATATATATATATATATATATTTATAAACATTAATATAAATACATATAAATATATATATGTATATATATATATATATATATATATATATATATATATATACCGGGCACTCTGTATTGTAATATTACTACCAATGGTTCTTCTCCTCTTTCTCTTGTGAAATGTGTATAATTTTTATTTATTTATTTTTTCTTCCTTTTAGGTTTCTTGCCAACCAGTTTGAAGAGGATGAGATGTTTCGACGCGAGATCTACCCCTGGGCCCTTGGACCGATGTGGACGGCGATGAAGACCTGGATGCTACACCTGCGGAACCTGCTGCTCCTCCGGATGAGATTCCACGCTTGGGTGACCAGAGACACCTGTGATCGGGTCAGTGACATAAAATAAAAACTATACACTAGAAATGAAAGTCTGTGTTCATTATAACAATTTATATTGTGATTAATTCTAGATCATGGCACAAGACCCCGAGTACTGGGCATGGAAGAGAGAGCGGAAGGAACATCACGGCTGGGCCATACGCTGGTACCGGAGGGATTCTGGAGAATACATCCCGAGAGGCCCATGGTGGATCCCTCCCGCCTGCTCCATCTGTATCACCGATCTGCAGCCTTGTGCCGGGGAAGAGAACACCAAGCGAAGAAAGACGAAGAAAGAAGAACAGAACGGATGAAGACCAAGCCGCCCTAGATGTATTCTTAAGGTCACGTTCCCACTTGGCATATACATAGCGTATTTGACGCTGCGCAAAGTCTGCAGAAGCAGCGGGAAATACGCTGCATATCCCTCGCTCACATACACACAAGGCTTTCTGGCGGCAGCCCTATGTGCGCAGTGAGTTTTGGAGGCGGGGCTCCACCTCCAAAACTCACTGCAAACATAGGGCTGCCGCAAGAAAGCCTTGTGTGTATGGTGAGCGAGGGATACGCAGCGTATCTCCCGCTGCTGCTACAGATTTTGCACAGCGTGAAGTATTCTGCATACACGCCAAGAGGGAACGTGCCCTTATAGTATATTTATTGTTACAATTAATGCACACACTAAATCACTGTACACAAATCCCAAACACAAAATACATACACATTCATTCCCTACACACTATCACTACATACACATTCATCCCCTACACACTTTTACTACATACACATTCATCTCCTACACACAATCACTACATACACATTCATTCTCTACACACTATCACTAAATACACATTCATTCCCTTCACACTATCACTACATACACATTCTTTCCCTACACACTATCACTACATACACATTCATCCCCTACACACTATCAATACATACACAATCATCCTCTACACACAAACACTACATACACATTCATTCCCTACACACTAACACTACATACACATTCATCTTCCTACACACTATCACTACATACACATTCATCCCCCACACACTTTCACTACATACACATTCATCCCCTACACACTATCACTACATACACATTCATCCCCTACACACTATCACTACATACACATTCATTCCCTACACACTATCACTACATACACATTCATCCACTACACACTATCACTACATACACATTCAGCCCCTACACACTATCACTACATCCACATTCATCCCCTACACACTATCACTACATACACATTTGCAGTCATGTTATAGCGTAATAGGGGCATAGATGCCCATAGATGCCCACAACAAGGAAATAATTCTACTGCCGTACAAATCACTAGTCAGATCACACATAGAATACTGTGTACAGTACTGGGCACCAGTGTACAAGAAAGATATAGTGGAGATGGAGATGGTTCAAAGACGGGCAACCAGGTTAATACGGGGAAGGGCAGGACTACAGTACCCAGAAAGATTATCAGAATTGGGTTTATTTAGTTTAGAAAAAAGAAGGCTTAGGGGAGACCTAATAACTATGATTAAATATATCAGGGGACCATTCAGAGATCTCTTCCATGATCTATTTATACCCAGGACTGTATCTATAACAAGGGGGCATCCTCTACGTTTAGACGAAAGAAGGTTTCTACGCAACCACAGACGGAGGTTCTTTACTGTAAGAGCAGTGAGACTGTGGAATTCTCTCCCGGAGGAGGTAGTCATGGTGAACGAGTAAAAGAGTTCAAAAGGGGTCTGGATGCATTCTTGGAGAATAATAACATCGCCGGTTATGTATACTAGATTTATAGGGACAGAACGTTGATCCAGAGATTTATTCTGACTGCCATATTTGGAGTCGGGAAGGAATTTTTACCTCTAGTATGAGGGTTTTTTGCCTTCCCCTGGAACAACTCAGTAGGGACTTACACATTAAAAACACATTAAAAATACATATAAAATATAATAATAAACTTCACATTTAATTACATTTATTTACCTTGTCTGAGTCACTTCTTCTATTAGAATTTGTTACAAAGTGTGGATGATGAGCGGTGTGTGACCCGAATGCCCTGATGTAACCTTCAGAGTTTTTTTTCCTTCTCCCTAGTAAATAGTAAAGTAGAAAAAACGTATGCGGTTAACTTTTTGCAGTCACATTAAAAGGGTACTCCACTGCCCCAGCGTTCAAACATTTTGTTCTGAACACTGGGTGCAAGCTGCTGGGGTTGTGACGTCATGGCCACGCCCCTCGTGATGTCAAGCCATGCCACGCCTCCCTAAACGGAAGACTATGGAGGGGCGTGATGCATGCCAAGCACCCTCCCAGAGACTAGCATTGAGGGGACGTGGCGTAATGTCACAAGGGGCGTTGCCATTACGTCATGACCCCCGCAGCTTGCACCCAGCATTCTGAACAAAATGTTCAGAACAATGGGGCAGTTGAGTACCCCTTTTAATTGCATGCTTGGAACCCTAGCTATAGTGATGCAGAGGTAACATTCACAAATAGGCCCTAATGCCTGAGGGGGTCCATGAAGTGTTATGAATGGCACAGGATGGTTTGGGGGTCCTTGTTACACATTGCACATTGAAGCGTCTGCTTTATGTATGATGCATATTTTCTCTCATGGTGGTCATACACAGTGGACAAAATATGGCTGAACTTTGTCTGAACTAAGAATGCTTTTTATGGTGTAGCCAGAAAGAACAAGAAGGTGTTGACAAGGTGTAAGGTGGTCTTCAATGGGTTTAGAGGCTATCATTTGCAGTGCTATCTGGTTAATAATAAAATAAATAAATATATCAAACAGGTAAGGGAGTATCTAGGCTAATTTTCATTGACCAAGTGGTTTTATAAAAATAAAATTTGATTAGTTTACTAGATAATACCACAAATGTTTACATTTATTTTTGTTTATGTGGTGTCCCGGTACAGGACCTGTTCCTGTCCCTTGTCTAAGGTCCCCACAGCTAGAATCCCTCCATGTCTATAGGGCTCTCCTGTAGGGCTTACACCTAGTAGTCTTAAGTAAAGTGTGTACATATTAATTTAATGTAGAGGAAATATATGTATAGGACCATAGTGGTCACGTGATACACAGTTGTCATGTATAAAATGCTTAAGGACCTTTCGAGGTCATGTGATGTACCCAGAGTTCACTGGGTTCATAACTTACAGGTTTGCTGACCAATGAGCTTTGTCCAGCCCTCTTAATATATAAGGGGCTGCAGCCACTAAATTCACTCTCTTAGTACCGGATTATCAAGCAAGCACAATGAAAGGTTCTCTATAATCTACTCAGTACCCCTGGTACTGGTTCTCTGTCTTTTCTGTACCCCTGGTACTAGGTCCAATTTGGCTTAAGGCTTGTACTGGCCAGGAGAGCGTCTTATCAGGTGTGGAAAAAATACATGCACACAAGATGCCGTCTAAGTACGCTCTGTTTTACTATTTGCCAACGTTCATATATATATACCATGTTGCTTAATAGTTACAAGTCAGCAGAACACAAGAACAGGATGTACGTGCACAACAGTTAGGAATCAGCAGTTGAGAAAACGAGAAGTACGATACGAGCCTTGCGGTTACAAACGGCAGAATTAAGATACATCATACAAGATTACAGAATTATGATATATATCATACAAGATTACAGAATTATGATACACATCATACAAGATTACAGATCTGTATTATTCTATCAAGACTCTTGTACCCTTCAATCCCCTCTTAAAACCAGTTGTCACTTTAGACAACTTGGTTTTTCTTGTATTCTATTTTCTTTTGAAAAGTCTTTATGTAGGCAGTATATGTAGGCAGTATATGTAGGCAGTATAGCCTTCTGCTGAGTGACGGTGAAGTAGAGGGACTTGGGTGTCTGATGAGGTGGAGAGGAGGATTTTAGTATCTGCAGCAGGTCTTGGCTTGCAGCGTTTCATACATAAGAAAATAAGTTTTATTGATACATATACTATAAGGGCAATGACAGTAATGTGTATTATGAGCTGCAGAACGCCCCCTATCCATCCTCCTACGCCCTTGAGCCAGGTAGCGGGATTCAATATTGAAAAGGTATCCCCCCACCACTTATCCCTGTTGATTTCATTGTCTTTGGCATATTTGTCCCTCAATTTTTGTATGTTCTCAAGCTGGTGGTGCATCTGAATTGTTCCTGAAGTGTCTATGTAATGGCAACAAGTAGGACCTATGATTTGACACATCCCTCCTTGGGCTGCTGTGAGATAGTCCAAGACTATTGCGTGTTGGTTAGTCACTATCATCAGTTGTTTTTGCACGGACACAGAGGTATTAGTAATTTCTAAAATGTCATATATTTGGTCGTCGAGGTAGTTAGTGGCTTCGACTAACTTATCCCATATTTGCATCACCATTGGATATATAAAAATGGTGCTAAAAAGCTTGTTGGTTATTCCCATTTGTACAACATGTGGCCTACCGTTTTCCCTTTCTTTGTTATCTGCTGCTCTTCGGTATAACATATGTTTAGGAGCTGCTCTCATGTCAATGTCGTCGTTGGATATGACAAAGGTGGAGGGGGTAAGTCTAGCTAGGGTGCATGTGCCTTTGACCCCTACCGGCAACCACTTGTAGGCTTCCCTACCACATACCCAATAGATGTCTCGTGGGAGCTCCCAGAAAGAGGAATGTTGATTGATAAGTTATTAACTATGTCAATAAGTCTAGAGGCATTTGTTAAGTAACACCAGGAAGGTATCTGCCCTAATCTACCGCAGTAGCCCACATCTGGGTTATTACATATTGGATCAGTAAGTTGGTATTCTGACGTGTCATTGCATGGTTGGTGTCCTGTTATATTATAGCAGTCTACGTCTTGAGTAGCCTGAGTAAAGAGGGTGTTATTTGGCCATTTTGGGTCATGTAAGTACCTTTCTATCTGGCTGGGCTTAAGAAGATCAGTACTTGCGGATGTCCTGTGAAAACTAACTTTTATCCCTTCCGTGGGGATCTCTCCTAGGTCTAATATATGTGTGACTACTCGAGTTACCCAGGAACCCCCTTTGAAAACCAACATTTGGTGTGGTCCTGGGCCTGGGCTGCTTAAGTTTCCCTGCCACCATGGCTGCCCCACCCATCCTACTATAGGAATACCCACTGAGGTGTTCTTTGCATATCGTGCCTCATTGTCAGCAAGCATGTCAAAACAGTCTCCCTGAAATAATTCATATGAGGGCACAGGGATAGCAAAGTAGGGCATGCTTTGGGCAGACACAGGGGCATGGGTGCATATTCAACAATCCTTCGCAGTGAGGTTTTGTGCTAACATTATATGGTGTTTCAGGAACTTATTGTTTGGGTGTCTCTCTAAGTCATTCTGCAGAGTCACCGTGGGGTGAATCAAAGTCAATAAAGTCATTAATGCAAACATCATGAGACTTAGTTTCTTCAACCATCTGCCAGAACAAGGCCAGGGCATCAGCGAGTACATCTTTCGATAGGCTTTCAAGGTCAGGGCTGTCTGCCCCCGTTATTACCTCCTTTGGGTGATGTTGGACGAGTTTGATCCGAGAGGCGTGGATCCAAGAAGGGCTGTCTTCCGTGAGAACCGCCGTCCTCGTCACGGCAACAACTGTGGTTGGGGGTCCAAAGGTGAAGTCTCCGGGCTTCTTTCCTTTCGACAGAGTCTTAACCAGGACAGTGTCGCCTTCCTGGAACTGGTGTGTTGGTTTCTGTGGGAGAGAAGGAGAATTACAGACAACATTTTGTTCTACTTTATCAAGGGTTTGGATGAGGTCTGTGACATATTGTTCCCTTATCTGATCGAGGTCCCCTTCTTCTGTTATAAGTGGTTGTTGGGCCCATGGAGTCGGGAAAGGCCTACCCATGAGAATCTCAAAAGGGGAGAGTTTTAAAGTCTTCTGGGGGGTCATTCTAATTTCTGAGAGTATGATGGGAAGGACTTGTTTCCACTTCTCAAAGGTGCTCTCTGTGGCCTACTCCGTGGAAATGAGCAATAAAACTGTGGCACTGTGTTGGGGTATGCATGGTGTCCCCTCTTTGCAGATCAATCCTGTTACAGGATTTTTCTGCAACACCGGATAACACCAATCATATTCCTCTTGTTTGGGAACAGAGGACTGGAGAGAGAAGAAGTTGTGTGTCTTCGAGTGAAGGAGGTGTAAGAACTGGTAACATCAGTGAGACGGGTTGTTGTGTAGCAGCCAGTTTGGCGGTGTGGTCTGCTAGAGCATTGCCCTTTGAAATGTGATCAGTCCCACGTGTGTGTGTGTCCTGCAGTGAATGATGACTAATTGTGATGGTAGGGATGTCCGGCATCACATCATCATGAATTTTCAGGCCAACTAGTGCGCAGGGCCAGATGTAGGGGAGGCATACACCATTTTCAAGTATGGATTACTGAGGAGAATTACCTCATATCCAGAGAGCCGTTGTGTTTACATGTGTTGTGTATGTAGGCCTTTAAGGAGAGAGATAACATCATGAGAAGTGTACAAGGTAGTGTCATGTCCTAAAGTAAGGGTGGTAGCTTGTTCAACAATCATAGCACAGGCAGCAAGAGCTCGCAGACATGCCGGCATTCCCTGTACAGAGACGGGCATCACCTTTGAGAAAAAGGGCACAAGGACATAGTTTACCTCCATGAAACTGTATCAGCACACCCGCCATGGTTTTACAATTGTCTCGTGCATACATGTGGAAAGGCAAATTGTAATCTGGGAGGCCTAGCCCTGGACTTGTCATTAAAAGCTTTGTACATTTATGAGGACCATTTGATTAGATCTGGTTTGCCTGATAGGGTAGCATCTCTATAAGCAATCGGGAATCCACTGTCTGCAGTAGTTTATCATACCCAAGAAAGATAGCATTTCCTTCTGGGCGTGCGGGGTGACCAGGCCCGCTACAGACTGAACTCTAGACGTACTCAACTCCCTTTTCCCTTTTGGCAGAACAAAACCCAGATATTCAACCTGTTCACAACACCATCCTCAAGGCAGGCCTCCTCAGAGAAACTACACATTAACAAATCATCAACATTTTGGAGGAGAACAGAACCCTGGGGGGCGTGCCATGATTGTAAAAAGGCTTGGAGGACAATGCTGAACACAACTGGTGAATCAGCAGACCCCTGGGGCATTGTACACCAGGTTAACTGTAGTCCCTCAAAGGAAAAAGCAAAAAGGAGTCTGGTCTCTTTGTCCACTGGGATCGAGAAGAAAGCATTCTGCAGATCGAGGACAGAAAAATTAGTTGCCTGTGCTGGGATTGATGACAACAGTTGAGTGACATCAGGAACTATAGGGGCAATAGGCACAATTAGTCTGTTGATGGCTCTCAGGTCTGGTACAAAACAGACAGTACCATCGGGTTTGGGGACCGGATTAATTGGAGTGCAGTAGGGAGAGACAGTATGTTCTAAAACTCAAGTGTGTAGGAAATGTTTGATCATAGGGCGGATACCTTTGATTTTTTTCCCGTGACAAGGGGTACTGTTTTTGGTAGACCGGGAGGATGTCTGGTTTGAGTCTTGCCTTGTATGGTGTACAGTCAATATGTCCTACATCATGGTCACCATGTGACCAGACAATGGGGTCTACCTCAGGTGGGACTTGGGTCGGGGACATAACAGGATAATGTCCAGCAGGACAGTACCCTGCAGGTGTGACTATGGGTGCGAGGTCAGACGTGACATGTGACCTGGACGGGGATGCAGTGATATGTAATTTGAGTTTACATGTGAGGTCTCTTCTCAGGAGGTTTACAGGGCATTCAGGTATGATGCGAAAGGAATAGAAGGTTAAATAGTCACCCTCGGGACATTGTATAAACAGGTACTATGAACATACTCAATTTCAAACAGTAGACATATATATATATATATACGCATATACACATATATATATATATATATATATATACATGCACATACATATATATCCCCTGAAAAACAAAACTACTCCAGATCCGAAGAAGAAGCTGTCATGCTCCCTGTAAACCCCGCCTTACTCCTCCCAAACCTCTATGTCACCAGTAACCTCCCCTTTGAGTCTGGCTTCTTGTCTTTCCCCAGTTCTGGTCAGTCACCATGAAACGTCTATTATCACATGTGTTACTGACAGTGTTACTTTACATCAAGAGACATACAAGAAACATGTAACAATACCGACATTTACAAATACTTAACGTACAACACACAGGGCCCACATTCTCACCAAAGATATAAAAATAAAAGTGTACACAGCTCTCTTAAATTTTTTTTTAAAATAATTATCTCCAATGCGCATTGTTTATAATCCAGTAAACCATTAGCTTGATTTTAAATGCCTAAAGTAATATTTATCAATTAAATAGTGATCACTTTTTTTTATTTATTTTATCTTCTTGGCCAAATTTCTTCTGTTATTACTCCTGTAATATAATCAGACAATTAATCGCATTTCCTGATACATTTCATTTTTTTGACATCAACCCTGTGTTACTGTGAAGGCAAGAAATTAATGAAATATCATCAAATAGTTCAATTTAATACCACGTGAATATATTTTTCTTTTAACACCATTTTCATTACAACACAAACAGCTTCACAGGGAAAACATTCACTGGTCATTTTCTATACACTCCTGATTCTATACACCTCACACATATATAACATACTTTATATCATAAGAACCATCCTATAAACGCCATCATATGACCACATACACAGGGCTTTCCTAGCAATTTACCACATCACTCCATTCCATAGCATTGAACACTCATCTTCACTTCATTTATTCCAGCAGTGTCAGCTCTGCTCATCCTACATTCCTCACACTGCTTCACATGCTTTCTCCTTCACAAATCACCTGCTTTTCAACCAAAACGTTCAGTCTCTTTTTCTGACAACAATCTCTAATCCTATCAAACAATTTACACAGCCCTGCATCATAACGCCAACATGCTGTGAACCTTTCCCAAAATTCAGTAACAGTTTCACCTAGTTTTTGTTTGCATGCCACAGCAATAGGCAGTGATGATTTTTGTTTGAAAACTTGGTTCCTCTTCTAATTCTCTCCATATACGCTCTCTACCCTTCTCGAGATTACAAATGTAGTTGTTAGAGTGGGGGTCAGGTGGTATTTATCATTGGCCCCCTCCCTTGGGAATGGGCTGGAGTCCTTCATGAATTCTGACCAACCAACTATATCATCTACCCACGGATTCACTAAATCCCATCCTGTAGGGCTAACTCGGGCCACATAAGCCTTACATGTTTCACCGTGAAGGGGAGGAGGATAGGACTTAGATGATTTGGAACCCATGTTCCGTAATTGGTGCAAAACCACAATCTCTGGATTTGGCTGTACTGAACTCTGAGGGTTCCGACAATTCCTCTCAACAGATTAGGGATTCTCTGATTTAATTGCACCAATCACTGAGCATGCACGGTATCTCTGAACAAACTGTCACTTGCTTTCACCACATCCCGGGTCATCAAGTTACCTCTAGCCGGGAGGGTAGGGCGTCTTACAGATGTTTTGAGAACCAGCAGATTATTACTTATTATTATTATTATTATCAGTATTAATATTATAACAGTTATATGCACCTTACTCTATACATTAAAGCAATGGTTAGTATACTCACGTGTCTTCTTAAGCGTAAGGGGAAAAAAAGGAAGTTACAAGTAAAACACTAAACAGAACTAAACAGAAATACAAGAAGTTTTTGTAAGCGTTAAGCCAAATTGAAACAAGACAACCACCCTGGATTGTCAAATTACTCTTAGTTCCTCATTTCCCCTGTTCCCTGAACAGAAGTCAAATACTGTAATACTGTGTCCCAGACACGAAATTAAAGTAACTCTTATACTTACTGGAATCGAGACGTGGCCAGTGCCCCCCGGGTCGACAATACCACACAAGGATATGGTTCTTACCGGTCCGGAGGATGACCCTCTCGACCCCGGACTGAGCCCCCAGCTGAAAGGTTCTCTATAATCTACTCAGTACCCCTGGTACTGGTTCTCTGTCTTTTCTGTACCCCTGGTACTAGGTCCAATTTGGCTTAAGGCTTGTACTGGCCAGGAGAGCGTCTTATCAGGTGTGGAAAAAATACATGCACACAAGATGCCGTCTAAGTACGCTCTGTTTTACTATTTGCCAACGTTCATATATATATACCATGTTGCTTAATAGTTACAAGTCAGCAGAACACAAGAACAGGATGTACGTGCACAACAGTTAGGAATCAGCAGTTGAGAAAACGAGAAGTACAATACGAGCCTTGCGGTTACAAACGGCAGAATTAAGATACATCATACAAGATTACAGAATTATGATATATATCATACAAGATTACAGAATTATGATACACATCATACAAGATTACAGATCTGTATTATTCTATCAAGACTCTTGTACCCTTCACACAACATCTCAGCATTAGCATCAATTCAAGCTAGGCCTGAAGCCTAACATCCCGCAGCCACAAAACGTGCGTTACCAAGGCTCAAACTACTGAATCCAGCTCAAATATTCTAAAATAGTAGCACAGTGGCTAGCATCAAAAGATCATTGCTTCCAAGTCCCATCAGCATCAAAACATCATTGCTTCCAAGTCCCATCAAACCTGTGAGGAACCTGTATCCCCGTTCACTCTTGAAAAGACTGTTATGTTCAATACTGTTGCATAAAATCTTCGAGTAAAGTTTAATCAGTTTACTTCATAAAATCTGCTATGGACATTCCGTTATTTTTCCCTGCCGTTTGTGGGACGGTTTGCAGTAGGAACATTACTATTGAGGAAACCGCAGCCTGGCGTCAGGACACTCAAGGGTTAATACCACCAGACCCAACACTATTACCGCAACACTCTAGACACCATTACGCTCCCAGCACCACATTTACATTATCTTATTTAAAAAAAAGAGTATGTGGGTGGGGGGGGGGGTGTTAGTGTGAATCACACTTTTATTAGGGGAGGGGCTTATTCACATTCATCATTTTTTTTTTTTTATAATTCTTTTTTACACTTTCTATTTTTGTTCCCATGGAGGATGATAATATGAATCACTGGATCGCTAACAAAGTTCAATGCTGTGAACCGCTTTAGGTCATCCAATGTTAGGAAGTCTTGCAAATGTGGTGAAGACTTCAGGAAGTGCTTGACAACCAGATTCAACACGTGTGCCATGCAGGGCGCAGGTTTCACACTTCCTTGTCGCAGCGCGGACACAATGTTCTTCCCGTTGTCGGTCACCATGGTTCCCATTTCCAGTTTTTGTGGAGTAAGCCATACTCCGATTTCTTGACGATTGAATTTTAGCAGTTCCTCCCCTGTGTGACTCCGTTTGCCAAGGCAAACCATGTGAAGAACAGTGTGACACTGCCGTGCCCTACACACATGGTACAATGAAGGGCCACTGAGATTTGAACGTGAAGTGGAGGCCGAGGACACGGTGGAGGGTGAGGAGGCGGAGTTGCGCACTGTCACCAACTGGACCAACTGCCTGAGAGCGAGAGCGTGGAGGAGGAAACGGTGTGACCTGTTCAAGTTGCTGTTGTGGCTGTGCAGGAACCACATTTACTCAGTGGGCCGTAAAATCACATGTTTTGTCCCTGCCCGTAGTTACAGCTCCACACGTCAGCGCTGCCGTGCACTTTTGAACACACCGACAGGCTCAAGGACTGGCACACCTTCTCTTGTACAAACTTATGCAGGGCTGGTACTGCCTTCTTCGCAAAGAAATTACGACTTGGGACTCTCCACCTCGGGTCAGCACAAGCCCTCAATTCTCTGAAATGTGCAGAGTCCACCACTTGAAATGGGAGGGACTGCAGCACCAGCAACTTGGAAAGGAGGACATTCAGCTTCTGCGCCATTGGATGAATGCGACAGAAGGAGGGTATGACACACAGCTCCCTTCACCTGAGGTGGTGGACCCTTGGCTGGCTGAAGGAGGGAGTGGCGTGCCACTGGGTGATGCCGCAGGCTGGACCACCACATCTGAGCCACGGTTGTCCATGGCCGCTTTATGCTGGCGCATCATATGTTGACGCAGGGCCGTGGTGCCAACAATGCTACCCTGTCCACGCTTCACCTTCTACCGACATATCTTGCATGTGGCTGTGTTAACTTCCTCCGGATGCTTGATGAAAAACTGCCATACCACGAGTATCTGATTTTACCACCAACAGTGCGCAATAATTGACTGCTACTACCGCCATCTCAAGGAACCCCTGTTCCACTACCACCTGGGAAGGTAGGCTTCCGCAAAGCAGTTGGTCTACCCTGGGCACGTTTGGCTCCTGAATTTCCACTTCTGCCACTATGCTGACTGCCAACCATGCTACCACCTTGCTGGCTCATCTGCTGCCTCAGGGGCAACCTGCAACCCTCTTCTGCTGATGATGATGAAGCCCCCTCTGCACCCGGATCCCAAGTGCGATCGGCTTCATCATCATGGAGTTCTGTCTCTCACTGCGGCTTCTGTTGCCACTCGCCCCTAGTCTGCTGCGACCTCTGTCTGATAAATTTAGGACTCTAACACTCCTCTGAGCACATCCTGGCACTTCACTGCCTGACATACTTAGTGCGTACACAAGGGGAGTAAAATATGCTTCACTACACGCCTTTCACTGTATGTAGGCTTGCTGCAGATTAACATGTTCAAAAAAGTACACTACGTAGATGTAACTATGTGGTATGCACATATGACAGAAAAAAAAGGATCTATAGTACACTTGGAAAACTTATTTTCGTAAAACACCAGCCGGTGATTACTTTTGCTTGGACTTTCCCATACCTAGACTTGTTACAGATTCACTGATACAAAATAATAGCCTGCTATGATGTAGGTATGTGGTGTGCACTTATGAGGGCAGAAAAATGCTCTACAATGAGCCTAAAAACTCTGTAAGTTTTGTAAAACACCAGCCGGTGAGTACTATTGTTTGGACTTTCACAGTATGTAGGCCCTTGACAGATTAACAGGTACAAAATGGTACACTACTTAGATGTACGTATGTGGTGTCCACTGATGAGGGCAGAAAAATGCGTTACAATACGCCTAAAAACTCTGTATTTTTGTAAAACACCACCCGGTGAGTAATTTTGCTTGGATTTTCACAGTATGTAGGCCCTTGGCAAATTAACAGGTAAAAAATAGTACACTACTTAGATGTAGGTATGTGGTATGCACTGATGAGGGCAGAAAAATGCGCTACAATACGCCAAAAAACTCAGTATTTTTGTAAACACCAGCCGGTGAGTACTGTTGCTATGACTTTAACAGTATGTAGGCCCTTGACAGATTAACAGGTACAAAATGGTACACTTATTAGATGTATGTATGTGGTATGCACGCATGAGGGCAAGAAAATGCGCAACAATACGAAAAAACAAAACGCTGTATTTTTGTAAAACAACAGCCAGTGAGTACTGTTGCTTGGACTATCACAGTATGTAGGCCGTTCACAGATTAACAGGTACAAAATGGTACACTAATTAGATGTATGCATGTGGTATGCACTGATGAGGGCAGAAAAATGCTCAACAATATGCCAAAATAATCTGTATTTTTGTAAAACAACAGCCGGTGAGTACTGTTGCTTGGAGTTTCATAGTATGTAGGCCCTTGACAGATTAACAGGTACAAAATGGTACACTTATTAGATGTATGTATGTGGTATGCACGTATGAGGGCAAAAAATGCGCAACAATACACAAAAAAACTCTGTATTTTTGTAAAACACCAGCCGGTGAGTACTGTTGCTTGGACTTTCACAGTATGTATGCCCTTGACAAATTAAAAGCTAGAAAATAGTACACTACTTAGATGTAGGTATGTGCTATACACGTATGAGGGCAAAAAAATGCTCTTTAATATGCCAAACAACTCAGTATTTTTGTAAAACACCAGCCGGTGAGTACTGTTGCTTGGACTTTCACAGTATGTAGACCTTTCACAGATTAACAGGTACAAAATGGTACACTAATGAGATGTACGTATGGGGTATGCACATATGAGTGCAAAAAATGCCCAACAATACGCCCAAAAACAATGTATTTTTGTAAAACACCAGCCGGTGATTACTTTTGCCAGGACTTTCCCAGTATCTAGACTTGTTACAGATAGAAAATAGTAAACTGCTTTGATATAGTATGTGGTATGCACGTATGAGGGCAGACAAATGCACTATAGTCCACTGAAAAAACATATTTGTGAACAGCAGCAGGACACAGCAGTGCAGCACCACAAAAAAAATTTTTTAAACTGGGATTAAACCCAAAATTGCACTCTGTCACAGAGTGTTAAGAATGGTGTGAACTGGTTTTTATACCGTCTATAGACTATTATAACCAGCAGATGATTTCTTGTGAAAAAAATACACAGAATTGGGCTGAAAATTCTTCCCTGCCTCCTGTGATAAGGTTCATGAAGTTCAGGCAGCTTGTTGATATGTATGAGGCAACGAAAAGCTATCTGCCCTCTCTGATGAAATGCTCAATAAAGTGAATGGGAGGTTTATGGCGTAAAAATCCTTCTCAGTCAGAACAAGCAAAGCACTGCACTTCTCTCTGTCCACAACGCTGATTTAAATAGCAGTTGGCAGTGGAACGCTGTGGTATAAGCAATTCAGCGTGTCTGTGTAACACACACAGACACGCAGTCCGCCCTATCTCTGCAGTGTATATGGCATGAAATGAGCAGCCACAAGATGGCTGGGGATTATATAGGGCTGTGACATCACAGGGGTCAATGAATGATGATAGGATGCATCTCGCATGTGATTCAGGGTCATCCCGCCTACCTCCCTTCCCGTCGTACTTTCCCACCCTCCCATAATCCCGTGCCCCATGAAGTGACATGTGTATCCGCCATTTTAGGTCTCCTTTAGCCTGGAACGCTGTAAAATGCAGTTTAATTAAGCGATTTGCGCAATAGAATTGCGGAGATATTGAAATTTGTTGTGAATCGAATATTTCATGAAACTCGTAACGAATTTGGGTTTGTCAGCTTCGATTCGCTCATCTCTAATCACTACATACACATTAATTTCCTACACACTATCACTACATACACATTCATTCCCTACACACTATCACTACATACACATTCATTCCCTACACCCTATCACTACATACACATTCATTCTCTACACACTATCACCACACACACATTAATTCCCTACACACTATCACTACATACACATTCATTCTCTACACCCTATCACTACATACACATTCATTCTCTACACACTATCACTCCATACACATTCATCCCCTTCCCACGATCACTACATACACATTCATTCCCTACACCCTATCACTACATACACATTCATTCTCTACACACTATCACTACATACACATTCATCCCCTTCCCACGATCACTACATACACATTCATTCCCTACACCCTATCACTACATACACATTCATTCTCTACACACTATCACCACACACACATTCATCCCCTACACACTATCACTACATACACATTCATCCCCTACACACTGTCACTATATACACATTCATCCCCTACACACTGTCACTACATACACATTAATTCCCTACACACTATCACTACATACACATTCATCCACTACACACTATCACTACACACACATTCATCCCCTACACACTATCACTACATACACATTCATCCCCTACACACTATCACTACATACACATTCATCCCCTACACACTGTCACTACATACACATTAATTCCCTACACACTATGACTACATACACATTGATTCCCTACACACTATCACTACATACACATTCATCCCCTACACACTATCACTAAGTAAACATTCATCCCCTACACTCTATCACTACATACACATTCATTTCCTACACACTATCACTACATACACATTCATTCCCTACACAAAATCACAACATACACATTCATCCCCTTCCCACTATCACTACACACACATGCATCCCCTACACACTATCACTACACACACATTCATCCCCTACACACTATCACTATATACACATTCATTCCCTACACACTCTCACTACATACACATTCATCTCCCACACACTGTCACTTCATACACATTCATTCCCTACACACTATCACTACATACACATTCATTTCCTACACACTATCACTATATAAACATTCATCCCTTACACACTATCACTAAGTAAACATTCATCCCCTACACACTATCACTACATACAAATTCAGTCCCTACACACTATCACTACATACACATTCATCCCCTACACACTTTCACTACATAAACATTCATCCCCTACACACTATCACTACATACACATTCATTCCCTACACACTATCACTGCATACACATTCATCCACTACACACTATCACTACATCAACATTCATCCCCTACACACTATCACTACATACACATTCATTCCCTACACTCTATCACTACATACACATTCATTCCCTACACACTGTCACTAAATACACATTCATTCCCTACACACTATCACTACATACACATTCATCCCCTACACACTTTAACTACATACACATTCATCCCCTTCCCACTATAACTACATACACATTCATCCCCTACACACTGTCACTAAATACACATTCATCCCCTACACACTATCACTACATACACATTCATCCCTTCCGCACTATCACTACATACACATTCATCCCCTACATATTATCACTACATACACATTCATTCCCTACACACTATCACTACATACACATTTATTCACTACACACTATCACTACATACACATTCATCCCCTTCCCACTATCACTAAATACACATTCATTTCCTACACACTATCACTTCATACACATTCATTCCCTACACACTATCACTACATACACATTCATCTCCTACACACTATCACTACACACACATTCATCCCCTACACACTATCACTACGTACACATTCATTCCCTACACACTATCACTACATACACATTCATCCCCTACACACTATCACTACACACACATTCATCCCCTACACACTATCACTACGTACACATTCATCCCCTACACACTATCACTACATACACATTCATCCCCTACACACTGTCACTACATACACATTCATCCCCTACACACTATCACTATATACACATTCATTCCCTACACACTATCACTACATACACATTCATTCACTACACACTATCACTACGTACACATTCATTCCCTACACACTATCACTAAATACACATTCATCCCCTATACACTATCACTAAGTACACATTCATCCCCTACACACTATCACTACATACACAATCATTCCCTACACACTATCACTACATACACATTCATCCCCTACACACTATCACTACATACACAATCATTCCCTACACACTATCACTATATACACATTTGTAGTCATGTTTTAGCGTAATCCTCCCTTAGTATGCCCAGAGGAAGGGCCATACAGCAGCCATGGATTTCCTATTATGGGGATTTTTCCTGTCCTGAGCGCTGCTGTATGCTCTTCTTGTCCTGAGCGCTGCTGTACGCTCTTCATGAATGATTGGAGGCAACAACACATTTAAAATACATATAAAATATAATAATAAACTTCACATTTAATTACATTTATTTACCTTGTCTGAGTCACTTCTTCTATTAGAATTTGTTACAAAGTGTGGATGATGAGCGGTGTGTGACGCGAATGCCCTGATGTAATCTTCAGAGGTTTTTTCCTTCTCCCTAGTAAATAGTAAAGTAGAAAAAACGTATGCGGTTAACTTTTTGCAGTCACATTAAAAGGGTACTCCACTGCCCCAGCATTCAAACATTTTGTTCTGAACACTGTTTGCGAGCTGCTGGGGTTGTGACGTCATGCCCACACCCCTTGTGACTTCACACGATGCCACGCCCCCTCAAAGCAAGTCTATGGAGGGGCGTGGTGCATGCCAAGTACCCTCCCAGAGACTAGCATTGAGGGGACGTGGCGTAACGTCACAAGGGTAGTGGCCAATACGAGGTAACCCCCGCTGCTTGCACCCAGCATTCTGAACAGAATGTTCAGAATGATGTGGCAGTGGAGTACCCCTTTTAATTGCATGTTTGGAACCCTAGCTATAGTGATGCAGAGGTAACAGTCACACAAGGGCCCTGATGCCTGAGGGGGTCCATGAAGTGTTATGAATGGCACAGGATGGTTTGGGGGTCCTTGTTACACATTGCACATTAAAGCGTATGCTTCATGTATGATGCATATTTTGTCTCATGGTGGCCATACACAGTGGACAAAATTTGGCTGAACTTTGGCTGAACTAAGAATGCTTTTTATGGTGTAGCCAGAAAGAACAAGAAGGTGTTGACAAGGTGTAAGGTGGTCTTCAATGGGTTTAGAGGCTATCATTTGCAGTGTTATCTGGTTAATAATAAAATAAATAAATATATCAAACAGGTAAAGGAGTATCTAGGCTTATTTTCACCCAAGGCAAAGATTTATTTTGGCATCTGCCCCTTCAAAAAACTTTGCATACAGATCCATGGAGGGCATGTGCCAACCCCCACTCTGTATGCAAGGAGAGCCTGATGCAGTACAGGAGATTGGAGAGGGGTGGGCGAGGGGGTTGTTCAAGCGGTTGGACCCCCGTGATCAGACACTTATCCACTATTCATTGGATAAGGGATACATTTTCTACATTGGACTATTCCTTTAACCCCTTAAGGACCAAGGGTGTACAGGTACGCCTTTTCTCCATGGTACTTAAGGACCAAGGGCGTACCTGTGCGCCCGTGGGAATTTCGGTCCTTGCCGCGTGCCGGGCTGGGACCGGACGGGGGTGACTGCTGATATCTATCAGCAGGCACCCCGCGCAAATGCCCCGGGGGGTAATCAGACCCCCCCATGTTGGCGATCGCCGCAAATCGCAAGTGAATTCACACTTGCGATTTGTGCCGATTCCGGGTCATACGGGTCTATGGTGACCCGGTGACCCGGAATATAAGGGGGATCGCGGTTGTCCAAAACACCCACGATCCCCCTGAAGGCATAGGAGTGAGGTGGCAGGGGTGCCACCCCTCCTATCCCTGCTATTGGTGGTCTAGACATGACCACCAATAGCAGATCGGGGGGCTTTACTTTCGGTTTCCCCGTTCTGCCCACCCACAATAGGCGGGGCAGAACGGGGAAACAACAGAGGAACGACGCCGAAGATCCACTAACCCCGCGGGCGAGGCTGCGGGCGACGATCGGTGGAGGAGATCGGAGTCCGGCGATGTCGTGTGGCTGGCTCCCTGGATCCGACGGAAGCCGGTTAAGTTGCCTAGCAACATCTGGAGGGTACAGTTTGAGACCACAATACAGTGGTCTCTAAACTGTAACCCTCCAGATGTTGCAAAACTACAACTCCCAGCATGCCCAGACAGTTGTTAGGGCATGCAGGGATTTGTAGTTTTGCAACAACTGGAGGGCCCCAGTTTGGAGATCACTGGTAGTGATCTCTAACTCTGGCCCTCCAGATGTTGCAAAACTGCAACTCCTAGCATGCCCAAACAGCAAACAGCTGTCTCTGCATGCTGGGAGTTGTTGTTGCGTAATCCAGCTGTTGCATAACTACATCTCCCAGCATGCCCTTCGGCGATCAGTACATGCTGGGAGTTGTAGTTTTGCAACAGCAGGAGGCACACTGGTTGGAAAATACTGCGTTAGGTAACAGAACCTAACTGAAGGTTTTCCAACCAGTGTGCCTCCAGCTGTTGCAAAAGTACAACTCCCAGCATGCAGGGTCTGTCAGTTCATGCTGGGAGTTGTAGTTTTCAAACTGCTGGAGGTTTGCCCCCCCCCCCTCCCCCCCCCCCCCCCCCCCCACGTATATGTACAGGGTACATTCACATGGGCAGGTTTACAGTAAGTTTCCTGCTTCAAGTATTAAAAAAACACACAATAAAGGGTTAAACACTACATATACACTGTCCCCCCCAATAAAAATGAAAAATGTATTGTACGGCAGTATTTCCAAAACGGAGCCTCCAGCTGTTGCAAAATAACAACTCCCAGCATTTCCGGACAGCCACTGACTGTCCAGGCATGCTGGGAGTTTAGCAACAGCTGTAGGCACCCTGTTTGGGAATCATTGGTGTAGAATACCGCTATGTCCACCCCTATGCAATCCCTAATTTAGTCCTCAAATGCGCATGGCGCTCTCTCATTTGGAGCCCTGTCGTATTTCAAGGCAACAGTTTAGTGCCACATATGTGGTATTGCACTACAAATTTTGGGGGCTTTTTCTCCTTTTACCCCTGATGAAAAAGAAAATATGGGGTCTACACCAGCCTAGCCTGTTAGTGTAAAAAAAATTTACACTGACATGCTGGTGTTGCCCCATACTTTTTATTTTCACAAGAGGTAAAAGGAAAAAAAGACCCCCAAAATTTGTTATGCAATTTCTCCTGAGTTCGGAAATACCCATATGTGGGCGTAAAATGCTCGGGGGGCGCACAACAAGGCTCAGGAGTGAGAGCGCACTATGTACATTTGAGGCCTAAATTGGTGATTTGCACAGGGGTGGCTGATTTTACAGCGGTTCTGACATAAACTCAAAAACATAAATACCGACATGTGACCCCATTTTGGAAACTACACCCCTATTGCAACGTAACAAGGGGTACAGTGAGCCTTAACACCCCACAGGTGTTTGACGAATTTTCATTAAAGTTGGATGGGAAAATGAAAAAAAAAAAATTTCACTAAAATGCTGGTGTTACCCTAAATTTTTCATTTTCACAAGGGAAAACAGGAAAAAAGCCCCCCCAAATTTGTAATCCCATTTCTTCTGAGTAAGAACATACCCCACATGTGAATGTAAAGTCCTCTGCGGGCGAACTACAATGCTCAGATAAGAAGGAGCGCCATTGGGATTTTGAAGAGAAAATTTGTCCGGAATTGAAGGCCACATGTGTTTACAAAGCCCCCATGGTACCAGAACAGTGGACCCCATTTTGGAAACTACACCCCTCAAGTAATGTAATAAGGAGTACAGTGAGCATTTACGCCCCACAAGGGTCTGACAGATTTTTGAAACAGTGGTCTGTCTATGAAAATGAAATTGAATTTTTCATTTTCTCAGCCCACTGTTCCAAAGATCTGTCAAATGCCAGTGGGGTGTAAATGCTCACTGCACCCGTTTCCAAAATGGGGTCACATGTGGGGGGGGTCCACTGTTCTAGCACCACGTGGGGCTTTGTAAATGCACATGGCCCCTGACTTACATTCCAAACAAATTCACTCTTCCAAAGCTCAATGGCTCTCCTCCTCTTCTGAGCATTGTAGTTCGACTGCAGAGCACTTGACGTACACACATGGGGTATGTCCATACTCAGAAGAAATGGGGTTACAAATTTTGGGGGTAATTTTCTCCTATTACCCCTTGTAAAAATGAAAAATTTGTGGAAAAACCAGCATTTTAGTGAAAAAAATGTTTTTTTTCATTTACACATCCAACTTTAACAAAAAGTCGTGAAATACCTGTGAGGTGTTAAGGCTCACTGTTCCCCTTGTTATGTTACTTGAGGGGTGTAGTTTCCAAAATAGTATGCTATGTGGGTATTTTTGCTGTTCTGGCACCATAGGGGCTTCCTCAATGCGACATCTCCCCCCCCCCCCCCCCACCCACCCCAAAACCATTTCAGCAAAATTTGCTTTCCAAAAGCCAAATGTGACTCCTTCTCTTCTGAGCATTGTAGTTCGCCTGCAGAGCATTTTACGTCCTAACATGGGGTATTTTCATACTCAGAAGAGATGGGGTTACAAATTTTGGGGGGCATTTTCTCCCATTACCCTTTATAAAAATGGTAAATTTGGGGAAAAAATGCACTTTAGTGAAAACAGTTTTTTTTCATTTACACATCCGACTTTAACGAAAAGTCGTCAAACACCTGTGGGGTTTAAAGGCTCACTGGACCCCTTGTTACGTGCCTTTAGGGGTGTCATTTCCAAAACGGTATGCCATGTGTGGGTTTTCTGCTGTTCTGGCACCATAGGGGGCCTCCTAAATGTGACATGCCCCCCAAAAACCATTTCAGCAAAATCCATTTTCTAAAATCCCATTGTCGCTCCTTCCCTTCTGAGCCCTCTACTGGGCCCGTCGAACACTTGACATACACATATGAGGTATTTCCTTACTCGAGAGAAATTGGGTTACAAATTTTGAGAGGATATTTCTCCTTTTACCCCTTGTAAAAATTCAAAAACTGGGTCTACAAGAACATGCGAGTGTAAAAAAGGAAGATTTTGAATTTTCTCCTTCACATTGCTGCTATTCCTGTGAAACACCTAAAGGGTTAACACACTTACTGTATTTGAATACAGTATTTGAATGTAATTTTGAATACTTTGAGGGGTGCAGATTTTACATTGGGGTCATTTGTGGGGTATTTCTAATAAGAAAGCACTTCAAATCCATTTCAAGCCTGAACTGGTCTATGAAAAATTCTGATTTTGAAAATGTTGTGAAAAATTGGAAAATTGCTGCTGAACTTTGAAGCCGTCTGATGTCTTCCAAAAGTAAAAACATAAAGTAGACATATTGTGTTTGTGATTGTGTTTTGGTGGCTTCCGTTTTTACGCAGTACATTTTTCTGTAGAAATGACATCTTATTTTTATTCTGTAGGTCCATACGGTTAAAATGATACCCTACTTGTATACTTTTGATTTTGTCGTACTTTTGAAAAAAATCATAACTAGAAGCAGTAAAATTTACATGTTAAAAATTGTCATTTTCTGACACCTATAACTTTTTTATTTTTAATGAGACGGGACGGTGTGAGGGCTCATTTATTGCGCCGTAATCTGAAGTTTTATCGTTACCATTTTTGTTTTGAGCTGACTTTTTGATCACTTTTGATTCTTTTTTTTATGGTTTGAAATGTGACCAAAAATATGCTATTTTGAACTTTGGAATTTTTTTGCGCGTACGCCATTGACTATGCCGTTTATTTAATGATATAGTTTTATAGTTCGGACATTTACGCACGCGGTGATACCACATATGTTTATATTTATTTTTATTTACATGTTTAATTTTTTATTATGGGAAAAGGGGGGTGTTTTGAACTTTTGTTCAGGAAAGGGTTAATACATATTTTTAAACTTTTTTTACACAATTTTTTTTTGCAGTGGCTATAGAGGGCTATAGTACTGCACACTTTGATTCATTGCACAGATCCCTGCCATGGCAATCAGTGTTATCGCCACTTGACTGCTCCTGCCTGGATCTCAGGCACGGAGCAGCCATTTGGGGATCGGACGCCGAGGAAGCAGGTCCCGAAGCGGTCCCGAACAGCCCGACTGACTAGCCGGGATAGTTTAACTTTCACTTTAGAAGCGGCGGTCAGCTTTGACCGCCGCTTCTAAAGGGTTAATACCGCACATCACCGCGATCAGCGATGTGTGGTAGTAGCCGCGGGTCCCGGCCCTTGATGGGCGCCGGGACCGACGCAGTATGATGCGGCTTCGCGGCGCGACCCGCTTCATATCGCGGAAGCCGTCGCAGGACGTAAATATACGTCCTGCGTCGTTAAGGAGTTAAGGGGTTAAACTGAAAGTGCCCATGGTTTGCTGTCTTTCCATGAATTAGAGATATTTATGAAATGTCTATTTATAAAAATAAGTTAAAAAAAATTTCCCTCTCCTCCACACAGACCCCGGTACAAAAACTTGCTATACCTGACCTCATTACAGATCACTTCTGATACATGTGGACAGGGGTGTAACTATAGGGGTGCACATGTATCAGTCACACAGGGGCCCTGGTTTCAGAAGGGCTCCAAGGCTCCACTGTCCCATAAAAAGACACCAGTATTTGAAATGGCACATGGTAGACATGGGGCCCTGTCACAGACTTTGCACTGGGGGTCCAGAAGCTACAAGTTCCACCTCTGTACGTGGACACAGGTTTGGAGTTACAGGTATATTTGGCCTTGTTAGGACACTTAGTCCTACTGTACGTGCAGTAAAGACTTTTGAGGTGGGATTTATCCAAACCTGTACCGAGGAAAAGCTGACTGGATGCCCATAGTGACCAATCAGATTGGTTCTTTCATTTTAACAAAGGCCTCTGAAGCAATCTAATTGGTTGCTATGGGCAAATGGGCAACTTTTCCTCTGCACAGGTTTTGATAAATCTCCCTAGTGGTGCAGGGAATTGTTCCATACGTTGCAGGTTTCTCCTATAGTAATATCTAGGGTTGCCACCTAGCTTGAATTTCACCGATACAGCCAGTATTTTGGCCACGCTGCCGGTAATGTTATATTAAAAATACTGGCAACACAAATGCCGGTAATTTTTTGGGCAGGGGGGTGGAGGTAGCAGCCTCCACTGGTCACTTATTTAGAGTGGCCACGGGCCAAGCAGCTGAACAGGAATCGGCGCCGCGCCCACTTTAAAGGGGTATTCCAGGGAAAAAGTTTTTTTTTTTTTATGTCTACTGGCTCCACAAAGTTAAACAGATTTGTAAATTACTTCTATTAAAAAATCTTAATCCTTTCAATAATTATCAGCTGCTGAAGTTGAGTTGTTGTTTTCTGTCTGGCAACAGTGCTCTCTGCTGACATCTCTGCTTGTCTCGGGAACTGCACAGAGTAGAAGAGGTTTGCTAAACTGGGCGGTTCCCGAGACAAGTGTAATCAGAGAGCACTTAGACAGAACAGAACAACTCAACTTCAGAAGCTCATAAGTACTGACAGAATTACGTTTTTTGAATAGAAGTAATTTACAAATCTGTTTAACTTTCTGTAGCCAGTTGATATATATATTAAAAAAAAAAAAAGTTTTTTCCTGGATAACCCCTTTAACCCCTTAAGGACAATGGACGTACTCCTACGCCCCCGTTTCCGAGTCCTTAAGGACCGAGGACGTAGGAGTGCGTCCTGTCCTTTCCCGGCCCCCCGCCGCTAGCCGGAGGGGAGCCGGTGCCCGATGCCTGCTGAAATCGTTCAGCAGGCATCGCGGCATATCGCCCAGGGGGATCATTATGTCCCCCCATGTCGGCGATGGCCGCAGATCGCTGGACAATTCAGTCCAGCGATCTGCGGCGATTCCGGGTCAATCGGGTCTCCAGTGACCCGGTGACCCGGAATTACTGGCTGATCGGGGCCGTCAGAGACGGCCCCGAACAGCCAGAGCCAGCAGGGGTGAGGTGGCACTGGTGCCACCTCACGATCGCCCTGATTCGTCGGCCGGATTACCGGCCGACCAATCAGGGCGCCTGCTGCGGGTGTCACTCCCGCACCCGCTCCGCCCCTCTTCCGGAGGACGTGAGCGGGTGCGGGACGTGCACCCCTGGTGCTGGGGACCCCGTTCCCCGGCGTTAATGTTGGGATCGGGGCCCCAGGAGCGACGACGGCGGCGGTGGCGGGACTGACCTGTGCGGCGATCAAGCAGCAGCAGGAGGTGAGTGACAGCCTCCTGCTGTTGCTTAGCAACAGGTCCCAGCATGCAAAAAGGGCATGCTGGGAGCTGTAGTTATGCAACAGGAGGAGGCAGACCACCACAACTCCCAGCATGCACTTATGGGCATGCTGGGACTTATGGTTTTGCAACAGCTGGAAGCACATTCTTTCTATGGAAAAGTGTACCTTCAGCTGTTGTGTAACTACAACTCCCAGCTTGCACAAACAGCTTAAGTGCATGCTGAAAGTTGTAGTGGTGCATCTGCTGGTTGCATAACTACAACTCCCAGCATGCCCGTTGGCTGTCGGTGACTGCTGAGAGTTGTAGTTTTGCAACAGCTGAAGGCACACTGAGTTAAGTAGCAAACCAGTGTGTCTCCAGCTGTTGCATAACTACAATCCCCAGCATCCCCAGCCAAAGTAGTATGCCTCCCGGTGTTGCATAACTACAACACCCAGCATGCCCTTCCGCTGTCCGTACATGCTGGGGGTTGTAGCTTTTGCAACAGCTGAAGGCACACTGGTTGCAAAACACTGAGTTTGTTGCCAAACTCGGTGTTTCACAACCTGTGTGTCTCCAGCTGTTGCAAAACTACAACTCCCAGCATGCACTGATAGACCGTACATGCTGGGAGTTGTAGTTTTGCAACAGCTGGATGTTCCACCCCCCAATGTGAATGTACAGGGTACACTCACATGGGCGGAGGATTACAGTAAGTATCCGGCTGCAAGTTTGAGCTGCAGCAAATTTTCTGCTGCAGCTCAAGCTGCCAGCGAGAAACTACTGTGAACCCCCCGCCCATGTGACTGTACCCTAAAAACACTACACTACACTAACACAAAATAAAATAAAAAGTAAAAAAACACTACATATACACATACCCCTACAATAAAAATGAAAAACGTCTGGTACGCCACCGTTTCCAAAACGGAGCCTCCAGCTGTTGCAAAACTACAACTCCCAGCATGCACTTATAGACCCTACATGCTGGGAGTTGTAGTTTTGCAACAGCTGGATGTTCCCCCCCCCCCCCCCCAATGTGAACGTACAGGGTACACTCACATGGGCGGAGGATTACAGTAAGTATCCGGCTGCAAGTTTGAGCTGAGGCAAATTTTCTGCCGCTGCTCAAACTGCCAGCGAGAAACTACTGTGAACCCCCCGTCCGTGCGACTGTACCCTAAAAACACTACACTACACTAACACAAAATAAAATAAAAAGTAAAAAACACTACATATACACATACCCCTACACAGCCCCCCTCCCCTCCCCAATAAAAATAAAAAACGTCTGGTACGCCACTGTTTCCAAAACGGAGCCTCCAGCTGTTGCAAAACAACTACTACCAGTATTACAAGACAGCCACTGACTGTCCAGGCATGCTGGGACTTTTAAAACAGCTGGAGGCACCCTATTTGGGAATCACTGGCGTAGAATACCCCTATGTCCACCCCTATGCAAGTCCCTAATTCAGGCCTCAAATGCGCATGGCGCTCTCACTTTGGAGCCCTGTCGTATTTCAAGTCAACAGTTTAGGGTCACATATGGGGTATCGCTGTACTCAGGAGAAATTGTGTTACAAATTATCGGGGGTATTTTCTGCTATTACCCTTTTTAAAAATCTAAAATTTTTGGGAAACCAACATTTTAGGTAAAATTTTTTTTTTTTTTTTTTACAAATGCAAAAGTTGTGAAACACCTGTGGGGTTTAAAGGTTCACTTTACCCCTTGTTACGTTCCCCGAGGGGTCTAGTTTCCAAAATGGTATGCCATGTGGGTTTTTTTTTTGCTGTCCTGGCACCATAGGGGCTTCCTAAATGCGGCATGCCCCTAGAGCAAAATTTGCTTTCAAAAAGCCAAATGTGACTCCTCCTCTTCTGAGACCTGTAGTGCGCCAGCAGAGCACTTCTCACCCCCATATGGGGTGTTTTCTGAATCGGGAGAAATTGAGCTTTAAATTTTGGGGGGTATTTTCTGCTATTACCCTTTTAAAAAATGTAAAAATTTTGGGAAACCAATCATTTTAGGTAAAAAAAAAATGTTTTTTTTTACATATGCAAAAGTCGTGAAACACCTGTAGGGTATTAAGGTTCACTTTACCCCTTTTTACGTTCCCCGAGGGGTCTGGTTTCCAAAATGGTATGCCATGTGTTTTTTTTTTGCGGTTCTGGCACCATAGGGGCTTCCTAAATGCGGCATGCCCCCAGAGCAAAATTTGCTTTCAAAAAGACAAATGTGACTCCTTCTCTTCTGAGACCTGTAATGCGCCAGCAGAGCACTTTTCACCCCCATATGGGGTGTTTTCTGAATCGGGAGAAATTGGGCTTCAAATTTTGGAGGGTATTTTCTGCTATTATCCTTTTTAAAAATGTAACATTTTTGGGAAACCAAGCATTTTAGGTAAAACATTTTTTTTTTTTTTACATATGCAAAAGTCGTGAATCACCTGTGGGGTATTAAGGTTCACTTTACCCCTTGTTACGTTCCCTGAGGGGTCTAGTTTCCAAAATGGTATGCCATGTGGTTTTTTTTTTGCTGTCCTGGCACCATAGGAGCTTCCTAATGGTGACATGCCCCCCAAAAACCATTTGTCGCTCCTTCCCTTCTGAGCCCTCTACTGCGCCCGCCGAACAATTAACATAGACATATGAGGTATGTGCTTACTCGAGAGAAATTGGGTTTCAAATACAAGTAAAAATTTTCTCCTTTTTACCCCTTGCAAAAATTCAAAAATTGGGTCTACAAGAACATGCGAGTGTAAAAAATGAAGATTGTGAATTTTCTCCTTCACTTTTCTGCTATTCCTGTGAAACACCTAAAGGGTTAATACACTTATTGAATGTCATTTTGAATACTTTGGGGGGTGTAGTTTTTATAATGGGGTCATTTATGGGGTATTTCTAATATGAAGACCCTTCAAATCCACATCAAACCTGAACTGGTCCATGAAAAATAGCGAGTTTGAAAATTTTGTGAAAAATTTCCAAATTCCTGCTGAACTTTGAAGCCCTCTGGTGTCTTCCAAAAGTAAAAACTCATAAATTTTATGATGCAAACATAAAGTAGACATATTGTATATGTGAACCCAAAAATGTTTTATTTTGAATATCCATTTTCCTTACAAGCAGAGAGCTTCAAAGTTAGAAAAATGCAAAATTTTCATTTTTTTCATCAAATTTTGGGATTTTTCACCAAGAAAGGATGCAAGTTACCATAAAATTTTACCACTAAGTTAAAGTAGAATATGTCACGAAAAAACAATCTCGGAATCAGAATGATAACTAAAAGCATTCCAGAGTTATTAATGTTTAAAGTGACAGTGGTCAGAATTGCAAAAAACGCTCTGGTCCTTAAGGTGTAAAATGGCCTGGTCCTTAAGGGGTTAAATCAGTGAGCTGTGGTCAGGGCTGGATTCATGTAGTGGTGGACGGAGCTGGAGCTGCAGCTGCAACTAGGCAACACAGGCCACCCGGCACCCGCTTAGGCCACCTGCCTTTCCGACCACCCGCCTACCCGCGATCAATTATCAGTATGTCATATAAGAGGGCCAGCCCTGTGATCTCCCAGGCCGGCCCTGTTCCACTTACGGTCCGGTGAACATGCATGTGTTTCCTGCAGCTGTCCGCCCGGCAGTGGTCATTATGAGGCATTTGGACAGACCCAAAGATTCTCTTCCAAAGAGGTACATTCCAAATTAGTATAGCTATTATAAACACATATACCATTTAGGAGCATGGAAAAGCTAGGTGACAATCTATCACCTAGCTTTTCCATGCTCCTGAATATCATATCTGCTTATATTAGCTCAGATGTTATAAACAGATGTGCCTATATGTATAATTGTCCAAACTATTTAAATATAACGTTAATTAAACCACATTTTTTTGTATTTTTAGTCACATCATATACCAGAAAAAACAAATAAAAAGCAATCAAAAAGTCGAATCAAAACAAAAATGGTACCAATAAAACAACAGATCACGGTGCAATAAATGAGCCCTATACATCCCAGTATTTGGAACAATAAAAGAGTCATAGGGATCAGAAGAGGACAAAATTTCCCCCACATATGTATTGTATCTCTTATACCACTTCCTGTGATGTCACGCATATATAATTAATTATGCAAATTAGCATGGGCGGTATTTTTTTGCAAGAAAGGTGGCAACCCACGTAATATCACAGGAGTAATATTCTCCTTCAGGACACAGTTATACATGAGGAGATGTCTCTGTTAACCCCTTAATGAAACAGCGATTTTTCAGTTAATGCATTTTCATTTTTTCCTCATCTCCTTTTAAAATCCATATGCAATTTTAGGGGGTATAGGTTCTATGCAGTGCACTTTACAGGAAATTGATCAAGTTATATTTATTTTGTATGTCAATACGATTACAACGATACCCAATTTATATAGATGTTGTTTTATTTTACTAGTTTAAAAAAATGATTAATTTTAGTAAAAAATAAATACATAGTATGCTTCAAATTGTCCTCTTCTGACTTCTATAACTTAATTTTTGTATACAGGGATCTATGTGAGATGTTTAATTATTTGTGCTGAGATCTGTTTTTATCGGTACCATATTTGTTTTGATGGGACTTTATAATCGCTTTTTATTCATGTTTTTCTGGTATATGAAGTGACCAAAAATCCGCAATTTATGACTTTGTTATTTTTTTTTCTCTTACGTTTACATCATTGACCAAGTGGTTTTATAAAAATTATATTTTACTAGTTTACTAGATAATACCACAAATGTTTACATTTATTTTTGTTTATGTGGTGTCCCGGTACAGGACCTGGTCCTGTCTCTTGTCTAAGGTCCCCACAGTTAGAGTCCATCCATGTCTATAGGGCTCTCCTGTAGGGCTTACCCCTAGTAGTCTTAAGTAAAGTGTGTACATGTTAATTTAATGTAGAGGAAATATATGTATAGGACCTTAGTGGTCACGTGATACACAGTTGTAATGTATAAAATGCTTAAGGATCTTTCGAGGTCATGTGATGTACCCAGAGTTCACTGAGTTCATAACTTACAGGTTTGCTGACCAATGAGCTTTGTCCAGCCCTCTTAATATATCAACGTACTGCCAATTCACGCCCAGATATTCACAATCAGACAACATGGAATCAAAATGGTGGTGGTGGCTCTGGATATGGCATGTCCTCTGCAACATTCCCCAATGCCCCCAATCAAATGTCAATGAATCTGAATGCAAGCAATACAAGATTTACAGGCCATATTATGAATGTGGCATCTGGTCCAAGTATGGACAATATAGGGGCAAACAGAATGACCACGACAAGGTTAAATACATCCTCTCAACCAGCGGCACCCTTATCTCAGGTTCCTTTTTTAGGCCAACAGTTGGGAATGACAGGGGGGGGGGATGGGAGGTCCTGTGAGCACATCACATATGACCCCGTCAGTTACCCCACAAGTAGGAACAGTACCTATGACAACTCAGGGAGGAATGGGTCAATTAGGTTCACAAATGAACATTGGCCAACCGGGACAACCCGTACAACCGAGAATGATATAGAGGACCAAGAGAGCCACATAACCATAAATGCAGAGAGTAATGGAAATGATCTTGTGAGTAATCCAATGAGTAGTGATACCATGAGCATGAAAATATTCAATTTATCTACATACAGACCAACAGAAGCTGAATGCAAACTCCTGTTGAGGGGTTTGTCCTTCACCCCAACTCCCAGATTCGATGAGTTTGAGTGGGTGAAGGACATTCATCTCTTTGCAAGGAAATTGGCTCTTCATTAGTGGCATATCCACAATGTGGACAGTACCAATAATTTAAGACGCAGGGAATCTGCAGCTGTAGAAGTACTTATAGACCTGTTAAATGAAAATGAAGGACTTGAGACCACAATAAATGCACCATTCACTAATCTGAAACCAAGATCACTGATGAATCCATCTATATCCCAATTCTCTAATATTGAAACCTTTGTAAACCTAGTAGTTCAAGACATCAAAAAGATTAAACCGCAAAGTAGCAAGATACATTCAAATCTCTCCCCAGAAGAACGGGTGGCACTGAAGAAGCTACAGGAGAATGATGATATAATCATCAAACCTTCCGACAAGGGAGGAAATATTGTACTGCTTGATAGAGAAGACTACGAATGCATGGTCCGTCGTCTTTTGGACGATAGAACAACCTACAATATTTTATCTAGTGATCCGACAAAACAGTATTTAAAAGAACTTAAAGCAATACTGGATGTAGCCAAAGAGGGAAGTCTGATTACGGATAATGAGTACAAATTCATTTTTAATTCTTGCCCAACTATCTCCACCTTTTATGCTTTACCAAAGACACATAAAAACTTGGATCCCATAAAAGGACGCCCCATTCTCTCCGGAAATAACAACATCACTCAGGGAGCAAGTGTATATGTAGATAAGATCTTAGCCCCATTTGTAACATACCTACCCTCACATTTGAAAGACACTAAAGACACTGTCACTAAAATTAGTGAGTTATCAGTAACACCATGCACTCAATTGATGAGCCTCGATGTTGAGAGCCTATATAGTAACATAGATCACCAATTAGGGATCACTGCGGTTAACACTTATTTAAGTACACGTAGTACACACTTTGAAAGGCACAATTCCTTTGTCACTACACTACTTGAATTTATCTTAACACACAATTTTTTTATTTTTGGGGGTACCCTTTACAAACAAGTAAAGGGTACAGCTATGGGGACCACGTGTGCACCATCGTTTGCAAATTTATTTTTGGGGTGGTGGGAGAGCACTTTTGTTTTTGGGGAAGAATTACAGCACTACACTCAGCACATTTCTTTTTGGGGGAGGTTTATTGATGATATACTGATTTTTTGGGAGGGGGGCACAGCACTTTTTAGGGAATTTGTTGATAAGCTAAATACCAATGAAATAGGGATGAAATTTACCCCTGAAGAAGGTGGTAAGAGCATCAACTTTCTAGATATCACTATATCCATTGATGAAGAATATAGAATACAAACTGATATCTATAGAAAAGCGACAGCCACGAACAGCTTCCTCCACTGGCAGAGCTGGCATCCAGGCCCATTAAGACGGAGTATACCGTATGGACAGTACCTTCGTGCTAAAAGAAACTGCTCTCAAGAGACAAGCTTTCAAAAAGAGAGTGATAACTTAATGAGAAGGTTTGTAGAACGGGGATATCCCAAACAACATATGAGAAGAGCCTATAATAAGGTAAGGACATTTGACAGAACTGAACTACTGGGCTCAAGGAATGCAATGGATACTCCCCAAAAGACAATTAGATGTATTGGAACTTTTGATGGATATGCATCTCAGATTACAAGGATACTAAACCAACATTGGCATGTTCTAAGAATAGACCCTGACTTACAAGATGTTATTGGAGGCAGACCAAGCATCACATATAGGAGGGGAGCCAACATTAAGGATATATTGGTCCACAGCCATTTCCAACAAAGAAAGGAAAGTCAATACACTTGGATTCCAAATCCGCCAAATGGATCATTCCCATGTGGACATTGCAGTACTTGCAAACACATGGCGAAAATTAAAAAGTTTAGGAATCCGTCTGACGGCAGAGAATACACCATTAGGGATTTCATTAATTGCAGCAGCCAAAATGTTATTTATATCGCTACCTGTACATGCCCCAAACTATATGTGGGGAAGACTACGCAAGAACTAAGGAGAAGAGTGGAAAAACATCTAAGCACAATAAGGACAGGGGTGGATACCCCTCTGGCCCGACATATTAGAATGAGACAGGAAAATAAAGCCGATGTACTGAAATTCTGGGGTCTTCGACAATTCAAAATTGGACCCAGAAAAGGGAACATTGATAGAGCATTGTTGAAAGAAGAGACAAAATGGATTTACCGTTTAAATAGTAGAAGTCCCTTTGGACTGAATGAGGAATTTACATTTACAGCATTCTTAGAGTAATATAAAAAAAAAGACAATATGCTCTTGATTTGTCAATAATATTAATCTAATTCATTACAAATTAACCCCATAGCATATAATACTACTAGAAGATTCTAGTGACGGAGGAACTGTGCACTAATTAGTGAAACCAAAGAGTGGTATTGTGGATTATGTAGAAACAGGGTGATGAATTTAACAACTTACAGATAGTACGTACCTTTAATAGGGAGACAGTGGCCATCAGCTATGGAAATATCATCTAGGAAGGAATAAAGGATATGAAACAAAATAGAAATCAAGATCAATAAAATAAGGAAATGTAATAAGGAAGAACATGTAGAATAACAATATATTCTCTCTGTAAGAGAGAGAATGTTTGAATATGATGAATTATTCTTGTTATCTCTTTATAGGAAGGATAATATTTATATACAATGAGTAATGGCTAACTAACAAGGGCCAACTTATATCCTTTTTGAAAATAGCACACTGGTTACAAAACCCTTTGAGGAGGCAGATCCGCCCCTCCTTCTAATGAGAATACTCAAGGATATATGTGGGCCGAGCATATATGAGTTTATAACTACATGGATATACGATAGTCTATATACCTAATGACTCATGCATATAATGTAGAGATATCTGAAAGTCCTCCTATTAAATGCTATGTCCCCCTGGAAATAAAATAACATAACCACTAAGACCAATTATTATTATTATTTTTTAATGGCCTATATATAAAAAAAGAAACCTAATCCACCTAAGAATATAATGCATTTTCCCTAATACTTACCTGATGAGAACTATTGAATATAGATGTGACCAAAACACATGGAGCTAGAAGATATTCGCATCAGAAGTATGTGACCGTGATTTTCTCTAAGTCCCGGAGAGTGCGCACTATGGATGTAAACATCAGAGAAGAATCTAAGTTCTAGCGCATGCGCTGAAACTATCGGAGCGCAGGAGTGACGTAGTAAAGTAGAGGTCACATGACACGGGAAAGGATGTGTAACGTTGACAACCTAGGACGCGGATGACAGGAACTCGATCACATGATGAAACCATGTGACCAGCACGTCACGGACTTCCTTTACTATTAGTGGAGGAGCCGTGACCGCGATACATGGGAATATGATGTGGCGCTACGGGATTGGTCAATTAAGTTAGGAAGTGATGTCAACAGTAGGCTATATTAGTAAGTGCACAGCGTTCCTCGCGGCATTAGCCTCTAACCCTTGACAAAGGTGATTTATCACCGAAACGTCGGGTGGGCTGGTAGTTAGTTTTAAACAGTGGAGGGATAATAATAGTTTAGAGCATAGGCATACTCTGCGCCAAAGCAATAGAAGATTGGCACGGAGAATTATATATTACAAGCTCCATATACAAAGAGAGGAGTAATTATAGCTCCCTAACACCATACTCTCCACTGACAATTTTAACAATAGTGTGAAGGGGTAATATTTTAACAAGCTAAGAATAAAGATTGTTTTTAAGGGGGGTTTTAGTGAAGGGTTTAATCCCCGCGAGGGGGTAACCCCTCAAAGGTTGTTGAATTTATGATTTGCCCTGTTACCTCCAGGGACATATTTTGTGGATAAAGTTAAACCCCTTAATGAAGCAGCGATTTTTCAGTTAATGCATTTTCATTTTTTCCTCATCTCCTTTTAAAATCCATATGCAATTTTAGGGGGTATAGGTTCTATGCAGTGCACTTTACAGGAAATTGATCAAGTTATATTTATTTTGTATGTCAATACGATTACAACGATACCCAATTTATATAGATGTTGTTTTATTTTACTAGTTTAAAAAAATGATTAATTTTAGTAAAAAATAAATACATAGTATGCTTCAAATTGTCCTCTTCTGACTTCTATAACTTAATTTTTGTATACAGGGATCTATGTGAGATGTTTAATTATTTGTGCTGAGATCTGTTTTTATCGGTACCATATTTGTTTTGATGGGACTTTATAATCGCTTTTTATTCATGTTTTTCTGGTATATGAAGTGACCAAAAATCCGCAATTTATGACTTTGTTATTTTTTTTTCTCTTACGTTTACATCATTGACCAAGTGGTTTTATAAAAATTATATTTTACTAGTTTACTAGATAATACCACAAATGTTTACATTTATTTTTGTTTATGTGGTGTCCCGGTACAGGACCTGGTCCTGTCTCTTGTCTAAGGTCCCCACAGTTAGAGTCCCTCCATGTCTATAGGGCTCTCCTGTAGGGCTTACCCCTAGTAGTCTTAAGTAAAGTGTGTACATATTAATTTAATGTAGAGGAAATATATGTATAGGACCTTAGTGGTCACGTGATACACAGTTGTAATGTATAAAATGCTTAAGGATCTTTCGAGGTCATGTGATGTACCCAGAGTTCACTGAGTTCATAACTTACAGGTTTGCTGACCAATGAGCTTTGTCCAGCCCTCTTAATATATAAGGGGCTGCAGCCACTAAATTCACTCTCTTAGTTCCGGATTATCAAGCAAGCACAACATCTCAGCATCAGCATCAATTCAAGCTAGGCCTGAAGCCTAACATCCCGCAGCCACAAAACGTGTGTTACCAAGGCTCAAACTACTGAATCCTGTGTGACTACTATCAGCTCAAATATTCTAAAATAGTAGCACAGTGGCTAGCATCAAAAGATCATTGCTTCCAAGTCCCATCAAACCTGTGAGGAACCTGTATCCCCGTTCACTCTTGAAAAGACTGTTATGTTCAATACTGTTGCATAAAATCTTCGATTAAAGTTCAGTTTACTTCATAAAATCTGCTGTGGACATTCCGTTATTTTTCCCTGCCGTTTGTGGGGCGGTTTGCAGTAGGAACATTACTATTGAGGAAACCGCAGCCTGGCGTCACCACATTCAAGGGTTAATACCACCAGACCCAACACTATTACCGCAACACCCTAGACACCATTACGCTCCCAGCACCACATTTACATTATCTTATTTAAAAAAAAGTGTGTGTGGGGGGTTGGGGGGCAGTGTGATTCACACTTTTATTAGGGGAGGGGCCTATTCACATTTATAATATTTTTTTTTTTTTATTATTCTTTTTTACACTTTTTTTTTTGTTCCTAAGAGGACTATAATATGAAATCACTGGATCGCTAACAAAGTTTGATGCTATGAACGACTTTAGGTCCCACAATCAACTTTGATTTCGGGATCTAAAGGGTTCATAGGCGTAATAGGGATATTATCTGGCCCAAGGCTGAAGATTCCCCCCATGGTATGGAGTGGGATGTCATCACAATCTCGCTCCAATGCTGGTTACTCCTTCCCAGGACATCCCCATGTGACCTATAGCGGGAATGTGTAAAACTATATAGATTTTCCCATCCCAAGTGAGAAATGCTACTTCTAGTTTATATTACTATGAAATAATGAATCTCATTCATCTCGTGTCCTTTATAACAGATACATTGAATGCTCAGGATAACATATCACATAGCACATTTTTATCATGACTTTTATGTTGAGGTTTTTAAGTATTTTTTAACTTTGGCTTCCAATGTTGCTGTTTTTCAACCATCAGTTCATTGGGACGATGCAATCATAGCGCAGGCCCATGTAACATATTGTACTGCACTATCCAATAGCCAGACCCATCGACCAATAGGATCGCAGGGTTTTACAAATAAACAACAACAGAAAATGACAGTTGGTGCCAGTCTGCGATTGCTCTTCTAGAGTTGAGACCGGCTCCTTATTTCTCTGCGAGAAGTGACTTTTTTGGACAGCGACCCCCATCAATTTCTACAGATTTTGAGGAGAGGAGGAGAGGCGAGGAGGAGGCGAGTAGGAGGCGGAGGAGAGGAGGAGGCGGAGGAGGAGAGGAGGAGAGGAGGAGAGGCGAGGAGGAGGCGAGGAGGAGGCGGAGGAGGAGAGGAGGAGAGGAGGCGGAGGAGGAGGAGAGGAGGAGAGGAGAGGAGGAGAGGCGAGGAGGAGGAGGCGGCGAGGAAGAGAAGAAAAGAAGAGGCGACACCATGAGGAAGAGGAAGAGAGAACTGACAGCCCTTTATGAGGAGGAGTGGTAAGTATAAAGGACACATCACTACACCATTTTATAGGGGTACATTTACAGACAGTCTTCAAAAACTAAGAGTTGTTTTTCTGCCATCCACTAGGGGAAGATTTATCAAAAATGTAGAGAACATGTTGACCAGTTGCCATAGCAACCAATCAGCTTCCCCCCTTTTTCAGAGGCCTTTTTAAAAAAAGAAATTAAAAAATCTGATTGGTTGCTATGGGTAACTGCAACACTATTCTCAGCCAAACGTTTTGATAAATCTCCCCAGTACTGTCTATGATGTTTTTTTTCTTTTCTAACGTTTGCACTGAGCATGTCCCATAAACTGTCATGTGCAGTGCAACCACACTACTGAGCCTCCATGTATAACTGCTACTAGTGTATATGCTAATTGCCCCTAATGTTATATGTGATAACTGCCCCCCTAATGTTATATATGATAACTGCCCCCCTAACGTTATATGTGATAACTGCCCCCCTAATGTTATATGTGATAAATGCCCCCAATGTTATACGTGATAACTGCCCCCTAATGTTATATGTGATAACTGTTCCTAATGTTATATATGATAACTGCCCCCCTAATGTTATATGTGATAACTGCCCCTAATGTTATATGTGATAACCGCCCCCCTAATGTTGTATGTGATAACTGCCCCCCTAATGTTATATGTGATAACTGCCCCCCTAATGTTATATGTGATAACTGCCCCCCTAATGTTATATGTGATAACTGTCCCTAATGTTATATATGATAACTGCCCCCCTAATGTTATATGTGATAACTGCCCCTAATGTTATATGTGATAACTGCCCCCCTAATGTTGTATGTGATAACTGCCCCCCTAATATTATATGTGATAACTGCCCCCTAATGTTATACGTGATAACTGCCCCTCTAATGTTATATGTGATAACTGCCCCCTAATGTTATATGTGATAACTGCCCCCCTAATGTTATATGTGATAACTGCCCCCCTAATGTTATATGTGATAACTGCCCCCCTAATGTTATATGTGATAACTGCCCCCCTAATGTTATATGTGATAACTGTCCCTAATGTTATATATGATAACTGCCCCCCTAATGTTATATGTGATAACTGCCCCTAATGTTATATGTGATAACTGCCCCCCTAATGTTGTATGTGATAACTGCCCCCCTAATATTATATGTGATAACTGCCCCCTAATGTTATTTGTGATAACTGCCCCTCTAATGTTATATGTGATAACTGCCCCCCTAATGTTATATGTGATAACTGCCCCCCTAATATTATATGTGATAACTGCCCACTAATGTTATGTGTGATAACTGCCCCCTTAATGTTATATGTGATAACTGCCCCCCTAATGTTATATGTGATGACTGCCCCCCTAATGTTATATGTGATAACTGCCCCACTAATGTTATATGTTATAACTGCCCTCTAATGTTATATGTGATAACTGCCCCCCTAATGTTATATGTGATAACTGCCCCCCTAATGTTATATGTGATAACTGCCCCCCTAATGTTGTATGTGATGACTTCCCCCCTAATATTATACGTGATAACTGCCCCCCTAATGTTATATATGATAACTGCCCCCCTAATGTTATATGTGATAACTGCCCCCCTAATGTTGTATGTGATAACTGCCCCCCTAATGTTATATGTGATAACTGCCCCCCTAATGTTGTATGTGATAACTGCCCCCCTGATGTTGTATGTGATAACTGCCCCTCTAATGTTGTATGTGATAACTGCCCCCCTAATGTTGTATGTGATAACTGCCCCCCTAATGTTGTATGTGATAACTGCCCCCCTGATGTTGTATGTGATAACTGCCCCTCTAATGTTGTATGTGATAACTGCCCCCCTAATGTTGTATGTGATAACTGCCCCCCTAATGTTGTATGTGATAACTGCCCCCCTAATGTTATATGTGATAACTGCCCCCCTAATGTTATATGTGATAACTGCCCCCCTAATGTTATATGTGATAACTGCCCCCCTAATGTTATATGTGATAAATGCCCCCAATGTTATACGTGATAACTTCCCCCTAATGTTATGTGTGATAACTGCCCCCCTAATGTTATGTGTGATAACTGCCCCCCCTAATGTTATGTGAGATAACTGCCCCCTAATGTTATATGTGATAACTGCCCCCCTAATGTTATATGTGATAACTGCCCCCCCTAATGATATGTGTGATAACTGTCCCCCTAATGTTATATGTGATAACTGCCCCCCTAATGTTATATGTGATAAATGCCCCCCTAATGTTATATGTGATAACTGCCCCCCTAATGTTATATGTGATAACTGCCCCCCTAATATTATATGTGATAACTGCCCCCCTAATATTATATGTGATAACTGCCCCACTAATGTTATATGTTATAACTGCCCTCTAATGTTATATGTGATAACTGCCTCCCTAATGTTATATGTGATGACTGCCCCCCTAATGTTATATGTGATAACTGCCCCCCTAATGTTATATGTGATAACTGCCCCCCTAATGTTATATGTGATAACTGCCCCTCTAATGTTATATGTGATAACTACCCCTCTAATATTATATTTGATAACTGCCCCTAATGTTATATGTGATAACTACCCCTCTAATATTATATGTGATAACTGCCCCTAATGTTATATGTGATAACTGCCCCAAATGTTATATGTGATAACTGCCCCCCTAATGTTATATGTGATAACTGCCCCCCTAATGTTATATGTGATAACTGCCCCCCTAATGTTATATGTGATAACTGCCCCCCTAATGTTATATGTGATAACTACCCCCCTAATGTTATATGTGATAACTGCCCCCCTAATGTTATATGTGATAACTGCCCCCCTAATGTTATATGTGATAACTGCCCCTCTAATGTTATATGTGATAACTACCCCTCTAATATTATATTTGATAACTGCCCCTAATGTTATATGTGATAACTACCCCTCTAATATTATATGTGATAACTGCCCCTAATGTTATATGTGATAACTGCCCCAAATGTTATATGTGATAACTGCCCCCCTAATGTTATATGTGATAACTGCCCCCCTAATGTTATATGTGATAACTGCCCCCCTAATGTTATATGTGATAACTGCCCCCCTAATGTTATATGTGATAACTGCTCCCCTAATGTTATACTTGATAACTGCTCCCCTAATGTTATATGTGATAACTGCCCCCAATGTTATTATAGTTGGGCAGCTATATGTATCATACCACCAGAGGAATTTAGATTAAGAAGTTTTCTGGGACTTTTCCATTTATGGTCCATCCTCAGGACTGGCTATTAATGTGTTGTTGGTGGTGGACCAACACCAGGCACCTCACCCCTGCCCTACAGCTGTTTGGCAGAGCCATGGGGGGAGATTTACCAAAACCTGTCCAGACAAAAAGCTGCTGAGTTGCCCATAGCAACCAATCAGAGCGCTTCTTTCATTTTGCAAAGGCCTTTTCAAAAATGAAAGAATCGATCTGATTGGTTGCTATGGGCAACACAGCAACTTTTCCTCAGGACAGGTTTTGATAAATCTCCCCCCATGATGGTTTTCACATATAAACAATGGAGGAGATTTATCCAAACCTGGGCAGAGGAAGAGTGGTGCAGTTGCCTATAGCAACCTATCAGATTGCTTCTTTTAAAAAATGAAAGAAGCAATATGATTGGTTGCTATGGGCAACTGCACCACTCTTCCTCTACACAGGTTTGGATAAATCTCCTCCAATGACGGGAGATAGAGAAGAGATTTTGGGTCATTCTGAAATGCTGGTGCCAGGTCACTGCAGCACAGCCCCCATTCAATTTAATGGAACTAAGATTTGACAGCAGTGGATAGACCATAAATGTAAATGTCCCAGAAAACCACTGGAAAATCTCTTTAATATATATGATAACTGCCTCTTCAATGGTAAATGTGATTTCTGACCCAGTGTTATACGTGATAATGCCACTATTTTTGTTTCGATAATGCCACTATTTTTAGGCCTTTTCGATCGCTTTTTATACATTTTTTTCTGGTACATGAAGTGACCAAAAATCTGCAATTCTGCATTTTTTTTACATTTACGCCATTAACCGTGCAGTTTTGTTACCATTGGACATTTCTGCATGTGGCAATACTTAAAGGGGTACTCCACCGCTAGGCATCATGGGGGAGATTTATCAAAACCTGTCCAGAGGACAAGTTGCCCAGTAACCCATAGCAACCAATCAGATCACTTCTTTCACTTTGCAGAGGCCTTGTTAAAAATGAAAGAAGCAAGCTGATTGGTTGCTATGGGCACCCTATCCCCTATCGCTGGGACACCCGTGACCTCTGCGCACTGACCCGTGACACCCCGTGTTCTGAACAAATGCCAAGTTCTGGCGGCAGTGGTCGTGATGTCACGCCATTCCCCCTAGTGATGTCACGCCCCCCCTTCGATGTCTATGGGAAGGGGTGTGACGGCTCCCATAGACATGCATGGAGGGGATGTGGCGTTTTTTCTTTTAGATTTTTTACATTTTTTTTACAGCATTCAATGTGTAGCATGAATAATTCAATTATTTTATTATTTGGGTCATTATGAATGTGGCGAAACTCAATATGTTTTTTAAATTTTTTATGTTGTTTTCAGAAAAAGTTGATGCTTTTTTTTATTTACATTTTATTTTTAAGAGCCCTACAAAGGGACTGACAGCGATCAGTGTGGAAACTCCTCACATGCAGCTGTCAGGATTTGACTGATGTATATGAAGGGTTAATCTACTAGAAGAGGTTCCTCCGCTCCTTGTAGCTCCAGCAGGAGCCCGACTATCATACTGATCCCTGCACGGTAGACCCGCATTGCCTTATGATAGCACTGAAAATATGGTGGGCAAGACTAGGGACCCTTAAAGGGGTACTCCACTGATCTGTACAGACGCCCGGCATTCTGCCACGCCCCCTCCCATAGACATGAATGGAGGGGGCGTGGCTTGATGTAACGAGAATATAATGTTGTACCATATGGTCTCATAGACTTCCATGGTGTCATATTATGGCTCCTTATAACCGGGATGGCCCATTATTTGGTCGGGTGCATGAGGCCCAATACTATAGATGTTATTTCTTCTATCACAGTTCAGCATCTGCCACCCAGGAGGAGACGGAGAAGACGGAGGACCAGCCAAAGGAGGAGACGGACGGCGAGCCAAAGAAGAAGAGGGAGCAGACGGACAACAACCGCAGGGAGACCACTGATGACGCCATCCTACAGCCGGAGGAACGAGCCGCTTTTTACAGACTCCTGGGTAACAATACATTTTTCTTTCAATGACAAAAAGTATAATATTTAATCACATGATAAAATAAAGTGTTCTTATCCCCTTAAAGATGCCCCCCCCCCCCCCCCCCCCCCCAGGAGATAGATAATTGCCCCCAGTGTAGATAGGTTCTGCCAAGGGGTAGATAGTGGTTCCCAGTGTAGACAGATGCCCTCCAGGAGGCAGGTAGTTGCCTCCAGTGTAGATAAATTCCCCCCCAGAGGTAGATAGCTGTTCCCAGTGTAGACAGCTGCCCTCCAGGAGGCAGGTAGTTGCCTCCAGTGTAGATAAATTCCCCCCCAGAGGTAGATAGCTGTTCCCAGTGTAGACAGCTGCCCTCCAGGTGGCAGGTAGTTGTCTCCAGTGTAGATAGATTCCCCCCCAGAGGTAGATAGCTGTTCCCAGTATAGACAGGTGCCCTCCAGGAGGCAGGTAGTTGATCCCAGTGTAGATAGGTTTCCCCAAACGTAGGCATTTTTCCCACAGTATAGACATGTGCCCTCCAGGAGGTAGATAGTTGCCCCAATAGTAGACATGTCCCTGTCACCCAAAATTTTTAATTAATTAAATACATATATAATTAAATAAGAATTAAAAAATACATATTTACGTTTAGAGATGTCGCGAATTGTTCGCCGGCGAAAAGTTCCCGGCGAATTTAGCATGTTCACGTTCGCCTCGCCGGGCGAACATATGTGAAGTTCGATCCGCCCCCTATACTTTAACCTTGCAGTAAACTTTGACCCTGTGAGTCAGAGTCAGCAGACACATTACAGCCAATCAGCAGCAGTCCTTCCCTTCCAGACCCTCCTACCTCTTGCACGGACACCATTTTAGCCTCATTCTGCATGCTGCAGGCTTAGAAAGTGGAGGGTCAGAGAAGCTGCTCCTGCTGTATAAGGAAAGTGATAGCTAGGTTGCTGCTAGGTGGTGTATTCAGGGTCTAGTTTACTTCTAAAGCACTAGTGTAACATCTGCTTTAAGGACAGCACCCAAAAAAGCCCTTTTTAGGGCTGAAAGATATCAGTCCTGGTTGGGAGGGAACCGCTGGTATTAAGGGGTACTCCTGAATCAAACTTAAGTTCCTTCAAGCAACTAACTACTACAGTATTCAAAGAGCTGAAAGATATCAGTCCGTGTGTCTTGCAACACCTGGGGGCACCCTGGTTGGGAGGGAACCGCTGGTTAAAAGGGGTACTTCAGTATAAAACTTAAGTTCCTTCAAGCAACTAACTACTACAGTATTCAAAGGGCTGAAAGATATCAGTCCGTGCGTTTTGCAACAGCTGGAGGCACCCTGTTTGAGGACCACTGCTTAAAAGGGGAACTCCGCTAGCAAGCTTTTTTGCTCATTGTCACACTAGTGCAAATCCCATTAGATGTGACAGTTGTGCAAATAAAAAAAAAACTTTTTTGGCTGTTAAATAAAATCAGTCGTCACTGTCAGTTAACGTCACAGTTGCCATTTTTTTTGCCTGCAGGGCAAATTGTGTCACCCTAGTGCAAATCACATTAGGTGTGACAGTTGTGCAAATTAACCAAACAATTACAGGTAGAGGAAGGCCACCCCGCAGGGGCCGTCGTGGTGCTGGGATTCCCTTTGGCCCTAGAATGGCCAGTCATCAGAGGCCACGTACCCTGAACCCCCAAAGTTCTGAGGACTTAGTTGACTGGCTATCACAAGACACCAAATCTACTACAGCTTCCGCTCGGAACCTTGACGCACCATTCTACTCCTCCTCTAGCTTAGCTTCGGGCACCTCTCATGCTACCAGAACCACGCATTCCATGAATGGCAGCCGTCACCAGGTTTACCCAATGCGCAGTGTAGGTGATATACCTGCTCTGACCATGCCAGTGAGGTGCTTGATTTGTGACAGCCCGACACGTTGGAATTCAACACTCCTAATGTTCGGTTGGGTTCAAATCCCACTATGTGCTGCCTCAAGGGGGGCTCTAACTATGTGCTGCATAATATGGGGGAATCTTATGTGCTGCCTAAAGGGGAGCTCTAACTATGTGCTGACTAACATGGGGGAATCTTACTATGTGATGCCTAAAGTGGGGGATCTAACTATGTGCTGCCTAAAGGGAGGCTCTAACTATGTGCTGCCTAATATGGGGGAATCTATGTGCTGTCTAAAGGGGGGAATCTAACTATGTGATGCCTAAAGGGGGGCTCTATATGCTGCCTAAAGGGTGCTAAAGCACGTTATTCCAAACCATTTAGGAATAATAGGTGATTTATGCCCTTTATGGATTAAAACCAGACACTGCATCAACTATGTAATTTTCCATGGGAGTTTTGCCATGGATCCCACTCCAGCATGCCACAATCCATTTGTTAGTCCCCTTGAAACAACTTTTAAATCACTATTGTGGCCAGAAAGAGTCCCTGTGGGTTTTAAAATTCGCCTGCCCATTGAAGTCAAAGGTGGTTCGCGAACATTTGCGGAAGGTTGCGTTTGCGGTTCGCGAACCGAAAATTTTATGTTCGCGACATCACTATTTAAGTTCTCTTTACTGCCTTACCAACATGGACGTCCCTTGGTGCACACAGAGTGATGTTACCCTGTGTGTGTCTGAGCCGGAGACAGTGGGCAGAGGTCCTGCACCTCTCCCAACCTGCAACCAGGGAAAGTGCCCTCGACCCATAATTCTAGAGATCTCCAGCAGTTCTGCCACCCTGCCGGGCTAGGAAGATGGTGGTTCCCTAGGCAGGTGCCTACTCAGCCAACCCCCAATCTTGGCCCTATGAAACAGACATATACATCGTAAATAAAGATCAGTATTATCATAGCCCTAATACTGAGGTCCATGTTCTTCAGGAAAGATAATGTTCCCTCTACAGAACCTTCTCTCTCCTGCTCTGGTGCTTCTGTACAATGTATAGTATGGAATATAGTGTATAATGTGTCAGTGACTGTATACACACATGTATATGTATATTATATGTAGAATTGTTATAGATAGTATAGAAGATATTGATTGAATAAATAAAAATAATGATATCTCTGTTATTTTTGTAGATGAAGGACACATCCAGCTATTTCTAGGCAGGGACAGCTGCTATAAGATCGCGGACAAGGTAGTATATAAAGGGAAAGAATAGATGTTGTACAGATAGAAGTAAATACAGGGATATGCTGGAGACATACAGGTACTGTATAATAGAATGTATTTAGATAAGAAATGTATTACCAGCCTCTAACTCTTCTTCTCCCTCTAGTATCTCCTGGCCATGGTCCTCATCTACTTCCGAAGAGCCAACCTGCGTACGGAGGAATATAACACCTACTTCTTTCCAGCGCTGTGAGTTTTTATTAATGTTATTGCATATATACACATCTATATAAATATATATATATATATATATATATATATATACACATATCTATATAAATACATAAATATATATATATATATATATTTATAAACATTAATATAAATACATATATACATATATATATATATATATATATATATATATATATATATATATACCGGGCACTCTGTATTGTAATATTACTACCAATGGTTCTTCTCCTCTTTCTCTTGTGAAATGTGTATAATTTTTATTTATTTATTTTTTCTTCCTTTTAGGTTTCTTGCCAACCAGTTTGAAGAGGATGAGATGTTTCGACGCGAGATCTACCCCTGGGCCCTTGGACCGATGTGGACGGCGATGAAGACCTGGATGCTACACCTGCGGAACCTGCTGCTCCTCCGGATGAGATTCCACGCTTGGGTGACCAGAGACACCTGTGATCGGGTCAGTGACATAAAATAAAAACTATACACTAGGAATGAAAGTCTGTGTTTATTATAACAATGTATATTGTGATTAATTCTAGATCATGGCACAAGACCCCGAGTACTGGGCATGGAAGAGAGAGCGTAAGGAACATCACGGCTGGGCCATACGCTGGTACCGGAGGGATCCTGGAGAATACATCCCGAGAGGCCCATGGTGGATCCCTCCCGCCTGCTCCATCTGTATCACCGATCTGCAGCCTTGTGCCGGGGAAGAGAACACCAAGCGAAGAAGGACGAAGAAAGAAGAACAGAACGGATGAAGACCAAGCCACCCTAGATGTATTCTTAAGGTCACGTTCCCACTTGGCATATACGTAGCGTATTTGACGCTGCGCAAAGTCTGCAGAAGCAGCGGGAAATACGCTGCATATCCCTCGCTCACATACACACAAGGCTTTCTGGCGGCAGCCCTATGTGCGCAGTGAGTTTTGGAGGCGGGGCTCCACCTCCAAAACTCACTGCAAACAAAGGGCTGCCGCAAGAAAGCCTTGTGTGTATGGTGAGCGAGGGATACGCAGCGTATCTCCCGCTGCTGCTACAGATTTTGCACAGCGTGAAGTATTCTGCATACATGCCAAGAGGGAACGTGCCCTTATAGTATATTTATTGTTACAATAAATGCACACACTAAATCACTGTACACAAATCACAAACACAAAATACATACACATTCATTCCCTACACACTTTTACTACATACACATTCATCTCCTACACAGAATCACTACATACACATTCATTCTCTACACACTATCACTAAATACACATTCATTCCCTTCACACTATCACTACATACACATTCTTTCCCTACACACTATCACTACATACACATTCATCCCCCACATACTATCAATACATACACAATCATCCTCTGCACACAAACACTACATACACATTCATTCCCTACACACTAACACTACATACACATTCATCTTCCTACACACTATCACTACATACACATTCATCCCCCACACACTTTCACTACATACACATTCATCCCCTACACACTATCACTACATACACATTCATCCCCTACACACTATCACTACATACACATTCATTCCCTACACACTATCACTACATACACATTCATCCCCTACACACTATCACTACATACACATTCATCCCCTACACACTATCACTACATACACATTCATCCCCTACACACTATCACTACATACACATTCATCCCCTACACACTATCACTACATACACATTCATTCCCTACACACTATCACTACATACACATTCATCCCCTACACACTATCACTACATACACATTCATCCCCTACACACTATCACTACATACACATTCATCCCCTACACACTATCACTACATACACATTCAGCCCCTACACACTATCACTACATACACATTCATCCCCTACACACTATCACTACATACACATTTGCAGTCATGTTATAGCGTAATAGGGGCATAGATGCCCATAGATGCCCACAACAAGGAAATAATTCTACTGCCGTACAAATCACTAGTCAGATCACACATAGAATACTGTGTACAGTACTGGGCACCAGTGTACAAGAAAGATATAGTGGAGATGGAGAGGGTTCAAAGACGGGCAACCAGGTTAATACGGGGAAGGGGAGGACTACAGTACCCAGAAAGATTATCAGAATTGGGTTTATTTAGTTTAGAAAAAAGAAGGCTTAGGGGAGACCTAATAACTATGTATAAATATATCAGGGGACCATTCAGAGATCTCTCCCATGATCTATTTATACCCAGGACTGTATCTATAACAAGGGGGCATCCTCTACGTTTAGAGGAAAGAAGGTTTCTACGCAACCACAGACGGGGGTTCTTTACTGTAAGAGCAGTGAGACTGTGGAATTCTCTCCCGGAGGAGGTAGTCATGGTGAACTCTGTAAAAGAGTTCAAAAGGGGTCTGGATGCATTCTTGGAGAATAATAACATCGCCGGTTATGTATACTAGATTTATAGGGACAGAACGTTGATCCAGAGATTTATTCTGACTGCCATATTTGGAGTCGGGAAGGAATTTTTACCTCTAGTATGAGGGTTTTTTGCCTTCCCCTGGATCAACTCAGTAGGGACTTACACATTAAAAACACATTAAAAATACATATAAAATATAATAATAAACTTCACATTTTATTACATTTATTTACCTTGTCTGAGTCACTTCTTCTATTAGAATTTGTTACAAAGTGTGGATGATGAGCGGTGTGTGACCCGAATGCCCTGATGTAACCTTCAGAGTTTTTTTTCCTTCTCCCTAGTAAATAGTAAAGTAGAAAAAACGTATGCGGTTAACTTTTTGCAGTCACATTAAAAGGGTACTCCACTGCCCCAGCGTTCAAACATTTTGTTCTGAACACTGGGTGCAAGCTGGTGGGGTTGTGACATCATGGCCATGCCCCTCGTGATGTCAAGCCATGCCACGCCGCCCTAAACGGAAGACTATGGAGGGGCATGATGCATGCCAAGCACCCTCCCAGAGACTAGCATTGAGGGGACGTGGAGTAATGTCACAAGGGGCGTTGCCATTACGTCATGACCCCCGCAGCTTGCACCCAGCATTCTGAACAAAATGTTCAGAACAATGGGGCAGTTGAGTACCCCTTTTAATTGCATGCTTGGAACCCTAGCTATAGTGATGCAGAGGTAACAGTCACACAAGGGCCCTGATGCCTGAGGGGGTCCATGAAGTGTTATGAATGGCACAGGATGGTTTGGGGGTCCTTGTTACACATTGCACATTGAAGCGTCTGCTTTATGTATGATGCATATTTTCTCTCATGGTGGTCATACACTGTGGACAAAATATGGCTGAACTTTGTCTGAACTAAGAATGCTTTTTATGGTGTAGCCAGAAAGAACAAGAAGGTGTTGACAAGGTGTAAGGTGGTCTTCAATGGGTTTAGAGGCTATCATTTGCAGTGCTATCTGGTTAATAATAAAATAAATAAATATATCAAACAGGTAAGGGAGTATCTAGGCTAATTTTCATTGACCAAGTGGTTTTATAAAAATAAAATTTTATTAGTTTACTAGATAATACCACAAATGTTTACATTTATTTTTGTTTATGTGGTGTCCAGGTACAGGACCTGTTCCTGTCCCTTGTCTAAGGTCCCCACAGCTAGAATCCCTCCATGTCTATAGGGCTCTCCTGTAGGGCATACCCCTAGTAGTCTTAAGTAAAGTGTGTACATATTAATTTAATGTAGAGGAAATATATGTATAGGACCATAGTGGTCACGTGATACACAGTTGTCATGTATAAAATGCTTAAGGACCTTTCGAGGTCATGTGATGTACCCAGAGTTCACTGGGTTCATAACTTACAGGTTTGCTGACCAATGAGCTTTGTCCAGCCCTCTTAATATATAAGGGGCTGCAGCCACTAAATTCACTCTCTTAGTACCGGATTATCAAGCAAGCACAACATCTCAGCATCAGCATCAATTCAAGCTAGGCCTGAAGCCTAACATCCCGCAGCCACAAAACGTGCTTTACCAAGGCTCAAACTACTGAATCCTGTGTGACTACTATCAGCTCAAATATTCTAAAATAGTAGCACAGTGGCTAGTATCAAAAGATCATTGCTTCCAAGTCCCATCAGCATCAAAACATCATTTCTTCCAAGTCCCATCAAACCTGTATCCCCGTTCACTCTTGAAGAGACTGTTATGTTCAATACTGTTGCATAAAATCTTCGAGTAAAGTTTCATCAGTTTACTTCATAAAATCTGCTATGGACATTCTGTTATTTTTCCCTGCCGTTTGTGGGACGGTTTGCAGTAGGAACATTACTATTGAGGAAACCGCAGCCTGGCATCAGGACACTCAAGCGTTAATACCACCAGACCCAACACTATTACCACAACACTCTAGACACCATTACGCTCCCAGCACCACATTTACATTATCTTATTTTTTAAAAAAGAGTATGTGGGGGGGGGGGGATGTTAGTGTGAATCACACTTTTATTAAGGGTGGGGCTTATTCACATTTATCCTTTTATTTTTTTTATAATTCTTTTTTACACTTTTTTTTTTGTTCCCATAGAGGATGATAATATGAAATCACTGGATCGCTAACAAAGTTCAATGCTGTGAACCGCTTTAGGTCATCCAATGTTAGGACGTCTTGCAAATGTGGTGAAGACTTCAGGAAGTGCTTGACAACCAGATTCAACACGTGTGCCATGCAGGGCGCAGGTTTCACACTTCCTTGTCGCAGCGCGGACACAATGTTCTTCCCGTTGTCGGTCACCATGGTTCCCATTTCCAGTTTTTGTGGAGTAAGCCATACTCCGATTTCTTGACGATTGAATTTTAGCAGTTCCTCCCCTGTGTGACTCCGTTTGCCAAGGCAAACCATGTGAAGAACAGTGTGACACTGCCGTGCTCTACACACATGGTACGATGAAGGGCCACTGAGATTTGAACGTGAAGTGGAGGCCGAGGACACAGTGGAGGGTGAGGAGGCGGAGTTGCGCACTGTCACCAACTGGACCAACTGACTGAGAGCGAGAGCGTGGAGGAGGAAGCGGTGTGACCTGTTCAAGTTGCTGTTGTGGCTGTGCAGGAACCACATTTACTCAGTGGGCCGTAAAATCACATGTATTGTCCCTGCCCGTAGTTACAGCTCCACACGTCAGCGCTGCTGTGCACTTTTGAACACACCGACAGGCTCAAGGACTGGCACACCTTCTCTTGTACAAACTTATGCAGGGCTGGTACTGCCTTCTTTGCAAAGAAATTACGACTTGGGACTCTCCACCTCGGGTCAGCACAAGCCCTCAATTCTCTGAAATGTGCAGAGTCCACCACTTGAAATGGGAGGGACTGCAGCACCAGCAACTTGGAAAGGAGGACATTCAGCTTCTGCGCCATTGGATGAATGCGACAGAAGGAGGGTATGACACACAGCTCCCTTCACCTGAGGTGGTAGACCCTTGGCTGGCTGAAGGAGGGAGTGGCGTGCCACTGGGTGATGTCGCAGGCTGGACCACCACATCTGAGCCACGGTTGTCCATGGCCGCTTTATGCTGGTGCATCATATGTTGACGCAGGGCTGTGGTGCCAACAATGCTACCCTGTCCACGCTTCACCTTCTACCGACATATCTTGCATGTGGCTGTGTTAACTTCCTCCGGATGCTTGATGAAAAACTGCCATACCACGAGTATCTGATTTTACCACCAACAGTGCGCAATAATTGACTGCTACTACCGCCATCTCAAGGAACCCCTGTTCCACTACCTCCTGGGAAGGTAGGCTTCCGCGAAGCAGTTGGTCTACCCTGGGCACGTTTGGCTCCTGAATTTCCACTTCTGCCACTATGCTGACTGCCAACCATGCTACCACCTTGCTGGCTCATCTGCTGCCTCAGGGGCAACCTGCAACCCTCTTATGATGATGAAGCCACCTCTGCACCCGGATCCCAAGTGCGATCGGCTTCATCATCATGGAGTTCTGCCTCTCACTGCGGCTTCTGCTGCCACTCGCCCCTAGTCTGCTGCGACCTCTGTCTGATAAATTTAGGACTCTGACACTCCTCTGAGCACATCCTGGCACTTCACTGCCTGACATACTTAGTGCGTACACAAGGGGAGTAAAATATGCTTCACTACACGCCTTTCACTGTATGTAGGCTTGTTGCAGATTAACATGTTCAAAAAAGTACACTACGTAGATGTAGCTATGTGGTATGCACATATGACAGAAAAAAAAGGATGTATAGTACACTTGGAAAACTTATTTTCGTAAAACACCAGCCGGTGATTACTTTTGCCTGGACTTTCCCAGTACCTAGACTTGTTACAGATTCACTGATACAAAATAATAGCCTGCTTTGATGTAGGTATGTGGTGTGCACTTATGAGGGCAGAAAAATGCTCTACAATGAGCCTAAAAACTCTGTAAGTTTTGTAAAACACCAGCCGGTGAGTACTATTGTTTGGACTTTCACAGTATGTAGGCCCTTGACAGATTAACAGGTACAAAATGGTACACTACTTAGATGTACGTATGTGGTGTGCACTGATGAGGGCAGAAAAATGCGTTACAATGCGCCTAAAAACTCTGTATTTTTGTAAAACACCACCCGGTGAGTAATTTTGCTTGGACTTTCACAGTATGTAGGCCCTTGGCAAATTAACAGGTAAAAAATAGTACACTACTTAGATGTAGGTATGTGGTATGCACTGATGAGGGCAGAAAAATGCGCTACAATACGCCAAAAAACTCAGTATTTTTGTAAACACCAGCCGGTGAGTACTGTTGCTATGACTTTCACAGTATGTAGGCCCTTGACAGATTAACAGGTACAAAATGGTACACTTATTAGATGTATGTATGTGGTATGCACGCATGAGGGCAAGAAAATGCACAACAATACGAAAAAACAAAACGCTGTATTTTTGTAAAACAACAGCCAGTGAGTACTGTTGCTTGGACTATCACAGTATGTAGGCCTTTCACAGATTAACAGGTGCAAAATGGTACACTAATTAGATGTATGCATGTGGTATGCACTGATGAGGTCAGAAAAATGCTCAACAATATGCCAAAATAATCTGTATTTTTGTAAAACAACAGCCGGTGAGTACTGTTGCTTGGAGTTTCATAGTATGTAGGCCCTTGACAGATTAACAGGTACAAAATGGTACACTTATTAGATGAACGTATGTGGTATGCACGTATGAGGGCAAAAAATGCGCAACAATACACAAAAAAACTCTGTATTTTTGTAAAACACCAGCCGGTGAGTACTGTTGCTTGGACTTTCACAGTATGTATGCCCTTGACAAATTAAAAGCTAGAAAATAGTACACTACTTAGATGTAGGTATGTGGTATACACGTATGAGGGCAAAAAAATGCTCTACAATATGCCAAACAACTCAGTATTTTTGTAAAACACCAGCCGGTGAGTACTGTTGCTTGGACTTTCACAGTATGTAGACCTTTCACAGATTAGCAGGTACAAAATGGTACACTAATTAGATGTACGTATGGGGTATGCACATATGAGTGCAAAAAATGCCCAACAATACGCCCAAAAACAATGTATTTTTGTAAAACACCAGCCGGTGATTACTTTTGCCAGGACTTTCCCAATATCTAGACTTGTTACAGATAGAAAATAGTAGACTGCTTTGATGTAGTATGTGGTATGCACGTATGAGGGCAGACAAATGCACTATAGTCCACTGAAAAAACATATTTGTGAACAGCAGCAGGACACAGCAGTGCAGCACCACAAAAAAAAATTTTTAAACGGGGATTAAACCCAAAATTGCACTCTGTCACAGAGTGTTAAGAATGGTGTGAACTGGTTTTTATACCGTCTATAGACTATTATAACCAGCAGATGATTTCTTGTGAAAAAAATACACAGAATTGCGCTGAAAATTCTTCCCTGCCTCCTGTGATAAGGTTCATGAAGTTCAGGCAGATGGTTGATATGTATGAGGCAACGAAAAGCTATCTGCCCTCTCTGATGAAATGCTCAATAAAGTGAATGGGAGGTTTATGGCGTAAAAATCCTTCTCAGTCAGAACAAGCAAAGCACTGCACTTCTCTCTGTCCACAACGCTGATTTAAATAGCAGTTGGCAGTGGAACGCTGTGGTATAAGCAATTCAGCGTGTCTGTGTAACACACACAGACACGCAGTCCGCCCTATCTCTGCAGTGTATATGGCATGAAATGAGCAGCCACAAGATGGCTGGGGATTATATAGGGCTGTGACATCACAGGGGTCAATGAATGATGATAGGATGCATCTCGCATGTGATTCAGGGTCATCCCGCCTACCTCCCTTCCCGTCGTACTTTCCCACCCTCCCATAATCCCGTGCCCCATGAAGTGACATGTGTATCCGCCATTTTAGGTCTCCTTTAGCCTGGAACGCTGTAAAATGCAGTTTAATTAAGCGATTTGCGCAATAGAATTGCGGAGATATTGAAATTTGTTGTGAATCGAATATTTCATGAAACTCGTAACGAATTTGGGTTTGTCAGCTTCGATTCGCTCATCTCTAATCACTACATACACATTAATTTCCTACACACTATCACTACATACACATTCATTCCCTACACACTATCACTACATACACATTCATTCCCTACACCCTATCACTACATACACATTCATTCTCTACACACTATCACCACACACACATTAATTCCCCACACACTATCACTACATACACATTCATTCTCTACACCCTATCACTACATACACATTCATTCTCTACACACTATCACTCCATACACATTCATCCCCTTCCCACGATCACTACATACACATTCATTCCCTACACCCTATCACTACATACACATTCATTCTCTACACACTATCACTACATACACATTCATCCCCTTCCCACGATCACTACATACACATTCATTCCCTACACCCTATCACTACATACACATTCATTCCCTACACACTATCACTGCATACACATTCATTCCCTACACACTATCACCACACTCACATTCATTCTCTACACACTATCACTACATACACATTCATTCCCTACACACTATCACTACATACACATTCATCCCCTACACACTATCACTACATACACATTCATCTCCTACACACTATCACTACATACACATTCATCTCCTACACACTATCACTACATACACATTCATCCCCTTCCCACTATCACTACATACACATTCATCCCCTACACACTGTCACTACATACACATTAATTCCTTACACACTATCACTACATACACATTCATCCCCTACACACTATCACTACACACACACATTCATCCCCTACACACTATCACTACATAAACATTCATCCCCTACACACTATCACTACATACACATTTATCCCCTACACACTGTCACTACATACACATTAATTCCCTACACACTATGACTACATACACATTGATTCCCTACACACAATCACTACATACACATTCATCCCCTACACACTATCACTAAGTAAACATTCATCCCCTACACTCTAGAACTACATACACATTCATTCCCTACACACTATCACTACATACACATTCATTCCTTACACACTATCACTACATACACATTCATCCCCTACACACTATCACTACACACACATTCATCCCCTACACACTATCACTACATACACATTCATTCCCTACACACTGTCACTACATACACATTCATCTCCCACACACTGTCACTTCATACACATTCATTCCCTACACACTATCACTACATACACATTCATTCCTTACACACTATCACTACATACACATTCATCCCCTTCCCACTATCACTACATACACATTCATCCCCTACACACTGTCACTACATACACATTCATTCCCTACACACTATCACTACATACACATTCATTCCCTACACACTATCACTACATACACATTCATTCCCTACACACTATCACTACACACACATGCATCCCCTACACACTATCACTACACACACATTCATCCCCTACACACTATCACTACATACACATTCATTCCCTACACACTCTAACTACATACACATTCATCTCCCACACACTGTCACTTCATACACATTTATTCCCTACACACTATCACTACATACACATTCATTCCCTACACACTATCACTATATACACATTCATCCCTTACACACTATCACTAAGTACACATTCATCCCCTACACACTATCACTACATACAAATTCAGTCCCTACACACTATCACTACATACACATTCATCCCCTACACACTTTCACTACATAAACATTCATCCCCTACACACTATCACTACATACACATTCATTCCCTACACACTATCACTGCATAAACATTCATCCCCTTCCCACTATCACTACATACACATTCATCCCCTACACACTATCACTACGTACACATTCATCCCTTACGCACTATCACTACATACACATTCATCCCCTACATATTATCACTACATACACATTCATTCCCTACACACTATCACTACATACACATTTATTCACTACACACTATCACTACATACACATTCATCCCCTTCCCACTATCACTACATACACATTCATCCCCTACACACTGTCACTTAATACACATTCATTCCCTACACACTATCACTTCATACACATTCATTCCCTACACACTATCACTACATACACATTCATCCCCTACACACTATCACTACACACACATTCATCCCCTACACACTATCACTACGTACACATTCATTCCCTACACACTATCACTACATACACATTCATCCCCTACACACTGTCACTACATACACTTTCATCCCCTACACACTATCACTACATACACATTCATCCCCTACACACTATCACTACACACACATTCATCCCCTACACACTATCACTACGTACACATTCATCCCCTACACACTATCACTACATACACATTTGTAGTCATGTTTTAGCGTAATCCTCCCTTAGTATGCCCAGAGGAAGGGCCATACAGCAGCCATGGATTTCCTATTATGGGGGTTTTTCCTGTCCTGAGCGCTGCTGTATGCTCTTCTTGTCCTGAGCGCTGCTGTACGCTCTTCATGAATGATTGGAGGTAACAACACATTTAAAATACATATAAAATATAATAAACTTCACATTAATTACATTTTTACCTTGTCTGAGTACTTCTTCTATTAGAATTTGTTACAAAGTGTGGATGATGAGCGGTGTGTGACGCGAATGCCCTGATGTAATCTTCAGAGGTTTTTTCCTTCTCCCTAGTAAATAGTAAAGTAGAAAAAACGTATGCGGTTAACTTTTTGCAGTCACATTAAAAGGGTACTCCACTGCCCCAGCATTCAAATATTTTGTTCTGAACACCGTTTGCGAGCTGCTGGGGTTGTGACGTCATGCCCACACCCCTTGTGACTTCACACAATGCCACGCCCCCTCAAAGCAAGTCTATGGAGGGGCGTGGTGCATGCCAAGTACCCTCCCAGAGACTAGCATTGAGGGGACGTGGCGTAACGTCACAAGGGTAGTGACCAATACGAGGTAACCCCCGCTGCTTGCACCCAGGATTCTGTTCAGAATGATGGGGCAGTTGAGTACCCCTTTTAATTGCATGCTTGGAACCCTAGCTATAGTGATGCAGAGGTAACAGTCACACAAGGGCCCTGATGCCTGAGGGGGTCCATGAAGTGTTATGAATGGCACAGGATGGTTTGGGGATCCTTGTTACACATTGCACATTAAAGCGTATGCTTCATGTATGATGCATATTTTGTCTCATGGTGGCCATACACAGTGGACAAAATTTGGCTGAACTTTGGCTGAACTAAGAATGCTTTTTATGGTGTAGCCAGAAAGAACAAGAAGGTGTTGACAAGGTGTAAGGTGGTCTTCAATGGGTTTAGAGGCTATCATTTGCAGTGCTATCTGGTTAATAATAAAATAAATAAATATATCAAACAGGTAAAGGAGTATCTAGGCTTATTTTCACCCAAGGCAAAAATTTATTTTGGCATCTGCCCCTTCAAAAAACTTTGCATACAGATCCATGGAGGGCATGTGCCAACCCCCACTCTGTATGCAAGGAGAGCCTGATGCAGTACAGGAGATTGGAGAGGGGTGGGCGAGGGGGTTGTCCAAGCGGTTGGACCCCCGTGATCAGACACTTATCCACTATTCATTGGATAAGGGATACATTTTCTACATTGGACTATTCCTTTAACCCCTTAAGGACCAAGGGTGTACAGGTACGCCTTTTCTCCATGGTACTTAAGGACCAAGGGCGTACCTGTGCGCCCGTGGGAATTTCGGTCCTTGCCGCGTGCCGGGCTGGGACCGGACGGGGGTGACTGCTGATATCTATCAGCAGGCACCCCGCGCAAATGCCCCAGGGGGAATCAGACCCCCCCATGTTGGCGATCACCGCAAATCGCAAGTGAATTCACACATGCGATTTGTGCCGATTCCGGGTCATACGGGTCTATGGTGACCCGGTGACCCGGAATATAAGGGGGATCACGATTGTCCAAGACACCCACTATCCCCCTGAAGGCATAGGAGTGAGGTGGCAGGGGTGCCACCCCTCCGATCCCTGCTATTGGTGGTCTAGACACGACCACCAATAGCAGATCAGGGGGCTTTACTTTCGGTTTCCCCGTTCTGCCCACCCACAATAGGCGGGGCAGAACGGGGAAACGACAGAGGACCGACGCCGAAGATCCACTAACCCCGCGGGCGAGGCTGCGGGCGACGATCGGTGGAGGAGATCGGAGTCCAGCGATGTCGTGTGGCTGGCTCCCTGGATCCGACGGAAGCCGGTTAAGTTGCCTAGCAACATCTGGAGGGTACAGTTTGAGACCACTATACAGTGGTCTCTAAACTGTAACCCTCCAGATGTTGCAAAACTACAACTCCCAGCATGCCCAGACAGTTGTTAGGGCATGCAGGGATTTGTAGTTTTGCAACAGCTGGAGGGCCCCAGTTTGGAGATCACTGGTAGTGATCTCTAACTGTGGCCCTCCAGATGTTGCAAAACTGCAACTCCTAGCATGCCCAAACAGCAAACAGCTGTCTCTGCATGCTGGGAGTTGTTGTTGCGTAATCCAGCTGTTGCATAACTACATCTCCCAGCATGCCCTTCGGCGATCAGTACATGCTGGGAGTTGTAGTTTTGCAACAGCAGGAGGCACACTGGTTGGAAAATACTGCGTTAGGTAACAGAACCTAACTGAAGGTTTTCCAACCAGTGTGCCTCCAGCTGTTGCAAAAGTACAACTCCCAGCATGCAGGGTCTGTCAGTTCATGCTGGGAGTTGTAGTTTTCAAACAGCTGGAGGTTTGCCCCCCCCCTCCCCCCCCTACAGGGTACATTCACATGGGCAGGTTTACAGTAAGTTTCCTGCTTCAAGTATTAAAAAACACATAATAAAGGGTTAAACACTACATATACACTGTCCCCCCCAATAAAAATGAAAAATGTATTGTACGGCAGTGTTTCCAAAACGGAGCCTCCAGCTGTTGCAAAATAACAACTCCCAGCATTTCCGGACAGCCACTGACTGTCCAGGCATGCTGGGAGTTTAGCAACAGCTGTAGGCACCCTGTTTGGGAATCATTGGTGTAGAATACCGCTATGTCCACCCCTATGCAATCCCTAATTTAGTCCTCAAATGCGCATGGCGCTCTCTCATTTGGAGCCCTGTCATATTTCAAGGCAACAGTTTAGTGCCACATATGTGGTATTGCACTACAAATTTTGGGGGCTTTTTCTCCTTTTACCCCTGATGAAAAAGAAAAGATGGGGTCTACACCAGCCTAGCCTGTTAGTGTAAAAAAATTTAAAAAAAATTTACACTGACATGCTGGTGTTGCCCCATACTTTTTATTTTCACAAGAGGTAAAAGGAAAAAAAGACCCCCAAAATTAGTTATGCAATTTCTCCTGAGTTCGGAAATACCCCATATGTGGGCGTAAAATGCTCGGGGGGCGCACAACAAGGCTCAGGAGTGAGAGCGCACTATGTACATTTGAGGCCTAAATTGGTGATTTGCACAGGGGTGGCTGATTTTACAGCGGTTCTGACATAAACTCAAAAACATAAATACCGACATTTGACCCCATTTTGGAAACTACACCCCTCTTGCCACGTAACAAGGGGTACAGTGAGCCTGAACACCCCACAGGTGTTTGACGAATTTTCATTAAAGTTGGATGGGAAAATGAAAAAAAATAAATAAATTCACTAAAATGCTGGTGTTTTCCTAAATTTTTCATTTTCACAAGGGAAAACAGGAAAAAAGCCCCCCCAAATTTGTAACCCCATTTCTTCTGAGTAAGAAAATACCCCACATGTGAATGTAAAGTCCTCTGTGGGCGAACTACAATGCTCAGATAAGAAGGAGCGCCATTGGGATTTTGAAGAGAAAATTTGTCCGGAATTGAAGGCCACATGTGTTTACAAAGCCCCCATGGTACCAGAACAGTGGACCCCCCAACATGTGACCCCATTTTGGAAACTACACCCCTCACGTAATGTAATAAGGAGTACAGTGAGCATTTACGCCCCACAAGGGTCTGACAGATTTTTGGAACAGTGGTCTGTCTATGAAAATGAAAAATTGAATTTTTCATTTTCTCAGCCCACTGTTCCAAAGATCTGTCAAATGCCAGTGGGGTGTAAATGCTCACTGCACCCCTTATTAAATTCTGTGAAGGGTGTAGTTTCCAAAATGGGGTCACATGTGGGGGGGGGATCCACTGTTCTAGGACCACATGGGGCTTTGTAAATGCACATGGCCCCTGACTTACATTCCAAACAAATTCACTCTTCAAAAGCTCAATGGCTCTCCTCCTCTTCTGAGCATTGTAGTTCGACTGCAGAGCACTTGACGTACACACATGGGGTATGTCCATACTCAGAAGAAATGGGGTTACAAATTTTGGGGGTCATTTTCTCCTATTACCCCTTGTAAAAATGTAAAATTTGTGGCAAAACCAGCATTTTTGTGAAATTTTTTTTTTTTCATTTACACATCCAACTTTAACAAAAAGTCGTGAAATACCTGTGAGGTGTTAAGGCTCACTGTTCCCCTTGTTACGTTACTTGAGGGGTGTAGTTTCCAAAATAGTATGCTATGTGGGTATTTTTGCTGTTCTGGCACCATAGGGGCTTCCTAAATACGACATGCCCCCCACCCCCACCCCAAAACCATTTCAGCAAAATTTGCTTTCCAAAAGCCAAATGTGACTCCTTCTCTTCTGAGCATTGTAGTTCGCCCGCAGAGCATTTTACGTCCTAACATGGGGTATTTTCATACTCAGAAGAGATGGGGTTACAAATTTTGGGGGGCATTTTCTCCCATTACCCTTTATAAAAATGGTAAATTTGGGGAAAAAACTGCACTTTAGTGAAAACTGTTTTTTTTTTCATTTACACATCCGACTTTAACGAAAAGTCGTCAAACACCTGTGGGGTTTAAAGGTTCACTGGACCCCTTGTTACGTGCCTTGAGGGGTGTCGTTTCTAAAACGGTAAGCCATGTGTGGGTTTTCTGCTGTTCTGGCACCATAGGGGGCCTCCTAAATGTGACATGCCCCCCAAAAACCATTTCAGCAAAATCAATTTACTAAAATCCCATTGTCGCTCCTTCCCTTCTGAGCCCTCTACTGCGCCCGTCGAACACTTGACATACAAATATGAGGTATTTCCTTACTCGAGAGAAATTGAGTTACAAATTTTGAGAGGATATTTCTCCTTTTACCACTTGTAAAAATTAAAAAACTGGGTCTACAAGAACATGCGAGTGTAAAAAAGGAAGATTTTGAATTTTCTCCTTCACATTGCTGCTATTCCTGTGAAACACCTAAAGGGTTAACACACTTACTGAATGTAATTTTGAATACTTTGAGGGGTGCAGATTTTACATTGGGGTCATTTGTGGGGTATTTCTAATAAGAAAGCACTTCAAACCTATTTCAAGCCTGAACTGGTCTATGAAAAATTCTGATTTTGAAAATGTTGTGAAAAATTGGAAAATTGCTGCTGAACTTTGAAGCCGTCTGATGTCTTCCAAAAGTAAAAACATGTCAACTTTATGATGCAAACATAAAGTAGACATATTGTGTTTGTGAATCAAAATATAATTTGTTTAGAATGTCTATTTTCCTTACAAGAAGAGAGCTTCAAAGTTAGAAAATTTAAAAATTAAAAATTTTTTCATCAAATTTAGGAATTTTTCACTAAGAAACCATGCAAGTATCGACAAAATTTTACCAATAACATAAAGTAGAATATGTCACGAAAAAACAATCTCGGAATCAGAATGATAGGTAAAAGCATCCCAGAGTTATTAATGCTTAAAGTGAAAGTTGTTAGATGTGCAAAAAAAGCTTTGGTCCTACAGTGAAAATTAGCCTGGTCCTTAACCCCTTAAGGACTCAGGGTTTTTCTGTTTTTTCATTTGACATTTTTTCTCCTTACCTTTAAAAAATCATAACTCTTTCAGTTTTTCCCCTAAAATTCTATGTGACAGCTTATTTTTTGCGCCACCAATTCTACTTTGTAATGACATCAGTCATTTTACCCAAAAATGTACAGCGAAATGGGAAAAAAAATCATTGTGCGACAAAATTGAAGAAAAAACACTATTTTGTCACTTTTGGTGGCTTCCGTTTTTACGCAGTACATTTTTCTGTAGAAATGACATCTTATTTTTATTCTATAGGTCCATACGGTTAAAATGATACCCTACTTGTATACTTTTGATTTTGTCGTACTTCTGAAAAAAATCATAACTAGAAGCAGTAAAATTTATATGTTAAAAATTGTCATTTTCTGACCCCTATAACTTTTTTATTTTTAATGAGACGGGACGGTGTGAGGGCTCATTTATTGCGCCGTAATCTGAAGTTTTATCGTTACCATTTTTGTTTTGAGCTGACTTTTTGATCACTTTTTTTTTTTTTTTTTTTATGGTTTGAAATGTGACCAAAAATATGCTATTTTGGACTTTGGAATTTTTTTGCGCATACGCCATTGACTATGCCGTTTATTTAATGATATAGTTTTATAGTTAGGACATTTACGCACGCGGTGATACCACATATGTTTATATTTATTTTTATTTACATGTTTAATTTTTTATTATGGGAAAAGGGGGGTGTTTTGAACTTTTGTTCAGGAAAGGGTTAATATATATTTTTAAACTTTTTTTACACAATTGTTTTTGCAGTGGCTATAGAGGGCTATAGCACTGCACACTTTGATTCATTGCACAGATCCCTGCCATGGGTTACCATGGCGGCGATCAGTGTTATCGCCACTTGACTGCTCCTGCCTGGATCTCAGGCACGGAGCAGCCATTTGGGGATCTGACGCCGAGGAAGCAGATAAGAGCCCTCCCAGTGTCCTGCTCGCTGTTCGGGATGCCGCGATTTTATCGCGGCGGTCCCGAACAGCCCGACTGACTAGCCGGGATAGTTTCACTTTCACTTTAGAAGCGGCGGTCAAAGCTTCTAAAGGGTTAATACCGCACATCACCGCAATCGGCGATGTGTGGTAGTAGCCGCGGGTCCCGGCTCTTGATGGGCGCCGGGACCGACGCAGTATGATGCGGCTTCGCGGCGCGACCCCGCTTCATATCACGGAAGCCGTCGCAGGACGTAAATATACGTCCTGCGTCGTTAAGAAGTTAAGGGGTTAAACTGAAAGTGCCCATGGTTTGCTGTCTTTCCATGAGATATTTATGAAATGTCTATTTATAAAAATAAGTTAAAAAAATTTCCCTCTCCTCCACACAGACCCCGGTACAAAAACTTGCTATACCTGACCTCATTACAGATCACTTCTGATACATGTGGACAGGGGTGTAACTATAGGGGTGCACATGTATCAGTCACACAGGGGCCCTGGTTTCAGAAGGGCCCCAAGGCTCCACTGTCCCATAAAAAGACACCAGTATTTGAAATGGCACATGGTAGACATGGGGCCCTGTCACAGACTTTGCACTGGGGGTCCAGAAGCTACAAGTTCCACCTCTGTACGTGGACACAGGTTTGGAGTTACAGGTATATTTGGCCTTGTTAGGACACTTAGTCCTACTGTACGTGCAGTAAAGACTTTTGAGGTGGGATTTATCCAAACCTGTACCGAGGAAAAGCTGACTGGGTGCCCATAGTGACCAATCAGATTGGTTCTTTCATTTTAACAAAGGCCTCTGAAGCAATCTAATTGGTTGCTATGGGCAAATGGGCAACTTTTCCTCTGCACAGGTTTTGATAAATCTCCCTAGTGGTGCAGGGAATTGTTCCATACGTTGCAGGTTTCTCCTATAGTAATATCTAGGGTTGCCACCTAGCTTGAATTTCACCGATACAGCCAGTATTTTGGCCACGCTGCCGGTAATGTTATATTAAAAATACTGGCAACACAAATGCCGGTAATTTTTTGGGCAGGGGGGTGGAGGTAGCAGCCTCCACTGGTCACTTATTTAGAGTGGCCACGGGCCAAGCAGCTCAACAGGAATCGGCGCCGCGCCCACTTTAAAGGGGTATTCCAGGGAAAAAGTTTATTTTTTTTATGTCTACTGGCTCCAGAAAGTTAAACAGATTTGTAAATTACTTCTATTAAAAAATCTTAATCCTTTCAATAATTATCAGCTGCTGAAGTTGAGTTGTTGTTTTCTGTCTGGCAACAGTGCTCTCTGCTGACATCTCTGCTTGTCTCGGGAACTGCACAGAGTAGAAGAGGTTTGCTAAACTGGGCGGTTCCCGAGACAAGTGTAATCAGAGAGCACTTAGACAGAAAAGAACAACTCAACTTCAGAACCTCATAAGTACTGAAAGAATTACGTTTTTTGAATAGAAGTAATTTACAAATCTGTTTAACTTTCTGTAGCCAGTTGATATATATATTTAAAAAAAAAAAGTTTTTTCCTGGATAACCCCTTTAAATCAGTGAGCTGTGGTCAGGGCTGGATTCATGTAGTGGTGGACGGAGCTGGAGCTGCAGCTGCAACTAGGCGACACAGGCCACCCGGCACCCGCTTAGGCCACCTGCCTTTCCGACCACCCGCCTACCCGCGATCAATTATCAGTATGTCATATAAGAGGGCCAGCCCTGTGATCTCCCAGGCCGGCCCTGTTCCACTTACGGTCCGGTGAACATGCATGTGTTTCCTGCAGCTGTCCGCCCGGCAGTGGTCATTATGAGGCATTTGGACAGACCCAAAGATTCTCTTCCAAAGAGGTACATTCCACATTAGTATAGCTATTATAAACACATATACCATTTAGGAGCATGGAAAAGCTAGGTGACAATCTATCACCTAGCTTTTCCATGCTCCTGAATATCATATCTGCTTATATTAGCTCAGATGTTATAAACAGATGTGCCTATATGTAGAATTGTCCAAACTATTTAAATATAACGTTAATTAAACCACATTTTTTTGTATTTTTAGTCACATCATATACCAGAAAAAACAAATAAAAAGCAATCAAAAAGTCGAATCAAAACAAAAATGGTACCAATAAAACAACAGATCACGGTGCAATAAATGAGCCCTATACATCCCAGTATTTGGAACAATAAAAGAGTCATAGGGATCAGAAGAGGACAAAATTTCCCCCACATATGTATTGTATCTCTTATACCACTTCCTGTGATGTCACGCATATATAATTAATTATGCAAATTAGCATGGGCGGTATTTTTTGGCAAGAAAGGTGGCAACCCACGTAATATCACAGGAGTAATATTCTCCTTCAGGACACAGTTATACATGAGGAGATGTCTCTGTTAACCCCTTAATGAAGCAGCGATTTTTCAGGGATCTATGTGAGATGTTTCATTATTTGTGCTGAGATCTGTTTTTATCGGTACCATATTTGTTTTGATGGGACTTTATAATCGCTTTTTATTCATGTTTTTCTGGTATATGAAGTGACCAAAAATCCGCAATTTATGACTTTGTTATTTTTTTTTCTCTTACGTTTACATCATTGACCAAGTGGTTTTATAAAAATTATATTTTACTAGTTTACTAGATAATACCACAAATGTTTACATTTATTTTTGTTTATGTGGTGTCCCGGTACAGGACCTGGTCCTGTCCCTTGTCTAAGGTCCCCACAGTTAGAGTCCCTCCATGTCTATAGGGCTCTCCTGTAGGGCTTACCCCTAGTAGTCTTAAGTAAAGTGTGTACATATTAATTTAATGTAGAGGAAATATATGTATAGGACCTTAGTGGTCACGTGATACACAGTTGTCATGTATAAAATGCTTAAGGATCTTTCGAGGTCATGTGATGTACCCAGAGTTCACTGAGTTCATAACTTACAGGTTTGCTGACCAATGAGCTTTGTCCAGCCCTCTTAATATATAAGGGGCTGCAGCCACTAAATTCACTCTCTTAGTTCCGGATTATCAAGCAAGCACAACATCTCAGCATCAGCATCAATTCAAGCTAGGCCTGAAGCCTAACATCCTGCAGCCACAAAACGTGCGTTACCAAGGCTCAAACTACTGAATCCTGTGTGACTACTATCAGCTCAAATATTCTAAAATAGTAGCACAGTGGCTAGCATCAAAAGATCATTGCTTCCAAGTCCCATCAAACCTGTGAGGAACCTGTATCCCCGTTCACTCTTGAAAAGACTGTTATGTTCAATACTGTTGCATAAAATCTTCGAGTAAAGTTCAGTTTACTTCATAAAATCTGCTGTGGACATTCCGTTATTTTTCCCTGCCGTTTGTGGGGTGGTTTGCAGTAGGAACATTACTATTGAGGAAACCGCAGCCTGGCGTCACCACATTCAAGGGTTAATACCACCAGACCCAACACTATTACCGCAACACCCTAGACACCATTACGCTCCCAGCACCACATTTACATTATCTTATTTTAAAAAAGTGTGTGTGGGGGGTTGGGGGGCAGTGTGATTCACACTTTTATTAGGGGAGGGGCCTATTCACATTTATAATATTTTTTTTTTATTATTATTCTTTTTTACACTTTTTTTTTTGTTCCCATAGAGGACTATAATATGAAATCACTGGATCGCTAACAAAGTTCGATGCTATGAACGGCTTTAGGTCCCACAATCAACTTTGATTTCGGGATCTAAAGGGTTCATAGGCGTAATAGGGATATTATCTGGCCCAAGGCTGAAGATTCCCCCCATGGTATGGAGTGGGATGTCATCACAATCTCGCTCCAATGCTGGTTACTCCTTCCCAGGACATCCCCATGTGACCTATAGCGGGAATGTGTAAAACTATATAGATTTTCCCATCCCAAGTAAGAAATGCTACTTCTAGTTTATATTACTATGAAATAATGAATCTCATTCATCTCGTGTCCTTTATAACAGATACATTGAATGCTCAGGATAACATATCACATAGCACATTTTTATCATGACTTTTATGTTGAGGTTTTTATGTATTTTTTAACTTTGGCTTCCAATGTTGCTGTTTTTCAACCATCAGTTCATTGGGACAATGCAATCATAGCGCAGGCCCATGTAACATATTGTACTGCACTATCCAATAGCCAGACCCATCGACCAATAGGATCGCAGGGTTTTACAAATAAACAACAACAGAAAATGACAGTTGGTGCCAGTCTGCGATTGCTCTTCTAGAGTTGAGACCGGCTCCTTATTTCTCTGCGAGAAGTGACTTTTTTGGACAGCGACCCCCATCAATTTCTACAGATTTTGAGGAGAGGAGGAGAGGCGAGCAGGAGGCGAGTAGGAGGCGGAGGAGAGGAGGAGGCGGAGGAGAGAAGGAGGCGGAGGAGGAGAGGAGGCGGAGGAGGAGAGGAGGAGAGGAGAGGAGGAGAGGCGAGGAGGAGGAGAGGCGAGGAGGAGGAGGCGGCGAGGAAGAGAAGAAAAGGCGACACCATGAGGAAGAGGAAGAGAGAACTGACAGCCCTTTATGAGGAGGAGTGGTAAGTATAAAGGACACATCACTACACCATTTTATAGGGGTACATTTACAGACAGTCTTCAAAAACTAAGAGTTGTTTTTCTGCCATCCACTAGGGGAAGATTTATCAAAAATGTAGAGAAAATGTTGACCAGTTGCCATAGCAACCAATCAGCGTCCCCCCCTTTTTCAGAGGCCTTTTTAAAAAAGAAATTAAAAAAGCAATCTGATTGGTTGCTATGGGTAACTGCAACACTATTCTCAGCCAAACGTTTTGATAAATCTCCCCCAGTACTGTCTATGATGTTTTTTTTCTTTTCTAAAGTTTGCACTGAGCATGTCCCATAAACTGTCATGTGCAGTGCAACCACACTACTGAGCCTCCATGTATAACTGCTACTAGTGTATATGCTAATTGCCCCTAATGTTATATGTGATAACTGCCCCCCTAATGTTATATATGATAACTGCCCCCCTAACGTTATATGTGATAACCGCCCCCCTAATGTTATATGTGATAACTGCCCCCCTAATGTTATATGTGATAACTGCCCCTAATGTTATATGTGATAACTGCCCCCCTAATGTTGTATGTGATAACTGCCCCCCTAATATTATATGTGATAACTGCCCCTCTAATGTTATATGTGATAACTGCCCCCCTAATGTTGTATGTGATAACTGCCCCCCTAATATTATATGTGATAACTGCCCCCCTAATGTTATATGTGATAACTGCCCCCCTAATGTTATATGTGATAACTGCCCCTCTAATGTTATATGTGATAACTGCCCCCCTAATGTTATATGTGATAACTGCCCCCCTAATGTTATATGTGATAACTTCCCCCCTAATGTTATGTGTGATAACTGCCCCCTTAATGTTATATGTGATAACTGCCCCCCTAATGTTATATGTGATAAATGCCCCCTAATGTTATATGTGATAACTGCCCCACTAATGTTATATGTTATAACTGCCCTCTAATGTTATATGTGATAACTGCCCCCCTAATGTTATATGTGATAACTGCCCCCCTAATGTTATATGTGATAACTGCCCCCCTAATGTTATATGTGATAACTGCCCCCCTAATGTTATATGTGATAACTTCCCCCCTAATGTTATGTGTGATAACTGCCCCCTTAATGTTATATGTGATAACTGCCCCCCTAATGTTATATGTGATAAATGCCCCCCTAATGTTATATGTGATAACTGCCCCACTAATGTTATATGTTATAACTGCCCTCTAATGTTATATGTGATAACTGCCCCCCTAATGTTATATGTGATAACTGCCCCCCTAATGTTATATGTGATAACTGCCCCACTAATGTTATATGTGATAACTGCCCCCTAATGTTATATGTGATAACTGCCCCTCAAATGTTATATGTGATAACTGCCCCCCTAATGATGTATGTGATAACTGCCCCCCTAATGTTATATGTGATAACTGCCCCCCTGATGTTGTATGTGATAACTGCCCCTCTAATGTCATATGTGACACTGCCCCCTAATGTTATATGTGATAACTGCCCCCCTAATGTTTTATGTGATAACTGCCCCCCTAATGTTATATGTGATAACTGCCCCTCTAATATTATATGTGATAACTGCCCCTAATGTTATATGTGATAACTGCCTCCCTAATGTTATATGTGATAACTGCCCCCCTAATGTTATATGTGATAACTGCCCCTCTAATGTTATATGTGATAACTACCCCTCTAATATTATATGTGATAACTGCCCCTAATGTTATATGTGATAACTGCCCCCCTAATGTTATATGTGATAACTGCCCCCCTAATGTTATATGTGATAACTGCCCCACTAATATTATATGTGATAACTGCCCCTCTAATGTTATATGTGATAACTGCCCCAAATGTTATATGTGATAACTGCCCCCCTAATGTTATATGTGATAACTGCCCCCCTAATGTTATATGTGATAACTGCCCCTCTAAAGTTATATGTGATAACTACCCCTCTAATATTATATGTGATAACTGCCCCTAATGTTATATATGATAACTGCCCCCCTAATGTTATATGTGATAACTGCCCCCCTAATGTTATATGTGATAACTGCCCCCCTAATGTTATATGTGATAACTGCCCCCCTAATGTTATATGTGATAACTGCCCCCCTAATGTTATATGTGATAACTGCCCCCCTAATGTTATATGTGATAACTTCCCCCCTAATGTTATGTGTGATAACTGCCCCCTTAATGTTATATGTGATAACTGCCCCCCTAATGTTATATGTGATAAATGCCCCCCTAATGTTATATGTGATAACTGCCCCACTAATGTTATATGTTATAACTGCCCTCTAATGTTATATGTGATAACTGCCCCCCTAATGTTATATGTGATAACTGCCCCCCTAATGTTATATGTGATAACTGCCCCACTAATGTTATATGTGATAACTGCCCCCTAATGTTATATGTGATAACTGCCCCTCAAATGTTATATGTGATAACTGCCCCCCTAATGATGTATGTGATAACTGCCCCCCTAATGTTATATGTGATAACTGCCCCCCTAATGTTTTATGTGATAACTGCCCCCCTAATGTTATATGTGATAACTGCCCCTCTAATATTATATGTGATAACTGCCCCTAATGTTATATGTGATAACTGCCTCCCTAATGTTATATGTGATAACTGCCCCCCTAATGTTATATGTGATAACTGCCCCTCTAATGTTATATGTGATAACTACCCCTCTAATATTATATGTGATAACTGCCCCTAATGTTATATGTGATAACTGCCCCCCTAATGTTATATGTGATAACTGCCCCCCTAATGTTATATGTGATAACTGCCCCACTAATATTATATGTGATAACTGCCCCTCTAATGTTATATGTGATAACTGCCCCAAATGTTATATGTGATAACTGCCCCCCTAATGTTATATGTGATAACTGCCCCCCTAATGTTATATGTGATAACTGCCCCTCTAAAGTTATATGTGATAACTACCCCTCTAATATTATATGTGATAACTGCCCCTAATGTTATATATGATAACTGCCCCCCTAATGTTATATGTGATAACTGCCCCCCTAATGTTATATGTGATAACTGCCCCCCTAATGTTATATGTGATAACTGCCCCCCTAATGTTATATGTGATAACTGCCCCCCTAATGTTATATGTGATAACTGCCCCCCTAATGTTATATGTGATAACTGCCCCCCTAATGTTATATGTGATAACTGCCCCCCTAATGTTATATGTGATAACTGCTCCCCTAATGTTATATGTGATAACTGCCCCCCTAATGTTATATGTGATAACTGCCCCCAATGTTATTATAGTTGGGCAGCTATATGTATCATACCACCAGAGGAATTTAGATTAAGAAGTTTTCTGGGACTTTTCCATTTATGGTCCATCCTCAGGACTGGCTATTAATGTGTTGTTGGTGGTGGACCAACACCAGGCACCTCACCCCTGCCCTACAGCTGTTTGGCAGAGCCATGGGGGGAGATTTATCAAAACCTGTCCAGTAAAAAGCTGCTGAGTTGCCCATAGCAACCAATCAGATAGCTTCTTTCATTTTGCAAAGGCCTTTTCAAAAATGAAAGAATCGATCTGATTGGTTGCTATGGGCAACACAGCAACTTTTCCTCAGGACAGGTTTTGATAAATTTCCCCCCATGATGGTTTTCACATATAAACAATGGAGGAGATTTATCCAAACCTGGGCAGAGGAAGAGTGGTGCAGTTGCCTATAGCAACCTATCAGATTGCTTCTTTTAAAAAATGAAAGAAGCAATATGATTGGTTGCTATGGGCAACTGCACCACTCTTCCTCTACACAGGTTTGGATAAATCTCCTCCAATGACGGGAGATAGAGAAGAGATTTTGGGTCATTCTGAAATGCTGGTGCCAGGTCACTGCAGCACAGCCCCCATTTAATTTAATGGAACTAAGATTTGACAGCAGTGGATAGACCATAAATGTAAATGTCCCAGAAAACCACTGGAAAATCTCTTTAATATATATGATAACTGCCTCTTCAATGGTAAATGTGATTTCTGACCCAGTGTTATACGTGATGATGCCACTATTTTTGTTTCGATAATGCCACTATTTTTAGGCCTTTTCGATCGCTTTTTATACATTTTTGTCTGGTACATGAAGTGACCAAAAATCTGCAATTCTGCTATTTTTTTACATTTACGCCATTAACCGTGCAGTTTTGTTACCATTGGACATTTCTGCATGTGGCAATACTTAAAGGGGTACTCCACCGCTAGGCATCTTGGGGGAGATTTATCAAAACCTGTCCAGAGGACAAGTTGCCCAGTTACCCATAGCAACCAATCAGTTCACTTCTTTCACTTTGCAGAGGCCTTGTTAAAAATGAAAGAAGCAAGCTGATTGGTTGCTATGGGCACCCTATCCCCTATCGCACGGACACCCGTGACCTCTGCGCACTGACCCGTGACACCCCGTGTTCTGAACAAATGCCAAGCTTTGGCGGCAGTGGTCATGATGTCACGCCATTCCCCCTAGTGACGTCATGCCCCCCCATCGATGTCTATGGGAAGGGGTGTGACGGCTCCCATAGACATGCATGGAGGGGATGTGGCGTTTTTTCTTTTTGATTTTTTACATTTTTTTTCCAGCAGTCAATGTGTAGCATGAATAATTCAATTATTTTATTATTTGGGTCATTATGGATGTGGCAAAACTCAATATGTTTTTTTAATTTTTTATGTTGTTTTTAGAAAAAGTTGATGCTTTTTTTAATTTACATTTTATTTTTAAGAGCCCTACAAAGGGACTGACAGCGATCAGTGTGGAAACTCCTCACATGCAGCTGTCAGGATTTGACTGATGTATATGAAGGGTTAATCTACTAGAAGAGGTTCCTCCGCTCCTAGTAGCTCCAGCAGGAGCCCGACTATCATACTGATCCCTGCACGGTAGACCCGCATTGCCTTATGATAGCACTGAAAATATGGTGGGCAAGACTAGGGACCCTTAACCTCTTAAGGACCCATGACGTATGCATACAAAATCCTTCAGCAGGGATCCAGGACAAACGCCGAGGGGGGCCATGTAGGCCCCCCATGTCGGCAACCGCCGCAAATCGCAAGGATAATCGCCCTTGCGATCTGCGGCGATACCGGGCTGATCGGGTCTCTGGGACCCGACCGCCTGGTAATTTTGCATGATCCCGGCTGTCACAGACAGCCAGGACCATGCTGAAGTATAGGAGCGAGGTGGCAAGCCTGCCACCTCCTCCGATCCCCTGCGATTCTTTGGTTAGTTAACCGACCAATCGCAGGGGGGGGGGGCGGTTACTTCCTCCCGCCCTGCCCGGCCCCTGGAAGTCCGGAGAGGACGGGTGGAAGACCGGAGGACGCGGCGGGGGACGGGGGAGTGCTGGATACCGGCCCCGGTACTTACCTCGTCCCTGAAGACACGGATCCCGGCGATGAAGACGGCGGCGACGATAGGTGAGTAGAACTTCAGCCGCGGTCGGGCCCTTTACAGCAATGCACATCGCCGTAAAGCGACATGCATTGCTGTATTGGGACCCTGTATACTATAACTCCCAGCATGCCCAGACAGCCCTTGGCATCTGGGCATGCTGGGAGTTGCAGTTTTGCAACATATGGAGGTCCGCAGTTTTGGGACCACTGTGCCCTTCCAGATGTTGCAAAACTACACATCCTCAGCATGCCCTTACTGTCCAGGCATGCTGGGAGTTGTAGTTCTGTAACATCTGGCCCTTCAGATGTTGCAGAACTACAACTCCCAGCATGCCTGGACAGTTTTGGCATACTGGGAGTTGTAGTTTTGCAACATCTGGAAGGGCACAGATTGGGAACCACTGTATTAGTGGTCTGCAAACTGTAGTCCTCCAGATGTTGCAAACTACAACTCCAAGCATGCTGGGAGTTGTAGTTCGGCAACATCTGGCTCTAAAGATGTTGCCGAACTACTACTTCCAGCATGCCTGAGAATGTTTGGGAGTTGTGGTTTTGCAACAACAGGAGGCAAACTGGTTGGGAAACATTGTCTGTTTCCTAACTCAGTGTTTCCCAACCCGAGTGCCTCCAGCATGCACTGATAGACTGTGCATGCTGGGAGTTGTAGTTTTGCAACAGCTGGAGGTCCCCCCCCCTGTGAATGTACAGGGTACATTCACATGGGCAGGGGCTTAAAGTGAATATCAGGCTGCAAGTTTGCGATGCAGCAAATTTTGCGCGGCACCTCAAACTCGCAGCGGGAAACTCGCTGTAACCCCCCAACCGTGTGACTGTACACTAAAAACACTACACTAACACAAAATAAAATAAAAAGTAAAAAACACTACATATACACATACCCCTACACAGCCCCCCTCCCCTCCCCAATAAAAATGAAAAACGCCTGGTACGCCACTGTTTTCAAAATGGAGCCTCCAGCTGTTGCAAAACAACAACTCCCAGTATTGCCGGACAGCCGTCGACTGTCCAAGCATGATGGGAGTTTTGCAACAGCTGGAGTCCACCCCTATGCAAATCCCTAATTCAGGCCTCAAATGCGCATGGCGCTCTCACTTTGGAGCCCTGTCGTATTTCAAGGCAACAGTTTAGGGCCACATATGGGGTATCGCCGTATTCGGGAGAAATTGCCTTACAAATTTTGGGGGGCTTTTTCTCCTTTCACCCCTTATGAAAAGGTGAAGTTGGGGTCTACACCAGCATGTTAGTGTAAAAAAAAAAATTTTTTACACTAACATGCTGGTGTTGACCTATACTTTTCATTTTGACAAGAGGTAAAAGGGAAAAAAGCCCCCCAAAATTTGTAATGCAATTTCTCCCGAGTACGGAGATACCCCATATGTGGGCGCAAAGTGCTCTGGGGGCGCACAACAAGGCCCAGAAGGGAGAGTGCACCATGTACATTTGAGGTGATTTGCACAGGGGTGGCTGATTGTTACAGCGGTTTTGATAAACGCAAAAAAAACTAAACCCCACATGTGACCCCATTTCGGAAACTACACCCCTCACGGAATTTAATGAGGGGTGCAGTGAGAATTTACACCCCACTGGTGTCTGACAGATCTTTGGAACAGTGGGCTGCGCAAATTAAAAATTTTGTACAGCCCACTGTTCCAAAGATCTGACAGACACCAGTGGGGGGTAAATGCTCACTGTACCCCTTGTTACGTTCCTCAAGGGGTCTAGTTTCCAAAATGGTATGCCATGTGGGGGTTATTTTGCTGTTCTGGCACCATAGGGGCTTCCTAAATGCGACATGCCCCCCGAGCAAAATTTGCTCTCAAAAAGCCAAATATGACTCCTTCTCTTCTGAGCATTGTAGTTCGCCCGTAGTGCGCTTCAGGTCAACTTATGGGGTACCTCCATACTCAGAAGAGATGGGGTTACAAATTTAAGGGGGTATTTTCTGCTATTAACCCTTGCAAAAATTTGAAATTTGGGGGGGAAACACACATTTTAGTGAATTTTTTTTTTTTTACGTAGGCAAAAGTCGTGAAACCCCTGTGAGGTATTAAGGCTCACTTTATTCCTTGTTACGTTCCTCAAGGGGTCTAGTTTCCAAAATGGTATTGCATGTGTTTTTTTTTTGCTGTCCTGGCACCATAGGGGCTTCCTAAATGAGACATGCCCCCGAGCAAAATTTGCTCTCAAAAATCCAAATATGACTCCTTCTCTTCTGAGCATTGTAGTTCGCCCGTAGTGCACTTCAGGTCAACTTATGGGGTACCTCCACACTCAGAAGAGACGGGGTTACAAATTTTGCGGGGTATTTTCTGCTATTAAACCTTGCAAAAATGTGAAATTTGGGGGGAAACACACATTTTATTGAAATTTTTTTACATATGCAAAAGTCGTGATACACCTGTGGGGTATTAAGGTTTCACAGGCTGCTATTCCTGTGAAACACCTAAAGGGTTAAAATGCTGACTGAATGTCATTTTGAATACATTGGGGGGTGCAGTTTTTATAATCGGGTCACTTTTGGGGTATTTCTAAGATGAAGACCCTTGAAATCCACTTCAAACCTGAACTGGTCCCTGAAAAATTGTGATTTTGGAAATTTTGGGAAAAATTGGAAAATTGCTGCTGAACTTTGAAGCCCTCTGATGTCTTCCAAAAGTAAAAACTCATCAATTTTATGATGCAAATATAAAGTAGACATATTGTATATGTGAATAAAAAAAATTATATTTGGAATATCCATTTTCCTTACAAGCTTCAAAGTTAGAAAAATGCAAAATTTTCAAATTTTTCATCAAATTTGGGGATTTTTCACCAAGAAAGGATGCAAGTTACCAAAAAATGTTACCACTAAGTTAAAGTAGAATATGTCACGAAAAAACAATCTTGGAATCAGAATGATAACTAAAAGCATTCCAGAGTTATTAATGTTTAAAGTGACAGTGGTCAGATGTGCAAAAAATGGCCGGGTCCTAAGGTGTAAAATGGCTGGGTCCTTAAGGGGTTAAAGGGGTACTCCACTGATCTGTGCAGACGCCCGGCATTCTGCCACGCCCCCTCCCATAGACATGAATGGAGGGGGCGTGGCTTGATGTAACGAGAATATAATGTTGTACCATATGGTCTCATAGACTTCCATGGTGTCATATTATGGCTCCTTATAACCGGGATGGCACATTATTTGGTCGGGTGCATGAGGCTCAATACTATAGATGTTATCTCTTCTATCACAGTTCAGCATCTGCCACCCAGGAGGAGCCGGAGAAGACGGAGGACCAGCCAAAGGAGGAGGAGACAGACGGCGAGCCCAAGAAGAAGAGGGAGCAGACGGACAACAACCGCAGGGAGACCAATGATGACGCCATCCTACAGCCGGAGGAACGGGCCGCTTTTTACAGACTCCTGGGTAACAATACATTTTTTTTTCAATGACAAAAAGCATAATATTTTATCACATGATAAAATAAAGTGTTCTTATCCCGTTAAAGGTGCCCCCCCCCCCCAGAAGATAGATAGTTGCCCCCAGTGTAGATAGGTTCTGCCAAGGGGTAGATAGCGGTTCCCAGTGTAGACAGGTGCCCTCCAGGAGGTAGATAGTAGTTTCCAGTGTAGATAGGTTTCCGCCAGAGGTAGACAGTAGTAATGAGCGGCAGGGGACATATTCGAATTTGCGATATTTTACTATGTTCGTTTTTTTTTTTTCCATGCGAAAATTTGTAATGAAATTCGCATAGTGCGCATGCACAATTATATCTCCAGTGTGCCGATATACGCATAAATATTCACATAAAAGTGCTGATATCCGCGGTAAAAATTTGCATTTCGAAAATTTGCTCTCAATACCAGTACACAGCCCCACAGTGTAGACAAGGGCCCTCCAGGATGTAGGAAGTTACCTCCAGTGTAGATAGATTCCCCCCCAGAGGTAGATAGCTGTTCCCAGTGTAGACAGCTGCCCTCCAGGAGGCAGGTAGTTGCCTCCAGTGTAGATAAATTCCCCCCCCCCCCCCAGAGGTAGATAGCTGTTCCCAGTGTAGAGAGCTGCCCTCCAGGAGGCAGGTAGTTGTCTCCAGTGTAGATAGATTCCCCCCAGAGGTAGATAGCTGTTCCCAGTGTAGATAGCTGCCCTCCAGGAGGCAGGTAGTTGTCTCCAGTGTAGATAGATCCCCCCCCCCCCCAGAGGTAGATAGCTGTTCCCAGTGTAGACAGCTGCCCTCCAGGAGGCAGGTAGTTGCCTCCAGTGTAGATAAATTCCCCCCCAGAGGTAGATAGCTGTTCCCAGTGTAGACAGCTGCCCTCCAGGAGGCAGGTAGTTGTCTCCAGTGTAGATAGATTCCCCCCCCAGAGGTAGATAGCTGTTCCCAGTGTAGATAGCTGCCCTCCAGGAGGCAGGTAGTTGTCTCCAGTGTAGATAGATCCCCCCCCCCCCCCAGAGGTAGATAGCTGTTCCCAGTGTAGATAGCTGCCCTCCAGGAGGCAGGTAGTTGTCTCCAGTGTAGATAGATCCCCCCCCCCCCAGAGGTAGATAGCTGTTCCCAGTGTAGACAGCTGCCCTCCAGGAGGCAGGTAGTTGCCTCCAGTGTAGATAAATTCCTCCCCAGAGGTAGATAGCTGTTCCCAGTGTAGACAGCTGCCCTCCAGGAGGCAGGTAGTTGTTTTCAGTGTAGATAGATTCCCCCCAGAGGTAGATTGCTGTTCCCAGTGTAGATAGCTGCCCTCCAGGAGGCAGGTAGTTGTTTCCAGTGTAGATAGATTTCCCCTCCCACCCCAGAGGTAGATAGCTGTTCCCAGTATAGACAGATGCCCTCCAGGAGGCAGGTAGTTGATCCCAGTGTAGATAGGTTTCCCCAAACGTAGGCATTTTTCCCACAGTATAGACAGGTGCCCTCCAGGAAGTAGATAGTTGCCCCAATTGTAGATATGTCCCTGTCATCCAAAATTTTTAATTAATTAAATACATATATAATTAAATAAGAATTAAAAAATACATATTTACGTTTAGAGATGTCGCGAATTGTTTGCCGGCGAACAGTTCCTGGCGAATTTAGCATGTTCACGTTCGCCTCGCCGGGCGAACATATGTGAAGTTCGATCCGCCCCCTATACTTTAACCTTGCAGTAAACTTTGACCCTGTGAGTCAGAGTCAGCAGACGCATTACAGCCAATCAGCAGCAGTCCCTCCCTTCCAGACCCTCCTACCTCTTGCACGGATGCCATTTTAGCCTCATTCAGCATGCTGCAGGCTTAGGATGTGGAGGGTCAGAGAAGCTGCTCCTGCTGTATAGGGAAAGTGATAGCTAGGTTGCTGCTAGGTGGTGTATTCAGGGTCTAGTTTACTTCTAAAGCACTAGTGTAACATCTGCTTTAAGGACAGCACCCAAAAAAGCCCTTTTTAGGGCTGAAAGATATCAGTCCTGGTTGGGAGGGAACCGCTGGTATAAAGGGGTACTCCAGAATCAAACTTAAGTTCCTTCAAGCAACTAACTACTACAGTATTCAAAGGGCTGAAAGATATCAGTCCGTGTGTCTTGCAACAGCTGGAGGCACCCTGGTTGGGAGGGAACCGCTGGTTAAAAGGGGTACTCCAGAATCAAACTTAAGTTCCTTCAAGCAACTAACTATTACAGTATTCAAAGGGCTGAAAGATATCAGTCTGTGTGTTTTGCAACAGCTGGAGGCACCCTGATTGAGGATCACTGCTTAAAAGGGGAACTCCGCTGGCAAGCTTTTTTGCTCACTGTCACACTAGTGCAAATCACATTAGTTGTGACAGTTGTGCAAATAAAAAAAAATACCTTTTTTGGCTGTTAAATAAAATCAGTCATCACTGTCAGTTCACGTCACAGTTGACAGTTTTTTTGCCTGCAGGGCAAATTGTGTCACCCTAGTGCAAATCACATTAGGTGTGACAGTTGTGCAAATTAACCAAAAAAATTACAGGTAGAGGAAGGCCACCCCGCAGGGGCCGTCGTGGTGCTGGGATTACCTTTGGCCCTAGAATGGCCAGTCATCAGAGGCCACGTACCCTGAACCCCCAAAGTTCTGAGGACTTAGTTGACTGGCTATCACAAGACACCAAATCTACTACAGCTTCCCCTCGGAACCTTGACACACCATTCTTCTCCTCCTCTAGCTTAGCTTCGGGCACCTCTCATGCTACCAGAACCACGCATTCCATGCTTGGCAGCCGTCACCAGGTTTACCCAATGCGCAGTGTAGGTGATATACCTGCTCTGACCATGCTTTGCAGACCAGGTATCAGTGGTCAGATGGACCCTTGCCCCTACACTGTGTGCCAGACATGCCATAATTTCCTTTTGCACAATGGAGTAAAGGTTGGGGATTGCCTTTTGTGCAAAAACATTTCTGCCGGGTACCTTCCATTGCGGTGTCCCAATGGCTACAAATTTTTTAAAGGCCTCAGACTCCACCAGCTTGTATGGTAAAAGTTGGCGGGCTAGCAGTTCTGACAAGCCAGCTGTCAGACGCCAGGCTAGGGGGTGACTTTGAGACATTGTATTCTTGTGCTTACAGGATGTCCTGAATCAGTCCAGGAAGGTGTGTGGCCATTTCAGGCGTTCCTTCACGGCTACGGCGCACTTGCCAGATATCCAGCGGCGAAACAACATGCCAGTGAGGTGCTTGATTTGCGACAGCCCGACACGTTGGAATTCAACACTCCTAATGTTCGACCGCCTGCTCCAACAAGAAAAAGCCGTCAACAAATGTTTGTATGACCGGGGTGCTAGGACATCATCTGCGGAGCTGGGAATTTTTTTGCCACGTTACTGGAGGCTCATGCGCAATGCCTGTAGGCTCATGCGTCCTTTTGAAGAGGTGACCAACCTGGTTAGTCGCACCGAAGGCACCATCAGCGACATCATACCGTTTGTTTTCTTCCTGGAGCGTGCCCTGCGAAGAGTGCTGTATCAGGCAGTAGATGAGCGTGAAGAGGAAGAGTTGTGGACACCATCACCACCAGAAACAGCCTTATCAGCATCGCTTGCTGGACCTGCGGCAACGCTGGAAGAGGATTGTGAGGAAGAGGAGTCAGAGGAGGAATGTGGCTTTGAAGAGGAGGAGGAAGACCAACCACAGCAGGCATCCCAGGGTGCTCCTTGTCACCTATCTGGTTCCCGTGGTGTTGTACGTGGCTGGAGGGAAGAAGATTATAGCTTCCCTGACATCACTCAGGACGAGGAACGGGACATGAGTAGCTCGGCATCCGTCCTTGTGCAAATGGGGTCTTTCATGCTGTCGTGCCTGTTAAGGGACCCTCGTATAAAAAGGATGAAGGAGAACGACCTGCACTGGGTGTCCACGCTACTAGACCCCCGGTATAAACATAAAGTGCCAGATCATGTTACCGCATTACAGCAAGGCGGAAAGGATTTAGCATGTCCAAAATAAATTAAGAAGTATGCTGTACACAGTGTATAAGGGTTATGTCACAGCACAACAGGGATCTAACAGGGGAAGAGGTGAAAGTAATCCTCCTCCTCCTCCCACGAACACGCCGGCAAGGACAGGATGCTGTACAGACATGCTGTTGATGGAGGACATGCAGAGCTTTTTAAGTCCTACGCATCACCACAGCCCTTCGGGGTCCACCATCAGAGAACGACTTGACCGACAGGTAGCAGACTACCTGGCCTTAATCGCAGATATCGACACTCTGAGGAGCGATGAACCCCTTGACTACTGGGTATGCCGACTTGACCTGTGGCCTGAGCTATCCCAATTTGCGCTCTAACTTCTGGCCTGTCCCGCTTCAAGTGTCCTGTCAGAAAGGACCTTCAGTGCAGCAGGAGGTATTGTCACTGAGGTATTGCAGCAGGAGGTATTGTCACCTTTCTTAAGATGAATGAGGGATGGATCCCGAAGGGACTGACACTGGGCGATACATTTGACTGAACAAGGCCTGATCAGATGAGCTGCCTTGGGCTAAAAATGGTCCACACGCTGCTGTATTTGAACTCTGAATGCCGGATGACTTGCATGACTTATCCGCCACCAACTAGGGTTCAAGCCGCAATGTTTTAGGGCACTTTCTGCAAGGTGAAACAAACAGAATTTTTTCTGGCCGCTGCTACAGCAGCGGCTGCGACAATACCAAATTTTCCAGCCAGGTGTACATGCCTAATTTTTCTGGCCTCTGCTGCTGCACTTGTTATGGTGCTGCAATTTTTCTGTCCGCTGCTACAACTGCGGCTGAGACAATACCCAATTTTTCATCCATGTGTACATGCCTAATTTTTCTGGCCTCTGCTGCTGCACTTGTTATGGTGCTGCAATTTTTATGCCTGCTGCTACAGCTGCGACAATACCAAATTTTCCAGCCAGGTGTACATGCCTAATTTTTCTGGCCTCTGCTGCTGCACTTTTTCTGGTGCTGCAATTTTTCTGGCTGCTGCTACAGATGCGGCTGCGACAATACCAAATTTTTCATCCATGTGTACATGACTAACTTTTCTGGCCTCTGCTGCTGCACTTGTTATGGTGCTGCAATTTTTATGGCCGTTGCTACAGAAGCTGCAACAATACCACATTTTTCAGGCATGTGTACATGCCTAATTTTTCTGGTACTCTCTGCTGACATCTCTGTCCATTTTAGCAACCGTGGATATTAGATGTATGCTAAGGGTAGCATGGTGGCTCAGAGGTTAGCAATGGGGCCTTGGGTTCAAATCCCACTATGTGCTGCCTCAAGGGGGGCTCTAACTATGTGCCGCCTAATATGGGGGAATCTTATGTGCTGCCTAAAGGGGAGCTCTAACTATGTGCTGACTAACATGGGGTAATCTTACTATGTGATGCCTAAAGGGGGGGGGTCTAACTATGTGCTGCCTAAAGGGAGGCTCTAACTATGTGCTGCCTAATATGGGGGAATCTATGTGTTGTCTAAAGGGGGGAATCTAACTATGTGATGCCTAAAGGGGGGCTCTATATGCTGCCTAAAGGGTGCTAAAGCACGTTATTCCAAACCATTTAGGAATAATAGGTAATGTATGCCCTTTATGGATTAAAACCAGACTTTGCATCAACTATGTAATTTTCCATGGGAGTTTTACCATGGATCCCACTCCAGCACGCCACAATCCATTTGTTAGTCCCCTTGAAACAACTTTTAAATCACTATTGTGGCCAGAAAGAGTCCCTGTGGGTTTTAAAATTCGCCTGCCCATTGAAGTCAAAGGCGGTTCGCGAACATTTGCGGAAGGTCGCGTTTTCGGTTCGCGAACCGAAAATTTTATGTTTGCGACATCACTATTTACGTTCTCTTTACTGCCACACCCTTGGTGCACACAGAGTGATGTTACCCTGTGTGTGTCTGAGCCGGAGACAGTGGGCAGAGGTCCTGCACCTCTCCCAACCTGCAACCAGGGAAAGTGCCCTCGACCCATAATTCTAGAGATCTCCAGCAGTTCTGCCACCCTGCCGGGCTAGGAAGATGGTGGTTCCCTAGGCAGGTGCCTACTCAGCCAACCCCCAATCTTGGCCCTATGAAACAGACATATACATCGTAAATAAAGATCAGTATTATCATAGCCCTAATACTGAGGTCCATGTTCTTCAGGAAAGATAATGTTCCCTCTATAGAACCTTCTCTAGCCTGCTCTGGTGCTTCTGTACAATGTATAGTATGGAATATAGTGTATAATGTGTCAGTGACTGTATACACACATGTATATGTATATTATATGTAGAATTGTTATAGATAGTATAGAAGATATTGATTGAATAAATAAAAATAATGATATCTCTGTTATTTTTGTAGATGAAGGACACATCCAGCTATTTCTAGGCAGGGACAGCTGCTATAAGATCGCGGACAAGGTAGTATATAAAGGGAAAGAATAGATGTTGTACAGATAGAAGTAAATACAGGGATATACTGGAGACATACAGGTACTGTATAATAGAATGTATTTAGATAAGAAATGTATTACCAGCCTCTAACTCTTCTTCTCCCTCTAGTATCTCCTGGCCATGGTCCTCATCTACTTCCGAAGAGCCAACCTGCGTACGGAGGAATATAACACCTACTTCTTTCCAGCGCTGTGAGTTTTTATTAATGTTATTGCATATATACACATCTATATAAATACATAAATATATATATATATGTATATATATATATATACATACACATATCTATATAAATACATAAATATATATATATATATATATATATATATATATATATACACATTAATATAAATACATACATATATATATATATATATATATATATATATATATATATACCGGGCACTCTGTATTGTAATATTACTACCAATGGTTCTTCTCCTCTTTCTCTTGTGAAATGTTGTATAATTTTTATTTATTTATTTTTTCTTCCTTTTAGGTTTCTTGCCAACCAGTTTGAAGAGGATGAGATGTTTCGACGCGAGATCTACCCCTGGGCCCTTGGACCGATGTGGACGGCGATGAAGACATGCATGCTACACCTGCGGAACCTGCTGCTCCTCCGGATGAGATTCCACGCTTGGGTGACCAGAGACACCTGTGATCGGGTCAGTGACATAAAATAAAAACTATACACTAGGAATGAAAGTCTGTGTTTATTATAACAGTTTATATTGTGATTAATTCTAGATCATGGCACAAGACCCCGAGTACTGGGCATGGAAGAGAGAGCGGAAGGAACATCACGGCTGGGCCATACGCTGGTACCGGAGGGATCCTGGAGAATACGTCCCGAGAGGCCCATGGTGGATCCCTCCCGCCTGCTCCATCTGTCTCACCGATCTGAAGCCTTGTGCCGGGGAAGAAAACACCAAGCGAAGAAGGACGAAGAAAGAAGAACAGAACGGATGAAGACCAAGCCGCCCTAGATGTATTCTTAAGGTCACGTTCCCACTTGGCATATACGTAGCGTATTTGACGCTGCGCAAAGTCTGCAGAAGCAGCGGGAAATACGCTGCATATCCCTCGCTCACATACACACAAGGCTTTCTGGCGGCAGCCCTATGTGCGCAGTGAGTTTTGGAGGCGGGGCTCCATCTCCAAAACTCACTGCAAACATAGGGCTGCCGCAAGAAAGCCTTGTGTGTATGGTGAGCGAAGGATACGCAGCGTATCTCCCGCTGCTGCTACAGATTTTGCACAGCGTGAAGTATTCTGCATACACGCCAAGAGGGAACGTGCCCTTATAGTATATTTATTGTTACAATTAATGCACACACTAAATCACTGTACACAAATCACAAACACAAAATACATACACATTCATTCCCTACACACAATCACTACATACACATTTATTCTCTACACACTATCACTACATACACATTCATCCCCTACACACTTTTACTACATACACATTCATTCCCTACACACTATCAATACATACACAATCATCCTCTGCACACAATCACTACATACACATTCATTCCCTACACACTATCACTACATACACATTCCTCTTCCTACACACTATCACTACATACACATTCATCCCCCACACACTTTCACTACATACACAATCATTCCCTACACACTATCACTACATACACATTCATCTTCCTATACACTATCACTACATACACATTCAGCCCCTACACACTATCACTACATACACATTCATCCCCCACACACTTTCACTACATACACATTCATTCCCTACACACTATCACTACATACACATTCAGCCCCTACACACTATCACTACATACACATTCATCCCCTACACACTATCACTACATACACATTCATTCCCTACACACTATCACTACATACACATTCATCCCCTACACACTATCACTACATACACATTCAGCCCCTACACACTATCACTACATACACATTCATCCCCTACACACTATCACTACATACACATTTGCTGTCATGTTATAGCGTAATAGGGGCATAGATGCCCACAACAAGGAAATAATTCTACTGCCGTACAAATCACTAGTCAGACCACACATAGAATACTGTGTACAGTACTGGGCACCAGTGTACAAGAAAGATATAGTGGAGATGGAGAGGGTTCAAAGACGGGCAACCAGGGTAATACGGGGAATGGGAGGACTACAGTACCCAGAAAGATTATCAGAATTGGGTTTATTTAGTTTAGAAAAAAGAAGGCTTAGGGGAGACCTAATAACTTTGTAGAAATATATCAGGGGACCATTCAGAGATCTCTCCCATGATCTATTTATACCCAGGACTGTATCTACAACAAGGGGGCATCCTCTACGTTTAGAGGAAAGAAGGTTTCTACACAACCACAGACGGGGGTTCTTTACTGTAAGAGCAGTGAGACTGTGGAATTCTCTCCTGGAGGAGGTAGTCATGGTGAACTCTGTAAAAGAGTTCAAAAGGGGTCTGGATGCATTCTTGGAGAATAATAACATCGCCGGTTATGTATACTAGATTTATAGGGACAGAACGTTGATCCAGAGATTTATTCTGACTGCCATATTTGGAGTCGGGAAGGAATTTTTACCTCTAGTATGAGGGTTTTTTGCCTTTCCCTGGATCAACTCAGTAGGGACTTACACATTAAAAACACATTAAAAATACATATAAAAAATAATAATAAACTTCCCATTTAATTACATTTATTTACCTTGTCTGAGTACTTCTTCTATTAGAATTTGTTACAAAGTGTGGATGATGAGCGGTGTGTGACCCGAATGCCCTGATGTAACCTTCAGAGTTTTTTTTCCTTCTCCCTAGTAAATAGTAAAGTAGAAAAAACGTATGCGGTTAACTTTTTGCAGTCACATTAAAAGGGTACTCCACTGCCCCAGCATTCAAACATTTTGTTCTGAACACTGGGTGCAAGCTGCTGGGGTTGCGATGTCATGGCCACTCCCCTCGTGATGTCAAGCCATGCCATGCCGCCCTAAACGGAAGTCTATGGAGGGGCGTGATGCATGCCAAGCACCCTCCCAGAGACTAGCATTGAGGGGACGTGGCATAACATCACAAGGGGTGTGGCCATTACGTCATGACCCCCGCAGCTTGCACCCAGCATTCTGAACAAAATGTTCAGAACGATGGGGCAGTTGAGTACCCCTTTTAATTGCATGCTTGGAACCCTAGCTATAGTGATGCAGAGGTAACAGTCACACAAGGGCCCTGATGCCTGAGGGGGTCCATGAAGTGTTATGAATGGCACAGGATGGTTTGGGGGTCCTTGTTACACATTGCACATTAAAGCGTATGCTTCATGTATGATGCATATTTTGTCAAGGTGTTGAAGGTGTTGACAAGGTGTAAGGTGGTCTTCAATGGGTTTAGAGGCTATCATTTGCAGTGCTATCTGGTTAATAATAAAATAAATAAATATATCAAACAGGTAAAGGAGTATCTAGGCTTATTTTTATTGACCAAGTGGTTTTATAAAAATTAAATGTTATTAGTTTACTAGATAATACCACAAATGTTTACATTTATTTTTGTTTATGGGGTGTCCCGGTACAGGACCTGGTCCTGTCCCTTGTCTAAGGTCCCCACAGCTAGAATCCCTCCATGTCTATAGGGCTCTCCTGTAGGGCTTACCCCTAGTAGTCTTAAGTAAAGTGTGTACATATTAATTTAATGTAGAGGAAATATATGTATAGGACCTTAGTGGTCACGTGATACACAGTTGTAATGTATAAAATGCTTAAGGATCTTTCGAGGTCATGTGATGTACCCAGAGTTCACTGAGTTCATAACTTACAGGTTTGCTGACCAATGAGCTTTGTCCAGCCCTCTTAATATATAAGGGGCTGCAGCCACTAAAATCACTCTCTTAGTTCCGGATTATCAAGCAAGCACAACATCTCAGCATCAGCATCAATTCAAGCTAGGCCTGAAGCCTAACATCCCGCAGCCACAAAACGTGCGTTATCAAGGCTCAAACTACTGCATCCTGTGTGACTACTATCAGCTCAAATATTCTTAAATAGTAGCACAGTGGCTAGCATCAAAAGATCATTGCTTCCAAGTCCCATCAGCATCAAAACATCATTGCTTCCAAGTCCCATCAAACCTGTGAGGAACCTGTATCACCTTTCACTCTTGAAGAGACTGTTATGCTCAATACTGTTGCATAAAATCTTCGAGTAAAGTTTCATCAGTTTACTTCATAAAATCTGCCATGGACATTCTGTTATGTTTCCCTGCCGTTTGTGGGACGGTTTGCAGTAAGAACATTACTATTGAGGAAACCGCAGCCTGGCGTCAGGACACTCAAGGGTTAATACCACCAGACCCAACACTATTACTGCAACACCCTAGACACCATTACGCTCCCAGCACCACATTTACATTATCTTATTTTAAAAAAGTGTGTGTGGGGGGGTGGGGGGGGGGGAGTGTGATTCACACCTTTATTAGGGGAGGGGCTTATTCACATTTATCATTTAATTTTTTTTATAATTCTTTTTTACACTTTTTTTTTGGTTCCCATAGAGGACGATAATATGAAATCACTGGATCGCTAACAAAGTTCAATGCTGTGAACCACTTTATGTCATCCATTGTTAGGACGTCTTGCAAATGTGGTGAAGACTTCAGGAGGTGCTTGACAACCAGATTCAACACATGGGCCATGCAGGGCCCATGTTTCACACTTCCTTGTCGCAGCGCGGACAAAATGTTCTTCCCGTTGTCGGTCACCATGTGTCACGTACTGGCTGGACTGGTAGTGGATCCTCTGGAACAGACAGGCGATGGCGCGGGTTGTACAAGAGGACCGGTTCTAAGTGGTTACTGGTTTTCACCAGACCCCACCGCAAGGCGGGATGGTCTTGCTGCGGCGGCAACCACCAGGTCGTATCCTCCAGTAGCAATTCAACCTCTCAGGCAGCTGATATGGCGTGGTACACAGGGAGCAGGCAGGAGCGTAGTCGGACGTAGCAGAGGTCAGGGCAGGCGGCAAGGGTTCACAGGCAAGTAGGCAGTAGCAACGGGTTCGGCAAAAGGCAAGGCAATACACACAATAGGAATGCTTTATCAGAGGCACTAGGGCACAAAGATCCGGCAAGAGCAGGAAGGGGCAGTTGCCTTTTATAGGGAAGGCAGGGGAAGTGAGGAACCAGCGCACCAATTACCGGTGCGCTGGCCCCTTAAATTTACTGAAGGCGGCGCACGCGCCCTAGAGAGTGGGGCCGCGTGCGCCGGGAGGCAGAGAAGGACGGCGCAAGGAGCGGGGAGCCAGGTGAGTGGAGCTGAAATGCGGCGCGTGAACGGGGGCCAGCCGTCACGGCAGCCGCATCACCGACACAAGAGAACTAGGGCTCCCGGTCAGTGTGACTGACCGGGAGACGTCGGGATCCCAGGGCAGAAGGCCGAGAGGGCGCACGCTTTAACAGTACCCCCCCCCCCCCCTTAGGTCTCCCACTCTTCTTGGTGCCCAGAAAAGAGAGAATGAGACTGCGGTCCAAGATATTCTCATCAGGCTCCCAAGACCTCTCCTCAGGACCGCAACCCTCCCAGTCCACCAGAAAAAATCTTTTCCCCCGAGAGATCTTGGTCGCCAAGATCTCTTTAACAGAAAAAAATATCGGAGGTATCGGCAGCAGAGGTGGGAGAAAAAAGCTTGGGAGAGAAACGGTTGAAGACAGCAGGTTTAAGAAGGGAGACATGGAAAGAGTTATGGATTCGGAGGGAGGGAGAAAGATGGAGCTGTTAGGAGACCTGATTAATCCGACTCTTGATTTTGTAGGGTCCCAAGTAGCGAGGACCCAACTTGTAGCTAGGAACCTTGAATCGGATGTATTTCGAGGAGAGCCAAACCTTGTCACCTGGGCGGAATTCCGGAGGAGCTCTGCGTCTCTTGTCGGCTTGGACCTTCATACGAGCAGATGCCCTGAGGAGAGCCGTTTGAGTATCATGCCAGATGGTGGAAAAGTCCAGCAATAGATTGTCAACAGCAGGTACAGAAGAAGGAGTGGAAGACTGCGGCAGAGGTGGAAGAGGATGTTGGCCAAAAACTACAAAAAAAGGAGATTTGTTAGTAGCAGAGGATTGTTTGTAATTGTAAGAAAATTCTGCCCAGGGAAGGAGATCCACCCAACTGTCATGGCGGGAGGATACAAAGTGGCGCAGATAGTCGCCCAAAATTTGATTCACCTGTTCTACTTGGCCGTTGGATTAAGGGTGGTAGGAAGAAGAGAAGTCCAATTTGATCCCAAATTGCCCACAAAGGGCCCTCCAGAACTTGGAGACAAATTGTACCCCACGATCCGAGACGATATGTTCGGGGAGGCCATGGAGACGGAAGATGTGTTGGAAGAATGGTTTGGCTAACATGGGTGCAGAAGGTAGACTGGAGAGAGGTACAAAGTGAGCCATTTTGGAAAAGCGATGTAGCACAACCCAGATAACAGCCATGCTATGGGAGGAGGGAAGGTCTGTAAGAAAGTCCATGGCAATGCGAGACCAGGGCCTTGCAGGAACGGGCAGAGCCAAGAGAAGACCTGCTGGTTTCTGACGGGGCGATTTATCCCGGGCGCAAAAAACACAGGCGTGGACAAAGTCCGAGACATCCTTCTCCAGAGATGGCCACCAGTATCTTTGGGAGATCAGCTGAAGGGATTTTTGTATCCCTGGATGCCCGGCAAAAAGAGAAGAGTGGCTCCACTTGAGTACCTGCAACCGCTGACGTGGTGGTACATAAGATTTGCCAGGAGGAAGAAGACTCAGGTCCACGGGAGCTACGGCAATCAGCCGTTCAGGTGGGATAATATGTTGAGGTGTTAGTTCATCGCCCACTACATCAAAAGCACGAGACAGAGCATCTGCTCTAATGTTCTTGCATGCAGGACAGAAATGGATTTCAAAATTAAAGCGGGCAAAGAACAAGGACCATCGAGCTTGGGGGGATTTAGTCGCTGGGCAGACTGGAGATAAGCCAAGTTCTTGTGATCAGTGAAGATGTTCACAGGGTGTGAGGCGCCCTCGAGTAAATGCCTCCATTCCCCCAGTGCCAATTTAATGGCCAGCAGTTCTCTGTCTCCAATTGAATATTTTTTCTCTGCGGGGGAGAATGTTTTAGAAAAGAAGCCACAAGTTACCGTTTTGCCCCCGGGAGACTTTTGGGTAAGGACAGCTCCAGCGCCCACCGAGGAGGCATCCGCTTCGAGAGAGAAGGGCTTGGTGGAATCTGGCCTAGAGAGAACCGGTGCAGAGGCAAAGGCAGCTTTCAGAGACTGGAAGGCTTCTTCGGCTTGAGAAGGCCAAGATTTGGGGTTGGCTCCTTTTTTTGTTAAAGCCACGATAGGAGCCACAAGAGTGGAATACTGCGTAATAAACTGTCTATAGTAATTAGCAAAGCTCAGAAATCTTTGTATGGATCAGAGTCCAGAGGGGCGGGGTCAATCCAGTACCGCAGAGAGCTTGTCTGGATCCATTTGAAGTCCTTGGGCTGAGATAATGTATCCCAGGAAAGGTAGGGAGGACCGTTCAAAAAGGCATTTCTCAAGTTTGGTGTATAGGCGATTGCTCCTAAGGCGGGTGAGAACTTGATGCACATGGACCCGATGTTGAATCAAATTGGAGGAGAAAATTAGGATGTCATCCAAGTATACGACCACGCAGGTATAGAGTAGGTCTCCTCTGAAGATGTCGTTGACAAATTCCTGGAAGATGGCAGGTGCATTACAAAGGACGAAGGGCATCACCAGATACTCAAAGTGCCCATCCCTTGTGTTGAAGGCGGTCTTCCACTCGTCCCCCTCTCGGATGGGGATCAAATTATAGGCCCCTCGTAGGTCCAATTTGGTGAAGATCTTTGCCCCTCGGAGGTGATCAAACAGTTCCGAGATCAGGGGCAGTGGATAACGGTTCTTGATGGTGATCTTATTAAGTCCTCTGTAGTCAAAGCAGGGACGGAGAGAACCGTCCTTCTTAGTCACAAAGAAATACCCGGCTCCAGCAGGGGAGGAAGACTTTCTAATAAATCCTCTCTCTAGATTCTCACGAATATAGTCAGACATGGCAAGAGTCTCAAGAGGTGAGAGAGGATAAATCCTACCCCGAGGTGGGGTCAAACCGGGCATCAGGTCAAGAGGACAGTCATAAGGTCTGTGAGGAGGAAGGACCTCAGCTTGCTTCTTGCAAAAGACATCCGCAAAAGAATGGTACGGCTTGGGCAGACCAGGAGGCGGAACGACTTACGGGACCTGTTTGACAGGAGGAGGCTTGAGACAACGGCCAGAACAAGAGGAGCCCCAACGCAGGATTTCACCGGAGGTCCAATTCAGGACGGGACAATGTCGTTGTAGCCATGCAGACCCAGGAGGAGTTCAGAGGAGCAGAAAGGGAGGACAAAGAACTCTAAGGTTTCGGTATGGAATATTCCAATGTCCATCTGCAGAGGCTGGGTACGGAACTGCACCGTGGTAGAGAGTCTCTCACCGTTAACTGTAGAAATGAGGAACGGCTTAGGAAGACGGGTTACTGGAATATGGTACTTGTCTACCAAGGAAGCATGAATGAAATTGCCAGCTGAACCGGAATCCAAGAAGGCGGAAGCGGAGAAAGAGGACTTGGAAGAGATGAACAACTGCACGAGTATGATGAGTCGTGGAGAGGAGGAATCCACACCTAGCAACACCTCTCCCACGTTTACTAGGTGCGAGCGTTTCCCGAACGCGGTGGACGGAGAGGACAGTCTCGTAGGAAGTGCTCAGTACTGGCGCAGTACAGACATAGGTTCTCGTCTCTGCGACGGCTTCGTTCCTGCGGAGTCAGGTGTGACCGATCCACCTGCATGGCTTCCACAGCGGGAGGCCCGGAAAGGGGTTGAGGTGGACGCTGGAAAACGGGAGCCAGACGAGGGTAGCGTCTAGGTTGAGCTTTTCCTTTTTCTAGAAGAAGTTCCTCCCGTCTCTCGGCGAAACGCTTGTCGATTCTAGTGGCCAGCAAGATGAGGTCACTAAGGGTGGAAGGTAGTTCACATGCAGCCAGAACGTCCTTTACTTCACTATTAAGTCCCTTCTTGAACGTGGCACAAAGGGCATCATTGTTTCAGTTCAGTTCTGAAGCTAGGGTGCGAAACTGAATGGCGTAGTCTCCCACGGTAGAGTTTCGATGGGAAAAGTTTAGTAAGGCAGTCTCTGCGGAGGTCACCAGGGCCGGTTCTTCGAAAACATTCCGGAACTCTTGGCAGAAGCTCGGGACGGAGGAGGTGGCTGGATCAGCGCGGTCCCACAGCGGTGTAGCCCAGGCCAGGGCCTTCCCGGAGAGCAGACTGAGGATAAAGGCTACCTTGGCTCACTCAGAAGGAAACTGGTCAGACAGTAGCTCGAGATGGAGAGAGCACTGTGAGAGGAACCCTCGGCACTGCTTTGGATCTCCGTCATACTTGTCCGGCAGGGATAGACGGACTTGGGAACCGGAGATAAGTGCAGGAGGTGGAGATACAGCAGATGCAGGAGGAGGAGCTGGATGTTGCTGAGACAGCAGGAGCTGCTGCATCATGGCGGTTATCTGGGCCAGCTGCTGACCTTGCTGTGCCACAATGAAGGTGAGGTCCGCTAGGCTAGGCAAAGGAACATCAGCGGAATCCATGGCCGGATCTTACTGTCACGTACCGGCTGGACTGGTAGTGGATCCTCTGGACCAGAGAGGCGATGGCGCGGGTTGTACCAGAGGACCGGTTCTAAGTGGTTACTGGTTTTCACCAGAGCCCGCCGCAAGGCGGGATGGTCTTGCTGCAGTGGTAACCACCAGGTCGTATCCTCCAGTAGCAACTGAACCTCTCAGGCAGCTGATATGGCGTGGTACACAGGGAGCAGGCAGGAGCGTAGTCGGACGTAGCAGAGGTCAGGGCAGGCGGCAAGGGCTCACAGGTGAGTAGGCAGTAGCAACGGGTTCGGCAAAAGGCAAGGCAATACACACAATAGGAACGCTTTCTCAGAGGCAATAGGGCACAAAGATCCGACAAGAGCAGGAAGGGGCAGGTGCCTTTTATAGGGAAGGCAGGGGAAGTGAGGAACCAGCGCAGCAATTACCGGTGCGCTGGCCCTTTAAATTTACTGAAGGCGTCGCGCGCGTGCCCTAGAGAGCGGGACCGCGCGTGGCGGGAGGCAGAGAAGGACGGCGCAAGGAGCGGAGAGCCAGGTGAGTAGAGCTGGGTCGCGGCGCGTGAACGGGGGCCAGCTGTCACGGCAGCCGCGTCCCCGACACAAGGGAACCCAGGCTCCCGGTCAGTGTAACTGACCGGGAGACGCCGGGATCCCAGGGCAGAAGGCCGAGGGGGCGGCGCTTCGGTCCGGGGACGGGGACCGGAGCGCACGCTTTAACAACATGGTTCCCATTTCCAGTTTTTGTGGAGTAAGCCATACTCCAATTTCTTGACGAATGAATTTTAGCAGTTCCTCCCCTGTGTGACTCCGTTTGCCAAGGCAAACCATATGGTACGATGAAGGGCCACTGAGATTTGAACGTGCAGTGGAGGCCGAGGACACGGTGAAGGGTGAGGAGGCGGAGTTGCGCACTGTCGCCAACTGGACCAACTGCCTGAGAGCGAGAGCATGGAGGAGGAAGCGGTGTGACCTGTCCAAGTTGCTGTTGTGGCTGTGCAGGAACCACATTTACTCAGTGGGCCGTAAAATCACATGTATTGTCCCTGCCCGTAGTTACAGCTCCACACGTCAGCGCTGCCGTGCACTTTTGAACACACCGACAGGCTCAAGGACTGGCACACCTTCTCTTGTACAAACTTATGCAGGGCTGGTACTGCCTTCTTCGCAAAGAGATGACGACTTGGGACTCTCCACCTCGGCTCGGCACAAGCCATCAATTCTCTGAAAGGTGCAGAGTCCACCACTTGAAATGGGAGGGACTGCAGCACCAGCAACTTGGAAAGGAGGACATTCAGCTTCTGCGCCATTGGATGAGTGGGCGCATACTGTTGTCTCTTGGACATGGCTTCGCCTATGGATTGTTGGCAGAATGGCTGACTACAAGTAGGAGCAGAAGCATCTGTAGCGACAGAAGTCGGGTATGACACACAGCTCCCTTCACCTGAGGTGGTGGACCCTTGGCTGGCTGAAGGAGGGAGTGGCGTTCCACTGGTGATGCCGCAGGCTAGACCACCACATCTGAGCCACGGTTGTCCATGGTCACTTTATGCTGGTGCATCATATGTTGACGCAGGGCCGTGGTGCCAACATTGCTACCCTGTCCACGCTTCACCTTCTACCGACATATCTTGCATGTGGCTGTGTTAACTTCCTCCGGATGCTTGATGAAAAACTGCCAGACCACGAGTATCTGATTTTACCACCAACAGTGTGCAATAATTGATTGCTACTGCCACCGACTCCAGGAACCCCTGTTCCACTACCTCCTGGGATGGTAGGCTGCCGCGAAGCAGTTGGTCTACCCCTGGCACGTTTGGCTCCTGAATTTCCACTTCTGCCACTATGCTGACTGCCAACCATGCTACCATCTTGCTGGCTCATCTGCTGCCTCAGGGGCAACCTGCAACCCTCTTCTGCTGATGATGATAAAGCCCCCTCTGCACCCGGATCCCAAGTGTGATCGGCTTCATCATCATGGAGTTCTGTCTGCATGTCAATGATGTCCTTCTCATGTTCCTCAAGAGTGTATGATTCAGGACCCTGAATGCTGGAAACACCACCTCCCACGTCACCCTCCTCATCAATAATTGCCCACCTAGCGTAGGAAGCGGCAGATATCTCCTCCACTTCTTGGCTGGGCAGAACTGCTGACTGTCGTCTAATACATCTTCCTAACTGAAAAGCGGAGCTGAACCCACTGCGTAAGATAATTCTTTAGGGGTGGGAACAGCATAGGACAGAGGCAATGGAAGGACAGGGACTGCTCCCGGGCCATGCCAACTGAGGGTTATGTCTGAGGAACTCACCGACTGTTGACTGGGGGTATCAGATGTTACTTGTGATGAAGTGGATGACCGCGTCAACCAATCGACGACGACAGATAGGTTGGCGGTAGAGACATGACCGGTAGCTGATACCGGGAGCTCAGGCCTCTCACTGTGGTTCCTGCTGCCACTCGCCCCTAGTCTGCTGCGACCTCTGTCTGATAATTTTAGGACTCTGACACTCCTCTGAGCACATCATGGCACTTCACTGCCTGACATACTTAGTGCATACACAAGGGGAGTAAAATATGCTTCACTACACGCCTTTCACTGTATGTAGGCTTGTTGCAGATTAACAGGTTCAAAAAAGTACACTACTTAGATGTAGCTATGTGGTATGCACATATGACAGAAAAAAAGCATCTATAGTACACTTGGAAAACTTATTTTCGTAAAACACCAGCCGGTGATTACTTTTGCCTGGACTTTCCCATTATCTAGACTTGTTACAGATTCACTGATACAAAATAGTAGACTGCTTTGATGTAGGTATGTGGTATGCACTTATGAGGGCAGAAAAATGCTCTACAATGAGCCTAAAAACTCTGTAAGTTTTGTAAAACACCAGCCGGTAAGTACTATTGTTTGGACTTTCACAGTATGTAGGCCCTTGACAGATTAACAGGTACAAAATGGTACACTACTTAGATGTACGCATGTGGTATGCACTGATGAGGGCAGAAAAATGCGTTACAATACGCCTAAAAACTCTGTATTTTTGTAAAACACCACCCGGTGAGTAATTTTGCTTGGACTTTCACAGTATGTAGGCCCTTGGCAAATTAACAGGTAAAAAATAGTACACTACTTAGATGTAGGTATGTGGTATACACTGATGAGGGCAGAAAAATGCGCTACAATACGCCAAAAAAACTCAGTATTTTTGTAAACACCAGCCGGTGAGTACTGTTGCTTGGACTTTCACAGTATGTAGGCCTTTCACAGATTAAAAGGTACCAAATGGTACACTAATTAGATGTACGTAAGCGGTATGCACTGATGAGGGCAGAAAAATGCACTACAATACTCCAATAAACTCTTTATTTTTTTTAAACACCAGCCTGTGAGTATTGTTGCAATGACTTTCACAGTATGTAGGCCCTTGACAGATTAACAGGTACAAAATGGTACACTTATTAGATGTATGTATGTGGTATGCACGCATGAGGGCAAGAAAATGCGCAACAAGACGAAAAAAACTCTGTATTTTTGTAAAACAACAGCCAATGAGTACTGTTGCTTGGACTTTCACAGTATGTAGGCCTTTCACTGATTAACAGGTACAAAATGGTACACTAATTAGATGTACGCATGCGGTATGCACTGATGAGGCAGAAAAATGCTCAACAATATGCCAAAATAATCTGTATTTTTGTAAAACACCAGCCGGTGAGTACTATTGCTTGGAGTTTCATAGTATGTAGGCCCATGACAGATTAACAGGTACAAAATGGTACACTTATTAGATGTACGTGTGTGGTATGCACGTATGAGGGCAAAAAATGTGCAACAATGCACAAAAAAACTCTATTTTTGTAAAACAACAGCCAGTGAGTACTATTGCTTGGACTTTCACAGTATGTAGGCCTTGCTCAGATTAACAGGTACAAAATGGTACACTAATCAGATGTACGCATGCGGTATGCACTGATGAGGGCAGAAAAATGAGCAACAATACGCAAACAAAATATGTATTTTTGTAAAACACCAGCCGGTGAGTACTGTTGCTTGGAGTTTCATAGTATGTAGGCCCTTGACAGATTAACAGGTACAAAATGGTATACTTATTAGATGTATGTATGTGGTATGCACGTATGAGGGCAAAAAATGTGCAACAATACACAAACAAAATCTGTATTTTTGTAAAACACCCGCCGGACTTTCACAGTATTCATACACGTATGAGGGCAAAAAAATCCTCCCCGGAGCGCTCCCAAATCCAAATCCTCCCCGGAGCGCTCGCAGCGTTCACCTTGTCGCAGCGCCCCGGTCAAACCTGACCGGGAGCGCAGCATTAATGTCATTGGCGGGGATGCGACCTGCGAAGCGGGATACGCCCGCTCGCGGTTCGCATCCCAGTCTTCTTACCCGACCTGTCCTCCGTCAGTTCAGTCCCGGCGCGCGCGGCCCCGCTCCCTAGGGCGCGCACGTGCCTGCTCTCTGCGATTTAAAGGGCCAGTGCGCCTCTGATTGGCGCCTGGCCCAATTAGTGCATACACCTGTGTCCTAGCCTATATTACCTCACTTCCCCTTCCCAGCATCGCCGGATCTTGTTGCCCTTGTGCCAGTGAAAGCGTTCCTTGTATGTCCCAAGCCAGTGTTCCAGACCCTCTGCCGTTGCCCCTGACTACGATCCTTGCTGCCTGCCCTGACCTTCTGCTACGTCCGACCTTGCTCTTGCCTAATCCCTTGTACCGCGCCTATCTCAGCCGTCAGTTGGGGTTGAGTCGCTATCAGGTGGAACGACCTGGGGGTTTCCTGCCGCAGCAATTCCATCCCGCTTTGCGGCGGGCTCTGGTGAAAACCAGTAACCCCTTAGACTCCGTTCCCCTGGTACGGCCCACGTCATCACCCCACTGACACAGAGGATCCACCACCAGTATCCTCACAGTACCCGGAACCTGACAGTAGATTCGGCCATGGATCCCGCTGAGGTCCCGCTGCCAGTTGTTGCTGACCCTACCACGGTGGTCGCCCAGCAATCTCAACAGATAGCGCAACAAGGACATCAGCTGTCCCAACTGACAGTCATGCTGCAACAACTTTTGCCACAGCTTCAGCAGCAACCATCTCCTCCGCCAGCTCCTGCACCTCCTCTGCAGCGAGTGGCCGCTTCCAGTCTCCGCTTGTCCCTGCCGGACAAATTTGATGGGGACTCTAAACAATGCCTTGGTTTCCTGTCTCAATGTTCCCTACACTTGGAGATGATGTCGGACCAATTTCCCACAGAACGGTCTAAGGCGGCTTTCGTGGTTAGTCTCCTGTCTGGGAAGGCCTTGTCATGGGCCACACCGCTCTGGGACCGCAATGATCCTGTCACTGCCACTGTCCAGTCCTTCTTCGCTGAGGTTCTTAGTGTCTTCGAGGAACCAGCCCGAGCCTCTTCTGCCGAGACTGCTTTGTTGAACCTTGTCCAAGGAAATTATTCTGTGGGCGAATACGCCATCCAATTTCGCACCCTCGCCTCTGAATTATCTTGGAACAATGAGGCCCTCTGCGCGACCTTCAAGAAAGGCCTATCCAGCAACATCAAGGATGTGCTGGCCGCACGAGAAATTCCTGCCAACCTGCATGAACTTATCCATTTGGGCACCCGCATTGAAATGCGTTTTTCCGAAAGACGCCAGGAGCTCCGTCAGGATATGGACTTTGTTCGCATCAGGCGATTTCTCTCCCCAGCTCCTCTCTTCTCAAGTCCACTGCAATCTGTTCCTGTGCCTTCTGCCGTGGAGGCTATGCAAGTAGACCGGTTCTGTCTGACCCTACAAGAGAGGACTCGCCGCCGCAATGAGAATCTATGCCTGTACTGTGCTAGTACCGAACACTTCCTGAAGGATAGTCCTATCCATCCTCCGCGTCAGGAAAGACGCACTCCGATTACGCACAAAGGTAAGACAGCTCTAGGTGTGAACTCTGCTTCTCCACATCTTACTGTGCCTGTGCGGATTTCTTCTTCTGCTAACTCCTCCTTCTCAGCTGTGGCCTTCTTAGATTCCGGTTCTGCAGTAAATTTTATTTTGGCCTCTTTCGTTAATAGGTTCAACATCCCAGTGAAAAGTCTCGTCAGACCACTCTACATCTCTTCAGTTAATGGAGAAAAATTGGACTGCACTGTGCGTTACCGCACAGAACCCCTGTTAATGTGCATTGGACCTCATCACGAAAAAATAGAATTTCTGGTCCTACCCAACTGCACTTCTGAAATTCTCCTCGGCTTGCCTTGGCTCCAACGTCATTCTCCTACTCTTGACTGGACCACCGGGGAGATCAAGAGCTGGGGTTCTTCCTGCCTCAAAAAATGCCTCACATCTGCTCCCGACTCCGTCAGTCAAACTCCTGTGGCTCCTCCTATACCAGGTCTTCCCAAGGCCTACCAGGACTATGCCGATGTTTTTTGTAAAAAACAAGCAGAGACTTTGCCACCTAATAGGCCTTATGACTGCCCTATGGACCTCCTTCCTGGTACCACTCCACCCCGGGGCAGGATCTATCCTCTGTCCGCTCCTGAGACTCAAGCCATGTCAGACTACATCCAGGAAAATTTAAAGAGGGGATTCATTCGCAAGTCCTCATCCCCTGCCGGAGCGGGGTTCTTCTTTGTTTCAAATAAAGACGGTACCTTACAGCCGTGTATTGACTACCGTGGTTTAAATAAAATCACTATCAAAAACCGCTATCCCCTGCCTCTTATCTCGGAACTCTTTGACCGCCTTCGTGGCGCTAACATCTTCACTAAATTGGACTTAAGAGGCGCATATAATCTCATTCGCATCAGAGAAGGGGATGAGCGGAAAACCGCATTTAATACCAGAGACGGACATTTTGAATATCTCCTTATGCCCTTTGGGCTCTGCAACGCCCTGCTGTCTTCCAGGACTTCGTTAATGAAATATTTCGGGATTTGTTATATATCTGTGTTGTGGTTTACCTGGACGACATCTTGATTTTTTCCTCTAGTCTTGAGGAACACCGTCGTCATGTCCGCCTAGTGCTCCAGAGACTCAGTGAAAATCAATTATATGCCAAGATGGAGAAATGTCTCTTTGAATGCCAATTTCTTCCCTTCCTAGGTTACCTAGTCTCTGGTCAGGGACTTCAAATGGACCCAGACAAACTGTCAGCCGTTTTAGATTGGCCACGCCCTTCTGGACTCCGGGCTATCCAATGCTTCTTAGGATTTGACAATCACTACCGACAGATTATTCCTCATTTTTCCACCATTGTGGCTCCAATTGTGGCCCTAACCAGGAAGAATGCCAACCCTAAGTCCTGGCCTCCCCAAGCGGATGAGGCCTTCAATCGCCTCAAAACTGCCTTCGCTTCTGCTCCAGTACTCTCCAGACCTGATCCATCAAAACCCTTCTTGCTGGAAGTGGACGCCTCCTCGGTCGGAGCCGAAGCAACACTCCTCCAAAAAAACTCTACCAGACATAATATTACTTGTGGTTTCTTTTCTAAAACCTTCTTTTCGGGTGGAGAAAAATTACTCCATTGGTGATCGTGAACTTCTGGCCATTAAACTAGCTCTCGAAGAAGGGAGGCATCTACTGTAAGGTTCCAAACATCCCATTGTCATCTACACGGATCATAAGAATCTTTCGTATCTCCAGTCTGCCCAACGTCTGAACCCACGCCAGGCTAGGTGGTCGTTGTTTTTTGCCCGCTTTAGCTTCAAGATTCATTTTTGTCCTGCTGACAAAAACGTCAGGGCTGACGCCCTTTCACGTTCCTCTGATGCTACCGAATCTGAAGCCCCTCTTCAACACATTGTACCTCCTGAGTGCCTGATCTCCTCTGCTCCAGCTTCTATCAGACAAACTCCTCCTGGAAAGACCTTCGTCCCTCCACGCCAGCGCCTCAAGATCCTCAAGTGGGGACACTCCTCGCACCTCGCTGGCCATGCTGGCATCAAGAAGTCCATCCAACTCATTTCTCGTTTATATTGGTGGTCTACGCTGGAGGCTGATGTCGCTGAATTCATTCAGGCCTGTACAGTTTATGCCCGGGACAAGACTCCTCGCCAGAAGCCTGCTGGACTCCTTCATCCTTTACCTGTTCCTGACCTACCATGGTCTCAAATTGCCATGGATTGTATTACGGATCTGCCTTTATCCCATGGCAACACAGTCATCTGGGTGGTTGTTGATCGTTTCTCCAAGATGGCACATTTTATTCCGCTCCCAGGTCTTCCTTCAGCGCCACAGTTGGCGAAGCAATTTTTTGTGCACATTTTTCGCCTTCACAGGCTTCCCACGCATATCGTCTCGGATAGAGGCGTTCAATTTGTATCGAAATTTTGGAGAGCTCTCTGTAATCAATTAAAAATCAAATTAAATTTCTCGTCCTCCTATCATCCCCAATCCAATGGGCAAGTAGAGAGAGTTAACCAGAACCTTGGTGACTATTTGCGACATTTTGTTTCCTCCCGCCAAGACGATTGGGTCGATCTTCTACCCTGGGCTGAATTCTCGTACAATTTCAAAAACTCTGAATCCTCCGCCAAATCCCCGTTCTTTGTGGTGTACGGCCGTCACCCTCTGCCCCACTCCCCATTCCCACTTCTTCTGGATTGCCTGCTGTTGATGAAGTTACCCAGGACTTCTTCTGGAAGGAAGGAAACTCAAAAGTCCCTCCTACTGGCCTCATCCCGTATGAAGAAGCATGCCGACAAAAAGAGAAGAACTCCTCCTGTCTTCGCTCCTGGGGACAAAGTGTGGCTCTCTGACAAGTATATCCGCTTCCGTGTCCCCAGCTATAAGCTGGGACCAAGTTATCTTGGACCCTTTAAAATCAAGAGTCAAATCAATCCTGTCTCCTACAAACTTCTTCTTCCCCCTTATCTCCATATTCCTAACGCTTTTCATGTTTCTCTTCTCAAACCGCTTGTCCTTAACCGCTTCTCTCCCAAGGTTGTCGCTCCAGCTCCTGTCTCTGGCTCCTCCGATGTCTTCGCTGTTAAAGAGATTCTCGCGTCCAAGACAGTCAAAGGTAAAAAAAAAATTCTCGTAGATTGGGAGAATTGTGGACCTGAAGAGAGGTCTTGGGAACCTGAGGATAACATCCTCGACAAGGAGCTCATTCACAAGTTTTCGGGTTCCAAAAAGAGGGGGAGACCCAAGGGGGGGGGGTACTGTTACCCCGCTCCTCCCCAGAGCGCTCGCAGCGTTCACCTTGTCGCAGCGCCCAGGTCAGACCCGCTGACCGGGAGCGCTGCATTAATGTCACTGGCGGGGATGCGAACCGCGAAGCGGGACACGCCCGCTCACGGTTCGCATCCCAGTCTTCTTACCCGACCTGTCCTCCATCAGTTCAGTTCCGGCGAGCGCGGCCCCGCCGGCTCTCTGCGATTTAAAGGGGCAGTGAGCCTCTGATTGGCGCCTGGCCCAATTAGTGCATACACCTGTGTCCTAGCCTATATTACCTCAATTCCCCTTCCCAGCATCGTCAGATCTTATTGCCCTTGTGCCAGTGAAAGCGTTCCTTGTATGTCCCAAGCCAGTGTTCCAGACCCTCTGCCGTTGCCCCTTACTACGATCCTTGCTGCCTGCCCTGACCTTCTGTTATGTCCGACCTTGCTCTTGCCTAATCCCTTGTACCGCGTCTATCTCAGCCTTCAGTTGGGGTTGAGTCGCTATCGGGTGGAATGACCTGGGGGTTACCTGCCGCAGCAAGTCCATCCCGCTTTGCGGCGGGCTCTGGTGAAAACCAGTAACCCCTTAGACTCCGTTCCCCTGGTACGGCCCACGTCATCACCCCACTGACACAGAGGATCCACCACCAGTATCCTCACAGTACCCGGATCCTGACAGTAATTTTACCCCTCTTCTAATAAAGGTTTGAATCACCCCCCTTTTCCCATAAAATAAAAATGTAAACAAAGATAAACATAAACATATGTGGTATCGCCACATGTGTAAATGTCTGAACTATCAAAATGAAATGTTACTTTAACCACCATGGTCAATAGCGTATATGTAAAATGAAAAAAAAAAAAAAACAAAGTCCAGAATTGTGTATTTTTTGTCATTTTGTATACCCTATTTTTTATTTATTTTTTTGCCCCACAATTCATTTTTTTTTTATGTTTCGCTATAGATTTTGTGTTGAAATGATTGATGTCATTCATGTCATTCAAGTAAAATTGGTGGCACAAAAACAAGCCCTCATATGGGTCTGTAGGTGCAAAATTGAAAGCGACTGATTTTTAAAAGGGGAGGATTTAAAAACAAAAATGCAAAAATGAAAAATGGCCTGTCCTCAAGGTGTTAAAAACTTTTTTTTATAGTTTTTTTTTATTTAGCAAAACATGTGAATTTTTTTTTCAATATTCATGTGTTCAAACTAGCCACTACAAAAGTCACAACAAGAAGACCTTTCTGCAGATCATTTGTTAGCTTGGCTTTGCAGATTCAGGCGGAGTTAGCAGATTGCAGCAGGCTTTGCCCACAAAAGCCTAAAAATGGCTTCCCAGCTACCACTTGCCTGTTTGCAATGAATAGAAATGATCAGAAAGCTGGAAATAGCCAAGATGGCCTACTTATGCATTTTGCAAAACTGTCATTGCCATTAATGGAAGTTGCGTAAATGGCGAAGCACCAGCAGCTATGCCGTTTACGTAACTCAGAGTTATGTACACAGCATAGCTCGCAGGGCTACCCCATATACACAGCTCCAATAAATGTTAATAGGGGTTCAGCAAATTGTCAAATTGTTTCTTTTTTCAACTTCCTTACCATCTCCGGTCACTGCAAACAGGCAGGAGATGGCCAGGAACCATATTTAGGGTTTTTGGGAAAACCACTTTAGTGATGCTCTGTTTTGCTGGAGACCTAGGAAAGGCAAGATAGCAACAATAGAGACATGGTAAACATGATAATAATACATAATAAACACATGATAGGGTCCTGTCACTCCCTGGTATCTGAGGGAGTGGGGTGCACTCCATCACGGCCTACAAACTGTATTCTCTAATATTTCTCAATCATCTATTATTAAGTTTAGCTGCCATGAAGCATACACTGCTCTACTGTCTATAGCAGTGGTTTCCAAACTGTGGAACTTCAGCTGTAGCAAAACTACAACTCCCAGCAGGGGCGTTATTAGGTATTCAAAAGATCTGGGGCTAGATTCCACAGCCTCAACCATGCACCTAACCACACCCTCAGTCACTGAAGCCTGTGACTTCTAGCAGATGTGTCTGCACATTGCACATCTGCTACCAGCAGCCAAAAGGGCACCAGCAGCGGAATTCTGGATTTTTTAGGCTGCATGGATTTGTTAGGTGGTGAGGCAGCCAGGCAGACCTGGGCCTATGGGTGTCAGGCCCAGGGCTTCAACCCTATTAGCCACCCTCTAGCGATGCCCCTGACTCCCAGTATGTCTAGACAGTAATTGGCTCTCCAGGCATGGTAGGAGTTGTAGTTTTGCAACATCTGGAGGTCCACAGTTTGGAGATCACTTGTCTATACAGAAAAGATAGGTAATACAAAGCACCTTATAAAAATAAATAGCTGCAACAATTCAAAAGAAAGGGACACAATTGTATGTCTTTCCACCAGACATAAATCTAATTACTGAAAGTAATAATATAAGAGATATCCCTGTTAAGGAGAAAACCATTTAGGCCATAGCACTTATTAGCATTTATTTCACAATTTGATCATTTCACCTCATTTGTCTTTTACAAATATAAATAAGTTTCAATTCCCAAATTTTAAATTGCAGAAATCAATAGATGAAAAAGAAAATCATGAGCCATACATTTGCTATGTAAATAGAAGTAATCACAATAATTGTGCAGTAATGATTGTAATAAAACCACTTCCTTAAGGGAAAAGTAAAGCAATAAATGTTCCACAACCTGATGTCCCCATCTCAGCAGAGATTATTTAGTCTAAAGAAATATTCTGTAGTTACGGTAATGATTCCCATTTCTTAATGAATAGGTAAGTGATTACTCAGATGATGGGAGCTCTTGTAGGCACTGAGTGCTCCTGCCTGTATTTTCATTGCTGCTTGCACAACAGCATAAGGTAATTTCTCCAAATAATAAAAGCTTTTCCTAAACCTGAAATAATTTAGGACAAAAGGACCTTTTATAATTATTTTTTCCAGAAAAACATTAGTTCTGACCTAAAGTGACAACTGCAGTTACAGGAAGCTATCTAGCATTGCTAATACATGTGATCAGGGCAAAATAGCTATTGCAGATTGCTTTAGAAGGTCACGTACTGTCAGGGCTGCCATCAGAAATTTTGGGGCCCCTTACACAGCTCAAGGCCTGCCCCCCTTATACAACGTGGCCCGCCCCCAAATCCGCCCCAGGGGCCTGTCCCTAATCTTATTTTATTTTCTTATTATATATTTCTAATTACATTAAAGCAGAGTGCAGTGAGACATTGTGCTGCACAGTATTTTACTGCACTGCACCCTGCTATATTCTAATACACCCTAATCTAGTTACTGTGAAACTTCCCTAAAAATTCAACAATAGTGCCACATACTGATCATACAGAAGTAGATACTAGCAAGGGCTCTGCAGCCATTATAAGGGATTACAGTTACATTTACTGACTCACAAGCTACGTCTTCTTTGATCAGAGGCCATCATGAAGAATCATCTCCAAAGAACCTGCCAGACAAACATTTTAGGCCCCTTTCTTCAGCACAATGCCCACTTCTTTACAGACTCCTCATGTGTATGGCTGCACACATTAATAGTGCCCACTTTGTGTCTCTCTGTGCCCCTGTATATATATATATATATATATATATATATATGTACACCCCACTGTGCCCCCCTATATATTTATTGACCCCCCCCTTGGTGCCCCCATATATATATTTAATGACTTCCTCTCGGTGCCCCCATAATATATTTAATGACCCCCTCTTGGTGCCCCCATATATATTTTATGACCCCCACCCCTCTGTGCCTCCATATACTGCTTTAGGCCCTCCACAGACATACTGCCTCCAGCCATATATAGGATGCGGCTGCAGGCAGTATGTCTGTGTACCAGACAGTTTCCGTGGTCCAATCACTCCTTTTCTAGTCTGGGATCAGGATCGACTGCTATGGCCTATGGGTCATAGCCAGGGGCAGACTGACTACACTTGGGGCCCCCGGACCAAAAAAAGGCAAGGGCCCATGCTAGGCTCTGCAGCTCGTCAATCGTCTGCCATGTCCCTATTCCACCCAAATCCCACACACAATAAACTAAAATTTTTATATGTAAGAAACACTAAACGTAGGTAAATTTCCATGACCAATAATACTGGTATACAAGGAGTAAATATATACCACACAATAACTGGATAATACCGCCATACTGTACTGAATAAAACCACTATACACAGACCAGTATACTATAAAGGATCTGTATAAGTGATTATATACAGGACCATATGCCGGTAGATATCAGCTGTACACAGGATGTGTATACCATATAAGTGATTACAGTTACATTTTGGGACTCACAATTACATCTTTTCTGATCAGCGGCGTCCTCTTTCCTTTTCTTCTCTGTCCGGATAAGACTGCTATGTGGATCTCTTAACATCTGCAGGAAAAACATGTCAGACTCTGCATTTTTCCAGTGCCCTCCTCTACACAATCTTTCCATCTATAGGCCCGCAAACTTTAATAATGCAGAGTTATAGGCAGAGTTACCCCCCATTTCCCTATAGCTCCCCTTTCCCTATAGGCAGAGTTACCCCCCCCCACCCCATAGGTATAGGCAGTGTTACCCCCACTTGCCTATAGGCCGAGTTACCCCCCTTTCCCCATAGGTATAGGCAGAGGTACCCTCCCCCCCCTATAGCCCCCCCCCCTTTTTCCCCCATAGGTGTAGGCATAGTTAAAAAAAAAATGATGCTTACCTGAGGTCCCACGCAGTGATCTCCTCAGCAGCAGGGGCCCACGTCTTCTCCCCTCCACAGTATAGGCGCCAATGAGTCTCATCGGCATCTGTACTGCGTGCTGCGTTGGGGCGGAGGTCACATATCCTCTGTGTAAGCTGCAGATGCTTCTCACACAGAGGGGACGCCTTCTACTGTATGTACATGTATCGCGCATACAGGAGAAGGCAGCGCTGTCTGCTGGGGATCTGGGACGAGTATCCCGGATCCTCAGTAGCGGCGGCGGGCCCTTAACCCGGCCGGTCTACTTCCTGCTTGCAGTGAGCGGGGTCGGTCACGGAGCCCGGGCCCCGTACTTGGGTACTGCTACCCCCCTGATGGCGGCCCTGTGTACTGAATGTTTGTATGATAGATATATATATATATATATATATATGTGTGTACAGGTGTAATATTATTATTTACAGTTCCCCTATTCAAAAGGAAATTGACAGCAGCATCCCGATTCCGGAATCTCCAGAAAGAACAGACATGTCTTTTCTTTCTGCAGAGAGGAGATCTATAACCGTCTATGAGACGGCGCATCTCCGAGCGGTCCTATCGCCGGTATGTTTTCCTGGAGCACCGCTGTCTGTGAAATATCCACACAGAGATTCTCCGTGTGAACATTCCACCATGTGAATATAGCCTTCTTTTCACTTCCTTTAGGTGGCTTCGGTATGTATATGTTTACCAACTGTGTATATCCTCAGCAGGAGATGTGAGGAATTCAGATCCACCTCCATACACCAGGCTGTACTTACAGCCATAAAGTCTCCTGTGGCTTTTGACTCTGGAGTTTTTTTTTTGGATCAGTTGACCAAAATAAGCCCCACCCTGCAAAGATCATATTAGCTAATAAGTGACAATCCCGAGGGAGTTCAGAACATCTTCCCTCTTTTAGAACAGAAATTCCCAACTTGTGAGCCACATGTAGAGAATTTTTGAATGTGTCATGAAATTACAAACATTTGCTAATACTTATTTTACTGTTAAAGTTGACACTAGTATTATACAATGCAAACTTGCACTGTTTGGTGGTTAACCCCTTCCCGCTGCATATGTCCAAGCATCCGACACGTTCGCGCAATTGGACGTATGCATACGTCCTAGCAACCTCCGGCACTGCCGTGGGCAGCGCAGGAGATTGGTGATGGGAACCGGCTGTTAATCCCAGTTAGAGTCCCACCACAGCTGCCGGAGCCTTGATCGTACCGATCCTGGCAGCATTAACCCCCTAGATGCCGTGCTCAATCCTGATCACGGCATCTATGGTGATGACAGGGGGAGCGCTCTCCCCCTGTTCACCAACGGTGGCGGCGCGATACGATCGTGGGTCGCCGTTGGTTGCTATGGCAGCAAGAGGTCAGATCATGACCTCCTGTCTGCCTGCTACGGAAGCCCGTGAGATCCAGCCAGAGGCTGGATCGTACAGGCTGTAGTGTGTGCAGCTCATCAGGTCATACTGTGCTGCAGTATAAATGTATTGCAGCATAGTGTAACCTAAAAAATAAAATAAAAAGTTCTTCCATAAAAGTATGAAGTGTAATTAAAAAAAAAATGCCCATTTCCCAATAAAAGCCCTATATTATCACCAAAAAAGATCAAAAACACAAATCATATACATAATAGGTATTGCCACGTCTGTAATGACATGTACTATAAAACTATAATGTAAATTATCCCACACGGTGAACGCCGTAAAAAAAAACATCAAAAAAAGCACAAAATTCGCCAATTTTGGTACAAATAGCAGAATAAAAAAGATCATAAGGTAGCACATAGCACTAAAATAAGACCAATAAAAAGTACAGCTCATTTCACAAAAAAAATAAGCCCTTACTCAATGGCATCGGACGAAAAATAAAAAAGTTACGGCTGTTGGAAAATGAATGGCAGAAAAAGAATTTTGCTCAGAAGAGGAAAAAGAACATAGAAAGCTATATAAAATGGATATCGCCATAATTTGAAACGCCAGAAATTTTCCAGTTTTTCACAATATTTTGAAGTTTTTCACAAAAAAAGCTGCATGTGTAAACAAAAATGCACCACTTATATAAAGTACAATATGTCACGAAAAAACTATCTCGGAATCGCTCTGCTCAGAAAAAGCATTCTAAAGTTATTACCATTTAAAGAGATTTAAAAAAAATTGAGGTAAAATGGGTCCGTCCTTAAGGGGTTTTATTTATTTATTTATATAGCACCTACAGATTCCGCAGCGCTTACAATTATGGGGTACAAACAAAGACAAGTATCAGACATAAAATTACACAATAACTATTCAAACAAGAGGTGTGGGGATATGTTGAGGATATGTTGAGGCCAATTAAAGAATGTTATAAGCCTGTCTGAAGAGATGTGTCTTTAGGCCACATTTGAAACTATGGATGTTGTTGTTGAGTTTGAGGGATTGAGGGATAGCATGCCAGAGAACCGGTGCAGCACGAGTGAAGTCTTGGAGACGGGAGTGAGAAGTTCGGATTATAGAAGATGTTAGTGTGAGGTCATTAGCAGATCGTAGAGAACGTGTAGGATGGTAGACAGAGATGAGAGAGGAGATGTAGGGAGGTGCAGCATTGTGGAGAGCTTTGTGTGTCAGACTGAGGATTTTGTACTGTATTCTGGACTGAATTGGTAACCAGTGTAGTGACTGGCACAGGGAGGAGGCGTCGGTGTAGCAGCTGGAGAGGAAGATGAGTCTGGCTGCACCATTAAGGATGGACTGGAGAGGAGAGAGTTTGGAGAAAGGAAGGCCTATTAGTAAAGAGTTACAGTAGTCGAGGCGGGAGTGAATCAAAGCAATAATGAGAGTTTTAGCAGTTTCAGTAGTGAGAAACGGGGGGATTCTGGAAATGTTTTTGAGATGCAGGTGACAAGAATGTGAAAGAGATTGAATATGGGGAGTGAAAGACAGATCAGAGTCAAGTATAACTCCAAGACAGCGAGCCTGCTGCCCGGGAGTTATGGTAGTACCACATACCGAGATGGAAATGTCAGGGTTAGGTACAGTATCAGTTGATGGAGAAAAGACAAGAAGTTCTGTTTTAGATATGTCTACTATGAAGTCAGTTGCCAGTAAATATGGTCAACATTAGACTCTTATGGTAAGCCACACAGCACAGGACCCGTGTGGCTACTGAGCCAATATTTGGGGATCACTATTCTTGTGTATACATTCATTGTGTATTCATTGAGTATATCAATCGGAAGTGCAACATTTGTAATTATCACAATAAGTTTATGTTTAATATCCTTCAAAATACTCAGTTGTGGCAAGACAGTGTGGATTTCTTTCCTCTCAATGACTGCAGCTCCTGAAGATGCTAGTGAGTGGTGTTGCAAGTGTTACTTCTCTGAATGTGTATAAGACATCTTTCTAGCATCTTTACAATAACAAAGCTGTTAGAAAACAGAGGTTATTAATTAAATAACCACAAGAAACAGCACGTACATCTCATGTTCTAATGTGTCAAATGTCTACGGGAGGAAAATAAACATATCTGCTTCACCATCATAAACTAGGAAAATAAACAGGTAATAATATTGATACAAACAACATTTTTTAAAAGCCATAATGTTCTCTCTGCCTCATATTAGGTGAAAGTTATTTCATTTTCCACTCTATGTTGTTTAATAGATGTTTGCTTAATTTCCATAATGAATAAAGAGCATTTCCTGCTAAATAAATATATTACCAGTAAATATAAAAAGTCCATGGATACAGCAGTCGGCACAGGCGGCTCCACTATCAACTACTTCTATGGCCCAGAGAAACAAGGCAGCAAGGTATATACACACAGACCTCTGTGCTCCTGGAGAGTATGACAGCAATCTAGAATCCAAATAAAAGAGGCACTCACCAGAATGATATGTGAAATGGGTAGGCTAAGTTTACACTTGTTTTTTTGGCAACAGTAAATTTTTTTTTTTTTTTTGGGCAAAAACACCCAAACTGCTCAATGGTGGCCAGATTTTAGCAGGGAGTCAATAAGGAGCTGCAAAATGCCAAAGTTGGTTAGTTGTTTTTGGTTTTTTTTCCTCACCCCGGTGTTTTGAACGATTTGGCAGTTTCGCCAAATCGCAGCATGCTAAGTCTATGGCGTTTTTTTAAGCAAAAACTACATAGTTTCAGTATTAAAGGGAAGTGGTGATATATAACATCACTAAATCCCTCCGTAGCCTAACAGTTTTCGGTGCAGCATAGCACTGCAGTGGAAACTGTCCATGCTGTCAATGGGGATAAGCTTTTCCCATGGCTATACAGCCACAAGCACAGCTCATGCCAGGCAGGAAATACACAGTAAAAACAGTGATCTGTATATATTCACTGGTCTATTATAAGCTCTTACAGGGCTACACGCTATGCGCCAGCCCTGTAGGAAAAGAGTTAACTTCCGCTGCTAAGCAGTGCTGAATAACTCTTTGTGGGTTATACAGTATTTTCAGTCATTTATAGATGGTTAGATATACTGTATTCAGTACCCAGGCAATCATTACTTCCCTGGCTCTTGTCATGGCCTGGTCCAGTATACCCCTGCCCATAGTGATGATGAAATTAGAGGCAGAGATACAGCCCGGAGCCAGGGCGAGGAGTATGGCATTGTTCTCATTATGGGTGTTGTATAATATGAACAGACCCTTTCTGGCAGTTTCTTCCCAAACAGAGAGCCTCCAGACAAACATTATTGAAAAGGACAGACCACTTTTGCAGTAAAGCTTTTGACATAGTATACTTAATTGAGCAAAAAAATAAAAAAAAGATAAACCCTTTTATGGCTCTGTAGATGGAAAAATAAAACAGGTATGACTTTCAGAAGCCAATGAGAAAAAAACAAACTGCAAAAACTAGCCTGGTCCTTAAGGAGTTAAATTAATTTTCAGCTAAAACAGATTATATTGTCTGCATAGGCACCAAACTCTGGCAGGATCTTAGAAGGAATGAAAGCATTGAGTAATGCTAAGACTTGTAATTGGAATTCAGTAGGCTAGAACAACTTCTGGCCGTGTTCTTACACTAGTCACCAATCATAACACGTGTACTGTGCAAAGGTATTAACCAGAACATTGACTATGTAGACAGTGAGTGACTATGTAACCGTAAAAGTAATAACTGAAAGGTAGAAATGTATTTTCATTTTTTCCCATAGCTCCATATTATTGACACAGTCATCTGCCAAAAACATCTTTTCATCGTTCAAATTGCTCATGCAAGAAGCTTGTAAGAAGTTGGTTGTGTGCTACCCAGAGAATCTTCTACACAAATACACATTTCACCCGTAGGACTCCACAAATATCATGCTGGATCCTGGCACATTACTGGCCCAAGGGTTTAAAGAAGTTATATACAGTACAGTAAAAGGCAAATTTGAAGACATTTATGTCTTCATTGAAAGGCTTCCTTCAGACACAATTTTTTTTTTTTAATGCTACAAAAATCTGCCCCCTCTTCTTCTTTGCTAATTTTGTGGTGTTTTTGTTTTTCCCAAAATAGTGGGGGAATTTCTTACTGTCTGTATAAATACCTTTCTTTTTACCCCCATTTGCCCAAGTGTACATCATGTGTACTTCCCCCACAGTTATAAAAGTAGCATAGACGTAGACACGTTTTCAAGTCTCGTCCAGGTTGTTGTGAATTTGTGGTGCTAAGAGTTGTTTTGCGACAAAAAAAAAGTGCCTTTACAAAGGTTGCACAAAATAAATTCAAAACCACTGCACAGTCGTGCCTAGAAACCCTCCACCATAGACTGGTTTGTAAAAGACTTCAAATAGAAATATTTTGAGCAAAAACACGCTGTGACAAACTACTACAACAAACATATACAACAAAGTTGAAAACAAATGATAAATTCCCCTCAAAGTGTATTATAGAATTTTTTGTGGTTTCATGTGCTTCTAGAATTCCTAATGAAGAATGTAAAGAAAAAGTACCAGAAGAAATGCCCACAACCAATTATACATGCATTTTTTCTATGCATGATTTTCAATCTATGGAAAAAAAAAACACCACAAACTAGGTAACAAAAAAAATGCCTTAGCATTTTTGGAAAATCTGTTAGACTGAGTTCACATATGTCCGGTGTCTGCCACAGTTTCCCTCCAGTGTGCACCGGAGGGAAACTGATGCTAGAACTGATCCCATTTATTTGAATGGGACAGTTCACAATCATCCAGCGTCTCAATTTTGACGCCAAATGGTTGGACACACTGGACGGCACCGGACAGGGAAACACAGCTTGCTGTGTTCCCCTGTCCATTGCCCAGAAACAATGGACACCAGATGCAACACAACTGATGGCAAGTTGTCATCAGTTGTGGCATCAGTTGGGTCGAGATTTAGGCTGAGTTTACTTATGTCAGATACCGAACATATGTGAACCCAGCCTTACTGACCACCACATATGGGAAAAATATCGACAAGAACACATGGTAAGCATAGCATGTTATAATTCCCTATTGACTCCCAGCTGAAACAATTTTTCAGAAAGACACTTGTGCCAAATCACCCTGAGGCTATGTTCTTACATAGTATTTTGTTCAGTATTTTTAACCCAAACCAGGAATGAAACCAACGCAAAAAAAAACTATAGAAAGATGGAAAGGTTTGCACCTTTTTTTTGTGTTCCACTTCAGGTTTTGGTAAAAAAAAAAAAAAATAAGCTAAATCCTGACCAGAATGCTATGGGGGAGATTGATCAAAACTTGAAGAAAGACAGAAGAAAAGTTGTTCAGTTGCCCATAGCAACTAATTAGATTATTAAAAATAAATAAAAGCAGCAATCTGATTGGTTGCTATGGGCAACTTTTCCTCCACGCAAATATTGATCATTTGACAGATATGATCATTTTTTTAGCCATTTACTGCTTCAAAAGCATCCGATTTTACTGTGTGAACATGGCCTTATAGTTTTTCTCTATGTTTGTTCGTCTCATGGCTTTGGCTACATACTGACTAGTTGAAATACACTGCTCAAAAGAATAAATGGAACACTTAAACAACACAATGCTACTCCAAGTCAATCACACTTCTGTGAAATGACACTGTCCACTCAGGATGCAACACTGATTGACAATTTCACATGCTGTTGTGCAAATGGAACAGACAACAGGTGGAAATTATAGGCAAGACACCCCCAATAAAGGAGTGATTCTGCAGGTGGTGACCACAGACAACTTCTCAGTTCCTATGCGTCCTGGCTGATGTTTTGGTCACTTTTGAATGCTTTCACTCTAGTGGTAGCATGAGACAGAGTCTACAACCCAAGGAGTCTATAACCCTCTGTGCTGTGTCTGTTAGCGCAGTGTCCAGAGCATGGAGGCGCTACCAGGAGACAGCCCAGTACATCAGGACACGTGGAGGAGGCTGTAAGGGGGAAGCAACCCAGCAGCAGGGCTGCTACTTCCACCTTTGTGCAAGTAGGAGCAGGAGGAGCACTGCAAGAGCTCTGCAAACCTCCAGCAGGTCACAAATGTGCATGTGTCCACTCAAATGAAAACAGACTCAGAAACAGACTCCATGAGGGTGGTATGAGGACCCAACGTCCACAGGTGGGGGTTGTGCTTACAGCCCAACACCATGAAGGATGTTTGGCATTTGCCAGAGAACACCAAGATTGGCAAATTCGCTACTGGTGCCCTATGCTTTTCACAGATGAAAGCAGGTTCAAACTGAGCACATTACAGATGTGATAGAGTCTGGAGATGCCATGGAGAACCTTCTGCTGCCTGCAACATCCTCCAGCATGATCAGTTTGGTGGTGGGTCAGTAATGGTGTGGGGTGGCATTTCTTTGGGGGGCCACACAGCCCTCCATGTGCTTGCCAGAGGTAGCCTGACTGACATTATGTACCAAAATGAGATCCTCAGACCCCTTAGGGTCCCCCCCTTTATGGTCTCATTTGCTGGTGCGGTTGCCCCTGGGTTCCTCCTAATGCAAGACAATTCTAGACTTCATGTGGCAGAAGTGTGTCTGCAGTTCCTGCAAGAGGAAGGCATTGATGCTATGGACTGGCCCACCCATTCTTCAGACCTGAATCCGATAGAGCACATCTGGGACATCATGTCTCGCTCTATCCACCAATGCCACGTTGCACCACAGACTGTCTAGGAGTTGGCGGATGCTTTAGTCCAGGTCTGGGAGGACATCCCTCAGGAGACCATCAGCCACCTCATCAGGAGCATGACCAGGCATTGTAGGGAGGTCATACAGGCACATGGAGGCCACACACACTACTGAGCCTCATTTTGACTTGTTTTAAGGACATTACATCAAAGTTGGATCAACCTGTAGTGCGGCTTTCCACTTTGAGTATAACTCCATATCCAGACCTCCATGGGTTGATAAATTTGATTTCCATTGAATCATATGAAATACTTTCCTCTTTACATAGTTGTCAGCACATTCAACTATGTAAAGACAAAAGTATTTCACACGATTAGTTCATTCAGATCTGTTATCTTGGTGTCCCTTTTTTTTTTTTTTTTTTTGAGCAGTGTACAATGTGTAAACCTAGCCTGACATATATTATAAGTATCACTTCATTCCAATAAAACCTCCAAACCACTAAGGGTTAATTCAGGCGAAGACAATGGATCGTGGTGTGTACAGAATGCTGTGCCTGAATTAACCATTAGTGGTTTGGAGGTTTTATTGGAATACTGAACACCACGAGGTGGTGGAGAGAACCGGCTGCACTTTGGACATTTTCCTATACACGATCACCAGAGTTGTGCCTGTTTGTCAGCACAACTCTTTGGGTAAGCGCAAATGATTATTGTATGCGGTTTCTACCCATCTTTTTTTGCACTACGGAGCGCTCTCTGTGTTCTTTTGTAAATATCACTTCATGGTATTGAAATTGATGATGAGTTAGATGAAATGGAAAATGATTTGTGTATTGAAAGCATTAAATAAAAAATAAACGGAAAAGGTCTTTGAAGGACACAATCTCATCTTAATAAAAAAAAAGTATATGAAACAATTTGTGCAGTGAATCATTTAGAAATAAATGATACAGAGAAAAAAAGACTTACAAGACAGGAAAATAATTGCTGCTACAAAGTGAAGGGGCACCGGATGTCAGTGAGGAGCCGGACCCTGCTGTTCTCTCTATTGCTCTGTCCTTAGATTTTACTGTTAATTTGTAGAATAAGAGTAGACACTGGAAACACACGTGTCAGTAACATGTTTTGTTTATCGGTAACCCCAGGTTTGTAAATGGAGATGTGATAAAGCCTGGTTCTGTTAGCGGCACCCACAGGAGGATCTAATAGACAACATACTGACTAATTAGACAAGAGCGAATGTTTGATCATTTGGTAGATCCAGTTTCCTGGGTGACACAGAACTCCAGCCACACTCCACATCCTACTTCAAATGAATTGTCTGATCCAATTAGCCAGGAAAACATTGCAGCCAGACACTCACCACAACAATACAGTCACTTTAACTCTTTCCCCAGTAGACCTAATAATACAGAGCCAGAGCCAGTTATAGAAATAATCAAGAATGACAACTTGTATTCTCTATCTTATTGATAAGGTTGGGTTCATACAATGTAAAATTAAAAAAAGCAATAAAAATGAATAATGGACTTTATTAAAGTCTATGAAAAAGCATCCATCAGTGCACACATTGTACTGTGTATATTGACAGCCACAATTCTAACGTTTGAATTACTGGTGCTTTTTATATAGTTTGCTATTTTTTGTTTTGTTTTTGTTTTTTTTCCCACCATTCTCATGCCCCCACTTATTTGTTAATGTGTGTTTCTGTCATTGTTTTTTGTTTTTTACTTTATTTATCAAAAAAAGGAAATACAAAACAATACATTGCATTCACATTTTGTATCCTTATTTTTTTTTTACTATATATATCCCCTCCCTCCAATACCCCTCCCTTCCCTTGCTGAGCAACCAATAATAGAGAAAAAAAAGTTATTAAAAAAGCAGAAGTATATTAAAGGAGTAATCAAATGGAACACATTTTTTTTTTCAAAACTGGTGCCAGAAAGTTAAACATATTTGTAAATTACTTCCAATAAAAAATCTTAATCCTTCCAGTACTTATCAGCTGCTGTATACTACAGAGGAAGTTGAGCTGTTCTTTTCATTCTGACCACAATGCTCTCTGCTGACACCTCTTTCCATGTCAGGAACTGTCCAGAGCAGAAGCAAATCACCACAGCAAACCTCTCCTTATCCGGAAAGTTCCTGACATGGACAGAAGTGTCAGCAGTGTCAGCAGAGAGCAATGGTCAGACTGAAAAGAACAACTCAAACTACTCTGTAGTATACAGCAGCTGATAAGAACTGGAAGTATTAAGGTGTTTTAGTATACATAATTTACAAATCTGTAAAATGTAAAGGGGTACTCCATCCCTAGACATCATGCCCTCTATACAAAGGATAGGGGATAAGATGTATGATCATGGGGGTCCTGTCGCTGGAAACTCCTGCGATCTCCCTGCTACACCCCAGTCATCTTGTGCACGGAGCGATCTTCGCCCTATGCCTGATGACTGGTGATGCAGGGCCCGGATGCGCTCTCCATGCACAAGATGACTGGAGTGCTGTAGGAGAGATCGCTGGGGTTCCCCACAATCAGGACTCCACGATCAGACATCTTCTCCCCTATCCTTTGGATAGGGGATAAGATGTCTAGGGGCGGAGTACCCCTTTAACTCCCACTCTCTCCCTTCCTCACATACCCACCAATGAGTTTAGTAGTCTCCATCCACTCCACTATACTGGGAGACTAATATGGACATTTATCAACGGGTTTAGTCAGGTTTTCTTTACTATAATTGTCGCAAAATTGTCGCAACTGCGACTACGCGATTTTTCGTGCGGCATTTTGACTGGAAAGCGAGAAAAGCAAGTTTTCCTAAAATTTACTATGTAGTAATAATTTTAAAATGGACTACGGGTAGTCAGGTATTTATTAACTGCGACAGTCGCAACTGCGCAAAAAAAAGTCGCAACAGCGTTAAAAATTGACAAAATTTACTCCAGCTCAAACATGGAGCAGAAAAAGCTACTACCAAAGTAAAAAAGGAAAAATTGCTTATGTGAAAGAAAATTATTAACAGACTGAAACCAGTTGATAAATATGTCGCACATAAGCAAAAAAAAAGTAAGGAAAAAATTACTAAAAAAAAAAGAATACATAAGCAAACATTGATAAATGTCCCTCTAAGAGAATAGCCATCTTCTAACTAACATCAATTGGTCATAGAAAAACAATACATTTAATTAAACATTTTTTACCACTTTTATTGTGTTTGCCCCGAGTTATCTCCCAGAATCACTATCACTGGCAAAAATTAAATTTCTACACTCAGCATTGCCTGTATTTCTATCAAATATATCTCTCCAGTATTTCTGAATTTTTACACATTATTGAGGATATTCATCAAGGCCTGTTCTGACAAAACGTTGACCAGTCGCCCATTGCAACCAATCAGATTGCTGCTTTTATTTTTCAGAGACCTTTTCAAATATAAAAGAAGCGATCTGATTGGTTGATATGGGCAACTTAGCAACTTTTCCACTGGACAGGTTTTGATAAATCTTCCTATATAAGTTTTCTTGTAGTTTTTACCTTCACCACTTTCTTAATTCTTAATCTCTGATCCTATTTGGATTTGTCATTGTTGTGTTGTTGTCATTGTTATGTGAGCTAACAACTATATTGATGTATTAAAATATAAGAAAAAAGATACTGTTGCAAGTTTTAATTTAACAAACATGTTTGGGTCCTAGGGCAATAATTATCAGATATATAGTCCATGAATAAAAAGGGTTCTCTGGGTAACTAAACCCATAGCCCATCCTTTCCCTCTCATCAACCTATTTAATTGAATTCTAAAAATAATTCATTAGCTTAAGGCTAGGTTTCCACTTGGTTTTTTTTGTACACCTAAAAAAACGCCAGCAAAAACGCCAGAAAAACTGCCACAGGTTTTTCCTGCGTATTGGCAGTTTTTCTGGTGTTTTTTCGGGCGTTTTCCCTGGTGTGTGGAAACAGCCAAATTTGTCCCCTGTGGCAGTTTTTTCACTGTCTTCAGGTACCACTCTGTGGGTCTGATGCTGAGCGCCCAGTCCACAGAGTGTAAGGAGGTGAGGAGGGATGTACAGTATAGTATACAGGAGTGCATAGTGTACCCGTGTATACTATACAGGAGCCGAGAATCCGGTCACTATACTATACTGACAAGACTCCCTGCTCCTATAGCCCTCTGGGCGATATACAGAATATACAGCTATCTACAGATAGCTGTATATAGTGTATACAGAACAGGAGGTCGACTTACCTCCCTCCCTCCCTCTGTCAGTGTAGCTCTGCCCCATAGTGATGACGTCATTAAGGGGCGGAGCTACAGACGGGATTAAGGCTAGTAAGTCTGAAGCTCTGTTCACATTGTCCGTTTTGGATAATGGGAACAAACCCTTCTGTCAGTGTCTACCCAGACAGGGAGACTTCAACTGTTGCTAAACTACATCTCCCAGCATGCCCAGACAGCCAAAGGCTGTCTGGGCATGCTGGGAGTTGTAGTTTTGTATCAATTGGAGGCTCCCTCTTTAGGTAGACATTGCATTATGGGCGCTCTCCCCTGCAGAGAGAGCAAAAAATGTCCTAACCCATTTTTTTTTTTTTTTTTTCTCTTCTCGTTTAAGATCCATGTATGCAGAGGATTACGATGGATTCGATGGATTACGACAGATGAACTTGATTTTTAATAAAATGGTTAACGAGGGCTGTGGGGGGTGTTTATTAAAATACAATAATTTTTCCAATGTGTTGTGTTTTTTTTATTGAATATTCAGACTTAGTCTAATAGACGGAATCCATTACTAAGCCGGGGCTTAGCATTAGCTGGCGCTAACCCCCAATTATTAGCCGGTAACAGGCTGGCATTATTTAGGCTGGGGAGGGCCAGTAACAATGGTCCTCACCCACCTTGGTAACATCAGGCTGGGAGCAGTAGTACCTGCATTAACCCCTTAACGACGCAGGACGTATATTTACGTCCTGCGCCGGCTCCCGCGATATGAAGCGTCGGTCGGTCCTATCGCTCATCAACGGTTGGGACCCGCGGCTAATACCACACATCGCCGATCGCGGCAATGTGCGGTATTAACCCTTTAGAAGCGGCAGTCAGAACCGCCGCTTCTAAAGTGAAAGTGAAAGTATCCCGCCTGCTCAGTTGGGCTGTTCGGGACCGCCGCGGTGAAATCGCGGCGTCCCGAACAGCTTACAGGACACCGGGAGGGCCCTTACTTGCCTCCTCGGTGTCCGATCGACGAATGACTGCTCCTTGCCTGAGATCCAGGCAGGAACAGTCAAGCGCCGATAACACTGATCACAGGCGTGTTAATAAACGCCTGTGATCTGTGTAAAAGATCAGTGTGTGCAGTGTTATAGGTCCCTATGGGACCTATAACAATGCAAAAAAAAGTTTAAAAAAAGTGTTAATAAAGGTCATTTAACCCCTTCCCTAATAAAAGTTTGAATCAACCCCCTTTTCCCATAAAAAATAAATAAAACAGTGTAAATAAAAAAAAATAAACATATGTGGTATCGCCGCGTGCGTAAATGTCCAAACTATAAAAATATATCATTAATTAAACCGCACGGTCAATGGTGTATGCGCAAAAAAATTCCAAAGTCCAAAAAAGCTTATTTTTGGTCACTTTTTATACCATTAAAAAATGAATAAAAAGTGATCAAAAAGTCCGATCAAAACAAAAATTAAACCGATAAAATCTTCAGATCACGGCACAGAAAATGTGTCCTTATACCACCCTGTACGTGGAAAAATAAAAAAGTTATAGGGGTCAGAAAATGACATTTTTAAACGTATAAATTTTCCTGCATGTAGTTATGATTTTTTCCAGAAGTACGACAAAATCAAACCTATATAAGTAGGGTATAATTTTAACCGTATGGACCTACAGAATAATGATAAGGTGTTATTTTTACCGAAATATGCACTGCGTAGAAACGGAAGTCCCCAAAAGTTACAAAATGGCGTTTTTTCTTCGATTTTGTCACACAATGATTTTTTTTTCTGTTTCGCCATGAATTTTGGGTAAAATGACTAATGTCACTGCAAAGTAGAATTGGTGACGCAAAAAATAAGCCATAATATGGATTTTTAAGTGGAAAATTGAAAGGGTTATGATTTTTAAAAGGTAAGGAGGAAAAAACGAAAGTGCAAAAACTGAGTCCTTAAGGGGTTAATAGAAAGATTGCAGCGAGTGTAACTTCTGACACCCAATGCGATCGTCCGCTCTTCTATGATCCCCTGCACTGACATATATATACACCTATTCTTATTTCCCACAGAGTTGTGATTGGCTGGAACCATCTGGACAATCACAGCTCTCTGCGGGAAATATGAATATGTGTATATATACGTGAGTGCAGGGGACCATAAAAGAGCGGCCGGCCGCATCTATACATTATACAGAAGGATCGCAAGGGACCCCTGCGATCTTTCAATTAGTACAGGTAACTACTACTCCCATCATGGAACAGTGTGTTCCATGCTGGGAGTAGTAGTACTACCTAAAAAATATTAAAAGAAAAAAAAAAAGGAAAACACACACTACATTTTTAGTATTATCAGCTACATTTTCAGTGCCCTACCTGCCCACATAAATTGATTCCTGTTTAAAAATTTATTACAATTTTGTTATAAAAAAGATAAATTTCGTTAAATACAATTTTTTCCATCACTACTGTATCTTTTTTATTATAATTTTTTAATGGTACCCTACGAAATTTTTATGAAAAAGGTATTTCCATCACTTTTTTGGATCGCTAAAGTCCAAATGAGAATAAAAACCGCCTGAAAAAACGCCAAAGTTAAAACCAACATGGCGTTTTCTCTTGGCGTCTTTTCACTCCCATAGACTTCTATGGAAGGAAAACGCCAAGATTTTTCCGGAAAAAACGCCAAAGTCTCGCCAAAAGGATAAAAAAAAACGCCAAACTGAAAAATGGCAAGTGGATATGGCATTTTGCAGTTCCCTAATGACTTGCAGCTAACATCTAGCCGCAGCGTTTTTTCACAAAAAAAAAACGCCACGCGAAAGAATGGGCGTTTTTATTGGCGTTTTTGTTAAAAAAGAAAAAAAACAAGTGGAAACCTAGCCTTACAGAGTAGTTTCCCCTCTGTGGTTGTCACTTACATACATAAAGTAGGGGATTACATAATCTGGCCATCCACTCGGTCTCTGTCCAAGTGCCTCTCTAAGAGCAGCCCCCACCCTCCTAAGAGACACTGACCGTGTGGTTTCTGCCCTGCACTAATAGGTCATCCTCTCTTAAGTGCTGAGAACTGGGAGGTGTGTGCAGCCTCCTCCAATCAGACATCACTGTTTTGTACTAAAGACACTTTTTGTGTGCTGCGTTTTTTTCTTTTTTTGTAGATAGATAGAGGAAAGTAGTTTTAGCATGCTCCACACCTTGCCAAACTTTTGTCCTTCAATTTATATAATATATGTGGCAAAAGTACAACATTTTATTCACAGGGTACATACAGATATAGCCATGGTTAACTTAAATGCGTTAACCCAAGTCAGCAAGGGACATCCTAATGCACTAGAGATTGTTGTTGTTATTATTATTATTATCATTATTTATTTATTTTTATAGCAGTCTTGGTTCAGTACTTAACCCCTTAACAACACACCCATTTTGGCCATAGTCACTTTTCATTTTTGCGTTTTTTTTTTCATCCTTGGCTTATAAGAAACATGAGGGAGATTTATCAAACCTGTGCAGTGGAAAAATGAAGCAGTTGCTTATAGCAATCAATGAGATTGCATCTTTAATTTTTTAAAAGGCTTCTAAAAAATTAATGAAACAATATGATTGGTTGTTATGGACAACTGTACTACTTTTTCTTTGCATAGATTTTTCCCAGCAAGCCCTAAGGTCTCTTAAAGGGGTATTCCAGGCCAAAACTTTTTTTTATATATCAACTGGCTCCGGAAAGTTAAACAGATTTGTAAATTACTTCTATTAAAAAATCTTAATCCTTCCCAAAAAAAGTTTTGGCCCTTTAAGTCACTAGTCACCCCTGTGGGCTGTATAAACTAAGCTGTGTAGACTATTCCACCATTCCACCTGTCTAATTCAGTAAAACTACCGTTCTTCCATAACTTGGCGTCGGAGTCATTACTGCCCCAGTGCCTAGCCCAGGATCCAGCGATATACCTTCGGGTGGTATTGAGGATAAATCACGTCCTAGAGTCATGAATACAAGGGGTTAATGCCATCTGCCCCTAGGGTAATTCAATCTGCCCTGCATCACACCCTCTACCAAACACTTTGTGGTACAACTGACATGTTCTTTTTATTCTGCAGGTCAATACAATTAAAATGATAGTTGTAGGTAGAAGTGACGGAGCGGCCCTGCTAACTTGATATGGTGTTAATCACAATGTGCTATAAAGGATACATATGGAGGTAGACTCCTGACAGGTCACCCAGTACGAAAAAGGTCCCACTGGCGGTGCTAGATGAAAAGGTGAATACGTTCAGACAAATGTTTGTAACAAGAAACACACCTGCACTCACCGCTAGGGTACCGCAACTCCGGCTTGTCTCATCCGATTCCTCTTATCAAAGACCGGGCATCTCAGATGTAATGGCGCTCAGAAGAAGGCGACTGCCGGCGGTTTCACGCAATCATAATGCGCTTCATCCGGCCTTACTCACATCATCGCGCCGTGCAACTTTAAGTAAAGCATAGCTGTGATCATGTGACCACCCATGACGTCAGCCACAAACCAGGTAAGGAAAAACTGTAAATAATACTAACTCCCCACTACCAAATGTGCTTTAAAAACACTATCTTTATTATGGTACTAACACTTTATATAAAGGAGGCTCTTTATACCTGTATACACCACGATGTGGGGAGACAGGCAATCCACTCTGTTTTGTCCCACACAGGAAAGTCTGAGGAGTTTGTTAATTTTATTTGTGAGGCCCTGAGATTTATTTTAGATAACAACATTTTTTCATATGACAACCAGTTTTATAGACAATGCTATGGTACGGCCATGGGGAGCCCAACCTCATGCTCGTACGCAAATTTATTTTTGACGATTTTTGAAAAATTATACATCTATAATCCTAATAATCCGTTTATGAGGTACATAAAGGCCTACTGGAGATATATGGACGATATTCTAATTGTCTGGGAGGGCACCAAGGAAAAGTTTGAGGACTTTGTACAGCATCTTAACTCAGTTAACTCTATGAATATGCTGTTTACGAGTGTATACGGCGGAGAAAGCCTAGAATTTCTGGACTTTAACCCCTTAAGGACCGGAGGTTTTTCCGTTTTTGCAGTTTCGTTTTTTGCTCCTTGCCTTTAAAAAATCATAACTCTTTCAAATTTACACCTAAAAATCCATATGATGGCTTATTTTTTGCGCCACCAATTCTACTTTGTAATGACGTCAGTCATTTTGCCCAAAAATCTATGGTGAAGCGGGAAAAAAAATCATTGTGCGACAAAATTGAAAAAAAAACGCTGTTTTGTAACTTTTGGGGGCTTCCGTTTCTACGTAGTACATTTTTCGGTAAAAATGACACCTGATATGTATTCTGTAGGTCCATACGATTAAAATGATACCCTACTTATATAGGTTTGATTTTGTCGGACTTCTGGAAAAAATCATAACTACATGCAGGAAAATTAATACGTTTAAAATTGTCATCTTCTGACCCCTATAACTTTTTTATTTTTCCGTGTATGGGGCGGTATGAGGGCTCATTTTTTGCGCCGTGATCTGAAGTTTTTAACGGTACCATTTTTGCATTGATAGGACTTATTGATCACTTTTTATTCATTTTTAAATGATATAAAAAGTGACCAAAAATGCACTATTTTGGACTTTGGAATTTTTTTGCGCGCACGCCATTGACCGAGCGGTTTAATTAATGATATATTTTTATAATTCGGACATTTCCGCACGCGGTGATACCACATATGTTTATTTTTATTTTTATTTACACTGTGTTTTTTTTTTTATTGGAAAAGGGGGGTGATTCAAACTTTTAATAGGGGAGGAGTTAAATGATCTTTATTCACTTTTTTTTTTCACTTTTTTTTTGCAGTGTTATAGGTCCCATAGGGACCTATAACACTGCACACACTGATCTTCTATGTTGATCACTGGTTTCTCATAAGAAACCAGTGATCAACGATTCTGCCGCATGACTGCTCATGCCTGGATCTCAGGCACTGAGCAGTCATTCGGCGATCGGACAGCGAGGAGGCAGGTAAGGGCCCTCCCGCTGTCCTGTCAGCTGTTCGGGATGCCGCGATTAGCCGCGGCTATCCCGAACAGCCCGACTGAGCTAGCCGGGAACTTTCACTTTCACTTTTAGCCACGCGGCTCAGCTTTGAGCGCGCGGCTAAATAGTTAATATCGCGCGGCGCCGCGATCAGCGCTGCGCGCTATTAGAGGCGGGTCCCGGCTTCACTATGACGCCGGGCCCGCCATGATATGACGCGGGGTTACTGTGTAACCCCGCGTTATATCGGAAGAGCAGGACCAAGGACGTACCGGTACGTCCTTGGTCCTTAAGGGGTTAAACTTGTAGTGAAAGATGGTTCACTATCTGCACAGTGCTTTAGAAAAGAAGTTGCTAGGAATGCGATTTTACATTATGAAAGCTCTCATCCAGCTCAAGTAAAAGACGCAATTCCGTACAGCCAATTTCTCAGGTTGAAAAGGAATAATAGTGATATTCATGACTTTGAGAAACAAGCTGAAGAACTGGCTTCTAGACTATCCAGAAGGGGTTATCCTGAGAAGGTAATCCGAAAAGGATATGAGAGAGCCTTCCCCTTGGATCGAAGAAAATTAATTTACAAAGAGAAACAGCATAAGATCGGTTTTCAGAAAGAGAATAAACGCTATGTATTTTCCTTCAAGAATGGTCCTATGAATGCAGGGCCGGATTAACGTAGGGGCGGATGGAGCTGCCGCTCCAGGCCCCTACATGAAAATAGGCCCAGTGGCCTGCACAGACGGCCCGCATAGGCCGCCCGGCACCCACGATAAATATAATAACAGAAAAAGAGGGCCGGCCCTGCTTCTTACTTACGGCCCTGGATCACTGCAGGCCACTGCAGCACTGTTTTCTTTTTATAAATAGTTAGCCTCCGGCCCTTTAAGATAAGTGCAGGGGCCGTGGCCGCAATGCATCTCTGGGAAGAGAGCAGAGGGAAGCTCCTCCCCCTCCCCCACACTCCTCTGTGTGCAGGCAGCAGCCCTATTGGAGCAGGCAGGTTCTTTGCTTCCTGTTCCATTGCTGACTTCATCACCCGCCCGCACCGAAGATGAACAGGAAGACTTCCCCTGCCCACCACTGCGGCCCTCCATACAACAGGTAATTTTCTGGGAGGAAAAGGTTGAGGGGCAAATTGCTGTTTGGGGGGTCAGTGGGAGTTAAATGGGCAATTTCTTAATGTTTCCTGAACAGGGGGCCTCAAGCAGTTTTAAAACTACAACTCCCAGCATGCCTTTGGCTGTCCAGACATGCTGGGAGTTGTAGTTTTGCAACACTTTATCTATCTATCTATCTATCTATCTATCTATCTATCTCCTATCCAGCTAACTCCTATCTATCTATCTATCTATCTCCTATCTATCTATCTCCTATCTATCTATCTATCTATCTATCTCCTATCTATCTATCTCCTATCTATCTATCTATCTATCTATCTATCTATCTCATATCTATCTCATATCTATCTATCTATCTATCTATCTCATATCTATCTATCTCCTATCTATCTATCTCCTATCTATCTATCTCCTATCTATCTATCTATCTATCTCCTATCTATCTATCTATCTATCTCCTATCTATCTATCTCATATCTATCTCATATCTATCTATCTATCTCCTATTTATCTATCGCATATCTATCTATCTATCTCCTATCTATCTATCTCATAGCTATCTATCTCATAGCTATCTATCTATCTATCTCATATCTATCTATCTCATATCTATCTATCTATCTATCTGTTTATCTCCTATCTATCTATCTCCTATCTATCTATCTATCTATCTATCTCCTATCTATCTATCTCCTATCTATCTATCTATCTATCTATCTATCTCATATCTATCTCATATCTATCTATCTATCTATCTCATATCTATCTATCTCCTATCTATCTATCTCCTATCTATCTATCTATCTCCTATCTATCTATCTATCTATCTCCTATCTATCTATCTCATATCTATCTCATATCTATCTATCTATCTCCTATTTATCTATCGCATATCTATCTATCTATCTATCTCCTATCTATCTATCTCATAGCTATCTATCTCATAGCTATCTATCTATCTATCTCATATCTATCTATCTCATATCTATCTATCTATCTATCTGTTTATCTCCTATCTATCTATCTCATATCTATCTATCTATCTATCTATCTCATATCTATCTATCTATCTCATATCTATCTCATATCTATCTATCTATCTAATATCTATCTATCTCATATCTATCTATCTATCTATCTATCTGTTTATCTCCTATCTATCTATCTCATATCTATCTATCTATCTCATATCTATCTATCTATCTATCTATCTATCTCATATCTATCTATCTCATATCTATCTCATATCTATCTATCTATCTCATATCTATCTATCTATCTCCTATCTATCTATCTATCTCCTATCTATCTCCTATCTATCTATCTATCTATCTAGCTAGCTAGCTAGCTATCTCTCTCATTTCTATCTTATATCTCATTGTTTCCTGACCATGGTGCCTCCAGCTTTTACAAAACTATAACTCCCAGCATGCGTTTGGCTGTCCAGGCATGCTGAAAGTTGTAGTTTAGCAACAGCTGGAGGCACCCGGGTTAGGAAACACTGATCTATCTATGTATCTAATATCTATATTATATCTGTGTTTCCAATATATCATTGTACCCAGTATACCAGTGTACCCAGTGATATAGTGTACCCAATATACCATTGTACCCAATATACCAGTGTACCCAGTGATATAGTGTACCCAATATACCAGTGTACCCAGTGATACAATGTACCCAATATACCAGTGTACCCAGTATACCAGTGCACCCAGTGATAGTGTTCCCAATATACCAGTGTACCCAATATACCAGTATACCCAATATACCAGTGTACCCAGTGATACAGTGTACCCAGTGTACCCAGTATACCAGTGTACCCAGTTTACTAGTGTACCCAATATACCAGTGTACCCAATGATAGTGTACCCAATATACCAGTGTACCCAATATACCAGTGATACAGTGTACCCAATATACCAGTGTATCCAGTGTACCCAATATACCAGTGTACCCAGTGATACAGTGTACCCAATATACCAGTGGACCCAATATACCAGTGTACCCAGTGATACAGTGTACTCTCCCCAGGGCACCGGCTGCTCTTCTGCCCCACATAGTGGATAGTCCTGATGGGCAGGGGCATATACTGTCACTTGGGTCCGGGTATATATACTGTCACTTGGGTCCGGGTATATATACTGTCACTGGGGTCCGGGTATATATACTGTCACTGGGGTCCGGGTATATATACTGTCACTGGGGTCCGGGTATATATACTGTCACTGGGGTCCGGGTATATACTGTCACTGGGGTCCGGGTATATACTGTCACTGGGGTCCGGGCATATACTGTCACTGGGGTCCGGGCATATACCGTCACTGGGGTCCGGGCATATACCGTCACTGGGGTCCGGGCATATACTGTCACTGGGGTCCGGGCATATACTGTCACTGGGGTCCGGGCATAAACTGTCACTGGGGTCCGGGCATAAACTGTCACTGGGGTCCGGGCATAAACTGTCACTGGGGTCCGGGCATATACTGTCACTGGGGTCCGGGTATATACTGTCACTGGGGTCCGGGTATATACTGTCAATGGGGTCCGGGTATATTCCTCTTTCCTTCCTCATTAAACTAAAGGGCTCTTGTTTTTCTTGTCCTGTGTTTTCAAATATATTGTTTTATAGATAATGTGGAAGTTAGTAGGCAGAGGGGGGGCCTTGAGTTGTGTAAGGGGCCCCAACATTTCTGATGGCACCCCTGGTCTTGTATATAATCACTTATATGGTATACAGATCCTGTGTACAGCTGGTAACTTTTGCTATATGGGCACTGTGTGGGGGAATACTGGACTGTGTATAGTGGTTTTATTCAGTACAGTATGGCGGTATTATCAAGTTATTGTGTGATGGTATATATTTCCTCCTTGTATACTGGTATTCTTGGTCATGGAAAATTATCTTACCTACGTTAACTTGTTATATATTTTCTTGTCTTTTATTTTGTGTGTAGGTTGGGGCATTAGGAGGCATTTGGATGGGATAGGGGCGTGGAAGAGATGTGGCCATGGGTGGAGCCTCACAGGGGGTCCTTGCTTTATTTGGTCCGAGGGCCCTGAGTGTTGTCAGTCGGCCCCTGCCTGGGTGGTCACATGGGCTGGGTAACCTCCTGACCAGCGTGACTCACGTCACGGTATTGTAGGACTCTCCTCCCCCCTGTCAGAAAGAGGATGGTATGTGCTGCTTTCCTGCCTGGCCCACGCCCATCAAAAAATGTTACTGTGTGACAGCGGCTGAGGTCCCACAGGCGGTCATTGTTCTCTGCTTCTGAAGTCCCCCAAAAAGGTACCACCACCAGTCATGAACTGACTTGCAATTCAGGTACATAGAAAAGCTTGGTGACAATTTCTCACCTAGCTTTTCCATGCTCCTGAATGGCATGCCTGCTTATAAAAGCTCAGTTTTTATAGGCAGACATGCCATTCAGGAGCATGGAAAACTAGGTGAGAAATTGTCACCTAGCTTTTCTGTGTACCTGAATAGCAATGGTGCATATCATAGCTCAGCTATCATAGATAGATTTACCTATAACCTTTCTGTCATATCTGTCTATTCTATGGTAAGCAGATATGCAATTCAGGAGCCCAGAAAAGCTAGGTGACAATTTTTCACCTAGCTTTTTCATTCTCCTGATTGGCATATCTGCTTATAATAGCTCAGCTATTTTAGACAGATTTGACTAAAGGCTATAGGTAAATCCTATAATAACTGAGCTATTATAAGCAGATATGCCATTCAGAAGCATGAAAAATCTAAGCGAGAAATTGTCACCCAGCTTTTCTGTGCTCCTTAGTGCCATTTCTGCTTTTATTAGTTAAGCTAATATAGACGGATTTGCCTATAATTTATAGTAAGTTATCCTTATAGGCTATAAGCTGCAATGGCATTCAGGAGCACAGAAAAGCTAGGTGATAAGTTCTCACCTAGCTTTTTTATGCTCCTGAATGGCATATCTACTTATAATAGCACAGCTATTATAGACAGATTGGCCTAGAAGTTATAGACATGTGTGCTTGACCCCCTTCCTGCGAAAAAAAAGTAATAATAAAATTTTATTAACCCTTTCCCTAATAAAAGTTGAATGACCTCCCTTTTCTAATTTTCTAGACGCGACCACCAATAGCAGATCGGGGGCGGGGGGGGTTTACTTTCGTTTTCCCCGTCCTGCCCTCCCACATATATAGGCGGGGCAGGACGGAGAAACGACATGGACCGGCGCCGAAGATCCACTTACCGATCTTGGCGGGCGACGGAGGCTGCGGGTGACAGAGATCGGCGTGTGGCGATGACGTGCGGCTGGATCCAACGGAAGCCGGTGAGTTGCCTAGCAACATCTGGAGGGTACAGTTTGAGACCATTATACAGTGGTCTCTAACTGTAGCCCTCCAGATGTTGCAAAACTACAACTCCCAGGATGCCCAGACAGCTGTTTGGGCATGCTGGAATATGTAGTTTTGCAAAAGCTGGAGGGCTACAGTTTGAGACCACTATATAGTGGTCACTAAACTGTAGCCCTCTAGATCTTGCAAAACTACAACTCCTAGCATTCCCAAACAACTGTTTGCTGTCAGGGCATGCTGGGAATTGTAGTTTTGCAACAGCTGGAGGACCACAGTTTGGAGATCACTTTGCAGTGTTCTCTAAAACTGTAGCCCTCCAGATGTTGCAAAACTGCAAATCCCAGCATGTCCAAACAGCAATCAGCTGTCTCGGCATGCTGGGAGTTGTAGTTGCGTACCTCCAGCTATTGCATAACTACATCTCCCAGCATGCCGGTCGGCGATCAGTACATGCTGGGAGTTGTAGTTTTGCAACAGCTGGAGGCACACTGGTTAGAAAATGCTGAGTTAGGTAACAGAACCTAACTGAAGGTTTTCCAACCAGTGTGCCTCCAGCTGTTGCAAAAGTACAACTCCCAGCATGCACGGTCTGTCAGTACATGCTGGGAGTTGTAGTTTTGAAACAGCTGGAGGTTTGCCCCCCCATGTGAACGTACAGGGTACATTCATACGGGCAGGCTTACAGTAAGTTTCCTGCTTCAAGTTTGGGCAGCGGCAAATTTTTCTCCTAGCGGGAAACTCACCGTAACACGCCAGTGTGAACGTACCCTAAAAACACTACACTACACTACCACATAATAAAGAGTAAAACACTACATAAACACCCCCTTACACTGTCCCCCCCCCCCGCCCAATAAAAATGAAAACCGTATTGTATGGCAGTGTTTCCAAAACGGAGCCTCCAGCTGTTGCAAAACAACAACTCCCAGCATTTCCGGACAGCCACTGACTGTCCAGGCATGCTGGGAATTTAGCAACAGCTGGAGGCACCCTGTTTGGGAATCACTGGCGTAGAATACCCCAATGTCCACCCCTATGCGATCCCTAATTTAGTCCTCAAATGCGCATGGCGCTCTCTCACTTCAGAGCCCTGTCGTATTTCAAGGAAACAGTTTAGGGCCACATTTGGGGTATCTCCGAACTCGGGAGAAATTGCACTACAAATATTGGGGTCTTTTTCTCCTTTTACCCCTTATGAAAATGAAAAGTTGGGGCTACACCAGCTTGTTAGTGTAAAAAAAAAAAAAAAAAATTTACACTAACATGCTGGTGTTGCCCTATACTTTTTATTTTCACAAGAGGTAAAAAGAAAAAAAGACCCCCAAAATTTGTAACGCAATTTCTCCTGAGTACAGAAATACCCCAGATGTGGGCGTAAAATGCTCTGTGGGCGCATAACAAGGCTCAGTAGGGAGAGCGCACTATGTACATTTGAGGCCTAAATTGGTGATTTGCACAGGGGTGGATGATTTTACAGCGGTTCTGACATAAACGCAAAAATATAAATACCCACATGTGACCCCATTTTGGAAACTACACCCCTCACGGAATGTAATAAGGGGTAAAATGAGCATTTACGCCCCACAGGTGTCTGACAGATTTTTGGAACAGTGGTCCGTGAAAATGAAAAATTTTATTTTTCATTTGCACAGCCCACTGTTTCAAAGATCTGTCCAACGCCAGTGGGGTGTAAATACTCACTGCACCACTTATTAAATTCTGTGAGGGGTGTAGTTTCCAAAATAGGGTCACATGTGGGGGGGGGGGTCCACTGTTCTGGCACCAGGGGGGGCTTTGTAAACGCACATGGCCCCTGACTTCCTTTCCAAACAATTTTTTTCCCAAAAGCTCAATGGCGCTCCTTCTCTTCTGAGCATTGTAGTGCGCCAGCAGAGCACTTGACGTCCACACATGGGGTATTTCCATACTCAGAAGAGATGGGGTTACAAATGTTGGGGGTCTTTTCTGCTATTAACCCTTGCAAAAATGTGAAATTTGGGGGGAAGCGCACATTTAGTGAAAATTATTATTTTTTTTTACATATGCAAAAGTCGTGAAACTCCTGTGGGGTATTAAGGCTCACTTTATTCCTTGTTACGTTCCTCAAGAGGTCTAGTTTCAAAAATGTTATGCCATGTGGGGTTTTATTGCTGTTCTGGCACCATAGGGGCTTCCTAAATGCGACATGCCCCCCGAGCAAAATTTGCTCTCAAAAAGCCAAATATGACTCCTTCTCTTCTGAGCATTGTAGTTCACCCGTAGTGCACTTCAGGTCAACTTATGTGGTACCTCCATACTCAGAAGAGATGGGGTTACAAATTTTGGGAGGTCTTTTCTGCTATTAACCCTTGCAAAAAAGTGAAATTTGGGGGGAAACACACATTTTAGTGAAAAAACATTTTTTTTTTTTACATATGCAAAAGTCGTGAAACACCTGTGGGGTATTAAGGCTCACTTTATTCCTTGTTACGTTCCTCAAGGGGTCTAGTTTCCAAAATGGTATGGCATGTGTTTTTTTTGCTGTTCTGGCACCATAGGGGCTTCCTAAAGGCAACATGCTCCCCAAAAACTATTTCAGAAAAACGTACTCTCCAAAATCCCCTTGTCGCTCCTTCGGTTCTGAGCCCTCTACTGCGCCCGCCGAACAATTTACATAGGCATATGAGGTATGTGCTTACTCGAGAGAAATTGGGCTACAAACATAACTATAAATTTGCTCCTTTTACCCCTTGTAAAATTTCAAAAATTGGGTCTACAAGAACATGCGAGTGTAAAAAATTAAGACTGTGAATTTTCTTCTTCACTTTGCTGCTATTCCTGTGAAACACCTAAAGGGTTAAAACACTTACTGATTGTCATTTTGAATACTTTGGGGGTGCAGTTTTTATAATGGGGTCATTTGTTGGGAATTTCTAATAGGAAGACCCTTCAAATCCACTTCAAACCTGAACTGGTCCCTGAAAAATTGTGAGTTTGAAAATTTCGTGAAAAATTGGAAAATTGCTGCTGAACTTTGAAGCCCTCTGATGTCTTCCAAAAGTAAAAACTTGTCAATTTTATGATGCAAACATAAAGTAGACATATTGTATATGTGAATCAAATTTTTATTTATTTGAAATATCCATTTTCCTTACAAGCAGAGAGCTTCAAAGTTAGAAAAATGCAAAATTTTCACATTTTTCATCAAATTTTGGGATTTTTCACCAAGAAATGATGCAAGTTACCATAAAATTTTACCACTATGTTAAAGTAGAATATGTCACGAAAAAACAGTCTCGGAATCAGAATGATAACTAAAAGCATTCCAGAGTTATTAATGTTTAAAGTGACAGTGGTCAGATGTTCAAAAAATGGCCGGGTCCTACAGTGAAAATTGGCTGGGTCCTTAAAGGTTAAAGCATAAGTCTTTCCAATAAAGTGATTGAATTTGTAGCAGAAATGTAATTCAATCATTCAGGGCCGTGTCATAAATGTAGCAATAATATTTGGGGAGAATCCCCAGTCCCAGAGTTTGTTTATAGATAGTAATAGCAATAAATAGGAACAGAGGTGCACTCTACCCCTCCCCTTTAGCATTTTTTTTTCTGTTTTAGCTGCGAATCACGATTCAGAAGCCGGCCTCCAGCCTATTGGACCGCTGGGTGAGCAAGATGACTTCCAGAGAAGATGTGACAAGAAAGCTGCCGGAGGTGGTGCAGCGATCAGGGTCCGCGCTTCTGCGCTCGATGTGGCTCCATCGTGCGCCTACTGACGGACTGTGTGCATGGTCGTGCTCCTCTGAGGGTTATGGTCGGGTACTAGTGTGTGCAATCGTGCACTCCCCAGGTCAGATGTTCGGTGGACAAGCACTGAATCATAGTCCAATGTAACGCTGGTTCAAGAACAGCTCAGAATAATAGGAATATGAACTGAAGGGAAGATTTATCAAAACCTACCAAGAGGAAAAGTTGCCCAGTTGCCCATAGCAACCAATCAGATTACTCCTTTAATTTTGCAGAGGCCAAGTTAAAAATGAAAGAAGCAATCAGATTTTTTGCTATAGGCTATGTGGTCACACATGAAAAGGCATGTGTTTCAAGGCACTGACCTTTTCTTCAGTAGTGATTGTGGAACACTGTGAAGTACAGAGAGGGTTAAAGAGTAAAGTGGAAATTACCGTATTTTTAGCCCTATAGGACGCACCGGCATATAAGACGCACCCAATTTTAAAGGTGCAAAATCTAGAAAAAAAAGATTCTGAACCCAACAGTGATCTTCAACCTGCGGACCTCCAGATGTTGCAAAACTACAACTCCCAGTATGCCCGCGTATGCTGGGAGTTGTAGTTGGAGATCCGCAGGTTGAAGACCACTGGTATAGGAGGTAATGCTGACGTGTCCCCACTACTCCGGACCCGTCAACGCTCGTCACCGCTGCCCTGGATGTCGCTCTGTTGCTGTCGCCACGTCCCCGTGGTGTCCCCGACGCTCTGGACGTCTTCTTCCCCGGGATCCACGCTCTCCGTCGCCGTCATCACGTCGCTACGCACGCCACTCCTATTGGATGACCGGACAGCGTGCACAATGACGTGATGACATCGAAGGAGAGCGCCGGCCATGCAGGGGATCCCGGCACGGAGCAGACACCGAGGAGGCAGGTAAGGTCCCTCCTGATGCAGCCAAGTTAGTGTCACTTTCCCTTCAGACGCTGCGGTCAGCTTTGATTGCCGCATCTGAAGGGTTAATACAGGGCATCACAGCGATTGGTGATGTCCTGTATTAGCCGCGGGTCCCGGCCATTGATGGCCGCAGGGACCGCCGCGATAGGTGTGTATTCACCGTATGAGACGCACCAACTTTCCCCCCCCCCCAGTTTTGGGGAAGAAAAAGTGCGTCTTATATGGCGAAAAATACGGTAGGTTTATACAACTTGTTAGGATGATTTCTCTCAACTCTGGGTGGGGGTAAGATTAACCAAAACCTGTGCAGAGGAAAAGTGTAGCAGTTTCCCGTAGCTTCAGAAGCAATTTGTTTGCTATGGGTAACTGCACCATTTTTCCTTTGAATAGGTTTTGATAAATCTCCCCCAGGAATGCACCAGAGATCAAGATATCATTGGCTTCATCTGTATGACCCCTTCATCATACCCCCAAAAATGAAAGATACAGTCCCTCTCATCAAATACAGACTATGCATTAGATTCTTTAAATAAAAACCCCATAAAAAAACAGTCCTCCCCTTTAATCAGACCCCAGGTCAGATACCCTCTTAATACAGACTTGAGATTAAACCTTCTTAAAGGGGTTGGTCAGGATTACAAAAACAGTGCTGATTACCTTAAAACTGCACCACTCCTGTACTCAGTATGTGTGTGCATTGCAGCTAAGTTCCGTTGAAATGAATAAATACAAGTTGTAATGACACACTAAACCTGAACACAGGTGTGGTGCTTTTTCTGGAAAAAATCTGCTATGTTTTTCTATTTCTGGATTACCCCTTTAATAAAAAAAAAAACTTCAGGCCACTCTTTTATACAGACTTTATTCAAAAATTCACCTTTCTTCAATCTTAACCGATCCCTCTTTTGTGCAAACCCTAGCTCAGAACCCCACTATATTGCCTCCAAAAAATTACAGGAACAAGCATATTAAAATTTAGCCCTTGGAAGATTTTCCTTATCCATCAGGAATATAGACAACCTCTTTTTTTTTTTCCATGAGCCCCATGAACATTCCAAGAGAGTTGTCAAGTTTGACTTAAAGGCTATAGACACCAATGACATGAAAAAATCGATTTTTTTATATTTGTGGGTACTGAAGCTACAATGAATTTAATTACCATATATACTCGAGTATAAGCCGACCCGAGTATAAGCCGAGACCCCTAATTTCAACCCAAAATCCCAGGAAAAGTTATTGACTCGAGTATAAGCCTAGGGTGGGAAATACCTCATCCCCCCCTGTCATCATCCAGACCCATCATTAACATCCTCATCATCATCCCCTTGTCATCATCCCACACATCCCCCCTTCATCATCCCCTTATCATCCCGCACATCCCCCCTTCATCATCCCCTTATCATCCCACACATCCCCCCTTCATCATCCCCTTGTCATCATCCCACACATCCCCCCTTCATCATCCCCTTATCATCCCGCACATCCCCCCTTCATCATCCCCGAAACCTCCGGAGGTCCGCAGGTTGAAGACCACTGCGGCCTTCAACATCATCCAGCCCCTTCTCACCCCCTTTAGTTCTGAGTACTCACCTCCGCTCGGCGCTGGTCCGGTCCTGCAGGGCTGTCCGGAGAGGAGGTGGTCCGGTGAGGAGGTGGTCCGGGCTGCTATCTTCACCGGGGGCGCCTCTTCTCCGCGCTTCCGGCCCGGAATAGAGGCGTTGCCTTGACAATGACGCAGAAGTACGTTGGCAATGAACGCACCTCTGCGTCGTTGTCACGGCAACGTGACTATTCTGAGGCCGGGCCCGAAGCACTTAGAAGAGGCCTCCCCGGTGAAGATAGCAGCCCGGAACCACTATCCCACCGGACCACCTCCTCACCGGACAGTCCTGCAGGACCGGACCAGCGCCCATCGAAGGTGAGTATTCAGAACTAAAAGGGGTGAGAGGGGGCTGGATGATGTTGAAGGCCGCAGTGGTCTTCAACCTGCGGACCTCCGGAGGTTTCAAAACTACAACTCCCAGCAAGCCCGGACAGCCGATGGCTGCCCGGGCTTGCTGGGAGATGTAGTTTTGAAACCTCTGGAAGTCCGCAGGTTGAAGACCACTGCGGGTGGGGGAGTTCACTCGAGTATAAGCCGAGGGGGGTATTTTCAGCACGAAAACTCGTGCTGAAAAACTCGGCTTATACTCGAGTATATACGGTACTTTTCACACTCCTTGATACAGTTGCATAGTTTGTATCATTGAATAAACACATATAGCTGTCAAGTTAAACCAAGGGGGGAAGACATGTATGAAGAGAGGATTGTAGGAAATGTAATACTTTGTTTTCCTATTTGGATCACGGAAAAAGTTGAAACTTTTAGCTCTTGCTGTATAGTGGCTATTACACCTACTTTAGAAAAGTGACCTGATTTATATCCCTGGAGGTCGCTGGCGCATGGGGATCAGTTTGATATAAAGGGTAGCTTTTTGGACAGAGGCATGGTGTGTTTATCTATGTTTCAACTACTACACAACTCTTTCCAGAGAGCCTGCACTATCTTGGGCACCTCACCATATGACTTAAAAAGCACTAAGACCAGTGGCGTACCAAGGGGGGAGGGGGGGAGGGCGGCCCGCCCCAGGTGCTACTCACAAGGGGGGTGCCAGGGGCAGACTGACCCACCGCTACTGAGGTCCGGGACCCTCGTCCCAGTTCCCCAGCAGACAGCGGTGCCTTCTCCTGTATGCGCGATACACGCATATACAGGAGAAGGCGTGTATCACGCATACAGGAGAAGTGTGAGCCGTATCTGCAGCTTACACAGAGGAGACGTGACCTCCGCCCCCACGCAGCACGCAGTAGAAGCGCTGGTGACGTCACTCATCTGGCACCAGTACTGTGGAGGGGAGAAGACGCGGGCCCCTGCTGCTGAGGAGATCGCTGCATGGAATATCAGGTGAGCATCCTTCCCCCCCCCCCCCCTCAACTCTGCATATACCTATCCCCCCCTCAACTCTGCATATACCTATGGAAAAGAGGGGGGGTTACTCTGCATATACCTATGGGGAAGAGGGAGGGGTTACTCTGCATATACCTATGGGGAAGAGGGGGGGTTACTCTGCATATACCTATGGGGAAAAGGGGGGTGGTTACTCTGCATATACCTATGGGGAGGAGGGAGGGATACTCTGCATATACCTATGGGGAAGAGGGGGGGTTACTCTGCATATACCTATGGGGAAGATGGGGGGGGGGGTTACTCTGCATATACCTATGGGGAATATGGGGGGGGGTTACTCTGAATATACTTATGGGGAAGATGGGGGGAACTCTGCCTATACCTATGGGGAAAGGAGGAGGGGGGTGTCATTTTGCCTATACATATGGGGAAAGGGGGTGGGGGGACTCTGCTGCCTCTACCTATTGGGAAGGGGGTTTAACTCTACTGCCTATACCTATGGGGAAGGGTGGGGGCTAACTCTGCTGCCTATACCTTTGGGGGAGGGGGGTTAACTTTGCTGCCTATACCTACAGGGAAGGGGAGGGGTTAACTCTTCTGCCTATACCTACAGTGAAGGGGCCACCTAACTTTATACCTGGATGCCTTACTACTTACCTACATACCCAGCTACCTAACTATGTACATACCTGGCCTTCATACATGGCTGCCTAACTACCTAGCTAGCCCCCAACTACCTAACATGTCACCTACCTACATATCTGGCTTCCTGATCTACCTACCTAGTTACCTATTTACCTGGCTTCCTACCTACCAGCCCTTTTACTGTGCAGGACACCAAGCAGGGCATTATTACAGTTTGTGGGTCTATAGATGAAAAGATTGTAGAGGAGGGGAGAGCACCGGAAAAATGCAGAGTCTGACATTTTTTTCTTGCAGATGTTAAGAGATCCACATGGCGGTCTTATACGGATGGAGAAGAAAAGGAAAGAGGACGCCTCTGATCAGAAAAGACGTAATTTTGAGTCACAAAATGTAACTGTAATCGCTTATATGGTATACGCATCCTGTGTATAGCTGATATCTACCGCCGTATGGCCCTGTATATAATCACTTATATTGTATACAGATAATTTATAGTATAGTGGTCTGTGTATGGTGGTTTTATTCAGTACAGTATGGTGGTATTATCCAGTTATTGAGTGGTGGTATATATTTACTCCTTGTATACCAGTATTATTGGTCATGGAAATTTACCTACGTTAAAGTGTTTCTTACATATATAAATTTTAGTTTATTGTGTGTGTGGGATTTGGGTAGAATAGGGGTGTGGCAGAAGATTGACGAGCTGCAGAGCCTATCAAGGGCCCTTGCTTTTTTTTTTTGGTCCGAGGGCCCCCAGTGTTGTCAGTCCGCCCCTGGGGGGGAGGGGGTGTAATTAAGGGGGGGAGAGGGTGTAATTAAAGGGGGGGAAGGGTGGGGGTGTCATTAAGGGGGGGTGGGGGTGTAAATAAAGGGGGGGTGCCAAACAAAGGGTCCGCCCCAGGTGCCAAATGCTCTAGTTATGCCCCTGACCAAGACAGGTTCCTGGCTTGCCTTAGAACACCCCAAAAAGCTACCAAGTAGTATTGGACTATTGCAGAAGGGCACCGTCACTCTATCAGTGCCGTTTTACATCTAAGCACTGTAAACGGTACCTCCTATGAGTGACTCGCAGAACAAGTGAACAGATGGGAAGCATCTAAACATCTGGACCCCTGGTAAGCCACATAAGCTCTTTGAGCGTGACTTACTGTCTCAGGCCACTCATGCTCATATCACGCCTGCAGCATAAGAAAAATAAGGGGCATCCAGTGCTAGTCGACATTTAAGACATTTGTAATGCATTATAGGAGGACATTTGTTTTTATCTGCCCTGGGGAACTTGCGACTGTGGACTTTTAATCAGTAGTGCCTCCAGTCTATTAAAACACTTCTGGTATATTACTGTTGTACAGAACAGTTAATTTCATTTGCTATGCTTTACATCCTCCATTTTTGGCTCCACAGTGACACCTAGCGCCCTTGTTCTAAGCTGCAATGAGAGTATTACTGACTGTTGCCTCCTGGGACACTAAATAGTACTCAACTGTAGTTTATCTTTTGGTAACAGACCACTCCATAGGAACATAGTTTATTTTTTTTTTCTGGATTGCTGAGGCAATCTACCCTAAACTTCATCTCTTTTAATCTAGTTTCTCTACCACTCCTTGAGGGATCAGTGCCCATAAGATCTCAAAAGTGCCTTCCACCTACTGGCCTTCTTCTTCTGCAAAGAAGGGCAAGATTGAATAACAAAATATCATCTCCTTTCCAAGGCTCTCCAACACTTGATGGTGTTGTTATCCTTATTCTAACCTGATTCTAACTTTTCAACATGGTACCATACCTTTTCTTTTGGAGCAGTTAGTATGGGTTTTCAATGCTCTAAGCATCTTGTTGACCCCAAATGTAATTTTATCTCTTTGAAAGGATATGTGAACCAACATATTTATTCTTTTGCATACTTATTTGCTCCCAAAGCAGAACAATGAGACTGGCTTACAGTGGGGATCAAAACTTTGGGCACCCCAGGTAAAAATTTGTATTAATGTGCATAAAGAAGCCAAGTAAAGATGGAAAAATCTTCAAAAGACATCAAATTACAGATTAGACATTCTTATAATATGTCAACAAAAGTTAGATTGTAATTCCATCATTTACACTTTCAAAATAACAGAAAACAAAAAAAGGGTATCTGCAAACATTTGGGCACCCTGCCGAGTTAATATCTTTTACTGCCCCCTTTGGCAAGTATCACAGCTTGTAAACGCTTTTTGTAGCCAGCCAAGAGTCTTTGAATTCTTGTTTGAGGTATCTTTGCCCATTCTTCCTTACAAAAGTCTTCCAGTTCTTTGGAATTTCTGGGCTGTCTGTCACACACTGCTCTTTTAAGGTCTATCCATAGATTTAAAATTATGTTGAGGTCAGGGGATTGTGCACGCCATGGAAAAACCTTCAGTTTACATCTCTTGATGTAATCCCCCGTGGATTTCGAGGTGTGTTTAAGATCATTATCCATTTGTAGAAGCCATCCTCTGTTTAACTTCAGATTTTTCACAGATGGCATCAAGTTAGCATCCAAAATTTGCTGAAATTTTATTGAATCAATTTTTCCTTCTACTCGTGAGATGTTCCCTGTGCCACTGGCTGCAATACAATACCAAAGCATGATTGATCCTCCCCCATGCTTAACAGTTGGACAGAGGTTCTTTTCATTAAATTCTGTTCCCCTTCTTCTCCAAACGTACCTTTGCTCATTCCGGCCAAAAAGTTACATTTAAACCTCATCGGTCCACAGAACTTGTTTCCAAAATGCATCAGGCTTTTATCTCTTTAAAGTGGAATAGTGTACCACAACTCCAGTGTCTGCCAGATCTTTCTGGAGGGATTGTGCAGTCAAACGTGGGTTTTGAATAGTTTTTCTCACAATCCTGCAAGCTGTTCTGTCTGATATTTTTCTTGGTCTTCCAGATCTTGCTTTAACTTCCACTGTTCCTGATGACTGCCATTTCCTAATTACATTCCAGATATTGACATCTGAAAACGTTTTGCTATCTTCTTATAGCCTTCTCCAGCTTTGTGAGCGTCAACTATTTTCAGTGTCAGATTTCTAGACAACTACTTAGAAGAAACCATGGTGCTGATTGTTGGGGCAAGATCAGATGAGTTTGGGGATTTAAAACTTTTGATATTGACATCACCTTGTCTTCCCAGATGATGACTGAGAACAATCCATGACACTGGCAGGTCTCAAATTTGCAAAGGGGGCAGTGCATGCTATAAATTCTGCAGGGTGCCCAAACTTTTGCAGACGCCATTTTTTTTGTTTTCTGTTATTTTGAAAGTGTAAATGATGGAAATAAAATCTAACTTTTGTTGACATATTATAAGAATGTCTAATCTGTAATTTGATGCCTTTTGGAGATCTTTCCATCTTTCCTTGGCTTCTTTATGCACATTAATACACATTTTTACCTGGGGTGCCCAAACTTTTGATCCCCACTGTATAACCTGTTTGTCAGTACTTCGCTTTTTAGGAAGGTTGGACTATATTAACTTGACAGGGAAAATTTGCTGGACTCCTCCACATCTAAATTTGTTAGGGTGGGTTCACACTACGTTTTGTCCCATACGGGAGCGCATACGGCAGGGGGGAGCTAAAAGCTCGCGCTCCCGTATGTCACCGTATGCGCTCCCGTATGTCATTCATTTCAATGAGCCGACCGGAGTGAAACGTTCGGTCCGGTCGGCTCATTTTTGCGCCGTATGCGCTTTTACAACCGGACCTAAAACCGTGGTTGACCACAGTTTTAGGTAAAAGCGCATACGGCGCAAAAATGAGCCGACCGGACCGAACGTTTCACTACGGTCGGCTCATTGAAATGAATTACATACGGGAGCGCATACGGTGACATACGGGAGCGCGAGCTTTTAGCTCCTCCCTGCCGTATGCGCTCCCGTATGGGACAAAACGTAGTGTGAACCCACCCTTACCTGTCATAGGGCTTTAAGAAATCTTCAACTTAAATTTCAATCTCTTTATATGTTAGACATTTGGCATTGTCTTTACACTTTAAACTTCATCTCCTCACTCCATGACTCTTATCAAAGGTTAGATTATTTATTTACATCCAAGGATTCCCTGCAATATTGCTTACATTTTTACATAGATCCCATCCTGCTGTCACACCATTCACATTTTTTGTTTACACTTTCTTAACAGGATTTGTCCAAGCAGGCTTCTAGAAGGATGCAAATTAAGTGAAATGTACCAGTAAGACATTAAAGGGTTACTCCGCCCCTAAACATCTTATTCCCTTTCCAAGCATCCAGCTCTCCTGCAGCCCCCTAGTCATCTGCAGCACAGAGCTGAAGCTTGCTCTGTGTCTGATGACTCACGATACAGGGGCAGACGGTTCTTGACATCACTGTCCGCCCCCTTATGACATAATGGCCCGCCCGCTTAACCCCTTAAGGACCATGGATTTTTCCGTTTTTGCACTTTTGTTTTTTCCTCACCCCCTTCTAAAAATCGTAACGCTTTTAATTTTGCACCTACAGACTCATGTGAAGGCTTATTTTTTGTACTTTTTAATGACATCAATCATTTCACCAAAAGTTTACAGCGAACTCAGAAAAAAAAAATTTGTGGGGCAAAATTGAAAAAAAAAACTTCATTTTGTAACTTTTGGGAGCTTCAGATTTCACGCAGTTCACTTTTCGGTAAAAATTAGACCATATCTTTATTCTGTAGGTCCATACGATTAAAATAAAATCCTACTTATATAAGTTTGATTTGGTCTTACTTCTGGAAAAAAAATCATAACTACATGCACGAAAATGAATACATTTAAAATTGTCATCTTCTGACCCCTATAACTTTTTTATTTTTCTGCATACGGGGTGGTATGAGGGCTCATTTTTTGTGCCATGATCTGAATTTTTTTTTATCAGACTTTTTGATCACTTTTTATAAATTTTTTCATAGTATAAAAAGTGACCAAAAATACGTTATTTTGGACTTCGGAATTTTTTTTATGCGTATGCCATTGACCTTGCAATTTCATTAACGATATATTTTTATAGTTTGGACATTTACGCACGCGGCGATACCACATATCCTTTTTATTTTTTTATTTACACAGTTTTGTTTTTTGTTTTTTACATGGGAAAAGGGGGATGATTCAAACTTTTATTATGGGAGGGGTTAACTTTTTTTTCCCTTTTTTTTTTGCAATGTTATAGCCCCCATAGGAGGTTAAAACATGCAACACACTGATCTCTCACACTGATCAATGCTATGCCATAGTATAGCAATTATCTGTGTCATCGCCGCTTGACTGCTCCTGCCTTGATCTCAGGCACGGAGCAGTCATTCGGCTATCGGACGCTGAGGAGGCCGGTAAGGGACCTTCCTTGTGCGTCCCAGCTGGTCCGGACACCGCGGTTTCACTGCAGTGGTCCCGAACAGCCCGACTGAGCTGCCGGGAGTTCTCTGCGTTATAGAAAGGGAGTGGGCGCAGGGCGTACAGGTACACCCTGTTTCCTTAAGGAGTTATTGCAAGTCTATGAGAGGGGGCATGATGTCACAAACCGCTGGCCCCTGTATCGTGAGTAATCAGGCACGGAGTAATCTTCGGCTCCGAACTGCAGATGACTAGGGGGCGGCAGGTGAGATCGCGGGGATCCCCAGTGGTGGGACCCCCGCGATCAGACATCTTATTCCCTATCCTTGGATAGGGGATAAGATGTCTAGGGGCGTAGTACCCCTTTAAAGGGGCTATCCAGGAATAAAAAAAACTGAGATAATTTCTTTCAAAGACCTCTGCCTGTCTGTCTCCAGGTTGGGTGTGGTTCTACAGCTTAGTTCCATTGAAGTGAATGAAGCCAAGTTGTAATACCACACCTAAAGTGAAGACATACAGGGAGCTGTCTTTGAAAGAAATGAGGTCTGTTTTTTTATTCCTGGATAACCCCTTTAAGGTCATTACCCCTTTAAGGTACAATGTGGTAATAGAAATCAAGATGGCCCTGGAGCTGAGTTAAAAAGAATGAAAACATAAAATTATGGTATATTTGTGCATGGTATATATTTACAGTATATATGCTACTTACAGGGGTAGTCTACAGTAAAACAACTGGAATATTATTGTAGATTAAGGCATACAGTGTGTAAAAACTAAAGTGCTTTTTACACATTATATACAGCTTAAATCTAATATGTAGCTAACACCAGGCAGACTAACAATAAATAACATATTCTGCTGATTCATTGAGGCCAAGAGGAAGAACATCAGATATGGTGCATGGAAAATGCCCATCACTCACTTACATTCTCATTGTGTTCTAGTGTCCCATCCTTCCGCCTGCAAAGCTTTTTCTCAATGAATAAAATAAATGCTTATTTTCTTTTCCATTAACCTTTAATCCCCTGGTACCATTTACACACCATCTGTGCTTATATCTCATGAATACTACATGATTTTCTTGGTCTTCTCTAGCCATATGTAAGTAGGCTTGAAAATAAGCTTTTTTCATCAGAAAGAATAATGAAGTTAAAAATCATGTACAGTAGGCATACTGATTACTAAATACAGTAAATATAATTTCATAATGTTATGCTATAATAATGTAAGGTATATGTGTTTTAGGAATTTATTGCTAGAGATAAAATAACATTAGAAATAGATATTTTCAAATTTCATAGCATAGAACCTGCAGAGACCCCACTACCATTTATCCAGTAGAGCTAAATCATTTTTCATGTTACAGACACTTCCAGAAATATCAATTCTGTTACACACTTTTGTGTCATTGGGAAACAAGCAAGCTATAAATAATATTAACCCCTTAAGGATTCCTCCCATATTGGCCCTGGAGACACAGTCAATTATCATTTTTTCTTTCTTCCTCTTCGCCTTTAAAGAGACAAAACTCTTATTTCTCCACCCACAGAGCAATATGAGGGTATGATTTTGTGGGACCAATTATATCTCGCTATGCCACCTTTCATGTTACCATAAAATGTACCGAAAAGCAAAAAAAAAAAAAAATAAATAAATAAATAAATAAATATATATATATATATATAATTTTTTTTTTTTTTTTTTGGGGGGGGATTTGGAAAAAAGTGCAACTGTGCAACTTTTTTTTTTTTTTTTGTTATTTCAATGTAGTGCACTTTATGTTAAAATGAACATCATAACATCAAACTTTTTTTTATATATCAACTGGCTCCAGAAAGTTAAAAAGATTTGTAAATTGCTTCTATTAAAAAATCTTAATCCTTTCAGTACATATGGGTGTCACGATTCGGCTGGCTGAAGGTGGATCCTCTGTGTCAGAGAGGGATTGGCGTGGACCGTGTTGGTGGACCGGTTCTAAGTTGCTACTGATATTCAACAGAGCCCGCCGCAAAGCGGGATGGTCTTGCAGCGGCGGTAGCAACCAGGTCATATCCACCGGCAACGGCTCAACCTCTCTGACTGCTTAGATAAGCGCTGTACAAGGGAGTAGAAAAGAGCAAGGTCGGACGTAGCAGAAGGTCAGGGCAGGCAGCAAGGATTGTAGTCAGGGGCAACGGCAGGAGGTCTGGAACACAGGCTAGGAACACACAAGGAAACGCTTTCACTGGCACAATGGCAACAAGATCCGGCGAGGGAGTGCAGGGGAAGTGAGGTATAAGTAGGGAGTGCACAGGTGAAGGTACTGATTTAAACCTGCTGCGCCAATCAGTGGCGCACCGGCCCTTTAAATCGCAAAGACCCGGCGCGCGCGCCCTAAGGAGCGGGGCCGCGCGCGCCGGGACAGCACAGACGGGGAACGGGTCTGGTAAGGGAATTGAGATTCGCATCGCGAGCGGGCGCGTCCCGCATCGCGAATCGCATCCCGGCTGGGAGGATTATCGCAGCGCACCCGGTCGGCAGGTCTGACTGGGGCGCTGTGAATAAGAGAACGCTGTGAGCGCTCCGGGGAGGAGCGGGGACCTGGAGCGCTCGGCGTAACAATGGGCTTCTGAAGTTAAGGTTGTTCTTTTCTTTATAAGTTCTCTCTGATGAAACGTGTCTCAGGAACCGCCCAGTTTAGAAGCAAATCCCCATAGCAAACCTCCTCTAAACTGGGCGGTTCCCGAGACAGGTGTCATCAGAGAGGACTTAGACAGAAAAGAACAACCTTAACTTCAGAAGCTCATAAGAACTGAAAGGATTAAGATTTTTTAATAGAAGTAATTTACAAATCTGTTTAACTTTCTGGAGCCAGTTGATATATAAAAAAAAGTTTTTTCCTGGATAATCCCTTTAACTTAAATCAGCCTCCAAAGACACTGGAGGGAGAACCTTAGAAGAACAAATTCTAACACAAATCATAACACAAATATAGAATGCAAAGAAGACGTGGCACAAATGCAATATATTTTTCCCTATATACTGCTAGTACAGATGTAGACTCTCATCATTTAAATAGCCACATAATCTCCCTAGTAATAAAAACTGAGCGTCCCCATGGTTCCAAAGAAATTTAATAGACCAAGGTTGTTGAATACAATAAACAAAAAGACATAGGAGCAGAGATTTTACTACATGCTAAGCTTCTGTTGTATTATTGTATGCAACATGTGGTCAAAAAAAAAACAGTATCATTAAAAATTAAGCAAAAAATAAACCAAAAACATCTCATATGACATACTGTACATAATTAGCCATGTTCTGTTTCAAAGAAAAATATATTCCATATATAATTCTTGGATGACACTTTTTTGTCTTCATTTCTATCTCCCATTATAATGATACCAGCATGACTAGGAAAAATCTTGTTGCCCACATATCTGGCTGGACCACCATTTCCCAGTCATATTCTACTGTTCCATAATCAGGGCCCATAAAAGTCAGTGTAGGTGGACAAATGTGCATGTTAGGGAGGTAGACTTTAAAAGTGGAAACGTGTGGCGGCAACCAATCAGGTACTGAATAAATGAAGTGTGTAGTATTGACATGAATGGAGGGGGCATGGCATCACATCATGAGGGGGCGTTGTGTGGCATCATGTCTCTGTCTCTGGATCAGTGTCAGGCACAGAATTCCGGGTGCTGCACAGAGAATTGGGGCTAAGATGTCTAAGGCCGGAATACCGCTTTAGAGGATCCTCCATTTCAACCAGTAGGATATCTTCAAGAATCTCCAGGGATCCCTCAAGAAAGTCTGGCCTAACCAGTCAGATCCCCAAGTCATGCTATTTTTCATATCAAAATCAATAGACACTGAATCAAGGCTGAATCACGGCCGTGCCCCCTCCATTCATGTCTATGGGAGGAGGCGTGTCAGCCAACACGCCCTCTACCACAGACATAAGGGGTGGGGCCATGACATCACGACCACTGCCATAGGAACCCAGCATTTGTTTAGAACACAGGGTGCTGCGTGAGATCGCGGGTACTTCGCCCCTAGACATCTTATCCCCTATCCAAAGGATAGGGGATAAGATGTCTGATCACGGGGGTCCTGCCACGCCCCCTCCCATAGACTTGCATTAAGGGTGCGGGCCGTGACATCACGAGGGAGCGGAGCCATGATGTCACAATGCTCCGGCTCCTGTATCGCCTGTCATTACGCACGGAGCGGGTTAGCTCTGTGCAGTAATAACAGCGGGGTGCTTCAGCAGAGATCCCGGGGGTCCGCGGCAGCAGGACCCCCGTGATCAGACATCAAACATTAGACATGGATAGGGGATAAGATGTCTAGGGGCGGAGTACCCCTTTAAGGTCCTTTTTAATCCAAACCCAGGACCTTTAAAGGCAAGCGTTAGTTTTTAATACTTATGACAAACCCAGATGTACTTGTCCCTTTGTACAGTTGTGCATCTTCCTTTATTGGCGTGATTAGATCCAGATTGCTCTCTACTCAGAACAGTAGGGAATATCATTATATGAATTTCAGTTTTTTTTTTTTTTTTAGCAATCTGATGCTTTCTTAATTTATAAATAGACTTGTGTTATTCTTGAGAAAGCGGCTTTCATGTGGCTATTTGTAGACCCAGAATTGATCTCTAGAAATGATGTTGTACTTATGTAAATTACAATCATGATAAAAATGTGAACCAACTGGATACAAAGATTGAGGGCCTCAGAGCTTAGGCCGAGCAACCATACAGGGAGCACAACACACCACAGATATTTGGGAGCACTACCAATCTCAGTAATGACTAATTATCATCATTTGTGTGCTGCTCCTCCGTCCCCAATGCCATTTCGTAACCTTTCTCAAGGGGGCTGTTGCTCAAGGGAGCAACAGCCCCCTTGAGAAAGGTTACAAAACGGCGTTGGGGAGGGAGGAGCAGCACACAAATGGGTAAGACACTGGCACTTTAGATCCTACATTTAGACATTGTTTACAGCATCATGCACTTTATGACTAGGACTTATGTCCAGTCAGGCACCTTCTTATTATAGGATACCACACACCTTCATGTTAGGTAGCAGTCTGCACTATATGTATAGGAGAGACATGATAATTAGTCATTACTGAGATTGATAGTGCTCCCAAATATCTGTGGTGTGTTGTGCTCCCTGTATGGTTGCTCGGCCTAAGCTCTGAGGCCCTCAATCTTTGTATCCAGTTGGTTCACATTTTTATCATGATTATAATAAAAGTTACATTTTATTTAAGTGGCATTGTGTAAACTCTTTTTTTCCTTTTGTTGTTATTTTGTGATATGAGTTTTCCACTATAAATGAAGGATCATTATAGACACCATGTAGCTGAATATGGCCATTTATAGTTGTAGGTGTCAATTTGGATTTCTTTTTTGTTTTTGGTTATGTAAATTACAACCTAATTATTAAATAAGATTGAGATAAGAAAGTTGGCATTGGAATGCAATCATATATGAATTACACTAAGTAATTTCAAGTTGTAGCATTCATTTGTAAGGTCTTAGCTTCACTCTAAATCGATTTTCTAGCATACTGATGAAAGAGGTTGTCAGAGTAAATATCTTTATATTTACTCTCCTCAGCCGGTGATCCAGGCATTTCCTGAAAGCGGCTGGGAAAGCTATGTCAAAATGGAACGTACAGGGGATGGACAGCAGGTTAGTATATGTTTTTTTAGTTTTGTTAATCCACCGTAAGCAATTTTTTATAAATAAATAAAAAAAAAAATATATATATATATATATATATATATATATATATATATATTTACTCAGACAGCCCCTTAAAAAGGTAATAGCTAGAAGAAGAAAAAAAAAGATTATTCCAAACATTTGCATATATATCTTATGAAAAACTATCCACACTAATGCTATAGTGGGCATTGTATGCAATACAGTTACTGCTTGCGGAACCATTATTGGTAGCCTTGTAGTTTATTTGTAATTTTTCTTCAAAAAGGAATCATGGCAAATACATGTCAAAGTACAGAAAATTATCGATAAATTATGAATAAAAAATGAATTAAAAAGTGGATGGGGAGCTGCACAATATAAATGTGGTTCCCACTTTTGCCATTGAAAAAGGGGGTTCTCTCCGAAGCATGTCTTGCTATTAGCTATCCCCCAGCAATCCACTTTGCCGTTTCTAAGGATTGATTCTCCATTTTCAAGCGCTGAGTACCCTGCTCAGCGGACCACCATTCACTGAGTAACTGCCACAGCGCGAGAAAGCGGCCGCAGCAAGGGATCTGCATATCTCAGCTCCCACGATCCCACTTTCCTGCTGCTGTCAACTCATACATCCAGGACCGGATGCAGCTCCGAGCCACCTGCCACCACAGACCTACGTGCCAGGATATCCACAACAAAGCTGGTACAAACACCTAAGAAGACTGCAGGTAGGTATTTCTACCAGGCTGGGTGCGCTGTGAGCCCCAGCACCCATGCCAATCTACACAACGCTATATTTCATTGTATTCATTCCTTATGCATTAGACTGATACAAACCACAATTGTATTTATAGCGCTGCTACTATTTTTTACTCTATTTTTATTATACATAATTGTACAAGTTACTCTAACTTTTTTCTTGTCAAAGACTGGTACCATCTTTTTAAACCCATTTGTTATGTTGCATTATGCTATACTGCTTTTAACATATATATATATATATATATATATATATATATATATATATATATCATTATCTCTGTAGCAAGGGCCCTGCTCAGAGACTGGATTTTATTACCTACTATATTGACAATATATTTGAATAAAGTACATTATATTTAGACACCAGCCACATCTCCCATCTCATTTATTTCCCACACACACTAGCACAAAATACTAACTGTGCCTAGAGGTATGAATTTCTCAATTCTATTACTAAATTATGAGGATACCGTGTGCAATTCTGGCATGGAGTAACCGAGTCATGCAGTATCAACCTAATGGGCATTAATTTAATACTGCCAACCTGGAAAAACAGTCTCCTCTGGGTAATTCAAGGCATGCAATGATTGGCAATCACTTTCTTCCCAACTCCTACATGAAAGGGGTTATCCAAGAATAGAAAAACACAGCTAACTTCTTTCAAAAACAGTTCCACGTCTGTCTCCAGGTTGGGTGTGTTTTTACAACTTGGCTCCATTCACTTTAATGGAACTGCTGAACCACACCCAACCTGGAGACAGACGGAGAGTGTTTTTAAAAGAAAGTAGCTCTGTTTTTCTATTCCTGGATAACCCCTTGACTTTCTGAAAAACACAATCCGTGGTGTAATGAAACTAGGTGTTGCATATATTTTAGGTTGAAAACCTCTTCTACGTAAAGTGATGGACTACATTAACAATAGTTATGGTAATTGTTCATGCAGTAGGAATGCATTCTACATCATGGAATATGGCACTTTTAACCTCTTAACGACGCAGGAAATATATTTACGTCCTGTGCCAGCACTCGCCATATAACGTGCTGTCATATCGGGTTGGTCCCGGCGGCCATCAATGGCCAGGACCCGCAGCTAATAACGGACATCACCGATCGCGGTGTTGGCCGGTATTAACCCTTCAGACGCGGCGACCAAAGTTGATTGCCGCGTCTGAAGTGAAAGTGAAACCTTCCCGGCAGCTCAGTCGGTGTCCCGATCAGCTATACTGACACAAGGAGGATCCCTACCTGCATGTCCGATCGCCAAATGACTGCTCCGTACCTGAGATCCAGGCAGGAGCAATCGAGCGGCGATAACACTGATCAATGCCATGCTATTGCATGACAGTGTAGGAAATCAGTGTGTGCAATGTTATAGTCCCCTATGGGGGCTATAACATTGCAAAAAAAAAGTGAAAATAAAATGTTAATAAATGTGATTTAATCCCTTCTCTAATAAAAGTCTGAATCACCCCCCTTTTCCCATGAAAAAAAACTATATAAATAAAAATAAATATAAACATATGTGGTATCACCGCGTGCGTAAATGTCCGAACTATAAAAAATACATCATTAATTAAACCACAAGGTCAATGACGTACACGTAAAAAAATTCCAAAGTCCAAAATAGCATATGTTTGGTCACTTTTTATACCATAAAAAAATGGATAAAAAGCGATCAAAAAGTCAGATTAAAACAAAAATGGTACCGATAAAAACTTCCTATCACAGTGCAAAAAATGAGCCCTCATACATTCCCATATGCGAAAAAATAAAAAGTTATATGGGTCAGAAAAGGAAATTTTTAAACGTATAAATTTTTGTGCATGTAGTTATGATTTTTTCGAGAAGTAACACAACATCAAACCTATATAAGTAGGGTATCATTTTAATCATATGGACCTACAGAATAAAGAAAAGGTGTCATTTTTACCGAAAAATGTACTGCGTAGAAACGGAAATTTACAAAATGGCATGTTTTTTTTCATAATTTTGTTGCACAATGATTTTTTATTTTTCCGTTTTGCCGTAGATTTTGGGGTAAAATGACTGATGTCATTACAAAGTAGAATTGGTGGTGCAAAAAATAAGCCATCATATGGATTTTTAGGTGGGAAATTGAAAGGTTTATGATTTTTAAATAGTAAGGAGAAAAAAATGAAAAGCCAAAAACTGAAAAACACTGAGTCCTTAAGGGGTAATATAGAATGGTGCCAAGTGGTGTATAAACATGTTTACATCCACTTGATTACATTACAAGGGTAGTGTAACACGTAATGGATCCGTAGCGTATTTTACGCTGAAGATCCATCGGTGACCCAACCCATTTTGTGCCTCCAGCTGAGGCCACCCCATTCCCCCGCCTTGCTCCAGCAGCCACACAGGGGGCCTACAAGTCGGCGAATGCACTCTGACATGGAGGCTGACATCACGAAGCAGCCGTGATGTCTGAGTGCACTGCTCATGTGCAGTGTACTCAGACATTGCAGCTTCTCCACTATGTCTGAGCTGAGATGTGGCAGCTAGTAGTGGCGGATAGCCGGCCAGGGGTGGAGCAAGGCAGGGGAACGGGGATGGCAACAGCTGGAGGCACAAAATGGGTCGGGTGACCGGCGGAATCCGCTACGGGTCCGTTACTTGTGACCCTACCCTAAATGTAGTTATTGTTCAAACAGAACACGCTATTAACAATATTGAATACGTTACAGTACATATGAATTATCCTATACAAAATAGAACCTACTATCAAGTAGTTAGCTCTGATGTCAGCTCCAAATGGAGTTTGGACCCATCTTGGATCTTCTGGTACATTGCTTAGCCAAGATAACCCAAGAGCAGGAAATTCAGTACAAATAATTTTGATCTATAATTTTGAAATATTATCTGATCCATCTGCTGGCCATAACAAATACATGACAATGCTTGTGGTCATCTTGAATGACCCTGGATGGCTATAACATTAGATGTTAGATATGTACAATGCATTACTACCTTGTTTTTACAGTAAATTCTGTCTAGGTGGGAATAACTTTTTGAGATAAATGACTGTGTTGCAGAGGACCTGGTTCAAAGAATAGAGTGCAATTGGAATGGCAAAGAATAGAGTGCAATTAGAATACTCACCAAGGCTCAATGGAAAGTTTAGGTTAAAGCAAAACTATCAGCTGCCATTCACATTCCAACTTGCTGACACTGTTAGATAGCTGTTAAGGTAAAGAAGACACATTGTTTTCTTTCAAACAAGAAAAATGCTTTTATTCTTTGGTGTAAATGAAGTACGCCCTTAAAGCGCTTAGATCTGAAATGCCTCCTCCATACCTTTCCCTACAGTGCCTTGAAAAAGTATTCACCCACCCCCCCCTTGACTTTTTTTTGTATTTTGGTGCCTCACAATCTGGAATCAACATGGATTGTTTGAGGATTTTGATCATTTAATTTAGAGGGACACCTGGAACTCCATCACCGGTGAGATTGTCCCCTCACACCGCACCTTGGGTTCGTGGGCTGAGATGCCGATGGCGGAATCCTCAGTAAGCACACCATCTGAGGCTGCCTTCTATTCCTCCACCAGCCCTGAGCCAGAAATACCCCTGTCCGCCCTGCAGAATGCACAACCGTGCTCACCAAAATTGCCCCAATGGGTCTTTGGGGATGAACCTGACTTTATTCAATACATGCATGGCATGATGTGCTTCAACCTCTGCCTGGGAAGCCTCTACCATCGGTTCCTAAGGCACAGCAAGAAAGGGCCCGCCAAGAGGCCGAAATAGCCGACCGGATGGAAAAATTAAAGGCCCGACACCGAGAACTTTATGCCCCCAGGCATGTGCATCTGTCTCTTGAGGAGAGGCTCCGCTACCAAGAGAACACCAAAGAGATGGAGGTACACAAGGGATCATCCCCGAGAAGGGGAGAAGCCCTTGGAACGTCGCAGAGCAACAGTGGCCAAGTTCGACCAGGTCAGAGGTTATGGTACCCTCATTGATTGCCACACCGGCAATACCATCCTCGTAAACCGGCGAGCTGTACAGAGGTCATATCTTCTCAAAAAGTTCCATTCCCTGGAGGTGGGTGAGATAGTGGAATACACCCCCGTCCGGGGCCTGCGAGGAGAGTGGGTGGCCGCAGTCACCAGGCCAGCAGCTTCAACTCAGTTGCCCTTCAAGTATTTTCCTTCTGAGGACTGGGAAGCGGACCCCTTCCAACTGAGGCCGAAATGGCCTGCCCCTGATGCCTCCACCAATGTACCGAAGGAGGAGGAGTCTCTACAGCAGAAACCAATTCCTACTGTCTACAACAAAGTACCCTGGCCTACTCCTGTCCAGGAGGTTTGGCCTCGACCACGGGTGTCCTGAATCGGTCCTCACTGATCAGGGAACTGCATTTGAAGCTAAGCTATTCCAGGAACTCTGTCAGTTTCATGATTGCAGGAAGCTCAGGACCACTGCATATCACCCTCAAGAGAATGGACTGTGCGAGATAATTAATCAGGTGTTTATTCAAATGCTAAGGGCAGCATCAGTTTCGAAGCACGAAAAGTGGCCCCGACTACTGCCTGAACTGTTGGAAATCTACAATAATACTATCCACTGTTCCACCGGGTACACCCTCTTCTTCTTGATGATGGGCCGACACGGTCAACTGCCTAAAGATAGAGCCTTCGGCTTGCAAGCACCTTTCAACAACTCTCCTCAGGCCTCTCAAGACTGGGTTTCTGAGCACCAAAGGAGGATTGAAGAAGCTAAGGATATTGTGGAGAAGAAAATGTGTGATGCTCAGTACAGACAGCAAAAGGACCACAAGTGGCATGCATCCATTCATCCACTGCAACGTGGGGATAGAGTCTGGCTCCGAAAGTTTCCTCGGTCGCATAAGCTGGACTCTCTGTGGGAGATGGAGCCTTACACTATTACGGCCATGCCATACCCCGACGCGGACGTTTATGAAATACAGAAGGAGGGGTTCCAGCCACAGGTAGTCCCCCGAAATAGGATAAAGTTGTACATGAAGGACGACTTGCCCAAGCCACCTCCTCCAGCTCCCTCAGAGACAAGGCCGACAAGAGAGTATTTTCCAGGAGAGGGAATCCACCCTACAATAGATGTTCCACCGTTCTCCTCTCATCGCCCTAACCATGTTCTTTGGGGTACAGTGCCCTACAGTGACAGTTCCAAGTCCTCCCGTGCTTGTACCAAGTACTCCAGGACTTCCCTCACCAAGCCTGATGAGTCACACCAGTCCTGCAGAAGATATGACTCCTGTCTCTAGTTCTCAAGAGGGTCCCAGAAGGACCGAAGTTGCCAGAGAGTTGTCCTTCGAAAGAAGTCCCTGAAAGTCAGGAAGTGGTGTTGCGTCAGTCTCAAGGGTCCACTCAAGGGAAACTACCCCTAAGGTATACTACCTTAGGAAACTACCCCATAGTACTTCACAAAACAATCACTTAAGTGTACTTACCTCACTTAAACTTAGTACACCAAACAAACAAAAAAACTTATCTCACACTAAAGTAAATACCTTGGGAATTGTAGCTAATGTCAAACTTTTCCAATTCCTGCCACTGTCATGTACACTAATTCTCTGTTCTTATACGTGTGCGAGATGTTCTGCCTGGCCAGTAGATACTCTTGCTAGCTAAAAATACATCTAATTAAAGGTAACCTAGGTAAGGTTTATCAGTTGTATTCTAGGGATAGGAGCGTGTAGCCAATAGACCCTAGTAGCCAGACTTATTGGTAGAAAGCTTCGGGCAAGCCAATATACTTCCAGTGTACTAAACAGGTAGCTAATATGGCAAAAATGTATAGTGTGCGAAGAAGTAGAGAAAAAAGGACCAACGATTTTCCAGGCGCTGCTAGCTCAAAAACACCGGAGGCACGAGTTATAGATGAAAGATCCTGGCAGGGATCATATTTATAAAAAAAAAAAAAGTACAGATGATGCGTTTCGAGGGTAACCCCCTCTTCCTCAGATCAACATAACATACATTAGACACATGGCAAGTTTAAATACAGTGTGAACAGGCGCCAAAAACGCATAGTGGGCGTGGCTAAAATGGTCAAAGGTCACTACAGGTGTTGCTGGAATCAACAGTCATGAAAACATGAAGGTATAATAAGGATAAGGTGTACAATCCTATAGTGTGAAGACTGGTAAGCTAAAAAGGTGAATACTATTTAAATTCTGCATTTAAGCAGCGGCATGTACGAGTGCAGGTGAGGGCTCACTAGACACGATTTATCTGATTTTATTAAATATTTATGTGTCTATGATCCATTCCTATTAGCCTCTCTCCCCCTCCTTACCACCCCCCCCCTTTTTTTGCATATTTTATATGTTATTACTTTCTGCTATTCCATTTGCAACTGCTGTAGGCCCATGCTTTTTAGCCCACTCCTATGAGTGCTTTTTGGGTTAAATTGCGCTGTCAGCTGATCTTGTTCCGCCCCTTTTTTACGGGGCAGGGCCAGCAATCCCGGCCGTCGCATTGATGGCTTGGCTTCCAGCCGCCCTTTCATAGCAACGCGTCCCTAACAACCAGCAGGGACGCGTCGCTTCCTGTACACAGCGCGGCGCCGCCAGCTGATTGGCCTGGCCGCGCTGTCCGCTGATAGGCCAAGCAGCCGGACCTCGCTGATTGGCTCTATCCCCCTGCCCCCTATGTGGTTTGCGACGCGTCCCTAACAACCATCTCGGGACGAGCGCTGCCCTCACCTGCACTCGTACATGCCGCTGCTTAAATGCAGAATTTATATAGTATTCACCTTTTTAGCTTACCAGTCTTCACACTATAGGATTGTACACCTTATCCTTATTATACCTTCATGTTTTTATGATTGTTGATTCCATGCAATGTGGGTAAGGGCAACACGTGTAGTGACCTTTGACCATTTTAGCCACGCCAACTATGCGGTTTTTGGCACCTGTTCACACTGTATTTAAACTTGCCATGTGTCTAATGTATGTTATGTTGATCTGAGGAAGAGGGGGTTACCCTCGAAACGCGTCATCTGTACTTTTTTTTTTATAAATATGATCCCTGCCAGGATCTTTCATCTATAACTCGTGCCTCCGGTGTTTTTGAGCTAGCAGCGCCTGGAAAATCGTTGGTCCTTTTTTCTCTACCTCTTCACATGCTTCAACAGGACAGTTTTACCTGACCGCTGCGGACCCTCCGGCTGAGCAGCCTGCTCCACCTATATACCTCTTATTGAGGTGATATGCACTATTTCTCCTTCTCCAAGGTGAGCAGCCACTTTTAAGGGGCTTTACTACTCCACACCTACTCTAAGGGAAATACACGAGGCGCCGTTTGCGGTCTTTTTCTTTTTTTCTATATTACCACAAAAATGTATAGTGAGATTTAACTTGTCTAGTGAGCCAAAGAAAAAAAAAATGTTAAGTAGGATCAATCTCATGTGAATAATATCATCCTGTTACTAAATTCATGAACCAATCCTGTTCGTGAGTTTACCCAAACCAATATATGTACACAAAAAAGAAATGTTAAGTAGCTTTATAGGTTGTACCCGAACTTCACTTCGTCCCTCTGTCTTAGGGGACTGACGTCGAGGCCGACTTATCGTAAGTAAGGTGGTTTGTGGTGTCCCGGTACCGGGTTGCATACCATACCTAGTGTAGAGGTCCCCAAACACAGAGTAACTACTAGTCGCCTCTCTTTAAGTGTAACTCTAATGTTAATATATGTCTATATTTAATAATTATATCTATATTTCATAGTACCTTACCTTGTTCAGCGTCTCAGGACCTTCGGTCATGTGATCATGCTAATAACCTCTATGGTATGTTGTAGGACCTTAGGTCACATGTTACCCACAAATCTTGGTAATGGTGATTGACATCAGTACCGACCAATTAGCGTTAGTTCAGCCCCAGCCCATATAAGGGAGCTGCGTCCAATTATTGCTCTCTTGGGTTGCTGCTCTTGTGGTTGCCGGACTAACAGGACGGTGTGCTACGCAACTTTCAAAGACACGCTGGGCCTCAGAACCTACAGCCTCAGCAGAACCAAAATCGTGAGTTCAAATCTAAATTCCTGCTAATGCTAGCGTGACTACTGGACCGCAACTAATTCCCCTAAATCCAGTGGAACAGCGCAATAGACTAAAAGATTCTGAATGCTAAAGTCCCAACCATTGTCAATCTCCAAAGGAAAGCTGTTGTTATGCTAAGAGACTGTTATGTTAATGAAGTATACAGAAAATCTTCAGTAAAAGTTAACACTGTTTACAGAAGCTCCCCGGTTGTGGACAATCTATTATTCTCTACCTCAAACCTATTATCATCTACCTCCCTATCGTTCCTGGGAAGGGCGGCGGTAAGAAAAGCTTTATTGAGGAGCCCTCACCCTGGCGTCACGAATAGCAAGGGTTAACAAGCATCCTTTGATTACCGCACAGCTACACTCCCCATACCCTACACCCCCCAGGCTATCACATTTCTCTCAACTCTGACCAGTTTTCCAGTCCCGGCTGCTGAAAAACATGGTGTCCTTTGGGTGATGTGATGTGTTGGGTTTGTGCCAGACATAGCGTTTTCTTTGATGGACGAAAAGTTCAATTTTGCTCTCATCAGACCAGAGCACCTTCCTCCATAAATTTTGGGAGTCTCCCAAATGCCTTTTCGCAAACTCAAAACATGACTTTTTGTTTTTAGCTGAAAAGTGGAGGAGGAGGGAACAGTTCAGCACAGCAAGGGTATACAGTTTAGGAAATAATTATATATATATATATCTATATATATATATATATATATATATATATATATATATATATGTATTAGTACATATCAATCCACTACAGTTTATATTAGTACATATGAGTCCGCTACAGTCTCCCCTTAAAATGACTATTTTACCTATGCCTTAACATGTGCCTAACTCATCTGTCCTTATGTGCCCTGGAACTCTTTTGTGCTGCATGTTAGACGAGCCATGGCTATTCCATCGCCCCCCTTGTTGCAGTCTTTGCGCATGAGAAAGTCAGATACTTTCCCTAAGAGCCTATAAGTTTGTAGTTAACTGGTAAACTTTGTAACAGAGAGTAAGACTTATCATAGTCATCAGGAGTATCTGTATTAGGTAAGGCAGGTGAACTGATCTCTATACTCTTTTCACAGAGTTTCTTTAAAGGACAACTGCAGCACAATATACACTTATCCCCTATCTACAAGATAGGGGATAAGTGTTTGATCGCGGGGGGTCCAACCGCTTGGACACCCCTCGATCTCCCTAACGGGGCGCCGTCATTAGCGTTCATAGTGAGCGCTGAAGGCGCGTAGCATCAACCTAGAGGTCGACGGTGACGCCCCGTCTCCTCCCCTTCCCAATACAGTTCTATGGGGAGACGGGGAGGCAGGAACACTGCCTCCCCGCCTCTCTCATAGAGATGTATGGAGGGGGCATGCCGGCCGCAATGTCATGCTGCGGCTGGCACGCCCCCTGCACGGGAGAGCCGCGGCCCCGTACAGGAGATCACAGGGGGTCCCAGCGGTCGGACCCCCGCGATCAAACACTTATCCCCTATCCTGTGGATAGGGGATAAGTGTTAATTACGCTGCAGATGTCCTTTAACCCCTACAGGACCCATGATGTACCGGTACGTCATGAGTCCGCTCCCGTTCTATAAAGGGTCTGGCCCGGCCTCTAACAATGTCCGGGACCTGTGTCTAATAGCGCGCGGCATTGATCGCAGTGCCGCGCGCTATTAACCCCTTCATGACCCGTTGGCTTTCCGTTTTTGCACTTTCGTTTTTTCCTCCTTACCTTTAAAAAACGATAACTCTTTCAATTTTGCACCTAAAAATCCATATCATGGCTTATTTTTTGTGCCACCAATTCTACTTTGTAATGACATCAGTCATTTTACCCAAAAATCTACAGCGGAACAAAAAAAAATCATTGTGCGACAAAATTGAAGAAAAAACACAGTTTTCTAAATTTTGGGGGCTTCTGTTTCTACGCAGTAAATTTTTTCGTAAAAATGATACCATATCTTTATTCTGTAGGTCCATATGATTAAAATGATACCCTACTTATATAGGTTTGATATTGTCGTACTTCTGGAAAAAATCATAACTACATGCAGGAAAATTTATACGTTTAAAATTGTCATCTTCTGACCCCTATAACTTTTTTTATTTTTCTGCGTTCGGGGTGGTATGAAGGCTCATGTTTTGCGCCGTGATCTGAAGTTTTTAGTGGTACCATTTTTGTAATGATCAGACTTTTTGATCGCTTTTTATTCATTTTTTCATTGGATATTTTGGATTTTTTTTGCGCATACACCATTGAACATGCGGTTTAATTAACTATGTATTTTTATAGTTCGGACATTTCCGCATCGGCGATACCACATATGTTTATTTTTATTTTTATTTACACAGTTTTTTTATGGGAAAAGGGGGGGAGTCAAACTTTTATTAGGGAAGGGGTTAAATGATCTTTATTCACTATTTCTTCACTTGTTTTTGCAATGTTATAGCTCCCATATGGGCCTATAACACTGCACACACTGATCTCTTACATTGTTCAATGGTTTCTCATAGGAAACCATTAATCAATGATTCTGCCACTTGACTGCTCATGCTTGGATCTCAGGCACTGAGCAGTCATTCGGCGATCAGACAGCATGGAAGCAGGTAGGGACCCTCCAGCTGTCCTGTAAGCTGTTCGGGATGCCGTGATTAAGCAGGGTAATACACAACAACTGTGGCCAGGATTATCAAAAAAATGACTATAGTGATCCCTATCTGGGTTAGGACACTCTTCCACCCTCTAACCTACCCAAAGTACTGATCCCGAGGATCATTTATGCCAGAGTTCTTTTTCAGTTGTACTGAAATTTCTTCCAGCTTCTTAATAGCCTTTGTAACTTTCCATTTGGACCGGTATTATCAGGGATATAGGTACAGCAGGTCTGCCCTATCATTTTACAGACTCCACCATTCTCTGTCAGGACCATTTCAAGGGCCATTCTATTTTGGAAGGTCAGGGTGGAGGTGGGTCCTAATTGGCCTGCATCCCTAGTATAGTTGACAAATCTCTGTTGGTTGTAATTGATCCAGTCCACATTTTTGTTAATAGTGACCAGGGGCATTATGAATAATTCAAATCCTGCTTTTACTTTTTTCCGGGCTTTAAATTCATTGGGCACCCCCCTCGGGACTCCTATGTATACATGGGGATCAAAAATACCTGCAGGGGTAGACCTCTTCCTTCTGGGTGAATGACTCTCTGGTCTTTCTTGGTCATCTCCATCAGGAATAATATGTATTAGTATGAGCACCATGGCCAGGGCACACTCTCCTACCCAGTCACCTTCTAGTCTAGTTCTTATTTTCTGGTCCCCACGGAACCAATATATGTCCCCTACAGACTGTACTTGATTTTGCAACAGGGGGCCTGTCAGCTTGCTGTAACTGGAACAGTAGCCTTTTGTGAAGTTACCCAGGAACCTGCCTTTACCATTCCTACTCACATAGCAAGTGAAATCTTTGTGGTTATGGGGTACTCAGTTTTCCATTTCTTGCAGGAGGTGTGATTGGTCTTTGTGTTGGTGAATAAGCTAATAAAGCATTCCTGGCTGTTGATAGGGGGACTGTACCTAGATGGGGTCTGGCCCCAGCACCCACATAGCAGTTGCAGTGATTGTGTGTATCTGCTGTATATTTCATCCACTCTACCCACATATTCAGGTCAGAATACCCAGTCTCTATTGCCATTGTGTCCTCAAAGGTGGGATTGGCTATGGCCAGCATACTTGGATATGGGGGGGGGGGGCTAATGGGTTTGGAGCTTTGGCCTTAGGCTTTTGTGAGTTTAATCTTTTCCACTCATTTGAGCTATGCATGTCCCTCAGGTGGAATTTCTCCCTGTAGTGCACCCCGGTATCCCCACACATAATCCAATATGTAAGTTCCCCCATCCCCGAGCTAGGGATTCTCATTGGTCCGTGTAAGGGTCAACCTTTTCCCTTGTCTCGCTTTAGGGTTACAGTGACTGGTCTTTCGTATATGCATTCTAGTAGGTAAGGATCTCCCTTTCTTGTCTCTCTTATTTTCAGCACTAGCTGGTCTTTATCCCCAGCGTTTTCCCGTGTTCCACCCCACTGCTCCCTAACTACTTCAGGAGCTACCCCAGTAGGTGTCTGTTACACAGAGGTATATTGACTCGGGATTGTCATTGTAGGTAAGGCATTGCCATCCTGCATCAGCTTCACAGGCAACTATACTGCAGTAATTAAACATATAGGTGACTGTTTCTGCATTCGATGAGTTATGCCAAAAGGGGATCTCGCCCCCCTTTTGAGCAAATAAGCACCTGTTGAGTGTTAGCCATCCCCAACACCCCAAGGGTTACAATAAGGATATGGAACTTCATGACTGGACTGGTGCAGTGTGTGGATCCACTTCAACCAGTTCTGTTGTCTTCTTACAATGGGAGGCGTGGATCCAAGTGCTCTTGCCGTCTAGCTTGACAGATGTAGCGGTGATCAGACCTGGTATGGGCCATCGTATCTGGGTTCAAGGGAGTGTTTTCTCACAAACTTCTTCACTAGGACCCAGTCACCCAGGAGCAGACTGTCAGCCTCTGTATCTGGAATAGAGGAAAATACTCGGGCATGTATTTTTGTTTACTCATGTGTCAGTGAAGTCACATATTTAGTCAAAACATCAGATTGGAGTTGAAGTTGTTGGGGGAAGTAGCAACCGAGTCTAAGTGGCAGAACTACACCCCTCAAGGAATGTAACAAGGGGTACAGTGAGTCTTAACACCCCACAGGAGTTTGACAAATTTCCGCTAAAGTTGCACGTGAAAATGAAAAATTTGATTTTTTTCACTAAAATGCTGGTGTTACCCCAATTTTTCATTTTCACAAGGGGTAATAGGAGAAAAATCCTTCCCAAATATGTAACCCCATTTATTCCGAGTATGGTAATACCCCATATGTGGATGCATAGTGCTTTGCTGGCGAACTACAATATTCAGAAGAGAAGGAGCGTCATTGAGCTTTTGGAGAGATAATTTGGTTGGAATAGAATGTGCGTTTACAAAGCCCCCATTGGTGCCAGAACAGAGGACCCCCCCCCCCACATGTGACCCCATTTTGGAAACTACACCCCTCACAGAATTTAATAAGGGGTGCAGTGAGCATTTACACTCTACTGGCATTTGACAGATCTTTGAAACAGTGGGCTGTGCAAATCTATAATTTAATTTTTCATTTTCACGTACCATTGTTCCAAAAATCTATCAGACACCTGTTGGGTGTAAATGCTCACTGCACCTCTTATTACATTCCGTGAGGGGTGTAGTTTCCAAAATGGGAATCACATGTGGGGGGGTCCACTGTTCTGGCACCATGGCCAGACACACATGGCCTTTAATTTCGTACAATGGCGCTCCTTTTCTTCTGAGCATTGTAGTTTGCCCGCAGAGCACTTTACATCTACATATGGGGTATTTCCATACTCAAAAGAAAAGGGGCTTTTTTCCTATTTTCCCTTGTCAAAATTAAAAATGTAGGGTAACACCAGAATTTTTGTGAAAAAATTTATTTTTATTATTTTCACATACAAATTTAACGAAAATTTGTCAAACACCTGTGGGATGTTAAGGCTCACTATACCCCTTGTTATGTTCCGTGAGGGGTGTAGTTTCCAAAATGGGGTCACATCTGGGTATTTATTGTTTTGCATTTATGTCAGAACCGATGTAAAATTAGCCACCCCTGTGCAAATCACCAATTTAGACCTCAAATGTACATGGTGCACTCTCACTTCTGAGCCATATTGTGCGCCATAAAGCACTTTGCATACACATATGGGGTATTTCCGTACTCAGGAGAAATTGCGTTACAAATTTTGGGGGTCTTTTTTTCCTTTTACTGCTTGTGAAAATTAAAAGTATTTTTTTTTTTTTTACACTAACATGCTGGGTAAGGGGTAAAAGAAGAACCTTTTCTAGACACAAAAAACAGTCTAAAGACAATATTAAATGTTGGCCATTGTACTTTATATTAGTGGTAAATTTTTGTTGATACATAAAGCGATTTTTGTGAAAAACTCTAAATTGTTAAAGGCAGGTATGGTTGTCTGTGACAATGGCAGCAGCCTACTCATCGCCCTCGATGCTGGCAGTCTCACCCACGTGCCCTGCCTGGTACATGTCCTCAACCTTGTGATACTGATGTTCATGCACACATATCCAAGGTTGAGTGACATGGTGTAAAGGGTACGGGAGATTGCTATACACTTCCGAATCTCCCCAACAGCCACCGCATCCCTGTCCAAACTGCAGCGGAACAACAGCCTGCCTCCTCACAGGCTGATTGTGGACAGCATGACGTGGTGGAACACCATCCTTCACATGCTGGAGAGGTTGTGGGAGCAGCAACGGGTGGTGAGGGAGTACCTGCTGGAACAAGGCACTCCAGGGCCATCACACCAACTCCCCTACATCACTAATTTGGAGTGGGGACAGATACAGCAGGTCTGCCATGTGTTGGCCCCATTTGAGCAGGCGACCAAGATGGTCAGCGGGGAGCATGTCGGCCTCAATGACGTGATCCCATAGTGATCCTGCTGGACAGGACACTAGATCGCCTGCCCGAGGATGGGGAGAGTGCCTTGCTGGAGAAAGAGGAGGCAACACTGCTCCACCAAGACCTGGCCCAGGAATAGATGGAGGAGAAGGAGAAAGAATCTGTTGGCGCCCAGGAGTCTGGACCTGGTCAGGAGGGAGAGCCAGTGGTGGTGGCACCATTAGTCCAGGGGTGGGGCAGCTCCCACCTTGGAGGGATGAACTGCAGTCCTGTCTCATCAGCCGGTTGGAGAAGGCAACTCCCCGGCCTCCAGTTCTTCCAGCCCATCTCACCAAGATGGTGGCTGGACCCAGCAACACCAGCAGAGCAGGTTACCTTATGGATGAGATGAGGCTGTTCTACCAGCCTGCGTGACCCAGTAGCAGCAGCAGTCACCACCAGAGGCTGGCCCGCATGGTGGCAGACCGCATGGGGTCCATTGGTGTTTCCGACAGCATTATCACCGACGATCCCATGGAGTATTGGGTTGCCAGGCTGGTACCTGTGCAGTCACAAAAACCATCAAGAGCTACAAAGAAACTGGCTCACATGCGGACCGCCCTAGGAAAGGAAGACCAAGAGTCACCTCTGCTGTGGAGGATAAATTAATCCGCGTCACCAACCTCAGAAATCGCAGGTTAACAGCAGCTCAGATTAGAGACCAGGTCAATGCCACACAGAGTTCTAGCAGCAGACACATCTCTAGAACAACTGTTAAGAGGAGACTGTGTGAATCAGGCCTTCATGGTAGAATATCTGCTAGGAAACCACTGCTAAGCACAGGCAACAAGCAGAAGAGACTTGTTTGGGCTAAAGAACACAAGGAATGGACATTAGACAAGTGGAAATCTGTGCTTTGGTCAGATGAGTCCAAATTTGAGATCTTTGGTTCCAACCACTGTGTCTTTGTGCGACGCAGAAAAGGTGAACGGATGGACTCTACATGCCTGGATCCCACCGTGAAGCATGAAGGAGGAGGTGTGATGGTGTGGGGGTGCTTTGCTGGTGACACTGTTGGGTATTTATTTAAAATTGAAGGCATACTGAACCAGCATGGCTACTACAGCATCTTGCAGTGGCATGCTATTCCATCCGGTTTGCGTTTAGTTGGACCATCATTTATTTTTCAACAGGACAATGACCCCAAACACACCTCCAGACTGTGTAAGGGCTATTTGACCAAGAAGGAGAGTGATGGGATGCTGCGCCAGATGACCGGGCCTCCACAGTCACCAGACCTGAACCCAATGAAAGCAAAGTGCCAACAAGTGCTAAGCATTTCTGGGAACTCCTTCAAGACTGTTGGAAGACCATTTCAGGTGATTACCTCTTGAAGCTCATCAAGAGAACACTTTTTTGTTATGTCTATAATTCCACATGTGTTAATTCATAGTTTTGATGCCTTCAGTGTGAATCTAAAATTTTCATAGTAATGAAAATAAAGAAAACTCTTTGTATGAGAAGGTATGTCAAAACTTTTGGTCTGTACTGTATATATATATATGTGTGTGTGTGTGTGTGTGTGAATTTATTTATGTTTTGTAATCATGGATGAATGTCTTTATTTAACATTTTTTATTTATTAGTTCATTGATTCATTCATTTATTAGTTTATTGATTAATGTATTTATATATTTCTGTATATATGATTTTATTTATTTATGTATCTATCGATTAATTTATTTATCTTTTTATCAATCAATGAGTTTATCGATTTTTTCAAAATAACTGAACATCTTATTTCATACTTTGGTCAATACGCTGCCCATACCAACACTATCATAAAGCATAGTCGAGTTTGTAGTCTGTTCAGAAGGCACTATGTGTTCACCAAGTCACCCAGACCGGATTGCTGTACGTTTTTCATGAACCTAACGGATCTAATTTTCGACAGAGATGAAGCAGAGCTGCATTTGTTTTGTGGATTATGTTTACCTGCAGTTCTATGTATTGGTGAAAAAACATAACAATCTAAAAAAAAGAAAACACACGTTTGAACCAAAATAAATATTTATAAGAAATGTATATAAACAAAAAATTAACAAACACTCCTCTAAGGCAACTCCCTCAACTGTTTCTGGAGATGCATCAGCTTCTGCACCCTCTTTTTGTGTTGCTCTTCCAGCTTCTTTATCTTCTTACCCAGAAGAAGCTGCTGGTTTTCAATTTCCAGAATTGCTGCATTGCGGTCCCGCCGCAACTGAATAATCTTATTTTAGTTCAGAGAGAACTGTTTGGATTAAAAAAAAAATGTTAAATTACTTTCAATGAAGATTAAGATGTAATTAGTGAATTGTGTAGAGTATTTGTTAAAGCACTGGCAATTTACATAACAATTCATTAGTTGGTATTTATGAAGATTATATAGTTGGTTAGTTAGTGTTAGTTCAGTATAGTTTAATGTTATTTATAGAGATGAGCGAATCAAATAGGACGAGTCCGAATTTGTTCGGAATTTCCAGAGAAAGATCTTTACAGTGGTGAATCAATTAATCTGAAGCCCACATCCTTGCACGCAGATAGACTGGGACAGTAGAGAGAGAGATTACACTTTATGTTGCTCTTGTACCGTGGTGTATAACTCTGAAGCTAATAGAGGCCTTTTAGTGTGAGCTCTAGACGAACTATTCCCCTGCTTTTAACGCCTAATTCAGGTGTAACCATCATGGGGCATATTTTCCTAATATACGCAGTAAAGACAAAAAACTGTGTGTGCAGCTCATAGCTGCAAAGCTCAGAGGCTAGATCGTATGTTCACCTATACCCCTAGGTGCTATTAAAAAGATTAGATTAAAAAAAACAAAATCCGAAACCCCCAGGACCTCATCAGAGATACTGGTGCATGATTATGGTATGATAATAAAATATATAACATATATATAAATATGAGGAAGGGTCATGTATTAGTACCCTGAAATGCGTTTAGATTGTGGACTTTTGAATACGCACTACTACTGCAAGAAATTTACCATTTTTGGAAAAGCTATTTATCTGGTGCCCATACTGAATAGCAGCATCCCATTCATGCACTTTAAATAAAACAGCCGGCCTTTGCTCCCAACATTTCACCCCACATGGACCTTCTCCTGACACCAGACGCCACTTCGCTGGAGCTCCGGTCTTGCAATGGCGTTTACTCCCCATTTTAGAGTGACTTGTCACTTGCCACTTGCTGCGGCATCCTTTTTACATTTTATGTACACGATTAAAAGTTAAGTTTTAAGGATCCTTTTTCAGCAGGAGCTGGATTTTTTCCTTGTGATTCATTTGTGTATTTAATGCTTTGTATGTAGATTAATGAGTTAGGGTCTAGTGTTATTGTATTTTTTTGCTGTATTTTGAGGTTTTCCCTTCATTCTAGGCCATTTTTTTCTGTACATCTTATGGATACAAAATTAGAACTCTGTGTGCACATATTTACCTTCCTGGCGGGGGCAGTGAGCAACTTCCTCCTCCTCTTCTTCCTCATCAGGAGCTGGGGGGGGGGGGGGGAGAATGCGGCTCCTGATATGGAGAAGCCTCTTCGGCCTCCACATTTTCCCCAACTTCAGGTGGTGGTGAAGCAAGTGAATGATGGGAGGGTCCTGCCTGCTCTCCATCGTCATTATCATCCTCCTCCTCTGGCGACACCTCAACTACCTCCATCTCCTCGGGTAATCTCCTCTGCTGAACAGAGGGAAGTGGAGCCCCTGTAATCACACAATAATCAGAATGTAGACAAACAACTTAGAACTCATAACCAATGCAAATTCACTCCTTAAAGGGGTACTCCGCCCCCAGACATCCTAGACATAAGATGTCAGATCGCCGCAGTCCCGCTGCTGGGGAGCCCTGGGATCCCCGCTGCGGCACCCCGCTCTCATTACAGCACAGAGCGAGTTCGCTCTGTGCGTAACGACGGGCAGTACGGGGGACAGAGCAGCGTGACATCATGGCTCCGCCCCTCGTGACATCACGGCCCGTCCCCTTAACGCCACGCCCCCTCCCATAGACTTGTATTGAAAGGCGGGCCGTGACGTCACGAGGGGCGGAGCTTTGACGTAATGATGCTCCGGCCCATGTACTGCCCGTCATTACGAGCAGAGCGAACTCGCTCTGTGCTGTAATGAGAGCGGGGTGCCGCAGTGGGGATCCCCGGGCTCCGCAGCAGCGGGACCGCGGCGATCTGACATCTTATCCCCTATCCTTTGGATAGGGGATAAGATGTCTAGGGGCGGAGTACCCCTTTAAAGGGGTACTCCGGCCCTAAGACATCTTATCCCCTATCCAAAGGTTATGTCTGTTTATGGGGGTCCCTCCGCTTGGGAACCCACAATCTTTCATTCCACACCCACCTCCGAGTGTAAAGTGTTACAACCACGAGGCCAGAGTATTGTGATGTAACGACTCCACCCCCCCGTGTGATGTTAAGCTCCGCCCCCTCACGCAAGTCTATGGGCGTGAATATAGCGTATATGCGATTTTTGCGAATATAGGATAAATATTCGCCCATATATTCACAAAATATTGCGAATTTGAATAGGCCTATGCCGCTAACCACTAATCTGCATGTGTGACTTGATCAAGGTTGAGAATCCAAGCTCCTGGAAGGCGTGTGTCAAGCACAGGTGATATTTCTCCACAGATTCTACTTTGTCTTGTGCTACAGTGGGGCAAAGAAGTATTTAGTCAGCCACTAATTGTGCAAGTTCTAAAACTTAAAAAGATGAGAGAGGCCTGTAATTTTCATCATAGGTATACATCAGTTATGAGAAACATAATGAGGAAAAAAATCCATAAAATCACATTGTCTCATTTTTAAAGAATATATTTGCAAATTATGGTGGTAAATAAGTATTTGATCAATAACAAAATACTTTGTTATATACACTTTGTTGGCAGTGACAGAGGTCAAACATTTTCTGTAAGTCTTCACACGGTTTTCACACACTGTTGCTGGTATTTTGAACAGTTTTGTCCCCTGGACAGGGAATAGTTAGTGCCTCTGGCTATTTCAGCCAATAGCTCCTAGGGTCTGTCTATTTACAGTCAGCCAAGTCTAGCCTCTGGGCTGGTGATTGAGTTCATTATATCCTGACTTGCTAAGATGCTGGACATGTTGAATGGAGCTCTTGGTGTAACACTCTTTGTTTGAGCTTTTAATCTACTATCTCTATTTTAGCATACACTTTGTATTTTCTGTTTTTAGCCAATGTTAGGTGGCATGATTTTAGTAGATTTTAACATGTGTTTGGTCGGTTTTAGGATTTGTATATCTTTTCTGCTATGTGTCTATTCACACTGTGTTTTCTCTTGTATCCGTTCTTATGAAGTTCTGTGTTTTATAGTTCTGTTTACCTACTGGGCCAGCATCCTTTCCACACTGGTGAGTGTGCCGCTGGCCAGTAGCCTATTTGGATTTATTATTATAGCTACTCCTTTAGTGGAGTGGAGTGTCCAGTTTGTGTGTCCAGTGTGAACAGTGTCCTATGTTAGATCCCTGTTTCCGCTCCATGGGGAATCCGTGTCTACTGAAGGTGTTCGGAGGGATTACTATTCCTGTCTTTGTTCAGTGGGAACAGTGCTCTATAAATATATCATGTGTAACTAGGCATTCCTGTTAACTGTCCATGGGGACTCCATGTCTACTGGAGGTTTTATGTGGGATTGCGATAATTCCTGTTTCGCGATAGATCCTGTTTACCTGTCCGTGGGGACTCAGAGGGTATTGTTATTCCTGTGTCTACCGGAGGTGTTTCTAGGGGATAATGCTATATTCCTGTTTTGTTCTGGAGTATGTTCAGACTTATCCGTTTTCCTGTCTGGTGTTTTGAACTCTATATGTTTATTAGTTCTTTATTCAGATCTTTGGAGTTCTGTTAATGAACGCTTATCTATAGTGTCCTCTGTTCACGACCACTGAGTCCTCTGTTCATGATATAGTGTCCTCTGTACTAGCTCTCTGACCTGTGTCCTCTGAACCTTATACTATAGAGTTCTATGTTCCTGTTATGTTTCTGGTTTGTGACCATCTATTTATTAGTATGTGTTTTTATTAGGCCCCTGCACTTTAGTTCAGGAAGGTACCAATGTCCAGTTGTCCATCTACCGGTTAGGGTGGAGGGGCAAGTAGGCAGGGAGAGCGGTTTTAGGGTCAGTTTAGGGCCTGATATTTTCACCCCCATGCTTCACAGTAGGTATGGTGTTCTTTGGATGCAACTCAGCATTCTTTCTCCTCCAAACACAACGAGTTGAGTTTTTACCAAAATGTGCTACTTTGGTTTAATCTGACCATATGACATTCTCCCAATCCTCTTCTGGATCATCCAAATGCTCTCAAGCTAACTTCAGATGGGCTTGGACATGTACTGTAATGATGAAAATTACAGGCCTCTCATCTTTTTAAGTGGGAGAACTTGCACAATTGATGGCTGACTAAATACTTTTTTGCCCCACTTTATGTCCTGAATGGTGGTGGCCTGATCGGCTAGCCGGTCCTGGGCCCATGCTTGCAGTTGTTAGCAGAATTCCACGCCGGATTCCCATGACTGGTCACTGGACAGTCGGCGTCCTGTAGATGTTTCTCCAGGATAGGCCAGTATGCATCTCCGGACTTCACTTCTGTGAGTCCCTTCAGCTCTCTCCATGTTGCTGAAAATCTTCTGGATTTGCACCATCCGGCGGTAGAATGGCATCAGTTGCTTCTCGGGATCCGGCAGGCTGGCCACCAGGGTGGAGGCCTGAGTGGGGTGGAGGGTTACATAGTAGATGGGATCATCAGGTGGAGGCCCAAAAAAGTGGTGTCTGTAGGCATGGGGGGCAAAAGAGTGGGGTCCGGAAGGTCCTGGGTCCCTTCCTCTCTAGGGGTCTAGTTGGTCCTGGGTGGGGCACTAGTGGCTGTGGTGGTTGTCCAGGCTTCATTGTGGAATTAAAGGGGTTGGATGGGGACCAAGTATTTTGAATGGTCGATGGTATTGGGAAGCGAGGGCGGAGGGCCCAGGTGAGTGGGGGCTTCAGTGGTGTGGGATGGAGGTGTTGTGTTCCAGGTGACCATTAGGTCTTTCGTACCCTGGCTACTTCCGTCCACTGTGGCAGTTGGTTCTTGATAGGAGTGTTCACTAGGAGCCCCAGCAGCGGCATAACTGCTAGGGGCTTGGGCAGCCGCTGTGAAGCCAGAATTGTTGGGGGTAGGACCTGGACCCCTCCCACTGTCAGAGCCATGGAAGAAGTGGCATTACCGACTTGGATGGGCATAAGTGGGGCAGGCATGGAGGGGAACCTCTGGTACGTGAATGTGCTATCAGTCCTAAGAATCGGGTACAGAGGAGTGGGGACTTCAGGGCCTTCCGGGTTGGGTGCAGTAGGTGTACCAAGATGGCCATCATGGGTTGGGCCAGAAGGGGCAGGACCAGGAAGGGCTAAAGGTGTAGGCCCAGGACTAGTTCCATGTGTATCAATATGGCTGCCACCGGAAGGGGCGAGACCGGAAAGGGCTGAAGGTGGACGCTCAGGAGTAGCTTTGGGTGTGCTAATATGGCCACCACGGGAAAGGGGCTGTATGAGAACTGACGTTTCAGATACAGGCATGGTTGGGAGGACAGGGAGGAGTAGGGTGTACCCGGTGGACTTAGATTGGTTAGATTTATGAGTGTTACAATTGTAACAGGTATCATGCCACTGGGGATTCTGGATAGTACATATCAATCCACTACAGTTTATTTTAGTACATATGAGTCCACTACAAAAGTAATGGCTTTCTTCTGGCAACTCTGCCTTAAAGCAACTCTATGGAGCGTACGGCTAATTGTCGTCCTATGTACAGATACTCCAGTCTCTGCTATGGAACTCTGCAGCTCCTCCAGGGTTACCTTAGGTCTCTGTGTTGCCTCTCTGATTAATGCCCTCCTTGCCCGATCCATGAGTTTTGGTGGGCGACTGTCTCTTGGCAGTATTGCTGTTGTACCATGTTCTTTCCATTTGGTTATGATAGATTTCATGGTGCTCCTGGGATCATAAAAGATTTGGATATTTTTTCATAACCTGACTTGTACTTCTCAACAACATTGTCCCTTACTTGTTTGGAGAGTCCCTTGGTCTTCATGGCAGTGTTTGGTTACTGATACCTATTGCTTAGGTGTTGCAGCCTCTGGGGCCTTTCAAAAAAGGTGTGTATATGTATTGACAGATCATGTGACACTTAGATTGCACACAGGTGTACATAATTTCACTAACTATGTAAGTTCTGAAAGTAATTGTTTGCACCAGAGCTTTTTATGGGCTTCCTAAGAAATAGGGTGAATACATACGCACATGCCAATTTTCTATTTTCTATTTCTAAACAATAGTTTTATTAAGATATTTTTCTCATTTCACTTCACCAACTTAGACTATTGTGTTCTGATCCATCACATAAAATTCAGATTAAAGGGGTTCTCCGTTGCTTAGACATCTTATCCCCTATCCAAAGGATAGGGGATAAGATGCCTGATCGCGGGAGTCCCGCAGCTGGGGACCCCCGGGATCTTGCACGCGGCACCCCGTTTGTAATCAGTCCCAGGAGCGTGTTCGCTCCGGGTCTGATTACAGACGACCACAGGGCCTCAAAGCGAGTCTATGGGAGGGGGCGTGACAGCTATCAGTTAAAGGTACCTTTAGACGCCGCTGTCAGCTTTGATAGCAGGGATCTAAGGGGTTAATAGCCGGCCACGGTGATCGCCGCATATCGGCTATTAACGCTGGCCCTCAGCTACAAGAATCAGCTGGGGGCCGGGCAGTATGGCACGGGCTCAAGTCAGGAGCTCGCGCCATACCTGCTTAACGGCACATGGACGTGTAAATACATCCATGGTCATTAAGGGGTTACGGCTGTAATGCACCAAAATACGAAAAAAGTCAAGGAGGGGGTGGATACTTTTGCAAGGCACTGTACTTAATTGACAGGCAATGGGAAATTAGGCCCTGACTGTCATTTAAGCAGGGATAGGGATGATGGAGGGGAGGGGGGAGGGAGCCATTCCATCTATTAGCACTTCAGGGTCTTAAGAACGCCTATGACTCTTTGTACCAAAGAATAAAAGCATTTGTATGTGTTATGAAAGCACAGACATATGAAAGGTGCCATGTGTATCCTTACCCTAACAGCTATCTAACAGGGTCAGCAGTTTGGAACGTGAATCACAGCTGACAGATTGTTGACAAAACGCTTTTACATGATGTAGTTCTGTAACATCAAATAATCACCCACAATTAACACATGTATTCTTCACAGTGTCCACTGTATGCCCCACATATTGTACATAAGATAGGGACATCATATCATGATCCTTCTTATTCTCTATTGTGTCTTCCTTGGCTCATGTGTTGCATGCTAAGGTTCTGCCTACGGCATATCTCTTTCCCAGGAACACCTGGCCATATTAAACAGTACTTTATTGTTAAATTAGTAAAGGATGATAAGTCAGAGCCAAGACTCAAGTTTAAAAAAGGTTCACATTGTGCCAGCAAGATTGTGTGAGTGTTCTCAGAAAAGGACAAGACAGCATTAGAGATCTTGACAACTGCAATTGTCCCATTGTCTTATGCCACATCAGAACTAATCCTTCTATAAAATTGTCTAACATTTAGAAAAGCATGTATCTCATGATAAAACCATTAGTAGAGCATTACTGCAATGTAATATGGACATCTTACCCCATGTAAATATGATCATTACTAGAGTTGAGCAAAGCGAAACTGGCAAATGCCATTTCAGCCTGAACGTTAGGAAAACTTTGGTTTAGCGCAGGTAAACATTGGCCACTTCATTTCAGCCTTAAAGGAGTTCTCCAACTGAATTTTTTTTCTCCCGCTGTGCCCGGGCTGTAAAACTATACATAATAAACTTTCACTTACCTGTCTACGATCTCTCATTGTTTCTGATATCGCCGTAAGAAGGAAGAATTCTCAAAGCTCATGGATGCCAATAATGCCTTGCAAACAACAACCAGCCAATTATAAAAGTTTAGGTATTGAGGCAGTATGGCTACTGCAGTGGATATGGCACTAAAATGTATAAAACAAGTTTTTATCCTGTTAAGGATAAGTTTAAACCCCAAAATACAGGGGCTGGAAGTTGGAGTTGGGAAGAGCAGCTTACACTCCAATTACATTTCACTCCTGCAAGGAGTTAATTAGGCTCATTAGAGGCCACCTACGAGGCTTCTGTTGACCCATGGGGACAAAGCTATTAGCCCTTTAGATCCTGCAGTCAAAGAAAGACCACAGCAGTGCAATCGCAGGGTCCCAATCAGCCAACATGACAGCCAGAGGGTCTCTACCTGCCTCTGTGCCATCCGATCTTCATTCTGTTTCTTCATCCTGTTTGGCTAAAGTCAGGGTGATGTCTATTATTAACTCTTAAAATGCAAATCCTGGCAGCTCAGCAGAGCTGATTGGGAGGCATGCAGTGAAATCGTGCGGTCCTGATCAGCTAAGGGGAAAGGCGGAGGGTTCCTCCCTGCCTCCGGCACATCCGATCATCGCTCCGTTACTATAGGCAGTCTCAGCAGCCTGTGGTAATGGAGTGCGCATAACACTGATTAATGCTGTGCTATGGCACTGCATTGCCTGCTGTATGCAATCAAAAGATTGCATGTAATAGAAGAATAGTGAATAAAAGGTAAAAAAAAACTAAACGTTTTTAAATGTGAATTGCCTTCTCGTTTTTTTTTTTTTTTTATAATGTAAACAATAATAAACATAAACATGTGGTATTGCTGCGTGTGTACATGTCTGAACTATTAACTCCTTAAGGACCAGGCCATTTTACACCTTAGGACCAGAGCGTTTTTTGAACATCTGACCACCGTCACTTTAAACATTAATAACTCTGGAATGCTTTTACTTATCATTCTGATTCTGAGATTGTTTTTTCGTGACATATTCTACTTTAACATATGGTGGTAAATTTTTGTGGTAACTTGCATCCTTTCTTTTTGAAAAATCTAAAAATTTGATGAAAAAATTGAAAATTTAGCTTTTTTCTAACTTTGAAGCTCTCTGCTTGTAAGGAAAATGGATATTCCAAATAAAAAAATGTTTTATTCATATTTCCAATATGTCTACTTTATGTTTGCATCATATGCAGAAAATAGTACAAGAAAAAAACTTTTTTTGGGAGCGGTGTACTAATCCTTCCGTTGGCAACACTTTTGAATGAATAAAATTCACACTTACACTTGGTGAGTGGTTACTGGAACCACTCACACACTTTAAAAAGCCCGTAGATACAACCAGTGATCTCTTATATCAGTCCTTTCTCCGCATCAATCCTCCTCGGCAAGTGACTCGTCACTCCGAATAATATAATAAAACACAAAAACAAATATAGGAGAGCGGACAGGATCGATATTCATATGCAGCCACTTTTCAACTTTCCAAGCGCAATTTTACTTCGGCGAGAGGGTTTTTTTCGTCCTTAAACCGCCCTCGATCCGGCTAGCTTTCGAACAAGTTTGTTTCCACCACGCCGTCCAAATGTATGGCACACCCTCAATCGATCACTTCTTTTTCGGATCCGTCCGAAATTTTTCTTTATAATCACTGCAATGCACTTAACTTCATTCAAAGTAATAATTTATTTCATACTACAAATAATCCATATAATCCGACGCGTTGCGGGGAGAAAATTCCCCTTCCTCAGGGATACCTATTCCTAACACAATTACTACTTTTATATGGATCTATGACCTCATGTTCACCCGGAAACAATTGCCCATTGGACGAGACATTAAAATACCAAAGATTTCTATTTTCTTTATACTCGCTCAATACATTCATTAAAACCATTCTGAATCAATGTATTTAGTTTAAAAATATAAAAACTTTCTCTTCTACATAAAGTGGAGAATCTACGTAAACTTTCCGCTATCTGCTCCACGGGAATCACCCGTAGCAACCCTGGGTCTGCATTATGATGTGTTAGAAAATGACGGGAAACACTATGCTTTAAATATTTATGCTTAATATTAAATCTATGCAAATTTATTCTTTTTCGAAGTGTTTGAGATGTGCATCCCACATATTGGGTCCCACACATACATTCGAGCACATAAATGACAAAATTACTAGCACAATTTAATCTAGATTTTATAGGGATTTGCTCACCAGTGGACGCACTTTTTATTTTCTGTTTCCCGTTTTCTATATGTGAACAGGTACCACATCTCTTTTCGTTACATCTAAACGATCCTTTCAATGTTTCTTGTTCTTTTTTTGTTTTTTTATTCATTATATTTGTATTTAATCTAGGGTATGAAGGTGCAATTTCTTGTGCAACTGTTTTTGCTCGCCTATAAATGAACTTTGGTCTGAATTCATTAGTTCCTAGGGCTTCTTTTAAAAAAGGGTCTTGTTGTAATATGTCCCAATTTTTTTTGAAAATAATTTCTATTTTTTTGGCATCTCTAGAATAATGAGATACAAATGCTGTACAATAATTTATTTTTTTCTCATTTTTATCTTTTTTCTTATAATTAAAAAAAAAAAAAAAACAGGTGCCAGAACAGCAAAAAAAACACATGGCATACCATTTTGGAAACTAGACCCCTTGAGGAACGTAACAAGGAATAAAGTGAGCCTTAATACCCCACATGGGTTTCCCAACTTTTGCATATGTAAAAAAAAAATTTTTTTCACTAAAATGTGTGTTTCCCCCCACATTTCACATTTTTGCAAGGGTTAATAGCAGAAAATACCCCCCCAAAATTTGTAACCCCATCTCTTCTGAGTATGGAGGTACCCCATAAGTTGACCTGAAGTGCACTACGGGCGAGCTACAATGCTCAGAAGAGAATGAGTCATATTTGGCTTTTTGAGAGCAAATTTTGCTCGGGGGGCATGTCGCATTTAGGAAGCCCCTATGGTGCCAGAACAGCAAAAACCCACCACATGGCATACCATTTTGGAAACTAGACCCCTTGAGGAACGTAACAAGGAATAAAGTGAGCCTTAATACCCCACAGGGATTTCACAACTTTTGCATATGTAAAAAAAAATTATAATTTTTTCACTAAAATGTGTGTTTCCCCCCCAAATTTCACATTTTTGCAAGGGTTAATAGCAGAAAATAACGCCCAAAATTTGTAACCCCATCTCTTCTGAGTATGGAGGTACCCCATAAGTTGACCTGAAGTGCACTACGGGCGAGCTACAATGCTCAGAAGAGAAGGAGTCATATTTGGCTTTTTGAGAGCAAATTTAGCTCGGGAGGCATGTCGCATTTAGGAAGTCCCTATGGTGCCAGAACAGAAAAAAAAAAAACACATGGCATACCATTTTGGAAACTAGACCCCTTGAGGAACGTAACAAGGAATAAAGTGAGCCTTAATACCCCACAGGAGTTTCACGACTTTTGCATATGTAAAAAAAAATTATAATTTTTTCACTAAAATGTGTGTTTCCCCCAAAATTTCACATTTTTGCAAGGGTTAATAGCAGAAAATACCCCCCCCCCCAAATTTGTAACCCCATCTCTTCTGAGTATGGAGGTACCCCATAAGTTGACCTGAAGTGCACTACGGGCGAGCTACAATGCTCAGAAGAGAATGAGTCATATTTGGCTTTTTGAGAGCAAATTTAGCTCGGGGGCATGTCGCATTTAGGAAGCCCTTATGGTGCCAGAACAGCAAAAAACCACCACATGGCATACCATTTTGGAAACTAGACCCCTTGAGGAACGTAACAAGGAATTAAGTGAGCCTTAATACCCCACAGGGGTTTCACAACTTTGCATATGTAAAAAAAAATATTATTTTTTCACTAAAATGTGTGTTTCCCCCCAAATTTCACATTTTTGCAAGGGTTAATAGCAGAAAATAACCTCCAAAATTTGTAACCCCATCTCTTCTGAGTATGGAGGTACCCCATAAGTTGACCTGAAGTGCACTACGGGCGAACTACAATGCTCAGAAGAGAAGGAGTCATATTTGGCTTTTTGAGAGCAAATTTTGCTCGGGGGGCATGTCACATTTAGGAAGCCCCTATGGTGCCAGGACAGCAAAAAAAAAACACATGGCATACTATTTCGGAAACTACATCCCTCAAGGAACATAACAAGGGGTACAGTGAGTCTTCACACCCCACAGGTGTTTGATAAATATTCATGAAGTGGGATGTGAAAAGGAAAAATTTGATTTTTTTTACACTAAGTGGTAAAAGGAGAAAATGTCACCGTAAGTTTGTAAATACATTTCTTTGGAGTAAGGACATACCTCAAGTCTGGGCGTAAACAGCTTGCACACTGGTCTGAGAGGAGCAGGTCGCATTCAGGGGCCTTGAGCTTCTGCGTTGCGGCCTATGGAGCCAGAACAGTGGGACCCCCCCTCAAGGGGCATTACATGGGGTAAATAACTGGGGTACACTAAATAACTAAAATGGGGTACAGTGGGACATAAAATTATAAAACAGGTTATGTTCCCAGAATGATGACCCAGAGCATAGCCAAAACTAAAAAATATGCCCGGCCCAAACCCTATGCTCTGAATCATCATTCTGGGAATGTGACGTGTGTGGCCGTCCCTAACCTGTTGCCTCAAATGCGCACCCCGCTCAGGTGGAGAGAGAGCGCTGCGCATTTGAGGCAACAAAAAAAGTCCCCGATGATAGTGACTCAGTGACCCATGACCCGGAGAAAAAAATACCCCCAGAGGTCTCATCAGTTTTTTTTTTTTGGATGAGTTTTTTTGGGCAATTTAGTGGTTTTATGGTGTTAAAATTTGGAATGTACTCTGGACATGGTACATTGGGGTCAAATGATGGCAAATTTAAATGAAAAGGGAAAATTTAGTACTGTATGGAAGTGTGATACTCCCTGAAGCAGTTTTTAATGCAGAGGCCCGGATGATCGGGGCAAGTGTCACATTGAGTGGTGGTATCCTTCCGAATCCCCCTCCTGTTACACACTCTGCATTTTTTCTGGGATCGTCCCTTCTTTCCAGTGTGGGGGACTTCACCTAGAAAGTGTTGGCCTGGGACGATCCTGGCACCTATAACTCCAGTTCCTTGGGAAGTCCGGCCTGCTCTTTCCCGGTCGCCAAAGATCAGGACCTTTAGGACTTCTTCTTGGAACTGGAGGAATGTCCCTGTGTTGCCAGCGTACTGGGACAGTACAAAAGCGTTGTACATGGCAACCTGTACCAAGTAGACCGCAACTTTTTTGTACCATACCCGTGTTTTCCGTATGGCCATGTATGGCTTGAGGACTTGATCAGAAAGATCAACTCCCCCCATATACCGATTGTAGTCCAGAATACAATCGGGCTTGAGGACCGGTGTTGTGGTACCTCGCACAGGGACAGGTGAACTGCCGTTACCATGAATAGTGGTCAGCATAAGGACATCCCTCTTATCCTTATACCTGACCAACAACAGGTTTTCATGGGTAAGGGCACGGGACTCACCCTTGGGCATAGGTGTCTGCAGAAAATTTAGAGGGAGGCCTCTCTGGTTTTTCCACATGGTCCCACAAGCGGACATGGCTCTAGTGGCAAGGGATGTGAAGAGAGGGATTCTGGTATAAAAGTTACCACGTACACGTGGTAACCCCTATCCAGCAAAGGGTGCACAAGCTCCCAAACGATTTTGCCGCTAACACCCAGAGTGGGGGAACAATCTGGGGGTTCAATAGGGGAATCTCGTCCCTCATACACTCTAAACTTGAGAGTGTACCCGGAGGTACTCTCACAAAGTTTATAGAGCTTCACGCCATACCGCGCCCGCTTCGAGGGAATATACTGGCGGAAGATGAGTCTCCCCTTAAAACTGATAAGAGACTCATCAACCGAGAGCTCCCTGAGGGGTACGTAGGCCTCCAAAAATTTGGCCCCAAAGTGATCGATGACCGGCCTCACTTTGTAAAGCCGGTCATGGGCGGGATCACCTCGGGGCGGACATACCGCATTATCTGCATAATGCAGGCATTTCCGAATGGCCTCAAACCGCCTCCGTGCCATGACCATACTGTAAAGCGGGGTCTGGTAGAGGATGTCCCCGCTCCAGTACTGTCTGACACTTGGTTTTTTGACCAGGCCCATATGCAGCAAGAGGCCCCAAAATGTCCTCATCTCTGCTGCATCAATGGCGTACCATTCATTGGGCCTGGCGGGTGTGTGTGTGTGGGGGGGGGGGGGGTATGAGTATGTAGTGTGGGGGGGAAATTTTTTACCTTTTTTTTACACTTTTTTTAACTTTATTTTACTGGTTAACCCTACCTGTCCCTGGGGCTGTACTCTCTCCCTGTTCTAAGGGGGGTCTTCCTCTGTGAGGGGCTCCGATCTTCACAGACGGGGGGTCCCTGGCTCCTTCTCGCAGCTCTGGCCGCTGAATGAACTCAGGGAGCAAGCAGAGCAGCGAGAAGGGGCCGTTAACCCCTCCCCTGTTGGCTGCTGATCGTCCGGCCAATAGCAGCGATCCTGGGGGGGTGACGAAATAGCCACCTCCCCATAGATACAGAGGGTGATAGGGGGTGTATCCTACACCCCCGATCACCTTGTATCTCCGGGTCAGCGGAATAGCCGAGAATCGCAAGTGTGAATTCACTTGCGATTTTCGGCGATCGCCTACATGGGGGGGTCTGATCGATACCACCCGTCGCGGCAGGGACCGAAATTCCCACGGGCGTACAGGTACGCCCTTGGTCCTTTAGTACCAGGGAGCAAAGGCGTACCTGTACGCCCTTGGTCCTTAAGGGGTTAATATATAATGGTAATTTATCTTCACAGTCAATAGTGTAACACAGTCAATAGTTTAAACATTAAAAAAGGCCAGAATTGTGTATTTTTTGGTCACTTCATATACCATTAAAACTAATAAATATAGCTGCAAGCAGAAATTCGGTAGAGCCATTTTCCCACGTTTATTTGGGTGGTGGGTTTGACTAGTGTGCATCTTATTTATCAAGAACAAGAGGTTAAAGGTTAAATTGCAAAAGGTAGAAGTGATTCTCACGCCTACTGGTAGGTGGTGTAGCTTTACGTCTAAAAAAGTACCAAAAGTACTTTTGACAAAAGTCGCAAATGATAAATCCGTGACCACTGCATGGTCAAAAAGAAAAAGTTCTATGGGTAGGCAAAAAGAGGGAAACTGTCTATATCAAAAGATGAATAAAAGTTGCTAAATATGCTGCTTGCGCCTAAACTGCGTCTAAACAAAGACAAAAACAATTCTCTAAAAGCAATGATAAGTCTCCCCTATGTAGGCAGAATATTGCACAATTCAATATGGCTATCAAACCACATGATCATTTGTGGTACAGAAAGTGATCTCAAACGTGTGCTAATTTTCACATTTTTCTAACCAGCAATTTCAGAGGAAACTATGTATGTAGAAAATTGCACAATCCAAGATGGTGGTCAAACCATATGACCAATTGACTTGTAATAAACAAATAATCTTGATCATGCTGTTACCACATACAAAATGTATACATCTATATCTTCTGTGGCTGCAGAGAAGCAGATATTTGAATATTGTGCAGAAAGTTGCCACAGAAAACAAGATGGCTGCCTTACCATGTGACGTATGGTCTTTATATTACAGTAGATTATGCATAGCACAGGGCTCTACCTTTGAGTACAATTTCATGAGCTTTGATGTAGAGCTGCAGCTAACGATTATTTTTAAAAATCAATTAGTTGGTTGATTATTGGTGCGATTAATCGGAAAAACCAACAAAAAGATACAAAGTGATTTTTTGGGATTAACTTTAATAACTATGTACATTAGGCAAATAAAATAAGTTAAAAACATCTTTGAATAACAGAACTTAAACAAACTTCAAACAAGGTAGACAGTGTGCAAAGCAGAGCCTACACGGCCTGGAACATACATATCCCATGACAAGTTCTTGTGCCTGTTGGATAGCCATGCAGAAGCCAGTGCCACATTAGTCCATTCTCCATATATAGTCAATGCAGTGGCAGCAGGACTGCAGAAAGTACAAGGAGACTTCTCAGAATTTGAAGGATACCATTAGCGCTAATAAAAGCAGATTTGTCTTCACTCCAGACATATGGACCAGCGTAGCAAACATCCTGGAGGAGAAGCATGTCTGGTCCAGTATCCACTGCACTGGCCACACTTTGCAGCTGGTTATAATGGTGCATTGAAGAATCCGGGAATTGAAAGAAATAACTGTCAGTGGCAAGGACTAGTTGTCAGTGGCAGGGACTAGTTGTCAGTGGCAGGGACTAACTGTCAGTAGCAGGGCCTAGCTGTCAGTGGCAGGGACTAACTGTCAGTAGCAGGGCCTAGCTGTCAGTGCCAGGGACTAGCTGTCAGTGGCAGGGACTAGTTGTCAGTGGCAGGGACTAGTTGTCAGTGGCAGGGACTAACTGTTAGTAGTGGGGCCTAGCTGTCAGTGGCAGGGCCTAGTTGTCAGTGGCAGGGACTAGTTGTCAGTGGCAGGGACTAGTTGTCAGTGGCAGGGCCTAACTGTCAGTAGCAGGGCCTAGCTGTCAGTGGCAGGGACTAACTGTCAGTAGCAGGATCTAGCTGTCAGTGGCAGGGACTAGCTGTCAGTGGCAGGGACTAGTTGTCAGTGGCAGGGACTAACTGTCAGTAGCAGGGCCTAGCTGTCAGTGGCAGGGACTAGTTGTCAGTGGCAGGGACTAGTTGTCAATGGCAGGGACTAACTGTCAGTAGCAGGGCCTAGCTGTCAGTGGCAGGGACTAGCTGTCAGTGGCAGGGACTAGTTGTCAGGGGCAGGGACTAGTTGTCAGTGGCAGGGACTAGTTGTCAGTGGCAGGGACTAGCTGTCAGTGGCAAGGACTAGCTGTCAGTTGCAGGGACTAGCTGTCAGTGGCAGGGACTAGTTGTCAGTGGCAGGGACTAGTTATCAGTGGCAGGGACTAGCTGTCAGTGGCAGGGACTAGCTGTCAGTGGCAGGGACTAGTTGTCAGTGGCAGGGACTAGTTATCAGTGGCATGGACTAGCTGTCAGTGGCAGGTACTAGCTTTCAGTGGCAGGGACTAGCTGTCAGTGGCAGGGACTAGTTAAACACTTTAGAAAAAGGAAAGGCATCAAGTTGAGAGAGAAGCAGATGGAGATGGGTACATTGGAACATAAACCGCTGCAAGATGTCAGCACCAGATGGAACAGAACTTTGACAGACTCCTTGATCAAACACGACCAGTAACTGCAATCCTGTCAGACCCATCAGAACCTAAAGCCAGAAAAAAGGAGTTTTCTTGAGGCACCTTCTACTGTAAGGTCCAGTGAGTCTGTATATTTTGAATATTTGGCTATGAGGCGCAATCCACTGCAACCATCCAGCTTCACAGCCGATGGAGTCAGTGATATTCTTCCAGAAAAATTCTATAATCATGTCATTATTTCTGCTGCGCTGGACCAGAGATTTTGAAAATTAAAGTTTTTGACACGTGAAAAAAATTATAAATGTGCAGGCAAAAGTCAAGACAGAGCTGCTTGCTCTAAGAAATGAGATCATGGAATAAAGCAGCAAACCACTTCACTTGCAGTTTCTAGTTCTAGCCAATCCTTTGTATTTCTGTGTTCTAGCACCAGAAAAAAGGAAAAAAAGGAAATGCAGCCATATACAGGGTGGGCCATTTATATGGATACACCTTAATAAAATGGGAATGGTTGGTGATATTAACTTCCTGTTTGTGGCACATTAGTATATGTGAGGGGGGAAACTTTTCAAGATGGGTGGTGACCATGGTGGCCATTTTGAAGTCGGCCATTTTGTATCCAACTTTTGTTTTCTCAATAGGAAGAGGGTCATGTGACACGTCAAACTTATTGGGAATTTCACAAGAAAAACAATGATGTGCTTGGTTTTAACGTAACTTTATTCTTTCATGAGTTATTTACAAGTTTCTGACCACTTATAAAATGTGTTCAGTGTGCTGCCCATTGTGTTGGATTGTCAATGCAACCCTCTTCTCCCACTCTTCACACACTGATAGCCACACCGCAGGAGAAATGCTAGCACAGGCTTCCAGTATCTGTAGTTTCAGGTGCTGCACATCTCGTATCTTCACAGCATAGACAATTGCCTTCAGATGACCTCAAAGATAAAAGTCTAAGGGGGTCAGATCGGCAAACCTTGGGGGCCATTCAACTGGCGCACGACGACTAATCCACTTTCCAGGAAACTGTTCATCTAGGAATGCTCTGACCTGACACCCATAATGTGGTGGTGCACCATCTTGCTGGAGAAACTCAGGGAACGTGCCAGCTTCAGTGCATAAAGAGGGAAACACATCATCATGTAGCAATTTCTCATATCCAGTGGCCTTGAGGTTTCCAGTGATGGTCCCACTATCTTTGTACCCCATATACCACACCATACCATACATTTTTGTGTTCCAACAGTCTTGGAGGGATCTATCCAATGTGGGTTAGTGTCAGACCAATAGCAGTGGTTTTGTTTGTTAACTTCACCATTCACATAAAAGTTTGCCTCATCACTGAACAAAATCTTCTGCGTAAACTGAGGGTCCTGTTCCAATTTTTGTTTTGCCCATTCTGCAAATTCAGTGCGCCGATCTGGGTCATCCTCGTTGAGATGCTGCAGTAGCTGGAGTTTGTAAGGGTGCCATTTGTGAGTAGCTAATATCCGCCGAAGGGATGTTCGACTAATGCCACTCTCCAGTGACATGTGGCGAGTGCTGAATGAAGCTAGGACAACCACTGATGTTTCTTCATTAGTGACAGATTTCATGTGTCCACATTTTGGCAAATCCAACACTGAACCAGTTTCACAAAACTTAGCAAGCAGTTTGCTAACTGTAGCATGGGAGATGGGTAGTCTCTTAGGGTGCTGCAATGACCCCGTTACTACGTTCACCAGACATCAACACAATTTCTATCAGCTCCTCACGTGTTAACCTCGACGACATGTCAATGGCTGTAAACAAAGAGAAACTTGTAAATTACTCATGAAAGAATAAAGTTATGTTAAAACCAAGCACATCATTGTTTTTCTTGTGAAATTCCCAATAAGTTTAATGTGTCATAAGACCCTCTTCCTATTGATAAAACTAAAGTTGGATTCAAAATGGCCAACTTCAAAATGGCCGCCATGGTCACCACCCATCTTGAAAAGTTTCCCCCCTCACATATACTTATGTGCCACAAACAGGAAGTTAATATCACCAACCATTCCCATTTTATTAAGGTGTATCAATATAAATGGGCCACCCTGAATATTTAGTCACGTGCAAGAGTTGCGATGTTCCATATGTATGCTGCACTACGAGAAAATTTAAAAGACGCATCTATGAGTATTTTCATTGTTCAGATGGTGCATCTTTTATGTCACGATCTATGTCTGGGCTGTCTAAACACACAATTGAAATACATCAAGGCGATTAATCCACATTAGAAGTCTGTGGTATTGAACGTGTACAGGTAGAGACTGGTCTCGAATTTTGTTGAAAAGAGAAGCTTACTGGATATTTGTTCTCGACACAAGATATCCACGGGGTATGAATAACAGAAACGCCATTACAGCACAACACAGGGTACCGGACGCCGAAATTATTTGTTTTGTGGACCTGAAGAAGGCACATGCTCGTGCCGAAACGCGTTGTCCTATTGCTCTAAACCATAATAAACTGTCCTGTGCTACATTGGCATTCCGAATCCTTTTCTTCAAGCAGTAGCGCTCGTTTAGAACCCCCTTTTTTCCTCTCCTTTTCCTGGTTTCATTATTTCCGTACCCCTTCGAGGATACGGACAGGGGTTTTCGAGCAGCACAACTGCCGCTACTATCTTCTACTTCATACGCCCCAGGTGAGGTGTTGTCGCTGTTGATAAACTCAGCGGGACATCACATTACCTTGAGTGCAGTGGTTTCTGACCATCCTACCACGCCCCCATCACACATGAGAGAGCGCCTCTACCTTTTTTTACTGCTTCCTCATATCTGTGGATATTGACATTGTTCAGATGGTGCATTTTTTTGGGTCATGGTCTATATTGGAATTGATCAAACACATAGTTAAATTATACCAATGTGATTCATTTACAGTGGAGATCTATGGTGCTTAATGTGTATACCCACCTCGTAGAGGTTGAAAGTTTTTTCGAATGTTGTTGAAAAGAGAAGCTTGTTGGATATTAGTATTTTATACAGGGTTTCCATTGAGTTTGAATTACAGGAACGATCCAGTGTATATTTATCGATGTTTTCACAGTGAATTAGATATTTTTTTTCCCAGCGTTTCTTTGTAACTTTGCTGAATTGGGTCTTGTGTATATACAGTGAATGTACTGTTTTTTCCAGTGTTTCTTGAAGCTATGTTGAATTACTATTCTTGAATACAATTGAAGTTTGCTTTCTTTTGGAATTACTTGTTACAAGTCCTTCCAGCTGGAAGGAGCTCCACCTGCAGTAGGTGGAGCTATGTTTGTATGAGGGTGAACCATAAAAACCATGCAGAGTGTGAGGGTCTCATGCCATGACTATTGTTCGAAACATGTCGGTGGACGTGGGTTTTTAACTCGCCAGAGCACATTATGTTTGTCTTTGTCCATTTTGGATTTTAAAGCATTATGGAATAAAAATTAACAAATTTTAACTACCATTTTTTGTGGAGCTGGAACCCCTTAATTTTGTATCTAGATACCTTTTGTGTCATTTCAAATGTTAATATAAACATTAAGCCAATCAGAAATATTTATATCAACAGATCCATAGTGATACAGAATCATCAAGACTTCCCTCTTAAAACCATAAAAAGCAAAAATTGGTCAGCATATCCTACACAACTATTATATAACAAATACACAGGTGCAAGCTGCTGCGGCTGAGCTAAAAGTACAAACAAAAGAATTACAGCAGCACACTATTAGCATTAAGATATATGTGTAGGGTCCTCATTTGGGACAGACCCTACACTATAGATATGCCTCTCTTGGGCTAGCACTAAGCCTACAATTTCTGGGCATGTAAGATCCAGCTATTTCCTATTTAAAAACACCTAGTGGAAAACATGCAGACAACTTCTTCAGCTATCTTGGAGTTAAAGGGGTGCTCCGCTGCACATAGCGTATCCCATATTCAAAGGGGACCCCCGCTATCTCTGGACCGGCACGCCTGTCATTTGGGGCACGCCTGTCATTTGGGGCATGGAGCGGAGGTCCGATGGGAGGAGGCATGACGGCTCTATACTAGCTATCACGTCCCCTCCCAAAGACATAAAGGAGGGGGCATGACATGTCATCAGGAATGCGAAAGCTGCAAGCTTCCGTGTTCAGGACACTGTAGCTGCCAGCCCGGAGATAGCAGGGGGTCCCCAGTGGTGGGTCCCCCGCAGTCTAACATCTTATCCCCTATCCTATATAAGATGTGTGCAACAGAGTACACCTTTAAGATTTGCTTAGGTTGCCACACATTGCATCAACTCAACTTCCTTCCTTTGTTACAAATACAATATAAGACTTAAAGGAGTTATCCAGCATAAGGAGATTTTAGTATGTACCTGGGAGACAGTAATGGACATGCTTAGGAAGGATCTGCACTTGTCTTGGGCTAAATGACTATGCTGTGAGATTACCAGAACACTGTGGCTAGCTTTCTGTGAACTTGTATTTCCTGTTTTCAGTTTTCTTGTTTGCCTACAAATCCCATGATGCCATTTTCCTCCTACCCACACATCAGCTACCCCACAGTTTGAAACATAAATGAGCTGCAGACCTGTGGTTTTCAATCAAGGTGCCTCCAGCTGTTGCATTACTTGCAGATTGCTTTCTCCACCCATTGAAGCAGACATGCTCCCTGTCATCAGCTGACTAGTGAGTCAGGTCTCGACCGCATTGCAAGCTGGGAAAAATCCGAGACAACAGTCATTTTGTATGCTGTTAAAAATAAATATTGGAGTGAAAATCACATAAGAATTGTGAGGAAACCGTCACACACAGGTAAAGACACTATATTATTAACTACACTAACTTTACAGCCCCTGTAGCATAGTCAAATAAAAAAAATTCCTGGAATACCCCTTTAAAATAATGGGAAAATCTTACGCCTTCCTGGTTTAGTAGATGTAACCTTATAAAAATGATTGTTCTGTCTAAAGCTTTGCATCTTTTTCAAACACTACTTGTAGGACATACCAATTAGCTTTTTATCAGAGGTGAAAACCCTCATCACAAGATTCATACAGAATGCCAATAGCTGCAGAATAAAAAATGAGACCCTGATCATACACCGAGGAAATGGCAAAATCTAGTTTACTTGACCGTGAAAAATTATAGCAATCAATACATTTGAATAGAATCATAGAATGGCATGAAATACCCAGAGGGAAACCATGGCTAGACCTAGAACAAGTTTTTAGATTACTATATTACTCTTTACCTAGGGAACACTTGATTTAATAAAATGAAACTAAAACAAATGAACAACCTATTTCACTTAAAATATTGTTTAAACAAAACACAAGATAATTGCTACAATAAGAGAAAATACTCAAATTATAACTGCTATTTACACATGATAAATTCAGTCACTGCAAAGTCAAAGGGCAAAATCATTCAAGTTAGATCAAAATTTCTTCAGAAGAAAAAGTCTTACAAAAAATCACAAACCCATCATTGCACCGAATTTGCTCCTTTTTTTTTTTTACACCAGAGAAGAATGGTTAATAAATTGTCTTTTATGTCTTTTAAATGTAAATTAAATACTTCAAGATGTGTGTTAAGATGGCTTGTTTTCTATAACCAGACTCAGTTCACTCCCTTATCGGAATAAGTTGACATAGTATTTTGGTAATTATTTTTAACCAAAACCAGATGTGGAACAGACACATAGAAAAACTTTAATGCAAAGATTTATATGAAGCTTAGGGGACACCAGAATACCCCTTTAATCACAAACAATGTCGTAAAATAATTTTATAAATGAGCAAAAGAAAATTGAAATTTGTAAAAAGTGTTCATTTCGTCATACTAATTCTGAATTACAAGAACTCAATTATAAGATGACAAACAAAATGGAACAAAGCACCAGCCCTTCTACACAGAATAAGCCAAAACTGTCTCTGAGATGTTGGAGTTGTAATTCAGAAGCAGACAATAATTTATACATATAGGCCCACATTTATCATTGCAGTGTAAGTGAAGCATTTTTTTACACCTTTTTTTTTGTGTGTGCTGATAATGTGTAGGAGCACCAAATTTATTAAAAGGTAAAAGAGCTTTGATAAATTTTGTGAAGGTCACATTTTCTGAAATTTCTGTCTACGCATACACCAAAAATCTACACCATGTCTGAGCTGGTATAGTTTTAGAGACTTTTCAGTGGCTTTGCGCCTTTTTTTGCTCCTTTTTACAAAAAGGGGCAATGATAAATCCCTTCCATATCATGTCTATTGCCAAAATCAGTGGATTAAAACTCAAAATCAGTGGATTGCAACTCAAAATCAGCAGAAATGTGTAAACAAAAAGGGGCAAAAAAAGGCGCAAAAAAACCCAGCTTGCGCCTTTTTTGCCCCTTTTTTAGACGCAAAAAACTGTCTAAAGACAATGATAAATGTGGGCCATAGTTCTCCTGTGATAATATAAAATCTTTTAGAAAAACCCAACACTCTTTTCCCTTAAAAATTGTTCAGCTCCCCAGAGGACAAAACAGTAGTGTCTTTCCAATGCCACAGATGAGGCCAGTGTACAATCTGGCTACATCCAAAAACAAACCTATATCTGCTTTGTTTTGGCGGTAGCTAGATTGTGCACACTGGCTTCACCACTGAAATTAAACAGACACCATTATTTTCTTAGGTTCCTTGATGAATCTCATCATTGTTAAGGAGAAACATGTTGTGACATAGTAAGGTATTCATTCTGATCTGTCAGTCTGAAGCTTGCCAGTCTAAGCTGTGGTATGGCTACTTAAGATTGGGTATTATTACTATAAGCATATTATTGTTGTTATTACCTAATAGCTTGAACTGGGTCCATGGAGGACTGGCTTTGATAGAGTAGGCAGTAAGCAAGCTGAATAGGTAGATAGGAAAAGGCCTTAGTTGGTTCACATGCTCTCAATACAACTAGGTGCCTAGTCAGATAGCACAGTAGGCTTCCAATGGGGAAAAAAAGGATTGGGCAAGCTGAAATTAAAAGTCTGATCTTTCTTTCAACAACATCTGCTTTCAGAACACCCCATATATTTGAGATAGTTGGTCTCTCCTGTCATAATAGTTGGATGAAGAGTATGGGAAGATTTACAGTTTTTTTTTTATATCTTCTGCTTATATTTGGCTGTGACATTGTACATACAATAAGACGCATTAACCACCAGAAGGTTAACATCTGTGGGATTAATGCAGACATGCTATTTACAGATTTCAGCCATATGTGAAGATCCAAGGTATATTTATTTTTCCACTCAATTCGACATTATTAAAGAGAATGGACATACTCCATAGACAAACATATATGGCAAGTGGTTAAGTTATATTCGTACAGCTGAAAATCAAAGATAAACATTATTCCCCTTTCTGCAACATAAAGTCCTTGGATTAACCTACACAAAGCTCCAATCTACTATTTCTACAAAGGAGAACTGAAAACACCTCTTTTTAGAAATTCATTTGGAATAAACTGACTTACAGGGGGAAAACAAATAGTGCACAATGCCACTGCCATTTATAGTTCTCTCATTTAAGGCATCATTCTGCATTGTTTTGCTCCCCGTCATCTAAGTAGTGTCAGCAGCAGCATGTATTGAGTTTCCATACCAGGATATCCCTTAGCTCCTAGTCAGCCAACAGTCAGATGTCACAGTAAAACACATTCTTAATTGACATTTAGGTGATTACCTCTTACTATTATTATAGTAGGACTTCCATGAGTAATCCTCTAGCAAATTATTTCTTCTAGAGACATCAGTCCCTCTTTTAGTCCCTGTTTTTTGAACAAGCTTTAAATGCTTGTTCCCTATTTGGATGAAGGGTATGAATAGTATTGAAGTATTTAAATGTTATGTTTATGGCTTTACTGTGCATGATGTTTATAATAATATGAACATAACAAAAAGTTTATGAAAGAGGAAAACCAGCTCACCACCATGTAAGTTCTTCGGAGGAGGAGGACTTCAAGTGTAGATAGGAAGCACGGACAACATCCAATGCTTGGATGGAAGACTTGGAATGAAGAAAGAGAGCAGGGTCCAGCTCCCAAGGAAAACGAATAAAATCCAAAATTTTTAATTCAAGCCATTAAAAGGTAGGTGAACAGAAGAGGGGGAATAAAATCATAGCAGAAACGCGACGCGTTTCGGACTATATAGTCCTTAATCATGGCATGCCATGATTAAGGACTATATAGTCCAAAACACGTCAGCGTTTCTGCTATGATTTTATTCCCCCTCTTCTGTTCACCTTCCTTTTAATGGCTTGAATTAAAAATTTTGGATTTTATTCGTTTTCCTTGGGAGCTGGACCCTGCTCTCTTTTTTCATAATAATATGGCCAATGGGGATGGTCCTCCTGACTGGAGGAGAACGAGGAGTCTGGGCTTTGTTCCTTCTTCCATGTCCATCCTTCCTATACAGCAGGGCTTTAGATGTAGTATACAACTTTCTGTTAGTATAATATGAGCAATATAATCTATATTTTGTAAATCCCTTCCTAAGAGCAAATTCATGCATTCAGAATTGTATCATTAAAGTCTAAGACCAACAGCGATTTTGACCACAACATTGGACACATGGCCAAAGATTGCCTAAAACCAATCAGGACCCCAGAGGCAAATTCTTTAATATTATTAATAAAGCTGCCATATATATTCATCTGGATATAGTAAAAAAAAGGGACACATTGATTGATACAGAGGCGCAGAGACAATAGGCAGTATTGATGCATTCACTAATATTTATACTAATTACATTTTAGTTATCTAAACACACTTCTGTGATGGGCTAAACTTTCCAAATGTTCACCTGACATTCATTGCACAATTAATAATATTAAATGCTAGAACATCTTGTATATAAAGCAGTTTTGCCTCTCCATTTCACTGGTAAACCATCTGTCCATTTCCTTATTTAGAACAAGCTGTGGCATAATGTTTTATATTTTTGTTGTTTGTCACAAACAGGAGTAAAGTCTAAAGGAAGAGGAAGTATGATATGAAGATTAATATAAATGCAAAATGGCAGCAAAACGTTTAAAGGGAATGTATCCCCTACATTTTTTTTTCTTGATACATATTCTTTTCTTAACTTGTTTTATTTCCTGATTGTGGATTTTTTGTTTTCTATTTTCTGTATTTAATTACGGAGGAAGCAATCTTGACTGAGCTGTAACAGAATTTAAAGAGTGGCCACATGGTGCTGGTTCATTAAAATCTATGGGAGAGTATTTTAGGTCAGCTTTGCGACCTCTGTACATGTCACTGTGCAGGAAGGGAAGAAGGGGAGCTGGTACTATTACCTGTTACCCCAAACCACCATAGGTAACAGCTCACCCCTTCCTTTAGCCAGTGCATGGAGCCTGCCGGTATCGTAGCCAGTCAAACATGAGGTATAGGAAAAGGAAAAGTCCAGCACTTCTTCATGCGGTCAAAAATGCTCTGCTTTATTGAACATGTTCATACAGGATACCAACAGGAGATAAAAATTCTTCTGACACATTTCAGGCATGAAGAAGTGCTGGATTTTTCCTTTTCCCATACCTTGTGGCCTAGAATACTCTCCCATAGATGTCAATGATATAGCAAAAAATGCCTCTGAGTTAAATCAACGTGACTTTGCTGCAGCGGAATATTCCCACGGAAATCCGCCTGGAAATTCTGCAGTGTGAATATGGCCTAAGCCTGCTCCAGGATGCAGAGGTTGGACTTCTGTTGCTAGAAAGTACTAGGTCACCCAAGAAGCATGATCCCAGTGTGAGGCACCAGGGATTTAGGCAGGTGTGCACATGCCACAAGTGGGCATAGCTGCCTTAAAATGAAATTGAAGAGCAGAGATAGCTAGGAAAAGTATTGGGTTAAGCATATTGGCTCCTTAAATCCAGAAGGGAGGGTTCATGCACACCCTTTGGCCAGTATAAGAAGCACAGTGGAAGCAGTGTGGTACCAGCAGCAAGGAAAAAGATGTACCTGGAGCCTGGCAAGGAATACGAGCTGGGACTACATATTTGTGTCACTTTTTATTATAATCTTGTGATGATAATGAGAATGATGTGTTTTCTACAGAACAGGAAGTGTATTATTAGGCTCAGTGGCCAGAGTAAAAACTGCAAGACTTCAGAATTATTTTTACAAAATCAACAACAATTCTTTCACATGATTCAAACAATAGGTCACTTTCTGATAACACTTTCCCTTTAAGGTATTGGAAATGCATACATTTTCAAAGGTCATTTGGACCTTTGTAACTGTATGAATTTACTGAGGCTTTGTAGATGTGTGTCCTCAGTTCAGACAAAAGCTGAGAAACACTTTTTTAAATAGCTTTTTCCTTTAAAATAAAAAATGTATGTAAATATAAATATAAAATATCAATAGTTACTTGGTGTCTACCTTGCTCCAAATAAAGGTAAGTCAATATATGCAGATATAAAGGGGTACTCCGGTGGAATTATTATTATTATTTTTTATTTTTTTTAAATCAACTGGTGCCAGAAAGTTAACCAGATTTGTAAATTATGTAAAAAGGAAAAGAATGTGTGCAGCTCACAAATCTACAATCCGAGGATATAGTTGGTTATATGCCGAAACCCCAAACGGCCGGAAATAAATAATATGAAGAGAAAATATGTAACCAATCCTTCTAGGATTTTACCCCGAAGGGTACACAATGAATGCAAATATAGTACGGAGAAATTTCAATTGATATAGATTTTATTAAACATGTATAAAACAATTAATAAAATTGTATAAAATTAATCTAATCCTGGCACAGATATATAAAGGTGAACAATCCACTGGGCCCTAGTGGTATTGATCACCAAAATGAAAAGACTTGATTCTAACAATCATATATGATGGAAAAAAATAGTATAAAAATATATGTAAAAAAATATATAAAAAATTATTTAAAAAATATATACCGGTCTGAAAAAAGGGGATTGAGTCCTTTTCTGGTGCAGCTGATGAAATATCTTAGTGATGAATAGATGGACCAGTAGTGTATACACTTGTGCAATTGATTTTATCAGTCTATTGACTAGTACAGGCTTACTGGTCTGTGTTAGATGCTGCTGTCACAGTGTGTCTCACCCGCTCCTGGCGCTTGTTGTTGTCTCCGTCCACTATACGCCGGCTGCGCTGGCACAGGGCTGTCACTCGTGCAAAGTTCGGATTATGCAGGGGTACGTTTGGCACAACGTCCCCAGTGGCCTCCGTGCTGCTCCTGTGGTGGTATTGCAGGGCGGGCGCAGCGCTGGCGTCCCTCGTTGTGGATGATGATGGAGAATGGTGTTTTCTCAGGGCGGGTGGAGGATGGATATTTCCCAGCAGATTCAGGTTAGTAAGAAATCGTGGTATGAGTCCAGGTCGGACTACAGCTGCAGTGGTGAATATTTCCAATGTGCAGCAAGTCTCTGTGCCAGGTTCACACCAACGATGTGTAACAAGGTGCGGTAATTTAACCTAGACGTGTTTCAGGGTTCTTTTGCTGAATAGCATGACCCTTTCTTCAGTAGGAAAAATACAGAATAGCATACTTAAATAAAGGTCATTTAACCCCTTCCCTAATAAAAGTTTGAATCACCCCCCTTTTTCCATAAAAAAAATAAAACAGTGTAAAAAAAAAAATATAAACATATGTGGTATCGCCGCGTGCGTAAATGTCTGAACTATAAAAATATATCATTAATTAAACCGCACGGTCAATGACGTACGCGCAAAAAAATTCCAAATTCCAAAAAAGCGTATTTTGGTCACTTTTTATACCATTAAAAAATGAATAAAAAGTGATCAAAAAGTCCGATCAAAACAAAAATCATATCAATAAAAACATCAGATCACGGCGCAAAAAATGAGTCTGCATACCGCCCTGTAGGTGGTAAAATAAAAAAGTTATAGGGGTCAGAAGATGACATTTTGAAACGTATAAATTTTCCTGCATGTAGTTATGATTTTTTCCAGAAGTGCGACAAAATCAAACCTATATAAGTAGGGTATCATTTTAACCGTATGGACCTACAGAATAATGATAAGGTGTAATTTTTACCGAAATATGCACTGCGTAGAAACGGAAGCCCCCAAAAGTTACAAAATGGCGTTTTTTTTTCGATTTTGTCACACAATGATTTTTTTTCCGTTTCGCCGTGCATTTTTGGGTAAAATGACTAATGTCACTGCAAAGTAGAATTGGCAACGCAAAAAATAAGCCATAATATGGATTTTTAGGTGGAAAATTGAAAGGGTTAGGATTTTTAAAAGGTAAGGAGGAAAAAACGAAAGTGCAAAAACGGAAAAACCCGAGTCCTTAAGGGGTTAATGAGAACCGACATCTGCTGTGAGTCACAGAATGTAAATGTTTTTTCGGTCTTCCTTTACCAAATCTAACAATAACATAGAGATGAGTGGTCCTGCATTACACTACTTGTACATGACATCACCAAATCAGACTTGATCATAGTCCAAATCTATATATATAAAACTCAATGGGGGAGATTTATTAAAACCTGTGCAAAGGAAGAATGGTGCACTTGCCCATAGCAACCAATCAGATCGCTTCTTTCATTTTTAAAGAGGCCTGTGAAATATAAAAGTAGCAATCTGATTGGTTGCTATGGGCAACTTAGCAACTTTTCCTCTGCATAGGTTTTGATAAATTTCCCCCAATGTGTGTGTGTATGTGTATAATCCCGGATCACTTCCAAACGGCTGGTTTCTTGCTCACCTCTTTTACCAAGGTCCTTCTACCCCGGATTACTAAGTTTGGTAGGGTGGCTATCTCTAGGAAGAGTCCTGGTTGTTCCAGACTACCACAATGTAAGAATTATAGAGGCCACTGTGCTCTTCTGAACCTTCAGTGCAACAAATTATATATATTTTTTTTACATTCTTCTTGAGATCTGTGCCTTTGTAATGGGAAAATTGGCATCAGCCTCATAAGGGTTTTTTGCGCTAATCAGCACTGTAGTGGTAGTGAAATTTATGAATGGGAGTGCTATGTATGCCGTAGCATAGATAATGATGGGCGGAGTCAGACAATTTGCCACGTGAGCCCAGACCGATGCAGTGAGTGTCAATGGACCAAAGAAGAGATCTTCATGAGTAATAGGTGAGTCCAAGGATTAATTATAATTGTTAATAACAAAGAATAGCTGAAAAAGATATGAGTTGCAAATCCTGTACTAGGTATCGTGCGCTGTTAGATTAGTAAAGCGATATGTTGAATATCCTGCGCTACGGTAAGGCGCTATATGGCAGTAGCGGAGCTAGTATGGGGCGGAGCTTGAGCAGTAGTATTATCAGGATGTTAGTGTTAGGCATGAGACACAGGCATTAGGCATGAATCTTCCTTCAACTGTAAATTGCGCCCGATGAAGATCTACTTTTATTTCTGCCATTTCTGCTGCTATGAACCTCTTTTTAACCAAGTTGTTGGTTAAGCAGTGGTCCAAATATGTTGTTGATTTTTTTTTAGGCAATAAACAGGTTAATGTGTAGGTCCCTGGTAACATAGAGTTGTAAAGGGGTTTATGTTATCATCCCCGGTGGTCTTTTGGAATACATCAAGGGTTTCTTCCAGTGTACTTTCCAGTCTAGAGTAGTAAAATAGTAAATGCAAGTGTACTGTCTCCCTCTGGCCGTACTCGAAGAGTTAAATGACTCTAGCTGGACTAGAACTACTGGGAGCTCACCTGTGTCATCTGGGTGTGGTTTTCAGCTCTGCTACCTATTAGAAAGGTGTATCCCTGATTACCTGCCTATATAAGCTAGGAGTAGTGATCAGTTCAATGTCTGTGAAAGGTTATACCTTAGCTGTCACCTCCTGCTTATCGGATATCTGTTTGTTTATTGATCTTTGGCTTTTCCCTTGACTCTTGTGCTGCGTTCCTGTACTCTGCTATCTCCTGGTACTGACTTCAACTAGACTGACATTGATTTGACTGTGTATCCTACTGTTTTTGTATTTTATTATTTTGACAATGTTGCCCTGGCACTTAGCAGGGAGGATTTGTCATTGTGGTTGTCAATCCATCACTTAGGGCAGATAGGCAATATGGAGGGACAGTGGCTGTGGGTGAGTTAGGGTTTCACTGTTCCCTGCCCATACATGACAGCAAGATCCCCAATGGATGACCATGGAACTGTTATAGGGGTAGTCCGGGGAACTAAACCCGATAGCCCATCCTTTCCCTCTCACCAACCTATGTATTTGTCTAAATATCATTCATTACCTATATCCAGCAGTTTTCCTGCTGTCACTTACATGCAGGAAGTGTGAGGAAAAGGTCATCCAGCCAACTACTGTGTCTTGACAGGAGGGTGGGGGCTAGGTCAGTGAAGGGTTTACACAGAGGCAAGCACCAGGTGATCCCTGGCTTTACAGCTTCCCTCCCCCTCCTCTCTCTGTGAAGTTGAGTAAAGATTTCTGTAGATCTTATCACTAACTGCTGTCATTCAAAGCATAACATGATTTATTGCTAGAGGAAGGATGAAAAGACCTGTACAGTGTGTGAGCTGAAGTGTGAACATGCACACAGATAGGATTGGCTGGCAGCCATTACACAGAGCTGCACTGTATTCTTGGAGTTGTAGTCTGTGCTGCAAACAAGGAAAACAAGTATTTAGGAGACAACAGGGGCCAAAGCAGCTGCAAAAACCACATGGATACCTACAGTGGACACAGAACAGGTATTGTGGTGGGTTTGGAGCATATTTATTTTTCTTAACTTCCCCAGAGTACCCCTTTAATCTTTCCTACCTGGGATCCAGTGGTTGCTCGCCTCTCTGGTGCCTGCATTGTCCTGGCTGTAACTTCCTGGTCAAAGTGACTAGGAGAGTACTAGGAGAGGACAGAGTGAACTGTACAGCTGTAACTATACACATACACAGTTTTCTTTATGATTGAGCAGAATGATTTGGGAGTTTTCTACCTTATTATCAAAGAGGTTCTAGCATCATAGACACATAATCACTAACCACAGATTAGGGGACAAGTGTCTGATTGCAGGGGATCCAGCTACTGGGACCCCAATTAATGTCCAGCAGGGCCTCCTGAAAGGGACTCTGAACATAGTGGTAAGGCACAGACTCAACTGCCAACCCAATCACTGTCTATGGGAGCTTCAAAGATAGTCAAATGCAACATCTAATGCATCGACCAAAAACACTGCTTCACTTAACTGTAGCACACTTTGCTGTTGTATGCTACACCAGATTTGTCTATGTAACATGCTACAAATGTTGATGGTGCTACATTAATTCATTAATTATTAATTTATAACAATAATTCCCAATTCTTTTTACCCAAGCCTGGTGTAACTACTAGGTAGGCAGAAAGAGCAACTGTTATGGAGCCTACCTACAGGTAATGTCCAGATAGTGATGGCTATGGGTGGTATAAAGGAGTGGAAAACTGAGGCCCTGTTATCTGTTTTGCTATAAAGCCTCTATAGAGGCATACATTGTCTTTTTAAGGGAGCAAATTCTGCAGTTTATAATATAAAGAGGTCTGTTAGTTTCTTCTAAAGCAGCTTCATACTGTGTACATCTTAAAATATAGTTTTATTATATCAGATAGATCTAGTAGTACATATGAATAATAACTTAACAGCTACCTCTAGCTGCAAACCTGTGAAGTACATGTACTATATCTAGCAGCTCTGTTTGCTCTTTATCATTATGTAAATGAATAAGAGATATCATGTTTATTAAATATTTGTTTCAACACCTTAGGAGTGGCAGCAAAGCAACAAAAAAAACTATTTGCTGTTCTGATTAAATGGCACACACTGTACACAAACTGCATAAAGACTTACAGTAGCATCTTATGCTTTTCACGCCCTGTCATTTCAGGGAATTAGGCGACTGTCAGGAGATAAATTTAACTCACAGTTTATTTTCTGATAACCTCTTAACCATTTGATAACATGTTCTATTAGCAATGAAACTCAATGAAACTTTGAAGCATGAGCACATAACAATGAACATTTCGATTAAACTATTGTTAAATAAGTCTAAATACTGTTACGCCGAGCGCTCCGGGTCCCCGCTCCTCCCCGGAGCGCTCGCTTCACTCTCTCCGCTGCAGCGCTCCGGTCTCGTCCTCTGACCCGGGGCGCTGCGATTCCGCTGCCAGCCGGGATGCGATTCGCGATGCGGGTAGCGCCCGCTCGCGATGCGCACCCCGGCTCCCCTACCTGACTCGCTCTCCGTCTGTTCTGTCCCGGCGCGCGCGGCCCCGCTCCCTAGGGCGCGCGCGCGCCGGGTCTCTGCGATTTAAAGGGCCACTGCGCCGCTGATTGGCGCAGTGGTTCCAATTAGTGTGTTCACCTGTGCACTTCCCTATATCACCTCACTTCCCCTGCACTCCCTTGCCGGATCTTGTTGCCTTAGTGCCAGTGAAAGCGTTCCTTGTGTGTTCCTTGCCTGTGTTTCCAGACCTTCTGCCGTTGCCCCTGACTACGATCCTTGCTGCCTGCCCCGACCTTCTGCTACGTCCGACCTTGCTTCTGCCTACTCCCTTGTACCGCGCCTATCTTCAGCAGCCAGAGAGGTGAGCCGTTGCTAGTGGATACGACCTGGTCACTACCGCCGCAGCAAGACCATCCCGCTTTGCGGCGGGCTCTGGTGAAAACCAGTAGTGGCTTAGAACCGGTCCACTAGCACGGTCCACGCCAATCCCTCTCTGGCACAGAGGATCCACTACCTGCCAGCCGGCATCGTGACAGTAGATCCGGCCATGGATCCCGCTGAAGTTCCTCTGCCAGTTGTCGCTGACCTCACCACGGTGGTCGCCCAGCAGTCACCACAGATAGCGCAACAAGGCCAACAGCTGTCTCAACTGACCGTTATGCTACAACAGTTACTACCACAGCTTCAGCAGTCATCTCCGCCGCCAGCTCCTGCACCTCCTCCGCAGCGAGTGGCCGCTCCTGGGCTACGCCTATCCTTGCCGGATAAATTTGATGGGGACTCTAAGTTTTGCCGTGGCTTTCTTTCCCAATGTTCCCTGCATCTGGAGATGATGTCGGACCTGTTTCCCACTGAAAGGTCTAAGGTGGCTTTCGTAGTCAGCCTTCTGTCCGGAAAAGCCCTGTCATGGGCCACACCGCTCTGGGACCGCAATGACCCCGTCACTGCCTCTGTACACTCCTTCTTCTCGGAAATCCAAAGTGTCTTTGAGGAACCTGCCCGAGCCTCTTCTGCTGAGACTGCCCTGTTGAACCTGGTCCAGGGTAATTCTTCCGTTGGCGAGTATGCCGTACAATTCCGTACTCTTGCTTCAGAATTGTCCTGGAATAATGAGGCCCTCTGCGCGACCTTCAAAAAAGGCCTATCCAGCAACATTAAAGATGTTCTGGCCGCACGAGAAATTCCTGCTAATCTACATGAACTTATTCACCTAGCCACTCGCATTGACATGCGTTTTTCCGAAAGGCGTCAGGAACTCCGCCAAGATATGGACTCTGTTCGCACGAGGCGTTTCTCCTCCTCGGCTCCTCTCTCCTCTGGTCCCCTGCAATCTGTTCTTGTGCCTTCCGCCGTGGAGGCTATGCAGGTCGACCGGTCTCGCCTGACACCTCAAGAGAAGACACGACGCCGTATGGAGAACCTCTGCCTGTACTGTGCTAGTACCGAACACTTCCTGAGGGATTGTCCTATCCGTCCTCCCCGCCTGGAAAGACGTACGCTGACTCCGCACAAAGGTGAGACAGTCCTTGATGTCTACTCTGCTTCTCCACGTCTTACAGTGCCTGTGCGGATGTCTGCCTCTGCCTTCTCCTTCCCTGCTGTGGCCTTCTTGGACTCTGGATCTGCAGGAAATTTTATTTTGGCCTCTCTCGTCAACAGGTTCAACATCCCGGTGACCAGTCTCGCCAGACCCCTCTACATCAATTGTGTAAATAATGAAAGATTGGACTGTACCATACGTTTCCGCACGGAGCCCCTTCTTATGAGCATCGGATCTCATCATGAGAGGATTGAACTTTTGGTCCTCCCCAATTGCACCTCGGAAATTCTCCTTGGACTTCCCTGGCTTCAACTTCATTCCCCAACCCTGGATTGGTCCACTGGGGAGATCAAGAGTTGGGGGTCCTCTTGTTCCAAGAACTGTCTAAAACCGGTTCCCAGTAACCCTTGCCGTAACTCTGTGGTTCCTCCAGTAACCGGTCTCCCTAAGGCCTATATGGACTTCGCGGATGTTTTCTGCAAAAAACAAGCTGAGACTCTACCTCCTCACAGGCCTTATGATTGCCCTATCGACCTCCTCCCGGGCACTACTCCACCCCGGGGCAGAATTTATCCTCTCTCTGCCCCAGAGACTCTTGCCATGTCCGAATACGTCCAGGAGAATCTAAAAAAGGGCTTTATCCGTAAATCCTCCTCTCCTGCCGGAGCCGGATTTTTCTTTGTGTCCAAAAAAGATGGCTCCCTACGTCCTTGCATTGACTACCGCGGTCTTAATAAAATCACGGTTAAGAACCGCTACCCCTTACCCCTCATCTCTGAACTCTTTGATCGCCTCCAAGGTGCCCACATCTTCACTAAATTGGACTTAAGAGGCGCCTATAACCTCATCCGCATCAGAGAGGGGGACGAGTGGAAAACGGCATTTAACACCAGAGATGGACACTTTGAGTATCTGGTCATGCCCTTTGGACTGTGCAATGCCCCTGCCGTCTTCCAAGACTTTGTCAATGAAATTTTTCGTGATCTGTTATACTCCTGTGTTGTTGTATATCTGGACGATATCCTAATTTTTTCTGCCAATCTAGAAGAACACCGCCAGCATGTCCGTATGGTTCTTCAGAGACTTCGTGACAACCAACTCTATGCCAAAATTGAGAAATGTCTGTTTGAATGCCAATCTCTTCCTTTTCTAGGATATTTGGTCTCTGGCCAGGGACTACAGATGGATCCAGACAAACTCTCTGCCGTCTTAGATTGGCCACGCCCCTCCGGACTCCGTGCTATCCAACGCTTTTTGGGGTTCGCCAATTATTACAGGCAATTTATTCCACATTTTTCTACCATTGTGGCTCCTATCGTGGCTTTAACCAAAAAAAATGCTGATCCCAAGTCCTGGCCTCCTCAAGCAGAAGACGCCTTTAAACGACTCAAGTCTGCCTTTTCTTCGGCTCCCGTGCTCTCCAGACCTGACCCTTCCAAACCCTTCCTATTGGAGGTTGATGCCTCCTCAGTGGGAGCTGGAGCTGTTCTTCTACAAAAAAATTCTTCCGGGCATGCTGTCACTTGTGGTTTTTTCTCTAGGACCTTCTCTCCAGCGGAGAGGAACTACTCCATCGGGGATCGAGAGCTTCTAGCCATTAAATTAGCACTTGAGGAATGGAGGCATCTGCTGGAGGGATCAAGATTTCCTGTTATTATCTACACCGACCACAAGAACCTCTCCTACCTCCAGTCTGCCCAACGGCTGAATCCTCGCCAGGCCCGGTGGTCTCTGTTCTTTGCCCGATTTAATTTTGAGATTCACTTTCGTCCTGCCGATAAGAACATTAGGGCCGATGCTCTCTCTCGTTCCTCGGATGCCTCAGAAGTTGATCTCCCTCCGCAACACATCATTCCACCTGACTGCCTGATCTCCACTTCTCCTGCCTCCATCAGGCAGACTCCTCCAGGAAAGACCTTTGTTTCTCCACGCCAACGCCTCGGAATCCTCAAATGGGGTCACTCCTCCCATCTCGCAGGTCATGCGGGCATCAAGAAATCTGTGCAACTCATCTCCCGCTTCTATTGGTGGCCGACTCTGGAGACGGATGTTGGGGACTTTGTGCGAGCCTGCACTATCTGTGCCCGGGATAAGACTCCTCGCCAGAAGCCCGCTGGTTTTCTTCATCCTCTGCCTGTCCCCGAACAGCCTTGGTCTCTGATTGGTATGGATTTTATTACTGATTTACCCCCTTCCCGTGGCAACACTGTTATTTGGGTGGTCGTTGATCGATTCTCCAAAATGGCACATTTCATCCCTCTTCCTGGTCTTCCTTCTGCGCCTCAGTTGGCTAAACAATTTTTTGTACACATTTTTCGTCTTCACGGGTTGCCTACGCAGATTGTCTCGGATAGAGGTGTCCAATTCGTGTCTAAATTCTGGAGGGCTCTCTGTAAACAACTCAAGATTAAATTAAATTTTTCCTCTGCATATCATCCCCAGTCCAATGGACAAGTAGAAAGAATTAACCAGATCTTGGGTGATTATTTGCGACATTTTGTTTCCTCCCGCCAGGATGACTGGGCAGATCTCCTTCCATGGGCCGAATTCTCGTATAACTTCAGGGTCTCTGAATCTTCCTCCAAATCCCCATTTTTCGTGGTGTACGGCCGTCACCCTCTTCCCCCCCTCCCTACCCCCTTGCCCTCTGGTCTGCCCGCTGTGGATGAAATTTCTCGTGACCTTTCCATTATATGGAGAGAGACCCAAAATTCTCTCTTACAGGCTTCTTCACGCATGAAGAGGTTCGCAGATAAGAAAAGAAGAGCTCCCCCCGTTTTTTCCCCTGGAGACAAGGTATGGCTCTCCGCTAAATATGTCCGCTTCCGTGTCCCTAGCTACAAGTTGGGACCACGCTATCTTGGTCCTTTCAAAATTTTGTGTCAAATTAATCCTGTCTCTTATAAACTTCTTCTTCCTCCTTCTCTTCGTATCCCTAATGCCTTTCACGTCTCTCTTCTCAAACCACTCATCCTCAACCGTTTTTCTCCCAAATCTGTTCCTCCCACTCCTGTTTCCGGCTCCTCGGACGTCTTCTCGGTCAAGGAAATTTTGGCTGCCAAAAAGGTCAGAGGGAAAAATTTTTTTTTAGTAGACTGGGAGGGTTGTGGTCCTGAAGAGAGATCCTGGGAACCTGAGGACAACATCCTTGACAAAAGTCTGCTCCTCAGGTTCTCAGGCTCCAAGAAGAGGGGGAGACCCAAGGGGGGGGGTACTGTTACGCCGAGCGCTCCGGGTCCCCGCTCCTCCCCGGAGCGCTCGCTTCACTCTCTCCGCTGCAGCGCTCCGGTCTCGTCCTCTGACCCGGGGCGCTGCGATTCCGCTGCCAGCCGGGATGCGATTCGCGATGCGGGTAGCGCCCGCTCGCGATGCGCACCCCGGCTCCCCTACCTGACTCGCTCTCCGTCTGTTCTGTCCCGGCGCGCGCGGCCCCGCTCCCTAGGGCGCGCGCGCGCCGGGTCTCTGCGATTTAAAGGGCCACTGCGCCGCTGATTGGCGCAGTGGTTCCAATTAGTGTGTTCACCTGTGCACTTCCCTATATCACCTCACTTCCCCTGCACTCCCTTGCCGGATCTTGTTGCCTTAGTGCCAGTGAAAGCGTTCCTTGTGTGTTCCTTGCCTGTGTTTCCAGACCTTCTGCCGTTGCCCCTGACTACGATCCTTGCTGCCTGCCCCGACCTTCTGCTACGTCCGACCTTGCTTCTGCCTACTCCCTTGTACCGCGCCTATCTTCAGCAGCCAGAGAGGTGAGCCGTTGCTAGTGGATACGACCTGGTCACTACCGCCGCAGCAAGACCATCCCGCTTTGCGGCGGGCTCTGGTGAAAACCAGTAGTGGCTTAGAACCGGTCCACTAGCACGGTCCACGCCAATCCCTCTCTGGCACAGAGGATCCACTACCTGCCAGCCGGCATCGTGACAAATACAATGTTTCTTCCAACTTTTTTTCTGGAAATGTAATCTTACTAAACATAAACAAATATGTGTGTGTGTGTGTGTGTGTATGTATATATATATATATATATATATATATATATATATATATATGTATGTATGTATTGGGTATTCTTCAAAGATGAAAGCTATATACAAAAATTGGGCTGAATGATGTCTTCAAACTACTTCCCTCCATGTGATAGCCAATGTGGTTACTAATTATGACCATAGGTCGAAAAAACTTACACTAGATTGCTGGCCACTAGGTGTCTCACTTCCCTGCAAAATGCTGTTCACTGCCTTTTGTTAGAGGAATTCTGTCTCTAGTAACAGATAAATCAATATAGAATACATGAAGTTGAGGCAGGGAGAGACTTGTGTGCTGTACTTGCAATTTGTAAACCGATCTGCCTCCTCCAGATGATCCACACTGTGAATGAAAGGTAAATCAAGATTTCCCTGTTAACTCTGACCACTCATAACATTTTGGGAAGTTTTCCCTTTTGTAAATATCAGTGTTATGCTACTGTGTGTACAGTAATACTAACTAACTAATCTTCTAGATCTAACCTTACTCTCCATATTTTGTCACCATTATCAGCAGTAGAATTTCAGTTAAAAGTAGCCCCCTACCTTACTGCTGTTTCTTTCCTACTGCTCACATAGTACCTTTAAAACACAGTGCATCAGTAACCCTTTCCTGTTACTCCACCCACCCGAACATGCCATCTTCCAGCACAGTGCAAGCCTGTTAGGTCCAGAGTACTGCTGGCAAACAGGCCAGCTCTGGCTCCACCCCTAAAATGTAGAGAGTGAGAAATAGCTGTGCACCATGCAGGAGACTCTTAGAGACTCAATGACAGTAGTAAGAGCACTAATGTACCTTGTCACTACTCTGAAGGGTTATTCCAATTTAACTGTGCAGGTTATTAAAAATCTATTGAAGTATAGGTAGGCTTTACTATATTAATATAGAAGTCAGTGCTCAGTTTTTCGAATACAGAGCTCCAAATCTCCTGTATAGCTATAGATTTAAAGGGAACCAATCATCAGATTTTACCCTATATAACGCTTGGCAAAGCGTTATATAGGGTAAAATCTTTATTTTCACCATTCCCGGGGGACGCTCCTGCCCCCAGGGATGGTGAAGATATGAAGTTATAAACTAGTCACCGCCGCCGTAAGTAGTCACCTGGGCGGGGAGCTCTTCTCACCTACTCCCGTTCTTCGGCTGGGAGCGACGCCCCCTCCGCTTGATTGATGGGCAGCGTCATCGCTCTGCTCCGTCTGTTCAGTGAGCGGAACAATGACGCGGCCCATCAATCAAGCGGAAGGGGCGTCGCTGCCGGCCGAAGAACAGGAGTAGGTGAGAAGAGCTCCCCGCCCAGGTGACTACTTACGGCGGCGGCGGCGGTGACTAGTTTATAACTTCATATCTTCACCATCCCTGGGGGCAGGAGCGTCCCCCGGGGATGGTGAGGACAACAATTTTACCCTATATAATGCTTTGCCAAGCATTATATAGGGTAAAATCTGATGATTGGTTACCTTTAAGTAAAAAACATCTTCAGCAACCATCTTACCTTCTAAGACAAATAACTTTTAAATTTTTTGACTGATAAAGTTGTATTAGGGCTTATTTTCATGCATAGCGAGTTGTATTTTCCACTGATACACTTTTTTTTTATCATACAATGTATTACAAAGCCAGAAAAAAATTATATGTAGGGCAAAATTGAAAAAAGTATGCAATTGCACAATTTTGTATGGTTATAATTTTTTGGGGATTCAAAATATGGTAAATCTGACATCTTTATTCTATGGGTCAGTACAATTCCAATGATACCAAACTTGAATAATTTTTGTGTAATTTTATGGTTTAAAAAAAAAAAATTTTAACCTTGAAAAATAAGGTGTTCTCACCACTATAACTTTTTTATTTTTCCACTACGGAGATGTGTTAGGGTTTGTTTTTTTGCGCCATGAGTTGTAGTTTTTAACTGTACCACTTTAGTGTATTTCTGGCTTTTTAACCATTTTTTATTTAATTTCTTTTTATTTTTATGTAATGTAACTAAAAATCAGCAATTTTGTCATTTGGAATTTTTTTGCATTTACGCCGTTCACCATGCAGGATCAGCAACATAATAATTTAATAGTTTGGACAATTACACATGTGGTGATGCCAAATATGTGTATTTTTTTGTAGAGTTTTATTTAAAAAATAGTAAAAGGGGGTGATTTGAATTTTTATAAATTTTTTTTATGTAAGCCATCATAATGTAAGCCATCATAAGCTATCATCAGATGGCTTACATAGATCAATGTAATGCTATTGCATTACATTGATCTATGAAATCTGTGCTCGATTGCTAAGGGCTGCCAAAGGGAGCCTTAAACAATAACAGAGCCAGGGAAGATGCCGAGGACACGGTAAGGCCTTGGGCTTTCCTAGCAACCCATAGTCCACCCGCGATTACATTGCGGGGGGCATTCTATGGGACCACTAGACACCAGGGAATAGTGGTTAATGTTTAAATGTCATGATCTGTATAGATCAAGTTATTTAACCAGTTAAATGACGGACATTGGAGCGATTGCCGATGTCCATCATTACCGGCAGATGTCAGCTGCTAATAGCAGCAGACATCTCCGGGTCATGACACGGACCCGACCCGCGGGCCCGTATGACGTACATGTATGTCATGGGTCAGGAAGGGGTTAACACCTTCTTCACATGTAAAGTACATTAACATTATATATTGTGTGGGGAAGTATAGACCTGGCTTAGTAGCTGACAGCAAAGATCACTCTGATGCTGGTTGTTTTATCTGTTTTCTCCTATCTGAGGGCTGATGGGTTGCCTTCTGAAGGCCTCTGTGTCTGCCATTTTAGATATTCTATTAAAACATGCCATAGGCAAGGTATTCTTTGAGATCACAGAAATTATTAGTATTTCAGTGTACTATATAATTATACAATTTCTTACACACATTCCTCCAAAAAGTGGCACCAGAGAGCAAGCTCTTACTTTCTAGGAGAGAGAGCCATTATGCTATGTTTTTAGCATAAATGGCCTATAAGTCTCCACAAACATTTGGTACTATCCTCAAAATTGGGCCAAGGCTTCTAGAAAGTTATCTGACAAGTGGGCATATTACAGTCGGGATTCGGATGTGGTCATTAAAAATTATTTCAAATTATAATGCTTAAAAAATATTCTGTCCACAGCATGTCAACTATTTAGGATACTGATCCATGAAGCAACCATTTAATGGGATTAGGTTTGGTATATAAAGGGAGATGCCAGCGGTACAATGTTATCTGAGACTGAAAACTTCCTCAAAACTTTTACCCAGTTATGTTAAGCAAAGGCCAATAATTTGTTCTTGTCAAGTTTATTCACAACACTCCAGGGGTCAGAGAAGTTGATGCAAGATTATGTTGGTACAAAAATATTATAAACCTTTATACAGCAAGTGTGTACTCTCTCATTTCCAGTGAATTATGACTTTTGGCCAGAGCTCTATCAGACTCTGCATATGTACTCGTAGGTAAATAATGGCAGGGTTTTTCATAACATTTCTCAGACAAATACCATAAGTAATTTTTTCTTATTCCCAGTTCAGATGTTGTTTTCAATGTGTTTTTTTTATATAATTTTCATAGTAAGAATGTAACAAATTCAGGCATGACAATGCCACAGCTGGAGATACAACAGACTCGGCCATGACATTTCCTGGGGATCCTCCCCCCCTTACTCATGATGAGTAAGAAGGAGGATTCCCCAAAATGTTTTTTCCAGTCTGAACAGTGTCCGAGTCTGCTGTAATGTCAGCAGCAGCATTGTCATGCCTGAATTTGGTCTAAATTGTGAGTAGGAAGAATTTACTTTCGTTTGTCTGGCAAAAATGTTACGAAAAAGCCTCCCATGATTTACCTGAATATTTACAAGAAATATTGTTAAGTCATCACAGATTTAGTATTTTTTCACACCACAAAAATTTCAACTAGCTTTCTCCTGATAATAAGCATTTGACCCACTGTAGAATAAGCATTGGCATAGCAGGCACTGTGGAAGTTATTTGAGATCTTCGGTTATCTAAAGCAAAGGTCAGTTTTCTGGAATTTCGCATTTTGACAGCGTGTGTGATTAAAAACTATGACCCCATGTCATTCAAATTCTTAAGTTTGTAGGTGTAATATAATATTGGGAACACAACCATATGTATGATGGTATCCACCATGTCAACTAAGCTGTGCACTCTGAAAGTGATTGAAAACTCCATATCAGCCAGGCAGGTATTGCCACTGTATGGCATATGCTGTTTTAACTCATTTCTGTCCAGAGTATACAGCTTAGAGGGAACACTGTTGTACGAGGTATAACAAGACAAATGTCTTTCAAAAAGTTCCAGCTATCACTGATTAGATTACAGAATAGTATTCAAAATTTGGGGGGAGGAGCATTTAGATGTTTTTTGACAAATGCGAGTGTCAGGCCCAAGGCCTGATTATTAAAATCCTATATGTGTATTATAAGTTATGACTGTGTGTGATGGATTGTCCAGGACATGGGTGAGAGGTCATTTGGATGGTGTCATTTTGTGTATTGCATTTTATTGGGGGTCTGGCTTTCTGTTTGCATCTCCTTTGAAGTCAGAGGCCCTTTGAAGCAACAGAGATGCCCCCCTGGTGGGATCAGAGGGGAGTGGGGAATGGAGTCTCCCTCCCAAGAAAGCAGATATGATATTTAAACAATGCTAGACTAAAAGTAGGGTGTTCAATGCTGTGCAACAAGCTGACAAGACCATCCTAAGAACAGCTGGAACCACTGCTATATCATAATGCTGTAAGAACTTCATCTTTTGTTTTCTGAACTTGCCTGCTAAACTCTTTCATATTTTTGCAACTGTATGTCATTTGTTTCTGGGCTAGGAGAGAGCCCTGTTCATTCTGAGGTACTGTGCGAGACTTTGGGAGACACTGTGAACTGTGGTAACTGGGAGGGGGTGCAGGGGATTGATAAATGTTTACCTGTGACTGAACCAGTAATGTTTTCCAAAAATGCATAGCACTGCGATACCCTTTATCAGATTAAATGTTTAATTAATCAGCTCTGGTCTTTGATCTCTAAATATATGAGCTCACCTTTCTGAAGGCAGCTCTGGTGGAAACTCGTTTATCTAAGGGTTAATTTGGTGACTTGCTGGGACTAGTAGTGGATACCCAGCGGTCTGGTGGCTTTAACCCTTGCACCATCACACTCTCTCTAGCGTCTTGGCTGACCGATAGGGTGTGATCGTGACAACTGGTGGCAGCGTTGGGATATATTTAGAGATTTTTAGTGCTTGCTGGATTTTACCTGTAAGGAAATCTTAGCACTAAAAAGAAATTGCATACATCTTCTTGTGTGTAAATTCCAAAGACAGAGCTCAGTGCTGGTTTAAAAGACATACAAAAAGAGTGCAAGACAGTTCTGTCCTCCTCATCTCCTGTTTTACCCCCTCTGTCTCATCTCGGAAATATGGAGGCATATCGCAAGCAGTCAAAGCCTGCACTGAAGCTAATGTGCCTAGAAAAGGACATCCCTACTGCAGGAAAGAACAAGGAACAACTTATTGCTGATCTTGTGGAGTATGATGCCCGTGCAGAAGGGCTGAGTGACATGAGACAAAGTCCTACAGCTGGAACTGCCATCCAAGGACTGATATCTCCTGGGGAATACAACATTACTCCCCATCAGGACAGGACTCCACATGAGGCTTTGGACTCTTATATGCGGACTGCCTTACAACACCTTGGGAATGTGGATGCCAATATGAAACTCCAACTGCTTCTCCAGTACCAAACTGCAGAGAGAGAGGCCCAGGCACGAGCCGCAGAAAGAGAGGCCCAGGCTCTGGATGGGTTTGCTTCGCTTCCCTCTGAAAGTGACTAGGACTATGAGGCAATAAAATCTGCCCTGCTAAAAAGTTTTAATCTGACTCCAGAGGCTTATTGGAAAAGATTTAGGACTTTGCAATAAAGCGCCACCGAAAGCTGCACTGAACATGCAGGTCAGCTAAGGACTGCATTCAGGCAATGGACTGGGGGCCTACAAGTCACTACCTATGACGCCCTGGAGGACTTGATGGTCCTGGATCAGTTTCTCCAAACACGGAGCTTCGCAGCCAGAGAGCGGATTTTGGACCGCAAGCCCAAGACAGCAATGGAAGCAGCAGAACTAGGAGATGACTTTGCCAATAACCGGGCGCCAGCAGCAAAGTGTAGATCTGCACAAGCTGGAGCAAGTACCTGGAGGGGAGACACACACCCACAGAGCACCACCAGGTCAGCCAGGAAATTCTTGCCATCATCCCCAAAAGCAACAGGAGCCACATCGGGTCAGGGGGACACCCGCCGATGTTACAGATGCAACATTATTGGGCACCTGAGTGCCACTTGCCCCAACAAGAAGAATTCTCCACCGGCAGCTGGAGGTCACACAGCCATTCTTCTGGTGTCTGGAGCGGTGGAGAAAAGAGGGGATAACCTACAGAGTGTAACTGTGGGTGACCGGGTGACAGGGGGGTTACGAGATTCTGGAGCCTCATTTACCTTGGTGCGGCCTGAAGTGGTGGATACAGAGGACATCATCCCTGGAAGAACCATGGCCTTAAAAGGAATTGGAGGTGTGTGGCCTGCTGTGCCCATGGCCCGTGTGTACCTGGAGGTGGGGGTCTCTGAGGACAACCCTGTTAATGTTCTGCTGGGGAATGATTCGGGTCGGATGCTCTGTCATTATGCTCCAGAGGACACTACCTGCACACCGGATGGGCTAGGAGAGAGCCCTGTTCATTCTGAGGTACTGTGCGAGACTTTGGGAGACACTGTGAACTGTGGTAACTGGGAGGGGGTGCAGGGGATTGATAAATGTTTACCTGTGACTGAACCAGTAATGTTTTCCAAAAATGCATAGCACTGCGATACCCTTTATCAGATTAAATGTTTAATTAATCAGCTCTGGTCTTTGATCTCTAAATATATGAGCTCACCTTTCTGAAGGCAGCTCTGGTGGAAACACGTTTATCTAAGGGTTAATTTGGTGACTTGCTGGGACTAGTAGTGAATACCCAGAGGTCTGGCGGCTTTAACCCTTGCACCATCACACTCTCTCTAGTGTCTTGGCTGGACCGATAGGGTGTGATCGTGACAGCGAGATATGTCTTTTTCTTCTTTTTGGTCACCAGTGGTTTATTCCTACACATCCTGCTCTCGGTGGTAAGGCATTGGTCACTTTGCTGATGACACAAACATTTGTAATAGGGTTGTATGTTCCTGGAGGGATACACCAAATGGAAAAGGATTTGTGTAAACTAGAGGAATGGTCAGAACAGAATGATACCGTCCTAACCTCAGTGTCTGAGGAGAGGGATTTGTGGGTCATTATTTCAGAAGACTTTAAGGTAGGCAGACAATGTCATAGAGCATAAGGAAATGCTAGCAGAATGCTTGGGTGTATAGGGAGAGTTATTAGCAGTAGAAAGAGGGAAGGGCTCATGCCGCTCTAAAGAACACTGGTGAGACCTCACTTGGAGTATTGTGTGCAGTACAGGAGGCCGTATCTCCAGAAAGATATAGATACTATAGAGAGATTTCAGAGAAGAGCTACTAAACTAGTACAGTTTGTCCCTCAACATAGATGGATCCATTCCAAATGAACCATCCTTTGTTGAAACCATCGTATGTTGAAGGATCCGTGCAATGTAAAGTATAGGAGGTAATACTCACTCGCTGTTGCTGCGTCCCCGGGGTGTCCCCCGTCGCTCCGGAACGTCTCTGCTGCCCGGGATCCTCGCTCTCCGTCGCCGGCATCATGGCGTTGAAGGAGAGCGCCGGCGTAGCAGGGGACCCCGAAGAGGACGCACCGGAGCCCCAAGGACATGTAAATGATCGACGGGGCACACGGCTAACCGTAAACAGCTATCCGGCAGCAGTTGACGCAGTCTGCGCTGCCGGATAGCTGTTTATGCGATGGCCCCGACATACAAAAGCATTGTATGTTGATGCTGCCTTCAACATGCAATGGCCTCAGAGAAGCCATCGTATCTTGAAATGATCGTATGTCGGGGCCATCATAGGTCGGGGGGTCACTGTACATGGATTGCAGGATAAAACTTATCAGGAAAGGTTAAGCGACCTCAACATGTATAGCTTGGAAGAAAGATGAGACAGAGGGGATATGATAGAAGGTAAAGGAGGAGAGTATATTTAAAAAAAGAAAAACTACCACAAAAAGATAGTTTTAGATTACAGGGGCAAATGTTTATATATTAATATCAAAAAGTATTACTTTACTGAGAGAGTAGTGGATGCATAGAATAGCCTTCCTGCAGAAGTGATCGCTGTAAATACAGTGAAGGAGTTGAAGCATGTATGGGATAGATATAAGGCTAGCCTTCATATAAGATAGGTCCAGGGATTATTTATAATATTCAGAATATTGGGGGCAGGTTAGATGGGCCGAATGGTTCTTATTTGCCAACACTTTCTATGTTTCTCTTCAAATATTTATTGCTGCATTTTTTGAGGTTTGCTGGAGTCATAGAGCCTTAGCAATGACTTTGCAACACTTTCCAGACTGGTAGATTTTAATTACTTTGTTTAGCTGCATTCTCTAAACTTCCAGTCTGCTTCACATTGGCAGAAATGATCTATTTAAGTCATGTTCAATAGAATTAACCACCTTTAAACAACTTTGTGGCAACCCATATTAATCATTATAATGACTCACTTTATGTGTAATAAAGCAGCTTTCACACCCGTCTGCCCTTCCTTTCACACTCTCTCAACATTTCCCCTAATATGGCCTCCATAGCAGCACACTATGGTCAAGTAAAGTCACATGCTCCTCCATAGAACATTTCTACACATAGGGCTTATTGGGACATACCCAAGACAGTTATTTATCACTACTGTCTCTCAATATTAAAAACAGTCACAACATATTTGGCATAGGCACCTATGAGATAGATGTTAGAGGTATACATCAGGAAATACTTTTGACTTTAAAGGGGTACTCCCGTGGCAAACTTTTTTTTTTTAAATCAACTGGTGCCAGAAAGTTAAACAGTTTTGTAAATTACTTCTATTAAAAAAAATCTTAATCCTTCCAGTACTTTTTAGGGGCTGTATACTACAGAGAAAATACTTTTCTTTTTTGGATTTCTCTGCTGTCACGACCACAGTGCTTTCTGCTGACCTCTGCTGTCCATTTTAGGAGCTGTCCAGAGCAGGAGAAAATCAACATAGCAAACATATGCTGCTCTGGACAGTTCCTAAAATGGACAGCAGAGGTCAACAGAGAGCACTGTGGTCGTGACAGAAGAGAAATCCAAAAAGAAAAGCATTTCCTCTGTAGTATACAGCCCCATCTGGAAGAATTAAGATTTTTTTTAATAGAAGTAATTTACAAATCTGTTTAACTTTCTGGCACCAGTTGATTTAAAAATTAAAAATAAAGGTTATTCACGGGAGTACCCCTTTAACTTCCAACCTGCAGAACATGCTGTGCCCATAGTGTAACATGTCATATCTGCACATAGGGCCTGTCCTTATCCTCCTCCTCCTCATGTCACACACCCCACCCAGTCACCACCACATCAGTACTCATGAGGGAGATGTAGACATCCACATAGGTTAGAACAGACTAGGGGCGAGTGGCAACAGGAGTCGCCGCAAGAGGCCTGAGCTCCTGGTATCAGCTAACGGTCATGTCTCGACCAGCAACCAATCTGCTGTCATTGACTGGTTAACTCGGTCATCCACTTCATCACAAGTGACATCTGACACCCCCATTCAACAATCAGTGGGTTCCTCAGACACAACCATCAGTTGGCATGGCCTGGGAGCAGTCCCTGTCCTCCAATTGCCTCTGTCTTATGCTGTCCCCTCCCCCATAGAAGTATCCTATGCTGTGGGTTCAGCTACCCTTTTTAGTCAGGACGATCTACTACAGGACAGTCAGCAGCTGCTGCCCAGCCAAGAAGTGGAGGAGACATCCCCCGCTTCCTTCGCTAGATGGGCAAGTAGTGATGAGGAGAGTGGCGTGGTAGGTGGTGTTGGGAGCATTCAGGCTCATGAAGCACACACTGTTGAGGAACCTGAGGAGGACATCAGTGACGTGTAGATATAACTCGATAATGATGAAGCTGATCGCACTTGGAAGCAAGGTGCAGAATGGGCTTCATCATCATAAGGAAAAGAGGGTGGCAGATTGCCCGTGAGGCAGCAGTTGAGCCAGCAAGGTGGTAGCATGGTTGGGAGTCAGTATGGTGCCAGCAGTGGGAAGTCTGGAGCCAAACGTGCCTGGGGTAGACCACCTGCTTCGCGGCAGCCTACCTGCCCGGGAGGTAGTGGAACAGGGGTCCCTGGAGTCGGTGGCAGTAGCAGTCAGTCAGTGTGGACTGTTGGTGGGAAAATCAGCTACTCATCGGTGTAGCAGTTTTTTTTTATCAAGTATCCAGAGGATGTTAACATGGCCACATGCTATTTAAAAAATATCTTTAATCTTTTCAATTGTGAGACTCTTTGGTCTGGTCAGGCTGCCGCCACCTCCAGGCTGTGTCATTCTGTCACCGTATGGTCTCCTCTTGCTGCTGCCACCTCCAGGCTTGGTCATTCTGCCACATTTTGGTCTCCTCATGCTGGCTCCACCTCCAGGTTTTGTCATTGTGCCGCCATGTGGTCTCCTCATGCTGCTGGGACATTACATAAAAATGTTTATGGTAATCTATTTAAAATCTTCAATTTAAATTTTAAAATATATTTTTAATCTTTTCAATTGTGAGGCCCTATGGTCTCCTCTTGTTGCTGCCACCTCCAAGCTTGGCCATTCTGCCACTATATGGTCTCTTTATGCTCCTGCCATCTCCAGACTGTGTCATTGTGCCATCATGTGGTCTCCTCATGCTGCTGGCACATTACATAAAAATGTAAAATAATAAATAATTTTAATTAATTTTAATTTCAATTAATTTGTATTCATAATTTTAATAAAAAATGCCCCTTCAGCATATCATGTGTGCAGTGCACTGCGGTGTCACGCTGTTTTTCACATGATTTGCCTTGGCGAACGGAGTCACACAGGGGAGGAACTTCTAAAAGTCATACATCAAGAAATTGAAACGTGGCTTACTACACAAAAACTGGAAAAGGGAACCATGGTGACCAACAACAGGAAGTACAACTTGACTGCACTGCTTCAAGGAAGCCTGAGCCATATGCCCTACATGACACATGTGTTCAATCTGGTTGTCAAGCGATTCCTGAAGTGTTACCCCCATCTGCAAGACATCTAACAATGGGAAGGAAACTTTGCATGCACTTCAGCAACTCGTACACAGCAAAGCACCCCCTCCTTGAGCTGCAGCGTCAGAACGGCATCCACTACATGGTCCAACATATGGAGGGTGGAATTCCAACATGTGGAAACGTTGTAAATCAGACTGATTATATATCCAATGAAACAGGTTGGAGTGATAACAATGAACCACTACTGATTAAATGCAAAATTTGCAGTTCCACACAGAGTAAGACAGTTGGGGGGGGGGGGGCGCTGAGAGATAGGGGCTGCAACAGGTGGTAGCTTGCCTCGCGGCAGAACGCCAGCTCGATGCTTACCAGAATGGGTACTCAAACAATTAAAATAAATTCAAATTAAATAAAATAAAAATTACTTTAAAAAATCTCTTTAACCCCTTAAGGACCAAGGACGTACCGGTACGTCCTTGGTCCTGCTCTTCTGATATAACGCGGGGTTACACAGTAACCCCGCGTCATATCATGGCGGGCCCGGCGTCATAGTGAAGCCGGGACCCGCCTCTAATAGCGCGCGCTATTAACCCTTTAGCCGCGCGCTCAAAGCTGAGCCGCGCGGCTAAAAGTGAAAGTGAAAGTTCCCGGCTAGCTCAGTCGGGCTTTTCGGGATAGCCGCGGCTAATCGCGGCATCCTGAACAGCTGACAGGACAGCGGGAGGGCCCCTTCCTGCCTCCTCGCTGTCCGATCGCCGAATGACTGCTCAGTGCCTGAGATCCAGGCATGAGCAGTCATCCGGCAGAATCGTTGATCACTGGTTTCTTATGAGAAACCAGTGATCAACATAGAAGATCAGTGTGTGCAGTGTTATAGGTCCCTATGGGACCTATAACACTGCAAAAAAAAAGTGAAAAAAAAAAGTGAATAAAGATCATTTAACTCCTCCCCTATTAAAAGTTTGAATCACCCACCTTTTCCAATAAAAAAAAAACACAGTGTAAATAAAAATAAAAATAAACATATGTGGTATCACCGCTTGCGGAAATGTCCGAATTATAAAAATATATCATTAATTAAACCGCTCGGTCAATGGCGTGCGCGCAAAAAAATTCCAAAGTCCAAAATAGTGCATTTTTGGTCACTTTTTATATCATTTATCTTGATCTTGATCAATAAGTCCTATCAATGCAAAAATGGTACCGTTAAAAACTTCAGATCACGGCGCAAAAAATGAGCGCTCATACCGCCCCATACACGGAAAAATAAAAAAGTTATAGGGGTCAGAAGATGACAATTTTAAACATATTAATTTTCCTGCATGTAGTTATGATTTTTTCCAGAAGTCCGACAAAATCAAACCTATATAAGTAGGGTATCATTTTAATCGTATGGACCTACAGAATACATATCAGGTGTCATTTTTACCGAAAAATGTACTACGTAGAAACGGAAGCCCCCAAAAGTTACAAAACAGCATTTTTTTTTTCAATTTTGTCGCACAATGATTTTTTTTCCCGCTTCACCATAGATTTTTGGGCAAAATGACTGACGTCATTACAAAGAAGAATTGGTGGCGCAAAAAATAAGCCATCATATGGATTTTTAGGTGTAAATTTGAAAGAGTTATGATTTTTTAAAGGCAAGGAGCAAAAAACGAAAATGCAAAAACGGAAAAACCTCCGGTCCTTAAGGGGTTAATCTCCTCAATTTTGAAGCCATATGGTCTATTTGCTGCCACATCCAGACGCTCTATGGCAGTGATTCTAATAGCGATGCCTGTAATCTGCATGTCATACTGAATAACAGTATTATTTTACTAACACAGCACACTCCCTATGCATGCAGGCAAATTGTTCTACACTCCTATTAAGGCTTTCTGTAGGCCAGAAATAGCCATTTTTAATAGCAATTCACCGTGAATAAATTCGGACCAAATAGAATTTTTCAAAAATTCGCTCATCTCCAATCAGCATCTGTCAAATTAATGTAAACAAAGTGCAATACAGTGCTAATGTAACAAACTGGCCCATCTTGTAGGGTATAGGAGAGGAAATGCCACATTACCTGTACATTATCATGATTGTTACCTGGCTGCTTACATCCATGAATAAATTCCATCAATGTCCACTCTCGGTTACTGTTTGTAAACAAAGGTACTGCACCTGGGCCAAGTGCTGCAGCGCTTGATCAGCTGATTAGTAATATGTCCATCAAGAAAAAAAATGTGGGTTCAAATGGCAGGAAATGCTCAACCCCAAATGCAGTTGTACATTTATGCTGGTGGAGCAGATCCTGCGCTTGTGGTCCGTGGCTAAGGGCAATCCCCAGCATAAAATGCATACAATGGGGGATGCCTGCAGCAGACTACAAGTGCCACAATGGCATCCTACACCTGATGAAAATTGTTGATGTTCAACATATAGAATAGTACATAAATTTAGGTGCACTACTGTGGTAGATGTAGATAGTAACATATGACTGACCATCAAAATGATGTTAAAATTGAGACATTAGCCAGTATATCCTTATATGAAGGACATACCTGAGCCCGCACACCAACGTTTCTCAAGTGGCACGGGACCTAACACTAAACCTATCTGTACCGTATGGGCAATACCAGGGGCCAGTGGGCAATTACAGCAGCATTGGGTCTGACTCAAAGCCTGCTCCCAGGTTACCTCCAGTGTGACTAAGCACACATACAGTGGGAGGAGGGAGGAAGGCTATGAGCCCCACCCAAGTAGGCTGATATGTTGCCAACCTCGCAGGTGCACCAAAATGCTGCCTATAATAGTGGTTAAGGCATATTAGATTTGGAGTTTATATACCTCCAAGTACAAGATATGTGTCACGATGCCGGCTGGCAGGTAGTGGATCCTCTGTGCCAGAGAGGGATTGGCGTGGACCGTGCTAGTGGATCGGTTCTAAGTCACTACTGGTTTTCACCAGAGCCCGCCGCAAAGCGGGATGGTCTTGCTGCGGCGGTAGTGACCAGGTCGTATCCACTAGCAACGGCTCAACCTCTCTGACTGCTGAAGATAGGCGCGGTACAAGGGAGTAGACAGAAGCAAGGTCGGACGTAGCAGAAGGTCGGGGCAGGCAGCAAGGATCGTAGTCAGGGGCAACGGCAGGAGGTCTGGAACACAGGCTAGGAACACACAAGGAAACGCTTTCACTGGCACAATGGCAACAAGATCCGGCAAGGAAGTGCAGGGGAAGTGAGGTATTAATAGGGAAGTGCACAGGTGAAGATACTGATTGGAACCACTGCGCCAATCAGCGGCGCAGTGGCCCTTTAAATCGCAAAGACCCGGCGCGCGCGCGCCCTAGGGAGCGGGGCCGCGCGCGCCGGGACAGGACCGACGGAGAGCGAGTCAGGTACGGGAGCCGGGGTGCGCATCGCGAACGGGCGCCACCCGCATCGCGAATCGCATCCCGGCTGGATGCGGTATCGCAGCGCCCCGGGTCAGTGGATCTGACCGGAGCGCTGCAGTGAGGAGAGTGTAGCGAGCGCTCCGGGGAGGAGCGGGGACCCGGAGCGCTCGGCGTAACAGTACCCCCCCCCTTGGGTCTCCCCCTCTTCTTAGAGCCTGAGAACCTGAGGATCAGACTTTTGTCTAGAATATTGTCCTCAGGTTCCCAGGATCTCTCTTCTGGACCACAACCCTCCCAATCAACTAAAAAAAAGGTTTTCCCTCTGACCTTCTTGGATGCCAGAATCTCTTTGACTGAGAAGATGTCCGAGGAGCCGGAAACAGGAGTGGGGGAAACAAGTTTGGGAGAGAAACGGTTGATGATGAGTGGTTTAAGAAGAGAAACGTGAAAGGCATTAGGAATACGAAGAGAAGGAGGAAGAAGAAGTTTGTAAGAGACAGGATTAATCTGGCACAAAATTTTGAAAGGACCAAGATAGCGTGGTCCCAACTTGTAGCTAGGGACACGGAAGCGGACATATTTAGCGGAGAGCCATACCTTGTCTCCAGGAGAAAAAATGGGAGGAGCTCTTCTTTTCTTATCCGCAAATTTCTTCATGCGTGATGAAGCCTGTAAGAGAGAATTTTGGGTCTCTCTCCATATGATGGAAAGATCACGAGAAATTTCATCCACAGCGGGCAGACCAGAGGGCAAGGGGGTAGGGAGGGGGGGAAGAGGGTGACGGCCGTACACCACGAAAAATGGGGATTTGGAGGAAGATTCAGAGACTCTGAAGTTATACGAGAATTTGGCCCATGGTAGAAGATCTGCCCAATCATCCTGGCGGGAGGAAACAAAATGTCGTAAATAATCACCCAAGACCTGGTTAATTCTTTCTACTTGTCCATTAGATTGAGGATGATATGCAGAAGAAAAGTTTAATTTAATCTTGAGTTGTTTACAGAGAGCCCTCCAGAATTTAGACACGAATTGGACGCCTCTATCCGAGACGATTTGTGTGGGCAACCCGTGAAGACGAAAAATGTGTACAAAAAATTGTTTAGCCAACTGAGGCGCTGAAGGAAGACCAGGAAGAGGGATGAAATGTGCCATTTTGGAGAATCGATCAACGACCACCCAAATAACAGTGTTGCCACGGGATGGGGGTAAGTCAGTAATAAAATCCATACCAATCAGAGACCAAGGCTGTTCGGGGACAGGCAGAGGATGAAGAAAACCAGCGGGCTTCTGGCGAGGAGTCTTATCGCGGGCACAGACAGTGCAGGCTCGTACAAAGTCCACGACATCCGTCTCCAGAGTCGGCCACCAATAGAAGCGAGAGATGAGTTGCACAGATTTCTTGATGCCTGCATGACCTGCGAGATGAGAGGAGTGACCCCATTTGAGGATTCCGAGGCGTTGGCGTGGAGAGACGAAGGTCTTTCCTGGAGGAGTTTGCCTGATGGAGGCTGGAGAAGTGGAGATCAGGCAGTCAGGAGGAATGATGTGTTGCGGAGAGAGTTCTACTTCCGAAGCATCCGAGGAACGAGAGAGAGCATCGGCCCTAATGTTCTTATCGGCAGGCCGAAAGTGAATTTCGAAATTAAATCGGGCAAAGAACAGAGACCACCTGGCCTGGCGAGGGTTCAGCCGTTGGGCAGACTGGAGGTAGGAGAGGTTCTTGTGATCGGTGTAAATAATAACTGGAAATCTTGATCCCTCCAGCAGATGCCTCCATTCTTCAAGTGCTAATTTAATGGCTAGAAGCTCTCGATCCCCGATGGAGTAGTTCCTCTCCGCCGGAGAGAAGGTCCTAGAAAAAAAACCACAAGTAACAGCATGCCCGGAAGAATTTTTTTGTAGAAGGACCGCTCCAGCTCCTACAGAGGAGGCATCAACCTCCAATAGGAAGGGTTTAGATGGGTCAGGTCTGGAGAGCACGGGAGCCGAAGAAAAGGCAGACTTGAGCCGTTTAAAGGCGTCTTCATCTTGAGGAGGCCAAGACTTGGGATCGGCATTTTTTTTGGTTAAAGCCACGATGGGAGCCACAACGGTAGAAAAATGTGGAATAAATTGCCTGTAATAATTGGCGAACCCCAAAAAACGTTGGATAGCACGGAGTCCGGAGGGGCGTGGCCAATCTAAGACGGCAGAGAGTTTGTCTGGATCCATTTGTAGTCCCTGGCCAGAGACCAAGTATCCTAGGAAAGGAAGAGATTGGCATTCAAACAGACATTTCTCTATCTTAGCATAAAGTTGATTGTCACGAAGTCTCTGAAGAACCATACGGACATGCTGGCGGTGTTCTTCTAGATTGGCAGAAAAAATCAGGATATCGTCCAGATATACAACAACACAAGAGTATAAGAGATCACGAAAAATTTCATTAACAAAGTCTTGGAAGACGGCAGGGGCGTTGCACAGGCCAAAGGGCATGACCAGATACTCAAAGTGTCCATCTCTAGTGTTAAATGCCGTTTTCCATTCATCCCCCTCTCTGATGCGGATGAGATTATAAGCACCTCTTAAGTCCAGTTTGGTAAAGATGTGGGCACCTTGGAGGCGATCAAAGAGTTCAGAGATGAGGGGTAGGGGGTAGCGGTTCTTTACCGTGATTTTATTAAGACCGCGGTAGTCGATGCAAGGACGTAGAGAGCCATCTTTTTTGGACACAAAGAAGAATCCGGCTCCGGCAGGAGAGGAGGATTTACGGATAAAGCCCTTTTTTAAATTTTCCTGGATGTATTCAGACATGGCAAGAGTCTCAGGGGCGGACAGAGGATAAATTCTGCCCCGGGGTGGAGTAGTGCCCGGAAGGAGGTCAGTAGGACAATCATAAGGCCTGTGAGGAGGTAGAGTCTCAGCTTGTTTTTTGCAAAAAACATCCGCAAAGTCCATATAGGCCTTAGGGAGACCGGTTACAGGAGGAACCACAGAGTCCCGGCAAGGGGTACTGGGAACCGGTTTTAGGCAGTCCTTGAAACAAGAGGGCCCCCAACTCTTGATCTCCCCAGTGGACCAATCCAGGGTTGGGGAATGAAGTTGAAGCCAGGGTAGTCCAAGGAGAATTTCGGAAGTGCAATTGGGGAGGACCAACAATTCAATCTTCTCGTGATGAGGTCCGATGCACATTAGAAGGGGCTCCGTGCGGAAACGTATGGTACAGTCCAATCTTTCATTGTTTACACAATTGATGTAGAGGGGTCTGGCGAGACTGATCACCGGGATGTTGAACCTGTTGACGAGAGAGGCCAAAATAAAATTTTCTGCAGATCCGGAATCCAAGAAGGCCATAGTAGAGAAGGAGAAGGCAGAGGCAGATATCCGCACAGGCACAGTAAGACGTGGAGAAGCAGAGTAGACATCAAGGACTGTCTCACCTTTGTGCGGAGTCAGCGTACGTCTTTCCAGGCGGGGAGGACGGATAGGACAATCCTTCAGGAAGTGTTCAGTACTGGCACAGTACAGGCAGAGATTCTCCATGCGGCGTCGTGTCCTCTCTTGAGGTGTCAGGCGAGACCGGTCGACCTGCATAGCCTCCACGGCGGGAGGCACAGGAACGGATTGCAGGGGACCAGAGGAGAGAGGAGCCGGGGAGAAAAAACACCTCGTGCGAACAAAGTCCATATCCTGGCGGAGCTCCTGACGCCTTTCGGAAAAACGCATGTCAATGCGAGTAGCTAGATGAATGAGTTCATGTAGGTTAGCAGGAATTTCTCGTGCGGCCAGAACATCCTTAATGTTGCTGGATAGGCCTTTTTTAAAGGTCGCGCAGAGGGCCTCATTATTCCAGGATAATTCTAAAGCAAGAGTACGGAATTGTACGGCGTACTCGCCAACGGAAGAATTACCCTGGACCAGGTTCAACAGGGCAGTCTCAGCAGAAGAGGCTCGGGCAGGTTCCTCAAAGACACTTCGAATTTCCGAGAAGAAGGAGTGTATAGAGGCAGTGACGGGGTCATTGCGGTCCCAGAGCGGTGTGGCCCATGATAGAGCTTTTCCAGACAGAAGGCTGACTACGAAAGCCACCTTAGACCTTTCAGTAGGAAACTGGTCCGACATCATCTCCAAGTGCAGGGAACACTGGGAAAGAAAGCCACGGCAAAACTTGGAGTCCCCATCAAATTTATCCGGCAAGGATAGTCGTAGACCAGAAGCGGCCACTCGCTGCGGAGGAGGTGCAGGAGCTGGCGGAGGAGATGATTGCTGAAGCTGTGGTAGTAGCTGCTGTAGCATCACGGTCAGTTGAGACAGCTGTTGGCCTTGTTGCGCTATCTGTTGTGACTGCTGGGCGACCACCGTGGTGAGGTCAGCGACAACTGGCAGAGGAACTTCAGCGGGATCCATGGCCGGATCTACTGTCACGATGCCGGCTGGCAGGTAGTGGATCCTCTGTGCCAGAGAGGGATTGGCGTGGACCGTGCTAGTGGATCGGTTCTAAGTCACTACTGGTTTTCACCAGAGCCCGCCGCAAAGCGGGATGGTCTTGCTGCGGCGGTAGTGACCAGGTCGTATCCACTAGCAACGGCTCAACCTCTCTGACTGCTGAAGATAGATAGGCGCGGTACAAGGGAGTAGACAGAAGCAAGGTCGGACGTAGCAGAAGGTCGGGGCAGGCAGCAAGGATCGTAGTCAGGGGCAACGGCAGGAGGTCTGGAACACAGGCTAGGAACACACAAGGAAACGCTTTCACTGGCACAATGGCAACAAGATCCGGCAAGGAAGTGCAGGGGAAGTGAGGTATTAATAGGGAAGTGCACAGGTGAAGATACTGATTGGAACCACTGCGCCAATCAGCGGCGCAGTGGCCCTTTAAATCGCAAAGACCCGGCGCGCGCGCGCCCTAGGGAGCGGGGCCGCACGCGCCGGGACAGGACCGACGGAGAGCGAGTCAGGTACGGGAGCCGGGGTGCGCATCGCGAACGGGCGCCACCCGCATCGCGAATCGCATCCCGGCTGGATGCGGTATCGCAGCGCCCCGGGTCAGTGGATCTGACCGGAGCGCTGCAGTGAGGAGAGTGTAGCGAGCGCTCCGGGGAGGAGCGGGGACCCGGAGCGCTCGGCGTAACAATATGAACAACAAGAAAAAAAAATGTGGTTTCAAATAGCAATGGACCACAAGCGCAGGATCTGCTCCCCCAGCATAAATGCACAACTGCATTTGGGGTCGAGCATTTCCTGCCATTTGAAACCACGTTTTTTTTTCTTGTTGTTCATATCTTGTACTTGGAGGTATATAAACTCCAAATCTAATGCGCCTTAATCACTATTATAGGCAAGCACTATAAATATATGTGCTTAGACACACTGGAGTGAACTGGGAGCAGGCTGTGAGTCGGACCTAATGCCACTGTAATTGCCCACTGGCCCCTGATATTGCCCATACGGCACAGGTAGGTTTAGTGTTAGGTGGCAATGAAAGGGAAAATAAAAATAAAGGGGAAAAAATTCAATAAAAATCAAACAAAAGAAAAAATAAGAAATATACAAAAATAACTCAAACAATAAAAAATAGAAAAATAAAGAAAATAAATGAATAAAAAAATAAGAGAATTATGTGAAGAAATAAAAAATAATGAAAAAAAAGAAAGAAAACACAAAAGAAAGAAGTAAGAAAAAGCAACAAGGAAACTATCAGGATTCACATATACGGTTTTAAGCTGAAATTAATATTTAATCCATGAGGATGTACTGTACTTAGTGTATGAATCCATTTTAACTCTTTCTGTTTTAACATCTTCTCTCTCCTCCTCCTCCTCCTCTTAATTGGCTGATGTTATGTCCAGATTCTATGAAATGCTTAGGAATCAGGAGATCCATTTTTCCTGTCCTGATGGATGATTTATGTCCATTCAAATGGACCCTACATTCATAGTACAGTCCACAGGGACAATGTAACAAATAAACCACATATGATGACATGTGTTTCTGTTATTAATTACAAATTTCCCACCTATTTGTGGATGACAAAATGTGTCACCCTTCACAATACTTTTGCAGTGGCTACAGTCCAGACATGAAAAATTACCCCTTCTGAACCCCAGCCACCTGCTTTTACCACCTTCATTCACACTACCTATGGACAAGGATGGCTTCGAGAAGGGACCCGGCTCAATTGGCGCTGACCAACCACAACAAGGTATGGAGGATAAAAGAGGATTTTATTGACCAAGATTCAACGTGTTTCACTGCGCTTGCGCAACTTCCTCAGGCATGACTTCACACTACCTACAGTACAGACCAAAAGTTTGGAAACACCTTCTCATTCAGAGTTTTCTTTATTTTCATGGCATCAAAACTATGAATTAACACATGTGGAATTATATACATAACAAAAAAGTGTGAAACAACTGAAAATATGTCATATTCTAGGTTCTTCAAAGTAGCCACCTTTTGCTTTGATTACTGCTTTGCACACTCATTCTCTTGATGAGCTTCAAGAGGTAGTCACCTGAAATGGTCTTCCAACAGTCTTGAAGGAGTTCCCAGAGATGCTTAGCACTTGTTGGCCCTTTTTGTCTTCACTCTGCGGTCCAGCTCACTCCAAACCATCTCGATTGGGTTCAAGTCCGGTGACTGTGAAGGCCCGGTCATCTGGCACAGCACCCCATCACTCTCCTTCTTGGTCAAATAGCCCTTACACAGCCTGTAGGTGTATTTGGGGTCATTGTCCTGTTGAAAAATAAATGATGGTCCAACTAAACGCAAACCAGATGGAATAGCATGCCGCTGCAAGATGCTGTGGTTGACATGCTGGTTCAGTATGCCTTCAATTTTGAATAAATCCCCAACAGTGTCACCAGCAAAGCACCCTCACACCACCACACGTCCTCCTCCACACCAGCATACCTGTGAAGTGAAAACCATTTCAGGTGACTACCTCTTGAAGCTCAACAAGAGAATGTAAAGAGTGTGCAAAGCAGTAATCAAAGCAAAAGGTGGCTACTTTGAATAACCTAGAATATTACATATTTTCAGTTGTTTCACACTTTTTGTTATGTATATAATTCCACATGTGTTAATTCATAGTTTTGATGCCTTCAGTGTGAATCTACAATATTCATAGTCATGAAAATAAAGAAAACTCTGAATGAGAAGGTGTGTCCAAACTTTTGGTCTGTACTGTATGTCTGCCTTCACCAGTCTGTCTTTGTAATTTCGTCCCCTCCTGTATGCCATCATGGGAGGGTCCCTAAGGTTCATACAATGTCCCAATGTTTTGTCAAAATATGGGCAATTGCACCGCTATTAGTGGCAAATGTTGAAACAAAGGGTATCCTACTTGATTTCTAACGTTTCTTAGCTCTCAACAACTCACCCCTGCATATATTACCAAACTTTGTCTTTGTTGATGTAGTTACTGTCTGGGATTGTCTGCCTAATTGAACTGAATAGTAGTACAGCTTACAAAATGTTAACTAAAGATGGCAAACATCTTAAAATTACTATAGACCCTTGTTGTGATCTAACAGTTTTATGGATTCTAGAATGTGCCTGTATTACAGTACTCTGAAAGAGGCCTTACTGTAAAATGCAGTTTGTGCTTATACCTTGCTTTTTTTATATATATATGGTCTTGTGTTGACCATTTAATAGATTGTTACACAGAATTTCTTGAGAAAGTGATGAGTAAGCAATATAGTCATGTTGGAAGATAAAAAGTAAAAAAGAAAGGTTTTGTTCTGACTTCCCCTGCAGTATCCTGGATCATAATACTGAAGCTGACCTTGCTATCAAGACAGTTTCCGCTAACTAATGCCATTGACTGATCTACTGAACACACACTCAACCTCGGCAGTATATTTCCATTACACGCTTCCCTGGCGTTTGTCGAACATCTCTCTACTGAATTAATTCCCATTAGTACTCCTAATGATTAATATTTTTAATGCTGCTGACATTGCTTTATAAAGTGCTCATTTACTTTCCCATGAACTGCGCGAATGCCAAAACTGCTGTAAGTGGGAAAACCTTAACTTATTTCAGTTTAAAGGTGTAAAACACTAACATGTTCCAATGAAAAAGTCAATATTTATTACTTCTGAGTAATGGTGTCATTATTTTTCTTCTTTTTCTGGTCTAACTGGAAGTACTGAAAATTAAATTCTATTACCATCCTATGCTTCAGAGTGGAAAGAGTGGGCAATGTAAGTAGAGATTCCACCATTAAATGACACCAACCACTTAAAGGGGATGTGTCACGTGAAAATCGCCTATTGTTTAAATCAAGTTTTATGTAAAACGTACCTTTTAAGAATTTTTGGTGTTGTTTTTTTTTTCTATGTTTCCATGTTACTATCTACAGTATATTATAAAAGAATCCTGAAATCTTGCAGTTTTTATTCCGATCACTAAGCCTAAAACTAAGCTGATGCTTCCTATTTTGTAAAGATCCCTTTCCAGCAGTGCCTTCCTTATCATCACAGACATTAGTACAGTGAAAGGTGCCACCTGTATATAGTGAAGACACCATTCACAATAGATAAAGTTCACGGCTCACATCACCTCCACCCCATGGAATGACATTTTTAGAAGTCACAAAGCATGCCTACAAAACTCTCATTATAGTGAATAGGTTCTATTTAGTGTATATCCATAGGATTTTCTTTAAAGTATATTACTAAAAGAGGCCAGGCAAGATACAGTGGGGATCAAAAGTTTGGACACCCCCGGTAAAAAATTGTATTAATGTGCATAAAGAAGCCAAGGAAAGATGGAAAAATCTCCAAAAGGCATCAAATTACAGATTAGACATTGTTATAATATGTAAACAAAAGTTAGATTTTATTTCCAACATTTACACTTTCAAAATAACAGAAAACAAAAAAATGGCATCTGCAAAAGTTTGGGCACCTTGCAGAGTTAATATCTTGTACTGCACCCTTTGGCAAGTATCACAGCTTGTAAACACTTTTTGTAGCCAGCCAAGAGTCTTTCAATTCTTGTTTGAGGTATCTTTGCCCATTCTTCCTTACAAAAGTCTTCCAGTTCTTTGAGATTTCTGGGCTGTCTGTCATGCACTGCTCTTTTAAGGTCTATCCATAGATTTTCAATTATGTTGAGTTCAGGAGATTGTGAAGGCCATGGCAAAACCTTCCGTTTACGCCTCTTGATATAATCCCCCATGGATTTTGAGGTGTGTTTAGGATCATTATCCATTTGTAGAAGCCATGCTCTCTTTAACTTCAGCTTTTTCACAGATGGCATCAAGTTAGCATCCCAAATTTCCTGAAATTTTATTGAATCCATTTTTCCTTCTACTCGTGAGAGGTTCCCTGTGCCACTGGCTGCAATACAACCCCAAAGCATGATTCATCCACCCCCATGCTTAACAGTTGGACAGAGGTTCTTTTCATTAAATTCTGTTCCCCTTCTTCTCCAAACGTACCTTTGCTCATTCCGGCCAAAAAGTTCAATTTTAACCTCATTGGTCCACAGAACTTGTTTCCAAAATGCATCAGGCTTGTCTATATGTTCATTTGCAAAGTTCAAACGCTGATATTTGTGGTGAGGACGTAGAAGAGGTTTTCTTCTGGTGACTCTTCCATGAAGACCATATTTGTACAAGTATCTCTTCATAGTGGAATAGTGTACCACAACTCCAGTGTCTGCCAGATCTTTCTGGAGGGATTGTGCAGTCAAACGTGGGTTTTGAATAGTTTTTCTCACAATCCTGCAAGCTGTTCTGTCTGATATTTTTCTTGGTCTTCCAGATCTTGCTTTTACTTCCACTGTTCCTGATGACTGCCATTTCTTAATTACATTCCGAACAGAGGACAACTATTTTCAGTTTCAGATTTCTAGACAACTGCTTAGAAGAAACCATGGTGCTGATTGTTGGGGCAAGGTCAGATGAGTCTGGGCATTTAAACCTTTGAGATTGATATCACCTGGTCTTCCCAGATGATGATTGAGAACAATCCATGACACTGGCAGGTCTCAGCTTTGCAAAGGGGGCAGTGCATGCTATAAATTCTGTAGGGTGCCCAAACTTTTGCAGATGCAATTTTTTTGTTTTCTGTTATTTTGAAAGTGTAAATGAAGGAAATAAAATCTAACTTTTGTTGACATATTATAAGAATGTCTAATCTGTAATTTGCTGCCTTTTGGAGATTTTTCCATCTTTCCGTGGCTTCTTTATACACATTAATACAATTTTTTACCTGGGGTGCCCAAACTTAAGATCCACACTGTAGTTATCCCGTAATATTGTATTAAAATGAAACAAGAAATAGAAACCTATTACAGAATTTGGCTCTAATGGGTAAACAAAAAATATTGATGGTGCATTCCCTGTAAGGGGGAATTTAACATACCAAATAACTATCACCTATTCTACCTACAACTACGTCACACATTATAAACTCAGTTTTCAGGGACCACCCTCATTAATTTTCATATCCCCGGAAAATTATTGTAACTATCCAATAACGGTACTATCTCTGCATCTTTTTATTGTCTATTATCCTAAAAACTCAAATGCGTAATTCAGCCTGCTAGGGGTTGGTGGGGGGAGACCTACATCCCCCACAGATAAGGAATGGTCTATGCAACAAGTGATATATATTCCTCCTCAGACATTCTATACAACATCCCACTTGAATAAATGTAGACCAAAGTACCCTATTAGGTGTCCATAAAGTGGGGAGACTTATGGCATATTATGTCATCTTCTATGATCTTGTTCCAGAGTCTGAGGATTTGGGGAACAAATCATTCCATTTTTTAATAACATAGGTTTTACAGTACTAGACACCCCTACATGCCTGCTGCCAGTAGATTCTGAAAACTTTAACATAAAGTAAAGCTTTGTTCACTTTTTTACACCAGAAAATAATAGTCAGATATTGGTTAAGCCTCCAAAAGCCTACTCTTCAATACTGAATCTGTTCAATTAGCCTTTCCTTTCCTAAATTGCATGGATGTATAAAAGCACAAACATTTAGATTAGATTTCTTAAAATATTGGGCAGATTCCTGCAACCTGGTTGGCTGAATTGTCCTCTTAGCACTGTGTTGAATTCAGAAATCTGCAAGGAATGTATACTTCTGTATCTGGTATTCTACTCAAATTCCGTTCTGCTAAGCTCAATTTCTGTGTGCTCAAAACACAGAATTCTTCCACAATTCAAAGCCCTATAAAGATCAATGGGATTCTGCCCAAAATTCAGCAAAATTTTAAGACATGTTCAATGTTTTTGCAGAATCCGGAAAGCAAAATTTCCCAAGTAGAATTTCCGCAGCAGAAATTCTGCTGTGTGATGGGACAGTGAAATAGTATGTGGAATGGGGTATGATGCAGGGCAGAGGGAATTACCCTAGGGGCAGATGGCATTAACCCCTTGTATTCGTGATGCCAGGGCGTGGTTTATCCTCAATACCACCCGAAGGTATCCCGCTGGATCCTGGGCTAGGCACGGGGGCAATAATGAATCTGACACCAAGTTACGGACAACGGTAGCTTTACTGAGTTTAGACAGGTGGAAAAGTCTATGCAGTTCTGCCAGGCCCACGGAGGTGACCAGTGACTTCAGAGACCTTAAGGGCTTGCTGGGACTTGTAGTAGAGGTGGACAATTTAGTGCAGGCCAGGTTGACTAGACAGATTATTTGATTTGACTGACTTATGACTGGCAAGACTGGGACTTTAGCTTACTTGCAAGTTTGTAGCTTGTGGCTGCAGACTGGACTTGAGGCCTCCTATGACTCTGGACAAACACTTAGGCACAACTTGACTGACCTCAGCAAAGACTAAGAGAGCGTGCAGAGGCTCCACCCAGGGCTTATATGGGTTAGGCTGTGGGGGGGTCCCATTGGTCACTGCAGGAGGCTGCCTGACAGGGCAGCAAGGGTACCGGGTAACACCTCCTGTACTGGGCTCTCAGTGGACAACCTAACAGTGAACAAAAAGCATTATTTTAAGAAAGGAGCAGACAAAACATCTAGAAATTGGAAGTTTTTCATCTTGTCACCAATTATTTGCCAGCAACAACAACAAAAAAGGGGTCTAGACTTGTTTGTGTATACTGGGCACAATTTATAATGCCCAGAATCTGCATAGTGGGATGGCCTAGTAGAGTTGTGATGAAGTGTTCAGGCATCGGTTGGCCATAAGTACATCAATAGGTTGGGCTTCTAAGGTCGCCAATGTGTAAATTCAGTTGATTCTGTCTTAGCAGCCTTATCGTCCCTTTAAGGAAGGGTCTGCCACCAATGGGTAGCAGTCAAGTAGTGCAGCTCCTAAGTCCCTGCTGGTTGTACAATGAAGGCCACAGTTGCTTTAACTCAACTTGCAAATTTCCCCATGAGTGCTCCATATGTGGTGCAGCACACTCTGCAGTTAGATGCTTTAGAATGGTTAAACAACTGACCAAAGTGGGCTCTGTTTATTAGCAGAGAAATGTAGTGATAGGCAGCAGGCTCCATCAGGAGACAGGTGGCAAAATTAATTAGAAAGGGCTTTGAGATAGGCTTTTACATACCACATAAGCAGTCACCAGCATTATTGTTAAGGGACAATTTAAAAGTCAGGGACAACGTTGCAGTGATTTGAAAAAACTGTTAAAGGTGGTGCAGTAAGCTTGTATGGCCAGTCCTTTTGAGGATGGGGAGAGATTTAGGTTAATACATCATCTTTCCTATCCGCTGGGGGCCTCATTCAGTGATGACCTTTCAATGGAGGAAGCAGCTATGTTATATACTACTTTTGATAGGGCGGTTCAGTTGGTCAGACAGGCAGGGCAGGGTGAGTTATTAGTCAGGTCAGATAATGAGTTGTTTAATTATTGCCCATACACCCTGCATGCTTATATCTGTTAGGTTGCTGCTAGGAAAACAAGTTTTTTGTAGATATGTGTCTACTAAAAGGCTATTCGATTTTGAGTGGATCATAATCTTGGAAACAGGTTTTATTTCTGTTATACATTTAGATGATTTTTTTTTTTCTTTGTGGACCTTAGGGATTCCCCTATATGTGAGTATTGTTTTGTTTATTTTTCGTAACGCAACCATTGGGCCAGCCCAAGATGATGGAAAGATTAGTAACAAAAAGAAAATAATTTAATTTATACTAAACCCAACCTCAAATTAAAAGCAATGGCATTTTTATAACCACCCAGTACATGATGTTAGTTGATATTATGCATAATAATACATGTGTTATGGTTGTTGCTTGGAGAACACAAGGGTGGCAGGTCGCAAGACCAGCTATTGTAAACTTGCACTGAATATTCAGGACAGTCTGGCATCAACCAGCGGAATGTAACCTGGCACTATTTTAGAAGCAACCTGATAACCTGTAGGATTTTCAGCTGAGAGGAAAAACAACTGAGCAGCAACCTTCATTTGGCAAACCTTGTACCTTTGTTTACCTTTGTTGAAACAAGATAACCCAACAAAAGAAGATTGACAGACTACCCAACCCATCCAAACTCCAAAGCAATAGAGGAGTATAAAGGTTCTGAAAGATGACCTTTGCGTCTGAAGAGGCATGAGGATCTCATTTCCCAATCTAGCTGTCATTTGGCAAGAAAACGCCTAAAAGACGTATTAATTAATAATGGCATGTGCTATTTCTGTACAGCAAAGAGGCAATGATTGAAACCAATGTTTACAAGAAAGTGGTTCAATTGTCTTTCCATTTTCAGACACCAATATGGATATATTTTTAGAAACAAGCTCTTTGTCCCAGGTTATTATGTTACATGTTGGCAGACCACTGATACTACATGATTTAGAGCATGGATGCACTGTCTATACCTGCAGACACCATCTTGCTGAACACGACTGATGACTATGATGAGTACTCATTGGTTAATGCAGAGTCGAGTCACACAGACATAGCCTAAAACTGTGTGAGATAGTGTTACTGGGTAACTAATGGGAACTGTAGGAACTGTTTTTCTCCCCCATGGATCTGATTACTTCCTGGTTTCCTCTCCGGACTGTGGGGAAGATTTATCAAAACCTGTCCGGAGAAAAAGTTGTTGAGTTGCCCATAGCAACCAATCAGATTGCTTCTTTCATTTTTGAAAAGGCCTCTGAAAAATGAAAGAAGCAATCTGATTGGTTGCTATGGGCAACTTAGCAACTTTCCTCTGGACAGATTTTGATATATATCGCCCTGTGTCCCTGCTGTTGCCAGGCAACAAAGCACACACTTCCCCAAAAGCTTGTATTCAGAGTACAGACTAACAAGCAATATGCAGCTGAAGTGAGCATGCCTGACCATATGAGTGAATGTCCTATGGCGTTATTTCTTCAGTTTTGTCGCACAATGTTTTTTTTTTTCATTTCGCTGTAGATTATTGGGTAAAATTACTGATGTCATTACAAAGTAGAATTGGTGTCGCAAAAAATAAGCCATAATATGGATTTTTAGTTGCAAAATTGAAAGGGCTATGACTTTTAAGATGTATGGAGGAAAAAACGAAAGCACAAAAATGGAAAAACGATAAGTCCTTAAACGGTTAAGGATGCAGCTCATTTTCACCTTTAGGACTCAGCCCTTTTTTGCAATTTTGACCACTGTCACTTTATATATTAATAAATCTGGGATGCTTTTACCTTTCATTCTAATTCTGAGACAGTTTTTTCGTGACATATTCTACTTTAACATAGTGGCAAATTTCCGTCGTTACTTGCATCCTTTCTTGGTGAAAAATCCCAAAATTTCATGAAAATGTTTACAACTTTGAAACTCTCTGCTTGTAAGGAAAATGGATATTCCAAATAAATTATATATTGATTCACACATACAATATGTCTATTTATGTTGACATCATGAAGTTGAGATGTTTTTACTTTTGGAAGACATCAGAGGGCTTCAAAGTTCAGCAGTAATTTCCCACAGTTTGAAGAGGATTTGAGGGCTTTCATGCTAGAAATACCCCACAAATTACCTCATTATAAAAACTGCACCCCTCAAAGTATTCAAAATGACATTCAGAAAGTTTGTTAACCCTTAAGGTGTTTCATAGGAATAGCGCAAAGTGAAGGAGAAAATTCTAAATCTTCATTTTTTACACTCGCATGTTCTTGTAGAGCCATTTTTTTAATTTTTACAAGGGGTAAAAGGAGAGAAATCCCCCCAAAATTTGTAACCCCATTTCTCTCGAGTAAGGAAATACCTCATATGTGGATGTAAAGTGTTCTGCGGGCGCAGTAGAGGGCTCAGAAGAAAAGGAGCAACAATGGGATTTTGAAGAGTGAATTTTGCTGAAATGGTTTTTGGGGGCCCCTATGGTGCCAGAAAAGCAAAAAAAAAAAATGGAAATACCCCATGTGTGGACATCAAGTGCTCTGCTGGCACATTACAATGCTGAGAAGGCAAGGAGCGCCATTGGGCTTTTGGAGAGAAAATGTGTTTGGAATGGAAGTCGGGGGCCATGTGTGTTTACAAAGCCCCCCTGGTGCTAGAACAGTGGACCCCCCACACACACACACAAATGTACCCCATTTTGGAAACTACACCCCTCACAGAATTTTATAAGGGGTGCAGTGTGTCTGACAGTTCTTTGGAACAGTGGGTTGTGCAAATGAAAAATTACATTTATGCCTCAAATATACATAGTGCACTCTCACTCCTGAGCCATGTTGTGCACCTGCAGAGCATTTTACATCCACATATGGGGTATTTCAGTACTCAAGAGAAATTACATTACAAATTATTCTTTTTTCTTTCCTTTTACCTCTTGTGAAAATGAAAAGTATGGGGCAACACCAGCATGTTAGTGTAAAAAAATATATATTTTTTACACTAACAGGCTGATGTAGACCCCAACTTTTCCTTTTCATATGAAATAAAAAGAGAAAGAGCCCCCCCCAAAAAAAAATTGTAGAGCAATTTCTCCCGAGTACGGAAATACCCCATATGTGGCCCTAAATTCTTTCCTCGAAATACGACAGGGCCCTGAAGTGAGAGAGTGCCATGCGCTATCAAAAAATATTTTTTGCCAGTAATTCCCAAACAGGTTGCCTCCAACTGTTGCTAAACTCCCAGCATGACTGCATGGCTGTCCAGAAATACTGGGAGTTGTTTTTTTTTATTTTTTGTTACTTTTTTTTCTTAATAACAATAGTTATACATTCTTTATAAATTTACCTTTCCATTTTCTTTACATGCTATCAATATTACAACAAAGAAATTTTCCTTCTTTCTTTTTTACCCCTTCATATACATGATCAGGATGATTAGATACTGAATAATATATATATTTCCCTTAAGGCATCGGATTAGACCTATTATTTTTTGTGATAAAAGCTTTTATTGGCTTTTATTTAAAAAACACACACACATTATTTGTTTCCTTGTCAGGCCATATGTCTCCCACATGGATCACATTCAAACAATATTAAACAGAATTGCATAGATCTGGCAACTTTCAAAACATTTCACAATCATCTGTGGATTTTTTTTTTTTTTTTACATAATATCTGTTTTACCAATTGATAATTTATCTACGGGCAGTAAAACTATTCTAAAATGTCATTTATCAAGAATATAGTGACAGAGTAGTAAAATATATATATATTTTTTTATGACATTATTGTGCCACCCACTGCTATTCCAAGCTAATGATTTAAACAAGAGCGAGAGAGCAAGAGAGAGAGGGGGAGGGGGAGGGACTAAGGTAATTACATTCTTATGTCACATAAGGAGTTCATTTTATTTCTGTAGGAGTTGGGTGAAAAACCACATGAGCAATGCAGCCAATTAGGACATCCTGCCCTTCTTCACCCAGGTCTGTTCAGTGTGGAGAGAGCAGTGCTAGAGGTAGACAAGGTGGAGGCAAGACCTTGGCTGTGTGACCTATCCCTCACCACATGGGGACAAACACAGAACCCAGTTTCTAAAATTCCTGTTTTAGAGCAACTATACTCTACACTAGGAACCCGCTGACCAGATCGTCAGTCCAGTTGAAGTCAGCTTTGGGGACAACAGAAAAATCTAACGGTCCTCATAAACACCAGAGATATATGGGTGAAGATCCTCCGGCCACCCCTGTCCACTAAGTCCACTCTGGCATAAAGCACCCAATTTGGATTCCATACTTTGAGGAAGTGAAATGCAGTAATAGTCAGCTACCAAAGTCAAGTCTGTACAAGTCAAGTCTAGTCAAGTCCAGTCTATTCAAGTCTAAGTCACTTCACAGTCAGTTAAGACAGAAAGTCCCAAAATGCCCTGCATTTCAACTGGTTTCTTTCTGTATCTTTAAAGGAGAAATGCAGCGCTAAACTTTTAACTCCAATAGTGCCCAGGCTGCAAAAACTTAAAAAAAAAACTTTAACTCACCTTCCCACATTCCCCTGTTGCGCCAGTATTGGCATCCCATTCCTCTGCTGCTGCTCGGCTCTGTGCTTCTTATCCTTGGAACGTTACACTGTGGTCAGTGAGAGCCCTGTCATGTAAGGAGCCGGCCCGAGCTCCATACAACACAGTGCACTCATCCTATCATGGCTGAGTAGGGACATCGCTCACCACAGTGTGTCATTCCGAGCCTAAGAAGAAGGGAGCCGAGCAGCGCCGGAGGAACGGGTCGCCGATACCGGCATAATGGGGTAATGTAGGAAGGTGAGTTAAAGTTTGTTTTTAAGTTTTTGCAGCCCTGGCACTATTGGAGTTAAAAGTTTAGCGCCAAATTTCTCCTTTAACTACAATTGCACATTTAATGAACTGAACTGTCTGTACTACCTCTTCTGCAATTTTTTGAGTAAAGCTCAAGTGGTTGCCGCAACCTGGCATTTGAGGTATTCTTTGCAAGGCGCCTAGGCACGGCCACCGCTTTACCTTGGAGTTGTTACGCCGAGCGCTCCGGGTCCCCGCTCCTCCCCGGAGCGCTCGCTTCACTCCCTCCGCTGCAGCGCTCCGGTCACGTCCTCTGACCCGGGGCGCTGCGATCCTGCTGCCAGCCGGGATGCGATTCGCGATGCGGGTAGCGCCCGCTCGCGATGCGCACCCCGGCTCCCCTACCTGACTCGCTCCCCGTCTGTTCTGTCCCGGCGCGCGCGGCCCCGCTCCCTAGGGCGCGCGCGCGCCGGGTCTCTGCGATTTAAAGGGCCACTGCGCCGCTGATTGGCGCAGTGGTTCCAATTAGGGTTTTCACCTGTGCACTTCCCTATATTACCTCACTTCCCTTGCACTCCCTTGCCGGATCTTGTTGCCTTAGTGCCAGTGAAAGCGTTCCTTGTGTGTTCCTTGCCTGTGTTTCCAGACCTTCTGCCGTTGCCCCTGACTACGATCCTTGCTGCCTGCCCCGACCTTCTGCTACGTCCGACCTTGCTTCTGCCTACTCCCTTGTACCGCGCCTATCTTCAGCAGCCAGAGAGGTGAGCCGTTGCTAGTGGATACGACCTGGTCACTACCGCCGCAGCAAGACCATCCCGCTTTGCGGCGGGCTCTGGTGAAAACCAGTAGTGGCTTAGAACCGGTCCACTAGCACGGTCCACGCCAATCCCTCTCTGGCACAGAGGGTCCACTACCTGCCAGCCGGCATCGTGACAGTAGATCCGGCCATGGATCCCGCTGAAGTTCCTCTGCCAGTTGTCGCTGACCTCACCACGGTGGTCGCCCAGCAGTCACAACAGATTGCGCAACAAGGCCAACAGCTGTCTCAACTGACCGTTATGCTACAACAGTTGCTACCACAGCTTCAGCAGTCATCTCCTCCGCCAGCTCCTGCACCTCCTCCGCAGCGAGTGGCCGCTCCTGGGATACGCTTATCCTTGCCGGATAAATTTGATGGGGACTCTAAGTTTTGCCGTGGCTTTCTTTCCCAATGTTCCCTGCATCTGGAGATGATGTCGGACCTGTTTCCCACTGAAAGGTCTAAGGTGGCTTTCGTAGTCAGTCTTCTGTCCGGAAAAGCCCTGTCATGGGCCACACCGCTCTGGGACCGCAATGACCCCGTCACTGCCTCTGTACACTCCTTCTTCTCGGAAATCCGAAGTGTCTTTGAGGAACCTGCCCGAGCCTCTTCTGCTGAGACTGCCCTGTTGAACCTGGTCCAGGGTAATTCTTCCGTTGGCGAGTATGCCGTACAATTCCGTACACTTGCTTCAGAATTGTCCTGGAATAATGAGGCCCTCTGCGCGACCTTCAAAAAAGGCCTATCCAGCAACATTAAAGATGTTCTGGCCGCACGAGAAATTCCTGCTAATCTACATGAACTTATTCACCTAGCCACTCGCATTGACATGCGTTTTTCTGAAAGGCGTCAGGAACTCCGCCAAGATATGGACTCTGTTCGCACGAGGCGTTTCGTCTCCTCGGCTCCTCTCTCCTCTGGTCCCCTGCAATCTGTTCCTGTGCCTCCCGCCGTGGAGGCTATGCAGGTCGACCGGTCTCGCCTGACACCTCAAGAGAGGACACGACGCCGTATGGAGAACCTCTGCCTGTACTGTGCTAGTACCGAACACTTCCTGAGGGATTGTCCTATCCGTCCTCCCCGCCTGGAAAGACGTACGCTGACTCCGCACAAAGATGAGACAGTCCTTGATGTCTACTCTGCTTCTCCACGTCTTACTGTGCCTGTGCGGATGTCTGCCTCTGCCTTCTCCTTCTCTACAGTGGCCTTCTTGGACTCTGGATCTGCAGGAAATTTTATTTTGGCCTCTCTCGTCAACAGGTTCAACATCCCAGTGACCAGTCTCGCCAGACCCCTCTACATCAATTGTGTAAATAATGAAAGATTGGACTGTACCATACGTTTCCGCACGGAGCCCCTTCTTATGAGCATCGGATCTCATCATGAGAGGATTGAACTTTTGGTCCTCCCCAATTGCACCTCGGAGATTCTCCTTGGACTTCCCTGGCTTCAACTTCATTCCCCAACCCTGGATTGGTCCACTGGGGAGATCAAGAGTTGGGGGTCCTCTTGTTCCAAGAACTGTCTAAAACCGGTTCCCAGTAACCCTTGCCGTAACTCTGTGGTTCCTCCAGTAACCGGTCTCCCTAAGGCCTATATGGACTTCGCGGATGTTTTCTGCAAAAAACAAGCTGAGACTCTACCTCCTCACAGGCCTTATGATTGCCCTATCGACCTCCTCCCGGGTACTACTCCACCCCGGGGCAGAATTTATCCTCTCTCTGCCCCAGAGACTCTTGCCATGTCCGAATACGTCCAGGAGAATCTAAAAAAGGGCTTTATCCGTAAATCCTCCTCTCCTGCCGGAGCCGGATTTTTCTTTGTGTCCAAAAAAGATGGCTCCCTACGTCCTTGCATTGACTACCGCGGTCTTAATAAAATCACGGTTAAGAACCGCTACCCCTTACCCCTCATCTCTGAACTCTTTGATCGCCTCCAAGGTGCCCACATCTTCACTAAATTGGACTTAAGAGGCGCCTATAACCTCATCCGCATCAGAGAGGGGGACGAGTGGAAAACGGCATTTAACACCAGAGATGGACACTTTGAGTATCTGGTCATGCCCTTTGGACTGTGCAATGCCCCTGCCGTCTTCCAAGACTTTGTCAATGAAATTTTTCGTGATCTGTTATACTCCTGTGTTGTGGTATATCTGGACGATATCCTAATTTTTTCTGCCAATCTAGAAGAACACCGCCAGCATGTCCGTATGGTTCTTCAGAGACTTCGTGACAACCAACTCTATGCCAAAATTGAGAAATGTCTGTTTGAATGCCAATCTCTTCCTTTTCTAGGATATTTGGTCTCTGGCCAGGGACTACAGATGGATCCAGACAAACTCTCTGCCGTCTTAAATTGGCCACGCCCCTCCGGACTCCGTGCTATCCAACGCTTTTTGGGGTTCGCCAATTATTACAGGCAATTTATTCCACATTTTTCTACCATTGTGGCTCCTATCGTGGCTTTAACCAAAAAAAATGCTGATCCCAAGTCCTGGCCTCCTCAGGCAGAAGACTCCTTTAAACGACTCAAGTCTGCCTTTTCTTCGGCTCCCGTGCTCTCCAGACCTGACCCTTCCAAACCCTTCCTATTGGAGGTTGATGCCTCCTCTGTGGGAGCTGGAGCTGTCCTTCTACAAAAAAATTCTTCCGGGCATGCTGTCACTTGTGGTTTTTTCTCTAGGACCTTCTCTCCAGCGGAGAGGAACTACTCCATCGGGGATCGAGAGCTTCTAGCCATTAAATTAGCACTTGAGGAATGGAGGCATCTGCTGGAGGGATCAAGATTTCCTGTTATTATCTACACCGACCACAAGAACCTCTCCTACCTCCAGTCGGCCCAACGGCTGAATCCTCGCCAGGCCCGGTGGTCTCTGTTCTTTGCCCGATTTAATTTTGAGATTCACTTTCGTCCTGCCGATAAGAACATTAGGGCCGATGCTCTCTCTCGTTCCTCGGATGCCTCAGAAGTTGATCTCCCTCCGCAACACATCATTCCACCTGACTGCCTGATCTCCACTTCTCCTGCCTCCATCAGGCAGACTCCTCCAGGAAAGACCTTTGTTTCTCCACGCCAACGCCTCGGAATCCTCAAATGGGGTCACTCCTCCCATCTCGCAGGTCATGCGGGCATCAAGAAATCTGTGCAACTCATCTCCCGCTTCTATTGGTGGCCGACTCTGGAGACGGATGTTGGGGACTTTGTGCGAGCCTGCACTATCTGTGCCCGGGATAAGACTCCTCGCCAGAAGCCCGCTGGTTTTCTTCATCCTCTGCCTGTCCCCGAACAGCCTTGGTCTCTGATTGGTATGGATTTTATTACTGATTTACCCCCTTCCCGTGGCAACACCGTTATTTGGGTGGTCGTTGATCGATTCTCCAAAATGGCACATTTCATCCCTCTTCCTGGTCTTCCTTCTGCGCCTCAGTTGGCTAAACAATTTTTTGTACACATTTTTCGTCTTCACGGGTTGCCTACGCAGATTGTCTCGGATAGAGGGGTCCAATTCGTGTCTAAATTCTGGAGAGCTCTCTGTAAACAACTCAAGATTAAATTAAATTTTTCCTCTGCATATCATCCCCAGTCCAATGGACAAGTAGAAAGAATTAACCAGATCCTGGGTGATTATTTGCGACATTTTGTTTCCTCCCGCCAGGATGACTGGGCAGATCTCCTTCCATGGGCCGAATTCTCGTATAACTTCAGGGTCTCTGAATCTTCCTCCAAATCCCCATTTTTCGTGGTGTACGGCCGTCACCCTCTTCCCCCCCTCCCTACCCCCTTGCCCTCTGGTCTGCCCGCTGTGGATGAAATTTCTCGTGACCTTTCCATTATATGGAGAGAGACCCAAAATTCTCTCTTACAGGCTTCTTCACGCATGAAGAGGTTCGCGGATAAGAAAAGAAGAGCTCCCCCCGTTTTTTCCCCTGGAGACAAGGTATGGCTCTCCGCTAAATATGTCCGCTTCCGTGTCCCTAGCTACAAGTTGGGACCACGCTATCTTGGTCCTTTCAAAATTTTGTGTCAAATTAATCCTGTCTCTTATAAACTTCTTCTTCCTCCTTCTCTTCGTATCCCTAATGCCTTTCACGTCTCTCTTCTCAAACCACTCATCCTCAACCGTTTTTCTCCCAAATCTGTTCCTCCCACTCCTGTTTCCGGCTCCTCGGACGTCTTCTCGGTCAAGGAAATTTTGGCTGCCAAAAAGGTCAGAGGGAAAAATTTTTTTTTAGTAGACTGGGAGGGTTGTGGTCCTGAAGAGAGATCCTGGGAACCTGAGGACAACATCCTTGACAAAAGTCTGCTCCTCAGGTTCTCAGGCTCCAAGAAGAGGGGGAGACCCAAGGGGGGGGGTACTGTTACGCCGAGCGCTCCGGGTCCCCGCTCCTCCCCGGAGCGCTCGCTTCACTCCCTCCGCTGCAGCGCTCCGGTCACGTCCTCTGACCCGGGGCGCTGCGATCCTGCTGCCAGCCGGGATGCGATTCGCGATGCGGGTAGCGCCCGCTCGCGATGCGCACCCCGGCTCCCCTACCTGACTCGCTCCCCGTCTGTTCTGTCCCGGCGCGCGCGGCCCCGCTCCCTAGGGCGCGCGCGCGCCGGGTCTCTGCGATTTAAAGGGCCACTGCGCCGCTGATTGGCGCAGTGGTTCCAATTAGGGTTTTCACCTGTGCACTTCCCTATATTACCTCACTTCCCTTGCACTCCCTTGCCGGATCTTGTTGCCTTAGTGCCAGTGAAAGCGTTCCTTGTGTGTTCCTTGCCTGTGTTTCCAGACCTTCTGCCGTTGCCCCTGACTACGATCCTTGCTGCCTGCCCCGACCTTCTGCTACGTCCGACCTTGCTTCTGCCTACTCCCTTGTACCGCGCCTATCTTCAGCAGCCAGAGAGGTGAGCCGTTGCTAGTGGATACGACCTGGTCACTACCGCCGCAGCAAGACCATCCCGCTTTGCGGCGGGCTCTGGTGAAAACCAGTAGTGGCTTAGAACCGGTCCACTAGCACGGTCCACGCCAATCCCTCTCTGGCACAGAGGGTCCACTACCTGCCAGCCGGCATCGTGACAGGAGTGTGGTGGGTTAACATTCCTAGTGTCACAAACATTCACCTCAGTCACATTACCCAACAGTCTACATCCACACCACACCACAATTGTATGCTCACATTACCAACGCAGACAGGTTTTCAACAATCATAAATCAATAGTGCAAACAAAGCCTCTTTCTAATTACGAGACACCTCCTCTCTTCTACTCTTCCTCCTACCAGGGCCAGATTAAGGCTGCCTGGAAGATGGAGCACTTCATTATGATGCCCCCCTGCCCCCCGATAGTCCCCCTTCCACTGAGTGGAACAGGAGTCAGGCCCCCGTTAAAATAAAATGGTCTGCATGGTCAAATCACTTTAGTTCAAGTCACTCTTTCCAGCTGTTGCAAAGCTACAACACCCATAATGTCTGGAGAGCTTCAGGCGTTATAGGAGTTGTAGTTTTGTAACAGCTGGAGCCTCAAATTGGGGTACAGTTTCATCTATTACTGCAATTTCTGCATTACTGAGGAGAGATCTAATGGGACAGTCAGGAGAATACACAAACATAAAATGACTCACAGGAGACGTCTTCTCTGTTGTCTTTCCTTTTCTTTTCTTCTTCATCTGGCCCAGACGCCATGTCTTCTTCCAGCTCCATCTTCCTCTGTAAAGTTCGATGCCTGGACATCATTGGTTCCTCACTCTGCCAGCCGATCCTCATCCTCTGTATAAAGACAACAATCATTATAACCCTTCAAGAGACTGTGCTTCCTAAATATAATACTGCCAAACCGTGTGTACCCTGTATATTATACTGCCAAACATCATGCCCTCTAAAAATAATACTACCACACACTGTGTCTTCCGTAGTGTGCACAGAGCAGCAGCATCCCATTGAAACAAGCAAAATTCTGCTGGCGGAAGTTCGTAGTGTGGACGAGCCCTAATTCCCCCAGATCCCTCTGTCCCCCAGACCCCTAAGTCCTCCTCCAGACTCCTGCTCCCAGAGACCCCTAAGGCTAGGTTTCCCCCTTTTTTTACCTGCAAAAACACAGAAAAACTGCTTCTGCTTTTTCCTGTGTTATGGTAATTTTTAGGCATTTTTTTTCTTTTGCTTTTGCCTTCTCTGGAAACTTAGCCTTAGTCCTCCCCTTGTCCTTAAAGGGGTACTCCACCCCTAGACGCGTGACAGTTCCACCACAGTAGGTTGCAGTTCCCCTGTTTAGGTTGTAGTCCCCCCACATTACGTTGGCAGTGTCCCCCACAGACAGACAGCCTCCAGCCATATACAGTGTATGGCTGGAGGCTGTATGTCTGTGTACTGCCCCACTTCAGTGCTCCGACCACCGCTCCTCTGGTCTGGGGTCATGATCTACTGCTATGGCCTAGGGGCCATAGCAGTAGGTCCCGGGACCGGAGGAGCAGTGGTCGGAGCACTGAAGATGACGTGTAGGTAACTTACCATGCGTGCATCCTCGTTGCTCCGCACCTAAGGACGCACGCATGGGACGTCAGTGATGTCCCTGCGTGCACCAGCTCCTGGCGGCCCCTGCTTTTTAAAGTTAAAGCGGGGCCACAGAAAGGTAACCGGGACATCCTTGTGTTCTGAAAAGATCTTCCAGGACACAGGGATGTCCTGCTGAATGTGAGGGGAGAGGGGAAATTATAGTATTTATCTGCATATAACACACATTGGCATATAACACGTACCCTCATTTTCACAGGAAAATTTGAGGGGGAAAAAATAAATGACTTGGAAGCTCTCATCATCATCATCCCCCCAACTTTGATTTCCTCTATCCTCAGTTTGCCCCCCTTCTTCCTCCCCCTTTTATCAGCCCATGTGCCATATTTACCCCCCCTGCCTCCTTTCCCGTGTTTTCCCCTGCTCATCAATTCCCCCTGCTCATCATCCCCCCCCCCTGCTCATCATTCCACCCCCCTACTCATCATTCCCCCTGCTCATCATTCCCCCCCGGCTCATCAATCTCCCCCCCTGCTCATAATTCCACCCCTGCTCATCATTAACCACCCCTGCTCATAATTTCCCCCCCCCTCTCCCCTGCTCGTCATCCCCCCCCCCCTCTGCTTCATCATCCTCCCCCACTCATAATCCTCCCCTGCTCATTGCTCCCCCCTCCTCCTGCTTTTTCTATTTTTCATATTTCCTTACCTGGCCGCACTCGGCAGGCTCAGCTAATGTGTCGGGTCATGTGGGCTGTGACGAGTGACTTCTGCGGCTCCTCTGCACTCATTTCCTGCAGCGCTGGGGTGTAATGAAGAAAACTGTGCCCTGTAGCGGTCACGGCTGCAGGAAATGAGGAGTGACATCCCTGATGCCGTGCAGAGGAGCCGAAGGATACGTCACTCGTCACAGCCCACAAGACCCGACGCATTACCTGAGCCTGCCGAGTGCGGGCAGGTATGGAAAAATGAAAAATAGAAAAAGCAGGAGAAGTCCGGGCCCACAGAAGCCACCGCTGGTCACTGTTTTAAAGTGGCCGTGGCCGGGTTATGTACTGATCTTTAACAAGCAGCTGCGGCCCCCCGATCTGCTACTGAGCAGCCCGCAGAGATGTCCCGAATGTGACGGGGCCCAGAGCAGGTGCTCCATGAGCACCAATGATGATCCGGCCCTGCCTCCTACACTGATCTTTCACTCCCAAATTACTGTATCAGTTAACTAAAGGATCAATAGGCATACTGCCCATATAAGTCTATAAATATGGGAAAAGGAGATGGAGAAGGAGGGAAAGGGAGAGCTTAACTACTAAATAGGGACAGCGGGAGGCCTAACTTTTATATGGGGGCTGTGCAAAGGGCCTAACTACTGTATGGGGGCAGTGTGGAGGCCTGACTACTATATAGGTGCACAGAGGGGCCTAACTACTATATATTTACTACAAACTTCTATAAAAGGGGCACAGAGACGCATATATATTATATGGGGCCTAACTACTATATATTTACTCTTGCCTTCACCCACTGTGGTGATGCAGCATGAGCTGTGCCAGCTGCTCCACCAAAACTAATCAGGTGGCTAAAGTTTAAAAATGTTTGCTGGCCAGTAAAGTGTTTTAGATGCTGAGACATAACATACAATCTGTATGCACAGGGTTAATTCTTCTACAAACTTGTCTCACTTTGCAATACATTTCTGTACAGCTGAAACCAGAATCTAGTCAAATATAGAACTCCTAGTCAATTATGCAGGAGATTTCCTAACTTCACCCCTTAACCTGGGAAAGGAGGCTGACCTTGAGGTATCTCTAGTTCAGTCAGAGCCTTTGCCCAGCCAAGAGAACATGTTAGTTCCTCAGGGAATGTCATACTTCTCATTCTGGAGGGAATTACATGCCTGTAAGCCTAGGTATAATTAAAGGGGTAGCCTGACGGAAAACATCTTTTCCCCTATCCAAAAGGGATTATAGTGGATAAGATGTATGCTCATGGGGGTCCCCAGCAGCAGGACGGCAGCAGGCCGGCAACGGCAGCTTACTGGAACACAAAAGCTTGGAGCTTCCATGTTCGTGACATCACGCTACGCCCGCTCCTTTTATGTCTATGTGAGGGGGCATGATGGCTAGTACGTAGCAGTCATGCCTCCTCCAATAGAAATGAATGGAGGGGGCGTGACAGCTGTAGTTGCCAGTCATCTGGCATGGAGCAAAGTTCGCTCCGTGCACCAGATGACTGGGGTGCCGCAGCGGAGATCGCGGGGGACCCCAGCGGACAGGGCCTCCCCAGCCTTTGGATAGGGGATAAGATGTTTTCCGACAGAGTGCCCCTTTAATGTCAGTCATATCACCAACAAGCAGGGAACATTGTCACTGTCCTGTCTTCAATTAAGTCCAGGCTGTGTCAAGCCTCTGCCAAGTTTCACTGCAAGGATTGTGCAGCTCCTCAGAATCTTTCTTAAAGGGGTTCGCAAGGTTAAAATGCACAAGGACCTTGTTGTCTTCACACTGGACTTTTTTGGGGGAGATTTATCAAAGGATTTAGACTGGTTTTTCCTGTCTAAATTTGTTGCACAGAAAGTCGCAGTCTAAATATGTGCGACTTTTCTGCTATTTTTGCTGTGGAGGATTTTTAGAACATGATGCATGCAAGTCTATTTTAGACTGAAATGCATTGAAAAATGCATTGGTGCTGAATTTATCAAGTGCGACTTTTGTGCGACTTTTGTCGCATCTGCCCAAAATACGCTGAAATGTCAGACCATGTTGGAGCAGGTCTAAATGCAGTTTAAGCTGTAGACCCTGAAGTCTGAGCACAGAATTTATCAAGGGCTGTGAGACCTTTGATAAATTAGGAGCACAATAAACAGGAGACTACCACATACGCTGGTCTATAAGCATACTCAGAATAGACTAGATTAGTAAATCTCCCCCTTTGTCTTTAATTGGACCTGGATACACTTCTCAGAGTGTTGTGTCAGTGTGCCACAGAAATGGAATAGAGTTCTACAGTCTCTTTTGCAATGGTTTAACTTTGGAAACAGATATTATGCTAGTGCATCAGAGATTTGTCTACACTTGTCTTTAGCTGTACTTAACACATTCAAGTTTATTTGCAAAAACACCAGTCATATTTTTGTATATTTTGGAAATCTGCATAATCTTAAAGGGACAGTCACTAGATTCTGTTTGTCCTGAGACTCAAGTTGTATTTTAAACCTGCCCTTCTCCAAGCTACATTTAAAGTGTCTTTACTGGACTGTAAAGCATCAATAGTTAAAGGGGTACTCCGGTGGAAAACTTTTTTTTAATTTATTTATATTTTTAAATCAACTGGTGCCAGAAAGTTAAACATAATTGTAAATGAATTGCAAAAAAATAGCTTATATCTCTAGGGCCTCACCAAATGGTGCATAACGATGAGGGTGGAAATAAATTAAAGTATAACAGCGTTGATCCTAAAATAGTTTTAATTATAAATATAAAAATGTATAACAGATTAACACATTAGACTGGCACTGCCTAGTGATAGTCCCACTGGGCCCTAGTGGGATATCAAAATAAAAAATATTAACATAGAGTAAAAAATTTGTAAAAAATAATAGTGTCCTGTGTACTAGTGTTCCGATATATATGGAGAAAGGTCCGTTAGTTCACGGGCAAAAATAGAGTATAATAAAATTGATGAAAGTTCAGTTTATACTTATGACATAGAATCAATGTCCAAATGTATGGTTCAAATGTAATTAGAGTATCCTACCACTGCTTCTGGCGGCTTGATGGATCTTTGGCGTGGATCGCAGCCTTACTCTCCTCTCGTGCTCCGATGGTGGGAGAACACTAGATTCGTCAGTCTCCATAGCAGCCCCGATGGCAGGGGGGCGCAGTGTGTTGTTCCGTGCCACTGGCTCCCATGGCAGGGGAGCGTGGAGCGATGATCACACCTGTTTCCCGGCTCACTGGAGATGGAACTGGTCTGACACTCACATTTCTACTGAGGAAGGGGTCGGAGGACTGTTGTTCCCAGCGCCCCGAAACGCGTTTAGGAGTCCGGCATTGTTCACAGTTTGCTTCTAGTGTCCGTTTGCTAACCTATAGGTCTGGGCAACAGAAGAGTTAATTCAAGCCATAATCCGCCCTGCCTGGCCGCAATTTACCTTGAACCATCTTTCGCAGCCTACACCTTCCGCAGCATAAGCCTCCACGTGGGACGCCGGTCTTGGATCATCTACTGCTCCCAAACGCATCTCTGCCGCCAGACCCACCGCCGCTCCCGTGCAGACTGACACTCTTGCCGGAGTGTCAGACCAGTTCCATTTCCAGTGAGCCGGGAAACTGGTGTGATCATCGCTCCACGCTCCCCTGCTGTGTGAGCCAGCAGCACGGAACAACACACTGCGCCCCCCTGCCATCGGGGCTGCTAGGGAGACGGACGAATCTAGTGTTCTCCCACCATCGGAGCACGAGAGGAGTGTAAGGCTGCGATCCACGCCAAAGATCCATCAAGCCGCCAGAAGCAGTGGTAGGATACTCTAATTACATTTGTACCATACATTTGGACATTGATTCTATATCATAAGTATAAACTGAACTTTCATCAATTTTATTATACTCTATTTTTGCCCATGAACTAACGGACCTTTCTCCATATATATCGGAACACTAGTACACAGGACACTATTACTTTTTACTAATTTTTTACTCTATGTTAATATTTTTTATTTTGATATCTCACTAGGGCCCAGTGGGACTATCACTAGGCAGTGCCAGTCTAATGTGTTAATCTGTTATACATTTTTATATTTATAATTGAAACTATTTTAGGATCAACGCTGTTATACTTTAATTTATTTCCACCCTCATCGTTATGCACCATTTGGTGAGGCCCTAGAGGTATAAGCTATTTTTTTGCAATTTATTGATATTTTGGTTGCCGGTGGGGTCCGGCTATAGCTTAAAATGACCTCCGTCCTTCTGTTGTGAGCTGCACCTATTTTTAAATATTTGTAAATGACTTCTATTAAAAAATCTTAATCCCTCCAGTACTTATTAGCTGCTGAATACAACAGAGGAAATGCTTTTCTTTTTGGAACATGGTGCTCTCTGCTGACATCATGACCACAGTGCTCTCTGCTGACATCTCTGTCCATTTTAGGAACTGTCCAGCAGGCGGTTGGAACGGTCATTGAGAGAGCTCCCTCTACCAGCAGTATGTATGGAGGCTAGGGTATGTCTGGTGGAGAATCAGAGCGAAAGAGAGTCTAGGAGTGAAGGAGACCATGTCCAAGGAAGTGTGGAGAGGGAGCATGGTCAGAGGGCTTGAGCAAGCCGTACCCAAAGTTTACAGTCAGGATTGTGAAACCAGTCCAGAACCCTCGCGTGAGCGCAAGCAAGGTAGTAGAACTGACCATGAGGGAGCCCAAACCACCCGAGAGTTTGTGTCGGGTTAAGAGGAGTCTATTAATCCTGGGACAGGAGGACAACCACACAAAAGAGCCGAAACATCTTTGAAGTTGTGTCCAAAACACAGTAGGTATATGTATTGGAAGCATTTGAAGCAAATACAGCAATTGTGGCATGATCGTCATCTTCATTATGGCAATCCGGCTGTCACAGCATGCGCTCCGGTCCCCTTCCCCGGACCGGAGCGCCCGCTCCCCCGGCCTCCCTGTTCGGGATCCCGGCGCCTCCCGGTCAGACGCGCTGACCGGGAGCACGGGTTCCCTTGTGTCAGGGATGCGGCTGCCGTGGCGGCTGGTCCCCGCTCACGCGCCGCGTCCCTGTCTGCTTACCTGGCTCCCCGCTCCCTGTGCCGTCAGTCTCTGCCTCCCGGCATGTACAGCCCCGCTCTCTAGGGCGCATGCGCGCCGCCTTCTGTAAATTTAAAGGGCCAGCGCACCTTTGATTTGTGCGCTGGTCCCTGACCTCTGGCCACTTCCCAATAAAGGTTACCTGCCCCTTCCTGCCCTTGCCAGTTCTTTGTGCCCTTGTGCCTTTGAGAAAGCGTTCCTTACTTTGTTGTATGGCCTAGCCTGTTGCCGAACCCGTTGCTACCTACTACTCGCCCTCGAACCTTTGCTGCCTGCCCTGACCTCTGCTACGTCCGACTACGCTCCTGCCTACTCCCTGTGTACCACGCCTTATCAGCTGCCAGAGAGGTCGAGTTGTTACTGGGGGATACGACCTGGTAGTTAACGCCGCAGCAAATCCATCCTGCTTTGCGGCGGGCTCTGGTGAAGACCAGTAACTGCTTAGAACCGGTCCTCCAGTACAATCCGTGCCATCGCCTCTCTGATCTAGAGGATCCACTACCCGTCCTGCCGGTACGTGACACCGGCCAAACCAGCAAAACTCTCCACAATTCAAAGAAGCTAGATCAGAGTAGATACGGAATAGCAAGGTGAGAAATTAAGGGAGAACAAGATAGTCAAGTCTCCTGGGATGACAGCAAATACCCCAAGATGGCCAAGTGAAAGGAAAGGAAGAATGAAGGCCCAACAGCTCAAGGTCTGGCAATGAAACACCCAGTGCCTCGGATTTGGAGTAATTGATTTTAAAGTTGGACCAGCGTCCAAACTCAAAGAGCCTAGTCATCAAGGCTGGGAGAGATACCACCGGATTGGAGAGGTAAACTAGCAGATCGTTCGCAAAGGCTGAATATTTATATTTGTGATCGCCAATTGTGAGGCCACGAATATCAGGAAAGGTGCGGATGGAAGAGAGCAGGTGTTCCATTACCAGGACGTATAGCAGGGGAGAAAGGGGCCAACCCTGCCTAATTCAAATTATGGATGCTAAAGGGGGATGAAAGGGAGCCGTTGTTTTTCAAGCGGGGAGTTATATAGCGCTAGGACTTTGGTTATGAAGACAAGAACCAGACCAATTCGTTGGAGGGTTTGTGCTATAGAGGGCCAGGACACACGATCAAAGGCCTTTTTCGGCATCTAGAGAAAGAACCCTCAGGGGGATCCATTGTAAACAGGCATGATGAATGAGATCCAAAGTTTTGAGCATGTTGTCTCTGGCTTCTCTCCCCAGCACAAAGACTACCTGGTCCAAATGAATGAGAGAAGGAAGAACAACGTTGAGGTGATTGGCGAGAATTTTGGAGTATATTTTTAAATCCACATTCAATAAAGATATGGGGCGGTCACTGCCTCAGACGTGCGGGTCTTTCCCGGGTTTGTGGAGGACAACCACGTGCGCCAGGGTAGACTCGGGTGGGAAGGGGGAAGAAGAGGATTTAGAATTAAAAGCAGCTAGCATGGGGGGGGGGGGGAGAAAATTCCAAAGCTTTATAGAACCGGGCTGTGTAGCCAAGGTCCTTGATCCCCCGGTACAACTCCTCGGCTGAGAAAGGGGCCTCCAATTGGTCTATCTAGTCTGGAGAAAGGGAAAGAAAAGAGGGGGGGTAGGAGGAAGGAGAAGAGACAGGGGGTGAAAGAAGATTATAAAGATCAGAGAAGAAAGTATGAAACACAGAGAGAATATCAGGAGTGGTGTGAACTAGGGACCCAGAGGAGGACTTAATACAAGGGATATGGGATTGTGGAAGCCGAGAACGCAATGCTCTGGCCAACATGCGACCACTCTTATTGCCCTATTCCTAAAATTTACTATGGCCAACTTGTACAAGGTGACCCAGGAGGCCTCAAGAAGGCGCTTCACTTCCAATCTGGCAATTTCAAGGTCCCGAAGAACAGGAGTGGGAAGGGATTGCTTGTGGGCCAGTTTGAGGGAGGAAACTTTGGAAAGAGCAGAGCTCTGGGCATGAGCCTTCTGGCATTTGAGGCGAGCACCATGTCACATGAGTACCCCCCTGAGGACACATTTAAGGGCCTTCCAACGAACAGTGGGGTTGAGCGCATGATCACTAACATAATTGGCAACAGTCTGATATAGATCAGCTTAAGCAACAAAGAAGAGCGCTCCATAGCGTAAAGCCGCCACTCCGGGCTCCAATTTAAAGTGGTAAAAAACCCTTACCGAAGGCGGTTGTGTGAACTCACACACAACAATGGTCTGCGTGGATGAGAGAGTATATCTGGTCTGCAGCCTTCCCGACCTGGGAAATATTCAACAGGTGAAGACTTCCAAGGGGCGGTGGGGGGTATAGCGCCGATACCCCCCACCGCCCCTTGGAAGTCCTCACCTTGTTACGCCTAGCGCTCCGGGTCCCCGCTCCTCCCCGGAGCGCTCACGGCGTCTTTCTCCCTGCAGCTCCCCGGTCAGCGCTGACCGGGAGCGCTGCTCTACCATGGCCGTTGGGGATGCGATTCGCACAGCGGGACGCGCCCGCTCGCGAATCGCATCCCAGGTCACTTACCCGTTCCCGTCTCCTGCGGTCATGTGCTGGCGCGCGCGGCTCCGCTCTCTAGGGCGCGCGCGCGCCAGCTCCCTGAGACTTAAAGGGCCAGTGCACCAATGATTGGTGCCTGGCCCAATTAGCTTAATTGGTTCCCACCTGTTCCCTGGTTATATCTAGTCTCCTCCCTTGCACTCCCTTGCCGGATCTTGTTGCCTTAGTGCCAGTGAAAGCGTTCTTTGTGTGTTTATACCCTGTGTACCAGAACTTCTGCTATCTCCCCTGACTACGAACCTTGCCGCCTGCCCCCGACCTTCTGCTACGTCCGACCTTGCTTCTGCCTACTCCCTTGTACCTCGCCTATCTTCAGCAGCCAGAGAGGTGAGCCGTTGCTAGTGGATACGACCTGGTCACTACCGCCGCAGCAAGACCATCCCGCTTTGCGGCGGGCTCTGGTGAAAACCAGTAGTGGCTTAGAACCGGTCCACTAGCACGGTCCACGCCAATCCCTCTCTGGCACAGAGGATCCACTACCTGCCAGCCGGCATCGTGACACACCTGTTGATATAGATCAGCGACACACACGGTATCGAGGAGCAAGGATTTATTCAACCTCCAAGACCGCGCAGGACTGGTCAAGAAAGGTACGTTAAGAGAGCAATACACGGGTGCGTGATCAGACCCCCGAATGTGCCCAACAGAGGCCGAATTCAATCAAAGCAGGGAGCTATGTTGTACTAAAATAATGTCTATTGGGCTGTAGGAGGCATGATGTGGAGAATAGAAGCTATAGTCCCAGTCTGAGGGATGTAGAAGGCACCAAGAGTCACATAACTGGAGCAAAGCAAGGGAGCATTTTACTCTCTTAATAGTGGCATAGGACAAACATGAGCGGCCGGAGGAATTGTCCATGGTGGAGTCAAGGGTCAGATTAAAGTCCCCGCAGAGCAGCACAGTACCACGAATCAGGCGGAGGGCGGTGTCAATGAGCGAGACTAAAAAGTCAACCTGACCCTGATTAGGGGCGTAGGAATTAATGATGGTAAAATCTCGACCCCCCCCCCCCCCAGTGTGAGAGATAGAATAAGGTAGCAGGCGGCCAGATCAGCTGTAACCGAGAGGACCTGATGAGCCAGAGATTTGTGTAGGGCAATAACCACCCCCTTAGAGTGAGAGTCGGGGTTATCAGTGCAGAACCAGATGGGGTAAAATTTGTTCTTTAGGGAGGGGGAGTGTCCTACCTTAAAATGCGTCTCTTGGAAGCAAACAATGTGTGCCTTATGTCTGTGGAAGTGGTGGAGAATCTGGGCGCGTTTGGAGGGGACGTTTAGCCCCTTGGCATTGAAAGTGGCAACGTTGGGGTTCGTCATGGGAGGAAGAGATCGGGAGGAGCTCAAACACCGAAACCTGGGTGGAGGAGAGAGGAAAGAAAGATGGAGAAAAAAAGGGCAGAGCAGAAAAAGAAGAGAAAGGGTAGGAAAGGAAGAGGTAAAAGGGGGAGGGGGGAGAGAAGGATAAGCAGAGGTTAGGGTAAAAGACCAAACAAACCAAGACAAAACACAAAAGACAATGAAAGCGAGCAGACAAGACCAAGAGAGGAGAGGGGGAAGAAGGAAAGAAAACTCTAAGCAGAAGGGGGCACTGCCGAAGCAGACACTAAGAGGGACAAAGGTCCAACAAGGAGGAACACACCAAGGCAAGCCCTGGAAGTAACTCCTAACTACTTGGGGAAAGTGGAAGACAGGCAACTGGGAAGGGAGCTCCCGGAACATAGATGGATATGGAGAAAGGAAGCAAAACATGAAAAAGCATACGCAGGGCACTAGAGAGGGAAGGGAAGAGAAAAAGGTAGGGAGGAGGGGGAGAGAGCAAGGGGTCACAGCAACAACTAATAATTCGGAGAGCATGTAAAAAAGGAAGATGAACAAGAAGCATATTAGAGCCGTGTAAAATCAACAGTAGGTAGCAAACCCCAGGCCCTCCCCACACCCACCACATCAGATCAATCCCTCAGGGAGAACTAAACAGTAAGAGGTCATAAAGAATGGGTACACTAGCATATCAGGTTGCAGAGGACGGGCCCGCTAAGGAGGAGGGTATGGATTCCCAGCGTGTCACCAGTCGTTGGCGCCGGGCACTTGACAGGGGGAGACCCTGTCAGGCCGTCTTAGAGGGATGCAGGGGGAGTGCTGCAGGGGCCGTTTCGGGATGGCCGAGGACAAATAGTGCCAGTCCGGAAGAGTAAAGGAAGGCATGTTCAAGTCCTGCAAGAAGTCAGGGAGGTCATCAGGCAAACAGAGTGTAATTGTGCGGCCATCTCTCCGTACTATGAGGGCGAAGGGGAAGCCCCAGCAGTAAGGAATGTCCCTAGCTCGTAGAACTTCAAGGATAGGTTTTAATGCAGCCCTCTGGGTGCGTTTGGATAGATCGGGAAACAGCTGGACTGGGATCTGGCGACGGGAGTGGGACTTCCATAGAATGTCCTCCTTGATGGCGTAAAAGTAAACTCTACAGATAACATCCCTAGGACGCTGGTCATCGGAGGAGGGTGGCCGGAGAGCCCTGTGGGTTCTGTTGAGTTCGATGTGAGCGCCAGGCGGGCGATATAGGAGGTAATTGAAGATAGTAGGGCGGGTGTCAACTCCTCAGGGCCCACCATCTCCGGAAGGCCACGGATGCGGATGTTATTCCATCTGTTGCGATTCTTACATTTAGAACCTTTTAAAGTCTGCGGAGTCTGCATAAAAAATACAGCTTGCTTTATGGAATGTCACACCATAATAAACCATAATAGTGCTTTCAGGGGTGAATATAGTGTACACAGAACACCATGGACTGCAAGAAAGTGTGCAGTACAGTACAGTAGTGTGTTGCGTAACATAATGCAGTACATCATTCCAATAGCTGTGCGTGAGACCGTAATGTCACTCTGTATTCAACTCAAGGTTAGCTATGAGTTTTGATGTTTCTTAGAAGGTGTTCTGTGCAACAGGGTTCACTTAAATATTTGCAGATGTTTTGCTGCTATTGTCACATTTACTACTGGCAGCCATGTGTGCCTTTTTCTTTGATGGTGTTATATTTAGCAAACAACTGTAACTGTTTCATTCTCCAAGGTGTCAAACATGAAACTCTCCAGTAAACACAATAAACAACCATACACAGTGAACAACCATACACCCAATTATTGCATAATAATCCACGTATATAACCTTTTGATTCGGTCCTCTCTTAACCTTTTTATGACTTAACAACTTTATTTTTCAATCCACAGGCCCATAAGAGGGCTTGTTTTTTCGTGCGACCAATGGTTATTTTTAATGACACCTTTCACTTCACCATAAAATAAATGACACAACCCCAAAAAAAAATTATTTGTGAGGTAAATATGAAGAAGAAAATGCAATTTTTCTGTGGGTCAATATAATTAGGCTAGGTTCACACCACGTTTTGTTAAATACGGCTCCCGTATACGGCTGGGAGGAGGGGGACGGGGCTTAATCGCGGTTGACCACGTTTTTGCCTGCGGTCGGGAAACCGCATATGGCCGAAAAAGCAGCCGACCGGTGGCTGCGGTTCACTCCGGTCGGCTCATAGACATACAGTAAATATGGTTCCCGAATACGGCTGAGTGCGGGTGCCGCGATTAAGCCCCGCCCCCCTCCTCCCAGCCGTATACGGGAGCCGTATTTAACAAAACGTGGTGTGAACCCAGCCTTACAAAGATTCAAAACCAAGAAGTTATTATGGTGGCTACAATAAATGCAAATGAATTATCATCTCACCTTCCATTGCTTTAATACGGTTGCATAGAATAACGCTGTCATGCAGTATCCAAAAAATAAGGACCCAGAAGCCAAAATAGCAGTAAAATCATCAGTTCTTTATGTGTGACTCCAGGATAAAATATACACAGGCAACTGTTTCTGGTCCAAACTGGACCTTTATCACAGCATGCTGTGATAAAGGTCCAGTTTGGACCGAAACATGTCGAATGGACCTACAAAATAAAGATAATGGGGGAGATTTATCAAAACCTGTCCAGAGGAAAAGTTGCCCAGTTGCCCATAGCAACCAATCAGATCGATTCTTTCATTTTTAACAAGGCCTCTGCAAAATGAAAGAAGAGATCACATTGGTTGCTATAGGCAACTGGGCAATTTTTCCTTTGCACAGGTTTTGATAAATCTCCCCCAATGTGTCATTTGTATGTAAAAGTACACTGTGTGGAAACAGAAGCACCCAAAAAAATTTAAACTTTCGACCTGCTGAATAAAGCTGTTATCGGTGATTAGAAAACACAGAGAGCGTAAACGAAGGTAGTGTGTGTATACGTGTGTTACATGCAATATTATATTGCCAGCTGTTTGCAAGGTCTTTGGCAGCGGACAGACTGCTTTTAAGGATGCAGCCATTTTTTTTTCTCGCCTTCCCTCCCAAGTGCCATAACTCTTTTTTTTTTTTTATCAAAAAAGCCATTTAAAAGCTAAGCTTTTGCAGAACAAGCTATTATAAATAAAGTATACGATTAACACATTGGCCGACATTTATCATTGTCTTTAGACAGTTTTTTGTGTATAGAAAAGGTGCAAAAAAGTGCAAGCAGGGTTTATTTGCGTCTTCTTTGCACCTTTTGTTTACACATTTCTGCTGATTTTGAGTTGCAATACACAGATTTTGGCAATACACGTGATATGGAAGGGTTTTATTAACTGCGCCTTTTTGTGAAAAGGCCCAAAAAAGGAGCAAAGCCACTGAAAAGTCTCTAAAACTACACCAGCCCAGACTTAGCTTAACTTTTTGGTGTATATGAAGAAAGAAATTTCAGAAAATGTGACCTGCACAAAATTTATCAAATGCTCTGTGACCATTTAATACATGTGGTGCTCCTACACATTACCAGCACACAAAAAAAGGTGTAGAAAAAGGCTTTACTTACACCTACAATGATAAATGCCGGCCATTATGTGGAAAAAAAAAAAAAAATTTTGCTGGTTTTAGGTTTTTGTTTTTATGTTATTAACCGACATGTTAACTTTATGCTACAGAGTTTTTGCTGTTTTAGTACTATCTCTTTTATTTTTTTTCATCTACAGACAGAGCGTGAGGGCTTGTTTATTGTGCAGTGATCTCTATTTTTTTATTGGTACCATATTGGGGCAGATGAAACAGTTGATCACTTTTTATTTCATGTTTTGTGAAATGAGAGGTGACAACAAAATGTAATTGTGGGTTTTTGGGCAGTGAGGATGGATGGAGCTGGAAGAAGCCGCCGGCGAAACACTGTGTCCTCTACCTTCTGGACTACTCCAGCTGTTTGTTTATGATTGTCCATGAAAATAACCCTGCACAGCACAGTGAGTTGCCGCTACTGTTCTTTCTTCACTTATTGCTGGTCGGTGACTTTTTTTGTGAGCACCGCTGACAGGGGGGTTTGGAGATCATCTTCATAGTGCTCTATGTGTGACTTTGTGGCCACCGGGTTTTACTGTCTGGACTTTGAGTGGTGCTCATCATTTTCTGCCCCTCCTCCATCTTTTAATTTACAGCATTCACCATGAGGTATAAATAATGTTAACTTTTAATATTTCTCTTATGTTTCCACACACCAGGTGTCCTCAAACTACGGCCCGCGGGCCACATGCGGCCCGCCGAGGACATTTATCGGCCTGCCGCTGCCCAATAACATCCCTGTGTTCCAAAAGATGTTTTCGGGACACAGGGATGTGCTCTCTGTGGCCCCGTGTTTACTTTAAAAACGCAAGGACCGCCGGGAGGTAGAGCACGCAGAGACGTCACTGACATCCCGTGCGTGCGCCCATAGCAATGGAACACGGATGAGCAGAGCAACGAGCAGGACGTGCGCTGGCCAGCTTGGTAAGTGTTACCAGCAGCATGTCAGCTTCGGTTCTCCAACCACTGCTCCTCCGGTCACGGGACCTACTGCTATGGCCAGACCGGTGCTGGTCGGATCACTGAAATGGGGCAGTATACAGCCATACACTGTATGGCTGGAGGCTGTATGTCTGTGTGGGAACTATACTGCACCTAATGTGGGGAACTATACTGCAACAAATGTGGGGGGCTATACTGCACCTAATGTGGGGGAACTATACTGCCAACTAAATGTGGGGAAACTAGAACTTAATGTGGGGGGAACTATGCTGCATCTAATGTGGGGAGCTATACTGCACCTAATGTGGGGGAACTATACTGCACCTAATGTGGGGGAATCACAACCTAATGTGTGGCAATTATACTGCCAACCTAATGTGGGGGAACTATACTGCACCTAATATGGGGAACTATACTGCACCTAATGTGGGGAACTATACTGCCAAATAAATGTGGGGGAACTACAACCTAATGTGGGGGGAACTATATTGCCTACCTAATGTGGGGGGAACTATACTGCCAACCTAATGTGGGGGGGGGGACTATACTGCCAACCTAATGTGGGGGGGGGGGGGACTATACTGCCAGCCTAATGTGGGGGAACTACAATCTAATGTGGGGGAACTACAACCTAATGTACGGGGAACTATACTGCCAACCTAATGTGGGGGAACTATACTGCACCTAATGTGGGGGAACTATACTGCCAACTAAATATGGGGGACCTACAACCTAATGTGGGGGGAACTATACTGCCAACCTAATGTGGGGGGAACTATACTGCCAACCTAATGTGGGGGGGGGGACTATACTGCCAGTCTAATGTGGGGGAACTATACTGCACCTAATGTGGGGGAACCATACTGTCAACTACTTGTGGGGGAACTACAACCTAATGTGGCGGAACTATACTGCCAACCTAATGTGGGGGAACCATACTGCCAACCTAATGTGGGGGGAACTACAACCTAATGTGGGGGGAACTATACTGCCAACCTAATGTGGGGGGAACTATACTGCCAAACTAATGTGGGGGGAGGGAGAACCTATACTGCCAGCCAAATGTGGGGGAACTATACTGCCAACCTAATGTGGGGGAACTACAACCTAATGTGGGTGAACTATACTGCCAACCCTAATGTGGGGGAAGTACAACCTAATGTGGGGGATCTATACCGCCAACCTAATCTGGGGGGAACTATGCTGCCTAGCTAATGTGGGGGGAACTGTGCGGCGTACTTAAAGGGGTAGCCCACTAATAAGATATATAAGTGTGCATAGGAATTTGTTCATAGTTTTTTTTTTTATCTATAGTCCGGCCCTCCAACGGTCTGAGGGACCGTGAACTGGCCCCCTATTTAAAAAGTTTGAAGACCCCTGCCACATACAGCGATACCAATCATGTTTATGTATTTACTATTAAAATCTTTGGGGTATTTTGAACTATTTTAATATAAAATGATCAATATTTTAAAAACAGTTTAACTTAAATTTTTAGTCCCCTAAGGGGACTTCTATATGAGACCAATTATACAGCACACTGCTTTATATATGTTTTGCAGTGTATTGCCACTCTGACTATCTCCTATTACATCCAGCATATAGAAGGATATGATAGAAATCCTATTGTGACAGCCACAACAGCCTTCATTAGACCCCTGGCTGCCATGACATTCGATTGGCACCCCGCAATTTTGTTGTGAGGGGTGATCAGAGACAAAATAGGACCATCACCAGTCATCTATCCACCAAGATGCCGGTCACTAATAGTAATAGTCAACTGCCGATAGCAGTCAACACCTGCTGTGTATGGAGTTAGCTCCACTTGTGAGCCTGCTCCATACTTCCCTGGCGTATGTTCCCTGTACATGTATGGCAGATGTTGCCAAGGGGTAATGTGATTTATACTAAAGTGGCTCAGTGACTTTAAATGGCAGACTTCGTAGAATGCCATCTTTGACACAGTAAGAGAAATATATCATATACTATCTAGTGCTGAAGCATGCGGCACCTGGAAATCACTTATCCTCTATTGCATCACTCACAACAGAGTTCCAAACTGCCCTTGGAAATCACCACAAGAGGAAAAAAATATAGTCAAATGTTAAAGGACAACTGTAGTGCAAGACTTTTATATATTGCTGTGCCCGGGCTGCAGAAATAAACAAAATAAACTTTAACATACCTTCCTACATGCCCCCGTCGGTCCGGTACCAGCCTCATGGTCCAGCGGTGCGAACCTCATTCAACTTCCTAGGGACGGAGACGTAATTCAACTTCCCAGGGCGGGACATCGCTGCGGCCGGTGATACGCCGACGGCTCTGTGACGTCTACGTCCCCAGGAAGTGGAATGAGGTTCGCACCGCTGGACCGTGAGGCCGGTACCGGACCGACGGGGGCACGTAGGAAGGTATGTTGGGTATGTTAAAGTTGAATTTGTTTATTTTTGCAGCCCGGGCACATAAAAATATAAAAGTCTTGCACTAGAGTTGTCCTTTAACCCCTTAAGGACCAGGCCATTTTACACCTTAGGACCAGAGCGTTTTTTGAACATCTGACCACTGTCACTTTAAGCATTAATTACTCTAAGACGCTTTTACCTATCATTCTGATTCCGAGATTGTTTTTCGTGACATATTCTACTTTATGTTATTGGTAAAATTTTGTCGATACTTGCATTATTTCTTGACGAAAAATTCCAAAATTTTATGAAAAAATAGAAAATTTAGCATTTTTCTAACTTTGAAGCTCTCTGCTTGTAAGGAAAATGGATATTCCAAATAAATTTTTTTTTTATTCACATATACAATATGTCCACTTTATGTTTGCATCATAAAATTTTCGAGTTTTTACTTTTGGAAGACACCAGAGGGCTCCCAGTATGCCAAAACTGTCCAGGCATGCTGGGAGTTGTAGTTCTGCAACATCTGAAGGGCCAGATGTTACAGAACTACAACTCCCAGCATGCCTGGACAGTAAGGGCATGCTGAGCATGTGTAGTTTTGCAACATCTGGAAGGGCACAGTGGTCTCCAAACTGTGGACCTCCAGATGTTGCAAAACTACAACTCCCAGCATGCCCAGACGCCAAGGGCTGTCTGGGCATGCTGGGAGTTGTAGTATTCAGGGTCCCATTACAGCAATGCAAGTCGCTTTACGGCGACGTGCATTGCTGTAAAGGGCCCGACCGCGGCTGAAGATCTACTCACCTGTCGCCGCTGCCGCCGTCTGGATCCGGGTCTTCAGGGACGAGGTAAGTACCGGGGCCGGTCCCCAGCACTCCCCCGTCCCCCGCCGCGTCCTCCGGTCTTCCTCCCGTCCTCTCCGGACTTCAAGGGGCCGGGCAGGACGGGAGGAAGTAACCGCCCCCCTCCTGCGATTGGTCGGTTAGTTAACCGACGGATCGCAGGGGATCAGAGGAGGTGGCAGGCTTGCCACCTCGCTCCTAGTCTTCAGCATGGTCCTGGCTGTCTGTGACAGCCGGGATCATGCGAAATTACCGGGCGGTCGGGTCCCAGAGACCCGATCAGCCCGGTATCGCCGCAGATCGCAAGGGCGATTTCCCTTGCGATTTGCGGCGATCGCCGACATGGGGGGCCTACATGGCCCCCCTCGGCGTTTGCCCTGGATGCCTGCTGAAGGATTTCAGCAGGCATCCAGTTCCGATCTCTGCCCGGCGAGCGGCAGAGACCGGAAAAGGCCATGACGTTGTGGAACGTCATTGGTCCTTAAAGCCCAGGGTGCCACGACGTTCCACAACGTCATTGGTCCTTAAGAGGTTAAGGTTATTGGGTGAATTGGGGCTCAAAGCTCAGTTGAACTAATGTCCTTTAAATCAACTGGTGCCAAAAAGTTAAACAGATTTGTAAATTACTTCTATTAAAAAGTCTTAATCCTTCAAGTACTTATCAGCTGCTGTATAATACAGAGGAAGTTCTTTTCTTTTTGAATTTCTTTTCGGTCTGACCACAGCGCTCTCTGCTGACACCTCTGTCCATTGCAGGAACTATCCAGAGCAACATAGGTTTGATATGGGGAATTGTTCCTGCTCTGGACAGTTCCTGACATGGAAAGAGGTGTCAGCAGAGAGCACTGTGGTTAGACAGAAAGGAAATTCAAAAAGAAAAGAACTTCCTCTGTAGTATACAGCAGCTGATAAGCTCTGGAAAGATTAAGGTTTTTTTTATATAAGTAATTTACAAATCTGTTTAACTTTCTGGCACCAGTTGATTTTAAAAAAATTGTTTTCCACCTGAGTACCCTTTAAAGTTATAATGCTTTAGGGACCAAGAGTCAAAGACACATTCAAAAACCTTTGGGGGTCCCAAATTCTAACATGCCAAGCTGATAAAATAAGGAATGCAAGATTGTCTGAAAAAAGTTTCTTATTTATAAAATCTGCATGATACTATTTCTTTATATACACAGATATAACATATTTTTATGGTATATGATGCTTTATATACCTTGTGTTAGTGCCTTTCATATCTCCATAAAGATATATTTTCAAGATGTTCCCAAATATTTATCAGCACATGACAGTCTGGCCACATTCTGAGGATTAGTTATAGGACATTACAGGATAGTAATGCAATAAGTGTCTCAATGTTTAGTTTGCAGTGTTTCAAAAACAAATCTTTTCGTTTGATTAAGCCCATAGATAGCGCTGCCAAAAGTCATAGGCTTGGGACATGTCAGCACAACTATGATTTAAAACAGGATATATTTTATACTCATAGAACAAAATTAACTGTACCCTTCATGTCCCCAAGGAAAGTCTCATTAATGTTACCGAGGTGGCTGGAGAATTTTCACGCTATCTGGATTTACGCAAGTAAAAATAAATATTTAGGTATTTAGTTGCTAAGTTTTACAAATCATTTAGGTTTTTCATATCAAGGCATCCTTGCTACAAATCATTAATGTTTATGTTGGTAGTTTAATTACATATTGACATATAAAAATATACTGTTCATAGCGTTGCTAAGGTTGGTGTCACCCGATGCAGTAGAAAATGGTGTGACCCCATAACCTCCCGCCCCAAAGTAATTTTTAGCCTGTTGTGACGGACGCCCATGGTGTCAGGAATTTTTTTTTTCCAGCGCAATAATCAAATATACCAATTGGCAAGTAAGTGGACGGTGCTAAAGTAGTTTTAACATGTGAAACTACAGCTCCCACTATGACCTAACTAGTGGTGAGGAGATGCTGGGAGTTGCTGTTTCACCCATCATTACTGCAGAACTTACAAGTGACTCCAGCTCTGATGGGACATAGTGAAGCACAATACACAATGATATTAGTGACTACAGGTGACGTCTTCTCTATAGTGAGGAGAATACACAATGATATCAGTGACTACAGGTGACGTCTTCTCTATAGTGAGGAGAATACACAATGATATTAGTGACTACAGGTGACATCTTCTCTATAGTGAGGAGAATACACAATGATATTAGTGACTACAGGTGACGTCTTCTCTATAGTCTTTCCTTTTCTATTTTAGATGGTACATACCGCCAGGACTTGTTCCAACTAAATCTTTTCTCTACAGAACTTGACACCCAGATGGCATTGGTTCCTCGCTTTGTTGGCGGTTGCTGATCCTCCATGTGAAAACCATAATTAATATAATTCTGCCAGACACTGGACCTAATTATAATAATGCCACACGCTGTGCCCCCTGAATATAATACTGCCACACATTGTACCCTCTCATTATAATACTGCTACACACTGTACCCTCTGAATATAATACTGCCACACATAGAGCCCTCTAAATATAATACTGCCACACATTGTACCCTCTAAGTATAAAGCTGCCACACATGGTATCCTCTGAATATAATACTGCAATACTGCCATACACTGTGCCTCCTGAATATAATACTGCCACACACTGTACACTCTGATTATAATACAACACACTGCACCCTCTGAATATAATACTACCACACACAGAGACATGGTTGGACGATAGCTATGTCTGGGCGATCAACATACAGGGTTATAGTCTATTCAGGAAGGATCGGACAAAACAAAAAGGGGGAGGGGTTTGTCTTTATATAAAGTCCAGTCTGAAGGTTGCATTGCGGGAGGATATACGGGAGGGAAACGATAATGTGGAGTCATTATGGGTAGAGTTATATGGAGATAAAAAATAAAAATTCTGATAGGGGTTTGCTATAAGCCACCAAACATAAAGGAAGAGGAAGAAGATCAATTACTGAGGCAAATAAACAAGGCAGCAAATCAGAATTATGTGATAATAATGGGGGACTTTATCCTGATATAAACTGGGAGATTGAGACCTGTGAATCTCATAAAGGAAACAGGTTTCTTACTATAGCTAAAGACAATTATCTGTGCGCCCTACTGTACTTAATATTAACCAACAGACCTGACAGAGTAACTAATGTGCAGGTAAAAAGGACACCTAGGGAATGAATAGTGATCATAATATGATACATTTTAACTTGTTCTGCAATAAGGGAATCTCTCGAGGGGCCACAAAAACAATGAACTTTAGGAAGGCAAAGTTTGATCAACTAAGAGAAGCCCTTAACATGGGATAATGTCCTCAAAAACAAAAATACTGACACTGTAACAAGTAAACATTTTGGGAATAAAAGGGTCAGAAATAAAAGAAAACCAATGTGGATGAATAAAAATGTTAAGGGGGCAATACATGAAAAAAATAAAGAATTTAAACTACTAAAACAAGATGGCAGTGAAGAAGCACTAAAAAGCTATAAAGAAAAATGTAAAATATGTAAAAATAAAAAAAACTGATAAAAGCCGCAAAAATAGACAGAAAGACTCATTGCCAAAGAAAGTAAAACTAACCCCAAAATGATATTTAACTATATAAATAGCAAAAAGGTTAAAAATGAAAGTGTAGGCCCTTTAAAAAATGATGAGAAAGAAATTATAGATGGGGATCAGGAAAAAGCAAATATATTAAACAAATTCTTCTCCACTGTATTCACCGAGGAAAATGAAATGCCAGGTGAAATACAGTGAGATAAGGTAAACTCCCCAGTACAGGTCACCTGTCTAACCCAGGAAGAAGTACGGTGCCGCCTACAAAAAATCTAAATAGACAAATCACCAGGTCCAGATGGCATTCACCCCCATGTACAAAGGGAATTAAGTAATATAATAGACAGACCCTATAGTGACAGGGTCTGTTCCCCAGGACTGGCGTAGCTGTATAGCCTGTTAGTTTTACCTTCGTTGTATGTAAATTGTTTGAGGGTTTTCTAAGAGAATCTATTTTGGAGTATCTTGATAAAAATAAATGTATGACTCCGTATCAGCATGGTTTTATGATGGATCGGTCCTGTCAAACTAACCTGATCAGCTTTTATGAGGAGGTAAGCTCCAGACTGGACGACGCATTTCTGGATTTTTCCAAAGCATTTGATATAGTGCCACAAAAAAGGTTGGTGCATAAAATGAGAAGTATGGGGCTGGGGGAAAATGTGTGCAAGTGGGTAAGTAACTGGCTCAGTGATGACTGTTATTAGTGGGGTACCAGAGGAGTCAGTCGTGAGTCCTATTCTATTTAATATATTCATTAATGACCTTGTAGAGGGGTTAAATAGTAAAGTAGCAATCTTTGCAGATGACACTAAACTCTGTAAAGTGGTCAACACAATAGAGGACAGTTTACTGTTACAAATGGATCTGGATAGGTTGGAGGTTTGGGCTGGGAAGTGGCAGATGAGGTTCAACACTGCTAAATGTAAGATTATGCACATGGGGAGGAAAAATCCAGGCTGGGATTATATATTAAATGGAAGAACACTTGGGACGACTGACATGGAAATGGACTTAGGAGTCTTAGTTAACAGTAAATTTAGCTGTAGTGACCAGTGTCGGGCAGCTGCTGCCAAGGCAAATAAAATCATGGGATGCATCAATAGGGGCATAGATGCCCACGACAAGGAAATAATTCTACCGCTGTACAAATCACTAGTCAGACCACACATAGAATAGTGTACAGTACTGGGCACCAGTGTACAAGAAAGATATAGTGGAGCTGGAGAGGGTTCAAAGATGGGCAACCAGAGTAATATGGGGAATGGGAGGACTACAGTACCCAGAAAGATTATCAGAATTAGGGTTATTTAGTTTAGAAAAAAGAAGGCTTAGGGGAGACCTAATAACTGTGTATAAATATATCAGGGGACAGTACAGGGATCTCTCCCATGACCCATTTATACCCAGGACTGTATCTATAACAAGGGGGCATCCTCTACGTTTAGAGGAAAGAAGGCTTCTACACCAACACAGACGGGGGTTCTTTACTGTAAGAGCAGTGAGACTGCGGAACTCTCAGCCAGAGGAGGTGGTCATGGTGAACTCGGTAAAAGAGTTCAAAAGGGGTCTGGATGCATTTTTGGAGCGTAATAAGGCTGCTTTCCTACTATAAAATTCAATCATTTTAAAGATCCGTCTGATGTTCCTTCATGAAAACCCTGCAAATCGGCCGTTAGAAAATTCCATTATAGTCTATGGGATTTTTACATTATCCGTTTTAATCCGTTATAGTCCGTTATTAATAATGGACGTTATTATGTGATGGAAGATGGTAACGGGAGAAATAGTGCATGCACTATTTATTCCTTTCATTCTCCCGTCACAAAATAACGTCCATTATTAATAACGGACTATAACGGATTAAAACAGATAATGTAAAAATCCCATAGACTATAATGGGATTTTCTAACGGCCGATTTGCAGGGTTTTCATGACGGAACATCAGACAGATCTTTGAAACGGATTAATTTTATAGTGTGAAAGCAGCCTAACATTGCTGGTTATGGATTCTAGATTTATAGGGACAGAATTTTTATTTCTAAGATGAGAGTTTTTTGCCTTCCTCTGGATCAACTCAGTAGGCACTCATTAGGGTTATAGGTTGAACTTGATGGACTCTGGTCTTTTTTCAACCTTATGAACTATGTTACTATGTTACTGTACCCTCAGAAAATACTACTACCACAAACTGTGCCCACTGAATACAATATTACCATACACTGCACTCTCTGAATATAATACTGTCACACACTGCCCACTCTGAATATAATACTACAACACACTGCGCTCTCTGAATATAATACTGCCACACACTGTAAACTCTGATTATAATACAACACTGTGACCTCCAAATATAATGCTGCCACGCACTGTATCCTTTGACTATATTAGTGCCACTGATACACACTGTGCCCCCTGAATATAGTACTGCCACACACTGTACGCTGATTATAATACTGCCACATACTGTGCCCCCTGAATATAATACTGCCAAACACTGTATGCTGGATAAATACTGCCACACACTGTACCCTTTGAATATAATACTGCCACACACTGTGTCCTTTGAATTTATACAGATTACTGTGCCTCATGCCTGCCCCTACCTCCTCCAATACTGTGCCTCATGCCTTCACCCCCTCCCCTCCATTACAGTTCCCCAAGCTCACCCGCCTCCCCTCCATTACAGTTCCCTAGGCTTACTTCCCCCTTCTCCTCCATTACTGTGCCTTATGCCTGCACTCACCCCCCCCCCCCCCCCACTACATTACTGTTCCTGATTCAAGTGGAATATTACTACTTTTCAATTCTGATTTTAACTGGGAAAATTGTGTCAAAAACTTTATCAAAATGCCACAAAGGACTTTAAGGGGTATGTACTTTTTCCAACATACTCCCTTTGATCTGCTCCTATTTCTTGATGACATCTTGACAGTTTAGTATGCAAGCAAGAAATGGAGGGCACATGGCAATGATTATGACAATGCAAGGTTTTGTTTGTATTCTGTATCCCAGTATTCTATATCCAGCATTGCAAAAGCCCAGGTAAGTCCAACCTTTTTCTTCTTTAGTGGCCTTGGCAGTGATGTATTCAGGACTTACCTGGGCTCTTGCTAGGCTGAGGATCTCCCTACTAGGCACTTAAAGAGGTACTCCACCCTAGACATCTTATCCCCTATGGCAAGGATAGGAGATAAGATGTCTGATTGTGGAGGTTTGGCCACTGTAATCATGCATACTAAGGCGTGATTGATAGCCCGACACAGCTTCATGCCGCTGCTCTTCTCCCTGATGTCTTGTGCCAGCTAAGAAGCTCCCAGAATATCGCTCCTTCTTTGCCTGTGCAAGATTTTAGTGAAGAAAGCGGTTGCGTCGGCCATGCCCGGGTTGTCAATCACGCCAGAGTACACATAATAACAAACTTGAGTGTGGTGACTACTTCAGATTGCCGTGCACCCATATGACTACTTGAGCCTCCTCAGCATGCTGCACTGAACACTTTTAAAAACTTTTCTACACTCTTGCAGAAGGATCGGAGGACATCCAGAAATGGTAAGAAACCTTGTTTTACACTATATAACATGTTGCCACCGGTTATATAGGGTAAAACCTGGTGACCGGTTCCCTTTGAAGTACCCATGTCTCAAAATTGTACATGTAGAAACTACTATTTGTTTTCATGCGTGTCATGCGTCAATGCAAAGTAAAAAAAAAAGTTTTTAGTTGTAAAATGCAGAAGAGATGAAAAATGTAAAAATGTTGTGTTGTCCTAAAGGCTAAAAAAGGTTTGGGCCTAAGATTTAAGGTAAAAAAAAAAAAAAGAAAAAAAAAAAATACTAAGGGCTAAAACAGTAAGGTATTACACTCCCCTGTCTAGGGTATGACATTTGAATGCTGTATGTCTCAAGACTGGTTGTTTTAGTAAATCTTTTGATCAAAGCTATTGATCTATAATCCGATTCCTAAATACAAGAATGAGATAGTTTGGAATAAGCGATGAACTGCTATGAAAGACACAGCCAAGTAGGATAAAGGCACAGAAGGATGTGAGATATTAAGAAATATGGTTGAGATAAAAATTGCCACAGGAATCTGCTAAATACTTTTGGCAGGAATATCAAGAAATATTTGATGTTTTGTTGTTTAGATGGAGGGAGATATAGAAGGAAGACAGACCCAAACAAGCATTTGCCATTCAACATAAACAGTAGAGAAGCAGTAAATCCTTATCTTTATGAGGGTTTATTGTTCCCCTATTATGTTAGCTCATTTCTGCACTGATATGAAGAACCAGGAGTCAGTCTAAGCCATTTAGAAACGTAAATATACATATTGATCACAGTGGGGTTCCTAGTACATCCTGTGCTGTTTATAATCTGGCACATTCACAATGCTGTAAATAATTCCAAGATCAATTTATTTATTACTAAGGGGAAAACATTGGGAAGATCGCTCTTAATTATGGTTCTTGGACTTCTAATATTTCCCACAAGATCATTTATTATATCATCCGGTGGCTGAGGCTCCCCATCAGCTAAGTCACATATGAATCACATTAGCCACTGAAAATATGGCTAAAGGCTTGGAATAATTATTTCAGTGTTGTCACATTTTCATACAAATACTAGTTTATTGCAACATACAGAAACAAAGAAAAATCTGAATAAAACAAACTTGTTTTTACACAAAAGTGATATAACCTGCAATCAATCTCTGAAATATATTTAGTTCTCCTATAATTTAAAAAAAAGTCAACAAATTTCAGACAGGCTGTCAAAAATATTCCTCTTTTCACATCGAGTTAGGGCCATGCAATTGGCGTGCATGTTTGGTATATCAGAATGATTGCATTTGACTACTATTGTCACCTATTGAAAAAAGTAAAATTTTGGTATGCAAGTGTATGCAAGTGTATTCCAGCCAAACATTGGCAAATGTTATTCTTTTACATACATTTAGCTACAGAACTCTATAAGCAGATGGGTATATTGGTGAGAAATGCTAAAAATACATTAGAGCCTTAGGCTGGGTTCATAGTTTCATCGGAACTCTGTTAGGGAATCCGTCGCAGAGTCCATTCCAGTGACAAACAACAGACCTGGACCATCCAATGTAGAATGGACACCTGGTCTCGACGGGTGCTACTGACTTTGAATGAGGACCATCGGTTTCTATCTTGGGTTTGTTTTTTCGCAGGAGTTGAGCGTAGAAAAAAATAGACTTACAGTATTTTTTTCTCCGAGAAACTCCCATTACCGTATATACTCCAGTATAAGCCGACCCGAATATAAGCTGAGGCCCCTAATTTCAACCCAAAAACCCAGGAAAAGTTGACTCGACTATAAGCCCAGGTTGGGAAATACATCATCCCCTCATGTCATAATACAGACCCCCGTCATCATCCCCTCCCCCTTTCTTCATCACCGCCTGTCAATCCCTTGAGCCTCGTTGTCAAAGCAGCGTCACTAGTCCGGGGCCGGCCCGGAGCGTGGAGAAGAGGGCCCCTCGGTGAAAATGGACAGCCCGAAATGTCTAACCTTCCCCACCGGATGGTCCCTGCAGCATAGATGGGCTGGACCAGCTCACCCTTCCTTCCCACCAAGGGTGATGATGAAGGCTGCAGTGGTCTTGTACCTGAGGCCGCGGTGGTCTTCAACCTGAGGACGCTGTCCGGGCATGCTGGGAGTTGTAGTTTTGCAATATCTGGAGGTCCGCAGGTTGAAGACCACTGAGAAGGGGTTGACAGGCGGAGAGTTCACTCGAGTATAAGCTGAGGGGGTGTTTTTAGCACGAAAAATCGTGCTGAAATACTCGGCTTATACTCGAGTATAGACGGTATTTGAATAAAGCTCAATGCTGGCGTGAACCAGTCCTAAGGCTGACTTACACTATGGGAAGTTTCACATGCCGGTCTTAAGTGAACTCCCACCAGGATCATGAGGAATTTATCAAGAGGTGCACACCTATCAAAGATTTTGGTCTAGATTTACTAAAGGGATATTGTACCTGAATTTCTGCCCGGAATTCGTCCAGAATATGTTAACATACCCTAATGCAAACTGTTAAGTGCTCTTGCCTTTAACCTCTTCAGGACATAGGGCGTATGGATACGCCCTGAATCCCGAGTCCTTAAGGACCGAGGGCGTATCCATACGCCCGTGGGAATTCCGGCCCCCACCGCTAGCCGGTTGGGGACCGGAGCCGGATGCCTGCTGAAATCGTTCAGCAGGCATCCCGGCATATCGCCCAGGGGGGTCATTATGCCCCCCCATGTCGGCGATCGCCGCAGATCGCTGGACAATTCAGTCCAGCGATCTGCGGCGATTCCGGGTCAATCGGGTCTCCAGTGACCCGATGACCCGAAATTACTGGCTGTTCGGGGCCGTCAGAGACGGCCCCGAACAGCCAGAGCCTGCAGGGGTGAGGTGGCACTGGTGCCACCTCACGATCGCCCTGATTCGTCGGCCGGATTACCGGCCGACCAATCAGGGCGCCTGCTGCGGGTGTCACTCCCGCACCCGCTCCGCCCCTCTTCCGGAGGACGTGAGCGGGTGCGGGACGTGCACCCCGGGTGCTGGGGACCCCGATCCCCGGCGCCCCTGTTGGGATCGGGGCCCCAGGAGCAGCTGCGGCGGCGGGACTGACCTGCAGCGTCTGGATCGTTGGAGGTGAGTGACAGCCTCCTGCTGTTGCTTAGCAACAGCTCCCAGCATGCAAAAAGGGCATGCTGGGAGCTGTAGTTATGCAACAGCAGGAGGCAGACCACCACAACTCCCAGCATTCCCTTATGGGCATGCTGGGACTTATGGTTTTGCAACAGCTGGAGGCACATTCTTTCTATGGAAAAGTGTACCTTCAGCTGTTGTCTAACTACAACTCCCAGCTTGCACAAACAGCTAAAGTGCATGCTGGGAGTTGTAGTGGTGCATCTGCTGGTTGCATAACTACAACTCCCAGCATGCCCGTTGGCTGTCGGTGACTGCTGAGAGTTGTAGTTTTGCAACAGCTGAAGGCACACTGGTTGTGAAACTCAGAGTTTTTTTTTACCTAACTCAGTGTTTCACGACCGGTGTGCCTCCAGCTGTTGCAAACTACAACTCTCAGCAGTCACCGTACACCATGCACCGTACATGCTGGGAGTTGTAGTTTTGCAACAGCTGGAGGCACACTGGTTGTGAAACACTGAGTTAGGTCACAAACTCAGTGATACATAACCAGTGTGCCTACAGTTGTTGCAAAACTGCAACTCTCAGCAGTCACCGACAGCCAACGGGCATGCTGGGAGTTGTAGTTATGCAACAGCTGGATGTCCCCCCCAATGTGAATGTACAGGGTACACTCACATGGGCGGAGGATTACAGTAAGTATCTGGCTGCAAATTTGAGCTGCCGCAAACTTTCTGCTGCAGCTCAAATTGCCAGCGAGAAACTACTGTGAACCCCCGCCCGTGCGACTGTACCCTAAAAACACTACACTAACACAAAAAATAAAATAAAAAGTAAAAAGCACTACATATACACATACCCCTACACAGCCCCCCCTCCCCTCCCCAATAAAAATGAAAAACGTCTGGTACGCCACTGTTTCCAGAACGGAGCCTCCAGCTGTTGCAAAACAACTCCCAGTATTGTCGGACAGCCGTTGACTGTCCAGGCATGCTGGGAGTTTTGCAACAGCTGGAGGCACCCTGTTTGGGAATCACTGGCGTAGAATACCCCTATGTCCACCCCTATGCAATCCCTAATTTAGGCCTCAAATGCGCATGGCGCTCTCACTTTGGAGCCCTGTCGTATTTCAAGGCAACAGTTTAGGGTCACATATGGGGTATCGCCGTACTCGGGAGAAATTGTGTTACAAATTTTGGGGGGTATTTTCTGCTTTTACCCTTTTTAAAAATGTAAAATTTTTGGGAAACCAAGCATTTTAGGTAAAAAAAAAATTTTTTTTTTACATATGCAAAAGTCGTGAAACACCTGTGGGGTATAAAGGTTCACTTAACCCCTTGTTACGTTCCCCGAGGGGTCTAGTTTCCAAAATGGTATGCCATGTGGGTTTTTTTTTGCTATCCTGGCACCATAGGGGCTTCCTAAATGCGGCATGCCCCCAGAGAAAAATTTGCGTTCAAAAAGCCAAATGTGACTCCTTCTCTTCCGAGACCTGTAGTGCGCCAGCAGAGCACTTTTCACCCCCATATGGGGTGTTTTCTGAATCGGGAGAAATTGGGCTTCAAATTTTTAGGGGTATTTTCTGCTATTACCCTTTTTAAAAATAAAATTTTTTTGGGAAAACAAGCATTTTAGGTAAAATTTTTTATTTTTTTTTTACATTTGCAAAAGTCGTGAAACACCTGTGGGGTATTAAGGTTCACTTTATCCCATGTTACATTCCCCGAGGGGTCTAGTTTCCAAAATGGTACGCCATGTGTTTTTTTTTTGCTGTTCTGGCACCATAAGGGCTTCCTAAAGGTAACATGCCCCCCAAAAACCATTTCAGAAAAACGTACTCTCCAAAATCCCCTTGTCGCTCCTTCCCTTCTGAGCCCTCTACTGCGCCCGCCGAACACTTTACATAGACATATGAGGTATGTGCTTACTCGAGAGAAATTGGGCTACAAATACAAGTAAAAATTTTGTCCTTTTACCCCTTGTAAAAATTCAAAAATTGGGTCTACAAGAACATGTGAGTGTAAAAAATGAAGATTGTGAATTTTCTCCTTCACTTTGCTGCTATTCGTGTGAAACACCTAAAGGGTTAAAACGCTGACTGAATGTCATTTTGAATACTTTGGGGGGTGTAGTTTTTATAATGGGGTCATTTATGGGGTATTTCTAATATGAAGACCCTTCAAATCCACTTCAAACCTGAACTGGTCCCTGAAAAATACTGAGTTTGAAAATTTTGTGAAAAATCGGAAAATTGCTGCTGACCGTTGAAGCCCTCTGGTGTCTTCCAAAAGTAAAAACATGTCAATTTTATGATGCAAACATAAAGTAGACATATTGTATATGTGAACCAAAAAAAAAATGTATTCGTAATATCCATTTTCCTTACAAGCAGAGAGCTTCAAAGTTAGAAAAATGCTAAATTTTCAAATTTTTCATCAAATTTACGTATTTTTCACCAAGAAAGGATGCAAGTATCGACAAAAATTTACCACTATGTTAAAGTAGAATATGTCACGAAAAAACTATCTCGGAATCAGAATGATAACTAAAAGCATCCCAGAGTTATTAATGTTTAAAGTGACAGTGGTCAGATGTGCAAAAAACGCTCCGGTCCTTAAGGCCAAAATGGGCTCCGTCCTGAAGGGGTTAAAATTCCTATGACATATTTTTTTTTATTTTGTATTAAAGGGGTATTCCAGGAAAAAAAATTATTTTTTTGATCAACTGGCTCCAGAAAGTTAAACAGATTTGTAAATTACTTCTATTAAAAAAATCTGAATCCTTCCAATAATTATCATCAGCTGCTGAAGTTGAGTTGTTCTTTTCTGTCTAAGTGCTCTCTGATGACACATGTCTCGGGAGCTGTCCAGAGTAGAAGCAAATTCCCATAGCAAACCTATTCTGCTCTCTGCAGTTCCTATGGGAATTTGCTTCTACTATGGACAGCTCCCAAGACACGTGTCATCAGAGAGACACTTAGACAGAAAAGAACAACTCAACTTCAGCAGCTCGTAAGTACTGAAAGGATTAAGATTTTTTAATAGAAGTAATTTACAAATCTGTTTAACTTTCGGGAGCCAGTTGATATATCAAATACGTTTTTTCCTGGATAACCCCTTTAACTTTTTTCCCTCAAAAAGGAAGAATCAAAAGCAGTCCTTTCTCAGAATCAGTGAGGGTATCAATGATCGAACATTCTTCCAAAAAAATACTTTTGAAAAAAGTATGATAATAGAAAAAATCCTTTTAATACTTTGTGCTGCATACTGCTTTGTGCCGTACATTTTGTCTTATAAAAACATTTTTTTAAAATAAAATACTCTGTATTATATGTGTACTTGTACTCTTTACTGCACTGTACATTCCACATTAGCATTGGTGATGCTAATGCTCTATGAAATAACCACCCTAATATTAGACAACAATGGCCATACTTTTCAGGACATACAACATCTGGCATGATGAGTATATAGTGTGCCAAAACATTTACTTAGCACTGAAGATATTATTACCCCCACTTTTCAAGATACAATCAACCACTTGATCTTTATCAGCAACAAATCCCAGAAAATACTTTATTTTACTTGTAACTTGGTAAAGCTATTTTTGCAGAAACAAAGAATTCCTTAAGTCTGTATTTCTAATACTTATCTAGTAATCTGTTCAGAAACTATCCAAATGTTAGATTTAAAAAGAAAACATGAATTTTATGCCTTTGTCTAACATAACAGGATTAATGTCAAATCAGATAAAACTCATCACACAAAGGGGTTACATAAAACATTGAAAACACTGCAAGGGTATTTAATGCCTCACTAAGTGACCTAATGTGCTTGTGAATAACAATTGTCAATTAATTTAACGTAATGTTCTTTGACTTAAGCAATTGAACTTGGTTAGGTTAAAACATTTTTGGTGCCATAAATAAGACACACTGCTTTGCTTACATTATATCTGAATAGTGTCTATTATTCTTAGAGTATAATATTTATAAGGCAGAAATAAAAAAATAAGAACACCTGTAGACGTGGGTTTTGATTTCTGCTTCCATATAGTACATCTTTCTCACAGGTGCTAAACCTATTGCTATGTTATAAGCTGTGGGCAGGATAGATAAAATGAAGACATTAGGGAAATTATAATGTAAGTGCTTTTGCAGTAGAATGGTCTGTATCTTCTTTTGTTCATTACCTAGGAGCAGGAAACCTGCTGCTCGCTCCTCTCCCCACTTTCTGTCGAGAAGACCTAGAAGGCCTCATAGACTTAAATTGTAAATGCTGACTTCTCCCGGGTTCTTCTTGTGATCAGTTGGGGTCTGAACACTCAGACCCTGACCAACAAAAACATTTGATGTGCCATTACAACATATCAAACCTTTTTTCAAATAAAGTACGAATGTATACCATGAAAAAACATGCTAATGCAGAAAAAACTTTTTTTTAAATATTGATATAGACTCATATTCCATCCTTCTTGAGCAAAAATTGTTTATAGTAATAGTATTCAATAGCAACAATATAAAACACACCACAGAGTGCATGTTACCATACCCTTCCTTTGTTTTCCCCGCCGGTCATGTGGGACATGTATCCCTGTTACATACAGAAAAAAACACCAAAAAAAAGGGATACGCGCCCCTAGTGTAATATGTCAAGTAATTTTTAATAAATGATAAGCGGATTTTCACTCACCATGTGGGGTTGTGCTAAGAGCACAACACCTCAGAAGGCGTCTGGTTAAATGTGATGCTTGGATCTGCAGCCGTGGCTTGTCCGGTGTCAGCAGCGCTGATCCGATAGGAAGATGCTCAAAGAGAGAAACAAAATTCAAGCTTCTAGGTGCTGATCTGATGAAGTAAGCTGATGCAGACACAGGAATATTGTCCTAAAAACGGGTTTATTTGCACAAAAGCAATGCGTTTCCAGTCTGTAATGGACCCTTCGTCAGGCAGGTGCAGCTGTCTGACGAAGGGTCCATTACGGACCTGAAACGCGTTGCTTTTGTGCAAATGAACCTGTTTTTAGGACAATATTCCTGTGTCTGCATCAACTTACTTCATCAGATCAGCACCTAGAAGCTTGAATTTTGTTTCAATCTTTGAGCAGCTTGTATCCTTGTTAGGAAGTAAGGTGAAGCTCCGTACTTAAAATTAATAACATAACATACATACAACATACAAATGAAGTGGTGTCTCCAGTGGTGTTCCAGGAGCCATGCAGAAGATCTATCCCACAGGACAGCAACAATAAGTAGGTACACACACAGCTACGTTTAGGGACTCTACCTTTTTGCCAAGCTTGTGCAGTGGAGTGATCAATTTATATCCATGACTAACAGTTTTCATTATTTCTACAATAAAAAGTAGGATTAGTTACAAATTGAAAAACAACATATTGGCTGTAATGGATAAATGAGAAATACCCAGTAGCAGGAAATGCCAGCAGAATGTATAGGTGTATAGTGAGAGGTATTAGCAGTAGACAGAGTGAAGTGCTCATGCCGCTAAACAGACCAATGATGAGACCTCACTTGGAGTATTGTGCGCAGTGCTGGAGACCGTATGTTTAGAAGGATTTAGGTATTTTGAAGAGAGTTCGGAAAAGAGCTACTAGACTAGTAGATGGATTGCACGATAAAACTTACTAGGAAAGGTTAAAGGACCTTCACATGTATAGCTTGGAAGAAATCAAAGTAACCAACACTACCTCCTCTGTCTGAACACGGCCAAACTAAGCGTTCCAGGAATTTCAGGTGTGGTGCTGTGAACCCTCTAACAGTCCTTATAATACAGAAGTGGTAAAAAGATATGTGCAGAAACAGAGGACAGCGACTCACCAAGTCAATTTTTATTCCTTTATTCCGTACAAAGATTTTAAAAAAATCCATCAGGATAGCAACTTCATGGGGACGCCTTGGGCCGGGTACTTCAGTACTTCCATGGTGACAGCCTTTTCCCGCAATTACTGTGCTTCTACAGAGCTATAGCTACACTGAACGTCAGCACTGAAATACCAGCCTACTCATGACGTCAGTGGACAGGTGGACACAACACAAACTTTAAAATACATTAAAAACAATGCAATTGCAGAAAGATACCCATATCTATCTTGTCATTTAGTCCTAGCAACTCTTGTGCTCTCGTTTTTAAGATCCAAACTGCTTCTTTTAGTGGATCCATGGAATAGACTTCCTACAGAAGTGGTAGCTACAAATACAGTGAAGAAAAGTAAACAAGTATGGGGCAGAGATTAGGCTATCCTTCATATAAGGTAAGGTGGTAAACTATTTATAGTATTCAGAATATTGGGCAAACTAAATGGGCCGAATGTGCTGTAACCAGTGCTGAAGAAGTCAAGTTGAAATTTCACACCGTCTTAAATGCTGACGACATCTGTTTATAGAAAAAGTTCTTAGCACACCTTTATTTACACTGTTATGTTCACCTTATAGATGCCCTTTTTCAAAGTGCCTCTGTGTTTTAATATCCTAATATGTACTTGAAAAAAGTTGCAGTACTTCTAATCTTGAGTCTTCTTTATTTACTTAATGATTTTTATTTCTTAATGGATATCCAAATATGTCTCTCAGTGTTTGTGACATTATTCTAACATGCATGCTTCTTTATAAAAACTACTACTGAATATTTATAAAGTGGCTTTCTGCTGCAGACCTATTTGAACGGATGCCGGTCAGACAGATGTATGAGATTTGGCTTTGTCTATTTTGATATTTGTATAAAAAAAAAAAATCTGTTTATATGTTCTTATAAGAGGTTCAGATAAGCACTAGAGCTCATGATGGATTATCAGACGGAGACTGCCAAGGCATCATTATCTAATCCCGTTTATGAAAGAAAACACAAGACAGGGAGATTGAAGGTAAAATTACATTTTTTTCAACCAATAAATGTTTGCACTGCTGTCAACATGTGTTTTTACCAATACAATTGTTTTCGTCTACTTAGACCCTTCACAAACTGAAGAATTTCCATCTACAGAGCTGTGTGAGAGTTTATTTTTTGTTCATTCTAAGGGTCAGTACAATTACAACAATCACAAATGTATATACTTATTGTTCTGTTTTACTACTAATAAAAAAAAGAAAAAAGTAATGTTTTATTACTCCTAAAACTTCTAGAGGACAATCAGGGATACATGTCCCATCAGGAAGGGAACAATGCTGCTCTGAACTAACACCAACTGATGTCCCTACCTGCTTCGATGATCTGCCCTAAATGGAGGCCCCCAACTGGGCACCGGCTCTTACACTAGACTAAGTGCTTACGTACACAAGAGAGGTCAGACAAACCAGGTTATTATCAAACGGACATGTAAAAGACAAAATCGGAGCATTAAAAGGGAAAACAAAAGTCAAGGGATCAAAATCGGGGAACTATGCAGTACAAAATCAGAAGCAGAGGCAGGACAAATAACAGACAGAGGTCAAACCAGGAGAATTTTCAGGTCCAAATTGACAGGCAAAGTCAAAGAACAGTCATTCAGGGAACAATCAGTCCCAATCCTGGTCCAGGAAAAGCTGAGTACTAAAGGACCTCTTGTGAAAACGTATTAGACCAATCACAGGTGTCTGTGGCAGCAGATGTTTAAATAGACACTATAGGGAGGCATTGGATGTCGCCACCAGTTCTGATTGGCCTGGTGTCCCAGCCTCATCAATGCCCAGCTCCCTTTGCTCATCGCAAGGAGGAGCAGCACTACGCCACTTTGCACTTGTTCCCCTGGCAACCAGGGAGCTGAAGATGGGAACAGGGCCGGAGAATGAACAGGACATGGCACAGGAGCATGGCCAGGTAAGTTACCGACAATATACTTGTGAGTGATCTGGATATGATACACACAAACAACGCCTATATAAAAATAACCCTTTAAGCAGAATGGGAGGGAAAGGCCCAGACACCTTGGTAATAGGGAGCCCAGAAACTGCTGATGGCAGCCCTGGTAATACCCCAAAGCACAATGGCAATTCCCGATAAACTCAGTAACCAACATGTTGCCCTATCCTTGTCATGACATGATAGTTGCTGCTTGAGGAAGACTTGTAAATAGCTGTAAAAAATATAGTTAACCTAAAATCAGTTAAAAGGGCTGAAATGAGCAATTTCTAAGGACCATAATGCTAAGGAGTCTGGGCCTCCATATTCAGCTTAAAAAGGTCTCTCTGGCGCAAAAAAACAAAAAAAAAATTTGGAGACTTTGGGTCCTTTAATAAAATAAAGAAAAGCATACTCATATGCTCCAATCTCCCACAGCTGACGTTAAGACAACTTTCAGTCCCTGCTGCTTCCTCTGATATGTCAACCTTCCAGGATAGGTCTAGTCAGCCAGTCACTGGCTAAGAGGCAAAAAAGAAACAACAATTGCAACTCAGCTCACTCCCCAGTGTGAACAATGGTCAGCAGACATCCATGGTGTTTGTAGCGCTAGATCACGGACAATGCGGGCCGCTTCCTTTGTAGTATTCTTGAATACTTCCATGTCCCCCAATGGGGACATGGTAAGTATTCAATAATATAAAGAACATAACTGCAACTATTAATGTACACAATGTATGTATATAATAAACACAAGTGCAAAGTTGAGAGGGAAAACAAGGATCAGGGTCACATCTCGGTGTCAAATTAGCAGCAGTAATACGAGTCATCTGAGCTAAAACTATCAGTCAGAGGGCTAAGAGGACATTTCTTGCTGGGTCAACATGTCAGGAAAAATCACAGCAAAGAGGTCATACTGACTGGTTACTGATACAAGGGCAGGTTAAACACCTATTCCCACCATGATGTAGACCAGCCACAATGCTATATGGGGGAGTAAACACCTATTCCCACCATGATGTAGACCAGCCACAATGCTATATGGGGGAGTAAACACCTATTCTCACCATGATGTAGACCAGCCACAATGCTATATGGGGGAGTAAACACCTATTCCCACCATGATGTAGACCAGCCACAATGCTATATGAGGGAGTAAACACCTATTCCCACCATGATGTAGACCAGCCACAATGCTATATGGGGGAGTAAACACCTATTCTCACCATGATGTAGACCAGCCACAATGCTATATGGGGGAGTAAACACCTATTCTCACCATGATGTAGACCAGCCACAATGCTATATGGGGGAGTAAACACCTATTCCCACCATGATGTAGACCAGCCACAATGCTATATGAGGGAGTAAACACCTATTCCCACCATGATGTAGACCAGCCACAATGCTATATGAGGGAGTAAACACCTATTCCCACCATGATGTAGACCAGCCACAATGCTATATGAGGGAGTAAACACCTATTCCCACCATGATGTAGACCAGCCACAATGCCATATGGGGGAGTAAACACCTATTCCCACCATGATGTAGGCCAGCCACAATGCTATATGGGGGAGTAAACACCTATTCCCACCATGATGTGGACCAGCCACAATGCTATATGAGGGAGTAAACACCTATTCCCACCATGATGTAGACCAGCCACAATGCCATATGGGGGAGTAAACACCATTCCCACCATGATGTAGACCAGCCACAATGCTATATGAGGGAGTAAACACCTATTCCCACCATGATGTAGACCAGCCACAATGCTATATGGGGGAGTAAACACCTATTCCCACCATGATGTAGACCAGCCACAATGCTATATGGGGGAGGTCGCACAGGAAAATACTGATGAACAACTATTTACACATCTACTATTCATGAGAGGAGTAGTTGCTTAGTAATATAGTTGCACACAGATAAGGCATACAAAGCGTGCATGTTACATGATTTTGTGTAGAGCACCATGCTGGCTTACAGCCTATTAGTGAAGTGACCTAATATGTAATATGTATATTTCACTGGTGTAAGGATTATTGCCTATAATAAGCACATATATATTTTTATATTTTGGACTTTATAATATTGTGTTCCCTATGTACAGTACAGGCCAAAAGTTTGGACACACCTTCTCATTCAGAGTTTTCTTTATTTTCATGACTATGAAAATTGTAGATTCACATTGAAGGCATCAAAACTATGAATTAACACATGTGGAATTATAGACATAACAAAAAAGTGTGAAACAACTGAAAATATGTCATATTCTAGGTTCTTCAAAGTAGCCACCTTTTGCTTTGATTACTGCTTTGCACACTCTTGGCATTCTCTTGTTGAGATTCAAGAGGTAGTCACCTGAAATGGTTTTCACTTCACAGGTATGCTGGTGTGGAGGAGGAGGTGTGATGGTGTGGGGGTGCTTTGCTGGTGACACTGTTGGGGTTTTATTCAAAATTGAAGGCATACTGAACCAGCATGGCTACCACAGCATCTTGCAGCAGCATGCTATTCCATCCGGTTTGTGTTTAGTTGGACCATCATTTATTTTTCAACAGGACAATGACCCCAAACACACCTCCAGGCTGTGTAAGGGCTATTTGACCAAGAAGGAGAGTGATGGGGTGCTGTGCCAGTGACCTGGCCTCCACAGTCACCGGACTTGAACCCAATCAAGTAGGTTTGGGGTGAGCTGGACCGCAGAATGAAGGCAAAAAGGGCCAACAAGTGCTAAGCATCTCTGGGAACTCCTTCAAGACTGTTGGAAGACCATTTCAGGTGACTACCTCTTGAAGCTCATCAAGAGAATGCCAAGAGTGTGCAAAGCAGTAATCAAAGCAAAAGGTGGCTAGAACCTAGAATGTGACATATTTTCATACTTTTTTTTAATGTATATAATTCCACATGTGTTAATTCATAGTTTTGATGCCTTCAGTGTGGATCTATCATTTTCATAATCAGGAAAATAAAGAAAACTCTGAATTAGAAGTTGTGTACAAACTTTTGGTCTGTACTGAATGCTTTATGTACTATGTGCATAACAATATCTGATTTAAAGCTGACAAGAACTGAACTGTGTGATCTTGGAAAATAATATTATATGCAAAATAAGACTAAATGCTGCATAAAGTGGGAAATTTACCAATTCCTTTTGTGTAGATTTTGGCAAAGAAATCACTTATTTGTGCAAAAAATTGCCATTTTTCCTGTGTTTTGCACAGATTTTTTTTCATCAGTTTTCTGGTGAATGCATTGCTATACTGTATACCCCCTAAAATATCCTATACTGACATAGAGTACTGATATGCAAATTAGAGCAAGGATGATGACGCTTACTGATATGATCTAAACTTGTATCCCCATAGCTGTACCATGAAGCCAGTGGGAGGACTTGTTCTCAAAGAGTAAATACAGTGCATTAGACCCTAAGTTTTTATGCATTCACTTTTTGTTATGTGGCAGACTTTTGCCAAAAATTTAAGTGGAGTACCCCTTTAACCCCTTAATCTTCATTTCTTTAACCCCTTAGGAACCAAGGGCGTACATGTACGCCTTTGCTCCCTGGTACTTAAGGACCAAGGGCGTACCTGTACGCCCGTGGGAATTTCGGTCCTGCCTCACGCCGGGCGGGGACCGGACGGGGGTGACTGCTGATATCTATCAGCAGGCACCTCGCGCAAATTCCCAGGGGGGTCATCAGACCCTCCCATGTCGGTGATCGCAGCAAATCGCAAGTGAATTCACACTTGCGATTTGCGGCTATTCCGGGTGACCCGGAATATAACGGGGATCGCGGTTGTCCATGACACCCACAATCCCCCTGAAGGCATAGGAGTGAGGTGGCAGGGGTGCCACCCCTTCTATCCCTGCTATTGGTGGTCTAGACATGACCACCAATAGCAGATCGGGGGCGGGGGGCTTTACTTTCGGTTTCCCCTTCCTGCCCACCCACAATAGGCGGGGCAGAATGGGGAACCGACGGAGGACCGGCGCCGACATCCACTTACCCCGCGGGCGAGGCTGGGGGCAACCATCGGTGGAGGAGATCGGAGTCCGGCGATGTCGTGCGGCAGGCTCCCTGGATCCGACGGAAGCCGGTAAGTTGCCTAGAAACATCTGGAGGGTACAGTTTGAGACCACTATAGAGTGGTCTCTAAACTGTAACCCTCCAGATGTTGCAAAACTACAACTCCCAGCATGCCCAGAAAGCTGTTAGGGCATACAGGGATTTGTAGTTTTGCAACAGCTGGAGGGACCCAGTTTGGAGATCACTGGCAGCTCCTAGCATGCCCAAACAGCAGTTTGCTGTCAGGGCATGCTGGCATTTGTAGTTGTGCAACAGCTGGAGGTCCACAGTTTGGAGATCTCTAAATTGTAGCCCTCCAGATGTTGCAAAACTGCAAATCCCTGCATGCCCTAACAGCAAACAGTTGTCTCGGCATGCTGGGAGTTGTAGTTGTGTACCTCCAGCTGTTGCATAACTACATCTCCCAGCATGCCCTTCGGCGATCAGTACATGCTGGGAGTTGTAGTTTTGCAACAGCTGGAGGTACACTGGTTGGAAAATAACAGATCCTAACTGAAGGTTTTCCAACCAGTGTTCCTCCAGCTGTTGCAAAAGTACAACTCCCAGCATGCACTGTCTGTCAGTGCATGCTGGGAGTTGTAGTTTTGAAACAGCTGGAGGTTTGCCCCCCCCCCCCCCATGTGAATGTACAGGGTACATTCACACAGGCAGGTTTACAGTAAGTCTCCTGCTTCAAGTATGAGCTGCGTCAAATTTTTCGCCGCAGCGCATACTCCTGGCGGTAAGCTTACTGTAAACCGCCGCTAGTGTGAATGTACCCGAAAAACACTACACTACACTAACACATAATAAAGGGTAAAACACTACATATACACCCCCTTACACTGCCCCCCCAATAAAAATGAAAAACTTATTGTACGGCAGTGTTTCCAAAACGGAGCCTCCAGCTGTTGCAAAAAAACAACTCCCAGCATTTCCGGACAGCCACTGTCTGTCCAGGCATGCTGGGAGTTTAGCAACAGCTGGAGGCACCCTGTTTGGTGTAGAATACCCCTATGTTCACCCCTATGCAATCCCTAATTTAGTCCTCAAATGCGCACGGCGCTCTCTCACTTCGGAGCCCTGTCGTATTTCAAGGAAACAGTTTAGGGCCACATATGGGGTATTTCCGTACTCGAGAGAAAATGTACTACAAATTTTGGGGGGCTTTTTCTCCTTTTACCCCTTATGAAAAAGAAAAGTTGGGGTCTACACCAGCCTGTTAGTGTAAAAAAAAATGTTTACACTAACATGCTGGTGTTGTCCTTTACTTTTTATTTTCACAAGAGGTAAAAGGAAAAAAAGACCACCAAAATTTGTAACGCAATTTCTCCTGAGTACGGAAATATCCCAGATGTGGGCGTAAAATGCTCTGCGGGCGCACAACAAGGCTCAGGAGTGAGAGTGCACTATGTACATTTGAGGCTTAAATTATTGATTTGCACAGGGGTGGCTGATTTTACAGCGGTTCTGACATAAATACAAAAAAATAAATACCCACTTGTGACACCATTTTGGAAACTGCACTCCTCATGTAATTTAATAAGGGATACAGTGAGCATTTACGCCCCACAGGGGTCTGACAGATTTTTGGAACAGTGATCTGTGAAAATGAAAATTGTAATTTTTCATTTGCACAGCCCACTGTTCCAAAGATCTGTCAAACGTCAGTGGGTTGTAAATGCTCACTGCACCCCTTATCTAATTCTGTGAGGGGTGTAGTTTCCAAAATGGGGTCACATGTGGGGGGGTCCACTGTTCTGGCACCACGGGGGGCTTTGTAAACACACATGGCCCCTGACTTCCATTCCAAACAAATTCCCTTTTCAAAAGCTTAATGGCGCTCCTTCTCTTCTGAGCATTGTAGTGCGCCAGCAGAGCACTTGACGTCCACACATGGGGTATTTCCATACTCAAAAGAAATGGGGTTACAAATTTGGGGGGTAATTTTCTTCTATGACCACTTGCAAAAATGCAAAATTTGGGGAAAAACCAGCATTTTAGTGCAAAAAATTTATTTTTTCATTTACACATCCGATTTTAACAAAAAGTTGTGAAATACCTGTGAGGTTTTAAGGCTCCCTGTACCCCTCGTTACATTCCTTGAGGGGTGTAGTTTCCAAAATAGTATGCCATGTGTTGTTGTTTTTTTGCTGTTCTGGCACCATATGGGCTTCCTAAATGTGACATGCCCCCCAAAAACCATTTCAGAAAAACTCACTCTCCAAAATCCCATTGTCGCTCCCTCTCTTCTGAGCCCTCTACAGCGCCCACCAAACACTTGACATATACATATGAGGTATTTTCTTACTCGAGAGTAATTGGCTTACAAATTTTGAGAGGATTATTTTCCTTTTACCTCTTGTAAAAATTCAAAAACTGGGTCTACAAGAACATGCGAGTGTAAAAAATGAAGATTTTGAATTTTCTCCTTCACTTTGCTGCTATTCCTGTGAAACACCTAAAGGGTTAACACACTTACTGAATGTCATTTTGATTACTTTGAGGGGTGCCGTTTTTATAATGGGGTCATTTGTGGGGTATTTCTAATATGAAGGCCCTTCAAATCCACTTCAAACCTGAACTAGTCCATGAAAAATTCCGATTTAGAAAATTTGGTGAAAAATTGGAAAATTGCTGCTGAACTTTGAAGCCCTCTGGTGTCTTCCAAAAGTAAAAATATGTCAACTTTATGATGCAAACATAAAGTAGACATATTGTATATGTGAATCAAAATATAATTTATTTGGAATGATTATTTTACTTACAAGCAGAGAGCTTCAAAGTTAGAGAAATGCAACATTTTCAATTTTTTCATCAAATTTTTGAATTTTTCAATAAGAAATGGTGCAAGTATCGACAAAATTTTACCAATAACATAAAGTAGAATATGTCACGAAAAAACAATCTCGGAATCAGAATGATAGGTAAAAGCATCCCAGAGTTATTAATGCTTAAAGTGAAAGTGGTCAGATGTGCAAAAAACGCTCTGGTCCTACAGTGAAAATTGGGTTAAAAACAAATTCAAGTTTGCCTCCCATCATCCTGCACTCAGTACCCCATGATGACAAAGTAAAAACAGAATGTTAGAAATGTATTGAAAAGGAAAAACTAACATTGCATTGACATATGTATTCTGACTCAGTACTTAGTCAAGGCTGTTTGCAGGAATTACAGGTCCAGAGCTCTCGGCTCGGGTTATCTCTGTACTTTTCTTCATTCAGATTTCCCTCAACCCTGACCAATCACCCTGTCCCAGGTTCTAGAAAACACCTCCACATCATGATTCTGCCACCACCATGCCTCACTGTAGGGAAGGTATTGAGCAGGTGATGAGCAGTGGATGGGTTGTTCCAGACATGATGCTTTAGCATTAAACTAATCACAGACTACCTTCTCACTTTCTGAGAGACTTTCCGTTACTTTATTTTTTGCAAACCACAGGTGGACTTTTACTTTACTTCCTTCTGGCCACTTTAGATTGTGGAGTGCTGCAGTGATGGTTGATCTTATAGAAGTTTCTCCTATGTGTACACAGGGTCTTTGGAAACCTAATAAAAATAATGTTGGAAGGATCTTTGATGCTCAGCTAGAGTGACCATTGAGTTCTTGGTCACCTCTCTAACCAAGTTCCTTTCCCCCCAATTTTCCCTACGTTTGGTGGGGTGGTCAGCTCTAGGAAGAGTCCTGGTTGTTTCAATCTTCTTCCATTTAAGAATTATGGAGGCTACTGTGCTCTTGGGAAAATTTCTTGTACCATTTTCTAGATCTATGGCTCCAAGCAATCTGTTTTCCAAGCTTTACAGGCAATTGTTTCCCACCTCATAGCTTGTTTTTTTTTAAAAAAAATTTTAAATTTTTTTTTCATTATCAGCTATATCTTTCCAAATCCTGTCAAATCTGCTGAATTTACCACAGGTGACTCCAGTCAAGGTGTAGAAACATCTCAAAATTTATAGAGAGAGAAAAGTGACATCGCAAAGGGTCTGAATACTTATGTCCATGTGAAATTGTAGTTTTTTATTTTTAATACATTTTCTAAAATGTTATTTTCTTTCTTATTATAGGGTATTGAGTGTAGAGTGATATGGAAAAAGTATCAACATGCTGCAATATAACAACATGTGAAAAAAAAAAACTCTTACTCTAAATGTTTCCTGCTAATGGAAATGCTTTTTTCTAATTACACAATCTCTCAAATTTCTTTAATCAAACATCAAGGTCAAGGTAAATACGCAGAGATTGCTAATATAGATGACATTGCTTTATCGCTCCATATATAGTAGTTAGCAGAGAATATTACACTGCACTATATTGTTGGAGATTGTCCAACATCTGCCTAATAATACATTCTTTTTTACATGAACAAGGGTGAAGTAATACAGTATAAGATACAGATCTTGAGATCTTTCAAGCTGAAGATGTACAGAAAGTACGTTAAAAAGTTAGGAACCAACCAAGATTATTAAAGAAAGGGTATGCTATAGCTATACAGTGGTCCCTCAACATACGTTGGTAATCCGTTCCAAACAGACCATCATTTGTTGAAACCATCGCATGTTGAGGGATCCGTGCAATGTAAAGTATAGGACAGTGGTCTACAACCTGCGGACCTCCAGATGTTGCAAAACTACAACACCCAGCATGCCCGGACAGCCAACGGCTGTCCGGGCATGCTGGGAGTTGTAGTTTTGCAACATCTGGAGGTCCGCAGGTTGAAGACCACTGTTAGAGGAAGTTGTACTCACCTTTACCCGCTGCTCCGGACCGTCACCGCTCGTCACCGCTGCCCTGGATGTCGCCTTCCATCGCTGTCGAGGTGTCCCGAACGCTCTGGCAAGGCCTCTGCTTCCCCGGCATCCTCGTTCTCCGTCGCCACCATCACAGCGCTACGCACGCCGCTCCTATTGGATGACGGGACGGCGTGCACAGCGTCGTGATGACGTCGATGGAGAGCGCCGACGATGCAGGGATCCTGAAGAGGACGCGCCGGAGCCCCGAGGACAGGTAAGTGATCGTCAGCGGACCACACGGGGCACCGTAAACGGCTATCCGGTGGCAGCTGAAGCAGTCTGCGCTGCGGATAGCCGTTTATGCGATGGACCCGACATACAAAAGCATCATATGTTGATGCTGCCTTCAACATGCGATGACCTCTGAGAGGCCATCGTATCTTGAAATGATTGTATGTCGGGGCCATCGTAGGTCGAGGGGTCACTGTATTTAGAAAATATTGCATATTGCAGATATCAGTATCTCATCTCTAATGGATTCACTTTGTAAGAAGTTATAAAATATTCTCTCCTTTGTTTACCTATGTTTCCCTTGGTATTATTTTTTCACAGTACCACATACAGACAGGATAAAAGTTTTTTTTTTTAAGATGCTCAGATTGAAAATAGGCCTTGCTCTCAGCCTATGACACTATGGCAACAGCCTATACATAGTTCTGCAAGCTTTTCTCTATTTGTGAATAGCTGCTTTCTTTCATAGACCGGCTTGTGGGATTTATAAGAATATGGGCATTACTGGAGTATTGATCTTTCCAGTTTATGGATGTAAATAACAGGATGACAAGCTTTCTGTAGCAACTACAATAATGTAAAGTGCATTCATTGGTAAAGTGCGCTCAGTAATGATGATGATGGGCAATGAAAGGGAAGCACAGACACAAACATTTACTGTAACATTAAATACCGTATTATCCCTGTACTGTACATCATTTTTTCCATTACTTCTATAATATGTCGTAATTATGTACATTATTCCTGTACTGTGGCATTTCTGTCTATCCCTCACTTTGACATGCCATTATTCATATAATGCCAACAAAGTGAAATCACTGTTTGCACTTCATACTAGACATTTGTGGTGGCCCAATACGGGAGGTGTTACCCTGTGCTCCTGCTGTCCTGTCAGGCAGCCTCCTTCAGTGTCCCCAAGGCAGTGTCCCCCACTTGTTTCCCCATTGTAAATATGTTTTACCATGTAAAGTTTTATAAAATGTAACTTTGCTTTAAGAGTTATACTATGGGATATGTCATGTGATTGTTACCCAGAAGGTACTAGTGACCAGGTGATCCCAAGACTGACCTATGGGCTTCCTGCTAGTCTCCCCATATAAGTCCTGGGTGGAGCTTTTCTCTCTTTGTGTTCTGCTCTTCTGCTAAGCTGAGGTCCAGTGCAGTAGTGCCCAGTGTGTGTATACAGAGTGTTGGAGACCTCAAAGTCAAGTCCGGCAGCCACCATCAAGTCAAGTAAGTTAAAGTTACAGCTTTATGAGTCAAGTCAGTCCCTGTCATCTGTCAAGTCAGTGTGGTCTGCATTCAATTGTCCAGTCCTTCTACAAGTCCCAGCAAGCCCTTAAGGTCTCTGCATCACTGGTCACTCCCTTGGGCTCTGGCTGAACTGTATAAACTTTACCAACTGTCTACCCTCGAGTGTTTCTTGCCCCCATGCCTAGCCCAGGATCCAGCTGTATACCTTCAGGTGGTTATAGGCTAAACCACATGCTGGAGTCACGAATACAGGGGGTTAATGCCATCTGTCCATAGGGTAACAACATCTGCCCTGCACCACACACCCCGCCACCACACATTCATACTATCACACTATCTATGTGGATGTGCATTATCCTTACTATGACATCAATGTGTGGACTTCATACTATAACTTTTCTATAGGGGTAATGCTATGTGCAATTTCCTTATTATGACATCATTGTGTGTATTATTCCATTATCGTGTTATTCTAATTTTAGCCTTAGTTGTGACATCCCTTGACGTCTCTTTGTGTATTATGTCTATACTGTGACATAAGTGTGTGCACTATCTTTAACCTCTTCAGGACGCAGGGCATATGGATACGCCCTGCATTCCGAGTCCTTAAGGACGCAGGGCGTATCCATACGCCCGTGGGAATTCCGGTCCCCACCGCTAGCCGGATGGGGACCGGAGTCGGATGCCTGCTGAAATCGTTCAGCAGGCATCCCGGCATATCGCCCAGGGGGGTCATTATGCCCCCCCCATGTCGGCGATGGCCGCAGATCGCTGGACAATTCAGTCCAGCGATCTGCGGCGATTCCGGGTCAATCGGGTCTCCAGTGACCCAGTTACCCGGAATTACATGGCTTCCTAAATGCGACATGCCCCCCCGATTAAAATTTGGTCTCAAAAAGCCAAATATGACTCCTTCTCTTCTGAGCATTGTAGTTCACCCGTAGTGCACTTCAGGCCAACTTATGGGGTACCTCCATACTCAGAAGAGATGGGGTTACAAATTTTGGGGGGATTTTCTGCTGTTAACCCTTGCAAAAATGTGAAATTTGGGGGGAAACACATTTTTGTGAAATTTTTTTATTTATTTTTTTACATATGCAAAAGTCGTGAAACACCTGTGGGGTATTAAGGCTCACTTTATTCCTTGTTACGTTCCTCAAGGGGTCTAGTTTCCAATATGGTATGCCATGTGTTGTTTTTTTTTGCTGTTCTGGCACCATAGGGGCTTCCTAAATGCAACATGCCCCCCAAAAACCATTTCAGAAAAACGTACTCTCCAAAATCCCCTTGTCGCTCCTTTGCTTCTGAGCCCTCTACTGCGCCCGCCGAACACTTTACATAGACATATGAGGTATGTCCTTACTCGAGAGAAATTGGGCTACAAATATAAGTATAAAGTTTCTCCTTTTACCCCTTGTAAAAATTCAAAAATTGGGTCTACAAGAACATGCGAGTGTAAAAAATGAAGATTGTGAATTTTCTCCTTCACTTTGCAGCTATTCCTGTGAAACACCTAAAGGGTTAAATCGCTGACAGTAGGGTGTAGTTTTTATAATGGGGTAATTTGTGGGGTATTTCTAATATAAAGACCCTTCAAATCCACTTCAAACCTGAACTGGTCCCTGAAAAAAAGCGAGTTTCAAAATTTCAAAAAACAATCTCGGAATCAGAATGATAACTAAAAGCATTCCAGAGTTATTAATGTTTAAAGTGACAGTGGTCAGAATTGCAAAAACGTCCGAGTCCTTAAGGTGAAAAAGGGCTAAGTCCTTAAGGGGTTAAACTATCCCATTTCTGTGTGCATTCTCCTATTATTCATTACTATATGCATTGTTTCTGAGCTGCAATATTGCTCAATGTGTTATCCTGGTTCATCACATCACATCTGTGTCCATATTACACAATAATGTCATTATTATTATACTATTGTGGCATCATTTCCAAGATGGAGTGGATTACTCACTATTAGGAGGGGTTTACACTGTGGACTCTCCAGATGGATGAAATCTGCCCCACGACCAGATGTTGGTAGGTAGGAAATAGGCAAATGCAACACTTAGCATTTTTAGGTTTGGCATTTTTTTCCCTGACCCGTTGTTTTGCTGGAATTTGGCAGTTTTGCCAAAAACACCACAGAGAAGTAGAAATGCATAGCTGGGCTACAATAGGCAGTGTATAGATGGCTGGTTATGCTGTTTACCTAACAAAGAGTTAATTAGTGATATTCAGCAGCACTAGTTAACTTTTTCCTTGCTAGGCTGGTGCATAGCACTTAGCCAAGCAAGGGCTTTCAGTAAACCAGCAAACTATATACATCACTGTTTTCACTGTAAATTCTTGCTGGGCAAAAGATATACGATGTATATCTCCTGCTCAGCATCAGCTGTGAAGAGACAACTAAGCCCTGCAAGAAGCAGGGACTCCTGTCAATACAGTGATGGAAGTCCCGGCTCCTGTAAAGTATACATTGGTGTGCTAGGTTCTGCTGTATACTATATGGCTGGCAGAGCTATGCTATGCATCACTAGTTACCTCCTTACACTCCATGAGTCAGATGCGGGGGGCCATGGTTCCCTAAAAGCAGCAAAAAGCTGCCACAGGGTACAAAATGGGATGTTTCCACATATCTGACAAACCCAAATGCAGGAAAAAGCTGTGGCAGTTTTTCTGGCTTTTTTTCTGGTGGGAAAAAAAAAAACGAAAACCTAGCCTCATACAATACATTTTTGCAAATGTACATGCACATTTTTCATAATACTTAAAGTGCTGTAACTTGCATATAAAGTTCAATTTTAATTAGAAATATAAATAAAGACATATGAATTGTGCACAATATTTAAGTGTCATCACATACATAATAATAAAAAATCTTAATTGTCAACATAAATACAAAATGTATCATTTCAGTGTTACCGTGCATGGGAAATGGTGCAAATACACATAAAATGCATATAAACTTCTGTTAGGGTGATTATTATGGTCTCCCCAATACTCCCCATACAATGTTAATTTAATGCCCAATCTTCATTTCTTTAACCACTTAGGGACCCAGGGCATAAAGGTACTTTACTCCCTGGTACTTGAGGACCCAGGGTGTACCTGTACGCCTGTGGGAATTTCGGTCTCTGCAGTGCACCGGGCGTGGACCGGGTTGACTGCTAAAATCTATCAGCAGGCACCCCATCAGACCACCCATGTCTACGATTTCCGAGCCCCCCCCCCCCCCCCATGTCTACGATTTATGAATTCACACCGGCGAATTGCGGCAATTCCGGTCATACGGGTCACGTGGGACCCGATGACCCAGAGATACATGGTGATCGGGGGCGATTTTTTGGTTGTTGTTTTATAACGGTGTGTGACTTATAATCACACACCGTTTTATAAAGTATACACCAAACACACACACACTACATACTTCCCCGCCGACCCCACCCCCACCCCACGACACTGTAGAATAAAGGTTATGGCTCGCCGGGCATTTTTGGCAGAGGAGGCAAACGCTTTACTTGCCTCCGACTCCGAGTCTGCCAGTGAGGATGAGGAAGATCCTACTTTCCTGTGTTCTTCCTCATCCTCCTCATCATCCAGCACTGATGACGAATCCCCTGTACGGCAGTGGAGATGCGGCCAGGCAAGGCCACGCACCCCCCATGAAAGTGACCCAGTGGCTGACACTAGTACGAGCGTCCATGCCGCTCGTAATAGGAGTCTGACCCCCAGACAAGTGTAATGGAGCCCCCTTCCGGTGAGCCTGTCTGGAGACCCCAAGAGAGATATCAGCCACGGATTCCTGAGTTTGTTGGCGATTCAGGAATCCGGATTGACATGGCCGGATACACTGAAATTGACTATTTTAGTTACTTTTTTTGTGACAGCTTTGTCAATCTAATGGTGGAGCAAAAAAACGTGTATGCCCAGCAGTTCATTGCCCACCACCCTGATTCTTTTTTGTCAAGGTCCAATGAATGGTACGCCATTGATGCAGCCAAAATTAGGACATTTTGGGGCCTCGTGCTGCATATGGGCCTGGTCAAAAAACCCAGTGTCAGACAGTACTGGAGCGGGGATGTCCTCTACCAGACCCCGCTTTACTGTATGGTCATGACACGGAAGCAGTTCAAGGACATTCGGAAATGCCTCCACTACACTGATAATGCGGCATGTCACCCCCCCCCCCCGCATGATCCTGCCTATGATTGGCTTTACAAAGTGAGGCCGGTCATCAATCACTTTGGGGCCAAATTTTTGGAGGCCTACGTACCCTTCAGGGAGCTCTCAGTAGATGAGTCTCTTATCAGTTTTAAGGGGAGACTCATCTTCCACCAGTATATTCCCTCGAAGTGGGTATGGCGTGAAACTTCACAAACTTTGTGAGAGTACCTCCGGATACACTTACAAGTTTAGGGTATATGAGGGAAATGATTCCCATATTGAACCCCCCAGAATGTCCCCCTACTCGGGGTGTTAGCGGAAAAATCGTTTGGGACCTGGTGCACCCATTGCTGGATAAGGGTTACCACCTTTACATGGATAACTTTTATACCAGCATCCCTCTGTTCACATCCCTTGCTGCCAGATCCACGTCCGCTTGTGGGACCATGCGGAAGAATCAGAGAGGCCTCCCTCTAAATTTTGTTAAGACACCTATGCCCAAGGATAAGAGGGATGTCCTTATGCTGACCACTATTCATGGCAACGGCAGCTCACCTGTCCCTGTGCGAGGTACCACAACAATGGTCCTCAAGCCCGTTTGTATTCTGCACTACAATCGGTATATGGGGGGAGTTGATCTCTCTGATCAAATCCTCAAGCCATACAACACCATGCGCAAAACACGGGTATGGTACAAAAAAAGTTGTGGTCTACTTGGTACAGGATGCTATGTACAACTCTTTTGTACTCTCCCAACATGCTGGCAACATAGGGACATACCTTCAGTTCGAAGAAGAAGTCCTAAAGGCCCTGATGTTTGGCGACCGGGAAAGAGCAGGCCGGAGTTCCCAAGTTATAGGTCCCAGGCCAACACTTTCCAGGTGAAGTCCCCCACACTGGAAAGAAGGCAGGATCCTAGAAAAAATGCAGAGTGTGTCACAGGAGGGGGATACGGAAGGACACCACCACTCAATGTGACACTTGCCCCGATTTTTGCTTTTCTGGCACCATAGGGGCTTCCTAAATGTGACATGCCCCCCAAAAACCATTTCAGCAAAATTTGCTTTCCAAAAGCCAAATGTGACTCCTTCACTTCTGAGAATTGTAGTGTGCCAGCAGAGCACTAGACGTCCACACATGGGGTATTTCCATACTCAAAAGAGATGGGGTTACAAATTTTGGGGGGCATTTTTTTATATTAAGCCTTGTAAAAAAGTAAAATGTGGGGGAAAACTAGCATTTTAGTGAAAAAAAAACATTCGTCAAACACCTGTGGGGTGATAAGGCTCACTGTACCCTTTGTTACATTCCTTGAGGGGTGTAGTTTCCAAAATAATATGCCATGTGGGTTTTTTCTTTTTTGCTGTTCTGGCACCATAGGGGCTTCTTAAATGTGACATGCCCCCAGAAAAACTCACTCTCCAAAATACCACTGTCGCTCCTTCCCTTCTGAGCCATAGTGCACCCACAGAGCATTTGACATAAACATATGAGGTATTTCCTTACTCGAGAGAAATTCAAAACTGGGTAAAAATTCAAAGCTGGGTCTACAAGAACATGCAAGTGTAAAAAATGAAGATTTTGAATTTTTTCCTTCAATTTGCTGCTATTCCTGTGAAACACCTAAAGGGTTAACAAACTTTTTGACTGTCATTTTGAATACTTTGAGGGGTGTAGTTTTTATAATGGGGTCTTTTATGGGGTATTTCTAATAAGAAGGCCCTTCAAATCCACTTTAAAACTGAACTGGTCCCTGAAAAATTTCGATTTTGAAAATTTTGTGAAAAAATTAAAAATGCTGCTGTAATCTGAAGCCCACTGATGTCTTCCAAAAGTAAAAACATGTCAACTTTATGATGCAGACATCAATTAGACATATTGTATATGTGATTCAATATATAATTTATTTTGAATATCCACTTTCCTTATAAGCAGAGCTTCAAAGTTTAAAAATGCAACATTTTCAATTTTTTCATCAAATTTAGGAATTTTTCATCAAGAAATTATTCATGTATCGATGAAATTTTACCACTAACATAAAGTAGAATATGACATGAAAAAACAATCTCAGAATCAGAATGAAAGGTAAAAGCATCCCAGAGTTATTAATGCTTAAAGTTTCAGTGGTCAGATGTGCAAAAAATGGCCGGGTCCTTAAGGTGAAAATGGGATGGGTCCTTAAGGGGTTAAAATAAAAATGTTCTACTGTACTAGGACATATTTCTGCACCAAAAACTGTATGACCCCAATTTTGTATTGTAACAAATAGACAGAGATACGTTTCCATTTTGATCCAGGAATGAGTATTTTGAATGAGCTAATACACTGCCTTGGTGCTTCATTGCTTTTTTTAATGTCCAAGCACCATCTTGTGGGCAAAGCTGAAAAAGACAAATTCAAATTGGAAAGTTCACACTTTGAAACCACCTGTTTTAGAACTGTACATCAACATAGAAAAACAACCCCTAAGGCCAGCTCACACGGCAGAATGTCCATGCAGAATTCTGCATTCATCTTCCGCACAGAAATTCTGATGCTCCGTTCACACAGCAGAATTTCTGATTCTGGCAGCCGAAAAAAACATTGAACATGTTCAATGTTTTTGCAGATTCCACAAGGAAATACATTGCCGTCTATGAGATGGTGCATTTCCAAGTGGTCCTAAAACTGGTATGTTCTGCCGGCATCCGCTGTCTGTGGAATGTCCGCATGGAGATTTTGCTTTCGGACATTCCACCACGTAAACATGGCATAAAAGATTCATCTTTGGTTAAGTGAAGCACCAACTTTATAACCACACCCAATTTTTATATTTACTTATATAACTGTACAATTTACTTATATAACTGCTCAGTATAACTGATCTTGTCTGTATTCTAGAGATGAGTGAAATTATAGTGAAAACAAAATTATATAGTTTATTATGTTTTCCTGCTTTTAATTTTTTTTTACCCCTTCATGACCCAGCCTATTTTGATTTGTCACTTACGTTTTCTTCCTCCTCACATTCTAAGACCCATAACTTTTTTATTTTTCCACTGACAAAGTTGTATTAGGGCTTATTTTTAGTGGAACAAGTTGTACTTTTCTATGGTGTAGTTTATTTTATTATATAATGTATTGTGAAGTGAGAAGATTTTCTGGGATGTGATGTGAGCAAAAATAAGCAATTTTGGTGTTTGGGTTTTTTTTTTTTTTGTGTCTATGCGACATACCACATACATTTATTTTATCATTTTTATAGTGTTTTATTTAACCCCTTCCCGCAGAATGTCATATATAAACGCTGGGTTGTGCAGTGCGTTCGCGCATCCCGGCGTTTATAAATGACACTCAGTTAACCCGGCGATGCGCAGCATCGCACGGGTTAACTGGCAGAAGTCCCGCTGTTTCCAGCAGGGGACAACTTCTGCTTCACCCCCAGGACCATCAATTGATGGTCCTGGTCAGCGATCACTGTGATTGGTCCCTGTGGACCAATCACAGTGATCTGGGGTGAAAGTTCAGATCCCCCGCACTGCCCGCTCCTGGAAGTCGGGCAGAACGGGGGACGAAGGCTGCAGGGGCTCGCAGGGACCTGCGGCACACGGGGGGAACATGTGGGGACCGGCGGACTTACCTGGAGCAGCGGCAGGACCGAGGATCAGCGGCAGGACCGGCCACGTGGACGAGCAGCGACGGGACCAGCAGGTAAGTATGTAGTCCTCAGAGGCAGCAGTGAAGATCTTCACTGCTGCTTCTAGAAGTCTGAAAACTACAACTCCCAGCATGCCTAGACAGCCTTTGGCTGTCTGGGCATGCTGGGAGTTGTAGTTTTGCAACATCTGGAGGGCCCCAGTTTGGAGACCATTGTATAATGGTCTCCAATCTGTGCTCTTCCAGCTGTTGCAAAACTACAACTCCCAGCATGCACTGACTGTCCAGGCATGCTGGGAGTTTTAGTTAAGCAACATCTGGCCCTTCAGATGTTGCCGAACTACAACTCCCAGCATGCCCTTCAGCTGTCTGGGCATGCTGGGAGTTGTAGTTTTGCAACAGCTGGAGACACACTGGTTGGGAAACATTGTTTCTAACTCAGTGTTTCCTAACCTGTGTGCCTCCAGCTGTTGCAAAACTATAACTCCCAGCATGCACTAAAAGACCATGCATGCTGGGAGTTGTAGTTTTGCAACATCTGGAGGGCCCCAGTTTGGAGACCGTTGTATAATGGTCTCCAATCTGTGCTCTTCCAGCTGTTGCAAAACTACAACTCCCAGTATGCACTGACTGTCCAGGCATGCTGGGAGTTTTAGTTCAGCAACATCTGGCCCTTCAGATGTTGCCGAACTACAACTCCCAGCATGCCCTTCAGCTGTCTGGGCATGCTGGGAGTTGTAGTTTTGCAACAAATGGAGACACACTGGTTGGGAAACATTGTCTGTTTCTAACTCAGTGTTTCCTAACCTGTGTGCCTCCAGCTGTTGCTAAACTATGACTCCCAGCATGCACTAACAGACCATGCATGCTGGGAGTTGTGGTTTTGCAACAGCTGATGCAAGCCCCCCCCCCCCCCCCCGCCCCGCCACCCCCGTGAATGTACAGGGTACATTCACATGGGCGAGGCTTTTACAGTGGGTTTCTCGCATCTTGAGATGCAGCTAATTTTGCGCTGGGAAACTCGCTGTAATCCCCCGCCCATGTGACTGTACCCTAAAAACACTACACTACACTAACACAAAATAAAACAAAAAGTTAAAAACACTACATATACACATACCCTTACACAGCCCCCCTCCCCCAATAAGAACGTCCGGTACACCACTGTTTCCAAAACGGAGCCTCCAGCTGTTGAAAAACAACAACTCCCAGTATTGTCGGACAGCCGTTGACTGTCCAGGCATGCTGGGAGTTTTGCAACAGCTGGAGGCACCCTGTTTGGGAATCACTGGCGTAGAATACCCCTATGCAAATCCCTAATTTAGGCCTCAAATGCACATGGCGCTCTCACTTTGGAGCCCTGTCGTATTTCAGGGCAACAGTTTAGGGCGACATATGGGGTATCGCTGTACTCGGGAGAAATTGCGTTACAAGGTTTGGGGGGCTTTTTCTTCTTTAACCCTTCGTGAAAAGGAAATGTTGGAGTCTACACCAGAATGTTAGTGTAAACATTTTTTATTTTTTACACTAACATGCTGATGTTGCCCTATACTTTACATTTTCACAAGAGGTAAAAGGGAAAAAAGCCCCCCAAAATTTATAACGCAATTTCTCCCGACTACAGAGATACCCCATATGTGAGCGCAAAGTGCTCTGGGGGCGCACAACAAGGCCCAGAAGGGAGAGCGCACCATGTACATTTGAGGTGATTTGCACAGGGGTGGCTGATCGTTACAGCGGTTTTGACAAACGCAAAAAAAACAAAACCCCACATGTGACCCCATTTCGGAAACTACACCCCTCACGGAATGTAATGAGGGGTGCAGTGAGAATTTACCCCCCACAGGTGTCTGACGGATCTTTGGAACAGTGGTCCATGAAAATGGTGGTCCATGAAAACTTGTACAGCCCACTGTTCCAAAGATCTGTCAGACACCAGTGGGGGGCAAATGCTCACTGTACCCCTTGTTACGTTCCTCAAGGGGTCTAGTTTCCAAAATGGTATGCCATGTGTGTTTTTTTTGCTGTTCTGGCACCATAGGGGCTTCCTAAATGCGACATGCTCCCCGAGCAAAATTTGCTCTCAAAAAGCCAAATATGACTCCTTCTCTTCTGAGCATTGTAGTTCGCCCATAGTGCACTTCAGGTCAACTTATGGGGTACCTCCATACTCAGAAGAGATGGGGTTACAAATTTTGGGGGGTATTTTCTGCTATTAACCCTTGCAAAAAGGTGGAATTAGGGGGGAAACACACATTTTAGTGGAAATTATTTTATTTTTTTTTACATATGCAAAAGTCGTGAAACACCTGTGGGGTAATAAGGCTCACTTTATTCCTTGTTACGTACCTCAAGGGGTCTAGTTTCCAAAATGGTATGCCATGTGAGGGTTTTTTGCTGTTCTGGCACCATAAGGGCTTCCTAAATGCAACATGCCCCCCAAAAACCATTTCAGAAAAACGTACTCTCCAAAATCCCCTTATCGCTCTTTCCCTTCTGAGCCCTCTACTGCGCCCGCCGAACAATTTACATAGACATATGAGGTATGTGCTTACTCGAGAGAAATCAGGCTACAAATATAAGTATACATTTTCTCCTTTTACCCCTTGTAAAAATTTAAAAATTGGGTCTACAAGAACATGCGAGTGTAAAAAATGAAGATTGTGAATTTTCTCCTTCACTTTGCTTCTACTCCTGTGAAACACCTAAAGGGTTAAAATGATGACTGAATGTCATTTTGAATACTTTGGGGGGTGCAGTTTTTATAATGGGGTCTTTTGTGGGGTATTTCTAATAAGAAGACCCTTCAAATCCACTTCAAACCTGAACTGGTCCCTGAAAAATAGTGAGTTTGAAAATTTTGTGAAAAATTGGAAAATTGCTGCTGAACTTTGAAGCCCTCTGGTGTCTTCCAAAAGTAAAAACTCGCCACTTTTATGATGCAGACATAAAGTAGACATATTGTATATGTGAATAAAAAATTTTTTTATTTGTAATATACATTTTCCTTACAAGCAGAGAGCTTCAAAGTTAGAAAAATGCAAAATTTTCAAATTTTTCATCAAATTTTTGGATTTTTCACAAGGAAAGGATGCAAGTTACCACAAAAATTTACCACCATGTTAAAGTAGAATATGTCACGAAAAAACAATCTCGGAATCAGAATGATAACTAAAAGCATTCCAGAGTTATTAATGTTTAAAGTGACAGTGGTCAGATGTGCAAAAAACGCTCTGGTCCTTAAGGCCAAAATGGGCTTGGTCCTGAAGGGGTTAAAAAATGTGAAAAGGGTGTGATTAACATTTTTTATTGAGGGATTTTTCTTATATATTTAACACCTTAAAGGACATCTGCAGCAAAAAAAAACTACTTATCCCCTATCCACAGGATAGGGGATAAGTGTTTGATTGCGGGGGGTCAGAATACTGGGACCCCCCTGCGATCTCCTTCATGGGGCCACGGCTCTGCCATGGCTCTCCCGTGCAGGAGGCGTGCCGGACACAGCGTGACATTGTGGCCATCACGCCTCCTCCATGTAGTTCTATGGGTGAGGCGGGGAGGCAGAGAGGTGGACACTACGCGCATTAGCCACTTACATAGAGCAGCAATGTTCGGCCCCGTTTGGGAGATCGCGGGGGGTAATTAGTTTTTTGCTGAAAATGTCCTTTAAGGACCAAGGGCGTACAGGTGACGTCCTGGTACTTAATGACCAAGGGCGTACCTGTATGCCCATGGAAATTCCGGTCCACGACGCTTGCCAGGTGGGGACTGGTGCGAGATAGCTGCTGATCAGCAGGCACCCTGTGCAAACCCCTCGGGGGTCCTGATCAATTCAGATCAGCGATTTGCGGCAATTCTGGGTCAATCGGGTCCCCGGTGACTTGGTGACCCAGAAAAAAAGGGTGAAAGGTGCCATCCATGATGACACCTATCACCCTTTAGCAGCAGGAGTGAGGTGGCACTGGTGCCATCTCAAGATTATCCTGATTCGTTGGCCGCTACTCGCTGATGAATCCGGACTCCTGCTGTGGGGGTGTCCCTAATGGCACTCGCTCTGCCCCTATTCCGGAGGGCAAGAGCGGGTGCCGGGAGTCTTTGCCTGGCGTGGGGGCCTCGGGAGTGAGGCGGCAGGCAGGCAGGAGGACAGAGAGCAGCAGCAGGCTGGCTGCTGTTGCTTAGCAACAACTCACTAAGGCTCACTGTACCCCTTGTTACGTTCCTTGATGGGTGTAGTTTCCAAAATAGTATGCTATGTGTTTTTTTTGTTTTTTGTTTTTTTGCTGTCCTGGCACCATAGGGGCTTCCTAAATGGGACATGCCCCCCAATAACCATTTCAGCAAAATTCACTCTCCAAAATCCCATTGTCGCTCCTTCCCTTCTGAGCCCTCTAGTGAACCCACAGAGCACTTTACATCCACATATGAGGTATTTCCTTACTCGAAAGAAATTGGGTTACAAAATTTTGGGGGATTTCTCTCCTTTTACCCCTTGTAAAAATTCAAAACTGGGTCTACAAGAACACGCGAGTGTAAAAAAAATGAAGATTTTTTATTTTCTCCTTCACTTTGCTGCTATTCCTTTGAAACACCTAAAGGGTTAACACACTTTATGAATGTCATTTTAAATACTTTGAGGGGTGCAGTTTTTATAATGGGGTCATTCATGGGGTATTTCTAATATGAAGGCCCTTCAAATACACTTCAGAACTGAACTGGTACCTGAAAAAATTCAGATTCTAAAATGTTGTGAAAAATTTGAAAATTGCTGCTGAACTTTGAAGCCCTCTGATGTTTTTTAAAAGTAAAAACCTGTCAACTTTATTATGAAAATATAAAGCAGACATATTGTATATGTGAATCAATATATAATTTATTCGGGATGTTCATTTTCCTTACAAGCAGAGAGCTTCAAAGTTAGAAAAATGCAAATGTTTCAAATTTTTCACCAAGAAATGATGCAAGTATTGATGAAAATGTACCACTATTTTTAAGTAGAATATGTCACAAAAAAAGCAATCTCGGAATTAAATTAATAAATAATAGCATCCCAGAGTGATTAATGCTTAAAGTGACAGTGATCAGATGTGCAAAAAATGCTCTGATCCTTAAGGTGAATATGGGCTTGGTCATTAAGGGGATAAAGAAAAAATGTTACAATTTTTTTTTTGCTATATCATTACATTGATTTATGTTATCTGCCCTCTATTGCTACAGCCTGCCAAAGGCAATCTGCAGCAATCACAGAGCCAGGGAATACACAGAGGGATAGCTAAGGCCTCTGGCTTCCCCAGCAACCCATCAGCACCCCGTGATTGCCTACCGTATTTTTCGCCGTATAAGAATCACTTTTTCTTCCCCAAAACTGGGGGGGAAAAGTCGGTGCGTCTTATACGGCGAATACACCCCTATCGCGGCTGTCCCTGCGGCCATCAACGGCCGTGACCTGCGGCTAATACAGGACATCACCGATCGCGGTGATGCCCTGTATTAACCCTTCAGATGCGCCGATCAAAGCTGACTGCCGCGTCTGAAGGGAAAGTGACACTAACCTGGCTGTTCAGTCAGGCTGTTCGGGACCGCCGCGATTTCACCGCGGCAGTCCTGAGCAGCCCGACTGAATAGCCGGGTTAGTGCTTACAGGACACCGGGAGGGACCTTACCTGCCTCCTCGATGTCTTCTCCGTTCAGGGTTCCCCTGTATGGCCGGCGCTCTCCTTCCTCATCATCACGTCTTTGCGTACGTGCGTCGGCGTGTGTAACGACGTGATGACAGCGACGGAGAGCGAGGATACCCGGCCGGCAGCAGAGACGTTCCTGAGCGACGGGGACACGGCGACAGCGATGGAGCGACATCCAGGGCAGCGGTGACGGGTCCGGAGTGGCGGGGACACGTGAGTATTACCTCCTATGCAGTGGTCTTCAATCTGCGGACCTCCAGATGTTGCAAAATTACAACTCCCAGCATGCCCGGACAGCCGTTGGCTGTCTGGGAATGCTGGGAGTTGTAGTTTTGCAACATCTGGAGGTCCGCAGGTTGAAGACCACTATTGGGTTCAAAATCTTTATTTTTTTAGATTTTGCACCTATAAATTGGGTGCGTCTTATATGCCGGTGCGTCTTATAGGGCGAAAAATACGGTATATGTTCATTGTGGGTCGGAAAGGGGTTAAACCATGCAAAAAAATTCTTGCATTGCCATATTCTGATCTTATATATGATAACTTTTTGTTTTTATGTCTTCAAAGCTGTATGAACGCAAATTTTTTTTGTGTAGTGATTTGTAGTCTTTATTGGTGCCATTTTGGGGTAGATCAAAGTTTTTGATTGCTTTTTGATCTCCATATGGGTCACTGATGTTCAATGTCACCTGATAATAGCAGTCAGTCCCTGCAGTCCTTTCAAAAATCTAAAAGGAGATTGGGGGGCTCACACTAAGGCTAAGTTTCCATTTGTTTTTTTTTCTGGCAGTTTTTGGAAAACGGCCACTGCAGTTTTTGAGCCAAAGTCAGAAGTGGATCCATAAGGGAGGAGAAGTGTAAGTCCTTCCTTTATATGTCCTATTCCTTTTGAATACACTTCTGGCTTTGGCTCAAAAACTGCAGTGGCAGTATTCCAAAAACTGCCAGAAAAAAACAAGTGGAAACTTAGCCTCATAGATGTGGAAAAAATATGTACCGAGGTTTCTTCGTTACACATAACCCACGTGTCAATTAGTGGAAGAAGTAAAAGAAATGGATGCAGACCTCAAGGTAGATATTTGTATGTGAAATGTGGTGTATAATTGTAAGAGTAGGAAATAGTTGGGATAGGACTGGCTGTATATATATAACAGTATTTTATTAAATTACACAGAATAGTCCAAGCAGGGCCCTTGCTATGGACTAGACAACATACAAATTAATGCAATGATAATATACCATATTAAATAAATTAATTAATTAATTAATAAAAAAGATTTAAAAAAAAAAAGATTTATAAAAAAAATGTAAAAAAAATTTATAGAAAATAATTAATAGTAAAAATAATTAGTCCATATAGCAGCCACCTATTGGATAGGAGTTATTAGTCTGTTGTTGACCGAATATCAGTAGACTTTGGCCATAGCTTTTGGCAGATTAGTATAGCGAGTGTTCTTATTTCAATGATTGTAACACATGGTGTCAGAGTTAGTATCGTAAGTTGCAACAAAGGTTAATAGTTGTAGGTATATAGATAGTTGTTGGTGCTTCTGCACCACTCACCGCTCCGTATCCCTGAGATGGTAACCCCTGATGTGCTGGGCTCCGTGGCACGGACTGTCTCTGCTCGGCGGCTGGCCTGGTGCGTCTGTGCAGTAAAGTCTCAGGGTTCCTCCGATGGTGTGGAGAGTTTTGCAGCAAGCAGCTGTGGTGAGTGGACGCAGGCAGTGATGATCCAAATACCGTGTATGGACGGTGTTCACTTGGTGGAGTGAGCACTTCCTGGTTCATCTCAAACAGTGGTCCCTATTGAAGGGGGTTCCAGCTGTTGCAAGTCTGGATAACTTGAATTGGATCCTATAGGTGGTCAATATGGTAGGGTAGAGTGCTAGACGCGTTTCGGGGAGACCCCTTTTTCAATAGCTCAGCTATTGAAAAAGGGGTCTCCCTGAAACGCGTCTAGCACTCTACCCTACCATATTGACCACCTATAGGATCCAATTCAAGTTATCCAGACTTGCAACAGCTGGAACCCCCTGCAATAGGGACCACTGTTTGAAACGAACCAGGAAGTGCTCACTCCACCAAGTGAACGCCGTCCATACACGGTATTTGGATCATCACTGCCTGCGTCCACTCACCACAGCTGCTTGCTGCAAAACTCTCCACACCATCGGAGGAACCCTGAGACTTTACTGCACAGACGCACCAGGCCAGCCGCCGAGCAGAGACAGTCCGTGCCACGGAGCTTAGCACATCAGGGGTTACCATCTCAGGGATACGGAGCGGTGAGTGGTGCAGAAGCACCAACAACTATCTTTCTACCTACAACTATTAACCTTTGTTGCAACTTACGATACTAACTCTGACACCATGTGTTACAATCATTGAGATAAGAACACTCGCTATACTAATCTGCCAAAAGCTATGGCCAAAGTCTACTGATATTCGGTCAACAACAGACTAATAACTCCTATCCAATAGGTGGCTGCTATATGGACTAATTATTTTTATTATTAATTATTTTCTATAAGTTTGTATTTATTTATTTTATTTTATTTATTATTAATTTATTTATTTATTATGGTACATTATCATTGCATTAATTTGTATGTTGTCTAGTCCATAGCAAGGGCCCTGCTTGGACTATACTGTGTAATTTAATAAATTACTGTTATATGTACAACCAGTCCTATCCCAACTATTTCCTACTCTTACAATTATACACCACATTTCACATACAAATATATACCTTGAGGTCTGCATCCATTTCTTTTACTCCTTTCAGAAATCTGCTTTAAAATCTGGTGTACTACATGCAGATATTGGTGCAAATGTTTTTTTTTTTTTTTTTGCCAGTATGATCTCTGCTTGCTATCCTTCCTTCTACGAAATATGTTGGGAAAAATGCATGAAATTTCACCATAGAGGAAGTTATGTTGTCTGTAAGAGAGTTACATATGAGTGACACCATAGATGTGGAAAAGTGTGTAATGAAAGTCTGATTCACAATGTGTCATATTTACCGATAGAAACAGCAAGACAAAGACCAGATAAGAGACTGACACATTGAATGCATGGCATTTTTTTTTTTGTTAAATAATTTTTGATCAGTGTTTCAGCCTAATATTAATATAGGACATTTCAAGGATCAGACGTCAACTTTAATGGTCTGTAAAACTCCATTTTGATGTTTAATACTAAAGATTTAACTATATTGTAATGGTGAATTTCTTTTTTTTTTACCCCTTAGAAAGATAGATAGATAGATTAAGAAGTAGTACCACACAGAAAGAACCAAGGCCCCAAAGGAATATCAGCCAAAAATGTCATATACATAAATAATTATTGGAGGCAAAACACTGTACATACAAGGGTAATATATTTTACTCTATACACCCCCCTAGATTTTCAGTTTTGATAAACATGTCACAAAGGTGGGAGAGGGTTAACAGAAGAATATGAAACAATCTAAACATTAAGAAAAAAAATCACAAAGAACTAGTTCTTAAATGCAGCCACCACTCCCCTTGACCCAGAGTTTAAAGGGGTACTCTGCTACCGACATCCTACCCCCTATCCAAAGGATCAGACACCCCCCATGATCTCCAGGCTGGCGCCCCTGCATTCTGATCATTTTTGTTCAGAACGCCGGGTTCGGGCAGCCATGGTCATGATGTCACACCGTCATGCTCCCTCTCATAGATATGAATGGAGGGGGCATGACATCACAAGCACGGCTGCAGAACAAAAATTATCAGAATGCCGGGGTGCCGGCCCAGAGATTGGGGGGGCCTCAGTGGCCAGACCCCCACGATCAAACATCTTATCCCCTATCCTTTGGATAAGGGATAAGAGATCCAGGAGCAGAGTACCCCTTTAAGGCTACCTACTTGAGCCTTCAATGAGGTTTGGAGGACTTGGCTGCCAGGGACACGGATTGTGTTTCGAGAGCACTCAAATAGAGTATTGGTGCAGGACAGCAGGCCACAATCTGTCACAGAAGCCCCAGGAGAAAGTAGCATGGTCGTCTAGTCAGGTCAGTATCAGGATGGCATGTCAGAACAAAATCAGTTAACAAAATAATAACCAGGGATAGTCCATAGGTCAAAAGCAAGGAGGTTGTATTCATGCCAAAAACAGCAGCCACGGGGTTAAGCGGTTAAATGGGCACTATGAGTTGGCACAACTTTTACAATGTCCCAGAGCATGTAAAGTTGACATTTGCTAATGTGCTTCATTTAGCAAAATCTCTTTTTATTTAAGAAATGTAACCATATTATTCTGACCACTAGGTGTCCTCCTTTCCTTTCCAGTAAAAATAGGAGAGCGGACATGAAGCTCATTTGTTCACAGTACTAAATCATATACATTTATCAAAAAAGTAAATTAAACTTACTTCACTGAGGGTAGTGCAACAACCATTATTCCCTTCAGGCCGGTATCTCTTATATTTTTTCGCCTTGTGCTCTGACCTACTGATGTTTGCTTCACTCTCTCAATCTTCGCTGCACACGGAAAGAGTTTCCCAGAAAAAATTATTTTTTAATTAGTATTTTAGTTTTTAGACATTAATTGTTGGCACTTCAAAAGACTAAAACAATATAACCATACAGATCCAACACATATCGGGGCTTAACCCCTTCCTCAGGGATGGTACAAAAAAGTTTCCTCACATACCATGATGATCCGCTTCACTAATGACCTCAAATGACCTCCTCAGACCTCTTCATGTGACCTGAAATACCTTTTTGGGGTTTTATTAAAATCACTGGGAACCGATGAATTTAATTTAAATATATAAAAACTTTGGATTTTACATAGAATAGAAAATGTCCATAGATTTTGTGCACTTGTTCTATAGGAATTGCTTTAAAGGGGTAGTCCAGTGGTGAAAAACTTATCCCCTATCCTAAGGATAGGGGATAAGTTTGAGATCGCGGGGGGTCCGACCGCTGGGGCCCCCTGCGATCTCTCTGTACGGGGCCCCGGCTCTCCGCCGAGATAGCGGGTGTCGACCCCCGCACGAGGCGGCGGCCGACACGCCCCCTCAATACATCTCTATGGCAGAGCCGGAGATTGCCGAAGGCAGCGCTTCGGCTCTGCCATAGAGTTGTATTGAGGGGGCGTGTCGGCCGCCGCCTCGTGCGGAGGTCGACACGCCCCTTCCAGCGGGCTGTCGGGGCTCCGTACAGGAGATCGCGGGGGGCCCCAGGGGTCGGACCCCCCGCGATCTGCAACTTATCCCCTATCCTTAGGATAGGGGATAAGTTGCTCACCACTGAATCACCACTGGACTACTCCTTTAACCCCTTAAGGACCAAGGACGTACAGGTACGTCCTTGGTCCTGCTCCCGTGATATAACGTGGGGTTACACCAGCTGCTAATAACGCGCAGCGCCAATCGCGGCGCGCGCTATTAACCCTTTAGCCGCGCGCTCAGAGCTGAGCCGCACGGCTAAAAGTGAAAGTAAAAGCTGCCGGTTAACTCAGTGGGCTGTTCGGGATAGCCGCGGCGAAATTGCGGCATCCCGAACAGCTTACAGGACAGCGGGAGGGCCCCTACCTGCCTCCTTGCTGTCCGATCGCTGAATGACTGCTCAGTGCCTGAGATCCAGGCATGAGCAGTCAAGCATCAGAATCATCGATCACTGGTTTCCTATGAGAAACCAGTGATCAATGATGAAGATCAGTGTGTGCAGTGTTATAGGTCCCTATGGGAGCTATAACATTGCAAAAAAAAGTGAAAAAAAAAAGTGAATGAATATCATTTAACCCCTCCCCTATTAAAAGTTTGAATCACCCCCCTTTTCCCATAAAAAAACACAGTGTAAATAAAAATAAACATATATGGTATCACCACGTGCGGAAATGTCCGAATTATAAAAATATATCATTATTTAAACCGCTCGGTCAATGGCGTACGCGCAAAAATATTCCTAAGTCCAAAATAGAGCATTTTTGGTCACTTTTTATATAATTTAAAAATGAATAAAAAGCGATCAATAAGTCCCATCAATGCAAAACTGGTACCGTTAAAAACTTCAGATCACGGCGCAAAAAAATGAGCCCTCATACCGCCCCATACACGGAAAAATAAAAAAGTTATAGGGGTCAGAAGATGACAATTTTAAACGTATAAATTTTCCTGCATGTAGTTATGATTTTTTCCAGAAGTACGACAAAATCAAACCTATATAAGTAGGGTATCATTTTAATCGTATGGACCTACAAAATAAAGATAAGGTGTCATTTTTACCGACAAATGTACTACGTAGAAACGCAAGCCCCCAAAATTTACAAAACGGCTTTTTTCAATTTTGTCGCACAATTATTTTTTTTCCGTTTCACCGTCGATTTTTGGGCAAAATGACTGACGTCATTACAAAGTAGAATTGGTGGCACAAAAAATAAGCAATCATATGGATTTTTATGTGCAAAATTGAAAGAGTTATGATTTTTTAAAGGCAAGGAGCAAAAAACGAAAATGCAAAAACGGAAAAAACCCCGGTCCGTAGGGGTTAAGCAAGTCTGGGTTGCCCTCATAAAATTGTGCAAAAAGGCGAGACACACTATGTTTATTATATTTTTGTGTTTTATATTGAATCTATTGGAATTAATGTGTTTTCTCAAGGATAGCGATGTCCTTCCTAGGTACTGGAGGTCACATGTTGTCACGATGCCGGCTGGCAGGTAGTGGACCCTCTGTGCCAGAGAGGGATTGGCGTGGACCGTGCTAGTGGACCGGTTCTAAGCCACTACTGGTTTTCACCAGAGCCCGCCGCAAAGCGGGATGGTCTTGCTGCGGCGGTAGTGACCAGGTCGTATCCACTAGCAACGGCTCACCTCTCTGGCTGCTGAAGATAGGCGCGGTACAAGGGAGTAGGCAGAAGCAAGGTCGGACGTAGCAGAAGGTCGGGGCAGGCAGCAAGGATCGTAGTCAGGGGCAACGGCAGAAGGTCTGGAAACACAGGCAAGGAACACACAAGGAACGCTTTCACTGGCACTAAGGCAACAAGATCCGGCAAGGGAGTGCAAGGGAAGTGAGGTAATATAGGGAAGTGCACAGGTGATTACCCTAATTGGAACCACTGCGCCAATCAGCGGCGCAGTGGCCCTTTAAATCGCAGAGACCCGGCGCGCGCGCGCCCTAGGGAGCGGGGCCGCGCGCGCCGGGACAGAACAGACGGGGAGCGAGTCAGGTAGGGGAGCCGGGGTGCGCATCGCGAACGGGCGCTACCCGCATCGCGAATCGCATCCCGGCTGGCAGCGGGATCGCAGCGCCCCGGGTCAGAGGACGTGACCGGAGCGCTGCAGCGGAGAGAGTGAAGCGAGCGCTCCGGGGAGGAGCGGGGACCCGGAGCGCTCGGCGTAACAGTACCCCCCCCCTTGGGTCTCCCCCTCTTCTTGGAGCCTGAGAACCTGAGGAGCAGACTTTTGTCAAGGATGTTGTCCTCAGGTTCCCAGGATCTCTCTTCAGGACCACAACCCTCCCAGTCTACTAAAAAAAATTTTTTTCCTCTGACCTTTTTGGCAGCCAAAATTTCCTTGACCGAGAAGACGTCCGAGGAGCCGGAAACAGGAGTGGGAGGAACAGATTTGGGAGAAAAACGGTTGAGGATGAGTGGTTTGAGAAGAGAGACGTGAAAGGCATTAGGGATACGAAGAGAAGGAGGAAGAAGAAGTTTATAAGAGACAGGATTAATTTGACACAAAATTTTGAAAGGACCAAGATAGCGTGGTCCCAACTTGTAGCTAGGGACACGGAAGCGGACATATTTAGCGGAGAGCCATACCTTGTCTCCAGGGGAAAAAACGGGGGGAGCTCTTCTTTTCTTATCCGCGAACCTCTTCATGCGTGAAGAAGCCTGTAAGAGAGAATTTTGGGTCTCTCTCCATATAATGGAAAGATCACGAGAAATTTCATCCACAGCGGGCAGACCAGAGGGCAAAGGGGTAGGGAGGGGGGGAAGAGGGTGACGGCCGTACACCACGAAAAATGGGGATTTGGAGGAAGATTCAGAGACCCTGAAGTTATACGAGAATTCGGCCCATGGAAGGAGATCAGCCCAGTCATCCTGGCGGGAGGAAACAAAATGTCGCAAATAATCACCCAAGATCTGGTTAATTCTTTCTACTTGTCCATTGGACTGGGGATGATATGCAGAGGAAAAATTTAATTTAATCTTGAGTTGTTTACAGAGAGCCCTCCAGAATTTAGACACGAATTGGACACCTCTATCCGAGACAATCTGCGTAGGCAACCCGTGAAGACGAAAAATGTGTACAAAAAATTGTTTAGCCAACTGAGGCGCAGAAGGAAGACCAGGAAGAGGGATGAAATGTGCCATTTTGGAGAATCGATCAACGACCACCCAAATAACAGTGTTGCCACGGGAAGGGGGTAAATCAGTAATAAAATCCATACCAATCAGAGACCAAGGCTGTTCGGGGACAGGCAGAGGATGAAGAAAACCAGCGGGCTTCTGGCGAGGAGTCTTATCCCGGGCACAGATAGTGCAGGCTCGCACAAAGTCCCCAACATCCGTCTCCAGAGTCGGCCACCAATAGAAGCGGGAGATGAGTTGCACAGATTTCTTGATGCCCGCATGACCTGCGAGATGGGAGGAGTGACCCCATTTGAGGATTCCGAGGCGTTGGCGTGAAGAAACAAAGGTCTTTCCTGGAGGAGTCTGCCTGATGGAGGCAGGAGAAGTGGAGATCAGGCAGTCAGGTGGAATGATGTGTTGCGGAGGGAGATCAACTTCTGAGGCATCCGAGGAACGAGAGAGAGCATCGGCCCTAATGTTCTTATCGGCAGGACGAAAGTGAATCTCAAAATTAAATCGGGCAAAGAACAGAGACCACCGGGCCTGGCGAGGATTCAGCCGTTGGGCAGACTGGAGGTAGGAGAGGTTCTTGTGGTCGGTGTAGATAATAACAGGAAATCTTGATCCCTCCAGCAGATGCCTCCATTCCTCAAGTGCTAATTTAATGGCTAGAAGCTCTCGATCCCCGATGGAGTAGTTCCTCTCCGCTGGAGAGAAGGTCCTAGAGAAAAAACCACAAGTGACAGCATGCCCGGAAGAATTTTTTTGTAGAAGAACAGCTCCAGCTCCCACTGAGGAGGCATCAACCTCCAATAGGAAGGGTTTGGAAGGGTCAGGTCTGGAGAGCACGGGAGCCGAAGAAAAGGCAGACTTGAGTCGTTTAAAGGAGTCTTCTGCTTGAGGAGGCCAGGACTTGGGATCAGCATTTTTTTTGGTTAAAGCCACGATAGGAGCCACAATGGTAGAAAAATGTGGAATAAATTGCCTGTAATAATTGGCGAACCCCAAAAAGCGTTGGATAGCACGGAGTCCGGAGGGGCGTGGCCAATCTAAGACGGCAGAGAGTTTGTCTGGATCCATCTGTAGTCCCTGGCCAGAGACCAAATATCCTAGAAAAGGAAGAGATTGGCATTCAAACAGACATTTCTCAATTTTGGCATAGAGTTGGTTGTCACGAAGTCTCTGAAGAACCATACGGACATGCTGGCGGTGTTCTTCTGGATTGGCAGAAAAAATTAGGATATCGTCCAGATATACAACAACACAGGAGTATAACAGATCACGAAAAATTTCATTGACAAAGTCTTGGAAGACGGCAGGGGCATTGCACAGTCCAAAGGGCATGACCAGATACTCAAAGTGTCCATCTCTGGTGTTAAATGCCGTTTTCCACTCGTCCCCCTCTCTGATGCGGATGAGGTTATAGGCGCCTCTTAAGTCCAATTTAGTGAAGATGTGGGCACCTTGGAGGCGATCAAAGAGTTCAGAGATGAGGGGTAAGGGGTAGCGGTTCTTAACCGTGATTTTATTAAGACCGCGGTAGTCAATGCAAGGACGTAGGGAGCCATCTTTTTTGGACACAAAGAAAAATCCGGCTCCGGCAGGAGAGGAGGATTTACGGATAAAGCCCTTTTTTAGATTCTCCTGGACGTATTCGGACATGGCAAGAGTCTCTGGGGCAGAGAGAGGATAAATTCTGCCCCGGGGTGGAGTAGTGCCCAGGAGGAGGTCGATAGGGCAATCATAAGGCCTGTGAGGAGGTAGAGTCTCAGCTTGTTTTTTGCAGAAAACATCCGCGAAGTCCATATAGGCCTTAGGGAGACCGGTTACTGGAGGAACCACAGAGTTACGGCAAGGGTTACTGGGAACCGGTTTTAGACAGTTCTTGGAACAAGAGGACCCCCAACTCTTGATCTCCCCAGTGGACCAATCCAGGGTTGGGGAATGAAGTTGAAGCCAGGGAAGTCCAAGGAGAATTTCTGAGGTGCAATTGGGGAGGACCAAAAGTTCAATCCTCTCATGATGAGATCCGATGCTCATAAGAAGGGGCTCCGTGCGGAAACGTATGGTACAGTCCAATCTTTCATTATTTACACAATTGATGTAGAGGGGTCTGGCGAGACTGGTCACCGGGATGTTGAACCTGTTGACGAGAGAGGCCAAAATAAAATTTCCTGCAGATCCAGAGTCCAAGAAGGCCACAGCAGGGAAGGAGAAGGCAGAGGCAGACATCCGCACAGGCACTGTAAGACGTGGAGAAGCAGAGTAGACATCAAGGACTGTCTCACCTTTGTGCGGAGTCAGCGTACGTCTTTCCAGGCGGGGAGGACGGATAGGACAATCCCTCAGGAAGTGTTCGGTACTAGCACAGTACAGGCAGAGGTTCTCCATACGGCGTCGTGTCCTCTCTTGAGGTGTCAGGCGAGACCGGTCGACCTGCATAGCCTCCACGGCGGAAGGCACAAGAACAGATTGCAGGGGACCAGAGGAGAGAGGAGCCGAGGAGGAGAAACGCCTCGTGCGAACAGAGTCCATATCTTGGCGGAGTTCCTGACGCCTTTCGGAAAAACGCATGTCAATGCGAGTGGCTAGGTGAATAAGTTCATGTAGATTAGCAGGAATTTCTCGTGCGGCCAGAACATCTTTAATGTTGCTGGATAGGCCTTTTTTGAAGGTCGCGCAGAGGGCCTCATTATTCCAGGACAATTCTGAAGCAAGTGTACGGAACTGTACGGCATACTCGCCAACGGAAGAATTACCCTGGACCAGGTTCAACAGGGCAGTCTCAGCAGAAGAGGCTCGGGCAGGTTCCTCAAAGACACTTCGGATTTCCGAGAAGAAGGAGTGTACAGAGGCAGTGACGGGGTCATTGCGGTCCCAGAGCGGTGTGGCCCATGACAGGGCTTTTCCGGACAGAAGACTGACTACGAAAGCCACCTTAGACCTTTCAGTGGGAAACAGGTCCGACATCATCTCCAGATGCAGGGAACATTGGGAAAGAAAGCCACGGCAAAACTTAGAGTCCCCATCAAATTTATCCGGCAAGGATAAGCGTATCCCAGGAGCGGCCACTCGCTGCGGAGGAGGTGCAGGAGCTGGCGGAGGAGATGACTGCTGAAGCTGTGGTAGTAACTGTTGTAGCATAACGGTCAGTTGAGACAGCTGTTGGCCTTGTTGCGCTATCTGTTGTGACTGCTGGGCGACCACCGTGGTGAGGTCAGCGACAACTGGCAGAGGAACTTCAGCGGGATCCATGGCCGGATCTACTGTCACGATGCCGGCTGGCAGGTAGTGGACCCTCTGTGCCAGAGAGGGATTGGCGTGGACCGTGCTAGTGGACCGGTTCTAAGCCACTACTGGTTTTCACCAGAGCCCGCCGCAAAGCGGGATGGTCTTGCTGCGGCGGTAGTGACCAGGTCGTATCCACTAGCAACGGCTCACCTCTCTGGCTGCTGAAGATAGGCGCGGTACAAGGGAGTAGGCAGAAGCAAGGTCGGACGTAGCAGAAGGTCGGGGCAGGCAGCAAGGATCGTAGTCAGGGGCAACGGCAGAAGGTCTGGAAACACAGGCAAGGAACACACAAGGAACGCTTTCACTGGCACTAAGGCAACAAGATCCGGCAAGGGAGTGCAAGGGAAGTGAGGTAATATAGGGAAGTGCACAGGTGATTACCCTAATTGGAACCACTGCGCCAATCAGCGGCGCAGTGGCCCTTTAAATCGCAGAGACCCGGCGCGCGCGCGCCCTAGGGAGCGGGGCCGCGCGCGCCGGGACAGAACAGACGGGGAGCGAGTCAGGTAGGGGAGCCGGGGTGCGCATCGCGAACGGGCGCTACCCGCATCGCGAATCGCATCCCGGCTGGCAGCGGGATCGCAGCGCCCCGGGTCAGAGGACGTGACCGGAGCGCTGCAGCGGAGAGAGTGAAGCGAGCGCTCCGGGGAGGAGCGGGGACCCGGAGCGCTCGGCGTAACACATGTGCACACAGTCCATCCTACATTTTATGTCTATCCTTTCCCCTGTAGCACTACTAGTGATTGATTGTCCACCATGTACTATATATTTACAAGTTTTACATTGTTGTATGTTTTATTCTTACATTTTAATGTTCTTCACTTTTTAAATTTCATTTTATCTAATTTTTTCAGGGTTGTTTTCAGGCATGGATATGACTAAGCAACTTGTTGTCCAACTGTTTTTGCTCTACATACTCTATATTTTCTCTCTCTCTTTCTCTCTCTCTGGCATTTTTAGAGAATCTTGTAAAAAAGCTATTCCATAATTATCACTATTTTTCTTTCTTTCTTTCTTTATATATATATATATATATATATATATATATATATATATATTTATATATATAGATTTATTTTTTTATTTGAAATCTGGTCTTTTCCCTGTCGTCCCTCAGCAGCACAATATAAGGGTGTATCCGCCCCTGTGAGCCAATAGGATGAGGGAATTTTTAATAAAAAATGTATTAGGCACCTCCCCCAGTACCCATATAAGGACCTCACCTAGCTAAGGACAGTTTTTTTCTGTCCTTGTGAGCCGGACCTGTGTTACCCTTCTGCCACCGGATCCATCTGGATTGCGCATTCCGCTGTCCGGTCTGGCCTTTCCCGTGGGGCATGGCTTAGGTGCAGGCGGCGTTACGGTAATTACAGTGTCTTCTGGGATGATCCGGATGATGCGAAGATCAACCTATTTTCACTGCACAAGCTATCGTGGGCTAAGTATTTCTATTTATTTCTACTTTCCATCATGTAGTGAATTTGAGTAGCCGTATTAGTCCAGTGATGCAGATGCAAATCAAAAAATGTTGCAGTATCTTGTAATACCTTTTTTATTGGACTAATAGAAATTTGTACAGACAAGCTTTCGGGATTCCTCCCTTTATCAAGTCCAAAGCAAATCTAAGCTCACAAGTAGAGGACACAGGTTACATCTCACAAATATGCACATCTCCACATCTATTGTCTTAACCCCTGCATATTTGTGAGATGTAACCTGTGTCCTCTACTTGTGAGCTTAGATTTGCTTTGGACTTGATAAAGGGAGGCATCCCGAAAGCTTGTCTCTACAAAATTATGTTAGTCCAATAAAAAAGGTATTACAAGATACTGCAACATTTTATGATTTGCATCTACTTTCCATCATTATATATATGTTTTGTCCATCATTATATATATATATATATATATATATATATATATATACATATATATATATATATATATATATATATATATATATAGAACAATTGATAGCACAAAGGGAACCTTTTAAATTAATTTTATTGTATTCACATAACACTCGTGGTAATAATTAAAATCCGTGATTGCCACCATTCACTACTTGTATTGCCGCATCCAATATTGCACCTATAAAGATGTATCACACATTGTAGTCCATATATTGCTCTAGGCCAAAGTGCTCATCAGTGCGTTTTTAGTGCATATAAGAGTGTGCGTTTTCTTGTGCATGCTTTGTCGTCAGAGGTTGTACTTGTACAATTGCGACATCAGTCTTCTATATGTGCCTCCTTAACAACTTGAATGTCCATGTATTTTGACAGTATGCTTTTTATGTGCGTTTTTTTAACAGAGGTATTTAAAATGCATTTTTATTTTCAGCAGGGGTATTTCATATGTGTGCCTCCTTAGCAGCCAAAATGTCCATCTGTTAATAGCAACATGCAGTAATTCCCTATTTACGATATATCACAGTCTAAAGGGTATTGTACATTGTACATATTGCACATTCTGAAAATTTCCATTCATTAGGTTATTGCACGTATTCCATATTGCACATTACACTCATTGCACTTATTTTTTATTCCGGTTTTTCAAGTAGTTGGTGCTTATTGTTTCTTTCGGATGGGAGTTTCTTTTTCTTTCTTTATAGATAATTGCCGGTCCGACCCGTTTCCTCTTGCGATTCTTCCGGGACTTCTTTTCGGCTTGTTTCACTCCTTCTATATCCTTTTTAGATGCGGCACTGATGACGGCCGTACTTAAAATGACTTCCCGCCGTTTTTTTATATCTCTAACTCCTCCTACTCCATTATCACATGTTTTCCTCAGGTCCAATCATGATCCCCTACGTCAGGGTTTTCCCCTCAGTATCTTTTCCGAACCTGATTGGATCACCTAGGTGTTTTCGGGTGGGGAGTGTAAGCTATGCTCTCAGGTATGCTTTCCAGCCCTCGTTCTGAGCTCCGGTCTCCACCAAACAAGTAAGTGGCTTGCGTTCCATTCATTTTAACCCTTTATCACCAGGAATTTTCGTCTTTTCTTATTAGTTCTTTTATATCAATTCATTCATTGAAGCTTTCAATGAATGAATTGATATAAAAGAACTAATAAGAAAAGACAAAAATTCCTGGTGATAAAGGGTTAAAATGAATGGAACGCAAGCCACTTACTTGTTTGGTGGAGACCGGAGCTCAGAACGAGGGCTGGAAAGCATACCTGAGTGCATAGCTTACACTCCCCACCCGAAAACACCCAGGTGATCCAATCAGATTCGGAAAAGATACTGAGGGGAAAACCCTGACGTAGGGGATCATGATTGGACCTGAGGAAGGTTGTTGCCACTGGTTTGCCTCTTGAGAACGCCGTGGGGACGGCGAAACATGTAGAGGCGGCAATCTAGTTTTTAGTCAATGTCAGAGTAGGCATATTGGGCTACTGCAGAACCCCTTATAGTGGAGCAATTTTGCTCAGATTCCACAGACACTAACCTACCTGACATTCAGTTTTAATATTGATTTCACTGGGTTTAAAAATTAAAAATTAAATAAATTCTTATTTTATCTGGATATACAATAAAAGCTATGTTTTAGGGGGTACTATTTAGAGGTGTATTATACCCCAGGCTACGGCCTTGGGGTTAGGTAATTAGCTGGTCTCTTGGCCTCTTTAGTCCCCTTTTGGTCTATTTTGATTTTTTGGACCTGAGGAAAACATGTGATAATGGAGTAGGAGGAGTTATAGATATAAAAACACGGCGGGAAGTCATTTTAAGTACGGCCGTCATCAGTGCCGTATCTAAAAAGGATATAGAAGGAGTGAAACAAGCCGAAAAGAAGTCCCGGAAGAATCGCAAGAGGAAACGCGTTGGACCGGCAATTATCTATAAAGAAAGAAAAAGAAACTCCCATCCGAAAGAAACAATAAGCACCAACTACTTGAAAAGCCGGAATAAAAGATAAGTGCAATGAGTGTAATGTGCAATATGGAATATGTGCAATAACCTAATGAGTGGAAACATTCCGAATGTGCAATATGTACAATGTGCAATACCCTTTAGACTGTGATATATCGTAAATAGGGAATTACTGCATGTTGCTATTAACAGATGGACATTTTGGCTGCTAAGGAGGCACACATATGAAATACCCCTGCTGAAAATAAAAATGCATATAAAAATACCTCTGTTAAAAAACGCACATAAAAAGCATACTGTCAATATACATGGACATTCAAGTTGTTAAGGAGGCACATATAGAAGACTGATGTCACAATTGTACAAGTACAACCTCTGACGACAAAGCATGCACAAGAAAACGCACACTCTTATATGCACTAAAAACGCACTGATGAGCACTTTGGCCTAGAGCAATATATGGACTACAATGTGTGATACATCTTTATAGGTGCAATATTGGATGCGGCAATACAAGTAGTGAATGGTGGCAATCACGGATTTTAATTATTACCACGAGTGTTATGTGAATACAATAAAATTAATTTAAAAGGTTCCCTTTGTGCTATCAATTGTTCTACAAAATACTGGGAGACCTACAACAATACGTTACGGATATAGTACTACTAGTGGATTATACATATATATATATATATATATATATATATATATGTGTTTTGTTAGGTTGGTGCCTTTTAATGTATTTACTTTTGTGTTTCTTACCCCGGAAGGGGTGGGGTTAATTAACCCCGGTATTTGGCCACCTATAAGGAGCCTCTGTGCTAGGCTCAGTCTCACCCTGAGGATCAGGTTTGTTGCAGTGTGTTGTGCACCTGTGCTTCTTCTTATTGAGAGCTGTTTTGCTGTTAAGCATTTGAATGTGCATTTTCTCCCCTTACCTCTTTATATATATTTTTTCCTTGCTAAAGAATTTTTTTCCTTATCCTACAGATGTCTTCTATGGAGTCCAGTGGTTCTGGGGGTCATAGGGAATCTGGTGGTAAATCTAGCCAGAAGCGGAGACATCTTGAGTGTTCCTCTTGTAGAACACCCCTACCTGAAGGATATGACTATCCAATATGTCAGTTATGTCACCCTAAACTTCCTTCTAGCCAAGAACCCAATATATAGCACATGTTTGTATGGGTTAAGGAATTTATGTCCACATCTATAAAATAAATCAAGGTTTCCTTAGCCCATGTTCCCCCGCCTAAGCAGTACAGACGTGAACAACCTGTCATTATACATTCTGATAAATTTAAGATTGTAGATGATGCAGGATCATCTTATGAAGAGGAGGACGAACATGGGGAAAATTATTTTCCTTTAACCTCTTAAGGACCCAGGACGTACGGGGACGTCCCCGCACCCTGGGCCTTAAGGACCCAGGACGTCCCCGTACGTCCTGGCGTTTTCCGGTCTCTGCCGCTCGCCGGGCAGAGATCGGAACCGGATGCCTGCTGAAATCCTTCAGCAGGCATCCAGGGCAAACGCCGAGGGGGGCCATGTAGGCCCCCCATGTCGGCGATCGCCGCAAATCGCAAGGGAAATCGCCCTTGCGATCTGCGGCGATACCGGGCTGATCGGGTCTCTGGGACCCGACCGCCCGGTAATTTCGCATGATCCCGGCTGTCACAGACAGCCAGGACCATGCTAAAGAATAGGAGCGAGGTGGCAAACCTGCCACCTCCTCCTATACCCTGCGATCTGTCGGTTAGTTAACCGACCAATCGCAGGAGGGGGGGGCGGTTACTTCCTCCCGTCATGCCCGGCCCCTGAAAGTCCGGAGAGGACGGGAGGAAGACCGGAGGACGCGGCGGGGGACGGGGGAGGGCTGGGGACCGGCCCCGGTACTTACCTCGTCCCTGAAGACCCGGATCCAGACGATGAAGATGGCGGCGGCGGCGACAGGTGAGTAGATCTTCAGCCGCGGTCGGGCCCTCTACAGCAATGCACGTCACCGTAAAGCGACATGCATTGCTGTAATAGGACCCTGTAAACTACAACTCCCAGCATGCCCAGACAGCCCTTGGCGTCTGGGCATGCTGGGAGTTGCAGTTTTGCAACATCTGGAGGTCCACAGTTTTTGGACCACTGTGCCCTTCCAGATGTTGCAAAACTACACATCCTCAGCATGCCCTTACTGTCCAGGCATGCTGGGAGTTGTAGTTCTGTAACATCTGGCCCTTCAGATGTTGCAGAACTACAACTCCCAGCATGCCTGGACAGTTTTGGCATACTGGGGGTTGTAGTTTTGCAACATCTGGAAGGGCACAGATTGGGAACCACTGTATTAGTGGTCTGCAAACTGTAGTCCTCCAGATGTTGCAAAACTACAACTCCAAGCATGCTGGGAGTTGTAGTTCGGCAACATCTGGCTCTAAAGATGTTGCCGAACTACTACTCCCAGCATGCCTGAGAATGTTTGGGAGTTGTGGTTTTGCAACAGCTGGAGGCACACTGGTTGGGAAACATTGTTTCCTAACTCAGTGTTTCCCAACCCGTGTGCCTCCAGCTGTTGCAAAACCACAACTCCCAAACATTCTCAGGCATGCTGGGAGTAGTAGTTTTGCAACAGCTGGAGGTCCCCCCCCCCCCCTGTGAATGTACAGGGTACATTCACATGGGCAGGGGGCTTACAGTGAGTATCGGGCTGCAAGTTTGCAATGCAGCAAATTTTGCGCGGCAGCTCAAACTCGCTGTAATCCCCCGCCCGTGTGACTGTACCCTAAAAACACTACACTACACTTACACAAAATAAAATAAAAAGTAAAAAACACTGCATATACACATACCCCTACACAGCCCCCCTCCCCTCCCCAATAAAAATGAAAAATGCCTGGTACGACACTCTTTCCAAAATGGAGCCTCCAGCTGTTGCAAAACAACAACTCCCAGTATTGCCGGACAGCCGTTGACTGTCCAGGCATGCTGGGAGTTTTGCAACAGCCGGAGGCACACTGTTTGGGAATCACTGGTGTAGAATACCCCTATGTCCACCCCAATGCAAATCCCTAATTCAGGCCTCAAATGCACATGGCGCTCTCACATTGGAGCCCTGTCGTATTTCAAGGCAACAGTTTAGGGCCACATATGGGGTATCACCGTACTCGGGAGAAATTGCCTAACAAATTTTGGGGGCTTTTTCTCCTTTCACCCCTTATGAAAAGGTGAAGTTGGGGTCTACACCAGCATGTTAGTGTAAAAAAATAAACTTTTTACACTAACATGCTGGTGTTGCCCTATACTTTTCATTTTGACAAAAGGTAAAGGGGAAAAAAGCCCCCCAAAATTTGTAACGCAATTTCTCCCGAGTACGGAGATACCCCATATGCGGGCGCAAACTGTTCTGGGGGCGCACAACAAGGCCCAGAAGGGAGAGTGCGCCATGTACATTTGAGGTGATTTGCACAGGGGTGGCTGATTGTTACAGCGGTTTTGACAAACGCAAAAAAAACAAAACCCCACATGTGACCCCATTTCGGAAACTACACCCCTCACGGAATGTAATGAGGGGTGCAGTGAGAATTTACACCCCACAGGTGTCTGACAGATCTTTGGAACAGTGGGCTGTGCAAATTAAAAATGTTGTACAGCCCACTGTTCCAAAGATATGACAGACATCAGTGGGGGGGTAAATGCTCACTTTACGCCTTCTTACGTTCCTCAAGGGGTCTAGTTTCCAAAATGGTATGCCATGTGGGGGTTATTTTGCTGTCCTGGCACCATATGGGCTTCCTAAATGCGACATGCCCCCCGAGCAAAATTTGCTCTCAAAAAGACAAATATGACTCCTTCTCTTCTGAGCATTGTAGTTCGCCCGTAGTGCACTTCAGGTCAACTTATGACGTACCTCCATACTCAGAAGAGATGGGGTTACACATTTTGGGGGGTATTTTCTGCTATTAACCCTTGCAAAAATGTGAAATTTGGGGGGGAAACACACCTTTTAGTGATTTTTTTTTTTTTACGTATGCAAAAGTCGTGAAACCCCTGTGGGGTATTAAGGCTCACTTTATTTCTTGTTACGTTCCACAAGGGGTCTAGTTTCCAAAATGGTATGCCATGTGTTTTTTTTTTGCTGTTCTGGCACCATAGGGGCTTCCTAAATGCGACATGCCCCCGAGCAAAATTTGCTCTCAAAAAGCCAAATATGACTCCTTCTCTTCTGAGCATTGTAGTTCACCCATAGTACACCTCAGGTCAACTTATGGGGTACCTTCATACTCAGAAGAGATGGGGTTACAATGTTTGGGGGGTATTTTCTGCTATTAACCCTTGCAAAAATGTGAAATTTGGGGGGAAACACACATTTTATTTTTATTTTTTTACATATGCAAAAGTCGTGAAACACCCGTGGGGTATTAAGGCTCACTTTATTCCTTGTTACGTACCTCAAGGGGTCTAGTTTCCAAAATGGTATGCCATGTGGGGGATTTTTGCTGTTCTGGCACCATAGGGGCTTCCTAAATGCAACATGCCCCCCAAAAACCATTTAAAAAAACGTACTCTCCAAAATCCCCTTGTCGCTCCTTCGCTTCTGAGCCCTCTACTGCGCCCGCCGAACACTTTACATAGACATGAGGTATGTGCTTACTCGAGAGAAATTGGGCTACAAATATAAGTATACATTTTCTCCTTTTTCCCCTTGTAAAAATTCAAAAATTGGGTCTACAAGAACATGCAAATGTAAAAAATGGAGATTGTGAATTTTCTCCTTCACTTTGCTGTTATTCCTGTGAAACACCTAAAGGGTTAAAACGCGGACTGAATGTCATTTTGAATACTTTGGGGGTGCAGTTTTTATAATGGGGTCATTTGTGGGGTATTTCTTATATGAAGACCCTTCAAATCCACTTCAAACCTGAACTGGTCCATGAAAAATTGTGAGTTTGGAAATTTTGTGAAAAATTGGAAAATTGCTGCTGAACTTTGAAGCCCTCTGGTCTCTTCCAAAAGTAAAAACACGTAAATTTTATGATGCAAACATAAAGTAGACATATTGTATATGTGAATAAAAAAAAAATTATTTGGAATATCCATTTTCCTTACAAGCAGAGAGCTTCAAAGTTAGAAAAATGCTAAATTTTCAAATTTTTCATAAAATTTTGGGATTTTTCACCAAGAAAGGATGCAAGATACCACAAAATTTTACCACTATGTTAAAGTAGAATATGTCACGAAAAAACAATCTCGGAATCAGAATGATAACTAAAAGCATTCCAGAGTTATTAATGTTTAAAGTGACAGTGGTCAGAATTGCAAAAAATGGCCGGGTCCTGAGGTGTAAAATGGCTGGGTCCTTAAGGGGTTAAAAAGAATTAACAGGTTTATTAAAGCAGTACAGGCTAAGAGTTTGCCCACAGAAGAGCTCCCTTCCACTTCCAAAGGCCCTAGGATTTTTTCAGTGGATGACTTCATCTTAGATTTATTTAAATCTGAATGGGAAAATCCAGAAAGGGCTCTAGTTTTGAACCGTCAGTTTAAAACTCTTTTCCCCATTGATAAGGAAAAATCTAAGCCTTGGATTTCTTCTCCCAAGTTAGATTTAGCCATTTCCAAACTTTCTAAAAGAACTGTTCTACCTTCTGATGATGGGTCAAGCCTAAAAGACCCCATGGATCGCCGTCTTGAGGTATAGCTTTTTTTGAGGTTATACGTGGACTAAAGAAGTGGCTTGCACAAATTCAAGACGATATCGATACTGGGGTCAACAGAAGCGATATTCTTCGCTCCTTTAAAAATGTTAATCTCTCCCTGGATTACCTTTATGATGCCAACTATCAGCAACTAAAATTTGCTGCACGAGCTATGTCCCTCTCTTCTGCTGCTAAGAGGGCTCTATGGATCAGACCTTGGCCTGCTGTTAATTCATCAAAGTATCAACTGTGTAATATGGAGTATGTTCCAGGGAAACTTTTTAGGGTCGAATTGGATACAATAATGGAAGAATTGTCCGACAAGAAATAATCTTCCTCTCACACAGAGACCCTTTTATGGTCATAACTACCAATCCAGAAGGGAGAGATCACCACAAAGATCTAGACAGTCCCTCTACTCGGGACTTGGTAGAGGATCTGGTTCCTCTAGACGGGGTGCCCCCAAGTTCAGATGCTCAACCAGAATCCTGACTTGCAGACTCTTTCAGTGGGCGGGCGGGCAGCTGAAATTTTTTTCCCCAGTTTGGCAAGAATTAATAAAAGATTTTTGGGTCCTGAACATCATCAAGAGAGGCTATGCCCTCTCCCTCATTCCTTTCCCTCCGGAAAGATTTCTGATTTCTCAGAGACTCAATCCTACCAAACAAGATATTCTAGAAAAATGTATTCTAGATCTGATTCAGTCTGCTGCCGTAGAGCCTGTTCCCCCACTGGAAAGAAGCAAAGGGGTATATTCTTTGGTCTTCTTAGTCCCCAAACCAGGGGGGCAAATGGAGATTAATCATAGACCTACGCTATTTAAATCAATTCATTGTAAAAAAGCGTTTCCGCATGGAAACCATAAAATCAGTCAAGACCATTCTACTCAAAGACGACTTCATGGCATCCCTAGACCTCAAGGATGCCTACTTTCATATTCCTACATTTCAAGATCACAGAATGTTTCTGCACATAGCAATATAAATCGGAGGGATACTCCATCATCTTCAGTTCCGGGTTCTTCCCTTCGCCAATCTCATCCCTTCCCCAATATCGCGCCACACCCCTACCCCTTAATTCCCTGGTTGAACTTGATGGACATATGTCTTTTTTCGACCGTACTAACTATGTAACTATGTAACTATGTAACAACCGCTCCATTCATCTTTACAAAGGTGGTCTCTGCAATGATGGTAAATCTAAGAGTTCAAGGGATCAGAATAGTTCCCTATTTAGACGATTAGCTGATTCTAGCCAGATCTCCTCAGGAACTTCAGCTCCATACTTAACTAACCATAGATCTGTTACTTAGGTTAGGTTGGATAATAAATTGGGAGAAATCCCATCTGGCTCCCTCCAAGGAGAAGACCTTTCTGGATTTCTGTATAGATTCCCACAATATGAGACTCTATCTCTCTGCAGCCAGAAAAGACAGTATATCCAAGGGATGTCTTTTTCTCTGAGCTCCTCGCAACGTCTCCATCAGGACTCTCATGAGATTCCTAGGTCTCTTGTCCTCAGCAGCCAAAGCTGTGCCATAGGCACTATGGCATCTCAGACCTCTTCAAACAGAAGTCCTTTGGGTTTGGGATTGAAGGCTTTCTTCCCTGGACAATCTTCACAGCCTCCCTCTTTCAGTTCGCAAATCTCTAATCTGGTGGACTGTTCCTTGGGACGGAATGTCCCTCCTAGATCCACATTGGTTGATCCTAACTACAGACGACTCAGGATCTGGATGGGGGGGGGGGGGGTTCACCTCTTAGCCAGCAAAGTAGCGGGGAAATGGAATCAGACAGAGCTACTTCTTTCCTCCAATGCGAAGGTGTTATATTTTATGCTCTCCTCCATTTTGCCCCCCTACTAGAAGGAGAAGCAGTGAAGATAAGAACAAACAATTTGGCTTCAGTTTTTTATCTAAACAAGCAGGGAAGAACAAAGTCGTTAATACTTCTTCAGGAAGTAAAAAAGATCTTCCACTGGGAAGAATCCAGGATTCTCAGATTATCTGCTGTGCTCATCAAAGGAGTCCAGAATGTCATGGCCGATCGATTGAGCCGCGATCTTACAATTCCAGGGGAGGGGTCTTTACACCAGGACATTTTTCTTCATTTGGTGCAATGTTGGGGATTGCCGGATATTGACCTAATGGCGACAAAAGCCAATCACAAGCTAGAAGTTTTCTGCTCCCTTTTATCCGGCAGACAACCCCTAGAGCCTGGATGCCATGACAATCCAATGGAACTTTACTCTGGCTTACATCTTTCCTCCAACTTCAATGATACCAAGGGTATGAATGAAGATAAGACAGGATCAGGCCTCAGTAATAGCGGTCATTCCATTCTGGCCCAAAAAATCCTGGTTCTCTCAGCAAGGGGCAGTTTTGGAGGCTTCCCCTCAGGCGGAACATGGTGTCTCAAGGCACCCAGCTCTGCCACAACCTCAGGACATTCAATCTAACTGCATGGAGGTTGATAAGTCCTTATTGAAAGCCAGAGGGTTTTCGGACCGTATATTAGAGACGCTATCTCACTCTAGGAGTGTGGCGACCTCTAGAGTATATGCCAGAGCCAAACGTACTTTCCAGAATTGGTGTACCACCAGCAAATTGGATGCCTCCAATACCATTATTCCAATTGTTCTGGATTTTCTCCATCAAGGATTTAATAAAGGTCCTTCTCCAAATACCATAAAGGTTCAACTGTCAGCTTTATCAGCTTCTTTTCATACAAAATTTTCACAGGATCCAGTTGTTAAGTCACTTTTGAAAGCCATTTCAAGATTACAGCCTAGGACTGTCAAACCCATTTCTACTTGGGACTTGTCTTTAGTCTTGCAACAGTTGTGTATTCAACCATTTGAACCTTTGGATCAAGTAGACCTTAAATATCTCTCTCTGAAGCTTACCTTACTTCTGGCTGTTACTACTGCAAAGAGAGTTGGAGAACTTCAAGCTTTGGCTTCTTTGGAACCTTATACAGTGTTTCTTCCAGATAAAGTTCTCCTAAGATTCCTTCCATCCTTTCTTCCTAAAGTGGCATCATTTTCAATCATCAGTCAAGTTATATCTCTCCCAAAATACTTTCCTCAGTCTGAATTCTCTCAAGATAAAGACTTATGTAATCTTGATTTAGTTAGATGTTTGAAGATCTATCTTGAAAGGACGAGATCCTTTCGTAAGACAGAGAACCTCCTAATTTTACATCAAGGACCTAGGAAGGGATAAAAAGCATCAAAACCAACTATTTCTAGGTGGATCTGTGAATGTATTGAACTCTGTTATAGTTCTAAAAATCTTATTCCACCTCAGTTCACAAAGGCTCATTCTTTTAGGTCAGTCTCTACATCCTGGGCGGAGCGAAGTTCCATTCCTTTAGAACAGATTTGTCAATCAGCTATGTGGAGTACTCCATCAACCTTTATTAGAGAGTAGATACGTTTTTATCTAGCCTCTTTCGCTAGATCTATTTTGAATTCTGCCCGGCAGGTGGGCCCTCCCTAATGGGGTTATGCTTGCTATTTCCCCATATTGTGCTGCCGAGGGACAACAGAGAAGACAAAATTTTGTATGTTCAGTTGTTTTCCCTTAGTCTCCTCGGCAGCACAAGGTTCCCTCCCTATATATATATATATATATATATATATATATATATATATAAAACATAAAGGATGACCGCAGCACTCAATAGTAGTGAAAAGATCAAAAAAAGTGGCTTTATTCCAAAAGCAAACAGCAGCGACGAACCTCAAGTTCTATATATATATATATATATATATATATATATATATATATATATTTGTTACTTTAGAATCAACTCACTGTCCTTAGCTTGGTGAGGTCCTTATATGGGTACTGTGGGAGGGGCCGATAAATTTTTTATCAAAAATTCCCTCATCCTATTGGCTCACATATTGTGCTGCCGAGGAGACTAAGGGAAAACAAATTAATATACTAAATTATGTCTTATCTAGATTTCTCTATTAATGTGGTCCTCTTTTCTCCTACCTCCTTTCACTACAGCAACAGCATAGTTTTTAATTAAAAATCAATTTTCTATAACTGAAGCTTGTTCCTCATAATTTTCTAGTTCTGTACATGTACCATTTTTTATTTTTGTTAGCTGTGCAAACGGTATATTTATTTTGAAACAAAATAGAGAAACGGAAACATAGCCGCACATCCACCATTTGTATTTTGATCTACTTGCTTCTCAGCATAATTTCAAAAACTAACAGGTTGCTAGTATACATTTTGATCAAAAAGTACAAGCCCACTCGCCACATCAAGGCCACCTAGTCAGAGTGGGTCCCTAAACCTAAAACTGAAACAATGAAAGCAATTGCAAAACCTATTGGTTTTGCATGCTTTACAACATGTCAAATGTTTTTCTATCTGACAGTGCACATTTAAGCACTAAAGTTTTTAGAGAAATAAATTCAATAGGTTCAAAAGGCTTTGATTAAAAAAAAAAAAAAAAAGCCTTGAGCACCAGGGACAGATTCCAAGGAGGGATTCTAGGAGACCTGTGGATAGACATTTTTTTTACAGCCTGAAATAATCTTACAATCTAGGGATGGTCTGCAACCTTATCATTATAATGGGCACCCAATGTAGAGACCTGTACTTTTAATGTTGATAGTTTTAATCCTTTATCCAGCCCTGCTTGGAAGAAATCTAATATTCTAGGAATATTAGGAGGGCTGTTAGGTGAAAAAGGTTGATTAAGAAATGATAAAAAGACCTTCCAAATTCAAAAATAAATTCTATAGGTAGATATTTTTCGGGTAGCCTGTAGTGTTGTAATAACAGCATCAGAGACCCCCTTACTTTTTAATATCAGCCTTTCAAGGGCCATGCCGTCAAATGCAGACTCCGCACATATGGATGAGAGATTGAACCCTGCATCAGAAGATGTTGTGGTTCTGGAAGGACCCAGGGATCCGTCTATGCTAGCTCCCTTAGAGAAGAAAACCAGGTCAGGCGGGGCCAGAATGGAGCTATCAGGATTACTCTGGATTTGTCCATTCTGATTTTCTTGATTATTCTCAGGATTAGTTGGAGAGGGGGAAAGGCACAAGCCAGATACCAAGTCCAAGGCTGTGTTGGGGCATATACCGCACACGGGTTTTCTGGGAATAAAACCTTTTTACTTGCCGGTTTTCCTTTGTAGCGAAAAGGTCTATTTGAGGAGTACCCCAAAACTGGCAAATCTTCTGAAAAACTTGAGGAACCAATCTCCACTCACCCTGCTGAGAAAGTACGATCTTGTATTTAAGGCGCCTCTTAAGTGTACTGCGGACAAAGAAAGAAGACACTTTTCTGCAAAAGAAAAAATTAGAATGCAGGTGAGCATAAAGGACTCGCTTCTTGTGGTATCCTGTCTGTTTATAACTGAGATCGCAGTCGAGTTGTTGGGAAAAAATGTCCTCGGATTGTATTAAACTGTAATATACTGCTACAAGTTATTTTCCAATTGACGAGAGAGTACCTTCTTGCATATCCCAACAACCTTGAAAATGTAAGACTCTTATGTGAGCCCCCCATCCCCTGGGGCTGGCATCTGTTGTCAAAACTTCAGGATTTTCCAACACCCAATCTACACCTTTTGACAAGTTTTCTTGTGTTAGCCACCACTGTAGTGATTCCCGTGCTACTTGAGATAGACAGATTTTCCTGTCTAAATCCTTCACTGAACCGTCCCAACAGGCTAGTAGATTTGTTTGAAGGGGATGGACATGGAAGTGAGCCCAAGGAACCGCCTGAATAGCTGCCGTGAAGAGCCTTAGAAGGGACATTCCCTTTCTTCTGGATATTGACCGACAATTGAGTATTTTTTTCACAACTGTTTGAATTTTAAGTTTTTTTTTTGTCTGGTAAAAAATTATTTTGAAGTTCTAAATCTAGGATGATTCCCAAACAAAGCTTTCTCCTGGAAGGAAGGATGGAAGATTTTGCCCAATTTACTATCAAACCTAATTTGTGAAGAATTTTTAAGGTATGATCCAGAAAATTTTGCACTTCTTCTTGCATTTGACTCACTAAAAGGAAATCGTTGAGATATGGAACAAACGTACCCCTTCCTTCTTTGATGTGAGCAGCCATTTCTGATACAATCTTTGAAAACACTCTGGGAGTAACTGCTATCCCGAATGGCAGAGCTTTGAACTGTAGATTAACTAAATCTGGCCCAAGACAGATGGCTATTCTTAGGTACTTTTGATAATCTTGATGTATGGGGACATGTAAATAAGCATCTTTTAAGTCTAAGGAGACATCACACAATCTTTTGTGAGCAAGTTTATAGTAGATTTTACTGTCTCCATCTTGAACTTTTGATATACAAGTGATTTAAAGGCTTTAAATGTATAATTGTACAGGAAGTGCCATCCGTTTGTTTTTTTTACTAAGAAAAGGGTAGAGTAAAAACCTAGAAAGCTGGATGGTCTTGCTGCGGCAGGTGACACCCAGGTCGCTACCCCTGGCACGACTCATCCACACAGGTAGCTGGCGGGTGACGTGGCACAGACAGAGACTAGTAGGACGTGGCAGGCAGGACATGACAGGAAAGGCAGAAGGACAAGGAAGGAACACGGGAACAGGACAGGCCGGAACTAGGGACAGGTACGCAGACTCTGGAACAGGACTTGACTCAAAAACAGGACTTGACTCAGGCTAGGGCAAACAAAGACTAAGACAGACAACCAAGATCCGGACCAGGGAGCAGGGAGGAGCAGATACTTATGGACCAGGGGACAGGTGCAAACACTTATACTTACTAATAGGGTACTGGTCCTTTAAGAAACAGAGGCACACATGCCAGAGCTGCGGGGACATCAGGAGGCAAGGACAAAGGAAGGTGAGCGATGGGCTGAGATTTGCATGCGGGCGCGTCCCACACTGCAAATTTCAGCCCCGCCGACAGCGAGGACAGAAAGCGCTCACGGCCGGCGAGTCCGGCCAAAGCACAACTGTAACAACTGCTCTCAGGTATAGAGGCTTCCTAAATACTATCCGGCCGCCTCTATACCACTGCCCGGCGTCTGCCGTCACTTCCGGGGATTCCGGTCACACGACCCCCGATGTTACTTCTGCTTATCAGCGCGCGGCTATGCAATACCTCTGGCCAAACTGGAAGCATGCTGAGGTACGCATGAGCAGAGGATTCACGCTGCCAGAGTCCTCTGCGCCTTGCTCCTGCATTTTCGCGTGACACGCCGGCATCAGTGCTCCCCACCTTCAGATACACCGAGCAAGTAAGTGGAGCCAGACTTCCACCTCCCAAACTAGGGAAGAATTTAGGGACTACAGGATACCCCAAAACTATGGGGATTTGCACCACTGCCCTCTGCCTCTTCATCCACCTGAGACAGGACTCCTGCTCAGTCAGGCTCCCACAAGGATAGGAAACACACTGAGGCTGGAGAGGAGGGTTCTTCTTTTTATCCTCAGGTTTCCAGTCCTCGTCGTATGCAGAGTCCCTCTCTCAGGTAGTGCTGTCATGGCAAAGGGGAAACAACAAATTTTTACATATGTGACAACATACTGACATTGCCATACTATTTCAGAACTTTCCAGTTACAGAGCCATCTAGTGGCACTGGACATAAATGCAGACAATACATAACAGACAATAAATCACACCTACAGTAAAGTAATTGTTGCTAACCTACTGCCATGGCAACCAACAGGATCCCTGGATTGGTGAACAGGGGGAGCTCCCTCCCCAGTCAATCCCATAGATTCCGTGATCAGGACTGGCTGTGATTGACAGCATCACACTGAGCAGCATATCGCCAAGACGTATGCATACATCCAGTTGTGCTAACATGTTAGCAACTGGGACGTATTCATACGCCCTAGGGTAGTAAGGGGTTAAAGGACTCAGGTTTTTTTTTTTTTGCATTTAAAATTTTTCCTCCTCACCTTTTAAAATTCATAATGCTTAAAATGTTCCACCTAAAGACCTACAGTATATATGGGGGTTGTTTTTTGAACCACCAATTTTACTTTTCAATTACATAAATCATTTCCTCCCAAAATCTACGGCAAAACCAAAAAAAATATGTGTGGGGCAAAATTGGAACCCCCCCCCCCCCATTTAGGGGCTTCCGCTTCAACACAGTGCACTATTCAGTCAAAATTAAACATTATCTTTATTCTTTAGGTCCATATGGTTACAACGATACCCAAATTATATGTACAAAAATGTGTATTCTCGGTCGCTGATGTCTGGCATTAGCCACAGGTCCTGGTAGCTGATAGCTGCCGGGACCGTCCCGCTATGACGTGCGCTCAGCTCCTGAGAGCGCGCACAGGGTGTACATGTACGCCCTGGGTCCTTAAGGTGATATTGTCATTAAGTTCATTCTTTGAAATTAGAACCTTATTTTCCATTTATGTAGATCTTGAGCTATTTAAAGGGTAGCTCCCACCATCCATTTTTTTTTCTTTCTGTCCCTGCCTATTGCCCATCTATCCCTAACCCCCTCCCTGCCTTTACATTTTTTTTTTACTATATTAAAATCCCTTTTTGTCTGCCTGGTAGTGTGCTCACTACCAGGCAGACTTACCCAGCAGACGTGACATCACTGATGCCTGCTGGGGCCGACACTTCCGCCCTTAGTTCACTATACAGGGTGCCTCCAGCTGTTTCACCACTACAACTCCCAGCTTGCCCTGACATCTACTGGCTGTCAGGGCATTCTGGGAGTTGTAGTGGTGAAACAGCTGGAGGCACCCCCAAACCCCGCTCCCCCCCACCCCCAGCCTCTAGTGTTGAGCAGCAGCGGCGGCGCTCTTCCGAACCCCGCTCCCCCCCACCATGCCTCTAGTGCAGAGAGCAGATTTACCCATCTGGAGAATCAGCGCAGCAATGAGTGTGCGCGCTGCCTTCGGACAGGGTAATGGGGGCAGGCGGGCTGGGCCGCGTGCGAGGCCAGTGGAGCTGGCCAATGCGCGCAGCCCCAGCTATCAGCGTGCTCGCTCTCGCCTGTTTGATTGACAGGCGGGAGCGAGCACCGCAGTGCCTGAATTTCGACTCATTGCCAGGCTTAAATGAGTCGAAATTCAGTAGTGACGTCACTGCCAAATGCATTCGGCCACTAGGAGGGCGACCCCTAGTGGCTGAATTAAAAAGTGATTTTAAACTGGTTTAAAATCACTTTTTTTAATTAAAGTATATTAGAGATATGTTGTAGTACTTAAGTACTACAACATATCAATTTTTTTACTTCATGACAGTGCCCATTTTAGGTGAATTTGTTTAGAAGTCTTGTCTGGAGTCTGAATAAATTTGCTATAGAGGCTGGAAATGGCTGTAGAAGCGAGAGGCCAAAGATGTCTTAGCTGTAAACTCTGTTGTAGTTAAAAGACATCATACTGGTCCAAACCAGACTGGATGGAGAGAAAAAAAGCAATCTACAATCCCCTTTTTGTCCCTGGATATAATTGCCTGGGTAGAACAATATGGGCACTGTGGTGGAATCATAAAATACCCTACCACTCTCCCTATCTGCATAATTACACCTTATTATCATAAGCACTTCTACACTGTCCTTTACTGTCTAGTTGCTTATATCTCTACTTCCTCTGATGCTTTGGAGATGGAAGCAACTAAGGACCTTTCTTGACAGAGTAAACTTATTTGCCCTAGGGTTGAGGTTGTGACTAGAAATTAACTCTATTTTGCCACTAAATTTGATTTGGATTTAGATTCAGGCTTTGAGACTAGCAGGGACTTCTGTGAAATCACAGAAGTCTCTGCTCCTGTACACTGAGCGGCAAAGCTAATGGCCTGTGCACACTGGCATAATCTTCAGGCCCCAAGCTTATTCCTGTAGCTGGGGGCTGCCGCTAATAGCCGGCATACAGCGATCACCGCGGTCGGCTATTACCCCATAGATCACCGCTGTCAAGGCTGACAGCAGCATCTAAAGTGAGCTTTAAACCATCCCTGGTGGTTTAGTGGGGGTGGAACTGCTATGCCTTGGGCTGGCCCTGTATATATTGGTATACTTTTGATAAGTTTCTTGCAGTTATGCTAATCATGTAAATAAGATTGATTAAATCTGTTCACTCATAGATAGCAATCACAGATGTTTCACTTAAACATATGGCATATTTTAAGCTATGAGAAAAGACAATACAGCTCACTTTGATAGAGAAAGTTTTGATGTGGTAGGTGTGATAGGTGTAGTGCTGTTTTTGGAAGAAATTAGTTCTGTTTCTTAATTGCTGGATAACCTCTTTAAGGGTTGTGTTTTTTTCTGTGGCAAAAATGGAGTTACCATTTTAAGTGTTTCTGCTTTTCAAATATAAAAGGATTGTCGTCCAGTTTAGCAAATCATTAAATGTTAACAGACACTATTAGGGAATACTCAGGTGGGTCCTCTGTTCAAGATCCTAATTTCTTTACCAGAGTAATAGTATTTACAGAGAATGTCTCCTGCCCTGGAGAAAATGCCTTGCATTAAAGTGACAACTCATTAAATTTAGTGGGCATTGTGTAATGCTTTAATTTTCCCTCCAGCGGAGCTGCTGGGAAATCGAATACCAATTGCCTGTTTTTCCTATAGATTAAAGCTATGGGGGTCCCAGCAGGTTGACTCATTATGAATAGCTTAGTATCAATGATCCCAATTAACAACTAGGTATTGTGGGCAGTGTAGGAGCCTCTTAAATCTTCTGGTAGCTAGACTTTAACCCCTTAGCGACACTGTATGTAAATGTATGTCCTGGTGCCCTGGTACTTAACCCACAAGAATGTACATTTACATCCTGAGGGGCATTTCGACTATGAACAGAGGAGCTGTGCTCACTTCAGAAATGGCTCATCACTGATAGCGGGCAGTTGTGGTGCTCGGATTCACTCATCAGACCACCCGCAGCACAATCTTAGGGGTCCACTGAGTAAAAAATGCATCTCGAGCTCTGCTATTGTTCCGTGCCACTCTAAGGACAAAACGATCCTGCGGCACACCTGGGGATTGCTACCGACACACTAGTGTGTCATGGCACCCAATTTGGAAAGCCCTTTAAAGGCTATGGACACATTTGAAAAAAATAATTTCTATATATGTTAGTGGTTATCTTGCATTAAAACAGCTAAAGCTAAAGCTTTTATTCTGTCATTCATTTTTAGACACCATGATATGCAGTTTGCAACTTGCTCCTAGTCTTAGAGGTCTCTCTCATCTGAATGTGTTGCACACAGTAAATCAAGCTATACATGAGGTCTGTTTTCCTAGAATTCTCTTAATTCACTAGCTATGTACTATGTTCTACAGTCATGGTGACAGCTTAACCCCTTAAGGACGCAGGGTTTTTCCCTTTTTGCATTTTAATTTTTTCCTCATAGTTACATAGTTACATAGTTAGTATGGTTGAAAAAAGACATACGTCCATCATGTCCAACCAGGGAATTGAAGGGAAGGATGTAAGGGGATAAGAGAAAGGGATGTAGTTTTATAATTCTGCATAAGCATTAATGTTATTTTGTTTCAGGAATGTATCTAACCCTGTTTTAAAGCTGTTAATTGTTCCTGCTGTGACCAGTTACTGAGGTAGACCGTTCCAAAAATTCACAGTCCTCACGGTAGAGAAGGCGTGCCGCCCCTTTAGACTAAACCTTTTCTTCTCCAGACGGAGGGAGTGCCCCCTCGTCCTTTGGGGGATTTAACCTGGAACAGTTTTTCTCCATATTTTTTGTATGGGCCATATATATACTTATATACATTTATCATATCCCCCCTTAAACGTCTCTTCTCAAGACTAAACAATTGTAACTCCTTTAATCGCTCCTCATAGCTAAGATGTTCCATGCCCCATATTAGTTTAGTCACGCGTCTCTGCACCCTTTCCAACTCCGCAGTGTCCCTTTTATGAACAGGCGACCAAAACTGAACAGCATATTCCAGGTGAGGCCATACCAATGCTTTATAAAGGGGGAGTATTATGTCCCTGTCCCTTGAGTCCATGCCTCTTTTTATACATGAAAATATCCTGCCGGCTTTGGAAGCAGCAGCCTGACATTGCTTGCTATTCTGTAGTCTGTGATCTACAAGTACACCCAGATCCTTCTCTGCCAGTTTAATTCCCCCTAAGACATACGATGAATGCATGTTATTAGTACCCAGATGCATAACTTTACATTTATCCACATTGAACCTCATTTTCCAAGTGGATGCCCAGACACTTAGTCTATCCAAGTCATCTTGTAACTTATGCACATCCTCTATAGACTGTACCGTGCTACAAAGCTTGGTGTCATCTGCAAAGATAGAAACAGAGCTGTTAATACCATCCTCTATATCATTGATAAATAAATTAAACAACAGCGGGACCAGTACTGAACCTTGGGGTACACCACTAATTACCGGGGACCAATCAGAGTATGATTCATTGACCACCACTCTCTGGGTATGATTCATGAGCCAGTGTTCAATCCAGTTACAAACTAAAGTTTCCAAGCCCAAAGATCTTAACTTACCTGTCAGACGTCTGTGAGGGACATTAAACACAAAAAGGATAAACTGCACCAAACAGGTATATATTGTACTCTGTTTTTCATGATATGTACTAGGTGCAAGGGGTCTATAAGTCGTAAGTCAGTATAGCTCCATAAACTATTTTATACAAAGAAAGAGAAAAAACTCAAACAAAGAGCAATTGCTACTGATAAATATGCAAAATTGTATTATTATATCCAAAATGTTAAAAAGCGTCACACATATGTGACTAATTTCAATAAGGATAAAATACCAGGTGTGTATGTATAAAGCAATACAAAATGAGATGTCTCAGATACAACCGGAAAAACACGTAGGTGGATCAGGTACAGTAGAGGTAAAAATCACAATGGATGTATATATAGTGAGGTCAGAAAATGATGTAATATGGCTCCTATTCAAAAAGAAGTAACCAGGGGTCCAAAAAGGGCCCCAGTAGTAATGAGAAGCTAACTGCTATATCACATGATTGGTATAGAGAATGGGCCCAAAGTATAACAATAATAATTAGTGAAAAGAACCTCACTTACCCATAATGGAAGCCTGTAACCACCGTCCCAACGTACGTTTCGTCACCCGACTTTCTCAAGGGACGCTTAACCCCTTAAGGACGCAGGGTTTTTCCCTTTTTGCATTTTAATTTTTTCCTCATAGTTACATAGTTAGTATGGTTGAAAAAAGACATACGTCCATCATGTCCAACCAGGGAATTGAAGAGAAGGGTGTAAGGGGATAAGGGAAAGGGATGTAGTTTTATAATTCTGCATAAGCATTAATGTTATTTTGTTTCAGGAATGTATCTAACCCTGTTTTAAAGCTGTTAATTGTTCCTGCTGTGACCAGTTACTGAGGTAGACCGTTCCAAAAATTCACAGTCCTCACGGTAGAGAAGGCGTGTCGCCCCTTTAGACTAAACCTTTTCTTCTCCAGACGGAGGGAGTGCCTCCTCGTCCTTTGAGGGGGTTTAACCTGGAACAGTTTTTCTCCATATTTTTTGTATGGGCCATTTATATACTTATATACATTTATCATATCCCCCCTTAAACGTCTCTTCTCAAGACTAAACAATTGTAACTCCTTTAATCGCTCCTCATAGCTAAGATGTTCCATGCCCCATATTAGTTTAGTCACGCGTCTCTGCACCCTTTCCAACTCCGCAGTGTCCCTTTTATGAACAGGCGACCAAAACTGAACAGCATATTCCAGGTGAGGCCGTACCAATGCTTTATAAAGGGGGAGTATTATGTCCCTGTCCCTTGAGTCCATGCCTCTTTTTATACATGAAAATATCCTGCCGGCTTTGGAAGCAGCAGCCTGACATTGCTTGCTATTCTGTAGTCTGTGATCTACAAGTACACCCAGATCCTTCTCTGTCAGTTTAATTCCCCCTAAGACATACGATGAATGCATGTTATTAGTACCCAGATGCATAACTTTACATTTATCCACATTGAACCTCATTTTCCAAGTGGATGCCCAGACACTTAGTCTATCCAAGTCATCTTGTAACTTATGCACATCCTCTATAGACTGTACCGTGCTACAAAGCTTGGTGTCATCTGCAAAGATAGAAACAGAGCTGTTAATACCATCCTCTATATCATTGATAAATAAATTAAACAACAGCGGGACCAGTACTGAACCTTGGGGTACACCACTAATTACCGGGGACCAATCAGAGTATGAATCATTGACCACCACTCTCTGGGTACGATTCATGAGCCAGTGTTCAATCCAGTTACAAACTAAAGTTTCCAAGCCCAAAGATCTTAACTTACCTGTCAGACGTCTGTGAGGGACAGTATCAAACGCTTTGGCAAAATCCAGAAACACTATATCCACAGCCATTCCTCTGTCAAGGCTTCTACTCACCTCTTCATAAAAGCAAATTAGATTGGTTTGACAACTTCTATCCTTAGTAAACCCATGCTGGCTATCACTTATAATACTATTATCCCCTATGTATTCCTGTATGTAATCCCTTATAAGTCCTTCAAACAATTTACCCACAATGCACGTTAGACTTACCGGTCTATAATTACCTGGCGAATACCTAGAGCCCTTCTTGAAGATTGGTACCACATTAGCCTTGCGCCAGTCCCTTGGCACAATACCAGACACCAGAGAATCTCTAAATATCATGAACAAGGGTACAGATATTACTGAACTTACCTCTCTAAGAACTCTTGGGTGTAGTCCATCCGGCCCTGGAGATTTGCTTACATTTACTTTACTTAACTTACCTTGTACCATCTCTACATTAAGCCAGTTCAGTACATGATGTGTTACCAGCACTGACCTGGCCAATGTCAGCTCCTTTTTCCATAGTGTATACAGAACTAAAGAACCCATTCAGTAGCTCCGCCTTCTCTTGATCGCCCATGACAACCTCCCCATTATCATTATTAAGGGGTCCTACATGCTCTGTCCTTGGTTTTTTTTGTATTTATATATCTAAAAAAATATTTAGGATTAGTTTTGCTTTCTTTGGCCACCTGTCTCTCATTTTGAATTTTTGCTGTTTTTATTACATTTTACAGATTTTATTAAGCTCTTTGTACTGTTTAAATGTTATAGCTGACCCATCAGATTTGAATTTTTTGAAGGCTATTTTTTTGTTGTTTATTGCTCTTTTAACATCATTTGTCAGCCATGTAGGATTTAGTTTTAATCGTTTATATTTGTTCCCCTTAACAAATATAACTGTATAGTTATTTAGAGTTGATTTAAAGATCACCTTCTAAAAATCATAACACTTTCAATTTTGCACATAAAATTCCATATGATGGCTTATTTTTTGAGCCACCAATTCTACTTTGCAGTGACATTAGTCATTTTACCAAAAAATCCACAGCGAAACAGAAAAAAATTCATTGTGTGACAAAATTGAAGAAAAAATAAAATTTTGTAAATTTTGGGGGCTTCCATTTCCACGCAGTGCATTTTTCAGCAAAAATAACACCTTATCTTTATTCTATACGATGATTAAAATGATACCCTACTTATATAGTTTGGATATTGTCGTACTTCGGAAAAAAATCATAACTACATGCAGGAAAATGTATATGTTAAAAATTCTCATTTTCTAACCCCTATAACTTTTATTTTTCCGAGTATGGGCCGGTATGAGGACTCATTTTTTGCGCCGTGTTCTGAAGTTTTTATTGGTACCATTTTTGTATTGATCGGACTTTTTGATCACTTTTTGATTCTATAAAAAGGGACCAAAAATACGCTATTTTGGACTTTGGAATTTTTGGCGCGTACGCTATTGACCGTGCAGTTTAATTAATTATATATTTTTATAGTTCGGACATTTCCGCACGCAGCGATACCACATATGTTTATTTTTATTTACAGAGTTTATTTTTTTATGGGAAAAGGGGGGTGATTCAAACTAATGGTTAAATGACCTTTGTTAACTCTTTTTTTGCAGTGTTATAGCTCCCATAGGGGGCTATAACACTGCACACACTGATCTCTTACCCTGATCCCTGCAAAGCCATAGCTTTGCATGGATCAGCGAGATAGGGGCTCGATTGCTCAAGTCCGTAGCTATGGCTTGGAGCAATCAAACGTCGATCAGACATGACGGAGCAAGGTAAGAGGGTCTCCGCTCGCGTCCTAGCTGATCGTGACATCGCGATTGGGATTATCGCGATAATCCCGATCAGCCCGACTGAGCTGCTGGGAAGCGTTTACTTTAATTTTTAGATGCGGTGATCAACTTTGATCACCGCGTCTAAAAGGTTAATAGCATGCGGCATAACAATCGGTGCAGCACGCTATTAGCCCAGGGTCCCGGCTATCGTTAGCAGCCGGGACTGACCTGGTTTGATGCGGGGTCACGGTGTGACCCCGTTTTAAACACCGAGACTGGGCGAGGGGCGTACAGGTACGCTCTTCGTCCTGAAGGAGTTAATTGCACCCATGATAGAAGTTTGTTCACACACAGTATTGGTGCAAACTTAATGCTTTCCACACTGTAATTGTACTCCTTCATTGTTATAATGCCACTTAGTACCTCCACTCAGCAATGGTTCCACTTAGTACTATTGGGGGACATTTATCAAAACCTGCGCAAAGGAAATGTTGCTTAGTTGCTTATAGTAACCAATCAGGTTGCTTTTTTAATTTAAAGAGGCCTTGTTAAAAATGAAAAAAGTGATCTGATTGGTTACTAATCGCAACTGGGCAACTTTTTCTCTGGAGAGGTTTTGATAAATCTCCCCCATTGTACCTTAGAACTCTACTCAGTAATGACTCTCTGTGTCTTTTCAGGCCTGCTACACATGCGATCCCTTGGAAGTGACAACTATAAGTCATATCATTGTGCTGGCCTACTCAGGGATCCTATCCCAGCAGCTTATAGCCTGCAGGCTTAAGTGTGAAGAGCAGGGAGAGCAGGGAATGGACAGCTCTCTACTCCATTGTATTCAAGTCCATAAATAAGGAAAAATTTGAAGAACGGTGCACTCACCAGCAGCTTTTATTTATTTCAGTCGATAAAGTGATAAAATAATGAAGCAAAAACACTCACGCTTTTTGGCATGGAAAGAGAGAATACATTACCCGAAGGGGGCGGTTGTCATGTTAAATTCCTGAATGTGAATCCAAATGGATCATTCGCTTAGACGCTACAGGACCATTAGGTCTGAACGAACATAATGAATTAGGTGCCTTCCTCCACTGACAGTTCACACTACTAAAAGGTTTGTTTTTAATGTTGTTTTTAATACACTAATCACCATTGTTACTTTTGTATATAGGGGTTATTATAGAAACCCATACGAAAAGGTATTTAAAACAAACCATGACGTCACCACGTCAGCACCAGCCCGTTGAAGTGCAAACAGAGCGCAAAACAATTGTTGCAGATGAGTTTGTATGTACAGCACACATTGATACTTTATGGACTGAAATAAAGATAAGCTGCTAGAATATCTGGTGAGTGCACCGTTCTGCTAATTTTTCCTTATTTTTGCATTTATTTTATATGCTGTTGCATTATGGGACGCACCTCTTGGAAATGCAGACTGAGGACTTGTTTGAACATTATTCATGTATTGGTTGAAAAAAGTGTCAGTGCCGGATACCTATTTCTTCTTCAACATAGACAATGTATTGAAGTGCAGGAGGAGATTGTCACCCAGAGATCCAAGGCACTGGGCAAAAAATCCAGGACTTGCTCCCAGATTGCTTGGAGCCCCTGATGCAGAATCAATCTGTGTAGTGCTCCCTTTATTTATAGGTAGAACAGTTTAATAATCTGCCTTAAAATAAAATGAATATATATACACTTCAATATCATCATAGTCTATTATTAAACTATTTTATTGGGCTATGTTGTAGAGGATCACTGTAGCCCTGCACATTGTATCAACGTATATATTTCAATATGTCACAATTGTTGAAACGAAATAAATAAAGGTCATTATTTGAAGACCTCTGTTTATTTAACCTTGAAGCAAAGAAAGTCACTAGGGCTTTGTTACCCGTTAACTACGCATATACTGCTAACTAACAGGTCCCTCCTGGATGTACCACTGGGAGCACCTGAATGACTTACTTAATCAAAAGGTTACTCTTTAACTCCTTAAATTCCATCCTATTTGTCATTCATTTTCACATAGAAAAACCCATTGAGGTTGCCAACATTTTTAGTGTGGGGATAACAACATATTGTACAAAAATGTACGGATTTAGAGATACCATGTTACGCCTAGCGCTCCGGGTCCCCGCTCCTCCCCGGAGCGCTTACGGCGTCTCTCTCTCCGCAGCGCCCCGGTCGGTCCCGCTGACCGGGAGCGCTGCACTGTCATGGCCGTCGGGGATGCGATTCGCACAGCGGGACGCGCCCGCTCGCGAATCGCATCCCAGGTCACTTACCCGTCCCGGTCCCCTGCTGTCATGTGCTGGCGCGCGCGGCTCCGCTCTCTAGGGCGCGCGCGCGCCAGCTCCCTGAGACTTAAAGGGCCAGTGCACCAATGATTGGTGCCTGGCCCAATTAGCTTAATTGGCTTCCACCTGCTCCCAGCCTATATCTGCTCTCTGTCCCTGCACTTCCCTGCCGGATCTTGTTGCCTTAGAGCCTAGTGAAAGCGTTACTGTGTTGTCCTTACTGTGTACTTGACCTCCTGCTATTACCTTACTGACTACGATCCTTGCTGCCTGCCCCGACCTTCTGCTACGTCCGACCTTGCTTTTGTCTACTCCCTTGTACCGCGCCTATCTTCAGCAGTCAGAGAGGTTGAGCCGTTGCTAGTGGATACGACCTGGTCACTACCGCCGCAGCAAGACCATCCCGCTTTGCGGCGGGCTCTGGTGAAAACCAGTAGTGACTTAGAACCGGTCCACTAGCACGGTCCACGCCAATCCCTCTCTGGCACAGAGGATCCACCTCCTGCCAGCCGGCATCGTGACAGTAGATCCGGCCATGGATCCCGCTGAGGTTCCCCTGCCTTCTATCTCTGATCTCACCACGGTGGTCGCCCAGCAATCCCGACAGATCGCCCATCTAACCCACCAGCTGTCGGAAGTGTCCACCACGGTGCAGCAACTTCAGTCGCAACTTCTGCCTCTGCTACAGCAGCAACCATCTCCTCCACCAGCTCCTGCACCCCTTCCGCAGCGAGTGGCCACTCCTAGCCTCCGCTTGTCCTTGCCGGACAAATTTAATGGGGACTCTAAGTTTTGCCGTGGCTTTCTTTCGCAATGTTCCCTGCACTTGGAGATGATGTCGGACCAGTTTCCTACTGAAAGGTCTAAGGTGGCTTTCGTAGTCAGCCTTCTGTCTGGAAAAGCCCTGTCTTGGGCCACACCGCTCTGGGACCGCAATGACCCCGTCACTGCCTCTGTACACTCCTTCTTCTCGGAAATTCGAAGTGTCTTTGAGGAACCTGCCCGAGCCTCTTCTGCTGAGACTGCCCTGCTGAACCTGGTCCAGGGTAATTCTTCCGTTGGCGAGTACGCCATACAATTCCGTACTCTTGCTTCTGAACTATCCTGGAATAATGAGGCCCTCTGCGCGACCTTTAAAAAAGGCCTATCCAGCAACATTAAAGATGTTCTGGCCGCACGAGAAACTCCTGCTAACTTGCATGAACTCATTCATCTAGCCACTCGCATTGACATGCGTTTTTCTGAGAGGCATCAAGAGCTCCGCCAGGAAAAAGACTTAGATCTCTGGACACCTCTCCCACAGTCTCCATTGCAATCTGCGCCTAGGCCTCCCGCCGAGGAGGCCATGCAAGTGGATCGGTCTCGCCTGACCCTGGAAGAGAGGAATCGCCGTAGGGAAGAGAATCTTTGTCTGTACTGTGCCAGTACCGAACATTTTTTGGTGGATTGCCCTATCCGTCCTCCACGTCTGGGAAACGCACGCTCGCACCCAGCTCTCGTGGGTGTGGCGTCTCTTGATGCCAAGTCGGCTTCTCCACGTCTCACGGTGTCTGTACGGATTTCTCCTTCAGCCAACTCCTCCCTCTCAGCCGTGGCCTGCCTGGACTCTGGTGCCTCTGGGAATTTTATTCGGGAGTCCTTGGTGAATAAATTCCGCATCCCGGTGACCCGTCTCGTCAAGCCACTCCTCATTTCCGCGGTCAACGGAGTCAGGTTGGATTGCACCGTGCGTTACCGCACGGAGCCCCTCCTAATGTGCATCGGACCTCATCACGAGAGAATTGAGTTTTTGGTCCTCTCCAATTGCACTTCCGAAGTTCTCCTTGGACTACCCTGGCTTCAACACCATTCCCCAACCCTGGATTGGTCCACAGGGGAGATCAAGAGCTGGGGTTCCTCTTGTTTCAAGGACTGCCTTAAACCGGTTCCCAGTACTCCCTGCCGTGACCCTGTGGTTCCCCCTGTAACCGGTCTGCCGCCCTGCCATAAGAAGTGCCTCTCCCTCCCTCCCAGTCCAGTCGGGCAAGCCTCGGTGCCTCCCCATGGCCCCCGTCCTGGTGTCACACTGCCCCGTGCCAGGCCTCGCCCTCTGCCCTCCCTCCCCATTCCCACTCCTGCTGTACTGCCTGCCCTTGAGGAAACCCTCCATTCTTTCCCGGTCTCCTCATCCCAGGGGAGGCAGTTACTGGGCAAAGAGAAGGGGAGACCTAAGGGGGGGGTACTGTTACGCCTAGCGCTCCGGGTCCCCGCTCCTTCCCGGAGCGCTTACGGTGTCTCTCTCTCCGCAGCACCCCGGTCGGTCCCGCTGACCAGGAGCGCTGCACTGTCATGGCCGTCGGGGATGCGATTCGCACAGCGGGACGCGCCCGCTCGCGAATCGCATCCCAGGTCACTTACCCGTCCCGGTCCCCTGCTGTCATGTGCTGGCGCGCGCGGCTCCGCTCTCTAGGGCGCGCGCGCGCCAGCTCCCTGAGACTTAAAGGGCCAGTGCACCAATGATTGGTGCCTGGCCCAATTAGCTTAATTGGCTTCCACCTGCTCCCAGCCTATATTTGCTCTCTGTCCCTGCACTTCCCTGCCGGATCTTGTTGCCTTAGAGCCTAGTGAAAGCGTTACTGTGTTGTCCTTACTGTGTACTTGACCTCCTGCTATCACCTTACTGACTACGATCCTTGCTGCCTGCCCCGACCTTCTGCTACGTCCGACCTTGCTTTTGTCTACTCCCTTGTACCGCGCCTATCTTCAGCAGTCAGAGAGGTTGAGCCGTTGCTAGTGGATACGACCTGGTCACTACCGCCGCAGCAAGACCATCCCGCTTTGCGGCGGGCTCTGGTGAAAACCAGTAGTGACTTAGAACCGGTCCACTAGCACGGTCCACGCCAATCCCTCTCTGGCACAGAGGATCCACCTCCTGCCAGCCGGCATCGTGACATACCATATTTTTACATTTTACGTTTTGGTATTTCTGCACAATAAATGCATATTTTATGGAAAAAATTATGATGTATTCTTAGAGCCATAACGGTTTTATTAAGTTGATGATTTTTTTTTGTATGATACCATGTAATATAAATAATGTGTAAAATTTATGGGCCATTATGATTTTAGCAGGCATTGCTAAATAGGCAGAAGTGTGGGTCTTTGTTGAAACCCTGCCTTCTAAAGTAACGTATTGGTGTGTGTGACGGGACACCAACAGGTTGACAAAGGGAGCCTCCTCCTTCTGTTAAGCTACATGGATGCCATGTTCTCAATTGACCATGGTATCTAAGAGGTTAAATGTCTAGAATTAGAGGTCATTACAGTGGAATCCTGAATGATAATCACTTCGAGCCTTCAAGGGGTTGAATGACATTATAAAACTTCATTTTAGGTTGAGGTGCAAAACCATATCCAACCCAGGGACTAGGGTTACACATTTTCATGTTGATATGATTTTAACCTCTTAAGGACCAAGGACGTACCGGTACGTCCTGAGTCCTTTCCCTTTCTATAACGCGGGGCCAAGCCGGGACCCGTGGCTAATAGCGCGCAGCACTGATGCCGCACGCTATTAACCCTTTAGAGGCGGCGTTCAAAGTTGAACGCCGTGTCTAAAGTGAAAGTATAACAATGCTGGTTAGCTCAGGAGGCTGTTCGGGATCGCCACGGCAAAATCGCGGCATCCCGAACGGCTTACATGACAGCCGGAGGGTCCCTACCTGCCTCCTCGCTGTCCGATCGCCGAATGACTGCTCAGTGCCTGAGATCCAGGCATGAGCAGTCAAGCGGCAGAATCATCGATCAGTGGTTTCTTATGAGAAACCACTGATCAATGTAAAAGATCAGCGTGTGCAGTGTTATAGGTCCCTATGGGGGCTATAACATTGCAAAAAAAAAGTGAAGAAAAAAAGTGAATAAAGATCATTTAACACCTTCCCTAATAGAAGTTTGAATCACCCCCCTTTTCCCATTTAAAAAAAACTGTGTGAATAAAAATAAACATATGTGGTATCGCCGCGTGCGGAAATGTCCGAGTTATAAAAATATATCATTAATTAAACCGTACGGTCAATGGCGTACGTGCAAAAAAAATTCCAAAGTCCAAAATAGTGTATTTTTGGTCACTTGTAATATCATGAAAAAATGAATAAAAAGCTATCAAAAAGTCCGATCAATACAAAAATGGTACCGCTAAAAACTTCAGATTACGGCACAAAAAATGAGCCCTCATACGCGGAAAAATAAAAAGTTATATGGGTCAGAAGATGACAATTTTAAACGTATAAATTTTCCTGCATGTAGTTATGATTTTTTCTAGAAGTACGACAAAATCAAACCTATATAAGTAGGGCATCATTTTAATTGTATGGACCTACAGAATAAAGAAAAGGTGTAATTTATACCGAAAAATGTACTATGTAGAAACGGACGCCCCCAAAAGTTACAAAATGGCGTTTTTTGTTTTTTTTTCAATTTTGTCTCACAATGATTTTTTTTCCCGTTTCACCGTAGATTTTTGGGTAAAATGACTGACGTCATTACAAAGTAGAATAGGTGGTACAAAAAATAAGCCATCATATGGATTTTTAGGGGCAAAATTGAAAGAGTTATGATTTTTTAAAGGTAAGGAGGAAAAACGAAAATGCAAAAACGGAAAAACCCCGGGTCCTTTCCGTTTTTGTTTAACAAAATTTTTAAGACTAAACATCAATCCCTATGATTTTTCAAGCTGCCATACATTGTGATACTGTAACCACAGTGTAATGTATACTTAAGAGTGAAAGGCAATATCCTGACATTTTTTTTTTTGCCTTTGCCTAGTACATTAAATTATCTGTATAATTACATTTTACCTAACTGTATTAATCTGCATTAAGGGCACTATAAATTAATTTACAGGAGATAAAAATCTGACATCATGGAAAAAATAAGTTATGGCTGTGCCTAGGTAATAATGAAATACCAAAATACAAGACAATGTATTCTTTTAAAATATGTTGTTCACTTCTTTCCTGTGCTTGGGTGTGTAACAAGAACTGCTACATTTGCATATGGAGACTTAAGGGGGTATTCTGGCCAAAGGCATAGGAGATAAGATGTCTGATCGCGGGGGAGGGGGGTGCCAGTGAGACCCCCCCGCGCTCTCTCCGTGCAGCACCCGCATTCTATGCAGGGCTGCTGCTCCAGTCTCGGAAACCTCTGGTCTGTGTGTGTGTGTCCTTTGGATAGGGGATAAGATGTCTGTGGCTGGAATACCCCTTTAAAGCCATGCAATGCTCTATGGGGGGAGAGTATGCAAAGTATCTCTCCTCAGGGGAGGAGAACATGTTTGCATAATTTCATCTCAAACTCAAAATGCCTCATTTTCAGTTGATTTTCTTTCCTTCAATAATTGTAATTGTATAGCTGTTTTGTGATCACTGTAGCACTCTACCAATCTGGGCTTAATGGCAAATTGACCAATTATAAGTCTCTCCTCAGTAAAAAAAAAATAATATATATATATATATATATATATATCGTATTTATCGGGGTATACCACGCACCGGCCTATAACATGCACACTCATTTTACCAAGGATATTTGGGTAAAAAAAGTTTTTTACCCAAATATCCATGATAAAATGAGGGTGCGTGTGTGCGCGTGTATACCCCGATATACCCCCAGGAAAGGCAGGGGGAGAGAGGCCGTCGCTGCCCGCTTCTCTCCGCCTGCCTTTCCTGGGGTCTAGAGCTTCTGTCGGCCCTTTTCATCCCCTGGTTATCGGCGCCGCTGCCCGTTCTGTCCCCCTGACTATCGGTGCCGGCGCCGATAGCCAGGGGGAGAGAAGCGGCGCCGACAGCCAGGGGGAGAGAAGCGGCAGCGGCACCCATTGCCGGCGCCGCTGCCCCGTTGCCTCCCCCCATCCCCGGTGGCATAATTACCTGAGTCGGGTCCGCGCTGCTCCAGGCCTCCGTCGTGCGTCCCCAGCGTCGTTGCTATGCACGGCGCGGCGCTCTGACGTCATGCGCCGCGCTGTTCAGCGCATAGCAACGACGCTGGGGACGCACGACGGAGGCCTGGAGCAGCGCGGACCCGACTCAGGTAATTATGCCACCGGGGATGGGGGGAGGCAACGGGGCAGCGGCGCCGGCAATGGGTGCCGCTGCCCCTTCTCTCCCCCTGGCTGTCGGCGCCGCTTCTCTCTCCCTGGCTATCGGCGCCGGCACCGATAGTCAGGGGGACAGAACGGGCAGCGGCGCCGATAACCAGGGGGTGAAAAGGGCCGACAGCAGCGCTCTAGACCCCAGGAAAGGCAGGGGGAGAGAAGCGGGCAGCGACGGCCTCTCTCCCCCTGCCTTTCCTGGGGGTGTATCGGCGTATAACACGCACACAGACTTTAGGCTAAAAATTTTAGCCTAAAAAGTGCGTGTTATACGCCGATAAATACGGTATATATATATATATATATAAAATAAAAAGCCTGCATGGAGTTTGGAAAAAAAGGTCTCAGACTATAAGAAACAAGATTCTTTGGTCTGGTGAAACCAAAATTACACTTTCTAGCCTCAAGTCTAAGTGTGATGTCTGTAGGAAATCAGGCACTGCTCATCACCTGCCCATTACCATCCCTACAGTGAATCAGGGTGGTGACAGCATCATGCTGTGGGAGTGTTTTTTCAGTGGCTGTGAAAGGGAGACTGGTCAGGGGTAAGGGAAAGCCATATTGGGTAAAGTATAAAGATATTCTTAATTAAAACCTGGGACTAAGATTGGGCCAATAATTCACCTTCTAACAGGAAAGCAATCCTAATCACACCGCCAAGACAACAAAGGGATGGCTTAGGGACAACACCGTGATTGTCCTTGACTGCCCCAGCCAGAGAGCAGAATAACATAGCAACAGATATGTTGTTTCCAGACACTGCAGGATGAGTCACAGATATTCATTGTGGGTACTAGCCACAGCCACATGCTAATGATTAGCAGGTTTCTCCCTATGCACAGTAATAGGGAGAAACCTGTCAAGCATTAGTAGGTAGGGGCAGTGGTCTGGTGGGTGGGGCTAGTGATGAATATTCTTATCCTGCCACGTCAGTTGTGTGCTGCCTCCTTTACTTCCCTTTAACATGCATGGAGTGAGAAGGATTACACAAACCAGGAAAGTTACACACATTTCTATATGCACTGCATCTAATATACATCAACTGCTGCCTTAGGAGGGATTATGTTTTTTTGTGTAATGATAAGTGATCACTCCTATATCTTCTTCACAGTTAATTTCTTTGCATGTGTAATGGCAATGAAGTTATGCCATATAATTAATGTCATATGGATAAATTCTAAATTCTCGATTTTTTTCCAATTATCCAAACATAACTAGAACATACAGTACTAGAACAGTCATCATGTTTTAACCTTCAGTTATCTGATATACTCATCTAGTCTAGTGCGTCGCCGTTTCCTGTTGCCGGTCTTTGTTAGTGTGCTGCTCCAGAGATGTATTTGAGGGTTACGATGGTTTAGTGAATGAGACCTCAGCATGATGCCAGTTGGAATCTGCAGTACTTGTCAGTCTTGAAGAAGTGGGTGCTTTCGTCTATTCTGCCTATAATCATCAAGTCCTTTCTCCCTTAGCAATGAATCATCTGAGAGAAAGCATTCACTACGACACTAGTACACTAAACCAGCAGCACAGCTGTGTGAGAGATCATAGACATTAACAAATTTATTCATACATGAAAAGTAATGTCAGATAAATGGGCACAGGACAAATATGTCAACAGATAAAGAATTGACACTCTGTAAAGTTAGAGTGCCCAATGGAAGCATGCTGTAATCCAATTACACATTAGAAATAATTTATAGACTCTTGGGTTGACAGCGTCCCAGACTTGATTTGCAATTTGATAGCTTGTTTTGGTTCCAAAGGTGGATTTTCTTTCAATATTACAGTAACGTAGCAAAATTTTTGGACTTTGTAGTTCTTCACATGGTTATATGCAGCATGCTTGTATGTCTGGAGCTCACCAGTAGGAGAATGTAGTCAAATTTATGAGAGAAGAGTACAGTTCTCAGGTTCTATCTGATTGGGATATCTATTGAAACTAAGATAATATGATAATGTAAGAGATATATAAATATTGAAAAATATATGAAGTCAAAAAGGGGAAAAAAGAAACGGAAAAAAGATGGAAATTCTGCATTGTACAAGGTGCAATTGAAGACAATGGAAGGCTGCTGCATCGGAATTTCAAAATGCAACTTTGCTCGAAAATACTTTACATTAATGTAGACTTACTCTTGTGGTGTGATGCTACAATGTGATTCTTTTAACCCTTTCTGATATTATTTCTAACTGCTGAATAGAAATAACATCAATGCTAAAATGTAATTCTTTTTAACCCTTTCTAATATTATATCTAACTACTTTATATATATATATATATATATATATATTTTTTTTTTTTTTTTATAGAAACAGATGCTGCTGCTTTAAGTGTAGTACATTTCTCAAAAAAATAAATAAAGGGAACACTTAAAGGGGTTCTCCCATGGAAAACTTTTTTTTCTAATCAGCTGGTGCCAGAAAGTTAAACAGATTTGTAAATTACTTATATTAAAAAATCTTAATCCTTCCAGAACTTTTTAGGGTCTGTGTACTACAGAGGAAATGCTTATCTTTTTAGATTTCTCTGATATCATGACCACAGTGACCACAGCTGACCTCTGCTGTCCATTTTAAGAACTGTCCAGAGCAGGAGAAAATCCTCATAGCAAACATATGCTGCTCTGGACAGTTCCTAAAATGGACAGCAGAGGTCAGCAGAAGGCACTGTGGTCATGATAGCAGAGAAATCTAAAAAGATAAGCATTTCCTCTGTAGTATACAGCCCCTAAAAAGTACTGGAAGGATTAAGATTTTTTAATAGAAGTAATTTACAAATTTGTTTAACTTTCTGGCACCAGTTGATTTAAAAAAAATTGTTTTCCACGGGAGCACCCCTTTAACCCCTTAAGGACGCAGGACGTAAATGTACGTCCTGGTGCGGTGGTACTTAACGCACCAGGACGTACATTTACGTCCTAAGCATAACCGCGGGCATCGGAGCGATGCCCGTGTCATGCGCGGCTGATCCCGGCTGCTGATCGCAGCCAGGGACCCGCCGGGAATGACCGATGCCCGCGATCTCGCGGGCGTCCGCCATTAACCCCTCAGGTGCCCGGGATCAATACAGATCCCGGCATTTGCGGCAGTGCGCGATTTGAATCCTGCTGCGGGGATCCGATCATTCATAACGCCGCACGGAGGTCCCCTCTCCTTCCTCCGTGCGGCTCCCGGCGTCTCCTGCTCTGGTCTGTGATCGAGCAGACCAGAGCAGAAGATGACCGAAAACACTGATCTGTTCTATGTCCTATACATAGAACAGATCAGTATTAGCAATCATGGTATTGCTATGAATAGTCCCCTATGGGGACTATTCAAGTGTAAAAAAAAAAAGTAAAAAAATGTCAAAGTAAAAGAAAAGTGAAAAATCCCCTCCCCCAATAAAAAAGTAAAACGTCCGTTTTTTCCTATTTTACCCCCAAAAAGCGCAAAAAAATTTTTTATAGACATATTTGGTATTGCCGCATGTGTAAATGTCCGAACTATTAAAATAAAATGTTAATGATCCCGTACCGTTAACGGCGTGAACGAAAAAAAACAATAAGTCCAAAATGCCTACTTTTTTAATACATTTTATTAAAAAAAAATTATAAAAAATGTATTAAAAGTTTTTTATATGAAAATGTGGTATCAAAAAAAAGTACAGATCATTGCGCAAAAAATGAGCCCCCATACCGCCGCTTATACGGAAAAATAAAAAAGTTATAGGTCATCAAAATAAAGGGATTATAAACGTACTAATTTGGTTAAAAAGTTTGTGATTTTTTTTAAGTGCAGCAATAATATAAAAGTATGTAATAATGGGTATCATTTTAATCGTATTGACCCTCAGAATAAAGAACACATGTCATTTTTACCATAAATTGTACGGCGTGAAAACGAAACCTTCCAAAATTAGCAAAATTGCGTTTTTCGTTTTAATTTCCCCACAAAAATAGTGTTTTTTGGTTGCGCCATACATTTTATGATATAATGAGTTATGTCATTACAAAGGACAACTGGTCGCGCAAAAAACAAGCCCTCATACTAGTCTGTGGATGAAAATATAAAAGAGTTATGATTTTTAGAAGGCGAGGAGGAAAAAATGAAAACGTAAAAATTAAATTGTCTGAGTCCTTAAGGCCAAAATGGGCTGAGTCCTTAAGGGGTTAAGGACCCAGCCATTTTACACCTTAGGACCTGGCCATTTTTTGCACATCTGACCACTGTCACTTTAAACATTAATAACTCTGGAATGCTTTTAGTTATCATTCTGATTCCGAGATTGTTTTTTTTGTGACATATTCTACTTTAACTTAGTGGTAAAAATTTTTGGTGACTTGCATCCTTTCTTGGTGAAAAATCCCAAAATTTTATGAAAAATTTGAAAATTTAGCATTTTTCTAACTTTGAAGCTTTCTGCTTGTAAGGAAAATGGATATTCCAAATAATTTTTTTTTTATTCACATATACAATATGTCTACTTTATGTTTGCATCATAAAATTGACGAGGTTTTACTTTTGGAAGACACCAGAGGGCTTCAAAGTTCAGCAGCAATTTTCCAATTTTTCACAAAATTTCCAAACTCACTATTTTTCAGGGACCAGTTCAGGTTTGAAGTGGATTTGAAGGGTCTTCATCTTAGAAATACCCCACAAATGACCCCATTATAAAAACTGCACCCCCCCCAAAGTATTCAAAATGACATTCAGTCAGCGTTTTAACCCTTTAGGTGTTTCACAGGAATAGCAGCAAAGTGAAGGAGAAAATTCACAATCTTCATTTTTTACACTCGCATGTTCTTGCAGACCCAATTTTTGAATTTTTACAAGGGGTAAAAGGAGAAAATTTATACTTGTATTTGTAGCCCAATTTCTCTCGAGTAAGCACATACCTCATATGTCTATGTAAAGTGTTCGGCGGGCGCAGTAGAGGGCTCAGAAGCGAAGGAGCGACAAGGGGATTTTGGAGAGTATGTTTTTCTGAAATGGTTTTTGGGGGGCATATTGCATTTAGGAAGCCCCTATGGTGCCAGAACAGCAAAAAAAACACATGGCATAGCATTTTGGAAACCAGACCCCTTGAGGAACGTAACAAGGAATTAAGTGAGCATTAATACCCCACAGGGGTTTCACGACTTTTCCATATGTAAATTTTTTTAAATTTTTTTTTCACAAAAATGTGTGTTTCCCCCCAAATTTCACATTTTTGCAAGGGTTAATAGCAGTAAATACCCCACAAAATGTGTAACCCCATCTCTTTTGAGTATGGAGGTACCCTATAAGTTCCCCTGAAGTGCACTACGGGCGAACTACAATGCTCAGAAGAGAAGGAGTAATATTTAGCTTTTTGAGAGCAAATTTTGCTAGGGGGGCATGTCGCATTTAGGAAGCCCCTATGGTGCCAGAACAACAAAATAACCCCACATGGCATACCATTTTGGAAACTAGACCCCTTGAGGAACGTAACAAGGAATTAAGTGAGCCTTAATACCCACAGGGGTTTCATGACTTTTCCATATGTAAATTTTTTTTTTTTTCACTGAAATGTGTGTTTCCCCCCCAAATTTCACATTTTTGCAAGGGTTAATAGCAGAAAATACCCCCCAAAATTTGTAACCCCATCTCTTCTAAGTATGGAGGTACCCCATAAGTTCCTCTTAAGTGCACTACGGGTGAACTACAATGCTCAGAAGAGAAGGAGTAATATTTTGCTTTTTGAGAGCAAATTTTGCTAGGGGGGCATGTCGCATTTAGGAAGCCTCTATGGTGCCAGAACAACAAAATAACCCCAAATGGCATACCATTTTGGAAACTAGACCCCTTGAGGAACGTAAAAAGGAATTAAGTGAGCCTTTATACGCCACAGGGGTTTCACGACTTTTCCATATGTAAAATGTTTTTTTTTTTTTTTTACTAAAATGTGTGTTTCCCCCCAAATTTCACATTTTTGCAAGGATTAATAGCAGAAAATACCCCCCAAAATTTGTAACTCCATCTCTTCTGTGTATGGAGGTACCCCATAAGTTCCCCTTAAGTGCACTACGGGCGAACTACAATGCTCAGAAGAAAAGGAGTAATATTTGGCTTTTTGAGAGCAAATTTTGCTAGGGGGGCATGTCGCATTTAGGAAGCCTCTATGGTGCCAGAACAGCAAAATAACCCCACATGGCATACCATTTTGGAAACTAGACCCCTTGAGGAATGTAACAAGGAATTAAGTGAGCCTTAATACCCCACAGGGGTTTCACGACTTTTCCATATGTAAATGTTTTTTATTTTTTTTTCACTAAAATGTGTGATTCCCCCCAAATTTCACATTTTTGCAAGGGTTAATAGCAGAAAATACCCCCCAAAATTTGTAACCCCATCTCTTCTGAGTATGGAGTTACCCCATAAGTTCCCCTGAAGTGCACTACGGGCGAACTACAATGCTCAGAAGAGACGGAGTAATATTTGGCTTTTTGAGAGCAAATTTTGCTAGGGGGGCATGTCGCATTTAGGAAGCCTCTATGGTGCCAGGACAGCAAAATAACCCCACATGGCATACCATTTTGGAAACTAGACCCCTTGAGGAACGTAAAAAGGAATTAAGTGAGCCTTTATACCCCACAGGGGTTTCACGACTTTTCCATATGTAAAAATTTTTCCTTTTTTTTCACTAAAATGTGTGTTTCCCCCCCAAATTTCACATTTTTGCACGGGTTAATAGCAGAAAATACCCCCCAAAATTTGTAACCCCATCTCTTCTGAGTATGGAGGTACCCCATAAGTGGACGTCAGGTGCACTGCAGGAGCGTCACATTTGCAAACTTTGCTGAAATGGGGGGGACATGTCGCATTTGGGAAGCCCCTATGGTGCCAGGACAGCAAAATAAAAAAAACCACATGGCATCACATTTTGGAAACTAGACCCCTTGAGGAACGTAACAAGGGGTAAAGTAAGCCTTAATACCCCACAGGGGTTTCACGACTTTTGCATATGTAAAATAAAAAAATAAAAATTTCACTAAAATGTGGGTTTTCCCCAAAATTTTAAATTTTTACAAGGGTTAATAGCAGAAAAGACACCCCAAAATTTGTAAATACATTTCTTTGGAATAAGGACATACCTTAATTTTTTATGATTTTCGCTCCGCGGGTGCACACCAGGTCTTGGAGTGGGAGGTCAGTCAGGGGCCTTGAGCTTATTATAGCAGCCAGGATGTGGGATCCCCCCTCAAGGAGCATTAATGGGGGAGCACTGAGCCCTAAAATAGGGGAACACTATGGGGGACAACGGGCCGTAACTGGGGTAGACAGGTGGGGTACAGAGGCCCGTAATATGGGGTACAGTGGGCCAGAAAACTATAAATCATAAAATAATAAAACAGGATATGTTCCCAGAATGATGACCCAGAGAATAGCCAAAACTAAAAAAAATATGCCCACCCCAAACCCTATGCTCTGAGTCATCATTCTGGGAATGTGATGTGTGTGGCCGTCCCTAACCTGTTGCCTCAAATGCGCACCCGCTCAGGTGGCGAGAGAGCGCTGCGCATTTGAGGCAACATAAAAAGTCCCCGATGATAGTGACTCAGTGACCTATGACCCATTTTTGAAAAAACACCCCCAGAGGTCTTATCAGGATTTTTTTTTTTTAGTTTTTTTGGGGCAATTTAGTGATTTATGGCAGTTATATTTTGGAATGTACTCTGGACTTGGTATATTGGTCAAATTATGGAAAATTCAAATGAAAAGGGAAAATTTAGGGCTCCATGGAAGTGTGATAATCCCTGAAGCAGCCTATGCAGAGGCCCGGATTATCTGGGCAAGTGTCACATTGGTACCTGGTGTCCCTCCGAATCCCCCTCCTGTAACACACTCTGCATTTTTTCTGGGATCGCCCCTTCTTTCCACTGTAGGGGATCTCACCTGGAAAGTGTTGGCCTGGGACGATCCTGGCGCCTATAACTCCAGACCCTTGGGAAGTCCGGCCTGCTCTTTCCCGGTCAGCAAAGATCAGGAACCTTAGGACTTCTTCTTGGTACTGGAGGAATGTCCCTGTGTTGCCAGCATACTGGGATAGTACAAAAGCGTTGTACATGGCAACCTGTACCAAGTAGACCGCAACTTTTTTGTACCATGCCCGTGTTTTCCACATGGCGTTATATGGCTTGAGGACTTGATCAGAGAGATCAACTCCCCCCATATACCGATTGTAGTCCAGAATACAATCGGGCTTGAGGACCGGTCCCACGGTACCTCGCACAGGGACAGGTGTGCTGCCATTCCCATGAATAGTGGTGAGTATAAGGACATCCCTCTTATCCTTATACCTGACCAACAACAGGTTATCATGGGTCAGGGCATGGGACTCACCCTTGGGGATAGGCGTCTTAACAAAATTTAGAGGGAGGCCTCTCTGATTCTTCCGCACGGTCCCACAAGCGGACGTGGATCTGGCGGAAAGGGATTTGAACAGAGGGATGCTGGTATAAAAGTTATCCACGTATACGTGGAAACCCTTATCCAGCAATGGGTACATAAGGTCCCAAACGATTTTCCCGCTAACACCCAGAGTGGGGGAACAATCTGGGGGTTCAATACGGGAATCTCGTCCCTCATACACTCTAAACCTGCAAGTGTACCCGGAGGTACTCTCGCAGAGTTTATAGAGCTTCACGCCATACCGTGCCCGCTTTGAGGGAATATACTGGCGGAATATGAGTCTCCCCTTAAAACTGATGAGAGACTCATCTACCGAGAGGTCCCTGAGGTCTCCAAAAATTTGGCCCCAAAGTGATCGATGACCGGCCTCACTTTGTAAAGCCGGTCATGGGCGGGATCACCTCGGGTCGGACATGCCGCATTATCTGCATAATGCAGGCATTTCCGAACCACCTCGTACCGCTTCTGTGTCATCGCCATACTGTAAAGCGGGGTCTGATAGAGGACGTCCCCGCTCCAGTAATGACGGACACTTGGTTTTTTGTCCAGGCCCATATGCAGCGTGAGGCCCCAAAATGTCCTCATTTCCGCTGCATCAATGGCGCGCCATTCATTGGACCTGGCCAAAAAGGAATCGGGGTGGTGGGCAATGAACTGCTGGGCGTACAAGTTCGTTTGCTCCACCATTAAATTGACCAGGCTGTCACTGAAAAAAAACTTTAAAAAGTCCAGATCAGTGAACCCAGCCGTGTCAATCCGGATTCCTGAGTCGCCAACATACTCAGGAATCCGTGGCTGATAACCCTCTGGGGGGCTCCAGACAGGGTCAGCTTAAGGGGGCTCCGATGCACTTGTCTGGGGGGCCGGACTCCTATTACGAGCGGCATTGCCACTCGTACTAGTGTCGGCCACTGGTTCACTCTCATGGGGGGTGCGTGGCCTCACCTGGCGACGTCTCCGCCGCCATACAGGGGACTCATCATCACTACTGGATGATGAGGAGGGCGATGAAGAACACAAAAAAGTTGGATCTTCATCGTCCTCACTGGCAGATTCGGAGTTGGAGGCTAAAAAAGCGTAAGCCTCCGCTACCGAAAATGCCCGGCGGGCCATCGCCTTTTTTCTACGTTGGCGGGAGGGGGGGGGGGGAAGGGGTGTGTGCGGAGGGGGGGCGGGGAAGTATGTACTGTGTGGTGCTTGGTGTAAAAAGTGTAATAACAGTAATATAAAAAAAAAAAAGCTGTGGCCAAAAAAAAAAAATGGGGTGGCGCACGCAGCTCCCTGAACCCCTAATAGGACCCGGGGTAAGGGATCAGACCTTAATAGGACCCTGGGGGCCTATTAGGGGGTATGGGGGGGGATTTTTTTTAATTTAAAAAAAAAAGAAGCTGCGGCCAAAAAAAAAAAGGGGGTGGCGCACGCAGCTCCCTGAACCCCTAATAGGACCCGGAGTCAGGGATCAGACCCTAATAGGACCCTTGGGGACCTATTAGGGGGTCAGGGGAGGGGGTACTTTTTTTTAAACTTTTATTTCACTCTGTTACTTATTTGCTCTTACCTGTCCCTGCAATCAGCTCTCCCTATTCTACAACTCCTGAGGGGCTCCGGAGCTCTGAGGGGGGATCAACGGTCCTCTTCCTGCTGCTGCACCCGCTGACTGAACGAAAACAGCCGGTCCAGCAGCGGGAAGGGACCGTTAACCCCTCCTCTGCCGCTCTGCTATTGGCTGGACGATTGACAGCCAATAGCAGCGTTGCTGGGGCGGTGACAGTATTGTCACCGCTCCCCAGCAACTGCAGGTGATTGGCGGTGTAATTGTACACCGCCGATCTTCATTTATTTCCAGGTCATCGGGTCACAAGTGACCCGAATGACCCGAATCGCCGAAGATCGCTTGCGTGATTTCGCAAGCGATCTCCAGCGATCGCCGACATGCGGGGGTCCCGGGACCCCCCTCGGCATTTGCGCGGCATGCCTGCTGAAGGATATCAGCAGACATGCCGTTCCGATCTCTGCCCGGCGCACGGCAGGGACCGGAAAACGCCAGGACGTACGGGGACGTCCTGGGTCCTTAAAGCCCAGGGTGCGGGGATGTCCCCGTACGTCCTGGGTCCTTAAGAGGTTAAACAACACAATGTAACTCCAAGTCAATGACACTTATGTGAAATCACACTGTCCACTCAGGAAGCAACACTGTTTCAATTTCACACGCTGTTGTGCAAATGGAACAGACAACAGGTGGAAATTATAGGCAATTAACAAGACACCCCCCAATAAAGGACTGGTTCTGCAGGTGGTGACAACAGACCACTTCTTCCAATGCTTCCTGGCAGATGTTTTGATCACTTTTTAATGCTGGCGGTGCTTTCACTCTAGTGATAGCATGAGACGGAGTCTTCAACCCACACAAGTTGCTCAGGTAGTGCAGCTCATAAAGGATGGCACATCAATGCGAGCTGTGCCAAGAAGGTTTGCTGTGTCTGTCAGGGTAGTGTGCAGAGCATGGAGGCGTTACTAGGAGACAGGCCAGGACATCAGGAGATGTGGAGGAGGCCCTAAAAGGGCAACAACCCAGCAGCAGGACCGCTACCTCCGCCTTTGTGCAAGGAGGAGCACTGCCAGAGCCCAGCAAAATGACCTCCCACAGGCCACAAATGTGCATGAGTCCACTCAAATGGTCAGAAACAGACTCCATGATGGTGGTATGGGCGCCCGACATCCACAGGTGGGGGTTGTGCTTACAGCCAAACACCGTGCAGGACGTTTGGCATTTGCCAGAGAACACCAAGATTGGCAAATTTGCCATTGTTGCCATGTGCTCTTCACAGATGAAAGCAGGTTCACACTGAGCACATGTGATAGACCTAACAGAGTCTGGAGACGCCGTGGAGAACGTTCTGCTGCCTGCAACATCCTCCAGCATGACCGGTTTGGCGGTGGGTCAGTAATGGTGTGTGGTGGCATTTCTTTGGGGGACCGCACAGCCCTCCATGTGCTTGCCAGAGGTAGCCTGACTGCCAGAAGGTACCGAGATGAGATCCTCAGACCCCTTGTGAGACCATATCCTGGTGCGGTTAGCCCTGGGTTCCTCCTAATGCAAGACAATGCTAGACCACATGTGGCTGGAGTGTGTCAGCAGTTCCTGAAAGAGGAAGGCATTGATGCAATGGACTGGCCCGCCTGTTCCCCAGACCTGAATCCAATTGAGCACATCTGGGACATGTCTTGCTCCATCCACCAATGCTACGTTGCAACACAGACTGTCCAGGAGTTGGCAGATGCTTTAGTCCAGGTCTGGGAGGACATCCCGCTACCTCTTGATAAAGCTACTTAGTAGCGAAACATGTCGAGGGGGGCAGAGTAGGGACTTTTTTAATCGCACTAGCGGAGGCCAGTAAATGGAAGAGCATGTAACTGCAGGCATGCTTTCCTAAAAAAATATCAGCAAGAGAGCAGTATAACTCCCCAAAATCATAGATTTCATAAAAGCTATGTAACTGGCCCGAGCTGAGTGTAATTTTAAAGTGTGTGCAATTTCTTCAATTATATCTATTTTGTTACAATTTAGTATTTTTCTAATAAAGCTTGTGGGAACACTGATTATACTAATATATGGGAACATAGGGATTTTTGGGTTCCAAATAGGAATCTATGTGAAATATTGATTGACCCCTCCATATATATTGGTCTGTTTAGGGATTGGAGGACATCCCTCGCCACCGCATCAGGAGCATGCCCAGGCGTTGTAGGGAGGTCATGAATATAGCCTAAGGCTAGCTGTGAATTTGCTGCATTCTAATCTGTAAATCCAGAACTTTCTGTGAGACAAGCCTGCAGTGTCTGTTCCTCCATGCACTTCCCTATCCATACTGTAGACTTCTATGGGCACTGCAAACTGAACTCTCAGTACAGCTGGAAACCTGTCTTCACTCTGCTAAAGGGACAAATTCCCCTTTGTGATGAAGGGATAAGAAGTCAGGTACATGGGGATAAAAGAATGGAGAAAGGAGCACTTTTCTCTAATAAGATATATTGGTTTCTAATATTTGCCTGTACTATTATTATTATATGGAAAGTTCTTTGAAAGTGCAGTTACACTCCTTTCTGTTATTGATGTACTGTACATGTATATTAAAATGTCAGCCAGGTAGGGGAAGTAAGTAGGGGACTTGGGAGCTGAGCCTGCTTCTTACACAGCAGATGCATGCTGTGTTCTACATATTTATTGCTGCAGTATTCAAACTATTAGTCCAGTGTTTGCTAAACTAAAACTCCCAGCCTGCCAAAGGTACCCTGGTTGGGAAACACTATACAGTATTAGTTATTTATGCTGCACATTGCAAACCATAAAAGAAAAGAAAAAATTCAAAGACAGAATTTCTGTTTTCTATAAAAAAAAAAACATAAATAAATAAATAAAAGAGTATAATATAAGTTTAAAAGTTGATCAAAAAAATAACACAGCTCCACTAGCTATAAAAAAAAATTTTTTTTAAAAGTATACGTCTCACAACAATACAAAAAATGTTGTATGACCATATGGGCCCATGCACACAAACAAAGACTTTGGGAGAAATATTTTATTGTACGCTGAGCTACACACATTTTTAAAGCTAACTTACCAGACTCAAGTTATGTGTACGTGCTCCCACTTTATCAAAATTAGCATGCGGTGTAATAAATTTGTTGCGCTTGCACATATGGGATTTATTTTCGCTTCTTTGTAGTTGTTTTTAAACTAATTTTTGTAAGTGAAAAGATTGCTGGTATTGGTTTGCAACATTTGGAGATTCCCTGTGACAAAATTTGCAACATCTGAAGAAAAGTTGCACATGATAAATTCACAACCACTGCAAAGTCAAAGTGCAAAATTAATCAAGTAAGCAAGTTTGGCAAAAATCACTTCAGGATAAAAATAAATAAATAAAAGCCTCACTAAGTCACAAAATCATTGGTGCGCAAAATTTGCGCCTTTACCCTTTAACGACAAAGGACGTAAATGTACGTCCTGGTGAGGTGGTACTTAATGCACCAGGACGTACATTTACGTCCTATGCAGAACCGCGAGCATCGGAGCGATGCTCGCGGCATACGCGGCAGGTCCCGGCTGCTGATAGCAGCCAGGGACCCGCCCGCAATGGTGGACATCCGCGATCGCGCAGATGTCCGCCATTAACCCCTCAGATGCCGTGATCAATACAGATCACGGCATCTGCAGCATCGCAGTACTTTGAATGGATGATCGGATCGCCCGCAGCTCTGCCGCGGCGATCCAATCATCCAGCATGGCGGCCAGAGGTCCCCTCAGCTTGCTCCGGCCGTCTCCCGGGGTCTTCTGCTCTGGTCTGCGATCAAGCAGACCAGAGCAGAAGATGACCGATAACGCTGATCAGTGCTATGTTCTATACATAGCACTGAACAGTTTTAGCAATCAACTGATTGCTATGAATAGTCCCCTGTGGGGACTATTAAAATGTAAAAATAAAAGTAAAAAAAGTAAAAAATTAAAGTGAAAAAAGTTTGAAAAACCCCCTCCCCAATAAAAACGTAAATTGTCCCATTTTCCCTATTTCACCCCCCCCCCCCCCCCAAAAAAAAGTGTAAAAAAAATATTTTATATACATATTTGGTATCGCCGCGTGCGTAAATATCCCAACTATTAAAATAAAATGTTAATGATAACGTACGGTGAACGGCATGAACGTTTAAAAAAAGGCCAAAAATAGCTGCTTTTTTTTATAACATTTTATTCCCCCCAATTTTTTTTTTTTTAAAGTATTAAAAGTTTTATATAAGTAAATATGGTATCAATAAAAAGTACAGATCATGGCGCAAAAAATTTTAATTTCCCCACACAAATAGTATTTTTTTGGTTGCGCCATACATTTTATGGTAAAGTGAGTGATGGCATTACAACGGACAACTGGTCACGCAAAATACAAGCCCTCATACTAATCTGTGGATGAAAATATAAAAGAGTTATGATTTTTTGAAGGCGAGGAGGAAAAAAATGAAAACGTAAAAATAAAATTGTCTGCGTCCTTAAGGCCCAAATGGGCTTCGTCCTTAAGGGGTTAAAGGGAACCAAGCATTAGATTTTACCACATATAACGCTTGGCAACACGTTATATATTGTAAAATCTTCATCATCACCAAGGGGACATTTCTGCCCGCAGGGATAGTGAGGATATGAAGTTTGTAAGTCTTCCCCGCCGCCCCATATATATAGCCCCTTGAGAGGGGAGCTATGCCTACCTAGCCCTGCCACTCCGACCATAGTGATGCTCTCTCAGCAAGACTAATGGCCCGCATCATCACTCTGCTCCCTAAGCAGACAGGACAGAGCAGAGTCAATCATGCCGAGGGGGAGTCACTACCTGAGTGAGCAATATCACCGCTCCGCTTCAGAGCAGCGCTGGTGCCGTGTCTTGCCCATATCCCCGCTTAGCAGCGGGAATGTAGTGAAATGTGTCTGGCCCTAATCAAGCGATATCCCCGCTTCTCTGTTCCCCAATCTGTACCTTCTCACAGCGTGGATACAGTTTGCTACATCCCCCTGTGAGAGAGCAGAGACAGGGGAACAGCAGCGGGGATTGTAGAGAAAGGTGTCTGCTGCATATGCTCTGCACACCCTCCTAACAACCAATAGTAGAGGAGGCTGTGCTCATCTCAGCCTCTCACAGTGGCTTTGCTGACTCAGTAGTTCTGATCAACTGTGCGGTCACATTCGGCCACAAGGCACCATCTTCTTCACCACATTGGTGCGGTGGGACTAGTTAAAGGAAAACTGTCAGCTTTTTCCCCCCACACTAACCAGCGGTACTGGCTGGTAGTTATATACATGGTAAAATCTAATGCTTGGTTCCTTTTAATATGATTCTGCAGCACTGTTCAACCTGCAGAATTTTGCAGTTGAAAGTCAAATTTCGATCCCAGTTGAAAGAATGAAGATTGTTCATGCAACATAATTCCTGTGTGGAATCTGTTGGAAACATCTGCCACAGAAATCCCTGATTCCGGCCTTAACCTTAAAAATTGACGAGTCACTTCTTTCGGCAGAATCTGCTTGGAAATGCATTGCAGTCTATGGAGACTGTGCATTTCCGAGCGGTCCTAGCGCCAGCATATTACGCTGTGTCAATTTGGTAATGGCGGGGTGTGTGGTGCAGGGCAGATGTTGTTACCCTAGGGGCATATGGTATTAACCCCTTGTGTTCATAATGCCAGGGCATGGTTTAGCCTTAACAACCGAAGGTATACCGCTGGATCCTGGGCTAGGCATGGGGGCAATGAAGACATCAACGCCAAGTTACGGACAACGGTAGCTTTACTGAGGGTAGACAGATGGTACAGTCTATGCAGTACAGCCAGGGCCCAAGGAGGTGACCAGTGACACAGAGACCTCGCAGGTTTGCTGGGACTTGTAGTAGACAGGAGAATTTAGTGCAGGCCACGCTGGAAAGACAGAAGACTTGACTGACAGGACTGTGACTTTAGCTTACTTGGAACATGACTTGTGGCTGCAGGACTTGACTTGTAGCTGAAGGACTTGACTTAAGGCCTCCAATGTTCTGGACACACACACTGAGATGACTTGACTGTACTGGACCTCAGGAACAAGAGAGAGCAGAACTCAAAGAGAGAGAAGCTAACTCCACCCAGGGCTTATATGGGGGAGACTAGCTGGAAGCCCATAGGTCACCTTTGGGGTCAGCTGGTCACTAGTACCTCCTGGGTAACAATTACATAGTACATTTATTAAAGATAAAACATACACTATAATACACAACATATTTACATGGGAGAAACAACTGCAGGGGGCCCTGAGAAACTGAGGGACACTGCCTGACAGGGAAGAAAGGTACAGGGAAACACAATCCTGTACTGGGCCACCACAAACTCCCCCTCTTAATTACAGTCGCCCTCAACGCCCAGTCCTGGAGGGTGGAGGACCGAAGTGCCCGCAGGGGCCAATGACAGTTCCTGGGGCATTTTTGCACAACATCTTTTGCAGGTCTGAGAAACAGCAATGAGTCCATACATGTTCTAAACGTTGGTGGAGATTTTTGACCTTGTAATCTCCTTCTCGACACTCCTCAACAACTATATACATTACAACTTTACAAGACATTTCGGATTGGGCTGCCTGAGGCTATCAACCCAATGGCTTGGCTACTGGGGTCCCTTTACATGTGGTTAACTCTGTCTCTACACGTGTGTTGTGAAGCTATCAGGAATACCTTCTGGCCAGTAAAGTATCCTGCACACTGGGACAGGAGAAAACATCAGACATACTCATTATAGACATAGGTGGACTGGAAAATATACAAATATACAAGGCTACAGTCCTATCTAATTATTGACATTGGATTAGACTAAAGTAATAGTGTACTGACTACACTGGTGCTTAACTTTTATTTATGAGTTAATCTTTGTACCTTGCTGGGAGTTGTCCTTGGGTGGACCTTTGGGACCTACGCAACACCACTTCAGGAGAGTCTGGAACACTTGCATCTTCTGGAGCTCTCGGTACAGTTGGAACTATGACTGGGTCTTCCTCAGCGAATTCTAGAGTTGATACAGGGTCTGGACTGGCAGGTGCTGGAGAGACTGGTGACTGAGTTGGCACTCTGAAAACTGGTGTATAAACTGGAGCCAACGGTGACAGGACTGGAGCTGGAGTAGAAATGAATGTTGGTGGAACAGACCCCAAGGCTGGTGAGACACATAAGACTGCAAGCTGACTTGGAGAAAACATAGGGAAGTCCATAGATGGATGAATCCCCTCACCTGGGACATACTCTCTTGCAGGCCTAAGAGCTGGAGGAGATGGTGCGGGGAGCACTAGCAGGTCTTCTTTTAGACACAGTTTGATTCGGTTTGCGATGAACAACTTGCGGCTCATACCCAGGCTTTTGTACTTCATACATATCAGAGTATGAATAGGGTATGGCTGTCACTGTGTACGGTTCAGTATCCGAGATAGAGCCTAATTTATAGGTTCTTGGAAACTTCCGCAGCCACACTTTAGTGCCCAATTGAAGTGGTTTGGCAGAGGTATGACAGTTATAATCCTCCTGTTGTCTCTGCTGAGCCTTGCTCATCTTCTTGCTGACAATTTCTTTGGCCTCTTGGATTCTTCTCTGGTGGTCAGAGACCCCACTCCAGGGAGGCTTGCGGAGAGTTGTTGAACGGGGCTTTGAGCCCAATTGTTCAGTCTTTAGGCAGCTGTCCATGGTGCCCTATCATCAAGTAGAAAGGGGTGTACCCTATAGAACAGAGGACTTTGTTATTATAAATCTCCAATAGTTCAGGAATCAGTCCAGGCCACTCTTCTTGTTTTGACACAGAAGCTGCTCACAACATGTGGATAAAGACTTGATTGTTTTTTTTTTATGTATGTATTTAATAATTTTTTTTCTTTCTGTATATATGCATGAAAAACTAAATAAAATTAAGAAGAAAAAAAAAGACTTGATTGATGCATTCACAAAGCCTGTTCCCCTAGGGGTGGTAAGCAGTAGTCCGGAGTTTCTTGTAAGCATGGAATTGACACAGTTCTTGGAAGAGTACCACATGGTACATTTATTAAAGATACAAAACACAATATAATTCACAACATATTCACAGGGGACACTGCTTGACAGGGTAGGAAAGGTACAGGGAAACACCATCCCGTACTAGGCAACCACATCAACATAGCCTTTCAGTGGAATCTGCTCAGAGATTGATTGTCTGAGATGGCGTTGTGGTACCTGGGAGGGTAATGGTGTCTGGGCTGTTGCGGTGATAATGTAGGGTATATTGGTGTTAACCCTTAGTTGTGATGCCAGGGTGCGGTTTCCACAATGTAATACTCCTACCACCAACCGTCCCACAAACAGCAGGGAGAAATAACGGAATGTCCACAGCAGATTTTATAAAGTAACTTTACTGCATATTTTATGCAACGGCATGGAACATAAAAGTCTTTGCGAGAGAGAACCATGGTACAGGTTCCTCACAGGTTTGCTGGGACCCCGGGATCAATGAGCTTTGGTGCTAGCCACTGTGCTACTATTTTCAGAAGAATTGGATTTGTAGTAGTCACACAGGATTCAGTAGATTGAGCTTGGATAACTCACGGTTTTGCGGCTGCTGGACTTTAGGCTTGAGGCCTAACTTGATTTGATATATGTGCTGAGATGTGCTTGCTTGATAGTCCAGCAGGAAGAGAGAGAATTTAGTGGCTGCAGCCCCTTATATATTAAGAGGGCGGAACAAAGCTCATTGGTCAGCAGACCTGTGAATCCTGACACAGTAAACTCTGGGTATCACAGGACCCAAATATCCTTAAACCATAGTACAATTTAATTAAAGGCATGTGACCTCTAAGGTCCTATACGAGGGGTCTGCAACCTTTAAGACAAAAAGAGCCACTTGGACCCGTTTCCGAAGAATAGAAAAAAAACTGGGAGCCGCAAAACCATTGCGACATTTAAAACAAATATAACACTGCATATATTGTTTCTTACCTTTTTTTGGGCCCAGGCCTGGAGTGGGCCTTTTTTGGGCCCAGGCCTGGGGTGGGCTCAGATCATTCCGGGACACTGCATTGTCCCGGATTGAGGGTGACCGGGACAGACTCGTTAGTATCCGCCCCGGAGCCGCGGCAAAGGTGGAAAAGAGCCAGATGTGGCTCCGGAGCCGTGGGTTGCCGACCCCTGTCCTATACAGAGGTATTCCTATATAACATATTAAATATATATATATATATATATATATATATATATATATACATTAAATACCATTTATATGAGGCGACTAGGGGTTAGCCCTACAGGAAAGCCCTATTGACATGGCGGGACTCTGGCTCAGGGGACTTTAGACAAAGGGACAGGACCAGGTCCTGTACCGGGACACCACAGCGTGTGTTTGAGCGCTCCTTGTGAAAGGAATTGGGGTATTCTTATTGTACTATCCCGCAGAATAGGGGGCTTTATGCTCGGGCATATTACAGTCTGGGGCCTTTATGCTCGGGCATATTACAGTCTGGGGGCTTTATGCTCGGGCATATTACAGTCTGGGGCCTTTATGCTCGGGCATATTACAGTCTGGGGCCTTTATGCTCGGGCATATTACAGTCTGGGGGCTTTATGCTCGGGCATATTACAGTCTGCCAACCCAATTGCATAGTCAGGTTGATACTTGCAGCTTTAATACAAAAGCAAAAATGTAGGACTCCAATCGTTGATGTGTCATTTATACTGCATGGTAATTGAAATAAATAATAATTCTTTGCATAAATAATTTTTTGAAAGTATCCGAATATCTACAGTACAACAAAAAACAAACTCTCTTCGGGTTACGTAGACTGAGAAATAAAAGTTACAGCTATTTGAAGGTGGCGATGAAAAATACAGAAACGCCATTGCTTGGAACTAATATAAAGGGGTCTGTGTTTTATCCAAGGCCCCTGGAATATCAATTCTAATCATAGACTGAACTGGTGTCTCCCAACCAGGGTGCCTCCAACTGTTGCAAAACTACAGCTCCCAGCATTCTAAGAGTCGCAGTTTTGCAACAGCTGGAGGCACCCTGGTTGGGAAACACTGGACTAAACTAAATGTAAGGTTATTTCTTACGCCTATAAAGACTTCAAATAACGTGATGGGGTTTTTCCCCCTAAGTTCCCGTCAAGTTGCTGATAGGCCGGAAACCTGCGTCTAGAAGGCTTCTTATAGGAGCACAGGCGGTGGACGCGCTCACCGGCTCCTGCCCTTCACATGCACGGCCAATAAGAGCGGCCGAACGGTCCCAGCTCAGTGACCAGCAGCGTTCTACGGCCGCCTGTGACGTCATCAGCCAGGCAGAAGGAGGACGTTAACTGCGGGGTGTGGAGTTTGGTGACGTCACGGGCGCGTCGCCGCGACGTTCTCTTTCCTTTTCCTCGTCCCCGCTTTCTGTGCCGCGCAGCGTGAGCGCGCCCGCCCGTGTGAAGGCAAGAGGGAGATAACGGCAGAGGCTGCCCCCGCCGGCACCCATGGGAGGGTGTGTGGGCACTCACCACGACTCCTCGGGCAGCCTGAACGAGAACTCGGACGGGACCGGAGGTGAGGAAAGAAGGAAGGATGGTGTGGAAGAGGGGGAGGAGGAGGGGAGATGAAAAGGGATTCGCTGCTCTTTTGTCTGATACTGGCCCGGTGCACATAATGCCCACTGAGGGGTATCCAGCTCTGCCAGCCTGCTCCCCAGTCCATGACCTGTGTGGGGTGCATGGTGGCGGCTATCACTTGCCTGTCAGAGCTGGCTCTGATCCTCACTGTCAAGCACCCCTCTACTTTGGGGATCAGGGCACAGTTCAGACTGGCATAGACATAGGACAGTGCTTCCTGGCACTAGCTTTCTTACTTGTGGGTGATTTTCTATGGCACTGCCATCATTCTAGAATGGATGCTACAATGGAGAACCTCGCACAGTTCTATAGGGTTACTGTGTACCAGTCTTATCACTCCTGGGGTGCCCACAGTTATCACCTGGCATTATACTTTATCAAAGTCTACCAACCGGTGTGTATTGGTCACATTACCTTTTCCCGGTGCCCACTATTATCACCTGGCATTATACTTTATCAAAGTCTACCAACCGGTGTGTATCGGTCACATTACCTTTTCCCGGTGCCCACTATTATCACCTGGCATTATACTGTATCAATGTCTACCAACCGGTGTGTATCGGTCACATTACCTTTTCCCGGTGCCCACTATTATCACCTGGCATTATACTGTATCAAAGTCTACCAACCGGTGTGTATCGGTCACATTACCTTTTCCCGGTGCCCACTATTATCACCTGGCATTATACTTTATCAAAGTCTACCAACCGGTGTGTATCGGTCACATTACCTTTTCCCGGTGCCCACTATTATCACCTGGCATTATACTGTATCAATGTCTACCAACCGGTGTGTATTGGTCACATTACCTTTTCCCGGTGCCCACTATTATCACCTGGCATTATACTGTATCAAAGTCTACCAACCGATGTGTATCGGTCACATTACCTTTTCCCGGTGCCCACTATTATCACCTGGCATTATACTGTATCAATGTCTACCAACCGGTGTGTATCGGTCACATTACCTTTCCCCGGTGCCCACTATTATCACCTGGCATTATACTTTATCAAAGTCTACCAACCGGTGTATCGGTCACATTACCTTTTCCCGGTGCCCACTATTATCACCTGGCATTATACTTTATCAAAGTCTACCAACCGGTGTGTATCGGTCACATTACCTTTTCCCGGTGCCCACTATTATCACCTGGCATTATACTGTATCAATGTCTACCAACCGGTGTGTATTGGTCACATTACCTTTTCCCGGTGCCCACTATTATCACCTGGCATTATACTGTATCAATGTCTACCAACCGGTGTGTATCGGTCACATTACCTTTTCCCGGTGCCCACTATTATCACCTGGCATTATACTGTATCAATGTCTACCAACCGGTGTGTATCGGTCACATTACCTTTCCCCGGTGCCCACTATTATCACCTGCATTATACTTTATCAAAGTCTACCAACCGGTGTGTATCGGTCACATTACCTTTTCCCGGTGCCCACTATTATCACCTGGCATTATACTGTATCAATGTCTACCAACCGGTGTGTATTGGTCACATTACCTTTTCCCGGTGCCCACTATTATCACCTGGCATTATACTGTATCAAAGTCTACCAACCGATGTGTATCGGTCACATTACCTTTTCCCGGTGCCCACTATTATCACCTGGCATTATACTGTATCAATGTCTACCAACCGGTGTGTATCGGTCACATTACCTTTCCCCGGTGCCCACTATTATCACCTGGCATTATACTTTATCAAAGTCTACCAACCGGTGTATCGGTCACATTACCTTTTCCCGGTGCCCACTATTATCACCTGGCATTATACTTTATCAAAGTCTACCAACCGATGTGTATTGGTCACATTACCTTTCCCCGGTGCCCACTATTATCACCTGCATTATACTTTATCAAAGTCTACCAACCGGTGTGTATCGGTCACATTACCTTTTCCCGGTGCCCACTATTATCACCTGGCATTATACTGTATCAATGTCTACCAACCGGTGTGTATTGGTCACATTACCTTTTCCCGGTGCCCACTATTATCACCTGGCATTATACTGTATCAATGTCTACCAACCGGTGTGTATCGGTCACATTACCTTTTCCCGGTGCCCACTATTATCACCTGGCATTATACTGTATCAATGTCTACCAACCGATGTGTATCGGTCACATTACCTTTTCCCGGTGCCCACTATTATCACCTGGCATTATACTGTATCAATGTCTACCAACCGGTGTCTATTGGTCACATTACCTTCCCCCCCCCAGAATTTACTTGTACATATGTTCTATTCAGACTATAGTGAAGTGGCCACGACCATTTGTTTTGTTTGTTTTCTTTACTGCTTATTATTTACATTCATTATTTTGCATACATATGTAAATATTTTGTTACGAAATGTAAACACTTCTCTACTAAACTAGTTATTATGGGGCCAGACAAATCCCAGAAGAAAGAGAAGTGCACCTAGAAAGTTTTCCTTTTACAGTGGTCCCTCAAGTTACAATGTTAATTGGTTCTGAGACGACCATTGTATGTTGAGACCAGAACTCTATGGAAACCTGGTAATTGGTTCTGAAGCCACCAAAATGTCATCCCCCCCCCAAAAAAAGGGAGGATTAAAGAAAAATAAGTAGATAATTAATATAGATAAAGCAAGTCCTTACATATAAAACTAAGAAAGATCTGCTGGAAGCTGTAAATCACTGTCTATGTCAGTGTTTCCCAAGCAGGGAGCTGGGAGTTGTAGTTTTGCAACAGCTGTGGGCACCCTGCTTGGGAAACACTGGTCTATGTAGAGGACAGGAGCTTCTTCGGGGTCCTGTACAGTACACACAGTGTCCAAAAAAAGTAACATGGAGTCGCCCTTACATCGTGTCCAAAGGAGCAGCTAACCCTGGCACAGGGAAAAGAGTACAGAACATGTAATACCTCCCTGTACTGTAGGGTGCGCTACCAGACATAAGTCAGTGCATGCACTTCAGTAATACAGGTGTTTTACCAGTGAATGCCCATTCTGATTGGTCGGTTCTTCCAGCCATTGACATGTTTCGCAGATCTGGACTGTCTGCAGCATTGTATGTTGAGTCTGGTTTCAAGTTACGATGGTCCAGAAAAGACCATTGTATGTCGAAACTATTGTATGTTGAGGTCATTGTAAGTTGAGGGATCACTGTACAGTGGTTCCTCAACATACGATGGTAATCCGTTCCAAACGGATCATCGTTTGTTGAAACCATCGAATGTTGAGGGATCCGTGCAATGTAAAGTATAGGAGAGTGGTCTTCCACCTGCGGACCTCCAGATGTTGCAAAACTACAACACCCAGCATGCCCGGACAGCCGTTGGCTGTCCGGGCATGCTGGGTGTTGTAGTTTTGCAACATCTGGAGGTCCGCAGGTGGAAGACCACTGTTAGAGAAAGTTGTACTCACCTGTCCCCGCCGCTCCGGACCGTCACCGCTGCCCGGGATGTTGCCGTCCATCGCTGTCGCCGCGTCCCCGAGGTGTCCCCGACGCTCCGGCAAGGCCTCTGCTTCCCCGACATCCGCGCGCTCCATCGCCGCCATCACGTTGTTAAGCATGCCGCTCCTATTGGATGACGGGACGGCGTGGTCAGCGACGTGATGACGTTGATGGACAGCGCCGGCGATGCAGGGGATCCCGAAGAGGACGCGCCGGAGCCCTGAGGACAGGTAGGAGACCTCACTGGAGCTCACGGGGCACCGTAAATGGCTATCCGGCAGCAGCTGAAGCAGTCAGCGCTGCCGGATAGCCGTTTATGCGATGGCCCCGACATACAAAACATCATATGTTGATGCTGCCTTCAACATGCAATGGCCTCTGAAATTATCGTATGTCGGGGCCATCGTAGGTCGAGGGGTCACTGTACTATAGTAAGTACTTCTTTCTGGGTTGTTAAAGAGAGCCCACAGGCTGGTTTGGGAGCTGGGTGTTGGTGTAGTTATAGGGTGTGCATGTGGGCCCAAAGGCTCCCTACCACATAGGAAAACACACTAGTAGTATAAATGGCGGAGGAGGGGCGGGGGTTGTCTGGCATTGACAAAGTTTTGCATCCTTTGCCTTTTTCACTTATTGCAAATACACAGAAAATTGCATTTAAATGTACATGGACTTTGCTTCAAATTTCACCCATTATTGTAGTTTATAGAATCCGCTCCCATTCCCTAAGAAGCCTGCGACGGTTTGTACGTGCCATGGAGTATAAAAGGTATCCGTCATTTCAGAGAACTTCTGACATGTCATGGAGACTTTTGATCATTAGGATGAAGGGGTACAATTGTTATGCTGAGCGTTCTCCTGTCTCTTCTCAGAAGTGGTGTATGGGCTGTATTCTTTTTATGTTATTCCTAAAGTCCGTACATTAGTTCTACGTCGAGAGATGACAAATGCCAGCAGAATGACATCTCTTTCTTCTAGAAATCAGTGGAGTTTCATGAAACGTCGGAAAAATGGGTTTTCTTGACCCATATAAAATACTCATAGCCAGGCTCCAATTTTCTAAAGTAAAATGCATGTACTCTGAATCGTTGTCCACAGTGGTGCTGTAACATCTTAACTGAAGAAGACTATGGCGCTGATAGCGTGGTAAAAGAGCAGAGCGAGGATCTGTCAGCTCTCCTGAGCTATCTGCTTTAGTAGATACTTGAAGTATATTCCACGTACAATAATTTTGAAACATCGTTTATTTTTTCCTTACTGTAACGTTTTTTTATTTATTTATTTTTTTAAAAAATAATTTTCTGGTATTCCTCCTGAACATTTATAAATAAACCTACAACTGAATGTTACTATTCTCCTTGTCTATAGGTTGTCTTAAGATGAGCAAGTCTTCCAAAATTCATTCTGGATTCATCGGCTGATTCAGATTCATACAGGAGCAGGAATTCCTGTCTGAGACAGAAGTCCCTGCTCCTGTAAACTGAGCAGCACTGTATACCTCACCATTCAGTTGATATTCAGTAGTATAAGAAGCAAAAGAAAAGGGCCCATTCGGCACTGCGATTTCAGACCTGCTGGAGGTACATAGGATAGGGTGTGTAGTTGGTTCTTGCAATAGGTGTAGGTGGTGCTCAGGCTACTTGCAGTATTCAGTGGATACAATATTCATAAGAAGAGAGAGAAATGAAAAGCCGGCCACTCACCGATGTATTCCTCCTTCAAGCTTTTATTGCAGCGACCCTTGAGTGTGCGAAACGGAGTTTGTCGCCTCTGTACCCCCCTGCTCTTCCTTTCTGTACACACACCCTGTATATATGTGAGTATTATGTCGCTGCAATAAAAGCTTGAAGAAGGAATAAATCAGTAATATTCATTAGTGATGTATGCAGAAGGCCACATACATCTGCTTAGCCAGTCGCTCTGCAACTAGCGAATGTTAAAGGGGTACTACCGTGCTGACAACTTATCTATGTAACTATGAATAAATCAATTGAATGACAACTTATCTATGTAACTATGAATAAATCAGTAATATTCATTAGTGATGTATGCAGAAGGCAACATACATCTGCTTAGCCAGTCGCTCTGCAACTAGCGAATGTTAAAGGGGTACTACCGTGCTGACAACTTATCTATGTAACTATGAATAAATCAATTGAATGACAACTTATCTATGTAACTATGAATAAATCAGTAATATTCATTAGTGATTTATGCAGAAGGCAACATACATCTGCTTAGCCAGTCGCTCTGCAACTAGCGAATGTTAAAGGGGTACTACCGTGCTGACAACTTATCCTCTATCATTCGCTCCGGGTCTGTTGACTGCCGATCACGGGGCCGAAGTATCATGAAGTCACGGCTCTGCCCCCATGTGACGTCACGCTCCGCCCCTCAATGTAAGTCTATGGCAGGGGGCAAGACAGCTGTCTCGGCCCTGCCATAGACTTGCATTGAGGGTGGAGTGTGAAGTCACACGGGGGCGGAGCTGTGGCATCATGATCACTGGCCCAGTCATCAGACCCGGAGCGGATGTTCGCTCTGGGGCCTGATGAGAGCGGGGTGCTGCGTGCGAGATCGCGGGGTCCCCAGCGGCAGGACCCTACGTGATCAGGCAACTTATCCCCTATCCTTTAGATAGGGGATAGGTTGTCAGCACGGTAGTACCCCTTTAAGTGAGCAAAGAGGTATAGTCACATGCAAAGCAGAAATAATTTCATTTCAGTAATTTTCATCTTTGGTGCATGCCGCGTACTTAGTCTGCTTCGCATGTAATGGAAAGGCCATGTTCACATAGTGGAATTTCTGTGCTTCCGCTTAGATTCCTTGCTGTCAGCAACATTTTTTTCAGTTTTGCAGATTCTGTGCAGATTCTGGCCAAAATTCAGAGTCCCATTTAAGTCAATGGGGCTTTGCGTGGAATTCTGCTAAATTTAAAGACTGGTTCAATGTTTTTGCAGAATCTGGAATGCGAAATCTCCGCAGTAGAAATTCTGCTTTTTGAATGGGACAGCTGAATTTCCATTGATCACCATGTTGACTTCATGTATAAAAAAAATTTGAGTTGAACTTTTCCTCTGGATTTCTGTGTGGTCCTAGCGCCATCGCAGCTTGCGGAATGTCCGCACAGAGACTTTCCGTGATGACATTCCAGCGTGTGAACATAGCTTAAAGGTCCAAAATAGTTAGGCTATGTTCACATGGCAGAATTTCCATGCATTTTCATTCTTTCTGCGGACATGGAAATTGGAATTTCCGTACTGGAAACATCTGCCACGGAAATTCTGCCGTGTGCACAGCGCAGCAGAATCTCGTTTAATTCAAGGGGACTCTGCTGTAGCGGAATCTCCATGCCGAATTCCAGTTCGGAATCTGACACAGAAATTCCGATGTGTGAACATGGCCTCACTTTGTTTGTTACACAGAGCAACACAGTGAAATGGAGTTGTAAGAAATGTTATACATTAGAGATGCAGGCCCATTCTTTTTCTTTTGCGTGATATACAGTGTATGCCTTGCTGCTCAGCACTCAGGAGCAGGGACTGCTTGGACAGGAGTCACTGCTCCTGTATATACTTTTTGTGGTGCTCTAAACTTTTTACATTGTCGCTTACCTTTGGGTACCTGCAGACAATGAATGTCTTTTACAGGAGTCCCTGCCCCCTCATTCTTGTGAATCATCCAAAACAAATCCTCAAAGTATTTTGGATTATGAAAATATTTGGTAAATTTTGGCGCAAAAAACTATTTTTACAATCAATCTCTAGGTATGTCCATTTATAACAGTCTTCAAATATAAGTAAGACCCAGACAATTTACAAACTTATAATCAGTGTCTTACCTTTTATTCCATAGTCAGTGTTGTAAAGTACAGGGGTATCCACAAGCTACCTCTTTATCTGGCCCTTTACAACACTGACCATTAAATAAAAGTAAGAAGCTGACCATAAGTTGGTAAGTGCTCCATGCCTTTTCTAATTACATTTGAAGATTGCAATGTTCTGATCCGTGTTAAAGCACCACACAAAGCTTAGTCAACGTATTCAGATAGACACCTGGTTTCCTCCACAAAGCCAAGTAACTGTGCTGCGGACTAGTAGTGCCACAGGATCTTTCCTTGGCGAATGCTATGTCCATAGCCTGCCACAATTAGCACTGACTGACTGTAAACACACACGTGTTAATGTACTGTATTCGGACATTTGTTGGTGTAATAGTAGTGGAACAGCACAGTACACTCTAAGATAAGATGCTCCAGAAATATTTAATGAAGTATGCAAAATATTTATTAAAATACACCTGTTAGATAAGCTGGTTGGTGTACTTTAAGGCAAGGCTCACATCTGCATCAGAGGCTTTATTTGCTGTCACCTTTGCAGATTTCATTCAATAGCGTCAAATGGAGCCAGTGGGTCTACTGCATGATGGGCAAAAACATAGAGACCCCATTGACTTTAAGGGGGTCCTTGAGTTTCTGTTATTTAAATAGAATCCACAACAGAGGCTCCCATGCTTAGGTGACTTTAGCCTAAAAGGTGAGCATATGCTGTTGTTTTTAGTGGCTCAAATTGAGTACTTTTATGTAATATTTGTGTAAATTTTTTAGGGTTTAGTCTGGCACCTTTTAACCCTTAAGGATGTTCCTTTTTTACTCTTTAAAGGGGTACTCCGCCCCAGATATCTTATGCTCTATCCAAAGGATATGGGATAAGATGTCTGACCACTGACACCCCCCCCCCCCCCCCCGATTTTTGGCCCGGCACCCTATACATTCTTGTTCAGAACGCCTATTTCGGATGGTCATGACGTCGCATCCCTTAATTCCTGTCTATGGTAGGGGTGTGACTGCTGTGGTCGAGTAAACAACGGGGTGTCGGGCTGGAGATTGCGAGGGTTGGACCCCCCCCCCCCCCCCTTTTTTTTTTTTTTTTTTTCCTTCCTTCCCCATTCACAGTCCAATATGAGGGCTTGTTTTTTGCATGACCAATTGTAATTTTCAATAAGACCTCTCATTTTACTATAAATTGTACGACGTGACCAAAAATATATTTTGCAATTTTTGGGGGATTTTATTTTTATGCAGTGCACTTTATTTTAAAACTGAAATGTCACCATTATTTTATGAGTAAGTAAGATTAAAATGATACCCATATTTAGTTAAGCTTAATATTAAGTAAGTATTAATATTAAGTAAGCTTAATATTGCCCTATTCTGCTCCTATAACTTAATTTTTTATTTTTTCATATACAGGGTAGTAAGACTACTAACTTTTTGCAACGTGATCTATTGTTTTTATCGGTCATATTTTTTTAAAATATCACTTTATTTATCTTCTTCTGATTTGACGGAAACTTATTTAACACTTAACATCCCTATAGGGCAGAACTGGAGCTCCTCTTACGCCTGAGGCAATCATACATGGGACAAATAATTCCACCACACCTTGATTGCTATCATTATTACTTCATGGTGACTGGATAGTACTACCATACTGATATCAAATAAACAGTATACACAGACCAATATCTCCAATAACACTATACAAGAGACAATATTTTTCTGCCACACCATGACAAGTGGGCACAGCGGCCACGGCCATGTTAATAAGGCTGCCTCAGGATGGAGCACTAAATCACGATGACCCCTACCCCCGCGGTGTAGTGCTTCGAGGAAAAGTTATTTCCAGTAGAATTATCAAATATACCTACTGACAATTAAGGGGAAAGTGCTAAAGAAGTTCTTACCATGTCAGATGACAGCTCACAGTATGATCTAAGCAGTAATAAGGGTATGTTGGGAGTTGCAACTTCACCTATCACTGTATAACTTACAAGTGACTACAGCACTGATGGGACATGGTGAGGCATCCATAACTTGTTCCAGCTAAATCTTCTCCCTGCAGAATTTGACGCCCAGACGGCATTTGCTCCTCGCTTTGTTAGCTGAATCTGATCCTATTAAGAAAACAATATTTGATAGAATGCTGCTAGACACTGTATCTTCTGAATATAATGCTGCCACACATTGTGTCCTTTGAACATAATACTGTCACACACTGCGCCCTCTAAATATAACCTTGTCTGTACAGTACACCCACTTAATACAATATTGAAACATACTGTAGCCCCTAAAAACCGTACTACCTCAGACATTACTTATTATATAAACCATACCTTTGAAATGCAAAACACTGTACCCCATAAATAAATTATGATTGTATACTGTGCCTCACAACCTCAGGCTTGATTTTATATACACTGTTGCTCATGACCCCCCCCCCCCTTCAAATTACTGTGCCTCACGTTAGTATACCAAACCACCTTCCCCCAATTACTGTGCCATATTTCAGCTTTATAGCCTCTTTCCCCCCCCCCCCCAAAACCCCAACATTTCTGTGCCTTAAAAATTTTAAGCTCCCATTTTCCAAACCAAAAATAAAAAACATATTTGGTATCGCAGTGTGAAGAATTGTCAGAAATATTAGCCCCTTCCCGCTACAGGATGTATGCATACGTCCCAGCACCCGACATGTTCACATGTTGGGTTGTATGCATATTTCCTGCTCTGCCCCGCTCAGCATAGATCAGCCGGGGTCCTGCCGCAGCTGCTGGGGCCACGATCGCACCAGTCCCGGCAGCATTAACCCCATAGATGGCGTGATCTATCCTGAGCACGGCATCTATGGTTTTGACAGTGGGAGGGCACTCCTCTTGTTCACCAACGGCTGTGCCGTGACACGATCGCGGGTCGCTGTTGGTGGCTATGGCAGCAGGAGGCCAGCTGATGGTCTCCTGTCTGCCAACCACAGAAGCCTGTGAGATCCAGCCAGAGGCTGGATCGCACAGGCTGTAGTGTGTAAAGCTAATCAGGTTATACTGTGCTGCAGTACAAATGTATTGCAGCGTAGTATAACCTGTAAAATAAAAGGTTCTTAACCCCTTAAGGACCCGGGCTTTTTCCGTTTTTTCATTTTCAATTTTTCCTCCTTAACTTTAAAAAATCATAACTCTTAAAAATTTTCACCTAAAATTATATATAATGGCTTAATTTTTGCGTCACTAATTCTACTTTGTAATGACATTAGTCATTTTACCCAAAAATCTACGGTGAAACGGGAAAAAAAAATCAATGTGCGACAAAATTGATGAAAAAACACTATTTTGTAAGTTTTGGGGGCTTCTGTTTTTACGCAGTACATTTTTTGTCAAAAATGATACCTTATCTTTATTCTGTAGGTCCATACGGTTAAAATGATACCCTACTTGTATAGGTTTGAATTTGTATCACTTCCGAAAAAAATCATGAATACATGCAGGAAAATGTATACGTTTAAAATGGTAATCTTTTGACCCCTATAACTTTTTTTTTTTCTTTGTTCAGGGCGCTTTGAGGACTCATTTTTTGCGCCGTCATCTGAAGTTTTTAGCCGTACCATTTTTGTTCTGATCAGACTTTTTGATCACTTTTTATTCACTTTTTTGTGGTATAAAAAGTGATCAAAAATGCGCTATTTTGGAATTTGGAATTTTTTTGCGCGTACGCCATTGAACGAGCTGTTTAAAAAGCGGTATATTTTTATAATTCGGACATTTCCGCATGCGGCGATACCACATCTTTATTTTTATTATTATTTAATAATGTTTTTTTTTATTTTTGGAAATGCCGGGTGATTCAAACTTTTATTAGGGGAAGGGATAATTGAAAGGGTTAATGATTTTTTTACACTTTTCTTATGCAATATTATAGCTCCTATAGGGGGCTATAACATTGCATGTACTGATCTTTTACACTGATTGATCCATCTCCATAGGAATGGATCAATCAGTGTTTTCGGCGATTGAATGCTCAAGCCTGGATCTCAGGCTTGAAGCATTCATTCGGCGATCGGACAGCACAGGAGAAGGTAAGAAGACCTCCTCCTGTGCTACAGCTGTTCGGGATGCCGCGATTATACCGCTGCGATCCCGAACAGCTCCCTGAGCTAGCCAGGCACTTTTACTTTCGTTTTTAGCTTTGAGTGCACGGCTAAAGGGTTAATAGCGCGCGGCACAGCGATCAGTGCCGCGCGCTATTAGAGGCGGGTCCCGGCTTTACTATGACACCGGACCCGCCGCGATATGATGCGGGGTCACCGTGTGACCCCGCGTTATATCGCAGGACCGGGACTCATGACGTACGCATACGTCATGGGTCCTTAAGAGGTTAAATAAAAGTATGAAGTGTATAAAAAAAATAATAAAAAACACATCATATACATACTAGGTATCGCCGCATCCGTAATCATGTGTACTATAATGTAAATTAGCGTGCACAGTGAATGCCGTAAAAAAAAGTGCTAAATTCACCAAATTTGTTACAAATAGCGTGATAAAAAAGGTCATGTATCGCAAAAATGATACCAATAAAAAGTACAGCTTGTCCCACAAAAAATAAGCCCTTACTCAATGGCGTTGGACGAAAAATAAAAAAAAGTTAGGCTGTCGGGAAAATAACACAAAAAAGGGGGGAAAATAAATTTTTGCTCAGAAAAGGAAAAAGAACATAAAAAGCTATATAAAATCGGTATCGCCATAATTGTACCGACCCACAGAATAAATATAACCTCACTTTTACCTCACAGTGAACACAATAAAAAAAGCCAGAAGCTTTCCAGTTTTTCACAATATTGGAGTTTTCACAAAAAATGTGTCAACAAAATGCACCACTTATATAAAGTACAATATGTAATGGAAAAATCTATGTCAGAAGTGCTCCACTCAGAAAAAGTGTTCTAAAGTTATTACCATTTAAAGAGACAAATGTCAAATTTTTTCAAAAAAAGCCTTGTCGTTAAGGTAAAAAATTAGTCTGTGTCCTTAAGGGGTTAAATGTCCACATCTGATGCGGCACATATAATGGCAGAAACGTAATTGATTTTTGGTCACATCACATCCCAAAATAATGTTTCGTAAAAAATTATCCAAAAGTCAATACTACACACAAGTGTTACCGGTAAAAACTATTTAAAAAAAATTGCCGTAGGGTGTGTTCACACGCGCATACTTTTGCTGAAGATCTGCTGCAGATTTGAGTCAGCAGATTTTTCTACCCATTTAAGTCAATGGGCAGTAAAATCTACAGCAGCAAATCTGCAGCAAAAATACGCACGTATGAACGTACCCTTATAGAGCTTCTTAGGTTGAAAACTAAAGAAGTTCTAGGAATCAAAATCCTGGCATCTAACTGAGCCTGTTTTTTTGGCTCAAATTGTGCCAGAAATCTGGTTCATTTTCAGTAGTAAATTTGAGCCCCGATGTAAATCACACCATAGAAACACTGGATATTTTTAAAGGTAACCTGCCATCAGTTTCATGCATGAAAAATTTGTAATCTGGGCAGTCCTTGGTGGCTTCTGCTTTCTCTGTCGGCCTTGATGGATCTATCCAAACTGGTAGAAATCAATGAATCAAGGCTGAGGAGAAGCCAGGGGCCAACCTTATGACTCGTGGATCAGGCAGCAAGAAAGAGGTTCCCTTTAACAACCTGAAAGAAGAGAACAACTAAATGACTAACTTGCCAATTACCGTATTTTTCTCCCTATAGGATGCACCGGCATATAAGATGCACCCAATTTTAAAGGTGCAAAATCTAGAAAAAAAAGATTCTGCACCCAACATTGATCTTCAACCTGCGGACCTCCAGATATTGCAGACCTCTGGGTATCCACTACTAGTCCCAGCAAGTCACCAAATTAATCCTTAGATAAACATGTTTTACCAGAGCTGCCTTCAGAAAGGTGAGCTCATATATTTAGAGATCAAAGACCAGAGCTGATTAATTAAACATTTAATCTGATAAAAGGTATCACAGTGCTGACTATATAAAAATACTGAAACAAATGACATACAGTTACAAAAATATATAAAAGAGTTTTGCAAGACAAGTTCAGAAAACAAAAGATGAAGTTCTTACAGCATGATGATATCAGTCCATGAGTGAGCTGTTCTTAGGATGGTCTTGTCAGCTTGTTGCCCAGCATTTTACACCCAACTTTGAGTCTAGCATTGTTTTAAATATCATATCTGCTTTCTTGGTAGGGAGACTCCATTCCCCCCTCCCCTCTGGTCCCACCAGGGGGGGGGGGGTATATCTCTTCCTGGCCCCCTTATCTGTTTGATTATATGATGGGACCAGAGTGCATGACTTCAAAAGAGCCTTTGACTTCAAAGGAGAAGTAAACAAGACAGCCAGACCCCCCAATAAAATGCAATACACAAAACACAGTCTGAATGACCTCTCACCCCTGGCTTGGATAATACATCACACAGTTATAATTATAATACACATATAGGATTTTAATAATCAGGCCTTGGGCCTGACAGCCGCCATGCAGGGGATCCCGGCACGGAGCAGACACTGAGGAGGCAGGTAAGGTCCCTCCCGGTGTCCTGTAAGCGTTTCGGGACGCTGCGATTTCACCGCAGCGGTCCCGAACAGCCCGACTGAGCAGCCGGGTTACTGTCACTTTCACTTCAGACGCGGCGGTCAGCTTTGATCGCTGCGTCTGAAGGATTAATACAAAGCATCACCGCGATCGGTGATGTCCTGTGTTAGCCGCGGGTCCCGGCATTGTGTCATGAGGCACTCTTGCTGTAAATCAGAATATATAATGTGTGAATGATGCTGCGGATACTGCAGATTTATACTCTGCTACACTTTAAGGGGCTAATTCTACAATAAAAAATCCACAGCATGCTCAATTTTCTGTTCATAAAATGTTCCCAGCATGTGGATGAGTGAAAGTCTCATCGCTTGCCTGCTGATGTAATCTTCTGCGGAATATACCTGTGCAAAAGGTTAAATTGAAAAATGTGCAGCTTTTCCACCCTGTGTTAATTCTTTCTTATTCATAATTTGTATTTTTTTTATTTATTTCTATTAGTACTTAGAGTTGATTTAATCTTGATGTAAATGTAAAAGTACAGCAGGGTGAGGCTAACCAGAAACTGCCTAGTGTCAGTAAATAGACATCTTGTGTGACAGCTGTGTAGACCTCCTGCAGATCTTTGCTCCAGTACCACCCTGATGTGACATCCTACATCTGTTCTCTGTCCCCTATTCAATCTGTAGCTGTAGTTCACACTGGGCTGTGAGCGTGACTTGCTGCTTTCAGTACCAAAACAGACACAGATACACCTAGCTGTCCACAGCCTTAAGGGCAGACAGGTTTATGCATTTATATAGTGCATTCCTGTGAGCTATGACTACGGTTTTCAAGGTAAGACACATTTACCTTACTTTATTTTCATAGTCTGATTAGAAAATAAATAAAAACATAAAATGTTCATTGCATACATAAGTGGTGTTTTCTAACATGTATTAACTGTTTTAAGTACTACTTCAGAATCAATTAATAGCCAACTCATAATTTATTTGTATAAGGCTTATTTTTTTGTAATTTTTTGCCTTTAACCCCTTCCCACTGTAGGACATATGCATATGTCCCAGCACCCGACATGCTGGGCAGCGCAGGAGATCGGCGGCCGGACCCAGCTGTCAATCTCAACCGTGATCGCATCGGTCCCGGCAGCATTAACCCCATAGATGCCATGATCAATCCTGATCACGGCATCTATGGTGTTGATAGGGGGAGTGTGCTCACCAACAGCGGCGGTGCAATACCATTGCGGGTCACCATTGGTTGCTATGGCGGCAGGAGGTCAGGTCTCATGTCTGCCTCCTACAGAAGCCTGTGAGATCCAGCCAGAGGCTGGATCGCACAGGCTGTGTGTGTGTGTGTGGCTCATCAGGTCATACTGTGCTGCAGTACAAATGTATTGCAGCATTGTATAACCTGTTTAACCCCGGACGGACCCATTTGACCTCAATGACAGGCTCTTTTTTTTTTTTTTTTTTTTTGACCTGTATCTCTTTAAATGGTAATAACTTTAGAACGTTTTTTCTGAGCAGAGCGATTCTGATATCCTTTTTTCGTGACATATTGTACTTTATATAAGTGGTGCATTTTTGTTTACACATGCAGCATTTTTTGTGAAAAACGTCAAAATATTGTGAAAAACTGGAAAATTTCTGGCGTTTTGTTTTAATTTTTTTTATAGTGTACACTGTGCGGAAAAAGTGATGTTATATTTATTCTGTGGGTCAGTACAATTATGGCGATATCCATTTTATATAGCTTTCTATGTTCTTTTTCCTTTTCTGAGCAAAATTCTTTTTCTGCCATTCATTTTCCAACAGCCGTTTTTATTTTTTTTGTCCGACACCATTGAGTAAGGGCTTATTTTTTGCGGAATGAGCTGTACTTTTCATTGGTATCATTTTTACAATACATACTACCTGTTGAACTTTTTTTATTCCACTCTATCTACCAAAATTGGCGAATTTTGTGTTTTATTTTTATTTATTTTTTTTTTTTTTTACGGTGTTCACCGTGCGGGATAATTTACATTATAGTTTTATAGCACACGTATTAACTTTTTATTTTTACAGTTATACTATGCTGCAATACATTTGTACTGCAGCACAGTATGACCTAATGAGCTGCACACACTACAGCTTGTACGATCCAGCCTCTTGCTGGATCTCACAGGCTTCCGTAGCAGGCAGACAGGAGGTCGTGATTTGACCTCCTCCTGCCATAGCAACCAACGGCGACCCGCGATCCTATTGCGGTGCCGCCACCGTTGGTGAACAGGAGGAGAGCGCTCCCCCTGTCAACACCATAGTTGCCGTGATCAGGATTGATCACAGCATCTAGGGAGTTAATGCTGCTGGGATCGTCACGTTGCGGCGGTACGCCGGGTGTGATTAACAGCTGGGTCCCGTCGCTGATCTCCTGCGCTGCCCGCGGCAATTGTGCGAACGTGTCGGATGCTTGGACATATGCATACGTCCTATAGCGGGAAGGGGTTAAAAAAAGAAAAACCTTTCCCAGTAAAAACCTGTATTGTCATCAAAAACGCAAATCACATACATAATAATTATTGCCACGTCCATAATAACGTGTACTATAAAGGTATAATGTAAATTATCCCACACAGTGAATGCTGTAATAAAAAAAAAAAAAAAAAATGTTGCCAATTTTGGTACAATTAGCGGAATAAAAAAGATAAAAGGTAGCACATATAGCAAAAATGATACCAATAAAAAGTACAGCTCATCCTGCAAAAAATAAGCCCTTATTCAATGGCGTCAGACGAAAAATAAAAAAGTTACGGCTGTTGGAAAATAAATGGCAGAAAAAGAATTGTGCTCAGAAAAGGAAAAAAAAAACATAGAAAGCTATATAAAATGGGTATTGCCATAATTGTACCGACCCACAGAATAAATATAACATCACTTTTTTACCGCACAGTTGACACCATAAAAAATTATTTCAAAAAACGCCAGAAACTTTCCAGTTTTTCACAAAAAAATTGTCAACAAAATGCACTACTTATATAAAGTACAATATATCACGAAAAAACCATCTCAGAATCGCTCCGCACAGAAAAGTGTTACCATTTAAAGAAACCCAGTCAAATAAAAAAATGTAAAAATTAAAAGAGCCTGGTCATTAACCCCTTAAGGATGCAGGGTTTTTCAGTTTTTGCATTTTCGTTTTTTCCTCCTTACCTTTTAAAAATCATAATCCTTTAAATTTTCGACCTAAAAATCCATATTATGGCTTATTGCGTCACCAATTCTACTTTGCAGTGACATTAGTCAGTTTACCAAAAAATCCACGGTGAAACGGAAAAAAAAATCACTGTGCGACAAAAATGAAGAAAAAGCGCCATTTTGTAACTTTTGGGGGCTTCCGTTTCTACGCAGCGCATATTTCGGTAACAATGACACCTTATTATTATTCTGTAGGTCCATACGATCAAAATGGTTTCCTACTTATATAGGTTTCATTTTGTCATACTTCTTGAAAAAATCATAACTACATGCAGGAAAATGTATACGTTTAAAAAGTCATCTTCTGACCCCTATAACTTCTTTTTATTTTTCCACGTACAGGGCTGTATGAGGGCTCACTTTTTGCGCCGTGATCTGAAGTTTTTACGATACCATTTTTGTTTTGATCAGACTTTTTGATCACTTTTTATTCATTTTTTTAATGGTATAAAAAGTGACCAAAAATACGCTTTTTTGGACTTTGGAATTTTTTTACGTGTACGCCATTGACCGTGCGGTTTAATTAACGATATAGTTCGGACATTTATGCACGCGGTGATACCACATATTACCACGTTTATTTTTATTTAAACTTTTTATTTTTTTATGGGAAAAGGAGGGTGATTCAAACTTTTATTAGGGAAGGGGTTAAATGATCTTTATTAACACTTTTTGTATTCACTTTTTTTATTTTTTTTATTTTTTGCAGTATTATAGGTCCCATAGGGAGCTATAGCACTGCACACACTGATCTTTTACACAGATCACTGGCGTGTATTAACACGCCTGTGATCAGTGTTATCGGCGCTTGACTGCTCCTGCCTGGATCTCAGGCACTGAGCAGTCATTCGCCGATTGGACAACGAGGAGGCAGGTAAGGGCCATCCCGGTGTCCTGTAAGCGGTTCGGGACGCCGCGATTTCACTGCGGTGGTCCCGAGCAGCCCAGATAGTTTCACTTTCACTTCAGACGCCGCGTCTGAAGGGTTAATACAGGGCATCACCGCGATCGGTGATGTCCTGTATTAGCCGCGGGTCCTGGCCGTTGATAGTCGTTAAGGGGTTAAAAGGGTATTCCAGGAAAAAACTTTTTATTTTTTTTTATTTTTTTTCAACTGGCTACAGAAAGTTACAGATATGTAAATTACTTCTATTAAAAAATCTTAATCCTTCCAATAATTATCAACTGCTGAAGTTGAGTTGTTCTTTTCTGTGCGGGAACAGTGCTCTCTGCTGACATCTCTGCTTGTCTCAGGAACTGCACAGAGTAGAAGAGGTTTGCTATGGGGATTAGCTTCTACTCTGGACAGTTCCCAAGACACATGTCATCAGAGAGCACTTAGACAGAAAAGAACAACCTACCTTCCCTAATAAAAGTTTGAATCACCCCCCTTTTCCCATTTAAAAAAAAAAACCTGTAAATAAAAATAAACATGTGGTATCGCCGCATGCAGAAATGTCCAAATTATAAAAATATATAATTAAACCGCACGGTCAATGGCGTACACGCAAAAAAATTCAAGTCCAAATAGCGTACTTTTGGTCACTTTTTTTTATATCATGAAAAATTAATTAAAAGTGATCCAGAAGTCCAATCAATACAAAAATGGTACCGCTAAAAACCTCAGATCACGGTGCAAAAAAATGAGCCCTCATACCGCCCAGTACGCAAAAAAAGTTATAGGGGTCAGAAAATGACAATTATAACGTATAAATTTTCCTGCATGTAGTTATGATTTTTTCCAGAAGTACGACAAATCAAACCTATATAAGTAGGGTATAATTTTAATCATATGGGCCTACAGAATAAAGATAAGGTGTCATTTTTACTGAAAAATTTACTGCGTAGAAATGGACTCACAATGATTTATTTTTTATTTTTTCCATTTCGTTGTAGATTTTTGGGTAAAATGACTGATATCATTACAAAGTAAAATTGGTTGCGCAAAAAAATAAGCCATCATATGGATTTTTTGGTGCAAAATTGTAAGGAGGAAAAAATGAGAGTGCAAAAAAAAACAGAAAACCCCCTGGTCTCTAAGGGGTTGACGCCCATTATTGGGACGGGGCACAACTTGTACCGATGGATCCCATTGACTATAATTGAGTCCGTCGGGCGCTGTTGTTTTTGTAGCAGGAGAAGACATCGCAAGGACTAATTTTTCTCCTGCTATTCTTCCCTCCTTTTCTGACGCCCGCTGCCTGCCGGGTCACAACGGTAGTGTGAAAGGAGTCTAACTCCTCTGTCTGCTTTTAGGTCCAGCACTTCCACCACTATAGAAGAATGTCTCCTGATGTCCCTGCACACTCAGCCCAAGATGCTGCAGCAGATCACAGGCCTTAGTGCAAAGCAAATGCACATGGCTGCAGCCTCCCATGCTGAGTGTACAGGGATGCCATCAGGCACTTCCATCAGGAATCTTATGTCTAAAGTTTCATAGACATTCACTAAAATCTTTAGATGCTGTGTTAGGCTCCTTTCACACTGAGTAGTCATCTGTTATCATCTGTTATTAATTTTCTATGTAAAAAACGGATGCATAATAATGGATGAAATAACGGGTTCTAAGGGCTTAATAACGTCCGTCAAAATAACGAGTATATTCATCCGTTAAGACCCGTTATAACATCTGTTATGTATGGCCGTTTTAACACCTCTGCCTACAGACTTCCACAGCTGGGATTACTACTACTACCATCATGCAACAGACTTGTTTCCATGATGGGAGTCTGCCGGTGGCTGGGGAGGCTACATTAGTGTTTGTACTACTACCCCCATTATGGAACAGGCTCTCTTCCATGATGGGGGTTGTAGTACAGGGGCTGAGGGAATGATCGCACCTGGTCTCACTTCTGAGACCTGATCCGATCAGAAGTTATTAAACTGGGAAGCAGGCGGCATTCTCCTCTCCCCTGGGATGTACGATGTATTTTACTTTTATTTTTAAATTCCCCGCCGGGAGCCTTGAATGGCCAGTAGGGAGGAGCCATTCAGGGCTCCCAGCGGGGTTTTTAAACTTCAGTCCGTCCCTTTATTCCCCTTTATTTATGTATGATTTACCCCCCTGTATATAGATGCTCTGAAAGTGTCTGGGACCCACAGCGCTTCTATAATCCTATGCCTTCGCAGCGCTATGAATGACAAGTATTCTTTCAGCAGAGCATCGGGCCGGCCAGATGCGCTGCTGTTAGAATACTTTTCATTCATAGAGCTGCAGAGGCATATGATTATAGAAGCGCGGTGGGGGCCAGACATATTGCGTTATCTGGCCCCCACAGTGCTTCTATGTACATATGCCGCCACAGCGCTATGAAAGGAAAGTATTCTTTCAGCAGCTCATCGTGCCGACTGGCTTCCTAGCCCAATATAAAAGAATACTATAGAATACTTTTTCAATCATAGCGCTGCCGGGGGCTTATGATAGCGCTGCGGGGGGGGGGAATATATATATACACATGCGCTGCGGGGGGACAATAGCTATATTAATGCACTGCAGAGAAGAATACGATCTAAAATTAAAAAAAAAAAAATTCTTTCCAAAGGTTATCCTGCATCTTTACTTACACAAGCTTACCACAAAGTGAAAAATAAAAAACAAACTGACCTAATTTCTTTCAATCCACAACAAAATGCTTCACAGAAAAGGGATAAAATGTAATTTTGTTACAAATTACAATAGAGCTGCTTCGCTCATACATAATATTTTTAAACAAAATTGGCACATTATTCGTAACGACCCAATACTCAAGGACATGGTCCCCACTAAACCAGGGATCACATACAGAAGATCCAAAAATTTGCAAAATCTACTAGCCCCCAATAGATTCAAAAATGACACATTATTCACTGATACACCCAACAATGGGTTAACTATAGGTTGCTCGCCTTGCAACAAGGTTCGCTGCTTATGTTGTAATATGATGGATTCATTTAGCAATAATTTCACGTCTTTTCATACAAAAAAAATATTTTATATTAATCAGAATTTAAGTTGCAATTCTCAATATGCAATTTATTTATTATCTTGTAGTTGCGACCTACAATATGTAGGTCGCACAATCCAGACAGTTCGCTGTCGTATGTCTAAGCACCGTTCGAATATTAAGAATAAGTTCACACTACATAGCGTTTCACGCCACTTTACTTCTGTGCATAATAGTGATGTATCCTCTTTACATTTGGTTATTTTAGAGTCTGTCCCCCCAGACAGACTAAATCGGTTCCAACATCTGATCAATCGTGAGTCCTTCTGGATTTTCACCCTGTCCACGCTGATGCTGCATGGTCTGAACGAGACCATAGAGAACGCACGCTAATATTGCTGGGTTCGCTCTGGTCTCGTTCAGACCATGTTATTACACATATATAATATTTTTTTATTCCATTTCTTTTATGCTCGTTTGTATTTTTTATTTCTGCCTACTCTGTGCTTTTTTAATTTTTATCAAATATATATATATTTTTTTTGGATCTCTCTTTCTTTTCATAAATGTCTCTGTTCAGACACAATATACATATAATGATATTTTAATTCACTGCCTGCTACACAATAGGAAGAAGGGAAAATGAGAAATAATTATTTTTATTGATAATTTATCTTCCTAGCAGCATTTTATTTGTGTCATGTTGCATATATATACATTGCAATTTTTATTGTTACATAAAGTCATTTTTAATTGATTCACCTGTGAAGTGTAACTCTTTGTAGTTTTGGATTGGTTTGCCGGGGACCAGCCCCCTGACACACCATTCCAAATTCCCATATAAATTCATTGTTCATGTGTCTCTAACTATGCCTGATGAAGCTGCTGTTGCAGTGAAACGCGTTGCATGATGGGAGAATAAACTATCTGCTTTTATCCATTCGTGTGCATCATTTGTGTCCAGCGCCATATCAAGACCGGTGTTCCTCTTTGAAGCTATCTGTTTGATCAATGACAACTTAGCCCTAATTATCAGGGTTAAACCTAATGACACATTCTCTTAAGGCCCCTTTCACACTATAAAGTTGCTCCGTTAAAAGACAATTATAAACTTCAGTTAGAAAAGCCTTAAAAACCGACGTTAAATGGCAGTTACAAAATCCCATTAAAGTCAATGGGATTTTATGATTATCAATTATTCCCTGTTATAGCCCGTCATGAATAACGGATGTTATTCATGACTGAAGGAAAAAACGGCACATGCACTAATCTTTCTTCAGTCACAAGAAACGGGTAAATTAACGGCCGTTATTTTTAACATTGAAGTCTATGGCAAACGGTAGAGATGAGCGAACTTACAGTAAATTCGATTTGTCACGAACTTCTCAGCTCGGCGGTTGCTGTCTTTTCCTGCATAAATTAGTTCAGCTTTCCGGTGCTCCGGTGGGCTGGAAAAAGTGGATACAGTCCTAGGAAAGAGTCTCCTAGGACTGTATCCACCTTTTCCAGCCCACGGGAGCACCTGAATGCTGAACTAATTTATGCAGGAAAAGTCATCAACTGCCGAGCCGAGAAGTTCGTGACGAATCGAATTTACTGTAAGTTCGCTCATCTCTAGCAAACGGATGAGCCTTTATGTCACCCTTTTGCACCTGGTTTATAATATGTCTGGCCCCCTCAGCGCTTCTTTATATCTTGCCCCCTGCTGCGCTATAAAAGTCTTGCCCCCACAGAGCATTTATATAGGTATTGTTCTCTGCAGTGCATTAATATAGCTATTGTCCCCCCGCAGCACGTGTGTGTGTGTGTATATATATTTCCCCCCCCCCCCCCCCCCCCCCCCCCCCCGCAGCGCTATCATAAGCCCCCGACAGCGCTATGATTGAAAAAGTATTCTATTAGCAGGCGCATTGGGCCAGGAAGCCAGCCGGCACGATAAGCTGCTGAAAGAATACTTGCCTTTCATAGCGCTGTGGCGGCATATGTACATAGAAGCACTGTGGGGGCCAGATAACGCAATATGTCTGTAATGATATGCCTCTGCAGCTTTATGAAGTGTAACCTGTGAAGTGTAACTCTTTGTTTTGGATTGGTTTGCCGGGGACCAGCACCCTGACTCACCATTCCAAATTCCCATATAAATTCATTGTTCATGTGTCTCTAACTATGCCTAATGAAGCTGCTGTTGCAGTGAAACACGTTGCATGATGGGTGAATACACTACCTGCTTTTATCCATTCGTGTGCATCATTTGTGTCCAGCGCCATATCAAGACCGGTGTTCCTCTTTGAAGCTATCTGTTTGATCTCTATACCTGACCGGCCGGCTGCAGACACTACCACTATATGTGCTCACCATTGTTGTGTATGTGGAGACACAACCTCTATAGGTGAGCATTGAATTTATATCTTATACACCTCACAGGTTTATCTTTTAATGCACCATGGAGCGCTGTACCCTATTTTGTCTAAGTTGTCATTGAGGCTTGCAACATCCCAAAGTAGTCACCATGCCCTGGGCTTTAATCATAATAAAAAAAATTGTATGTGTGTATAATATATATATAACACACACACACACACAATGAGGATGCAGGACAAAGAGCACTGCAAGCTGAGTGTCTATGTGACATGTCAAAAGTTTTATTTAAATGAGAGGGACACTTTAGTTGGGTCTCTGTCACCATTATAATGCCTTGGCACATTAACACTATTTTGCATTTCCAGTGGGCAGCATTAAAAATGTACGGTCTTCAAGGGATCAGGAAACACAATGCATTGCTCAAGTTTCATTGAGGTTAGAGCTCTTAGAGAATTCAGTATGTGTCGCGGTATATGCTCATGTGGCAGATTTGTTGCAGACATTTCTGAAGGTGAAAATTTGAATGAACAGGTTTGCTTATAAAGCAGGTAGATGAATTTCATTAGCTCCCATGCATTTCATATCTAATCTTACAGTACCCTTATGTGTAAGAAAATAGTTATGTATATTAAGGAAACAAGCATTTAGAAGGTTTTTGTAATCTCCCACTGTAGAAGGTTTTGCTCACCAGTTTTCCGTGAAGACATCACCAACTTTCTTTTACAGGATAGTATTGTCCTGTTAATGATTTAGAATTCAGCTCGGCACTGTAGAAACTAGGGATAGACCGATTATCGGTATGGCCAATATTGTCGTCCGATAATCCAATTGCCTTGCCGATTAATGCCCCGCACCGCCCCCACCGCACCACCGCGTCGCACCCCCCCCCCCCCCCCCACCGTAGTACTGGGCCATATACCGGTATGAACCGGATACCGTTTTTTTTTCTCACACGGTATGGATTTTTGCCCATACCGCTATACCGGTCGGGCCCCTCCCCCACCCTCCGAGTCAATAAAAAAAATTACACTTACCCGTAATGGGGGTGGTCCGGGCCATCCTTCCTGTAGTGTCCGGCGGCATTCCGGGTGGAGGGTGAACCGGTCCGGGCTGTCCTTCTTCTCCGGGGGTGCTCTTCTCCACTCCGGGCAGGCTCCGGCCTAGTACGCTGCATAGACCCCGCTACACCGTGACGTCAGGTGCGTCTCTGCGCACGGGCGTCACTGCACAGCGGCGTCTATGCTGCGTTACTAGGCCGGAGCCTGCCCGGAGTGGAGAAGAGCACCCCCGGAGAAGGACAGCCCACACCGGTTCACCCTCTACCCGGAATGTCGCCGGACACTACAGGAAGGATGGATGGCCCGGACCACCCTGACAGGTAGGGGGAGAGAAGCGGGTGGTGGCGGCGGCGGTCTATGGCACCGCAAAAGCCACTGCAGTGCATTGATTTAAAGCGCCCGCTTTAAATCAATGATCTGCAGCGGTGTAGCGGGGGGATAAATAGCCAATAACTTATACCGGAATATCGGTATAAGTTATCGGCTATCGGCCCTAAAAAAACGATATCGGTCGATCCCTAGTAGAAACTAATAATCTGCTTCAGGGTACCGCAAAATTACCAGCAATAAGCCTCAGTTCACTACACGTTAAGTTGTATAAAAGGACATGTGCCAAAAAACATACAAATGATAGCTATCGCGCCTCCTCCCGTAGGCTTGCATTGAGGGGCGGAGCGTGACATCACATGGGGGCGGAGGCGTGACGTCACACGCCGCCGGCCCTGCGGTCGACCATAATCAGACCCGGAGTGAACACGCCCCGGGGACTGATTACAAACGGGGTGGCGCGTGCATGATCACGGGCGTCCCCAGCTGCGGGACTCCCGCGATCAGGCATATGGTGTATATGTTGCCATTTCGTTTCCAATGTAAAAAACATTTATAGCGTGTTGTGATAAAAAAAGAGGGCAATACTCATGCGTGCTGGCCCACTATATGCCAAAAAGACACTGGGGGAGATCTATCAAAACCTGTCTAGAAATAGAGTTGCTGAGTTGCCCATAACAACCATTTGGATCGCTTCTTTCATTTCTGAAAAGGCCTCTGAAAAATGAAAGAAGCAAACTGATTGATTGGTATGGGCAAATCAGCAACTTTTGCTCTAGACAGGTTTTGATAAATCTCCTCCACTGTGTGCAATGGGCCCTATAGAGGCATTTAGCATTTATCAAAAGTTTTACCAGTGCAGAAACTAGTTTCTTCAAATAACATGTGAACAGATTCTTAGTAGGCTCTTACAATATATGTGAAATTTCACACGTGCGTATTTTAAGTCTGTATACTATCTGTTCTCTGAGGACAATATTACAGAACTAATCTTGATGTCTAGGGATAGTCAAAAGGTCATATAAAATGTTGGCGGATTTTAAAAAATACCTTTTTTGACTTCTATGAGGGGCTTTAAATACCAGTGCATTTAATCATTTTCATTTTATTTTATATCAATATTTTAAAGTGTAGTTCGATACCTTTCCTGGAACAAAGCCCATCAGTATTTACTGTACAATATAGGGAAGGGGTACTGCTGAAATACTGATGACATCTGTAATACTTTTGTATTCTAAATCCATATTATGGAGCCAAGTGCTCATGTGAAGCACGCCATTGCATTTTCTTCCCACAGATTGGATTTATATCTTTGGGTTACTGGCTTGGAAGTTGCAAGAGACACAGAGAGTTGATGCAGAAAGCAATTAGTGAAGTAGTAAACCTAGGAACAACTCTGCCAGGGAGCTGACACAGAGGTCTTTCGTTGGTACGAGGCATCAAATATTAATGGCAAGGTAGAGACTTTGTTGTATTTATAACTTTAGGATGACTAGCAGATTAGAGAAGGAGGAGAGAAAAAAAGGTTAAAAATGTGGGACTCTCTGGGGTTTGTAGGTTGATTATTGATGGTAAATGAAAAAGAAAAGTAGAGAATACCCACCACAACACCTATGTTGTGGTACTGACATCTGGGAGCTGTGCGTTGGCTTTGGCACGACTCTGAGGGGAGTCTAGGTTTGTGGTGTGATGTTACAGCCTGCTGCTCGGTTCCCCACTTGTCTGTCGCCTCAAAAAGAGTACGGAAATGACAATGAAAGAAAGGAAGCACAGAAAATACGGGGTTCTGTCTTCTGAGCGCTACTGAAGTCGCGAAATTACGTGCCAATAGATGCACAGGATTCTTATTATTGATACATAGTGTTGTTAAGTTGCAACTCTTTTCGGCGTGTTCTCACGCCTTCCTCAGGTCCACAACAATAGCTGTAAAAATATACATATATACATATTTGAAGGTAAAAGATGTAACAAAAATGCCAAGAGGAAACTCTTTTCAAAACAATGTGAGGTCCATTAAAAATCATATGTGTCATTTATAAACAAGGTAATTAAATAAGAATAAAATAATAAAACCAAAACCCGAATCTTTCTGAGGATCACATCTTATTTGGGTAGGTAATCATATGACTCGCTGACATGATGTATCGCTTGTTTCAGACTTTCCATAAAGTACTGTTGGTTATAGTATGGATAGGGGTCCAAAAATATGCTAATATGTGCATGGCATGGTTGTATATGAATATGATGGCTGGATATAATTATATCTGGGGCAGGAGCTTGTCAAGGAGAATGTTCTTATATGCAGTTGTCTGTGAGGTTACTGGATCGATATGGAGAAGGTGGTAATTACTTACTATTAGTGTCCTGTTCTGGATTTCCTATGTACTGGCAGCAACCACATGTTTTGGCATGCTATTATTTATCAGGCAGCCATACGCGCGTGGAGGATTGAAGACTTCCGGTCAAGCGTACTGGTTTGTGCGCGTGCCGGGAGAAAATTCCATGCGTGCGCATCTCGAGTGTCATTCGCATGCAATGTTTTGTATGTGGACCTTGGTGCGCATATCGCGCTGTGTGACAGAACAGTAGGATTGGTGGAATTAATAAAGAATTGTGGCAGGGGATTGTGTGGGATAGGGGAAGGTGTGTGTGAGTGGGGGGAAAAGGGGTGGTCTGGACTGGACTGGGCGGGAGGAATGAAATAGAAGGGGGGGATGGGGGGGAACGAGAAAGGGAAATGGGGGGGGGGGGGGGAGAAAGGTAATGAAAATGAACCTGTGGGAGGGAATACAGAGTTTTTAAGCAATGTGGAATGTGGTTGTTTATTTTTTTTTATTTTTTTTGTGAGGTATATGCCATAAATAAAATAAGAGGGAGTGGGGGGGGGGGGGGGAGAGCAAAAGGGGGTTTATAGTTTGATACATTCATGGAGTCCATCCAGTACCAGGCATTTCAGTTTGTAAATCCAAAGTGTTTTGCGCCTATTTAAGGCAGCTTGTCTGTTCTCCTGGTCTTCTTGTACGTGTTCAATCGGGGTAATGCTGAGGTACGAAAGGTCCTTTTTGTGTTCCTAAAACAGTGTTGTGAGACACTGTTTTAGGAAAAATGCACGGAAAAACATGAGCAATGGGGGGGAGGGGGAGATCGCAAGAAAAAAATATTTATGCTCACATGGGTCTGTTTTCCTGTTTTTTGTGTTTTTATTTATTTTAATTTTTTTTCACATTGAAGTTTTCTGGAGAAAATACCATTGCATTCTGTTATTTTAGAAAACTGCTATTGAACCTACAAAAGGGTGAAAAAAAAAGCCATGTGATAATAATGTTTCATATTTATTTATGAACTTCCAGATAACATGTGGCTGTAGTATTTTTGGCCCCAAAAAACACCATGCAGAGAGAATGGCGCTATTTTTTATTTTATTTTTGGGTGTTTTTTTTTGAGAAGACGCCAAGTCTTTTCTCTAGCCATAGTGAAGGATTGGTTGGTGGGGCTTAGTCATATGCTACTATAGGCCCATTTCCAGTAAAGAGTTACTAGGGATAGCCCCAATATATTCTGATCCGACCAAGGCCAAAAAAAAGTGAATTGGAGGCTATGGGTACGTATTAATGTATCTGTCAAGTAGAGCTGGGTGGTATGACCAAAAATGTGTATCACGGTATTTTTGCAAGCTATGGCGGTCCCACGGTAATTAACAGTATTTCCCCCCGCTCCTTCCCTCCCCCCCTGGTTTATCACCCCAGAGCTGTGCTGTCTAATCATATGTCACCCGCAAGCGCTGCTCTCCTCGTCCTCCTGTGAGTTGCGGGACACCGGTGCTGGAACTCTGTACTGTACTACATATTACTGTGCCCGGAATGCAAAAATAACAAAATAAACTGTAACCTTCCTACGTTCCCCAATGCTTTGGTATTGGCCTCACACTGGAGATGGGAACATCACAGAGCTGTCAGCCTATCACAGGCCGCAGTGATGTCCCGTCTCGGCCGGTGATAGGCTAAGCGCACTGTCCTATAAGGAGCAGCCCGGGCACAGGAATATCTAGTACAGTACAGAGTTCCAGCACCGGCGGCCCGCAACTCAGAGGAGGACAAGGAGAGCAGCTCTTGCGGGTCACATATGATTAGTTCCCTGATGTGGGGGACAGTGCAGCGCTGGGCTGATAATTCATTGGGATGGGGGGGGGGGGGGGGGTAGAAGCAAAACAGCGCCCGTGGGTCACATATGATTAGTTCCCCGATGTGGGGACAGTGCAATGTGGCTGATAATTCATTAATTTGAGGGGGTAGGGAGGGGCCCAACCGGTAATGCGGTATGGTAAAAATTCATATCGTGCAGGAAAAAATTTCGGTATTCCATATGAACCGGTATACAGCCCAGCACTATGACCAGAACTTGCCCATCGTATATGGCAAACAGACACTTCTAAGTGCAGTGTGTAAGTAGCCTTACCCTTACACACTGATAACAGAGCAGGCAACAGAAATTTACACCTTTTTTAAATCCCCTGTCATCCCCTATATTTACTATGTATTTGCTGTGTCATAAATAAATATATATCCTGTAGCTTATTACTTATGTCCTAGAAAAAATGTATAGTATGTGTCTTTTAAAATGATTGCGCATCAATGATTGTTAAACCATCAACCTACTACTATGTAATGTGTGGCTATCTTAAAGAGGCCGATAACCTCCTGAATTAATAGTGGACTAGAGCAGTGTTCCCCAACCACCAGGCCGCGGACCGGTACCGGGCCGCCCAAGGAACTTTAAATAATTTCACTGTGGCGGCCGATCCCGCCCATTGTGTGTGACAATAGCGAATGAACATTCGCTATTGTTACACTGATCCTCCTCCTGGCCAATCGATGCCATGTCAGATACCTGCTCTCCTGTTCTCCCGATCGCATCATTGCGTCCTATGGAGGAGCATGTGACACAAACGTCACTCCTCCTCCCCTGCGCCCCGGCGTAACGCTGCGGAGGAAGCAGAGTGACGTGTATGTCACATGCTCCTCCATAGGACGCCATGATGAGGACAGGAGAACAGGGCAGTGGAGCAGCAGCACCCGAGGACAACCGAAGGTGGTGAGCTGTTTACAAGAGGAGGGGGGCGGGGGACTGCTGTCTGTAAACTGTGGACCTCCAGATGCTGAAAAACTACAACTCCCAGCATGCTGGGAGTTGTAGTTTTGCAACAGCTGGAGGTCCACAGTTTGGAGACCACTGATCTAGCAGCAGATTGAGTGCTGTCTAGAAGGGGGGGCCCTGCTGTCTATATAAGTGGGGGGGGGGCTGCTGTCTATATAAAACAAGCGGGCCACGGAAAAATTATCAAACGTTTACCGATCCGCGGCGATAAAAAGGTTGGGGAGCACTGGACTAGAGGACTAAAATTCAAAACCTCTCATATAAAATAAAATGTTGCATGTATGAGAGCCTGGAGGAAGGAGGTAGGGAAGCTCAGAAAGCAGTCTCCCGCCTCCATTGCGCAAAAGACCAGATTAGCTTATTAGGAACACAGGCTATCATGTTCCCTTTACGAAAGGGAGCAAGTCATTTAGCTGGAGTACATCCCCAATGTATCACTATCTTAACAGCTCTGTAAGGCTTCCTGCTTTTATGCTGGAAGAGGCCATTGTGTGAGGGAGACTAAACATGGTGGAGATATGTGCTGTTATGTTACGTAATGCAAGATTTTGTATGAGCAGCAGTATAAGATAGGAATCCTATGTATTATAAAGCAGCAAGAGAAGGAAGGGGTTTCTAAGCTTCATAATACACTGGGAAATCTTGTGATATGGCTTATAAATATTGAAGTAAAATTTAGGAAGTTGATGATAGTTAAAAGGGTACTCCCCTGGAAAACCTTTATTTTTTTATTTTATTTTAATTTTTTTTTTTTTTTTGTGCCAGAAAGTTAAACAGATTTGTAAATTACTTCTATTTAAAAATCTTTATCCTTCCAGTACTTATCGGCTGCTGTATGCTCCACAGAAAATTATTTTTCTTTTTGAATTTCCTTTCTGTCTGACCACATTGCTCTCTTCTGAGACCTCTGTCCATTTTAGAAACTGTCAGGAGCAGCATAGGTTTGCTATGGGGATTTTCTACTACTCTGGACAGTTCCTAAAATATAGAGAGGTTTTTGTGCATTTCTTTTTTTTTTTTTTTTTTTTATAAAATCTTGTAGTAATGCAATAGCACAGTTGTTAAAAGGGTTCTACTGGGGCTAAAACATTTGACTGCTTCCTCTGGGTTGCATTTTAAATGGGCCATTAGTGTTTCTGGTACTTGCTCTCTGGCGGGTCCAACCCTCTCTACCCTCCTGATCAGAAGAATGATAGGACTATGTAAATCTTTATGTGTGCACAGAAGCTCATGTGTATGTATGTACAGTCATGGCTGTAAATGTTGGTACCCCCTGAAACTTTTTTTTAAAAATGAAGTATTTCTCACAAAAAAGGATTGCAGTAAAACATGTTTCGCTATACACATGTGTATTCCCTTTGTGTGTATTGGAACTAAACCAAAAAAGGAGGAAAACAAGCAAATTGGACATAATGTCACACCAAACTCCAAAAAATGGTCTGGACACCATCAATAAGCTTCTTACACCTCTCAGACGGAATGTTGGACCACTCTTCCTTTTGCAAAGTGCTCCAGGTCTCTTACTAGAAGGGTACCTTTTCCCAACAGCAATTTTAAGATCTCTCCACAGGTGTTCAATGGGATTTAGATCTGGACCCATTGCTGGCCACTTCAGAACTCTCCAGTGCTTTGTTGCCATCCATTTCTGGGTGCTTTTTTGATGCATGTTTGGGGTCATTGTCCTGCTGGAAGATCCAAGATCTTGGATACAAACCCAGCTTTCTGACACTGAGCTGTACAGTGCGACCCAAAATCCGTTGGTAATCCTCAGATTTCATGATGTCTTGAACACATTCAAGGCACCCAGTGCCAGAGGCAGCAAAGAAACCCAAAACATCATTGAACCTCCACCATATTTCACTGTAGGTGCTGTGTTGTGTTGTTTTCTTTGTAGGCCTCATTCCGTTTTCGGTAAAGAGTAGAATGATGTACTTTACCAAAAAGCTCTATCTTGGTCTCATCTGTCCACAAGACATTTTCCCAGAAGGATTTTGGCTTACTCAAGTTCATTTTGGAAAAATGTAGTCTTGTGTTTTTTTTTTGTTTGTTTTTTCAAATTAAAAATTTATTGAAGGTTTTTTAACAAAGCGAAATAAATCAGTACAAACAAGTCCAGACGTACAAAGCAGTCATGTAGGATAAGCAATTGGACAGGGCTGTAACTTAATAACATGACAGAGGCTGGGTAACTTCAGGTCGAATGTCCTCGGTACCACAGGACCAGGGTGTGACTCGGAACAGTGGCAAAACGTTTGAGGCTCTGTAAGATCTGTCTGCAGCGCAGTAGCAATCGCATAACTATCTAACCAAACAGAACTGGACTAAGTGGGGTTAAGAGAAACAGGTCGGAGGGGGGGGGGGGGAGGGGAAGGGGAAGGAGGAGGTCTCAGAGAAGAGGAAGACGAGGGGAGATAGAAGTAAGGAGAAAGCTTGAAGCCAGAGTTAGCGTAGGGACCAAAGAGGGAAGAGTCAGCTTACCTCACTCGCAGGTGAGGCTCCAGGCCGCCACGACACTTAGTCAAGGACCCCCCCGGGACATGTGGAGGGTACGGGGCAGAGTGCATTGCGTGTGGGGGGAGAAAGTCCTAAAAGTCTAGGTGTGCTGTTGGTTAGCATGGGAGCGAAGCTGCCTTGATAGGTGTAAGGTGGTATAGTCAGAGGAAGCCTGGAAGGCCAGCCAGGAATGCCAGGTCGTTGTGTATCGGGACTGGTCGTCGCACATGGCGGCTGAGAGCTCTTCCATCCTGTGTATGCGGGACACCTCTTTAAGCCAGTCCGTGATTCAAGGGACATTTGGGGATTTCCATAAGCGTGGGATGATCGTCCTAGCCGCTAAAAGCAGATAGAAGATCAGTCTATAGGTGAGTTTGGGTATCATGGGTGGGAGTATGGAGAGGAGGGTAATTTCTGGTGTGGCATCAAAGCGTACAGAAGTGATGTGGGCTATTATGTCCAACACCTGCTTCCAAAAGTCAACCATGGAGGGGCAAGTTAGCCAGATGTGCAGCATGGAGCCCCTATCAGAACCACAATGCCAACATCTATCGGAAACTCCCTGGTAGAATCTTGCCAGCAAGGTGGGGACTCTATACCATCTTGTTAATATCTTGTAGTTGGTTTCCTGAGCTTTGCACGAAACTGTTGATCGATGGCAGTTCCTGAGGGCAGTTGTCCAATCACCTTCAGTGATGGAGTGGCCTAGTTCAGTCTTGTTTTTTTTTTTTTTTTTATGTCTGTGTCAGCAGTGGGGGTCCTCCTGTGTCTCCTGCCATAGCGTTTCATTTCATTTAAATGTTGACGGATAGTTCATTCTGACACTGATGCTCCCTGAGCCTGCAGGACAGATTGAATATCTTTGGAACTTGTTTGGGGCTGCTTATCCACCATCTGGAGTATCCAGTGTTGACACCTTTCATAATTTTTTTTTCTCTTCCATCCACGCCCAGGTAGATAAGCTACAGTGCCATGGGTTGCAAACTTCTTCATAATGTTGCGCACTTTGGACCAAGGCAAATCTAGATCTCTGGAGATGGACTTGTAACCTCGAGATTGTTATTTTTCCACAATTTTGGTTCTCAAGTCCTCAGACAGTTCTCTTCTCCTCTTTCTGTTTTCCATGCTTAGTGTGGCCCCAGTCCACCTTCAAAAAATCTAATCCCCAGTGACAGAGTACCTCGAGTGGGCAGCAGGCTGCTACAATTTTTTCTAGAGTGGGAAAAGATAGCTGGAAGTTCTTGGGTGAGGGATACTATAAAGAACGGTCTTCGGCTCGAGTTCTCCAGCCTGCCACTCGATTCTTCATCACCAACTGTGTCAGGACTTGCAGGGCAGTTCACCCTAGAAAGAGAAGTATAGTCTCTTGTTCAAAAGGGTGCTCTAGTTCCAGTACCTCAGGAAGAGTTAGGTCAGGGGTTTTAATCCTCCCTCTTTCTAATAAAAAAGCCAAACGGATCCTACAGGCTAATTATAAACCTAAAACCTCTGAACCAGTTCTTAATATACAAAAGGTTCAAGATGGAGACGATCAAGTCAACAATCAATTTTCTCTCAAAGGACTGTTACATGGCATCGCTAGATTTGATGGATGCTTACCTGCATGTCCCCATTCTTCAGGACTACAAAAAATATCTGAGGCTGGCGGTTTACATAGACTCTCATCTAATGCACTTTCAATTTCGAGCCCTCCCTTTTGGAATTGCAGTGGCCCCGAGAGTCTTCACCAAGATTATATCAGAAATGGTGGCATACGTCACAGATGGGGAGGGTGTGTTTGTCCCTTATCTAGACTATTTCCTTCTGGTGGCCGAGACAAGGGAGAAGGTACAGTGTTTCCTAGACTACACTTTTAAAGTTCTCAATAAACTTGGTTGGTTGGTGAACTGGGAAAAGTTGTCTCCTTCTCCTACACAACAAAAGGTGTTTTTGGGGGGATCCTGTTAGACTCCACACTTAAAAAATACTTTTTGCATGCCCAGAAAAGTGTTAAACTTAAGTCCTTGGTTAGAGAAGTTTATGAGCCTCCAAGAATTACTATTAGGAAAGGGATGTCCTTGTTGGGGCCTTTTTACTTCCGCCATCCCTGCAGTACCCTGGGCCCAATTTCACTCTAGGTCCCTTCAGTTGAAGGTTTTGGATAAGTGGGACAGGTCCCAGGGGGGGTTGGAGAAGGTTATCATTTTACCCCAGTCAGTGATTTCTTCTCTAGGGTGGTTGGTGGATTCTAATCTAGAGAGGTTTAGATTGGAAGGTTCATTCACCCTTGGTGGTTACTATGGATGCTAGTCCCTGGGGGTGGGGGGCCCATATGGGGGATGGAGACCTTCAGGGTTCCCGGGACATGTCGGTCAGGCATACTTCATTTAACTACAAGGAGTTGTTTGTGCCTTTTTTTGTGCCTCGCAAGTCTTAGGGCCCTTTATTAAAAACCAGGATGTTAGGATACTTTCGGATAACGCTACTGCAGTATCCATAATTAATAGGCAGGGTTCAACTAGAAGTGATAGTCTAATGATGTTATCTTTTCAGATCTTGTTGCTGGCCAAGACACAGGTGAAATCCATCTCAGCTATCCATTTGAAGGGAGAGCTAAACATAAGGGCAGGCATCAAGTTCGACAGGGAGAGTGGCAGTTAAACCCAGCAGTTTTTCTGAAAATTTCTGATCTGTGGGGCACTCCTCATGTGGACTTATTTGCCACCAGACAGAAGAGACAAGTTAACAATTTTCTTTCCCTATCGCTGTCAGATAGGCCTTTAGCAGTTGATGCCTTGTCCCATAAATGGGTGTGGGAGTTGGCTTATGCTTTTCCCCCACTTGTGCTCATACCTAGGGTCATCAAGAAGATCAGGGAGGACAGGGCAAGAGTGATTCTGACTGCCCCCTTCTGGCCCCAGAGGGCGTGGTTCTCCTGCCTAAGGACAATGTCAGTGTTGGACCCTTGGGTCCTTCCAGAAGTCCCAGACCTTTTGATTCAGGGTCCGCTACTACAGCCAGAGGTGCGAAGCCTACACCAAATGACCTGGTTTTTGAGAGGCTAGTTCTAAAATTTAAGGGCCACTCAGATGCTGTGATTGACACCCTTCAGGCCAGCAGAAAGACTATGACAACTATGACAAATAACATCTACTTAAGGATCTGGAGGAAGTTCTTTGAGGTAGTGGGCCTTTCTAATATAGACTTTGATGCCTAACATTGCAGTTATCCTGGACTTTCTTCAAAAGGGCCTTGAGAAGGGCTTGAGGGTGGCCACTCTTAAAGTTCAGGTGTCCGCTTTGGGAGCCCTCTTCAGTCAAAAGATAGCTTACCACTTGTGGATTAGAAGATTTTTTTAGATCTGTTGCAGTTGTCAAGAAGCGTTAAAGGGGTACTCCGGTGAAAACCTTTTTTCTTTTAAATCAACTGTTGGCAGAAAGTTAAACATATTTGTAAATTACTTCTATTAAAAAATCTTAATCCTTCCTGTACTTATTAGCTGCTGAATACTACAGAGGAAATTCTTTCTTTTTGGATTGCTCTCTGATGACATCACGAGCACAGTTCTCTCTGCAGACGTTATTATAATAATAACACTTTATTTATTGTTGTCTTTATTTATTTACTGTTGTCTCCCTTAGCATACATCTGCTATGTACGGTTGCTAAAATGGACAGAGATGTCAGCAGAGAGCACTGTGCTCGTGATGTCATCAGTGTTCCAAAAAGAGAGGAATTTCCTCTGTAGCGTTCAGCAGCTAATAAGTACTGGAAGGATTAAGATTTTTTAATAGAAGTAATATACAAATATGTTTAACTTTCTGCCACCAGTTGATTTAAAAGAAAAAAGGTTTTCACTGGAGTACCCCTTTAAGACCCCAGCTTGGGATCTTTCAGTGGCTCTTAATGCTTTGAGGGCACAGCCTTTTGAGCCTTTGTTGGAGATTCCTCTGTCGGTTCTGACTCAGAAGGCTGTCATCTTAGTGGCTATTACAACAGCCAGGCGTGTAGGAGAGTTAGCGGCTATATCCTTTAAAGAACCATATACAGTACAAAGATCCTCGATGACAGAATTGTAATTAGTCCAGATCCTGCTTTTCTACCAAAAGTGGTATCTGTCTTCCATATGTCTCAAGAAATGATTCTCCCCTCCTTTTGTGCCAACCCATCTAATGATACGGAGAGATCCTTTCATAATTTAGATATCAGGAGGTGTGTGTTGGAATTCATTGATAGGACAAAAGATTTTAGGAGGTCAGAGACTTTTTGTTCAGTTTGTAGGGCCCAGCAAGGGAAATAGAGCTGCTAGGGATTCCCTCTCTAGGTGGATCTGTCAGGCTATCTCTTCTGCCTCCTCAGGGCTTTCTCCTCCAGATAATATGAGCTGACTCCACTAGGGCTATAGCCTCCTCTTGGGCTGAAAGGAGAGGGGCCTCTATTGGGCAAATCTGTAAAGCCGCCCCCTGTTGGTCGGCACACACTTTTTTTGGGTACTAAAGGCTTAACTTGGCTGATTTTTCTTCTCTCTTTTTTGGACGTAAGGTTTTTCAGGCGGTGGTCCCACCCTAATTCTGGTACTCTGGTATTTTCTCTGGTGGTTCTTTCGGGGTGGAAAGACGGTAATTACTCACATTAAATTCTGTTTCCTCGTAGTCAAGACCGCACCACAGTTTTCCCACCTTTATCTCTGTGCACTGGGTTCTTGCACGGGTGAGAGAAGAAATCGAATGTTGATATACATATACATTGTTATGTTTTAGGTAGGGGAAAAGGAGTTATTTTCTTCTACTATTATGTTTAATTAATTTACTTTGACGATATAGTGTCATTTATTTAGTAGTTCAGTTTATTGATAGGAAGCAATTTTAATTTGAAGACTTGGGTCTCGGTAATTCACTGAGGCTAGGTAGGGCTGTGCTTCCTTTAACCTCTTAAGGACCCAGGACGTATGGGTACATTGGCAGCATTGATCGCGGTGCCGCGCGCTATTAACCCTTTAGCCGCGCGCTCAAAGCTGAGCCGCGTGGCTAAAAACTAAAGTAAAAGTGTCCGGCTAGCTCAGGGAGCTGTTTGGGATCGCTACGGTATAATCGCGGCATCCCGAACAGCTGTAGCACAGGAGGAGGTCTTCTTACCTTCTCCTGCGCTGTCCGATCGCTGAATGAATGCTTCATCAGGCTTCATCATTCAATCGCCAACATTCCTATGGAGATGCATCAGTCAGTGTTAAAGATCAGTTAATGCAATGTTATAGCCCCCTATAGGAGCTATAATATTGCATAAGAAAAGTGTAAAAAAAAAAATCATTAACCCTTTCAATTATCCCTTCCCCCTAATAAAAGTTTGAATCACCCGGCATTTCCAAGAATAAAATAAACACAGTGTAAATAAAAATAAAAATAAACATATGTGGTATTGCCGCGTTTGGAAATGTCCGAATTATAAAAATATACTGCTTTTTAAACCGCACGTTCAATGGCGTACGCGCAAAAATATTACAAAGTCCAAAATAGCGCATTTTTGATCACTTTTTATACCACAAAAAAGTGAATAAAAAGTTATCAAAAAGTCTGATCAGAACAAAAATGGTACCGCTAAAAACTTCAGATCACGGCGCAAAAAAAATGAGCCCTCATAGCGCCCTGAACACAGAAAAATAAAAAAGTTATAGGGGTCAGAAGATGACCATTTTAAACGTATACATTTTCCTGCATGTATTCATGATTTTTTTCTGAGATGATACAAAATCAAACCTATACAAGTAGGCTATCATTTTAACCATATGGACCTACAGAATAAAGATAAGGTGTCCTTTTTGCCGAAAAATGTGCAGCGTAAAAACGGAAGCCCCCAAAACTTACAAAATAGTGTTTTTTCATCAATTTTGTCGCACATTGATTTTTTTTTTTTCCTTTTTCACCGTAGATTTTTGGGTAAAATGACTAATGTAATTACAAAGTAGAATTAGTGACGCAAAAAATAAGCCATCATATAAAATTTTAGGTGAAAATTTGAAAGAGTTATGATTTTTTTAAAGTTAAGGAGAAAAAATTGAAAATGGAAAAAGCCCGGGTCCTTAAGGGGTTAATGCTCTAGGTTTCCTGTCCCTGGGGGAGGAGTCCATCTCTCTGGTGGTGCTGTTGAGACTACGAGGAAATAGAATTACCGGTGAGTAATTACCGGCTTTTCCACAATTTTAAAAAGGTGCCAATAATTTTGTCCAACAAAATAACCCCAGGGGGTTAAAGCCTCAGTATTGCATGTGTCACACAAACATGTAAAACTTATATAATGTATATAAGTATATATTCATTTTCTAGAAAAATTTCAGGGGTGCCAAGATTTATGGCCATGACTGTATGTGTGTATTCCTAGTACTGCAGCTCCGCACCAGTTACTTCATTCTGATAACTGCTGGCTGATGGATCTTCACCTATCTAAAGCTGATTGATTGATCACTAATCTGTCTTTAATTTCTTACTGCCCCCTTACATTTTTGACTTTTAGATGGCTGGGCATGGAGTTTAGTTTAGGGAAGGGGGCTTGGTGTAGGGATCGACCGATTATCGGTATGGCCGATATTATCGGCCGATAATCCAGTTTTTGGGCATTATCCGTATCGGCAATTACCTTGCCGATAAGCCGATAATGCACCGCGACCACCCGCCCCACCGCACCGCCTCGCACCCCCCACCGCACCGCCCTGGCCCCATTGCCTCCCCCATCCCCGGTTTTATAATTACCTGTTCCCGGGGCCCACGCTTCTTCTTGCTCCTGCTTCGTCCTGCGTTACGCTGTGCGCAGTGACGTGCGCGACGTGACGTCACCGTCAGTGCGCACAGTGACAGTTCAGCAGGACGCCACCGGAGCCAGATGTAGAGTGGACCCCGGGAACAGGTAATTATAAAACCAAGATGGGGGGAGGCAATGGGGCCGGGGCGGTGCCGCGGGTCGGGGGGGGGGGGGGGGGCGGTCGGGGCGGTGCGGCTGGTCGGGGTGGCGGTGATAGGTCTCAGGACCCCCGGACAGGCAGGGGGAGAGAAGCGGGTGGCGGCGGTGGTCTATGGCACCGCAAAAGCCACTGCAGTGCATTGATTTAAAGTGCCCGCTTTAAATCAATGATCTGCAGCGGTGTCGCGGGGGATAAATAGCCGATAACTTATATCGGTATAAGTCATCGGCTATCAGCCCTAACCTACATCGATTATCGGTATCGGCCCTAAAAAAACGATATCGGTCGATCCCTAGCTTGGTGTTCCTGCTTTACTATGTCTGACCATTTTGAAAGCAATATCAAACCAAAGGATCATATGGGAGGAATATGTCTAAGGATTTTTTTGGAATTTCATTTTGTGTTTTGTTCTGTGTTGTTGAAGGGTTTGCTTTGGTTAAAAAGAATAAAAGAATTGCTGCCTTCCTCCAAAACAACTCCACCCCCCCCCCCCCCCCCCAACTCAACCTGTGCAAAGGAAAAGTTGCCCATAGCAACCAATCAGATCGCTTCTTTCATTTTGCAGAGGCCTTGTTAAAAATTAAAGAAGCGACCTGATTGGTTGCTATGGGCCACCGGGAAACTTTTCCTCTGGGCAGGTTTTGATAAATCTCCCCCATTGTGTATGCTAGGAAATAGACTAAATGGGGGAAATTTATCAAAACCAGTGCAAAGGAAAATTTGCCTATAGCGACCAGATTGCTTCTTTCATTTTGCAGAGTCCTTGTTAAAAATGAAAGAAGAAATCTGGTTGCTGTGGGCAACTCAGCAACTTTTCCTTTGCACAGGTAAACAATGTCACTAGTAAACAAAGTTCAGTCTATTTATCAGGTAATCTGGGCAATACTTCTGCATACCATTCTGCTGGTATACTGACATATACCTCAAACCTGGGCTACTTATCAGATGTGAAGGTAGCCTAATGCACAGTGTAAAATAGATAAAAATGCTGCTACTTTTTGTACCTATTCTTATATGGTCTCTGGAAAAGCAGCAGTAACTGCACACATTGGGGAGATTCGCAAAAACGACTCTAATTTCTGTTCCAGCGATATTATTCACACCGATTCTTTTTTTCTCAACATTTTCAAAGGTCTTTTTTGCTGCGTTGAAATTACCGTATTTATCGGCGTATAACACGCAATTTTTAGCCTAAAGTCTATGTGCGTGTTATACGCTGATACACCCCCAGGAAAGGCAGGGGGAGAGAGGCCGTCGCTGCCCGCTTCTCTCTCCCTGCCTTTCCTGGGGTCTAGAGCCCTGCTGCCGGCCCTTCTCTCCCCCTGGCTTTCGGCGCCGCTGCCCGTTCTGTCCCCCTGACTATCGGTACCGGCGCCCAATTGCTGTGCGCTGCATGGCGCGGCGCATGACATCAGTGCGCCGTGCAGTGCATAGCAATGACGCAGGGGACGCACGCCGGAGGCCTGAAGCAGCGCGGACCCGACCCCGGCAACAGGTAATTATGCCACTGGGGATTGGGGGAGGCAACGGGGCAGCGGCGCCGGCAATGGGTGCCGCTGCCCCTTCTCTCTCCCTGCCTTTCCTGGGGTCTAGAGCCCTGCTGCCGGCCCTTCTCTCCCCCTGGCTATCGGCGCCGCTGCCCGTTCTGTCCCCCTGACTATCGGTACCGGCGCCCAATTGCTGTGCGCTGCATGGCGCGGCGCATGACATCAGTGCGCCGCGCCGTGCAGTGCATAGCAACGACGCAGGGGACGCACGCCGGAGGCCTGAAGCAGCGCGGACCCGACCCCGGCAACAGGTAATTATGCCACTGGGGATGGGGGGAGGCAACGGGGCAGCGGCGCCGGCAATGGGTGCCGCTGCCCCTTCTCTCCCCCTGGCTGTCGGCGCCGCTTCTCTCCCCCTGGCTATCGGCGCCGGCAATGGGGCAGGGGGATAGTCAGGGGGACAGAACGGGCAGCGGCGCCGATAGCCAGGGGGATAGAAGGGCCGGCAGCAGGGCTCTAGACCCCAGGAAAGGCAGGGGGAGAGAAGCGGGCAGCGACGGCCTCTCTCCCCCTGCCTTTCCTGGGGGTGTATCAGGATATACACGCGCACACGCACCCTCATTTTACTATGGATATTTGGGTAAAAAACTTTTTTTACCCAAATATCCTTGGTAAAATGAGGGTGCGTGTTATAGGCCGGTGCGTGGTATACCCCGATAAATACGGTATGTGAAAATTCATTTTCACGGCACTTTTTTTTTATTTTTTTGCGCCAATTTTTTTTTTTGTTGTTGCGGCCATATTGTATTTTTTTTTTTAGCACCAAAATCACCGAGTTTGGCCCCAAAATTGCCAATTTTGGGGCCAAACTTTACATCCCAGATAATTCTGGCGGAAACGCCTCACAAAATATTCCATTGTTACTAGTGCCCAGACAAACGAAAATTGTATAAATAAAACAGTGACCAGGTGCAGTGACCAAGAGAAAAAAAAGTCAATAACATTTTTCAATAATTTCTTTTTTTTTATAATTATTTAAAGGGGTACTCCGGTGGTTAATTTTTTTGACTATATGGCATCTTCTTTGTAAGTTTAGTTTTTTTGCAATATACATGTGTTATATGTTTGGCAGCATGTGTGTGTTTTTCTTACCTGTTTGTTGGGCAGGAAGTTCTGTAGTTCAGAGGGTTTTCTTTTACTGTTGTCCACAGTTCTGAGTCTGTTGTGGACAAGATGTCATAGTTTTTTTTTTTTGTTTTTTTTTCTCTGTCTGCATGAGAGGAATAAGCCACACCCCTTCATCTCATCCAGCTGAGTACACATCTCTTCACCTCCCCTCCCCCTGCTCTGTATTCTAAGGACACCGGTCTGCACAGGAGAAAGAACACAGAGAAGATAAGTGTTATCTGAAGGGGAGGATGTGAAGGTGCACGGGCTGGGGATGTATGGACTGCAAGGGAATAAATCTCATACTGGGAATGATCTCTATATGGGAAGGGGGAGGGGGGACTCCTGAATGACACATACTGGGAGTTGTACTCCTTGTGGTGTGTGTGTATGCTAGTGTTTACAAACCAGTGTGCCTCCAACTGTTGCAAAACTACAACTCCCAGCATGCCCTGACAGACTTTGGGCATGCTATGAGTTGTAGATTTGCAACAGCTGGAGGCACACTGGATGGGAAACACTGTTCTAGCCTATTCAGCATACACATCATGTTACACCAGTGTGCCTCCAGCTGTTGCAAAACTTCAACTTCTAGCATTCCCAAAGGCTGTCAGAGCATGCTGGGAGTTGTAGTTTTGCAACACCTGGAGGCACCCTGGTTGGGAAACACTGGTGTATGCCTTATAGAGGTGTGGTGAACTACAACCCCCAGGAGACTAAAGAGGCAGCATGCTGGTGTTATACCACAGACTGAAGACTCCTGAATGACACATGCTGGGAGTTGTAGTCCCTTTTGTGTGTGTATGACAGTGTATCCCAACCAAGGCTGATCATATTAGTGTGCTGTGTATAAGGGGGCCGACCTGGGAAAATAGTAGGGTGGGTAAAGGGCGGAACAAACAAACAAAAAAAAAGGAACCGCCCCAAACCAGCAAGGCATGTGGCATGCTGGGATTTGTAGTTTTCAGCACAGCAAGAAACAGGAAATAGAAGCAAAGATAGGAAAACAAAGTGGGGGATAAAAAGACAACAAAGAACGGAAATAGAGTCGCCTAAACAACAAGAATAGAAATGAAACAAAACAAATAGTGTAAGTCAAAAACGGAAAAACACGTTGACCACCGGAGTACCCCTTTAACACGTTTTTCCCCAAAAAAACAAGGAAACAAAAACAATAAAACTACAACCATTTCTGTAATTTCTACACTATCAAAAAGCTGGTGTGAAAGTTTTGATGTAAACTGGACTCTCACCCCTTTGAAAATATCATGTAAAGCAGACAATATACATGGACACGCCCACTTTTACAAAACTGATGTGAACAGTGTAAACCGTGGCACAAAGCTCTTTGAAAATGTGGTCAATACTTTTCGTGCCAAATTTTGGCGCAAAATCTTTGAGACTCTTCCCCATTGTATAAAAAAAAATAAAAAACCATAACAAAAAACTGCTGTAATTCACAGTTGAAATTACTGTTTTTAATCAGTGTGCACTGACAGCAGGGTTTATTATTTTATTTATTTTTTGTCAGTTTTCAAAAACTGCTGCTTGTTACTTTGTTTTTTTTACTGCCATTTTTTCACAGCGTGAACCCAGTCTAAGGATACATTCTCACACACACGGTATTATATCTGCTTCAGTTACAAGATGTTTAATGGTTATAAAGAAGATTCATGTTATGCCTTTAAACTCCACACACTTTTTAGGGCATAATGCTTTGTGCCTTATACCTTGTTGTACACAGTTGTGGTTTTCTACACAAGAATTACATAAAAAATCCAAACCACAGCGCTACCCTTAACCATTAAAAGTATCTCCAAACTGCATCTTTAAATAACTGTCCCATATATCAGTACGCATTTTAAGGCTTATTGGTAGACATCCATATTAGACCCAAACTATGGAAGTATTACGGTTGTGATTAAATTAGTATGTCATTAGGATTTTATCAACATGTCTATACAGTAAATGCTGACGGTCTGCCTTTAGAGCTGGTTTTATATGAGCATGTTACAGATAATGCATATTATTTGCGTTTGTTACGGATGAGCGCCGGCACACGGCCCCGCCTCCAAAACTCACTGCACAGACAGGTCTGCCGCCGGAAAGCCATGTGTGTATGGTGAGCGAAGGATACGCAGCGTATTGCAGATTTTGAGTAGCATGAAATACGCTGCGTATACGCCAAGTGGGAATGTGCCCTAAATGTGAAAGCTACTCTACCTGACTTCTCAGTATATAATTTAGTATAAACAAAAGCTTCCATTTACTACTTAAAGGGGTTGTGCGCTGCCCTACCTTTCGGAGCTCCACTCGCAGCGTCCGGAAGTTCATTACTCCGAACGCTGTGTGCGGGCTTCCGTGTTCGCGGCCGCCCCCTCGTGACGTCACGCCCGGCCCCTCAACGAAAGTCTATGGGAAGGGGGCGCGACCGCTGTCACGCTCCCTTATCATAGACTTTTGTTGAGGGGGCGGGCGTGACGTCACGAGGGGGCGGCCGCGAACACAGAAGCCCGCACACAGCGTTCAGAGTAATGAACTTCTGGACGCTGCGAGCGGAGCTCCGAAAGGCAGGGCAGCGCACAGCCCCTTTTTAAAGATCTTTCTTTCAAATAGATGGACGAGACATTAATAAATGTGAAAGCCTCGCCACCACTGGGCCAAAGTCATTTTCATTGATAATTTATGCATCCGTTTGCCAGGCAACAAAATGTGATCCTGATCTGATTAAGAAGCCATCAGAACACACTATTCTAGAGGCTTTCTTAATCCTCTGCCAAACCAAATATGGGGCCGGGAAAGTTCCTGAAGGGTAGGAATGAATAGAAAGTTATTCTGCCGCTTGTTTACAGCCTGGTCCTTGAGATACTGACTAAATTCACAATACATTGGCCAACATGACACATTGATTGTTATTTTCAATGCAGCATTGTAAACGTGTCCACATAGCAACAGGACATTTTATCTAGGTCATGGGTCTAGCAGGGAAACATAGGATAAATGTAGACCTGCTGTTCATCTGATTGCAAAAGACTGAGCAGTGCATGGTGCGTCCTATAATTTAGACAAGATTTACCTTCCCTTCTCAAGGTTTGTTCACTTTCAGGAGTTTTCTATAGAGCAGCTTTGTGAACAAAAATCAATAGAATAATGTGGTATAATAAATAAGAACTGTAGCATGTATTTCATCAACCAACAAGTTCTACTGTTTCTTTCTTTAGTTTTTTTGCCAAGAAAGGAATATATAGATAGATAGATGTAGACATTAAAGTATTTGTGCTTTTAAACCCATGTAGGCATTACATTTTAATTCAGTATAATTTGCATTATTTTAGCATATCATATTGTTTATCACATTTTATACAGTGTGGTGTAATACATTGCCAACTGGTTCCATTGAAGTTTAGAGTTCAGAACTTCAGGATCAATCGATGGTCAGTTTGCAGGATATCTTTTTGGGGTAGGGTCACACACTCTTATACGCATCGTATGTGGCATGCTACACAAAATACGCTGTGTATACCCTATGTATTCCTTAAAATTCCTGGGGAGGTTATTTTTTCATATTGCTGCATATTGGTTTTCTTTTGTAAATGTTGAATTCTGTATGGGGGGGGGGGCGTATTGTGATCTAGTTGATTTGCAATCTAGAAACTTTCTATAAAAATAGCTTAATGTGTAAAATTCTTTTGAGCAGACGCAGGCAAATTCCAGATGCTTGGGTTTTGGGTGTCATTCTGTATTTTGTCTGTATTTTACTGCCTTGGTCCTTTTTAAGATGTGGTTATAAAAAACAAATGCAACACCTGGCTGATGTGAAACAAAATTTAGGAAGATGCTTTTTATAATGCAATTAAAGGGGTATGCCGGGCAAAAACATTTTATCCCCTATCCAAAGGATAGGGCATAAGAAGTCTGATTGTGGGTGGCCCACCACTGAGAACCCCCGCGATCTCCCTGCAGCACCCGCATTCTATGCGGGTGCTGAATCTCCAGTTTTGGAAACCTCCGGGTTTCCGGGACTGGGGACGTGACGCCATGCCCCCTCCATTCATGTCTACAGCCGTCACACCCCCTCCCATAGACATGAATGGAGGGGGCATGGCATGGAATGACGTCACGTCCCCAGTCCCGGAAACCCGGAGGTTTCCGAAACTGGGGATTCAGCACCTGCATAGAATGTGGGTGCTGCAGGGAGATCGTGGGGGGTCTCAGCAGCGGGCCCCTGCAATCAGATATCTTATCCCCTATCCTTTGGATAGGAGATAAAATGTTTTTGCCCGGAATACCCCTTTAATGCATAATCCCTGTTAAAGGAAATCTGTCAGCAGATTAGACCATACTAACCTGCTGGTATCTGATAATGGCTTTTGTTATACTGATCACTATAGTACATTGATTATGTTGGTCTGTTCTTGTAAAATTGTAAAAGCCATATGGAAATTATGATCTTTGATGGCGTTACCTTGCCCTTTAGTGCACGTCTATACCCTTCAACCAACTACTTTTTATTGTAAATCAATTTTTATACAAGAATATTAGTAAGTCGACCAGCTCCTTTTAACTCCTCGTCCTTAAAATATTTGCATAGGGCTCCCCTGAAGTTGCAGTGCAATCAGACCTGGAAACCTCGCACAAGTGCCGGAACACTGCCAGGCCGCTAAGCCAAAGATGTTGCTGCACAAATACAATGTTACCAAAAGAGGTATTCTGGTCAAAAGCATTTATCATCCATCGACTATATAGGTGATAAATGCTAGAACTGTGTCAGACTATCATGACCCCATTAGTCCCCAGAATGGGGATACCCCACATCACCCTCAGCCACAAAGCCTTGATGAGCAAGCATGCATCCTGCCAATACATTACAAGTCTATGGCTCTGGAAGAAACATCTGAGCACTGTTTTCCTGAAAATGAACATCATCCTGGTCTAGATAATTGCGATAATATTGATGTCTGTTCACACAATTATCTGGAGCATTCCCTTTCCTATATTGATTGAAAACAAGACCTTGAACATCATATTTTTTTAGCAATAGCTGTTAAGGCCAAAAATGTTGCATTGATTCTCTATGACCTGTCAGGCTCTGGCTTTGCTTAAATTAATTGTATGCATTGTAAACAGAGGATTTTAATGTGTTTGCTTTGCATGATACGACCAGCAGCGTTTTCAGACTATCACGCTGTGACTTAGAAGTTCAGATTTATTCCGCAGCTGGCAAATGAGTGTGGCCAAGGCCAATATGCAGAGAAAGTTGTGTTTGAACAGTACCACCTGACTTTTCCTGCATATTACTGTGATCACAGAATATTGGATCATTTCTGTGTAAATAGACTTTAAAAGTCCAGATCATAATTTAAGATGGGGTACCTGTTCTTGGGATCGGTAGGGGTCACAGCAGTTGTATCCCCTCTTGTTTGCCACATTTTTAGTGGATAGATAAAGTGACTGGTGAAAACAGCCCTTTAGCGTGAAGATGGTGTTTTAATCTGCACAAAAGATGAAAGGGTAAAGGAATCTCATCCCCTGCAAGTTCAAGCAAAAGTAGTATAAAAATGCCACTGAACTTACTGTACACTGTATTTGGCTATGTTCACACAACATCATATCAGCATGTTTGGGTGAATTCCGTGTCTGCGTTCATCTGGCTTGAATTCTACATCTTTCCAGCACTTCTGCACAGTTTCCAGATTAAATCCGCATGAATCTACAGTACACTTTAAAAGGTGGTCTTTTCATGAATGAAAAGTTAAATTCTGCACAAATTTTGCACCAATTCCACATTGTGTGCCGAAATTCAAGCCGCATTGACTTCAACTGGATTCTGCAGCTGAATTCTGCAAAAATCTAAGACAACTTATATTTTTGCTGAATTTTAGCTGCGGAAATTCTGCTGTGTAAATGGGACTACAGAATCCCATTTTGAAGTGTATCATCTATAAATTTATGCGGAATAACATGCAGAAATCCATGCAGAGATTCTGCCGTATGAACAAAGCCTTTGACGTAACAAACATGTCGTGAACATGCATATTAATATTTTTCTTAAGGAAATCAGCAGCTAAAATGTATACAAAGCAGAACATTTTAAAATGTAATTCCCACACCAATGTCAGAATGAGTCTGGGCAGACCCTTTTAATATCTTCAGTTCTAAAGTCAGATCCCTTTACATAACAGTTCTCCAAGCTATGATAACAAGTCATGTTCTCATTTCTGTTAGGTGCAATGTTAGATTCCAGTCACCAAATATATTAAGCATTTGATACAGTGCCACATAAAAGGTTGGATCATAAAATGAGAAGGATTGGACTGGGGGAGAATGTGTGCAAGTGGGTAAGTAACTGGCTCAGTGATAGGAAACAGAGGGTGGTTATTAATGGTACTTATTCTGATTGGGTGACTGTTACTAGTGTGGTACCACAGGGGTCAGTCTTGGGTCCTGTTCTATTTAATATATTTATTAATGACCTTGTAGAGGGTTGAATAGTAAAGTAGCAGTGTTTACAGATGATACTAAACTCTGTAAAGCGGTAAACACTATAGAGGACAGAGTGTTACAAATGGATCTGGATAGGTTCGAGGTTTGGGCTGGGAAGTGGCAGATGAGGTTCAACACTGATAAATGTAAGGTAATGCACATGGGGAGGAAAAATCCGGGCTGGAATTATGTATTAAATGGGATCACACTTGGGACGACTGATGTGGAAAAGGACTTAGGAGTCTTAGTTAATAGTAAATTTAGCTGTAGTGACCAGTGTCGGGCAGCTGCTGCCAAGACAAATTATAAAATCATGGGGTGCATCAATAGGGGCATAGATGCCCACGGCAAGGAAATAATTCCACCGCTGTACAAATCACTAGTCAGACCACACATAGAATACTGTGTACAGTACTGGGCACCAGTGTACAAGAAAGATATAGTGTAGCTGGAGAGGGTTCATAGATGGGCAACCAGAGTAATACGGGGAACGGGAGGACTAGAGTACCCAGAAAGATTATCAGAATTGGGTTTATTTAGTTTAGAAAAAAGAAGGCTTAGGGGAGACCTAATAGCCATGTATAAATATATAGGGGGCAGTACAGAGATCTCTCCCATGATCTATTTATACCCAGGACTGTATCTATAACAAGGGGGCATCCTCCACGTTTAGAGGAAAGAAGGTTTCTACACCAGCACAGACGGGGGTTCTTTACTGTAAGAGCAGTGAGACTGTGGAATTCTCTGCCAGAGGAGGTGGTCATGGGGAACTCTGTAAAAGAATTTAAAAGGGGTCTGGATGCATTTTTGGAGAATAACATTACAGGTTAGGGATTCTAGATCTATATGGACAGAAGGTTGATCAAGGGATCTATTCTGATGCCATATTTGGAGTCGGGAATTAATTTTTTTTTTTTTTTTTGCATTCCTCTGGATCGACTCAGTAGGGACTCATTAGGGTTATGGGTTGAACTTGATGGACTCTGGTCTTTTTTCGACCTTATGAACTATGTTACGCTTTATTTGCAGGTTTGTCGAATTGTTTACACTGGAAAATTGCTTTAAAAAAAACAAAAAAAAAAACTTTCTGTGGCTTATTTCAGTTTTTGATAATTTACCAGCACTAAAATGTTAGGAAATGTTTCAGCTATATAACACTGCACCGCTAACTGCTTCACAAAAACAGACGTTTGAAGTAAAATGCATTTTTTTTCCTTGCACTTTTAAACATAACAACAAACCCACACAAAATAGTAAACATGAGAATTTAGGGTAGTATCAGATAGGCAGACTGATGGTCGATATAAGCTCCATTCAACTAGATCAGTGCTTGTTTGTAGTTATGTTTTTATTAGATATTTTTTATTGAAAATTTTTTGCATTTGCTCAGTCTTTAGCTAATTACCGGGTCTAGGGATTCTCATTTTAGACTATTAGTTGAATTTAAGCTTCAAAATTATGGTGCACAGTGCTGCATTTTGAGTCATGTTTGTTTTACAATAATCCAGGCCCCCTTGTGAAGTGAGGCGCATTTACGGTACTATTCTTTTATGGTGCACTATGTATGTATTTCAGCTGCTGTATGATACAGTTTTGCGCAGCAGCCATAGTAAATCTGGGTCATGATGTGTAAACAGCAGCATTCCCTATCAGTGGAGAGTTAGTAGAGAGTTACAGCAATATTATTTATACATGTGTACAAAATTCACATGAACCATGCCCCCTTTCTAAGGTATCTTTTATACATTAAAGCTTTTATTTAATATGTTAGTGTCTTTCAAACATTGTTCTGACATTGATTGTGAAAGATTAATTTCCTTCAGCTGTTATTTGGGAACATGATGGAGAAGAAAAGCCAGGCTTGCTTCTTATTTACTTATGTAACTGTTAGAAAGCACAAAGTCATATTTACCCTCCAAATGGGAATGATTAGTTTGGAAATATTTATTCTGCCAATTGGTCTGCCTCTAGTTCTCTTTATATATTGAGAATTATTCTAAATGGGTTCTAAAGAAATTCATTTTATTTAAAGGGGTTATCCAGGAAAAAACTTTTTTTTTTATACATCAACTGGCTCCAGAAAGTTAACCAGATTTGTAAATTACTTCTATAAAAAAAAAAAAAAATCTTAATCCTTTCAGTACTTATGAGCTTCTGAAGTTGAGTTATTTTCTGTCTAAGTGCTCTCTGATGACACGTGTCTTGGGAACCGCCTAGTTTAGAAGAAAATCCCCATAGCAAACCTCTTCTAAACTGGGTGGTTCCCGAGACACATGTAATCAGAGAGCACTTAGACAGAAAAGAACAACCTTAACTTCAGAAGCTCATAAGTACTGAAAGGATTAAGATTTTTTTAATAGAAGTAATTTACAAATCTGTTTAACTTTCTAATATCTTATAATCCCTGTATCTTGGCAGTATACAATGGGTGTACGATATTTTTCAGAGACACTGTACTTGTTTGAAATATGTTTCCACAAACTTTCATGTAAGAGAGAACACGAAAAGACAACTAAACAGATTTTAAACTATACAGAAGTACTGTAAAAAGTGCTGATTTTCATCCTACAAGCTTAAAGGGGGTTCTCTACCATGAGGGGATTTTAGTACGTACCTGGTAGACAGTAATGGACATGCTTAAGAAGGATCTGCGCTTGTCTTGTGGTTAAATGGCTATGTTGTTAGATTACCATAACAATGTGGCTAGCTTTTTGTGAACTGGTATTTCCTCTTTGACTCTTCTTTTTTTGACTACAAATACCACAGTTCCATTTTCCTCCCTCCCAGACATCAGCCACCCCACCCATTGAAACATTAATGAGTTGCATCCATTCAAAAGACCTGTGGTTTTCAATCAAGGTGCCTACAGCTGTTGCATTAGTTGCAGATTGATCTCTCTCCCACCAAGCGATCGCTCCACCCATTGAAGCAGACAGCCTCCCTGTCATCAGCTGACTAGTGAGGTCAGGTCTCGGGTGCATTGCAAACTGGGAAAAATCTGAGACAACAGTTATTTTGTTTGCTGTTAAAGGGGTACTCCCGTGGAAAACTTTTATTTTTTATTTTAATTTTTTATCAATTGGTGCCAGAAAGTTAGACAGATTTAAAAAAATCTTAATCTTTCCAGTACTTTTTAGGGTCTGTATACTACAGAAGAAATGGTTTTCTTTTTGGAACACAGAGCTCTCTGCTGACATCATGACCACATTGCTCTCTGCTGACATCTCTGTCCATTTTAGGAACTGTCCAGAGCAGCATATGTTTGCTATGGGGATTTTCTCCTACTCTGGACAGTTCTTAAAATGGACAGAGGTGTCAGCAGAGAGCTCTGTGTTCCAAAAAGAAAACCATTTCCTCTGTAGTATTTTAATTTGTTCCCCTTTGGTATATATTTAGCTGTATAGTTATTTAGAGTTGATTTAAAGATGTCCCATTTACCTTCTGTATCAGTATTTGAGAACACCTCGCCCCAGTCTATGTCCTGTAGTGCAGCTCTCAGCCCAGGGAAATTTGCCTTTTTAGAGTTATATGTTTTTGCTTTCCCCGTCTGTCTTTGTTTTCTACATTTTAAGTCAAAAGTAACTATATTGTGGTCGCTATTACCAAGGTTTTCCCGCACAGTTACATTACCAATCAGCTCTGCGTTGTTGGAAATGATCAGATCCAACAAGGCATCACTTCTTGTTGGGTCCTCCACAAACTGGCCCATAAAATTATCCTGCAATAAATTTAGGAATTGTCGCCCCTTTGTAGTTTTAGCCAACCCCCGGCCCCAATCTATATCTGGATAGTTAAAATCTCCCATTATTACCACTGTACCTGCCCGGGCGGCCCTCTCTATTTGTTTATACAGCCGACCTTCTATCTCTTCAGTGATATTAGGGGGTCTGTAGATTACACCAAATACTATTTTTTCAGTATTTCCCTCCTTTTGTAATTCTACCCACAATGATTCCACATCCTCAGAATCATCACACACTATGACATCGTTCACACTGACTTTCATACCACTTCTTACATACAGACAGACTCCACCACCTTTTCTGTTCATTCTATCCTTGCGAAACAATGTAAACCCCTGCAGATTAACAGCCCAGTCATGCGAGGAGTCCAGCCATGTCTCAGTGACCCCAACTATATCAATATGTTCCTCCAGTATCAAGGCCTCAAGCTCCCCCATTTTATTTGCTAGGCTTCTGGCATTTGTGAACATACACTTTACATTTCCATTAAGTTTTACACATATAGTCTCACTAATGGGTTTTTCAGAGTTATTGGGGTTAATGTTATTATTTGAGTTATAAGGGCTAATTGTACTATTTAAGTTATTGGGGCTAATGGGATTTTTTGCGTTATTGCGTCTAACGTTATTTAAGTTATTGGGGCTAACGGTATTTTTTGAGTTAATGGGGCTTATTGTAGTTATTGAGTTATTGGGGCTAATGGAATTTTTTGAATTATTGGGATTACAATTTTTCGGACTACATTTATTTTTACAGCTGGTTTGTAACGCATGAATCTCCTTATCCACTGCTCTTAACCTCCCCCCACAGGACTCCTCTCCACCCACCATTATGTCCTGACCCCACTCTAAAAGTCAGCCCAGTGCTCTAAAAACCCAAACCCTTCCCCCTCACACCACGACTTAAGCCATGCATTTAACTCCCTAAGCTCCCGCTGTCTTTCCTGCGATGCGCATGGCACAGGAAGTATTCCAGAGAACACAACCTTAGAGGTCCTTCCCTTCAGCTTGGCACCTAGTTCCTTGTAATTATTCTTCAAGGACCTCCACCTACCATGTATTCTGTCGTTGGTTCCCACATGGACCACGACAGCTGGGTCATCCCCAGCCCCCCCTAGTAATTTGTCCACCCTTTCCACCACATGCCGAACCCTGGCACCAGGGAGACAGCAAACCATTCGGTTGAGGTGGTCTTGGCGACAAATTATTCTATCCTTCTTCCTGATTATAGAATCCCCTACCACAACTAACTGTCTTGGCCTACCTGCGTTACCATCCCCCACACTACTAGTTGAGCTGTTCCCTCGGCTGTTAGGGAGACCAGTATCCACTAGGGTTGCCAAATTCCCATAGCAAACCTCTTCTAAACTGGGCGGTTCCCAAGACACATGTCATCAGAGAGCACTTAGACAGAAAAGAACAACTCCACTTCAGAAGTTCATAAGTACTGAAAGGATTAAGATTTTTTAATACAAGTAATTTACAAATCTGTTTAACTTTCTGGAGCCAGTTGATATATAAAAAAAAGTTTTTTCCTGGATAACCCTGCATGTCTGTAACGATCTATACTACCTACAAGGGGATGCTGCCTACTATTAAAGGCAATCTTACAGCAGAGTCTCCTGCACTAACTTGAATTTATAGGTAGATAGTGCAGGTGACCCGGTTTCTACCTTTGCTCACCATGTGAATATCAGCACAGTCGCTTCGGAGACATCAGTCTCGCCGCCTATGCAAATTCCCTGTTCTGCCCAATGGAGAAGAGATAAATCTTTGCTTATACTACAGTAGCCGCCTCCATTGTACACAACAAGGAACCCACATATCAGCACGGTAAGCAGCGCCAGAAACCGGATAACCCTTGTGTCAGGTTCCCTTTAAAATAAAAGTACTCATAATTGTATCGGCGAGTACTAGAATGAAAGTATCGGTATGTGTACTCTGTCTTTAAAAAAAAAAAAAAAATGGTGTTGGGGCATACCTAATCTGAACCCTCCGATCCGACCAATCAAAACTTTTGATGTCCAAAGTTTCTTTTTATTTTTTTTTATTTTTTTTTTTTAAATGGACAGTGCAAATTTTAACAATGCAAGCATGAACTCTAAAACAGTTTTAAAGCTGTGGCTTTAAAATAAAATAAAAATATTAAATGTTACACAATACTAAACGATACATGATTAATCAGCAACATCTTGCTGGATATTTACTTTCACAGAAGATTAACCTTTTAATGATGTCACAATGTGAAGGATAGAAGAACTGGACATTTTGGCTTTCTGACTCCACAACCTTATTAAGCATTTTTTTGTATTAGCCAGATAGAAGAGCAGCATAGAACAGGGTCTATTGGCATCACCATACATTATATGTACATTACATTGAGCATTAGATTGATTTTGACAGAAACAAGTTATCTTCCCAGGATAGAGCAACTTATTTTAGGGCAACACTTTTTTTTTTATTGCTCGCTTGATATACATAATTGGGAAAACCTGTGTTAGTGCATTGCCTATTTTTTGTTTATATATATATATATATATATATATATATATATATATATATATATACATATAATCATTTTTTTCTTTTTTCTTCTTTTCTTACTATTTGAGATTAGAGTCCATCACTGACGTCATAAACTGTGACCTAAGTAACGTAATTCATGGCTCAGTTTTAAAAGCTAAGCTTTTTAAATGTTCCTCTATTTTAAGCTTAAGTTACATATCATAATATGACAATAATTAGCCTCTGATCACTTGTGCTTTTCAGGATCTTGACTATTCTTTGTAACCGGCCTGGTAGCAAATTTCGAACAGTGCCTTGATCATGATGATGATGGGGGGGGGGGGGGTGGTGATGGTTATATTATTAGTAAAAAATGTGTCTACACATAAAAACTATTCCGCCCATCTAGTCTGCCGAAAATATGAATTGTTCCTGACCCTACCTAATATGGAGATAGGCTTATGCCTATCCCATGCATGATTACATTTCTTTACAGTATTTGTAGCTACCACTTCTGCAGGAAGGCTATTCCATGCATCCACTACTCTCTAAGTAAAGTAATACTTCTTGATATTACTGCATAAACCTATGTCCTCTTGTGGTAGTTTTTTCTTCATTTAAATATCCTCTCCTCCTTTTACTATGTTGATTCTCTTTAACATTTCGAAAGGAAAAACATATGCATAAATGGATTCTAACAACTGATGCTGTGTTATGCCATACAGCATAATCTGTTTCCTATTGACTTACATAGTTAACTTATTTTTGGCTTACACAATAGTGTTGTTGACTCTATTTGCATATGGCAAAATGTATTTATTTTTTTTCTAGAAAAGCTCTACAATTCTTGAATACAGAAATTTGTTAAAACTCATTCAGTTTAGATAAATTGCATTTATTTCTTGTTATACTAGTTCAACTGTTTATATAATGGAGTATATGTTATTTATGAGACTTAAAACCATATTCTTGTCCTTACTACGTGCAACAAAATAGTCAATACACAGTGGATAGGTGTCAGTTTTCCGACAGAGCTGGTGAAGCATAGCAGTTGACCCCACAGTTATTGGAGCTACAAGGAACTGCATGCATATCACCATTCACATTGGGGAAATGTTTGTGGTTTGACAGCTGACTTTTATATGCATCTATCATTCATACTTCCTTTCCTCTGTATTTGAGATTATGTAAATGATGACTTAGAATCGCAGTTTGTTACCAAGGAACATTTTTAATCAACTGAATGTGTCAGCAGTTCTGTAAAAATTAGACCAATGTAAGCATTTTTTTGTACCCACTTTGTATTTACTGCCAGAGTAATCTGCAAAAATGTTGGAGTTTTTCAATAAAACAAGCATTTCAAGCCCTGATTCTTAAGTCCTGTGGTACTTTCTTCAGAGACTACTGGGTTTGCATACCATACCATTGTGCACCTGTACTGATTTTGAACAGGGTGCCTAGCATTTTGTGTACTGATATTGTTCTGAGGGATGATTTACAGTTACTGATGCACTTGGCTTTGCCAGGTGCTATGTGAGCAGAAATGAAAAGAACATCAGCAGTAGAGTGAGGGAGGGGTTTACACTAAACCTTTAAAAGTAGACCCAAGGAAAACAGGGCTAGTCATCAGGACTCCTGCCATACCTTTTTTTTTTATTTTGATAGTCATCTCCATTGTTAAGATAAGCCTATTTGATAAAAATAGCCTATTTGCAAATGAGGCTCAAGTGTACAGGGTGTGTTTCTAAGCATGACAACATCCCATGTCCTTCCAACAGCAGTGATTCCCAACCAGGGTTTCCCCGTAACCTTGGGGTTCCATTGAGAACTGCCGGGGGCTCTGTGGGCTCCAGCAGGCAATTTATTTATTTATTTATTTTTTTAAAATCTCCCACCCCAGCCTGCTCATCACGGTGGCGCAGGGTGGGGGACCCGGCATGCGCTTTGCGTGTACGTGCGCACACAGTGTCTCCCTTCCCCCTACGGTGCCATGAGTCACAGGCGAGCAGGCCTGGAGGGGTTTAATGCAATGATGATGGTGTGCCGGATTGTTCCCGGCCCTCCTGATGTTACTCGGCCGGCCTGATGTTACCCCCCCCCCCCTCGCAGAAGGACTGCTCAGCTTAATTAAGGTAATGCACCCTCTCCTCTCTGTCACCCCTGTCCACCCCCTTTGTCACTCCTGTTACCCCCTTTCACCCTTGTCCACTTTCCTGTCATCCATGTCCACCTTGTCTACCCCCTATCACCAATGTCCAACCCCCACTATTTACCCCTCTTTCCCTTTGTCACCCCTGTCCACCCCTCTTTTACCCATGTCCACCCCTCTGTTACCCATGGACACTCTTCTACACCCCTCTGTCGCCCATGTACACTCCTCTACACCCGCAACACCCCACTGTCACTCATGTACACTCCTCTACACCCCTCTGTCATCCCTTTACACCTATTCACCCCTTTTATTCCTCGTCTCTTCTAAAAGGGGAATCTGGAGGCTGATGCTGGTAAAGTGCGGAGCCTAATAGGTTTATTTTGCAGGTTTAACGGTGATGAATTGTGGCTGGAAGAAATTGACGGTGCGCACCAGATGGAGAGGAGTAGGAAACTACTCTGATTTTAGAAGTTTTTTTATTTTATTTTATTTTTTTTTAAGGTTTGCCCGAGCCGAAAAATGTTGGGAAACACTGGTCTACAGTGTTTGACTGACATACTAGATAAAGAGGGCAAAAGCTGGACTTACCTGGGCTCTTGCAGTGTTGGCGAACTAGGCCTATTTAGCCATGGGCTTATTTACACCCCTGTTTTGCTGCTGACAGGTCTGTTGAAATATGCTACTGTGATGAGATGGAAGCCTTGATTTACTTTGTCGGTAAAGACTGAGCCTCTCATCTTTTTCTTTCTCTTCTCTTTCTTTTGCTTTCTTTTCTTTCCCTCTTCTTTCTTCGGATTCCGTTCAGAAATTTCCCTTTCCGCAAAGGAGTAGACATGTTCCCGGTATTAGCCGAGAATTCTCTTTGCAGTCCCTCTGTGACTGATGTCAGCGGATCTGCAGCTTGAAATACGCTTTGGATGCGCCCTTTGTGACCCTGCCCTTAACCTGTTACAGGTATGCATTTACGTCCTGGTACTTAAGGACCAAGGGCGTCCTGGTCCCAGTACAGCAGTTTGAAGCAGCTCACAAGCTGAGCGCACTTCATACCCGGGGGGGGGGGGGGGGGGGGTACCGACTGCTGTCAGCAGCCAGAACCCACGGTTAATGCTGAACATCGCCGGTCAGGTCAATGCCATCTAAATGCAGGATCTAATGTTGCCGTTAGCTCAATGGAATTGATAGGGATATCTGTGGTGAAATCTCTGGTCCTGATCAGCTGAGTGGACGGGAGGGCCCTTACCTGCCTCCTCTCCGCTTATCCGGTCTCTGAAACTCCAGCAAGTGAATTAATCCCTTCCCTTATAAACATTTGAATCACCCCTTTTTCCCATTTTTTTAATGTAAAATAGTGTAATTAAAAATTAAACATAAACATATGTGGTACCGCCACATGCGTAAGTGTCTGAACTATTAAAATATAATTAGGGATGTCCCGATACTGGTATCGGTATCGGGGCCGATACTAGCCATTTGCATGGTATTGGGGACTCTTTTAATGTCCCCGATACCCGCTGCCGCTCTGCTGCCCCGTTCTCCCGTCCTCCAGTCCGTATCATGTCGTCCTATGGAGGAGCATGTGACACACACGTCACTCCGCCTCCTCCCCTGCGCCCAGCGTAACACTACGGAGGAAGCAGAGTGACGTATATGTCACATGCTCCTCCATAGGACGACATGATACGGACCGGAGGACGGGAGAACGGGGCAGTGGAGCGGCAGCACCAGACAGAGGACAGCCGCAGGTGAGCTGCCTGTAAGGAGGGGTCTGCTACTAATGTCTAAAGGGGGGGGGGGGGGCCCTGCTGCTGTCTAAACGGGGGGGGGGGCCCTGCTGCTGTCTAAACGGGGGGGGGGAGGCCTGCTGCTGTCTAAACGGGGGGGGGGGCCCTGCTGCTGTCTAAACGGGGGGGGCCCTGCTACTATCTAAACAGGGGGGCCCTGCTGCTGTCTAAAGGGGCGGGGGCCCTGCTGCTGTTTAAATTGGGGCCCACTGTCTAAAGGGAGGCTGTGGTCTACAGGGGGGCTGCTGCTTATGTCTACAAGGGGGTGGGCCTGCAGTATACAGGGGGGGGGGGGGTTGCTGTCCACAGGGGGCTGCAACTAATGACTGCCGGGGTGCTGCTGCTATTGTCTGCAAGGGGATACTACCTACTTGAATTTATATGTAGATGATGCAGGTGACCCGGTTTCTACCGCTGCTCACCATGTGAACATCGGTCTCGCCACCAATGCAAATTCCCTGTTCTGTCCAAAGGAGAAGAGAGAAATCTTGGCTCATACTACAGCAGCCGCCTCCATTACACACAAGGACCCTACATACCCTACGATGACCCTACGGGACATCCCTAAATATAATGTTAATTAAATTGTACAGTCGATGGCGTGCACATAAAAAAAAAACTGGCCAAAATTGAGCATTTTTGGTCACTTCCTATTCCATAAAAAAATGAAAAAAGTCCCATCAAAACAACAAAGGAAAAGTACAGATCACATCACTAAAAAAATTAGCCCTTATCTCACCTTATGCGGAAAAATAGGTTATAGGGGTCAGAAGAGGACAATTTTCAGAATACTAATTTTGGTGTATGTAGGTAGTTGATTTATTTTTTTTAAACAGTAAAATGTATTCTGTAGGTCCATACGATAACAAGGATACCCAATTTATATAGGTTTTAATTTATTTTACTATTTAAAAAAAAAAACTGTGGACCGATTATCGTATGGACCTACAGAATAAAGATAAGGGGTAATTTTTACCAAAAAAGTGCACTACGTAGAAACTGAAGCCCCCAAAATTTATTTCACCACACAAATTTTGGTTTTTGGTTTCGCAACAGATTGTTTTATGAAATAAGTGACGTCATTACAAAGTGCAATTGGTGATGCAAAAAAAAAAGCCCTAAGGCTGTTTCCACTTGGGTATTTTTTGTGCTTTTTTCCCCCCAAAAAACTCCAAAACTGCCCCATGGTGTTTTTTTGGGTGAAAAAAGGCTGCGACAGATGTTAGCTGCAAGTCAATGGAAAAACACTAAATGCCATATCCACTTTGCGATTTTCAGTTTGGCGTTTTTTTCAATCCTTTTTGCCATTTTTAAGCTCCTGGGCAGTTTTTCAAAACCACAGCATGTTGAGCCTATGACATTTTTTTTTTCTCCTGAAATCGTGGCGTTTTTCTCCATAGAAGTCTGTGTGAGTAAAAAAACGCCAAGAAAAACACCATGTGTGTTTTAAACCCCTTAACAACAATTGACGTAAATTTACATCATTGTATGGTGGTACTTGAAGCATCATGATGTACAGGACTGGTGCCCGCATCATACACGGCATGTCCTGGCTGCTGTCAGCAACCAGGGACCTGCTGGTAATGGAAGACCTCAGCGATGTCCGCATTAACCCCTCCAGATGCCGTGATCAATACAAAGCATGGCAGTGCGGTACTTTAAAATGGATGATCGGATGGCCCACAGCAAAATTCTCTTCTGGAATTCCAACTGGCCCATTCAGATCCTGGTGTACCTCTGGGAAATGTAGGGCGAAGCAGTTTCTGTGGTAATGGCTGGTTTTCTACCACGTAGTGGGTGGACATGTGTGATCACTTGCCTCTTGGTAAATGAAGAATGCTTGTGGGGGTCTGACCCCTGTGTGTCGACCCCAATCCATGTATAGTGAGAACTGGGCGCAATTCTGGAGATCTCATGGGATCCCAGCAGTCAGAGCCCCCACAATCAAGACACTTATCCCCTATACTGTGGATAGTTGACAAGTTGTCAAACGCTGGGCTACCCCTTTAACTTGGTGACTATTATGAACAATTTACCTTGATTTAGTTTGTGGTACAAATCTGGTACCTTTTGCTTTGTGAATCTCTGAAGTGAGAAAGCATCTCCAGTGCTTGTGAGATTTCTGAGCCTTGAGAGACGTCCACTCTAACCTCCCATTTTTAAACACAAAAATTGTAAGTATAGAAAGCTACCGTATATACTCGAGTATAAGCCGAGTTTTTCAGCACGATTTTTCGTGCTGAAAACACCCCCCTCTGCTTATACTCGAGTGAACTCCCCCACCCGCAGTGGTCTTCAACCTGCGGACTTCCAGAGGTTTCAAAACTACATCTCCCAGCAAGCCCGGGCAACCATCGGCTGTCCGGGCTTGCTGGGAGTTGTAGTTTTGAAACCTCCGGAGGTCCGCAGGTTGAAGACCACTGCGGCCTTCAACATCATCCAGCCCCCTCTCACCCCCTTTAGTTCTGAGTACTCACCTCCGCTCGGCGCTGGTCCGGTCCTGCAGGGCTGTCCGGTGAGGAGGTCGTCCGGTGGGATAGTGGTTCCGGGCTGCTATCTTCACCGGGGAGGCCTCTTCTAAGCGCTTCGGGCCCGGCCTCAGAATAGTCACATTGCCGTGACAACGACGCAGAGGTGCGTTCATTGCCAACGTACTTCTGCGTCATTGTCAAGGCAACGCCTCTATTCCGGGCCGGAAGCGCGGAGAAGAGGCGCCCCCGGTGAAGATAGCAGCCCGGACCACCTCCTCACCGGACCACCTCCTCACCGGACAGCCCTGCAGGACCGGACCAGCGCCGAGCGGAGGTGAGTACTCAGAACTAAAGGGGGTGAGAGGGGGCTGGATGATGTTGAAGGGCGCAGTGGTCTTCAACCTGCGGACCTCCGGAGGTTTCAAAACTACAACTCCCAGCAAGCCTGGACAGCCGATGGCTGCCCGGGCTTGCTGGGAGTTGTAGTTTTGAAACCTCTGGAGGTCCGCAGGTTGAAGACCACTGAGGGCGAATGATGAGAAGAGGATGATGAAGGGGGGGGGGGTGTGGGGGATGATGAAGGGGGGTGGGGATGATGAAGGGGGGGGTGTGGGATGATTACAAGGGGATGATGAAGGGGGGATGTGTGGGATGATGAAGGGGGGATGTGCGGGATGATAAGGGGATGATGAAGGGGGGATGTGTGGGATGATGACAAGGGGATGATGAAGGGGGGATGTGTGGGATGATAAGGGGATGATGAAGGGGGGATGTGTGGGATGATGACAAGGGGATGATGATGAGGATGTTAATGACGGGTCTGGATGATGACAGGGGGGGATGAGGTATTTCCCACCCTAGGCTTATACTCGAGTCAATAACTTTTCCTGGGATTTTGGGTTGAAATTAGGGGTCTCGGCTTATACTCGGGTCGGCTTATACTCGAGTATATACGGTACTTCTTATATTACAGTGGTTGTGGGGAATATCGTAGATGGCAGTCTCCATAATTGGCCAAAAATCTGGCTCCGTTTGAGGTGCAGTTATTATGAACAAGCATTTAATAAAGAATCACATGTGGACTGCACATTGCAACTATAATAGGAGGCCACCCAGGACTTTGGGGTTTTTAAATATCTATTTTCTCATTGCCCCCCCTACAGTCAGCTATGTGGCAGAAACCTAGAAACTCTCTTAATATAATAAAATGGAAGAATTTTCACTATTATCATAGAGAACTGGGAAGAGTCAGTTTCGTATAAGTTGTGAGGTAACATGTTGGCAGTTTATAAATGAGGAAGCAATGGCCTCATAGATACTTCAGAAGCTCTGTTGACCTCAATTGTGAACCAGGAGTGGAACAAACACTCTGTTCACACAATGTAGTCTTATAGAAAGGCATCTTTCTGTATGTACAAACAAACTCCGGCCGTTCTCCCTCAAATGTGTAAACTGATTTACTTTACATGTGACCGAGCATGCAAATGCCGTACAGTCACATCATTGTCTGCATTAATCTATAGCAGTGAAGGAAACTGGCACTTATTCATTTTTTTCAGCAATTAAAACAGTTGGCCTAAGCACAAATACAGAAAATAAATAAAACTGGCGATGCTTCAGTGTCGCTAGTACCCAGCTGGATTTCTTTCATCAGTGCCAGCATGAAGACTTTGCATAAGGCTTGGTTAGCAAGAGTTCCTTCCTCTGAAACCTCTTTACCCTGCCATCCTTCAGTCTTTAATGTAGCTAGCAATTATGAGAGCTGCTGCTTTCAGCACATCTAGCTGCGCTTTACATTTTATGGTACTTGCATTTCACCTGTTCCTTCCTGAAACAAAATGGAGAGCATGCCCACTATTATAACAAGCTAGAAAGATATTTTTCTACACGACTTTTTAGATATGTATGCACCGTATGTAGTCGAGACAGTATCGGGCTATACCTTATTTATTTTATGTGTAATTCATTGCATTTAGCATCTTTTGTGCTATACGTGTTTCTGCCTTACTGGCATCTAGCAGAAGCGATGGCAGATTCCCTTGTCGGTCTGTTGGCTGCCTGCATGTTCACCTAATTCCAGCCAGGGCATTGTAGTCATGACATCACTCCCATGTGGCATGATGACTTTGCCAAGCACCGTATTTTTCGCCATATAAGACGCTCCGGCATATAAGACACATCCAATTTTAAAGGAGGAAAATCTAGAAAAAAAAGATTCTGAACCAAATACAATGTAAAGTACAGGACAGTGATCTTCAACCTGCGGACCTACAGATGTTGCAGAACTACAACTCCCAGCATGCCCGGACAGCCGTTGGCTGTCCGGGCATGCCAGGAGTTGTAGTGTTGCAACATCTGGAGGCCCGTAGGTTGAAGACCACTGGTATAGGAGGTAATGCTCACGTGTCCCCGCCGCTCCGGACCAGTCACCGCTCGTCACCGCTGCCCTGGATGTCGCCCTACATCGCTGTCGCCGTGTCCCCGTTGCTCCGGAACGTCTCTGCTACCCGGAATCCTAGCTATCCGTCGCTGTCATCACGCCGCTACGCACGCCGCTCCTATTGGATGACGGGACGGAGTGCGCGACGACGTGATGACAACGAAGGAGAGCGCCGGCCATGCAGGGGATTCCGGCACGGAGCAGTCATTCGCCGATCGGACACAAAGGAGGCAGGTAAGGTCCCTCCCGGTGTCCTTTAAGCTGTTCGGGATTTCACCGCGGAGGTCCCGAACAGCCTGACTGAGCAGCCGGGTTAGTTTCACTTTTGCTTCAGACTCGGCGGTCAGCTCTGATCGCCACGTCTGAAGGGTTAATACAGGGCATCACCGCGATCGGTGATGTCCTGTATTAGCCGCGGGTCCCGGCTGTTGATGGCCGCAAGGACCACCGCGATATGACAGGGTTTTAATGTGTATTTGCCGTATAAGAAGCACCAACTCTTCCCCACACTTTTGGGGAAGAAAAAGTGCGTCTTATATGGCGAAAAATACGATATATACTGTGTGTGCTGCTTGGAATGATCTGAAGGCAACCCTGATTGAGAGAAAGAAGGGTGGCATGTCCAATGGAGCACTATGTTTGGCATTGTCAGGTGGTACTGCATGTCTGCCATGGCTAAAAGCAGAAGTGCTGAGTCTACGAGCGTGTTATTGAACTTAGAGCCCATGTAATGCAAGATGCTGGGCAGTCTTCAGGCTTGTTTTATTGTGTGGGTAATCTGTGCTATGTCTCTTTGCATACATTTCAGTGTATATTTACGGTTTTCAACCTTTTATATTTAGTGGCCTTAGGACGTAATCAACCCTTGAAAAAGGACAAACCCAAGTGGAAAAGTGACTACCCTATGACAGATGGACAGTTACGTAGTAAACGGGATGAATTTTGGGACACTGCACCTGCTTTTGAAGGACGGAAAGAAATTTGGGATGCTCTAAAAGCCGCAGCACATGCTTTCGAGAGTAATGATCATGAACTGGCCCAAGCAATCATTGATGGTGCAAGTATAACATTACCGCATGGTAAGAGGTGTTTTTTTATTTTTTTTTTTGTGTACAGTTGGTAAACAGTGGCTCTTTTATGTTTGCTTTTTGTTGATTTTTGAATATAGTGATATGTTTTAGATTTTGAATACCAATAACCATAAAATAAGGTTTTCTGTGTAATCTAGGAGGCTTATTTCCTTTTTCCTAGGAGAATGTTTTGTTTCACAAGTAATTGCCCAACCCAAATGTAGATCTGTACACAACCCGCTTTTTCTCATACTTTGCTGCTTATCCATTCAGTTCTTCCGGCAGACTATATAGTATTGAGGGCATACTCAGCGTAGATCAATCCTATCTACCGGATCTACTTTTTAAAGCTCACCGTAGTTTACTTTTAAGGTATGGCCACACTGAAGAAAATCGTTGCTGATTTGGGGACAAATATGCACCACAATGTAAAGGTAAAAAAATCTAATTCTTTCACATCTGCAGTTGCCTCTTTTGCTGTGGACACAGAGCACAAGGAAAACTTGAAGCACTTGTGTATTTTATTTTCTCAAGGATGTTAATAGGGAAAATTTGCAATAAATTTGAAACAGATGCCAAACAACAATTGATTTAAAGGGAGTCTTCCACCGGTTTGGCCGAAATTAAATCACTGATATATCTGCATAGTGGAAGTTATTGTGTAGTGACCATTGTTGTCCGGGACAATATTTTTTATTTAGTCAAGAAATACATAAAAGCACATAAGAATCTGCATACATAATGATGCTGTATTAATCAGGCGCTGCACACTTCAGGTAGGTGGATGGTTTTATCCCTCGGTATCACACTACGGAGCGCTGCTCTCTCCTTTCTTTCCTAGCCACTTTGAATGCTTTATAGCTTGGAGGCTATATAGACTAAAAGCCACTAGTAAGGATTACAAACTGATCACTAAACAAATGACAAAAAGTAATCTAGAAAATGTTATATTCAATTCAATAAACAAGAATAAAGAGCGAAGGCGCCCTGGTGTTACCAAAAGGAGGGGGACTCCACACATATTATTGTGCTAATACTACTTCATGAGGAATCATGTTGTGGGATGTTCTTGAGGAGTATGCTTTAGGGTACATTCACACATACTGCATCCACTGTGAATTTGATGCTGCTGATTTGATGCTGCAGATTTGATACTGCAAATTCCTGCTATTTAAATTGACTAAATCAACAGCATCAAATATGCCGCAGATAAAGTATTTGTGTGAATGTACCCCCTAAACTGGGTCTTATATCTAATGAACTTGGATATAATGCCGGCCAGCCAGAAATAAAACAAGGGGAAAATGTAACCCAAGGGTAAATAGGGCTTCTCATCAGGATTCCAGGAATACCTTTTTTCCATTTCAAAGTTGCAATTTTGTGGTGTATTTTTTTTACATTTACGTAATTTACTGTATTGGGTACATAATGTTATATTTTAATAGTTCGTACAATTACGCACGCAGCGATACGAAATATGTTTATTTTTATTATGTTTACATGTTTTTATATAGGAAAAGGGGGTGATTTGAAATTTTAACATGGAAGGGGTTAATGTGTCTTAAACTTTTATTTAAAACTTCTTTTTTTTCTTTGCACCTTATTAGACTTTTAGGAGGAATCATTAGATTCCTCATACAGATCAATAGAGTTCTATTGAACGCCATTGATCTGTGTGCTCTGCGATCCATTGATAGAGCCTGGCTGGACTAGGCTCTATCAGTGACAGAGCCACGGACACCAGGGAAGCAAGGTAAGCTCTCCGGCTACCTCTATAGTGAATCACTAGTCGGCCAGGGAGCATTCACATGTCCCTTTAGACACCGCTGTCAGCTTTGACAGTTGTGATCTAAAGGGTTAATAGCCAGCCGTGGCGATCGCCACATACTGGCTATTAGCGGTGGCCCCCGGCTACAGAGAACAGCTGGGGGCTGCAGAATATGGAGTGGGCAGGAGTCGGGAGCCCGATTTATACAGACTGCTGAGAGCCGCCGTGCTTGTCAGGTCCGGCGGTGCTTGCACGAAGCAGGGCTAAGGGCCAGAAAAATTCCCCTTTCCGGCACCCGGAACTGTGTGTCCCGGGTGTCAGGCGATAGGAATTCCACATCCCTGTGTGTATATATGCCTGGAGCCCTGATGAGAAGCCCTGTCTAGCTATGGGCTTATTTTAGCTCCTCTTTAGCTAGTCCTCTTTAAATTATACTTATATTACTTATGCATTGCTCTATAGTAGAACATAAATTCTAAGAAATGCAAGACATTTGCTTTTCTTTTAGTGGAGAGTTAAATTTATGCAAAGTAATTGAAGTGAAAGCACTGTCATATTGGGGTTGCTTAACATGCATTTGTTTGGAAATACAGGAAGATTATACTTGCACATCACATTTGTGCTCAACAATTACTCTGCTAAGCCCTATACACAGTAAAAATAACAGTTGAATTTACACTTTAAAATGAGTGAGGCATGAACTTGACCATTTCCCTACATTGGACTGAGAAACTTGTGACGTTATAAATTATGCTTAAAAAAAAATGCTTATACACATTGAATCTGGTAGGAAGTTTATTGTTTTGGAGGAAATTGTTTCTGTCACAAAAATTGGCCGAGGTTATATGATTCTCTTGCAGAACCTCTCTTATTAGAGTGAGTTACAGCTTGTTTGGTGTTAACAGATAGGACCCAAATAAATTGCCTTCTGTACAATGGATTTCTGATTATTGGAGAGCCAATTTATTTAGCCTGCAAGTTTTATGAGCCGACTTTAAATAGCACAGGTTGCAAATACAATAGCAACACATTGATGATGAATGTAGTGGTTACAGTGCTGGGCAATGGTTTCCCAGAATGTGCAGCTTTATATACAACCATATTTTGTAGTATTAGTCTATTTGCGAAATACCTACATTTTCTCGATGTAATTTTCTACTGTCATACAAGTGCTTTTAATGAAGAAGTTTCCATCTGAAGGAACAACGTTTCAGCTGACACCAGGAAGAAATGTGTGGTATTGACACCCATTTATTTATTTTTTAATCCCCAAAACCTTATTTATTGCACCAAATGTTTTATACAGTTCCCTGTGAAATATGATTTAAAGAGATTGCTAGGATATTATTCTGGTTCTCGCCCATTTAGAGACTAATGGGGCCACAGTGCTTTTTTAGGGCTGTGGCCACTGTACTGTTTGTCACTGCACAGCTGTGGACCCATTCCCCTTTAACCCCTTAGGGTCACAGCCTATTTTGGAGTACAATTTTTCATTTTTGAGCTTTTCCTACTTGCCTTATAAGAGGCATAACTTTTAAATTTTTGCCTACAGAACCAATATAAGGGCTTGTTTTTTGTGTCACCAGTTGTACTTTGTAATGACATGATGTTTTACTATAAATTGTATGGCAGAACCAAAAGAAAATCTTATTTGTAGGGGGAAATTTTAAAAGAAAAGAGAACCAAAATGTTGCATGTTTTTTTTTTGAGGGGGTTGCTTTAATGCAGTTCACTTAAAAATTGTCTCTTTTTATTTTGTAGGTTAAAAGGATAGCCACTTTATATATTTAAATCATTGTACTAAATAAAAAAATAATTTAAAAAGAAAAGTCAAACTTTACAATACAAGCCGATTCTAGGACCAGATTGGAAAAAACGCTGTCTCCATAGACTCCAATGCATTTCCGAGCGCATTCCACCAAAAGAATGGACATATTATTTTGGTGAAGGTTGGGTTTTAAAATTTCTGCGGCAGTATGTCTGCCCAGGACAGGAAATTCTATAGTGTGAATTGTGCAGCAGAATCCCCTTTTTAAGGCAATGAGGCTGCTTCACTGTATTTTCCACCCTAACAATAAACAAAAAAAAATCTGAACAATGGTGTCTATATTCTTTAAATGGGCACTCTCATTAAAGGAATTTTTGCTACTGCATTCCTTACGGTAAATAAAAATAATCTTTCTAACTCCTTAACTACGAAGGACGTGTATTTACGTCCTGCGCTGGCTCCCGCGATATGCTGTGGGGTCACGCGGTGACCCTGCGTCATATCGCGGCGGTCCCGGCGGCCATCAACGGCTGGGACCCGCGGCTAATACAGGAAATCACCGATTGCGGTGATGCCCTGTATTAACCCTTCAGATGCGGCGATCAAAGCTGACCGCCGCATCTGAAGTGAAAGGGAAACTATCCCGGCTGCTCAGTCGGGCTGTTCGGGACCGCCGCGGTGAAATCGCGGCGTCCCAAACAGTTTACAGGACACCGGCAGGGACCCTACCTGCCTCCTCGGTGTCCGATCGGCGAATGACTGCTCCGTGCCTGAGATCCAAGCAGGAGCAGTCAAGTGCCGATAACACTGATCACAGGCGTGTTAATACATGCCAGTGATCTGTGTAAAAGATCAGTGTAGGTAATGTTATAGGTCCCTATGGGAGCTATAACATTGAAAAGAAAAAGTAAAAAAAAAAGTGTTAAAGATTTAACCGCTTCCCTAATAAAATTTTTAATCACCCCCCTTTTCCCATAAAAAAAGTGTAAATAAACGTGGTATCGCCGCGTGCGTAAATGTCCGAACTATAAAAATATATCGTTAATTAAACCGCAGAGTCAATGGCATACACGTAAAAGAAAAAAATTCCAAAGTCCAAAAAAGCGTATTTTTGGTCACTTTTTATACCATAAAAAAAATGAATAAAAAGTGATCAAAAAATCCGATCAAAACAAAAATGGTACAGATAAAAACTTCAGATCACGGCACAAAAAATGAGCCATCATACCATACGTGGAAAAATAAAAAATGTATAGGGGTCAGAAGAGGACATTTTTAAACGTATACATTTTCCTGCATGTAGTTATGAGTACGACAAAATTAAACCTATATAAGTAGGGTACCATTTTAACCGTATGGACCTACAGAATAATAAGGTGTCATTTTTACCGATATATGCACTGCATAGAAATGAAAGCCCCCAAAAGTTACAAAATGGCGTTTTTTTCTTTGATTTTGTCGCACAATGATTTTTTTCCGTTTCGCCATGGATTTTTGGGTAAAATGACTAATTATATATATATATATATATATATATATATATATATATATATATATATATGTATATATATATGTGTGTATATATGTATATATATATGTGTGTATATATATATATATATATATATATGTGTATATATATATATATATATATATATATATTGTCTGAGTCCTTAAGGCCAAAATGGGCTGAGTCCTTAAGGGGTTAAGTAAATGACCCCTCGTTGGAATCTTGGAAAATTTTTATATTATATATTATTATTATATTTATATATATATATATATATATATATATATATATATATACACATATATATATATATATATATATGTGTATATATATGTGTATATATATATATATATATATATATATATATATATATATATATATATATATATATATATATATATATATAGAAATATAATAATAATATATAATATAAAAATTTTCCAAGATTCCAACGAGGGGTCATTTACTTAACCCCTTAAGGACTCAGCCCATTTTGGCCTTAAGGACTCAGACAATTAAATTTTTACGTTTTCATTTTTTCCTCCTCGCCTTCTAAAAATCATAACTCTTTTTTTATATTTTCATCCACAGACTAGTATGAGGGCTTGTTTTTTGCGCGACCAGTTGTCCTTTGTAATGACATCACTCATTATATCATAAAATGTATGGCGCAACCAAAAAACACTATTTTTGTGGGGAAATTAAAACGAAAAACGCAATTTTGCTAATTTTGGAAGGTTTCGTTTTCACGCTGTACAATTTATGGTAAAAATGACGTGTGTTCTTTATTCTGAGGGTCAATACGATTAAAATGATACCCATTATTAGATACTTTTCTATTGTTGCGCTTAAAAAAAATCACAAACTTTTTAACCAAATTAGTACGTTTATAATCCCTTTATTTTGATGACCTCTAACTTTTTTTATTTTACCGTATAAGCGGCGGTGTGGGGGCTCATTTTTAGCGCCATGATCTGTACTTTTTTTTTTATACCACATTTGCATATAAAAAACTTTTAATACATTTTTTTATAATTTTTTTTAAATAAAATGTATTAAAAAAGTAGCAATTTTGGACTTTTTTTTTTTTCGTTCACCGTACGGGATCATTAACATTTTATTTTAATAGTTCGGACATTTACGCACGCGGCGATACCAAATATGTCTATAAAATTTATTTTTTATGCTTTTTGGGGGTAAAATAGGAAAAAACGGACGTTTTACTTTTTTATTGGGGGAGGGGATTTTTCCCTTTTTTTTTACTTTTACATTTTTTTACATTTTTTTTACACTTAAATAGTCCCCATAGGGGACTATTCATAGCAATACCATGATTGCTAATACTGATCTGTTCTATGTATAGGACATAGAACAGATCAGTATTATCGGTCATCTCCTGCTCTGGTCTGCTCGATCACAGACCAGAGCAGGAGACGCTGGGAGCCGGACGGAGGAAGGAGAGGGGACCTCCGTGCGGCGTTATGAATGATCGGATCCCCGCAGCAGCGCTGCGGGCGATCCGATCATTCATTTAAATCGCGAACTGCCGCAGATGCCGGGATCTGTATTGATCCCGGCACCTGAGGGGTTAATGGCGGACGCCCGCGAGATCCCTGGCTGCGATCAGCAGCCGGGATCAGCCGTGCATGACACGGGCATCGCTCCGATGCCCGCGGTTATGCTTAGGACGTAAATGTACGTCCTGGTGCGTTAAGTACCACCTCACCAGGACGTACATTTACGTCCTGCGTCCTTAAGGGGTTAAGGAGTTAAAGGTGTACTCCGGTGAAAAACTTTTTTTTTTTTTTTTTAAATCAATTGGTGCCAGAAAGTTAAACATATTTGTAAATTACTTCTATTAAAAAATCTTAATCCTTCCTGTACTTATTAGCTGCTGAATACTACAGCGGAAATTATTTTCTTTTTGAAACACAGAGCTGTCTGCTGACATCACGAGCACAGCGCTCTCTGCTGACATCTCTGTCCATTTTAGGAACTGTCCAGAACAGCATATGTTTGCTATGAGCATTTCCTTTTACTCTGCTGACATCTCTGTCCATTTTGGGAACTGTCCAGAGAGCACTGTGCTCATGATGTCAGCAGACAGCTCTGTGTTTCAAACGGAAAAGAATTTCCACTGTAGTATTCAGCAACTAATAAGTACAGGAAGGATTAAGATTTTATAATAGAAGTAATTTACAAATCTAATATACAAGGAGAAGGTGAAAAAGTCGGCAGACTCACCAAGGCTTCTTTTTTCAGGGTTGCTTCTTTATTAAATACTCACATACAAAAACTTTGTGCGAAGGGGGGAGAGAGGATCACATGGAGGGGGGTATTCACTGTCTGGCGACAGAATCTGTTTCACTCGGTAGTCGAGCTTCCTCTGGCCATGATTGTTAGGAACACTGTGCTGCTTCTTATACAGGTGGGTAACCAGGTTCAATCACTTAGAACCTCCCATTTGTCTTGACGTAAGACTTCAAGGCGTTGGCTTTATATCCAGCCCTATAACGCCTTTACTATGTCAACGTCATAAGAATCCAGCGTATAATAACATAAATAGAGGGGATGGGGAAAAAAGTGCATTAAAAACTAAATACATTAAAAACAAGGTGCATAATCTATCTTATCATTAAGGCCTATGGGGCCTGTTGCTGATGTACGAATTATCCAGTGAGTTTCTCGCTGCAACAGTAAGCGATCTGTGTCTATCCCTGGTCTGGGTTTAACTCTCTCAATGCCGGAGAAAGTTAATACTTCAGGCTTCCCTTCGTGAACTTCCACCATATGGGATATAAAACGAGGAGCTCCTTTTAGTGTGCGAAGCGAATACATATGTTCCCTTATTCTCGCACAGAGCTGACGGATCGTTTTTCCAATATAGTGGTAGCCACAGGGGCAGAACATAACATAGACCACATATTTTGTTCGACAAGTTATTAGATCTGTGACAGTGTGTGTTATGGATCCCATGCGCATCGTTTTCAACTCAGCATTATATTTACAAAAATTACATGTTCTACAAGCGTAATTCCCCTTTGGTGTCAATTGTTCTAGCCACTGTGTTTCTTTTTTAGGAGGCATCTTTCTACTTTTTTGCAGTATATCTCCTAACGATTTATTCTTTCTATATGAGATAAGCGGTTTCCGACTAGCTACTTCTTTCAGATCTGGGTCTCCTTCTATTATATGCCAGTTTCGTCTGACTGCCTGTTCTATGACTTGATTAAGTGGTGAATTTTGAAAAGTGAATGCAAAGCGTTTATTAGTGGGTACTGATTCTTTTTCTTTTTTGGTGCTCAGGAGGGTATTTCTCTGGCACTTATCTGCTCGTTTGCGACCTTCTTTTATTAGGGTCCTCGGATAGGACCGTTCCAACAGGCGTTTTTCTAGATCATCTGCCTGTTCCCCATAAATCTCATCCGATATGCTGAGTTGAAAACGATGCGCATGGGATCCATAACACACACTGTCACAGATCTAATAACTTGTCGAACAAAATATGTGGTCTATGTTATGTTCTGCCCCTGTGGCTACCACTATATTGGAAAAACGATCCGTCAGCTCTGTGCGAGAATAAGGGAACATATGTATTCGCTTTGCACACTAAAAGGAGCTCCTCGTTTTATATCCCATATGGTGGAAGTTCACGAAGGGAAGCCTGAAGTATTAACTTTCTCCGGCATTGAGAGAGTTAAACCCAGACCAGGGATAGACACAGATCGCTTACTGTTGCAGCGAGAAACTCACTGGATAATTCGTACATCAGCAACAGGCCCCATAGGCCTTTATGATAAGATAGATTATGCACCTTGTTTTTAATGTATTTAGTTTTTAATGCACTTTTTTCCCCATCCCCTCTATTTATGTTATTATACGCAGGATTCTTATGACGTTGACATAGTAAAGGCGTTATAGGGCTGGATATAAAGCCAACGCCTTGAAGTCTTACGTCAAGACAAATGGGAGGTTCTAAGTGATTGAACCTGGTTACCCACCTGTATAAGAAGCAGCACAGTGTTCCTAACAATCATGGCCAGAGGAAGCTCGACTACCGAGTGAAACAGATTCTGTCGCCAGACAGTGAATACCCCCCTCCATGTGATCCTCTCTCCCCCCTTCGCACAAAGTTTTTGTATGTGAGTATTTAATAAAGAAGCAACCCTGAAAAAAGAAGCCTTGGTGAGTCTGCCGACTTTTTCACCTTCTCCTTGTATATTGTATTTGACTCGTCTCACAAGTCAGAGCACTACCTTAGCTTCGGGGACTACTCCTATTCATCCTAGATCCAGGTCCTGTTCGGTGGTCAGCAGCAGTGCCGGACATTGATATCTCTGTTTTCTGCCTGTAATTTACAAATCTGTTTAACTTTCTGGCTCCAGTTGATTTAAAGAAAAAAAAAGTTTTTCACAGGAGTACCCCTTTAAATATGTCCAGTAGGACCTGAGATATGTCCCCCAGAAGATCCTCTGCTAAATTCTGTGAATCGCATGCAGGAGGCGGGGCTTTTCACACTCAATTTACATATTCATTGTCTGTGACTCCACATCCTAGTGAAGTCACAGACTCTGAATATGTAAATTGAGCGGGCGAAGCCCTGCCTCCTGTGCAATTAACTGAGTTTAGCAGAGGATCTTCTGGGGGACATATCTCAGGAAATCCTGTACAGACCAGGCTTTGCTCACAGAGTTTGGTTTTTAAACTGTATCCTTGTAGGCAGGAACTTTTAACCTGGAGTTAGAACCCAAGCAATTTCTTCTGCAACATTTTAGGCTAGGTTCACACTGCTATTTTAAACAGTTCCTGGATCCTTTTGCATTGCTCTATGGCAGTGTTTCCCAACCCAGTCCTCAAGGTACACCAACAGTCCAGGATTTGAATTTTTCCCTGTTCTATTCCAATGGAGTAACTGAAAAAACCCGGAATGTTGGTGTGCCTTGAGGACTGGGTTGGGAAACACTGCTCTATGGCACCTCCCACAAACTCCTTTGACTTGAATGTACTCCCTTGAGTTTCCCTCATTGGGTCTGGCATTTTATGGAGGAATCTAGCCTAACTCAAAGTAGATTGCCCACTCTATATTGAATTTAACAAACTGGGGTATGACCAGGGCTGGATGTGTTTTACATTTAAATAATGTTTTCCATTCATTGACAGCAGTTAGAGGTCTGGAGGTTAATAATAAGCAGTCGAAACATTGTACACAGGAAAGTAGCGCACCCTTTACATTATATCAGTATTTTGTCATTAATAAACAAGTGTCTTGTTGTGGCCTTGGCATGTTTGTTTCACTCTGCAATGTAGGAATAACATTTATTAAGCTTTTATTGGTTTCATTTTGTATAGAGCACCGCATGTCGTTCTTCATGCCTTAATATATGGTATTGTAAAATATCATGGTACATATTCCTTTTTAAAATGCATTCTGGTTTTACCTCAAGGAATATCTCTTGTGCGCCTTCTGAAAGAATATGTATGAAGAGACAAATTGGGAGCTGTGTTCTCTTCTTCGTACAGTTATGGTTCTATTTTCCTAAGCAATACTAAAACTACTATTATAAGGTGTTCATTAAAAAAACTAAATCAAGGCTTGTTAAAGTCATTTAGGGTCAACTTCTAAACACTAATGCTGTAAATGTAAAAAAAAAAATCAATACAAGAAGTATATTGAATGTTATATGTATATTTAAATTATTTTCCTATCAATATTTAATATAAACAATCGAATATACTCTAGTAAGCTAGAGCTGTTCTTTATATTTCAGACAAGTCCATGTCCCCATCTTGAAGTGAAATACAGTACATTTCTTTTTAGTAGTCACCAGCCTTGCCTAAACTCAGACACATACCACATACTTAGATAACCTTGAATATGGCCAGTGTACTCATAGCAGGTCATTATTTTGATTTATTTGGTTGCTCACAGTTTGCCAAGCAGGGGTACTGTGAAAAGGCTATAAAATTTTAGTTCTTCATCCTATGAATAGTGGTGTACAGTTGTCTGAATCAGCCCAAGAAGTTACATCTTCAGTGCAAAGATGGAAATTTCCAATAGACTGTAACATTAATGTTTATTCATTCATAACAAGCTAATGGGTTATTGACATTAATGAGGAAGACCCCAAAGGTTGCCACCCTAGACCGTCAACATATTTACTGCACAGTATTCTTAGTAAACTGTTGTGTATCTTATTTTATTAATGTGCAAGGAGGTTCTTTAGCACTAGCAAATGAAAAAATTATGCATACATGAGTTGTTCAGCATATAAAAAAAAAAAAAAAACCTCCCTATAATAGCACCTTTTGGAGAGACCTCCTCCCACTCCACAAAAACAGGAAACTAGTTCTGCATAAAAGGTCAGCCCATGGCCAGTTCAGTTTCCTGTCCCGGGAGCAGGAGGCAGTGGATGCTGCTGATGCCCAGAAAGATTTGTAGAAAGGGAGTATTGTGAGTACGCAGTCAGTTGCTGAGGGGCTTCTCAGGGGGTGTAGTAGGAGTTTCCCATTTTATTTTCAGATTTGCAGCAGGTTGCTCCCTGCCGGCCATTCACCTTTTAAAGTTTCAGAGAATATCAAAGCATGCTATTTAGGTCTGTATTAGCTACACAAGGGAGACTTGGCCCGGAATATAGCAGTTTTCAGTAGGGGTGTGAATCGACAAGAATTTGGCGATACGTATCGCGATACACGTATGACCATACAATATATCGCGATATATCCCGATTCTGTTTACGGAGCGATATATCCCGATTCTGTCTCAAAAACAATGTCCTTTACACTTTTATTAAAACGTTATTTAATTTTTTATACACTTTTTATTAGACTTTTAGGAAGAATTATTAGATTCCTCAGACAGATGAATAGAGTTCTATTGAACTCCATTGATAGAGCCTAGTCAAGCCAGGCTTTATCAATGACAGAGCCACGGGACAGCCAGAAGCAGAGGTAAGCCCTCCGGCTACCTCCGCAGTGGATCGCCCGCAATCGCGCTGCGGGGGGGGGGGGGGAGAGATCTTACCCACCAGGGAGCATTTACAGATCCCTTTAGACGCCGCTGTCAGCTTTGATCGCCGCATGCTGGCTACTAGCGGTGGCCCCGGCTACTGAAAACAGCCGGGGGCTGCAGAGTATGGAGCGGGCAGGAGTCCGGAGCCCGCTCCATACACCCCTCTGAGCACCGCATGCTGGCTATTAGAGGCAGCCCCAGCTACTGAAATCAGCCGGGGGCCGCAGAGTACGGAGCGGGCAGGAGTCGGGAGTCCGCTCTATACACCCAGTGCGCCGCCGCCGCTTATCAGGTCCGGCCCTGTGTGCACGAGCCGGTAAAATTCACCTGCCCAGCGCCCGGAACAGCATGTCCCGGCGTCAGGAGATACAAATTCCACATCCCTAAAATGATCGATTCAAAAATATCGATTCAGTATCGCCAAATGAAAAATCGCGATAGTCGCGCAAATCGATTTTTCTTTTTCTTACATCCCTAGTTTTCAGTCAGATCACAGATCTTTGGGGGGTGGGGGACAGGAAGGTGGACAGGTTCTACTCCCTAAGACTGGGGGATTTTGGGGATTGCCCCATTTCGACAGCCCTGGAAGGAGGATCTTTTGTTATCTGATTCCCATTGTTAGAAAAAGATAAGGGGAGACAGGGCGCCAGTGATCATGGTAGCACCCCTCTGGCCAAGAAGGGTCTGGTTTTCTTGGCTTTGCAAACTATCCATAGCCACACCTTGCGTCCTTTGGAAACTCCGGATCTTCGGAGTAGGAAGAAGGTAACCTTTCATATCTACTTGATAACATGGAAGGCTTTTTGAAGGCTCTCTAACAGGCCAGTGGGTCCTAAACCCCCCGCCTCCCCCCCCCCCCCAAATAAACCCTTGATCCTTGATTTCTTTTCAGTGGGGCTTGAATAAAAAACAACAACTTAGGCCTAGTACTGTGAAGTCCAGAGATTTGCCCTTTAGTACCCTCTGATTTTAAGTTTGCGTATCATCCTTGGATTAAAAGATTTTGTTAATGCAGCAAGTAGACTTAGACCTATTCTCAGGTCTAGACTTCCTCTTTGGGATGTAAACTAGTCTTAATGGCTTTGGCTCAGGCCCCCTTCAAACCTCCATATGACTTGTACGTGAAGCTGATTTCTTATAAGCTGGCATTTCTTCTTGATGTTACAACAGCAAGAAGTGGGAGAGATGGCCTTCTCTATAGAGTAGCCTTACATGTCCGTTTTGGTGGACTGGGTAGTGTTTATCACCAGACTCAGCTTTTCTACCCAAGGTGATTTTATTTTTATTAGCCACAGAAATTATCCTCCCTTCATTTTGCTCTTGTCTAGGTAGATGTCTATTTCACTACCTTCAGACATCTTAGAGCTGGAGTAAGTCTGAGCAACATCTGGTCCAATTTGAGGAGAATTGGAAAGTCCTGCAGGCAGTATATTCTTATTCTGGGGAAAATTACAATAACCACCAATCAGATCACTTTTGTTTATCAGTTGCCTTTAAAAAAATGTAAGAAGCAATCTGATTAGTCTTCCACTATTCATCTGCACAGGTTTTAATGCGCACACCCCCCCCCCCCCCCCTCCCATAGTGTTTTATATTTAAAAACCCTTTTTAACCTAGCACTGTGTGGAAGAATTAACTATATACAGTCATGGCTGTAAATGTTGACACCCCTGAAGTTTTTCTAGAAAATTAGGTATTACTCACAGAAAGGGATTGGAGTAACACATATCTTGCTATACACATGTTTCTTCCCTTTGGGTATTGGAACTAAACCAAAAAGAGGAAAAAAAGCAAATTGCACATAATGTCACACCAAAGCACGTGATGCTCCTTTAAACTCACCTGGGGGCAAGTAACAGGTGTGGGCAATATAAAAATCACACCTGAAAGCAGATAAAAAGAAAAGTCCACTTTGCATTTTGTGTCTGTGTGTGCCACACTAAGCATGGGCAACAGAAAGAGAAGATAACTGTCTGAGGACGTGAGAACCAAAAGTGTGGAAAAATATCAATGTTACAAGTCCAACTCCAGAGATCTAGATTTGCCTTTGTCCACAGTGCGCAACATTATCAAGAAGTATGCAACCCATGGCATTGTAACTAATCTCCCTGGGCGTGTATGGAAGAGAAACATTTATTAAAGGGGTCAACGCAGGATAGCCCGGATGGTGGATAAGCAGCCCCAAACAAATTCCAAAGATTATTCAAGCTGTCCTGCAGGCTCAGGGAGCATCAGTGTCAGTGCGAACTATCTGTTGACATTTAAATGAAATGAAATGCTATGGCAGGAGACCCAGGAGGACCCCACTGCTGTTACAGGGACATAAAAAAGCAAGACTACATTTTGTCAAAACGAACTTGAGTACGCCGAAATCCTTCTGGGAAAACGTCTTGTGGACAGATGAGACCAAGATAGAGCTTTTTGGTAAAGCACATCATTCTACTGTTTACCGAAAACGGAATGAGCTTACAAGGAAAAGAACACCGTACCTACAGTGAAATATGGTGGAGGTTCAATGATGTTTTGGGGTTGTTTTGCTGCCTCTGGCACTGGGTGCCTTGAATGTATGTAAGGCATCATGAAATCTGAGGCGTTTTTCTCCCATAGAAGTCTATGGGAGTAAAAAAAAAACGCCACTCCGCATGTCTGCAATAGACAGGACAATCTCATCAGGTGTCAGGAGTGACACCCGTGGGCGATCTGTCTATTAGTACAGATACTACTGCTCCCATCATGGAACAGTCTGTTCCATGCTGGAAGTAGTAGCACTACCTAAAAAATGTATAAAATAGAAACACACAAACATTTTAAACTTTAATAAAGTGTTTAATAAATAATTTGTTTAATAAACACATTATTAAAATACATTACTAATAAAAATCAAAAAATAAAATAATAAAAAATATATAATTTTACATTTGAATGGCCCCTTTCTACATTTTTGTTGTCAGCTACATTGTTAGGTCCCTGCCTGCCAACATAAATTGGTCCCTGTTTAAAAATGTATTAACCCTTTCCCGCTATATGACGTATGCATACGTCATGAGCGGGCTCCTGCGATAGAACGCGGGGTCACGCGTTGACCCCGCGTCATATCGCGTCGGTCCCGGCGGCTATCAATGGCCGGGGACCACGGCTAATACTGGACATCACCGATCGCGGTGATGCCCGGTATTAACCCTTCAGACGCGGCGATCAAAGTTGATTGCCGCGTCTAAAGTGAAAATAAACTGTGCCTGTTAACTCAGTGGAGCTGTTCGGGACCGCCGCGATGAAATCGCGGTGTCCCGAACAGCTTGCTGAACAGCTGGAGAGTCCCTACCTGCCTCCTTGCTGTCCGATCGCCGAATGACTGCTCCGTGCCTGAGATCCAGGCTGGAGCAGTCGAGCAGCGATAACACTGATCAATGCCCGGCTATTGCCAGGCAGTGATCTGTGTAAAAGATCAGTGTGTGCAGTGTTATAGCCCATTATGGGAGCTATAACATTGCAAAAAATAAAGTGTTAATAAAGATCATTTAACCCCTTCTGTAATAAGTCAGAATCACCCCCTTTTCCCAATAAAAAAATAAGTGTAAATAAAAATAAACAAACATGTGGTATCGCCGCGTGCGTAAATGTCCAAACTATAAAAATATAATAGTTATTAAACCGCACGGTCTATGGCGTACACATAAAAAAAATTCCAAAGTCCAAAATAGTGTATTTTTGGTCACTTTTTATACCATAAAAAAAAGTGAATGAAAAGCGATCAAAAAGTCCGATCAAAACAAAAATGATACCAATAAAAACTTCAGATCACGGCGCAATATGCGGAAAAATAAAAAAAGTTAAAGAGGTCAGAAGAGGACATTTTTAAACGTATACATTTTCCTGCGTGAAGTTATGATTTTTTCCAGAAGTACGACAAAATCAATCCTATATAAGTAGGGTATCATTTTAACCGTATGGACCTGCAGAATAAAGAGAAGGTGGAATTTTTACCAGAAAATGCACTGCATAGAAACGGAAGCCCCCAAAAGTTACAAAATGGCATTTTTTCTTCAGTTTTGTCGCACAATGATTTTTTTTTTTCCGCTTCGCCGTCGATTTTGGGATAAAATGACTGTCACTGCAAAGTAGAATTGGTGGCGCAAAAAATAAGCCATAATATGGATTTTTAGGTACAAAATTGAAAGCGTTATGATTTTTAGAAGGTGATGAGGAAAAAATTAAAATGCAAAAATGGAAAATACCCTGCATCATTAAAGGGTTAAAATTTAGTGATAAAAAAATCGCCTTTTTTTAAGCCTAAAAAACCACAAGACAAAAACCTCAGTGGAATCCAAGCCTAAGTGTATGATTCAATGGTGTCAACTCTTATCTGTGATTTAAAGCTGGGGTCTAGTCTGAAAATATGTTTTTCTAAACATTTAGGGTATGTGACAAGTAAGCAGCAATGGCTGAAGAACTGATATGCAGTCAAAAAGTAAACAGCTGCCCATCGGCTCATTTATAGAGCAAGTCAATATGCTAAGTATTACTGTCTAGGGACACCCACTCTAGTTGTTTTCCCATGCATTTGGCTGTAGTACAGTTTGATGCTTAAAGGAAGAACACTTGAGGACTTGATTCAGCCATTATTGGCACTCAATCTCAGTATCAAGAGGCTGGTGCCAGATTTAAAAGATGCTAAAGTCTCCCAGCAGTAAATCTAATGCACTCTTCTGTTCCCTTCAGATGTCATGGAGCAAGTATGGTGCTGTCATATTCCTTACTATTTTGCAAAGATACTCTGGGTACAAAATAGCTGTTACGTCTTTGATTCTGCATCAACTATGAAAGCATATGAAAGCCTGTACCTTCTCTAGGTCATTTAGGCATTTGTCAAACGTCTCTTTTGACAATGCAGTTCATGTTAATCCACAGTTTGGCAACAGTAGCAATGACAATAAGGCTAAGTTTCTACTAAGCGCTTGGTCCTGCGTTTTTTTTTTGTTTAAAAAAAAAAACGCCAGTGCGATTTCCTGCGTCTGGTGTTTTTTCTGGTGTTTTTTCATTTGTGTGGAAATTGCCATTTTTGCCCCTTTTTTTGTTTTGAAAATTTTTTTTTGGTAGCCAAAATTTGTTGTACAACCTAAAAAATAAAGAATAAAAAGTGAAAAACACACACACACACAGGGACCAGACAAGTGCAGCTGCCGCTGCTTGTATAGCTTATGCCAGAGGATCGCTGCGGTTGTCAGAAGTGACACCCCCTGCGATTTGTCTATTAGTACAAGTACTACTACTCCATCATGGAACAGTCTGTTCCATGCTGGGAGTAGTAGTATTGCCTAAAATATCTATAAAAAAAAACACACACACATTTTATTAAACGCATAATTAAAATACATTACTAATAAGTTTTACAAAATTAATTATAAAAAATATAATAATTTTATAATGGCCCCTTTCTAAAAAAAAATTATATTGCTGGTTAGATTTTGTTCTCAGCCCACCCACATAAATTGATCCCTGTTTAAAAATTCTATAAAAATTTTGTTCCAAAATTTTTTTTTTATTTCGTTAAATGCAATTTTTTTCCATCACTACTGTTTTTTTTATTTATTTTTTTATTTAAATGGTACCCTACGAAATTTAACAAAAACACCCACAAGGTGTTTTTCTTGGCATTTTTTTTCACTCCCATATACTTCAAGACAGCAAGTGGATCTGGCATTTTGCAGTTCACTAATGACTTGCAGCTAACATCTGGCCACAGCTTTTTTTCACAGAAAAACCGCTGTGTGGCAAAATGGGCGTTTTTATCTGCGTTTTTGCATGAAAAACCTCAGTGGAATTCTAGCCTGACAGTGACTAGCATACAACAATGGAGGATGCCGCATCAGAAGTGGATGGGCATCAGCATTCCTTCTAATATAAAGATGTCTTTGGGATGTCAGTAGGCCAGTATTTTGATCTGTATTTTTAACCAAAACCAGTAGTGGAGCGAACACAGAAATAGGTGCATATCTTTTTATTATAATTATTTTCTGTTTTGGTTCCACTCCTTGTTTTGGTTAAAAATACTGAGCAAAACATTGACCAAAATATTGTGTGAACATAGCCTAAAACTGGTTATGGGAAGCATATCTAAAAGAAGGTTGGGATCTCCAATAAGACACACTGCAGTGCAGACATGTAAAGTGTGTGTTCACTTTACAAATGGCTTTTTATGAATAGCTGGTAAAGGAATATATAGATTAGAAGGTCTTGCCAGCAAGGCCCTCACTCCTCCTGTTTGAATATTTTGGCTAGGCTCACACTACTGAATTTCAGACCAGAATTCTGCTTAGGAATTTCCATTGCTGTCAATGGGATTCCACTGCAGAGCTCACACGTTCTTCCACTGAAATTCTGCTGCTAAAGAATGG